>NC_136071.1:391950500-393150500 GCF_964261635.1 Lissotriton helveticus
GGAAGCGGGTGCATAGGTGCCAAAGTGTGTCGGGTTTCGTCGTGTAGATCTATGGATCCTGGAGATGAAAATGCTGCAGGCGGCCAGGAGAGAATAGTCCTGTTGGATCCAAGGGTGGATCAAAGATGTAGAGTACCTGAAAGCAGAGGGGACAGAGTCTGGGTCACTAGCCAGTGACCAGGATGGAACCAGGAAGGAACCAGGCGATGTCGGGCGCAATCAGGTGGTTGTCGAGAAGCTTGTCTCCGCTGCCACGTGGACTCTGGGGCATCGAGGATGACCTGGAGTGAATTACGAGCTGTCCCACAAAGGCTCTCGCTGTCGGCGGTGTCAGCTTCCGGATCAGAGTTAACAAGCCTTGGCAAGTGCAACCCACGCAGGATTGGAAGATCGCTTCTTAGTCGGACCAGCAAGGTCAGATAGATTGCTCCTTTTTAGGGGAGCGAGGGCCAGTCTGGAGCAACCAGACTAGCAGTGTAAATTCAAGGTTTCGTTGGTATTGGGGCCACTAGCCAACGGGCAAGTGACCGGACCAATGCATCGAGCAGGAAAATGCAAAAGGGCCCCACGCATCACTCGGTGAGTGTGGAGGGGAGATCTTCAATGCAAAAAGCTACTCGGGGCTGGGGCTTCTCAAACCCCAATGCACAGCTTCGAGGGAGCCTTGGGAGCTGCACGGTCAGCACTTCGTAGTTTTTCCAAGATGGTCATCTCCACGCTTCACGTCGCCTCCACGGGTCTCAGATTCGCTGGGACTGTGGATCGGCCTGTTAAAAGTCAGGGAAGCTGGGTCTTGTTGATCTCTGTTGCTCGAGTTCCAGCGGGAACTGCAACAAAGCAAACCGTTGGGCGCTTGATGGTGCCTGTTTGCACATGGTGGTCACTCCTTGACCACAAGGGAGATTCTTCAGTCTTCCACGTCGAGTGGGATGTCGAAGGGTCCAGAGTTCTGTATCAAAGTTTCAGTCAGGATAATCTACTGCTCATGGGCACAGCTCCTACCTTTATTCCAAATCAAGGGGCTGGATTACCTGCTAGGTCCCTCCTATGGGTGGGACCAGGGAAGGGGGTGGTTACACCCCTTTCCCTTTGTCCAGTTTTGCGCCAGAGCTGGGGCTGGAGTGCCCCAGAACCGGTTTGACTGGATTTTGCATGGGACACCTTGTGTGCCCCAGGCAGTGTCTAGTTTCTTTCAACCCTCCCTGCTCCAATCCACTATCTCCTGTCTGGGGTGGTGTAACACCTCCCTGTGACAGGAAACTCTTTGTCCAAGCCTCCCCTGCCAGGTTTCGGTCAGCAGCAGGAGGCCAGACTTGTGCCGGGGCAGCAGCATCCATTTTGTGATGCTGAGGCTCTGGTTAGATTTAACCGCGTTTAAGTAAAGTAACATGTCTTCTCCCTCTAGAAGGGTGGAATGCTACCCCCTCACCAGAACTGGCGAGGGGGTAGTATTCCAAAGTGTATGACACCTTACACGACATGTTTTGATAAAGCCAAGCCAAAGTTAGCAATAACCGCGAGGATTATAATGCACTTAAGAGTATATTGTATGGCAATATCCTGGAACAGCAGTAAGGAAATGGCTCCGAACGCTGCAGACAGGCTCAGCTCATGCTAGAGCACCATCTCACATAAAACCAAGCACTCTGCCTCCAGGATTGTTAAGGCCTGCCATAGGAGTGACTTATAGGTATATATGTGTCCAGATATAGGTTTAGATATAGGTATACTATATCTAAGCAAGGGGTGATTACACCAATTTGCCCCAGCTGAGTGATCAGCCAGTTGTGTTGATTTAAATGGCCAGCCAGGGGTGGCAAAAGTTATGCTGTAGCCCCTGGTAGGCCTTGGATGCACCTATGCCCTGGGCACCTATAGTGCACTGTACAGGGGCTGATAAGGTGTCCAGTATCAAATTGGTGATGTACCTATAGTACATGGTTATGAATTTAGAGAGAGAACAGCAGGCTGTGGGTCTGATTAGCAGGACGACAGCCACATTAAGTCGAAAACCAGTGAAGCAAAAAGCAAAAATTGGGGTGACCATAGGAAAGCAGACCCTACTCTCCTACTTAACCCCACCCCCCCAAACGCAGGGACATTAAACTTAACCTTGACCAGATAAGTCTTCATGTTCTAAGTGGAAGTACCTGGAGAGACCATCTGCATTGCCATGGTCAGTCCCTGGTCTGTGCTCCACTGTAAAGTCCATCCCCTGTAGGGAAATGTACCACCTGAGCAGTTTGGGATTCTCACCCTTCATCTGATTAAGCCACAAGAGGGGCTTTTGGTCTGTCTGAATTAGGAAGTGAGTGCCAAACAAGTATGGTCTCAACTTCTTCAGGGCCCAAACCACAGCAAAGGCCTCCCTCTCAATGGCTGACCAACGTTTCTCTCTAGGGGTCAGCCTTCTGCTAATGAAAGCAATGGGCTGGTCTTGACCATCTACATTAAGTTGTGAAAGCACAGCTCCCACCCCGAACTCAGAAGCATCTGTTTGGACTATGAACTCTTTAGAGTAGTCAGGACTCTTTAGGATTGGTGCAGAGCACATGGCCTTATTCAGGTCATCAAATGCCCTTTGACAGCTAACTGTCCACTGAACCTTTTTGGGCATCTTCTTGGATGTCAGATCATTCAATGGTGTCACAATGGACCCATAGTTCTTTAGAAATTTCCTGTAATACCCGGTCAGGCCCAAGAAGGCCCTGACTTGTGTCTGGGTAGTTGGAGGAGCCCAGTCCTGTATGGCATATATCTTGCTCTCCAATGGTTGAACCTGACCCCCACCTACTAGGTGGCCCAGGTACACAACCTTGCTCTGCCCTATCTGGCACTTGGTAGCCTTGATAGTCAGGCCTGCTTTTTGCAGGGCCTCCAGAACCTTCTTCAGGTGGATCAGGTGATCCTCCCAGGTGGAGCTAAAGACAGCAATAGCATCTAGATATACTGCACAAAAGCCATCCAACCCAGCAAGGACTTGGTTAACCAACCTTTGGAAGGTGGCAGGTGCATTCTTCAAACCAAAGGGCATCACCACAAACTGATAATGTCCACTGGGGGTAGAGAATGCTGTTTTGGCTTTAGACTCCTCAGCTAACCTGATTTGCCAATAGCCAGCTGTCAGATCAAATGTGCTCAGATATTTGGCAGAAGCCAATTTATCTATGAGCTCATCTGCCCTTGGAATAGGATGAGCATCTGTCCTAGTGACAGCATGGAGACCTCTATAGTCCACACAAAATCTCATTTCTCTCTTTCCATCTTTGGTATGAGGTTTTGGCACAAGGACTACTGGGCTGGCCCAGGGGCTCTCTGATGGCTCAATAACTCCAAGTTCACGCATTTTCTGCACCTCAGCCTTTATACAATCCCTGACATGGTCAGGTTGCCTGTAGATTTTATTCTTCACAGGCAGACTGTCACCAGTGTCCACCTCATGGGTGCTCCAGTTAGTTTGACTGGGTGTAAGAGATAACATATGTCTATGAGCCTGCAACACCTGTCTGCAGTCCGATTGTTGCTGGTCAGAGAGGCTGCCTGCCAAGGCTACTCCATCCACTGAACCATCATCAGGGTTTTGGGATAACAAGTCTGGAAGAGGGTCACTCTCTTCCTCCTGTTCCCCATCTGTAGCCATGAGTAAACCCATGTCTGCCCTGTCAACATATGGTTTCAATCTGTTTACATGGAGCATCCTGTGGGGGCTCCTAGGGGTGCCAAGGTCCACCAAGTAGGTGACCTCTCCCTTTTTCTCAAGTATGGTGTGGGGTCCAGACCATTTGTCTTGGAGAGCTGCTGGGGCCACTGGCTCCAACACCCACACCTTCTACCCTGGCTGGTACTCAGTCAGAACAGCCTTTTGGTCATGCCAAGCTTTCTGTAGTTCTTGGCTGGCCTCCAGGTTTTTGGTTGCTCTCTCCATGTATTCAGCCATCCTGGAGCGGAGACCAAGTACATAGTCCACAATATCAAGTTTAGGCTTTTTGAGAGGTAACTCCCATCCTTCCTTCACAAGACACAATGGACCCCTCACAGGGTGGCCAAACAAAAGTTCAAAAGGGCTGTAGCCAACCCCCTTCTGTGGACCTCTCTGTAAGCAAAGAGCAGGCAGGGTAAAAGGATGTCCCATCTTCGCCTAAGCTTTTCAGGTAACCCTTTTATCATTCCCTGTAGGGTCTTGTTGAACCTTTCAACAAGCCCATTGCACTGTGGATGGTAGGGTGTGGTAAACTCCACACTCTTTCCACATTGCTTTCAAATATCCAGACATGAAGTTGGTACCTCTGTCTGAAAGGACCTCCTTTGGAAAGCCCACTCTGGAGAAAACTCCAAGCAGAGCTCTTGCCACAACAGGAGCTGTTGTGGTTCTCAGGGGAATTGCCTCTGGGTACCTGGTGGCATGATCCACTACCACCAGGATAAATCTGTGCCCAGATGCTGTTGGGGGATCCATTGGTCCAACAATGTCTATCCCAACTCTCTCAAAGGGCACCCCCACCACAGGTAGAGTTATAAGGGGGGCCTTTGTGGTGCCAACTGATTTGCCACTGGCTTGGCAGGTGTCACAGGAGCGACAAAACTCCTTGGTATTCTCTGACATATGAGGCCAGTGAAAGTGAGGGACAAGTCTCTCCCAAGTCTTGGTCTGGCCTAAGTATCCTGCTAAAGGAATATCATGGGCCAAGGTGAGAAGCAAGCCCCTATATTGCAGAGGTATAACTAACCTCCTGGTAGCACCAGGCTTGGGGTCTCTAGCCTCTGAATACAGGAGCCCATCATCCCAATACACTTTATGGGTACCTTGTGTCATGTTTTCCGTGTCCTTGAATCAACGGAAGTCGCGGCTGGCACTCCGAGACTCAAAGACGGCAGCCGCGTCTCATCAAAACTACAATTCCCGGCATGCCCGGGAGCATGTTGCGTGCACGACGCATCACGCACAACGCGGAAGTAAATAGCGGGCCGAGAGACGCCGAACTCGCCGATTATCCGTGTTGAGGAGGAGACGGAGAGGGTTGGTATAGAGTCGTGCCGGTAAGCCTCTTCCCTGTGCATTTCCTGGAAACCGCCAAGGCCCCGTTACGGATTGGATACTTTGTTTATATTGTCCGAGCTAAGCCTCAGGGTTTACGAGCGCTAAAGAACTGTTTTGCCTTCTTTCTTGCTGTCTCCCTGTTGGAGGAGACGTAGTACATTCGTCTCATTGCAGGGAGAAACCCGAGCAAGGGCGTTTTGGGGTGTCAAACTTCATTTGACTGGAAGTCGGGGCTCTAATCACGTATTGCCTCATTACTGTTATGTACAATTGCATGGATGTCTAAGAGGTATTAGACACCCGTGGATCTTGGAACTTACGGTTCAACTGAACCTGTTAACCTTTTCGACTTCTGAAACTGTTCGAGAAGCTTTTCACCTTGTTTTATGCCTTTTTTCATCCCTACACAGGAGAAAACGAGATAGGGGGTTCACGCCAGAGGGAGTGTTGAGCCCACAGGAATGAACACATACAGTGTTTGGTATGCAATAAGAATTGTGTGTATGTAATGTCTGCCCAGCTAGGACTGTGAATGCTAAAGCCATTTATTGTGTCTTCCGTAGCAGTTGGTTACAACATACTGGCATCGCCCCGAGTCTCTTCTCCTAGATTACAGGTCCAACGTATTTTCCTTTACAGGTAGGCGTAACACTGTTCTGTATTAAGAAGGAAAGAAGGTGGTTGATGTACATGTACGAGGGAGTGGGGGGGAGCACATTCTAACTGGCTGTCGTTCTCGTTTCAGATCTCCCTCCCTGCTGTCCCCTTCCTTTCCCTCCCCTGCGGGACTGTCCTAGTCACCTGTGTCCATACTTCAGGCTCTGGGGGAGTCGGGTAGGGGAGGTTATAGGTTATTCAGCACAGTCCCGAAGAGTTGGAGAAGACGGAGCCTGACACCTTGAGCATTCCCAGCAGCCTCAGCAGCAGCCTGCTGTCTGAGGGGTTCAAGAGAAGGACATGTTAACTGAGCCTGCCCCAGATCTGCCCTTGAGGGTTCCCCTGTCCCCAGAAACTCAACCTGATCAGGTTCAAGTTCTTCCAGGACAGTCTCCTCTTGGATCACATAATCATCCTCCTGTGAGGTCTGATCCTCAACCTGGGGCAACTGGGAAGGCACTGCCTTAACCCTCTTGCTCTTTCTCTTGGATTGTGGTTGGTCTATTGTTTCAAGAACCACCACAGGTTCAGGTAGGCTCTTCTTGGCCTGGGACCTGGTTACAGCAAGGACATGTGCTGAAATCCCTAGCATTTCTGCATGAGTCCTGTACTCCACTTCTGACCATAACGAATCCTCTAGATCATTGCCCAAAAGACAGTCAACTGGGAGGTCTGCACTCACAACAACTTTCTTGAGGCCAGTTACCCCTCCCCAGGACAATTTAACAACAGCCACACTATGTGTAGTAGTGCCATTGCTAGCATTGGTCACTAGGTAATTCTCACCTAGTACAATTTGTCCAGGGTCCACAAAGTTAGGTGTCACCATAGTGACACTGGCACATGTGTCCCTGTAGGCCTGAGCCAGTTTCTCATTAATTAAAGGCGTCTGCCTATACTTGCCCAAAGTATTGGGACTCATAGTAGTGGACACAGACATGTCCACATCATAGAGCAGAACTGCCTGAGTAGGGATTCTGACTAGGCCAGACTCCATCTCAGTACCCAGGGTCACCCCACTAATCCCTTGGGTCGTGCACTACCACTGCTAACTGTACTAGGGGGTGCAGGTGTCTTAGGAACTGCAGTGGTAGGTACTGGATTTTTCTTAGTGCACTCACTACCCCAGTGAGAAACTGATTTACAGTTATTGCACCAAGGTTTCTTTGGGCCATCATTCTTCTTTTTCTTGTTTCCATTTTGGGAACCACCCTCCTTATTAGAATTATTTTGGGGGCCTGAAGAAGACTTCTGGTCTTTTTCTTTCTTAACTCCACCCTTCTGGTCTGCCTTCTTTTGATCACCTCCATGGTTCTGGGGTTTCTGCTTAACCCTTGTTCTGACCCACTTGTCTGCCTTCTTACCCAATTTTTGGGGAGAGGTCAGATCTGAGTCAATAAGGTGTTGATGCAATAGCTGGTTCTGACAGTTATTAAAGATCTGTTCTCTCATTATTAGATTGTACAATCCTGTGTAGTCTGAGACTTTACTTCCCAGCAACCAACCCTCCAGAGCCTTAGTGGCACAATCAACAAAGTCAGTCCAGTCATGAGTCTGAGCTTTTTGGGTATCTCTGAACAACAACCTGTATTGCTCAGTGGTTAGGCCAAACCCATCAATAAGAGCACTCTTCAGGACAGAGTAGTTTTTAGCATCCTCAGGTCTAACAGTGAGGAGCTTGTCTCTCCCTTTCTCAGAAAAGGAGTACCATAAGATTGCTGCCCACTGTTCTTGAGGAACCTGCTGTACCATGCAGGCTCTCTCCAGAGCAGTCATCCATTTGTGGATGTCATCCCCTTCCTTGTAAGGGGGCACAATCTTTGTCAGGTTTCTATTATCATAGGACCTGTCTTTCTCTTTAGGAATAATGCTGCCACCAGTGGGTATCTCCCCACACAGTCTTTATTCCCTTGCTAAAGCAAGTTTAGATTGGGCCAGGGCTATCTCTTCCCTCTCTATCAGGAGTTTGACAGCTCTCATCCTGGCCTTATGCTCTTTTCTCTGGGGGGAAGTCATTCCCCTTTGAGATTCCCTTGAGGCACTAGAAAGGTGAGATTCCCTGGAAGAAGATCTCTCTCTTCTATTGCCTGGGAGTATTCTGCTATTGGGTCTGGGGAAGTGGTTCCCTTCTCCATTCCCATGTAGGACCAAGTTAGCTTGGTTAAGCTCCCTAACTGGTACCTGGTTATCCCCTGGATCCTGATCTGAATCTGAATCACTTGAGTCTAACTCCACATCTACCCTTGGAGTGATGGGGTCAGGATCTGGGGGGTTTACCTCATCCTCTGGATTCCCCTTGGGATCTTCTGTACCCTTAACTAGATCATCTGCCTCTAGGATACCTATCAGGATTGAGATAGTGGGGGTGTGACCCCTTTTCAGCCCCCTTGAGTTGCACAAGCCACTCAAGTTCTTGACGCTGAGATTTGCATATCTGGAAGGTGCCTTGGCCAGGTCACCTCGGCCAGGTCACCTCTCACAGGTAGAGAGCTGGAAGCTGCACCTGTGCCAGATATGCTTCTAGTGAGGTGTAAGTGATGCACTTACCTACACTAAGTGTTTTCCTACTGTACCTTGCTAGTGAGTTGTAGTCAGGGTGTGCTAAGCCCTTTGATCTACAACTACTAAGTTCAGTAGAACTTAAATATGTAAGCTTTGTTTATATGTACCTATGGTACTTAATGTGATTTTTCAAATGATAAAAAGATTGCAATGGTAAAACAACAGCAAGCTCAAATCCCAACCGCTGCACACCAATGTGAGAAGTTGGCCTGATGTATGATGTCTCCAATTCTGGGGGCACCTTGTATCAGTCCAAACAATCCCTTATGGTGGTGGTTGTAAGTCAGCCTTGAAGACAAGCTATGCTAATGGTAGCATGGACTAAGCAGCCTTTAGGCTAAACTCAAGAGGGCATGTGAAGCCAGCTGTTTTACCATATGCAGTCCTGTAATATCAAATGAAATGACACCACACAAGTTATATATTATAAAAAATATATGTATTTATTACTAGAATAATCCCCTGTACTCTTTATGAGTATAGAAGCACAAGCGTTTAAACAAAAGCCCAGTTTAACATATGAAAGTTGCACAATTATGGATGAGGCCGGTGGCCACTCAAAACATATATCAAAAAAGTAGTATAAGTATCACCTTACGAACTGTGGTAAGGCCTGGGGCCTTGGGAATTGCTGGGACCACACTGGACTAACAGCAGTTAGGATGGGAGTAGCCCGCGGGAATCGGGTGCAGCGCTAAAAGCACACGCATGCACCAGTGCAAAGTCAATGGTGCATAAAAGTTACAAAGTTACTGTTTTGAAAGTCTTCCGATTGGAATAGAATTACCACACTTTAAACTACAACACTAGAGGTGTAAACTACTACAGGAGCACCGGTGTTAGATCGTTACCTCACCCACAGGAAGCGGGTGCATAGGTGCCAAAGTGTGTCGGGTTTCGTCGAGTAAATCTATGGAGCCTGGAGATGAAAATGCTGCAGGCGGCCAGGAGAGAAGAGTCCGGTTGGATCCAAGGGTGGATCGAAGATGTAGAGTACCTGAAAGCAGAGGGGACATAGTCTGGGAACCAGGAAGGAACCAGGCTATGTCGGGCGCAATCAGGTGGTTGCCGAGAAGCTTGTCTCCACTGCCACGTGGACTCTGGGGCAATCGAGGATGACCTGGAGTGAATCACGAGTTGTCCCATAAAGGCTCTCACTGTCGGCGGTGTCGGCTTCCGGATCGGAGTTAACAAGCCTTGGCAAGTGCAACCCACGCAGGATTGGAAGATCGCTTCTTAGTCGGACCAGCAAGTTCAGATAGATTGCTCATTTTTAGGGGAGCGAGGGCCAGTCTGGAGCAACCAGACTAGCAGTGTAAATTCAAGGTTTCGCCGGTATTGGGGCCACTAGCCAACGGGCAAGTGACCGGACCAATGCGTCAAGCAGGAAAATGCAAAAGGGACCCACGCAGCACTCGGTGAGTGTGGAGGGGAGATCTTCATTGCAAAAGCTGCTCAGGGCTGGGGCTTCTCAAACCCCAATGCACAGCTTCGATTGAGCCTCTCGAGCTGCACGGTCAGCACTTTGTAGTTTTTCCAAGATGGCCGGCTCCATGCTTCACGTCGCCTCCACGGGTCTCAGATTCGCTGGGACTGTGGATCAGGCTGTTAAAAGTCAGGGAAGCTGGGTCTTGTTGATCTCTGTTGCTCGTGTTCTGGCAAGAACTGCAACAAAGCAAACTGTTGGGCGCTGGATGGTGCCTGTTTGCACAGGGTGGTCACTCCTTGACCACAAGGGAGACTCTTCAGTCTTCCATGTCGAGTGGGATGTCGAAGGGTCCAGAGTTCTGTATCAAAGTTTCAGTCAGGATAATCTACTGCTCATGGGCACAGCTCCTACATTTATTCCAAATCAAGGGGCTGGATTACCTGCTAGGTCCCTCCTATGGGTGGGACCCAGGGAGGGGGTGGTTACACCCCTTTCCCTTTGTCCAGTTTCACGCCAGAGCTGGGGCTGGAGTGCCCCAGACCGGTTTGACTGAATTTTGCATGGGACACCTTGTGTGCCCCCAGGCAGTGTCTAGTTTATTTCAACCCTCCCTGCTCCAATCCACTATCTCCTGTCTGGGGTGGTGTAACACCTCCCTGTGACAGGAAACTCTTTGTCCAAGCCTCCCCTGCCAGGTTTCGGTCAGCAGCAGGAGGCCAGACTTGTGTCGGGGCAGCAGTATCCATTTTGTGATGCTGAGGCTCTGGTTAGATTTAACCGCGTTTAAGTAAAGTAACATGTCTTCTCCCTCTAGAAGGGTGGAATGCTACCCCCGTCACCAGAAATGGTGAGGGGGTAGTATTCCAAAGTGTATGACACCTTACACGACATGTTTTGATAAAGCCAAGCCAAAGTTAGCAATAACCCCGAGGATTATAATGCACTTAAGTATATATATATAGTATGGCAATATCCTGGAACAGGAGTAAGGAAATGGCTCCGAACGCTGCAGACAGGGTCAGCTCATGCTAGAGCACCATCTCACATAAAACCAAGCACTCTGCCTCCAGGATTGTTAAGGCCTGCCATAGGAGTGACTTATAGGTATATATGTGTCCAGATATAGGTTTAGATATAGATATACTATATCTAAACAAAGGGGTTATTACACCACCTTGCCCCAGCTGAGTGATCAGCCAGTTGTGTCGATTTAAATGGCCAGCCAGGGGTGGCAAAAGTTATGCTGCAGCCCCTGGTAGGCCTTGGATGCACCTATGCCCTGGGCACCTATAGTGCACTGTACAGGGGCTGATAAGGTGTCCAGTACCAAATTGGTGATGTACCTATAGTACATGGTTATGAATTTAGAGAGAGAACAGCAGGCTGTGGGTCTGATTAGCAGGCCCACAGCCACATTAAGTCAAAAACCAGTGAAGCAAAAAGCAAACATTAGGGTGACCATAGGAAAGCAGACCCTACTCTCCTACACTCATTCTCTCTGTCTCATCCTCCCTGTCTCCCTCTCTATGTCTCCCTCCTCCCTATGTCTGTGTCCCTCCTCCCTCCCTCCGTCTCCCTCTGTCTGTCACCCTCTGCCTCCCTCTGTCTCCCTCCCTCTGTCTCCCTCCCTCTGTCTGTCTCCCTCCTCCCTCTGTCTGTCTCCCTCTGTCTCCTTCTCCCTCTGTCTCCCTCCTCCCTCTGTCTCCCTCTGTCTGTCACCCTCTCCCTCCCTCTGTCTCCCTCCCTCTGTCTCCCTCCTCCCTCTGTCTCCCTCCTCCCTCTGTCTCCCTCCCTCTGTCTCCCTCTGTCGGTCTCCCTCCCTCTGTCTCCCTCTGTCGGTCTCCCTCCCTCTGTCTCCGTCCCTCTGTCTCACTCTCCCTATCTCTGACTCTCTCTCTCTCTGTCTCCCTCTCCCTCCCTTTCTCTCCAGCCCACTCTGTCTCCCTCCCTTTCCCTCCCTCCCTCTCCCTCTGTCTCCCTCCCTCTCCCTTTCTCTGTCCCCCTTTCCGTCCCTTTCCCTCCCTCCCTCTCCCTCTGTCTCCCTCCCTCTCCCTTTCGCTGTCTCCCTCCCTCTCCCTCTGTCTCCTTCCCTTTCCCTCCCTCCATCTCCCTCTGTCTCCCTCCCTTTCTCGCCCTTCCTTTCCCTCAGTCTCCCTCCCTCTACTTCCCTCCCTCTCACTCTGTCTTCCTCCCTCTACCTTCCTCTGTCATCTCACCCTGCCTGTGTGTCAGCCTGGGCTGAGACAGCGTCCCGGGCACACACACACACACACACACACAGCCGGGCACACACACACCCAGCCGCACCCGAGCACTTCACAGGTCTTTAAAAGACCATTTATATGCTAACGAGGCTTTGTTGTATTTCACCTCTTCTTAGGCCCCCGCAGCTCCACTCTATCTCTGGAATCGCCCAGCCGCCACAGAGCAGCAGAGTCTCTCTGAGTCATCGCTGTGTTTGCGGACACTTTAAAAACAAACAAAAAAAACACATGTTCGATGTCTGCAAGGTCCGTGGGCTGCCAAGAAAGGCTTGCCGGGCCGCTGGCGGCCCACGGGACGTACTTTGAGTACCCGTGGTTTAGAACGTCCAAAGCTTTAAGCCACTCTGCGATTTGTAGGTTCTCTTCTTTGTTGGAGATGAGGAGGATCTCCATTTTGTCCTGATTAAGTTTAAGGTGATTTTGGGATAGCCAGCGTTGAATTTCTTTTAGTGTGTTGTTGAGTCTGAGGATGTCGTTTGGGGGGGAGGTTCCTAGATAGATCTGGGTGTCATCGGCGTATAGGTGGAAGGGGATCTTCGCCTTTTTAAGAATGGTGGTGAGGGGTTCCATGTGAGAAGTTAGCCTGGCATATGATGTCCACTAGTTCTAGTGGGCACCTTGCACCAGTCTAATCGACCCTTATGGATGGTGGTTGTAAAGTCAACCTTATAGAAAGCTATCCTAGTGGTAGCATGGACCAGCAGTCATCAGGCTAAGACTTCAGAGAGCGCATTAAGCAAGTTGTTTTAACAATTATATTCCCTTGAGTACTAAATGAAAGTACACCACATAAGGTATATATCAAATATATATGTATTTATTCTAAACACAACCCCTCTGCACTCTTTATGAGGTCAGAGGTAAAAGTACAATACAAGAAACTTAATTAGCATACGATAAGTTGCACAGTATACGTTTTGCCGTAGGGGCCTCACAAACCATAAACTAGAATAGTGGTATAGGAACCACATCTGAGATAGAAAGCAGGCCTAGGGCCTGTGGAATCGCTGGGGCTTCTAGGTTCAACCAAGGGTTAGGAAGTAGGAGGCCCACGGGAGACTCGTGCAGTGTCTAAACACAGCCGTGGGTTTTCATTGACTTTCTATAGGAAACGAACAAGTGACAATTTTACAATTTAAAGATACTTCCGGATGGACTACGATGGAACCCTTTTAGACTTAGATACTAGGAGGGCCAATACCCTCGAGACTACCAGAGTACTCGTGTTACCTCACTGACGGAAGCCGGGTGCATAGGTGTCTTTTGATGTCGGGTTTCGTCGTCGATTTCAATGGAGAGCTGCAAAGAAGTGCTGCATGCGTCCAGAGGAAAAGTATCCGGGTGGATCCAAGGGTGTATCGAAGATCTGAAGAACCTTAAAACAGAAGGGACAGAGTCTGGGTCACTTGCAAGTGACCAGGATGACGATGGAAAGCTGCCAGCCAATGTTGGGTGATTTCAGGTAAAAAGGTGAAGTTTGTCTCTTCAGCCACGTGGTCCAGGAGGTGTCGATGACAACGAGGAGCTGGATTCAAGCTGTCCCACTAAGGATCTAGTTGACTGCAGTGTCAGTATCCGGATTGGACCCAACAAGCCTTGGCAAACGCAACCCATGCAGGATGTTAAGATTGGCTTTGTTGCAGACCAGCAAGGTCTGTGGCGCTTCTCCTTTGTAGGGAAGCTGGAGCAAGCCTGGAGCAACCAGGAAAGCAAGTTAGATTCAAAAGTAAGTCTTCAGAGGGCTCATTAGCCAATGGACTAGGAACCGGGAAGACGCATCAAGCTGAAATGCAAAAGCGAGGCTCACGGGACACTGGTGGAGTATGGGCCTCTGAGCTTCAGTGCAAATGGTGTTCGGGGCTGGGGCTTTGAATACCCCAATGTACAACTTCGGGAAATCTCGAGAAGTCGGTGCAGGTAGCAAAATGTAGGATATCCAGGAGTTCCGGTCCTACGTCTCTCGTGTCCCCCATGGGTCTCAGCTTTGCTGTGAGCAAAGGTCGGGGTTAGAGATTTCTTGAAGTCTGTGTCCTGTGTCACAGATTCTTCGGGATCCAGCGGGAGCCTTGAAAATGTAGACCAGCAATGATGGTGTTTGTGCCTGTTTGAACAGGGTGGTCAATCCTTGACCATAAGGGAGATGTCTTCTGTCTTCCAGTCGAAATGGAATGTCGAAGGTCTAGGATTTATGTTTCAGAGTTTCGTCCAGGGTAATCTAAAGTCTTAGGGGCTGGGATCCTATACTTATACTAAGTTTAGGGTCTGGACTACCTTTAAGGTCCCTCCTATGGGTGGACCTGGAAAGGGGGTGGTTACACCCCTTTCCCTTTGTCCAGTTTCGCGCCAGAGCTGGGGCAGAGTGCCCCAGCAACAGGTTTGAACTGGGAAATGCATGGAGCACCTAGTGTGCCCCAGGCAGTGTCTGGAAATCATTTACTGAATGCAGCCCTCCCTGCCCCAAAACACAACAACCGGTCTGGAGAGGTGCCAGCACCTCCCTGGACAGGAAACTTATTGTCCAGGCCTCCCCTCCTGGAGTTTCATCCAGCAGCCGGAGGGCAGACCTGTGTCTGTGGCAGCAGCATCCATTTTGTGATGCTGAGGCTCTGTTTAACTTTAACCGGGTTTACCAGTAACTACATGTCATCTCCCTCTAGAAGGGTGGAATGCTACCAGGACTGGGCGGGGTGGGGGTAGTATTTCAAAGTGTTTGACACCTTACAAGACATGTTTTGATAAAGCCAAACCAAAGTTATCATTAACTGCGAGGATTATAATGCACTTAAGAGTATATGATATTGCTATGTCATAGAACAGCTATAAGGAGATAGGTCTGACAGCTGCAGAGGGGCTCAGCTCATGCTAGGGCACCCTCTCACATAAAACCAAGCACTCTACCTCCAGGATTGTCGAGGTCTGCCATAGGAGTGACTTATAGGTGTATATGTGTCTATATATGTATGTAGATATAGGTATATTATACCTAAGTAAGGGGTGATTACACCACCTTACACAGGCTGTGTGAACAGACCTGTGGTGTCAGTTTGGAAGGCAAACCAGGGGTGGCACACTACATGCTGCAGTCCCTGGTAAGCCTAGGGTGCACCTATGCCCGGGTACCTAGGGTACACACTATACAGGGGCTCACAAGGGTGACCCAGTAACCAATCTGGTATGTACCTAAAGTACATGGTATCAATTTAGAGAGAAAACAGCTAGGCTGTGGGCCTGATTAGCAGGGCCACAGCCAGACTAAAGTCGAAAAAACAGAGAATCATAGCAAAAAGTGGGGGTAAGCATAGGAAGCAGACCCTACTCTCCTACAGTTGTGGTGAGAGCACTGAGCCTTGGGGTACACCTCTGCTGACGGGGTGGAGGTCAGAGGTAAAGTTTTTGTTTTATATCTTTTGCGAGCGGTTCTGGATGAAAGAGGTGAACCAACCTTCAGTCCTTCCTGAATTGGACATCTGCTGTGCATCTGGGGTGCTCACGTCTTCTGTAACGTGACATGTGCCTCAAGGTGCGTGCAGGTATGCAGCACTAGTGCAACAAAGGATAAGGTTCAGAAAAACGCTCACCCCATCGGAGCAATTTAAATAATTTAGAGGTGCGAGTGTCAAGGTCCATGGTGTGCCAAGGCCCAGCCTAAGGTCCTGCCCAAGACCCTGCGATACTTGCCAGTGTGCTCGTGACTTCTCAGATGCCTTTGTGCTTTGTTTGAGCAAGAGGAGGTGGCACCGGCTCACAACTGTTACTGTTACTTTATTTTATTGTGCCTGTTGTGCCCTTGGGGAAGTCATTAGAATACGAGGACTGGATGCCTACGAGGGTCTTTACAGTCCCAAAAAAGAGGGAAGATTATTTAAAAAGCCTAAGAGGTTACAGCAACTTCTAAAGAGATGGGTTTTCATGACCCGTAGGCCCATTTAGCTTTATCACTGAGGAAGGATCCTACCAGGAGTGTTTCTTATCAACCAGTTAAAATTGCGAAAAATACCTCGAGCCAACATTCACTGTTCCATATTATGGACTACTTTAAAATGGCAAATAAAGCCCAATGTGAAGATGGTTTGTCTTTTACCTATATCAGCCTCAGCCGTTTTATGCCCATCAGCAATAGCAATGGCATGACGTGATGGTATATAACCTCAGGGTGCCGCGGTGGGTGATTGTTTAATACAGTCCGTTGATGATGATACACGCTTAAAAATGGCTGCTCCAATCAAGGGAGGGGGATCAGATGTAACAGTAATTAAGACACAAATTCATGCGGATCCTGAGTATTGTATTTCATTCTCATTTCCCTCCAATGCATTTTCAGGCCTAACAGCGAAACCTGTTCGACAGACCTGTCTATCTAAGGCTGATGATTTCGCACAGGGCAGTCCAAATCAGCTTAACAGTCCTAGTGACTGTGACATTTCTGTTAAATGCCAGGATGATATTCAATCAAATCAAAGTTTATCTAAGTCACCTAAGACCATTGATTATTTAGGATTGTGACAACTCTGTCATATTTCTGAGTGATAACCATTTAAACCAAAGGTTCCCCAAGTCATCCTAGCCCATTAAGGCATTTAGTAAATTAAAAGTGGATTCCAATTCTAGTGAGGACAACAGCCCTTTCTAAGGTATGGATGATAGTCAAAATAATCAAGAGGCATTTATGAAGCTGATGCTTAAGATAGCATCTCCAAAGCTATTAAATAACATCAATTACTATCGAAATCTGAGTTCAGGTGAGGATAATAATCAGCTATTACATGAAAACGTTAATATGTATCCTTTTAGCGCTGTGCATAAGGAGACCGGCAAATATTCTGACTTACAACCAACTTTAATACCCCAAAGAATCAACCTTAGAGAGTCAGGTCAGGGTCCCATGATGGCTTTTCAAACGGATAACTCATTAAATTCTGCTGACCACTCCTTCTTGGATAAATACAACATACCTAATTCAGTGTCAGTAAGATCTTCCAAACATCAAAGCCCATCAGATGCTGCAGTTCGGCAAAATCTGCTGAGGACACTGCATGCTATACCTACAGCGTTAAACTTCCACTTAGATAAACCAGATATCCAGGTGGAGGTATTAAATACTTTTGTCTTGTATGTTGCTGGGATAGACACCAAGTTACATAGTCTAACTCATTTTGTGGTAAGAGCTTAATCTGATGTTAACAACTAACTAATAAAGTGCACATATTTGCATATTTTAGATAATGTTTTAGAACTTCCAAATTTAGTAGGATCTCTCATTGATGAAGTAAAAATACTGGCTTCCCAACTGAAGGACCAGTTATTAGTACCACCCATTTGGGTTCAGGGGTAGGTGGTACTAGTGAAAGCCTGACGACTCAAAAAGATTTATCTGATGTGTGCTCATAAAGACCAGCTTGGTGATACTAAGAAGTTAGAACAAGCTTTGGAGTCAGAAATTTCAATAGAAGATCTCGACGCCGAGGGAAGTGAAGTTCTAAATACTATGGACTCCTGTGAGGGTTCTATTGGCCAGCCACCCCTAACAAAAAGGGCTAGAAAGAGGTTGCAGAAGACCAGGAATAAAACCAACAAGGTTCCAGATATATTGACTAAACCTGTGCAGCTGTCTATGGATTGTTTTCCCATTTTTAAACCAAGTGGTCAGACCATACAATAGCAGGATCCAATTTTAATGGGTATAGAGACCATTCCTGAAGATAAACAATCCAGTTGATTCTCCAGCCTGGTCCTCAGTTATTGGGTCCTCCAAAATCTGGCGAAAAAGAGATTGGATGGCATTCGCAAAGCACAGGTCACTGGTGGTGGGTTATGCATGGGCACAATACGATGAGGAATTCCAGGCTCGTATGGCCTGGGATACCGAGGCAAAATGGGGGGAACTTGAAACGGATTCATGGCAGCACATGATGGGGGCTTCCAGAGCGGATAAGACTATTTTTACAGCCAGTGGACTCCTGATTGTCTACTGGCCCTTTCAGGGGAAGCCCACACAGGGAGGGGTGGGTAATACCGGAAGGGGACAGACAGGGGCAGGGGGGAGCCTGCTGGGATTTCAATAAAGGGCTGTGCATGTGTACATTTTGTAGATTTTGCCATGCCTGCTCAAATAGCGGGTGGAAACATCCCTTGGCCAACTGTTTTGGGGCAGGGGGTTTTTCAGCAAGGGGGGAGTGGCAGCAGGGGGTGCAACACAGGGGGATAGCAGCATTTTTGGGGGTCAATGGGGTCTGGGCCAAAAGGCTCATAAGCCAGTTAAGGCAGACACATTGGAGGCAGCCTTACATAATTATGATGACTAGAAAGCTGCAGAAGTATTAAAGGAAGGGTTCAAAGTGGGGTTTTTGTTTACGTTGGTCAGAAAATTTGAAGTCAGCAAAAGAACATTCACATGTTGTACAAGAGAAATTAATATTAAATCTTTTTATTGACAAATAAACGCTCATACAGTATTAGCATGTAGGCATTTGGTACCGTACTCGCAAGACATTAAAAGCCCAGAAACACTGCTAAAAAGGTACGCTGAGCCATATACAGCAAGAGGACCGAGTCCCGGCAAGGTATCCTGCATGGGCAAGCAAAGATGCAAACAAAAATAAAGCATAAACCCAAAACAAGTCAACCCGAGAGAAACCACCCACCTACCCCCCCCTGTACCCCCCACCCCCCGCCCACCGCCCCGTTCCCGGTTCAGCACCCCCTATCACATTCACAGTTGGCCGCTAGAGCACACCTAGCAATCCGCATCTGACAGGCACAGTAAGCGTAGATAGCGGGGACACGTCACCTCTCTGAATTCTGTAGCAAGTAAGGACAGGAAGGGCCGCCAGAGCGCCGAATATTTAGCACTCTCCCCCGCCAATGACAAGGACAGTTTTTCCATGCCTAAAACATGCCATAATCGATGCAGCTACCCCTGAAATGTGGGTGTGTGCGGGGTGCGCCAGTATGAGAGTATGTCCTGAAGTGCAGAGCCCAGGGCAATAGCAATTAAACGACCCCTACGTGACCTTAGCGGTTAGGTGATGGGATTAGGCAGCCCTAACAAGACATAGGGGGGGGGAACCGTGGTATCTCTGTGTCGAAGTGTGAATCCTCCTCGTCAAGGACTTGCTTTCAGTATCCCCTGAGTTGATCGCAGCCCCACAGCAGGTGAACCAACGTGCCCCGTTCTCCACAGCCGCGCCAACAGGTTGCGCCCCTTTCGGGATCCATCTCGTGTAGTTTCTCTGCCGTGTAGTACCAATATGATGCTATTTTAGTAAGGGTGTCTGTCGGTCCCATGTGATATGCGGAGTGACGCGCACCGTAGTAAATGCCCTCCCACTCTTTGCTGCTAAGTGTGCGCCCCAGCTCTCTCTCCCAGCGCGCCTTCCCCGGATTATAAATATGAGTGTACCTATCTAGGAGCATACGGTATAGATCCGATATAAGCTTTTTGTCAGTTTTACACGTGATTAGCCAGTATTTATATGGCCGCAGACGCCGGTCTGCATCCTCCCTCACCTGGCTGTTGAGCGCCCAGTGACACGCCTGTAGATATCTAAGTCGTTCTGATTCTGGCAGACCGTATTCTTGACGAAAGACCTCAAATGGCATAACTCCCCCTTCGGCATACAGGTGAAACAGGCATCTACACCCCGCTGGACGCCACCTCGCAAAGGCCAGGGAGTCTTGCCCCGGCCCAAAGTCAGGGTTATCCATCAGAGGAGTGAGGGGTGATGGAAACAAAGTGAGGTCATGTTTAATGCTGGTATGATCCCACACCTCCATCAAGGCCCTGGTAATGTAGGAGGCGTAGAGGTTAGGGGGTCGGTGCTGTCGATGAAGAAAGGGAACTTCTTGGAGAGGGCGACCCGCAACTGCCGGGTCTTGAAAAAGCCAGTGCTTTTCTGACTCCCATCTGCTCCATTCCACCAGCGCCCGCAATTGGGCCATCTGAAAATAGAGGAGTAGGTCTGGGAGACCAAGACCTCCCTTCTCCGGAGGAAGAGTTGCCAGGATAATTTTCATTCTCGGACGCTTGCCATTCCAGACGAACTGAGCCAACTCTGATTGGGTCTGGCGAATCCTTCCATCTGGCAGGCGTAAAGGGATTGTGCGAAGGAGGTAAAGAAGCTGTGGAAGGACCGTCATTTTGAGACCTGCCACCCTCCCCAACCAGGACAGCGGAAAATGTCGCCACCTGCAAGTTCCTGAGGAATCTTATAGCGAGTCCGTGCATAATTGATGCGGACAGTATCTTGCAGTGTGGGGGCCAACTGTATCCCCAGATAAGGGACGGCTTTAGACGCCCAGCGAAAGGGAAAGTGCTTCTGTAGGTGTGCCCAAGTAGGCCTCTCTAGCGAGAGATCCAGAGCCTCCGACTTACCCATGTTTACCCTAAAACCCGCCGCCTTTGTGAACGCTGCTAGAGTGTCGAGACAAGCTGGCAGCGACTCCTCGGGGGAGGATAAGGAAAGAAGTACGTTGTCCGCATAGAAACTGATTTTGTGTACAAACGCGCCAAACTTAATCCCGCTCACTCGTGGGTTGAGCCTAATCGCCTGTGCCAGCGGCTCCATATAAAGAGCGAAGAGCTGGTGTGACAGGGGGCACCCCTGTCTTGTCCCCCGCTCAATGGCAAAACATGGCGAAGTGAAACCGTTTACTCGGACTGTCACGGATGGGAACTTGTAACAGTTCAGAACCAAGGTGCGAAACTTTTCACCCATTCCTGCCTTCGTCAGAAACTGCTCTAGGTAGGGCCAGTGTACCTGATCAAACGCTTTTTCAGCGTCAATCGTGAGTAGCATGAACTCGCCCGGCAACCGCGTAGCGTGCTGTATCAGATGCAAGGCTCTCTTGGTGTTATCTGCAGTTTGCCTTTACGGGATGAACCCGGCCTGATCCGGGTCTATCAACACGGGCATGTGTGGTGCAAGTCAAGCCGCCAGAATTCCAGTGGAAATCTTGAAGTCGAGGTTAAGGAGGGATATAGGGCGGTACGCCTCACAGTGTGAGTGGTCCTTTCCCGGTTTGGGGATAACCGAGATAGTGGCATCCAGGATTTCCCTAGGGATAGAGCCCGGCTCCGAGAAGAAGTTAAAGAGGGCAGTCAGCAGGGGGGCCACCTGGCGACAAAACATCTTATAAAGTATAGCAGAGAATCCGTCAGGCCCCGGCACTTTTGCTAATTTAAGCCGGGATATGGCCGTTATCACCTCCTCAGGCATGATGCTGTGGTCCAAGAGATCTGCCTGCTCTTTGGTCAGAGCTGGAAGTGGGACCGACGCCAAAAAGGACTCTCCCGCAGCGGTGTCAAGTGTGAACCCGGTATACAGGGAAGTGTAGAACTCGCTAAACGCAGCAGCTATATCAGCATCCTCAGTGACTCGCCGGCCATCTGGGGTAGCGATCTCTTGAACCGTCTGTCTCTGCCGTATTTCTCGAAGTTTGTGGCCCAAGAGGCGCCCGCGCCGGTCCCCCCTGTATAATACTTATGCCTCAAGCGCAAGGCCGCGTATTCAGCTCTGTCTTGATCTAACACAGCCAGCTGTTGCCTCATAAGCTGAAGTTGTCGCCATACCCTGGGGGCTCCCGTGCGCTGGTGCATCTGCTCCAGCTTCTTCGTTTTCTGCGTGAGCTCTTCCCTTTTTTGTGCCCTTTCTGTGTTTTCCGCTGCTGAGATCGCGATGAACTCTCCCCGTAACACTGCTTTGAGCGCTGCCCATTGTGTCGCTAATGTGGTGTCTGCGTTACTGTTGTGTGTCAGGTAGTCCGTGATAGCCCCCTCAATCTTCCCCACCACTTCCTTACGGTGTAAGATCGTATCCCGCAGTCTCCAGTATCGCGTTGTGCTCGTTACCGGCGGCAGGGAGAAAACTACAGTCAGTGGTGCGTGATCGGAGAGCGCTGCCGTCCCAATGTCAACCTCTGTCGTGAGTGAGGGATGTGGTAGCCAGGAAATAGTCTAAACGGGCATAGGTCTTGTGTGCATTAGAGTAGTATGTGTATTCTCTGTCCCCGGCATGAAAGCTGCGCCAAAGGTCTACCAAGCCCATCTCGCCAAGCCTAGCCAACCCCCCGGGTGAAAGGGCACCTGCCTGTGATGTTCGCTGACTAGACCTGTCCAGTTGGTTATCGAACACCAGGTTGAGATCCCCCCTAACAGGATATGTCTGTCTGGCGAGGCAGCGACTTCACTAAGCGCCATATGAAAAAAATTCTCCTGACCATCATTAGGGGCATAAACAGAGCCTACCATAAAAACCAATGCACCCAAGGAGAATCTGTAGGATAGTAACCGTCCCTTTATCTCCATCCCCTTGTGTAAAGCCTTGCCTCCAAATCGTCGGGCCACTAGTATCGCCACCCCTGCCGTTTTAGTGGAGGCTGATGAAAAAAACTGGAGTGGAAAACAGCGGGTTCTAAGCCTGTGACAATCTTTTGGAAGCAGATGTGTCTCCTGTAGGAGGCAGATATCAGCCCTCGAGCGTTCTAAAAAAGAGAGGACCGCCTTCCGCTTCACTAGATTGTTCAGTCCCCTGACATTTAATGTCAGGATGCGGAGTTCAGTGTTGGGCATAATTCATTCAAAGGTCAGCGCATCTAAACTGGGAAGTCAGCAGCGCCAACAACAAGCCTGAAAAACAACACACACGGGCAGACATACAGAGCTGGCAGCTCTGAGCGAGAGCGACTTTCTGGGCCTCTTGCAAGCAATTAGGGATCTAGCAGTTAGACCCACCCAGGAGTACCTATGGACCAGGAACTGACCCACCCCCCACCCACCCAACTTACCCCAAAGAAACCCCCAAAAATGAAAAACCAAACTTTCCCAACAATAGAGATAGTCCATCATCCGTGGGTGATTGGAAAAGGAACCAACACTGGGGTAGTCCGTTCAAAACAGCAAGGCCCACCCTCCGGCCAACGGCCAAAGCCAAACCAGAAGTGGATTAACAGCCATGGGCAGTGTCTGCACAAACTTCAGCCAGGCTGAAACCAGATGATACCACCTCCACAGCTGCCCGTTGTCCGTTCTTGATCTCCGTCACAGGAGGTTTCCGAATGCGGCGCCGTCTGCCCTGCTGTCTCTATCTCGGCCTTGTGTCCTCTGAGTCCATGGTGGCCTCTCTTGGCTCGTCGTCCTCCGCTGGAGGATACAAGCCTAGCAAACGGCACTCCTCGCTTAAGGATCGGAGTTGGTGGAGCTTATTGTCCTTCTTAAATATCAACCGGAATGGGTGGCCCCAGCTATAAGAAATATTATTCTGCTGCAGGTAGGCGGTGACTGGCTTGAAGGTCCTGCGTTTCTGTAGGGTAAGTGCCGATAAGTCCTGAAACAGAACTGGAGATTGCTCTTTAAAGGACAGGGGGTGTAATTGGCGTGCCTTCTGTAGGATTTCTTCTTTCGTGCGGTAGTCCTGCACACATGCCAGGATGTCCGGGGGAGGGCCCGTCGATGAACGTGGAGGACCCACTCTGTGAACCCTGTCCAGCCTTAGCTCCGACTCCACAGGTCGACCCAAGATATGGTTAAAGAGTTCTCTTGCGAAGCCGAACAAGTCTTTAGTGGCATCCGTCTGTGTAACGCTTCGGATGCGAACATTGTGGCGACGAGAGCGATTCTCTAGATCCTCCATATGGGCTTGCAGATCAACCTGCTGGTTGTGGATCCGCCCAACCTCCTGATGTAGGGCCTCTAGCTCTTCGTCCCGGCTATCATTCTTTGTCTCAAGTTCCACCACACGTTCTCCAATGCCATTTACATCCCTCCGCATCTCTTTGATCTCTTCCGTGAATTCCTTCTTCAAGGTATGGATGTCGTCCCTAAGATTCGTAAACAGCGCCTCCAGGAAAGCGTCAGTGATAGCCACTGCTCCCTCCGACCGTTCCGCGGCAGAGTCGTCCGTGCTCGCCGCCATGGTCTTGGATTGCTGACTCGCCTGGGCCTGCGCGAACCAATCTTTCACGGTTTTGTCCCTGCGGCCTCTTGTCATGGACATAGCGGCCCACGTGCTCCCTTGCAATCACTCCCCGGACCCACCGCATCGCAAGGTCTCTCCCGGGACTTGGGAGTCCAGTCACCAGCTCCAGCCGGGGACACGCCTCTTCCCCCAGGCCTGGGCAACAGATGGCCAGTGAATGGAGTGTCGCACGTACCTCTCAAGGTGCCGGCCAGGGAGTGTGATCGTATGCTCTAGTTTGTAGCCCACTGGCGGTCACGCCTAGTTTCCACAATGCTCGATGCGGCACTCACCACCCGCGAGCCCCCGCTGATGTCCTCAATCAGTCTCTCAGTTCTCCACTCACTCGTTGGTCAGTCTCCTCGGCCGACCTCTCCAGGGCCTCTGTCAGCGTCCTCCTCGCAGCAGGTTAGGGGACCAGTACACCACCCCGGGATCTCCAGTCCCAGAACTCTCCGGACAGGGGCGACAGCTGCTGCCGCTCGTGGACCCAGTCTCAATCCGTGAGGGGCGGCAGTCTCCGCTGTCGACAACCCTGGGGCAGGCGCAGGTGCTATTTGTCATGGGGGCTCCCCCAGCGCAGACCGCAGAGTACCCGAGAGCAAATCCAGTCCCGGCCTCCGCTCTCGAGCCCTGCGGGCCCGGACTGTGCCTCCGCTGTCTGCCACAATGTGCGCCACCACTACTCACCGCCGGCACTCACTCCTAAAATGGTGGCTCACAGGGGCCCACTGCGATCCCGCCTGTCTTCACTGTGGCGTGTAGGGCTTCTGCTGCTGCTGCCGCTGGAGGACAGACGGCCCAAGTACTCTGCCAGGTCGAATCTCCGACTGTGTGCCACGCAATGTGCTCCGCTGCCCGGTCTGCCCTGTCAGGCGCTGCTACGAGTTCAGCGCGGGCCCAGGGTAAAATGGCGGTCGCGATCCAGCCGCCGCTCTCATCTGCTGTCAGCCGCTGATCCACGCCTGGGAGTCACCGCCGGACCTCCCGCTGTGCCCCATACCAGCCTCCCAGTCTCTCTCGGCCTTCCAGTCTTGATCGGGGCGGTACACGGCGCCCGGGACTTCGCGTTCCCTGTCTGTGCCGCAAGCCGCTCACACGCTACCGAGCCGCGGAGGACAGCCGCCCAGCCGCGGGGGTGGGATACCACTCCAGCCGCCTCTTCCGCCGCTCCGCCCGGTCAGTGGTGTGTTCTGGACTCAAAGCAGGGCCGACAGACACTGTGGCTGCCCTTAGGCTGGTGCTAAATCGGGACGACAGCGGGAGCCTCAGGGCAACGTGTCCATTCACGCCGCCATCTTGGCCACGCCCCCTACAAGAGAAATTAGACAAAGAGGTGAGGGAAGCGAGAATGGCGGCCCTTTCCCAGATGATTGGCCTCTGGACAACTTGATTGTGTCACCAATTGTCACCAATTGGGGTGGTGCCCAAGAAAGAACCTGGACAATTCAGGCTTATTCAGCATTTATCATGGCCAGTAGGGTGCTCAGTGAATGATTTTAATGATGAAAAGGAAGCTACTGTTGTGAGAAGTTAGCCCGGCATATGATGTCCCCTAGTTCTAGTGGGCACCTTGCACCAGTCTAATCGACCCTTATTGATGGTGGTTGTAAAGTCAACCTTATAGAAACGATTCAGAAAAGGGGGTGGTGATGAACAGAGTGTCTGAATTAAGCAGACCACTCTTACCCAGTCCAAAGATCAGGGCTTGATCCATCACCGTTATTTAGCTCACTGCCCCATCCCAGCTCAGAACCTGGCTATATGCAAATTAGTCTGTCCCTGGCCCAGTGCATCATGGGAACAGGGCAGACCAAACTACCAAGCCAATTCTTCACCAGAAAGGAGACAAGCTACCGGGCCGAAGACGGCTGTAATGCCAGAAACCGGTCCCCGGAAGCTTGTTTCCTTCCCAGTGTAAGAATTGGCTTTTGTAGTCTGGTCTGCCCTGTTCCCATGATGCACTGGGCCAGGGACAGACTAATTTGCATACAGCCAGGTTCTGAAACTGGGATGGTGCAATGAGCTAAAAAACGGTGTTGGATCTAGCCCTGATCTCTTGACTGGGTGAGAGTACTCTGCTTAATTCAGAGACTCTGTCCATCACCACCCCTTGTTGTAAACAACCTTATAGAAAGCTATCCTAGTGGTAGCATGGACCAGCAGTCATCAGGCTAAGACTTCAGAGAGCACATTAAGCAAGTTGTTTTACCAATTATAATCCCTTGAGTACCAAATGAAAGGACACCACACAAGGTATATATCAAATATATATGTATTTTTTCTAAACACAACCCCTCTGCACTCTTTATGAGGTCAGAGGTAAAAGTACAATACAAGTTACTCAATTAGCATACGATAAGTTGCACAGTATACGTTTTGCCCTAGGGGCCTCACAAACCATATACTAAAATAGTGGTAAAAGAACCACGTGAGAATTAGAAAGCAGGCCTGGGGCCTGTGGAATCGCTGGGGCTACTCTAAACAACCAGAAATTAGGAAGTAGGAGGCCCACGGGAGATGCGTACAGTGTCTAAACACAGCTGCAGGTTACCATTGACTTTCTATGGGAAACAAACAAGTTACAATTATACAATTTAAGGATACTTCTGGATGGACTACGATGAAACCCTTTTTGACTTAGACACTAGGAGGGCCAATACCCTCGAGACTACCAGAGTACTCGTGTTACCTCACCCACGGAAGCCAGGTGCAAAGGTGTCTTTTGATGTCCAGTTTTGCACCAGAGCTGGGCCAGAGTGCCCCAGCAACCGGTTTGAACTGGGAAATGCATGGAGCACCTAGTGTGCCCCAGCCAGTGTCTGGAAAGCATTCACTGAATGCAGCCCTCCCTCCCCCAATACATAAAAGCCTGTCTGGGGAGGTGCCTGCACCTCCTCGGACAGGAAACCTATCGTCCAGGCCTCCCCTGCCGGAGTTTTGTCCAGCAGCAGGAGGGCAGACTTGTGTCTGTGGCAGCAGCATCCATTTTGTGATGCTGAGGCTCTGTTTACCTTTAACCGGGTTTACCAGTAACTACATGTCTTCTCCCTCTAGAAGGGTGGAATGCTACCCCCGCCACCTGGACTGGTGGGGGGGGGGGTAGTATTTCAAAGTGTTTCACACCTTACACGACATGTTTTGATAAAGCCATTAACCGCGAGGATAAAGCATTAACCGCGAGGATTATAATGCACTTAAGAGTATATGGTATGGCATTATCATAGAACAGCTATAAGGAGATGGTTCCGAAAGCTGCAGAGGGGCTCAGCTCATGCTAGGGCACACTCTCACATAAAACCAAGCACTCTACCTCCAGGATTTTCGAGGTCTACCTTAGGAGAGGCTTATAGGTGTATATGTGTCTATATGTATATATGGATATAGGTATACTATATCTAAGTAAGGGCTGATTACATCACCTTACCCTTACTGTGTGAACAGACCTGTGGTTTCAGTTTGGAAGGCAAACCAGGGGTGGCACAATACATGCTGCAGCACCTGGTAGGCCTAGGGTGCACCTATGCCCTGGGTACCTAGGGTACACTATACAGGGGCTCACAAGGGTGACCCAGTAACTAATCTGGTATGTACCTAAAGTACATGGTATCAATTTAGAGAGATAACAGCTAGGCTGTGGTCCTGATTAGCAGGGCCTTGGCCAGACTAAAGTTGAAAAATCAGAGAATCACAGCAAAAAGTGGGGGTAACCATAGGAAGCAGACCCTACTCTCCTACAACTGTTTCTTACTCGTCAGTTGACGTGGCTATGTCACTGGTATTGACGGTGAACGCAACGGCTGCAATGGCACAATGAGACATAAAATCGGCTTTCCGTTTGCTTCGAGTCCATCCAGATGATTGGGATCTTCTGGGTATCCATTTCAATGGTAAATGGTATGTGGACAAGGCATTACTGATGGTCTGTTCTATGTCATGCGCTTTGTTTGAGTGTTTTACCACCTTTCTGGAGTGGCTGTTTTCAAAAAGGACTGGGCACAGGTTAGCGACCCATTACTTGGATGATTTTCTCTTTGTTGTAACCTCCGGCTCCACGGAGTGCCAGGAGGCCCTGAAAAACTTCAAAGAGCTGATGGAGGAGTTGGGAGTGCCATTGGCATCCAAAAAGACAATGGGCCCCAGCACGGCACTGTCTTTTTTTGGAATAGAGATTGAATCCAGAAAGATCCAAGCCCGGTTGCCGGATGATAAAATGGATAAAATGCTCAAATTGCTGAATGCCTTGCTGGCACAGGAAAAAGTGATGGTCAAAGAGAATCAGGCCTTGCTTGGGCATCTCAACATTGCATGTACGGTAGCGAAAGTAGGGAAACCTTTTGCAGGAGGGGAGGCTATGGAGGGCATTAGCAGGGAACAGATTGTCTCATTATCATGTACATATCTCTGCATAAAAGAAGATTTGAGAATGTGGAGAGTTTTCTGTAAACTTTCAATGGCATTCCACTGGCACGGGAGGGGGATTTCATTTGGGATGTACAGATATTTTCAGATGCAGCAGGCAGCAAAGGTTTTGGCTTCTACTAGCAGGGGAAGTGGTGTGACGAGCAGTGGCACTATGAGGTAGTCAGCTTGTACATAGGAAGGTGACTTTTAGAGTTGATAATATGGCAGTTGTAGAGATTGTGAACCGTCAGTCAGCAAGGGACGAACAAGTGTAACAGTTGCTGAGGGTTTTTGTCCTAGGTTGTTTGAGTCATGATACAGCGTTTAGAGCACTGCATGTCCCAGGTGTGGACAATGACATAGCGAATGCTTTGTCTCGTTCGCAGTGGGGGAGATTCCGTGGGTTGGCCAAAGATGCCAACAGGATACCGACGCCCATGCCGCAGCAGTTGTGGTATGTAGGCAACACAGGATGTTACAACTGGTGGTAGGATCGCTGGCTAAGTGTACTAGGATAGCCTATAACCTAACATGGAAATGTTTGCTGTCAGGCACTCAGCGGCGCTCGAATGAGGTACAGCAAAGGGATGATGTGTTTCAGTTTATCCTAGATATGATTGAAAAAAGGCTTATACAAGGTGTCAATTGCAGGGAAAATAGGGGGAATTACATTCATGGGTAAATTGCTCTGGGGTTACATGCCTACAGCGGGTGAATTGGGTGCAAGGATGCTAGAAGGGTAGGGCAGGGAGCGTTGGCCATCTGAATCCAGTCAGGAGACCCTTGTCATGGCAGTTGCTGAGCAGAGTAATACAGATTTTGCCTGGGATTTGCACGGACGCTTTCGAGTCATGCCTGTTTTCCACTTTGATGGTGTGGATTTGTTTTGGTGCATTTAGAGTGTCTGAGTTGTTAGGGAACCGAAGAGGTGGGGGATCGGTTGGGAAGACATGGTCTCACGTGATGCTGGATACATATGGTTAAAAAAGTCCAAAACGGATCAGAATGGCAAGGGAAAAGGAGTGGTGTTGCAGGCTCCATTGTCTAAGCTTACTTACCCTTATAGATGGGGGCTTCACAGGCGAGCAGCATCTAAGAATTTTGGGGAGTCCGTTTTTGTGCATGCGAATGGGAAAAGAGTTTCAGCTTCCAACTGCTAGCGGTGCGGAGAAAGGCACTAAAGGAATTGGGCATAGAAGGTGCAGGTTTTGGAGACACTCTTTACGTATTAGGGCAGCATCTGAGGCAAGCAATAGAGGGTGGGGATAGGGTAATATTATGCGCTTGGGAAGGTGGTCCTCGGATTGTTATAAGCAAAACTTGCCCAGCAGTGATAAGGAATTTAGCACAGTTGTTAACATTGCATACGCTCATGCAATGTTTCTCGTTTCAGGTTCGGTGGCTGGCCCCCTTTTGGTCGAAATGTCAATATGGGTTGTGGGACACTCCTTAGTGAAGTGGGTGCACATACAAGCAAGAGAAGGTTATTTCGGACAGAATATTGGTTTTAATGATAAACTTTGAAAGTGTTATGGAAAGGAAAAGGGGGCATGTTGTGGAAGGAGCAGATTCCGTGCCTTAACGGTCTGCTAGTTGGGGTCAGTGTCTGGACATTTTGGACATACATTTTGGTGAAAATGATTTGTGTAAAGAGAAGGGCATAGAACTGATGGGAAGCATGAAGAGGGACAGCATTTATTAAACAACAGTGGTCAGGATGTTTTGAGGTATGGACTGAGTTTGTACCCCGTCGGGTCTGGCGGAGGGCAGTTAATCCAGGAGCAGTGGACAGAGCCAGGAGGAAGCTTTATACGAAGATGTCACATTTTTGCAGGAAATTGAGTTTTGGTAAAATTGTGCACAAGGGCATTCGTTTTGATTCAGTGGAATTTTTGGGAGGAGACAGGGTCCACATGTCAAGGCTGGGGATGGACCTTTTTTGTTGGAAATTAGGGAGGTGTTAGCCAGAACATTATGTTCAGAGCCACCCTAGAAAGTAAGAGGCCTACAGGACATGTGGGGCAAAAAAGGGGGCTAGGCAGTAGTGGCCGTCACCCCCTTTTTCCTTGGTGGCGGGGTTTTGAAAAGTTGGCCAGGGTTGCCACAGGTTTTTGGTTAAGTTTTGGAAGTTTGTGAGCAGAGGCAGGAAAAGGGTAGGCAGGTAGTCTAAGTTTCAGGATAGACTTTTGTTAGTTACAGTTGCAGGAAGGCAGGTAGGGAACAGGGTGTCATTTCTGGAAAAAGTTTTATCTGCAATATTGTGTAATGTTGTTATGTAATGACAGGGTGTGGGAACTTTTGAGGGGATCGTAAGGTTGGGGGGGATCAGGGGTCAACTATTCGATGTATAGCGAGGCTTTAGTTTTGTAAGGCAGTTGCCAGTTGGTTATTTTGTAATATGCACCTGTTTCAATAAAGCGGCCTTTTTCACACACAAAATGGGTCTCGGTTTGGCTGGCGGGATCGACCATTTTGTGCTTTTGGGCTTTTTGGGGGCGTAGCCCAATTGTAACCCAATGCTTATATAATCCTTAGAGGGGATTTGCCAGTCACCAGCCTTGCCAAGTGTCACGCATCAGGCGTTAGACAAATGCATTTCAGTGCGGTGGCCCGCATCACCCCACAGAAATGTGAAATCACGCATAATAGGCCTCATCGGCGCTGGGTAAATCATGCACTAATACTGAAAAACCAAAGCTAGTCTCCCAATCTCGTCTGGAGTGGCAGTGTGCATGGCATACTGCTTCTGGCAGGCTTGGTGGTAGCTATAAGCTGCTACAATGTAAATGAATACACCAACACGCACCCGCAGCGCAGCATGATTAATGACTATATGTTATGACGCTGCGGCGTGAGTGGTGAGTAGGTGACTCGTGGGTGTAGTTGGGATAAACTAGTGACAGGCTGCAGGCAGTGGCAATGGCAGGCGCTGCTCATACCATCACCAAGTTGTGCGGCGGTGATTTAACCAAACACGCGATGGACCCATCTCACAGCTCAGCTGGCCCTTGCACGGACCGTGGTGGCCGCTGGAATTGTTCCTCAGCGCACCAGCCCCTCCCATGTAGCTGCTGCTGCCAAGCCGCACAATCATGCACGGACCGGTGTTTGTTGCGGCGGTTGGCCTTGTAGCGAGATACGGCCCGTATGAAGAGTCGCGTCAGAAACTAAGTAAGTTGTGCCTCGTGAGGCATTTCTCTGCAAAATTATGTGCTTTTAAAATGTTTTTCCTTGACGGTAAGGCACACTCAATCGCTGCCGTTATCCAAGCTGCTGAATCCTTGTAAAACACAGGTAGTCAAACAGGCACCACTGCACCCAGCAGTGCGTGCAGTGGTGCCTGTTTGACTTCCTGTGTTTTACAGGGATTTAGCAGCTTGGATAATGGCAGCGATCGAGTGCGCCTTACCGTCAAGGAAAAACTAGGCCACTGTTAGTGAGTGATGATTAGTTGGCTTGATGGGGCTAAGCAAGAGTGACCGTTTTCACCCAGCATCATGTGAACCCCCCACACAAACCATCTGAACGGCTGTACGGAGTCCAGTAACAGAGCCAAAAACATCAGGCAGGTAGCGAGAAACTTCCTATTAAAACCCTATTCTGTAAAAGCGACTTTTTTGTTGTAAAAAATAAAATGTGTCAGGGCTCTCGTCAGGAGGCCACAGTAGCTTGCACCACTCATTGCCCCTTCCATGCTGCCAATGATAGTAGCAACGCAACTACTGACCATCACACTCCTACAAGAGTGACAATTGTGGGGCAGAATTATTTGTGTGTCCAAGAGTTTTCATGCACCAATGAAAAAGTCAAGCTCACTCTTGTGAATAATGGAGTGCTGGAGCAAGATTAGCGTTTTGTTTAGTAACAGTTTTCCTGAAAGAACATGAACCATGCTGTGAGAAGTTGGCCTGATGTATGATGTCCACAATTCTGGGGGCACCTTGTATTAGTCCAAACAATCACTTATGGTCAGGGCACAAGTCGTAAAAAAAAGAAGTGGGGGGACGCTGCCACCGGTAGTGACGTCATGAAAGGTGCCGAGCTCCTTGTCCCAGAGAGGCCAAAGAGTGAAGTCCAGCTGTTTGGCAGGGGGGTTGGCGTCTCCCCGGTAAAATAAGTGGGGGGACGCCGTCCACCCGCGTGGTACCCCGACTAGAGCCCTGCTTATGGTGGTGGTTGTAAGTCAACCTTGTAGACAAGCTATCCTAATGGTAGCATGGACTAAGCAGTCTTAGGCTAAACTCAAGAGGGCATGTGAAGCCAGCTGTTTTACCATATGCAATCCTGTAATATCAAATGAAAGGACACCACACAAGTTATATATTATAAAAATATATGTATTTATTACTAGAATAATCCTCTGTACTCTTTATGAGTGTAGAGGCACAAGCGTTTAAACAAAAGCACAGTTAAACATATGAAAGTTGCACAATTATGGAAAGGCCCGGTGGCCACTCAAACCATATATTAAATAAGTGGTATAAGTATCACTTTACGAACAGTGGTAAGGCCCAGGGCCTTGGGAATCGCTGGGACTACACTGGACTAACAGCAGTTAGGACGGGAGTAGCCCGCGGGATTCGGGTGCAGCGCTATAAGCACACGCATGCACCAATGCAAAGTCAATGGTGCGTAAAAGTTACAAAGTTACTGTTTTAGAAGTCTTCCGACTGGACTAGAACTTAGCGACTTAAAACTAGGACACTAGAGGTGTAAACCACAACAGGAGCACCGGCATTCAATCGTTACCTCACCCACAGGAAGCAGGTGCATAGGTGCCAAAGTGTGTCGGGTTTCATTGTGGAGTTCTATGGAGCCTGGAGACGTAGATGCTGCAGGCGACCAGGAGAGAAGAGTCCGGTTGTATCCAAGGGTGGATCAAAGATGTGAAGTACCTCAAAGCAGAGGGGACAGAGTCTGGGTCACTAGCCAGTGACCAGGAAGGAACCAGGCGATGTCGGGCGCAATCAGGTGGTTGTTGCAAAGCTTGTCTGCGCTGCCACGTGGACTCTGGGGCACCGAGGATGACCAGGAGTGAATCACCAGCTGTCCCATGAAGGTTTTCGCTGTTGGCGGTGTTGGCTTCCTGATCGGAGTTAACAGGCCTTGGCAAATGCAACCCATGCAGGATTAGAAGATCGCTTCTTACTCGGACCAGCAAGGTCAGAGAGGCTGCTCCTTTTCAGGGGAGTGAGGGCCAGTCTGGAGCAACCAGACTAGCAGAGTAGTTTTAAGGATTCATCGGTACTGGGGTCACTAGCCAACGGGTAAGTGACCGGACCAACGCGTTGAGCAGAAAAATGCAAAAGGGCCCCACGCAGCACTTGGTGAGTGTGGAGAGGAGATCTTCGGTGCACAAGTTGCTCAGGGCTGGGGCTTCTCAAACCCCAAAGCACAGCTTCAAGGATGCCTCGGGAGCTGCACAGTCAGCACTTTGTAGTTTTTCCAAGATGGCTGGCCCCACGCTTCACGTCGTCTCCACGGGTCTCAGATTTGCTGGGACTGTGGATCGGGCTGTTAGAAGTCAGGGAAGCTGGGTCTTGTCAATCTCTGTTGCTCGAGTTCTGGCGGGAACTGCAACAAATCAAACCGTTGGGTGCTGGATGGTGCCTGTTTGCACAGGGAGGTTACTCCTTGACCACAAGGGAGATTCTTCAGTCTTCCACGTCGAGTGGGATGTCGAAGGGTCCAGAGTTCTGTATCAAAGTTTCAGTCAGGATAAATCTACTGTTCATGGGCACAGCTCCTACCTTTATTCCAAATCAAGGGGCTGGATTACCTGCTAGGTCCCTACTATGGGTGGGACCCAGGAAGGGGGTGGTTACACCCCTTTCCCTTTGTCCAGTTTCGCGCCAGAGCTGGGGCTGGAGTGCCCCAGAACCGGTTTGACTGGATTTTGCATGGGACACTTTGTGTGCCTCAGGCAGTGTCTAGTTTCTTTCAGCCCTCCCTGCTCCAATCCACTATCTCCTGTCTGGGGTGGTGTAGCACCTCCCTGTGACAGGAAACCCTTTGTCCAGGCCTCCCCTGCCAGGTTTAGGTCAGCAGCAGGAGGCCAGACTTGTGTCGGTGGCAGCAGCATCCATTTTGTGATGCTGAGGCTCTGGTTAGAATTAACCGCGTTTAAGTAAAGTAACATGTGTTTTCCCTCTAGAAGGGTGGAATGCTACCCCTGTCGCCAGAACTGACAAGGGGGTAGTATTCCAAAGTGTAGGACACCTTACACGACATGTTTTGATAAAGCCAAACCAAAGTTAGCAATAACCGCGAGGATTATAATGCACTTGAGAGTATATGGTATGGCAATACCCTGGAACAGCTATAAGGAAATGGTTCCGAAAGCTGCAGACAGGCTCAGCTCATGCTAGAGCACCATCTCACATAAAACCAAGCACTCTGCCTCCAGGATTGTTAAGGCATGCCATAGGAGTGACTTATAGGTGCATATGTGTCCAGATATAGGTTTAGACATAGGTATACTATATCTAAGCACGGGGTGTGGCAGGGTATGCTCGGACATGAGTCCCTTGTTCACTTGGCCACTGGATTCAAGATAGCCTGGCTGATCAGGATTATGAATCCGAAACCGGTCCCAGGATGCTTGTTTCCGGTCCAGGGAAGACATGGCTTGGCAGTTTGGGCTGGACTGTTCCCATGAGGCACAGGGTCAGACTGATTTGCATAGAGCCATGTCTGAACTGGGGTGGCTGAGTGAACTAAGGAATGGTGATGGATTAAACCCAGATCAGTTGACTGGGGGTGAGTGTTTGATTTGTTCAAGCGCTCCGTCCATCATCCCCTTTTGTATCGCTTTGTTCGCCCTAAGTGTGGCAGGGTATGCTCAGACATGAGTCCCTTGTTCACTTGGCCACTGGATTCAAGATAGCCTGGCTGATGAGGATTATGAATCCGAAACCGGTCCCAGGATGCTTGTTTCTGGTCCAGGGAAGACATGGCTTGGCAGTTCGGGCTGGACTGTTCCCATGAGGCACAGGGTCAGACTGATTTGCATAGAGCCATGTCTGAACTGGGGTGGCTGAGTGAACTAAGGAATGGTGATGGATTAAACCCAGATCAGTTGACTGGGGGTGAGTGTTTGATTTGTTCAAGCGCTCCGTCCATCATCCCCTTTTGTATCTCTTTGTTCGCCGTTAGTGTGGCAGGGTATGCTCAGACGTGAGTCCCTTGTTCACTTGGCCACTGGATTCAAGATAGCCTGGCTGATGAGGATTATGAATCCGAAACCGGTCCCAGGATGCTTGTTTCCGGTCCAGGGAAGACATGGCTTGGCAGTTCGGGCTGGACTGTTCCCATGAGGCACAGGGTCAGACTGATTTGCATAGAGCCATGTCTGAACTGGGGTGGCTGAGTGAACTAAGGAATGGTGATGGATTAAACCCAGATCAGTTGACTGGGGGTGAGTGCTTGATTTGTTCAAGCGCTCCGTCCATCATCCCCTTTTGTATCGCTTTGTTCGCCCTTAGTGTGGCAGGGTATGCTCAGAAGTGAGTCCCTTGTTCACTTGGCCACTGGATTCAAGATAGCCTGGCTGATGAGGATTATGAATCCGAAAGCGGTCCCAGGATGCTTGTTTCCGGTCCAGGGAAGACATGGCTTGGCAGTTCGGGCTGGACTGTTCCCATGAGGCACAGGGTCAGACTGATTTGCATAGAGCCATGTCTGAACTGGGGTGGCTGAGTGAACTAAGGAATGGTGATGGATTAAACCCAGATCAGTTGACTGGGGTGAGTGTTTGATTTGTTCAAGCGCTCCGTCCATCATCCCCTTTCATCCCCTTTTGTAAGCAAGGGGTGATTACACGACATTGCCCCAGCTGAGTGATCAGCCAGTTGTGTCAGTTTGGATGGCCAGCCAGGGGTGGCAAAAGATATGCTGCAGCCCCTGGTAGGCCTTGGATGCACCTATGCCCTGGGTACCAATAGTACACTGTACAGTTTAGTTATGCACCTAGGGTACATGGAGTCCATTTTAAAGAGAGAGCAGATAGCCTGGGGCCCTGATTAGTAGGATCCCAGGCCAACTAAGTTGAAAACCAGCTAAACACAAGGCAAAAAATCTGGGGTAACCATAGTCAGGTATCCACCTTCCTACACATGCATATTCTCAAAACTGTATTTAATGACAACCCCTTCCAACATGGCTGCCATACCCGGAACCCTCTGCCCCTCCCAAAATGGCCGCCGCATTATGCCAGACGTTAGTTACAGCCCTTCCCAATATGGCTGGTTGCCTATTTCATGCAGCACGCCCAGTACTCAGCGTCTGACAGGCGTGATTCAGCCCTCCAGACGTCTGCGGTAGTTCCATCGTGAACTCCTAGGTAAGCGTGGCCCTTGCTTTCCTATCCATCGTGGAATCCGTGATAGAACAGCGGGTCTCTAACTCGTAACTTTTCACCATACAGGTGCCTCATTGCAGGTTCCACCGCCACGCGCCAAAATTCCCTCCATCCCATTCCAACCAGGATCATCCCTTATATTGGGTAAGCTGCCTCCCGGCTCACTTAGAAATCCTTGAATTACCGGTCCCCTTCCACTCTAACCCCTTTTATTTTCAACAGTGATCCCTCCTTCAATCTCATCTCACTCATCGTAACGGCACCCGCTGCAAAATAGCCCCGCGATACCGAGGTAAGAGTCCTCACCACCTAGCAATGGTTTATCGACCCTCTGGCTCACTTAAATTAACCCTTGGTATCCCTTCCCTAGGTTCCTGAGCCCGGCACCCCCATGGTTTTAAATAACTCCTAGCATCCTCTCGAGGCACCAGGCATGACGGTTGCCTCCTCGAATCATCACCCTAGGTAAATGCACTGCCCCAGTTTGCCTTATCCCCAAGGTTCCTTTGTGTCTGACACGGGTATGACTGACACTTGTCTGACACACTCATACACGTATGACTGGCCTTACCCCAACTCAACCCTCTTGTGCACGCGCGCTGTGTACGCCTGGCACTGCTCAATTGGCACTTACCTGCTCGTATGGCAGGTATCACCTTAAGCATGGCATGGATACTCTACTGCTGTGTGTTCTTGGTAGAGGATAGCTTGCTAATCAATGTCCCATGTGTCCCTTTCATTCCCCCTTGTAATTACCGGCTTGCATATTCAGGCAATACATTGGTTGTCCTGATGATGATCCTTGATTCTTACTGGATGGAAACGCCGTCGACAGTTGATGTAGTCTAAACACCAGTTCACTATTATGTGCTAAAATTTCGTTTTTTCTACATGAGCCAAGCTAATTGATTCTATCTAAATTCTAGCTGCTCACTCTTTGTAAAATTGCCTGAGAAACTTCCTTACCCTTGTTGTATTGTATATTGTTTGTCTAGCCTTGTTGGATACAGGATTGTGTCCCACGGATAATATGTTGTTCTGATATTCTGCTTATCACATTATCGATTAAAATTGAGGTCTGGCTGGACTTCCTGTTCATTATAGCGCTTATTGTGGCCTATAATTATTCATTATTGTATCTCCCCTTTGCCAAGGACCGTTGTTACTCAGTTATACTAATAGCCTTGGTCCTTGCTTACCAAGTGGGTTCCCTTGTTCCTTTAAATAGCCAAACTCAATAGGGCAGGCCAGTCCAGAAACCTCAGGAGCTCCAGCTCTCTACTGCTCATCCCGCCCAAATCGCGCAAGCACAGAACTACAGCCAAATCTTTTGCTGGTAACGCTCCCAAAATCTGGAACTCCATTCCTCCCCACATTAGAACAATCTCCTTATTTTCAAAATTCAAGAGGCTCCTCAAAGACTTCTTCCTCGACCGTACTCGAGGGATCTGAGAGACCCTGGACTGCCCCCTATTCTGTCTCCCCAGCCTTACCAAAATTCCAAGTCTGACAACAAGGTCGCAGACCAAAATATCTTCTGGATATAAACATTCTATCAACAGAATCTGTATGTTTGAGTTTCAGTCTGCTCAATATGTTATTTGCTGTATATTTTGTGAAGCGCTCTGATACCCTTTGGTCCAGCTAGCGCTATACAAAACTACTAAAATAAAAATAAAAACACTTTCGCAATTCCCAAATGCATCTAATTTATTCATACCAATGCATTTCGCCTATACACTAGCCTTCGTCAGGGAACATTCATTAACGTCTCATAATTTATTCCTCTGTATTTGTCCAAATATCTGATCCCGGTGACAAGCAGGTTTTGGTGACCTGGTGGTTGGTAGCAGGGTAGCTAGTAATAGTTTTCTTGGCCCTGCCCTCCTATCCCTCTTTTTAAGAATTTTAGCTGGGGGAGTCTTTGGGGTTTGTTCTTTGGTTTAGGTCAGGTTTGTGGAGACAGGTGCATAAGGGATCTTATAGAGGTTGTCGCTTGGAACAGGTGCTTGCGGGGTTTTGAAAAGTTGGCCAGGGTTGGCCCAGGTTTTTGGTTAAGTATTGGAAGTTTGTGAGCAGGGGCAGGAAAAGGGTAGGCAGGTAGTCTAAGTTTCAGGATTGACGTTTGTTAGTTACAGTTGCAGGAAGGCAGGTAGGGAACAGGGTGTCATTGCTGGAAAAAGTTTTAACTGCAATACTTTGTAATGTTGTTGTTATGTTAATGCCAGGGTGGGGAAACTTTTGAGGGGATCGTAGGGACGGAGGGGGGGGGGGGTGGATCAGGGGTCGCTATTCAATGTATAACTGGGCTTTCGTTTTGTAAAGCATTTTCCAGTTGGTTATTTTGTAAAATGCACCTGTTTCAATAAAGTGGCCTTTTTCACACACAAAATGGGTCTTAGTTTGGCTTCCCCCCCCCTCCCTCCCAATATTTGTTTTTTCCAGATATTGCGTTTCTGTAGTTTTTTAAAGCAGCATATCAGTCTTATGTGCTCTAACTTGCCTCCAGGTGTCTCTGAGTTCCAGTTGTGGGTGAGCGTTAATGACAGGGAACACATGAGAGCACTGGAGATGAGGCTGAAGTAGTGCAAATGTCTCACAGTGCCTGTCAATGAGTCATAAAAAGTGTTCAGACTTCATGCACATGCAATCCTTGGTGCCTCCATACAGTGATCACAGCAATGGTCACATATGAGCCACTTGTAATTGTGATTCTATGGAAATGTGTATGAAGGAGGTACCCTGCTGTCAAAATGCTGACAGCACCAAAGGAACATTAAATGCAGTGCTTAAAGGTGAGTTGGTGGTTTGTGTGTGTGACGGGATGCCATAGTGGGCTAAAGGAACAGACGGATGTATGACGTTACAACGCACACTTTTACAACGCATACCTTTACAACACATTTTTTACAACGCATCATCCATTACAACGCATGCCATTACAACAAAAGTTTAAAAACTACATTTACAACGCATTCCATTACAACGCATACTACCTTTACAACGCATACCATTACAACGCATTACATTACATTGCATGTTTGGTAAGTATTGGATAGTGTAGGGGTAAAATGTACTATTCTAACTCCAGGGGGTGCAACAGTAGGGTAAGTGTTGGATAGTGTAGGGGTACAAATTACTCTTCTAACTCCAGGGGTTGCAACAGTAGGGTAAGTGTTGGATAGTGTAGGGGTAAAAATTACTATTCTAACTCCAGGGGGTGCAACAGTAGGGTAAGTGTTGGATGGTAATGTTATGCGCTGTAATGGTATGCGTTATAATGACTGAGTTGTAATGACATGCGTTGTAGTGGTGTGCGTTGTAGTGTTATGCGTTGTAATGGTTGCGTTGTAAATTCATGCGTTGTAATGGATGTTGTGTTGTAAAAGTTTCGTTATAATGGTAATGCTGAGGTACCAGAATCGATTCCTGATCACGTAGTATTGATAATCGATATGTTAGGATTAGCATGGTGTCACTAAACTCACACTGTAGACATGCATAATTAGTATTTACGGTATCTTCTTTCACTTAGCTTCATGCCACGTTACGCTATATGAATACCATATTATGGCCCTCTTTAATATCGTACATGCACAGGCCTTATTCTCCCTTAGCTCTAAAAGCCCTGCTCCTGGGAAAGAAACCAACTGTTGCAGAAACTGCTGTTTCAGCTCGGTAGGCTCGGCAAGGTCGTAGTTAGCCAAGGAAGGGCCGATAAGCACATTCCGGGAGGGGTGCAGGGTGGTTTGTCTCTGAGAAGACAGAAGGGAGTCACCCGTCTGACCTTGCTGCCTGAGCGAAATCAGGAGCTCTTTGTGTGCCTTATATGGGCTTTCCTATTACTGTACTAGCTTGTACCAATTTGTATTTTTCCATGTTAGGCCATGCCGGTGCCAACGCAATTGTATATATGTGATGTGCTGACAATGTGCCAGCAGTCTTCTTGGCGGACCTTTTGGGTCAGGTCGCAAGGAGCTCCTCTGGCAGAGTTTGTGTTTGTCTAATAAACGCTTGAACCTTCTACACTGCCGACCGACTGCTTATTTGTAATGATAAGGGACTTGGTAATGTAATGATTATTGTTGGGAGGGGATCATATATTTTTCGGTACTTCAGTTGGCGACTCCGCCGGGACTCCGCGTTGGGGTCGTCCCTGTGTAGCCACAGGCGACATCGAAAGGGGTCCTCTTGATCGGGAGAGTTGCAGACCAGACGCATAAGAAATTGGGGTTTTGCTCTGCCCTCCCGATCCGGAGGGCTTCAGCTGCTAGTAACCCCACGCCGGAGTCCTTCGGGTGCAACCCGAGAACCTGCAGCGCTGATACTGGGCAAACGTCGGCAGTGAAGAACGTTCCGGCAAACCTGCGTGCACCAGGTGAGTGTTGTGTCTCGTTATATGTTGAATTGCATATGCAGATTTAAATAACGGGATTTAAGCATTTGGTGGCCCATGGTCACGGAGAAACTCTGACTTTGCATTAGTTGTCACAGAGAGGATTTGGTCGGAGGTTCGACGGGGGCAGTGTGGAACTGCACGTGCGAACGCTCTGGGTACACTAAAGATAAGGATTATACGCCTAGGGGAACTGCGGTTCCTGCTCGGCCGGACTGTTCTCGGGAAAGCCGATGGTTGAGATTGGGTAGCACCCGGACAAATCTGGAGCGGCGCTGAAACGCGGGCTTAGCCAGAACAGTTCGGGAGGTGAACCATGAATGCTGTCGGATGGCCTGTAGACCGGTCTGTGGTTTAAAACCTGTGTAACCATCTTTAGGCAGTCTGAGGACGAGACTGTTGTTGGTCGTGTTTTTGCAGCCTTTTGAATAAATTAGCAGAAGAGTTCTCCACGAGTGGGAGCCGACGGGCTCCACTTTTTCGATTGCAATTGCAGGAACTTATGTGTCACGTTTTACGTTTGTCTGATGTATAAGGAAAATACGGATGTGAGGGTGATGGGTGTCATGGCCATGAGAATGAAAGCGTAAGGATAACGTGATATTTAATTTTGTTGAATTTGTACTAACGGAGAAATTCCTTTTCAGCCAGAAACTAGATAATACAATATGCCGTGCCTTAGCAAATTGTGTTTTGGTTGTGTCCATAGTGAGGAAGGGAGGTTAGACGAGAGTCAGCCGAACCCCCCAGAGGGGACACCTAGCCACTTTATGTATTGTAAGCATGGTATTGGCCCCCTCATCTTTAACTCTCTGTGGCATAAATACACTAAGGACAATATAGAATTACAGTGGCCAAAAACAGGGTCTTTCGATGAACAAAAACTGGCATATTTACAAGAACGTCTTTTTATTAAACGCAGTCGGCAGTCGATGTTCGACACCCTTAACAAATGGCAGAAAGAAGCAAAGAGACGACGCATCCGATCTGAAAAATTAATGAAGATAGAGCAGGGACAGACTATTACCCAGAAGGCTATCGCATATGACAAAAATAAGGTAGAACAAAATATTGAAATTGCAGACAGGCGGTTTAAACTGCAGGTAGACCAATGTTATGTAGCCAGAGAAGGGGCGGAAGATGAGATTGAGGAATTGTTAAATGCAAGGCCTCCCCCACCATATGCCCCGGAGCGTATATACCCTGCAATACCTGTCCAGCCAGAAGTTAGACCACGGGCATCTGCGCCCGAGGAACGGGGCTCCGTTATCAATGACCAAAATAACGATGTTTCCTCTCCTCAAGGTGGGGCCTTGGCTACGCTTGTCCCCGAGTCTACACAACTGATCACTTCCCCTCAGACGCACTTGAGTCTCCCTATGCCGGAGATATCCTCCCCCCGAGCTTGTATTACACCCAGAGGGTTTGACCCGACCCCGAGGGGAGCTGTAGGGGGCCTAGATAGCAAGCGTTTGTTCACTAGAGCATCCGTAGAATATGGCGAAAAAGAAGCATTAGGAGACCAGGCTGTCAAGTGGGTGCGGAATGAAGTATATACCCTGATTGACATATGGAGTACTGTGAAGGATTTAGAGCCAGTCATGCAACAACATGTGCTATACGAAATGTCCAATTCGCTCATTGGGTATTGGGAAATAAGCTTTAGGGACGGGACAGCCCCCCAGATCCTGTATACTATCAGAGATTGGGCCCATAAATTTAGCCTAACACCGGAAGAAGTATTTAAGAATGTAGACACTTTGGTACAATATCGCGACAGATTATTCTTGAAAAGTCCACAGTGGACTACGCAATACCCTATGCGAGAAGTACACCCAATCTATCATCCCGAAATCCCCGAACAACGAGATGGTAACCAGGCGATCATACGACAAGGGGTGGCGGCTCGGTTCCAGGAACAGTGGGTTTATACCCCATGGAAAAGAAGTGAAGTACTGGCATTGAAATCTCAGTTGCCAGATCCTCGAAAGAATCCTACTGCGTACTACAAAGAATTGACCGAAGCAGCTGCGTCCGCTGTAATGACTTTAGCCGATGTTGAATTGTTCTTCGGACTACTAGTACCGGTTGATATATGGCGACAGGTGCACGATTCTAATCATGCTGAATTCGGTGGCACGTGGGAGGAGTTAAGAGGCTGGGACCAGGATCGCAAGCCAGGGGACAAACCAAGAGTGGAAATAACTTCTCTTCCAGCGAAAATAATAACTTTTATGCATACTCTGATCCCACCCCGAAAAGTCGATTGGGATAAACTGTCCGCCTGTAGACAAAAGAAGGACGAAAGTGTGTCCGACTTCTTTACCAGGTTCGAAGAGGTTTTTATTGATTTTAGTGGACAAGATTTGGCCACAGAAGGGGGCACAAGGTTGTTCGTTAACAGGTTCGTTACGAACCTGGCTCCGGAAATTTCAGCACGACTGGAGGCGGCAGAGAGTACCTGGACTACCTCTTCCCCGTCTGTAATACTCAGCATGGCCCAGTACTACGAGCATAGAGAAAATGAAAATAAGGATAAGGTGGATAAAAAGGTTAAGGATCTGAAGACCCGAGTACTGTTACAGCAAGTGGTCCGAGGGCAAGGAGGAGGTAGAGGTGGTCGGGGCCCAATGACGAGAGGGGCGGGGACAGGAAGGGGTTCAGGAGGAGCCCCGTCAATAGGCATCAACCAATGTTCCTATTGTAAAGAGGAGGGACACTGGAAGGCTCAGTGTCCATACTTGGCCGCCCAGAACGCAGCAAATCGCGGACGAGGTAGAGGACGAGGGGGCCCCGACCGAGGTGATATGCATAGAGACGAGTACAGAGACGTTCAACAAGACAGGTCAGAAAGGAACCACTTCGATAACACCCAACGCAGACAATACTATCATGGTGACTATGCCGAAGGGAATGATGATGAATATGCCCCAGCATAGGATAGCCAGGGACAGAGGGGGGGCCATGTGTCAATTCCGGTCAATCAGAGGGGACCCTACATCAGAGGGGAAGTGTTGGGGACATCTGAAAATTTTCTAATTGACACAGGAGCAATGAACAGCTCCGTTGCTCGATCATTGGTTCCAGGGGCAGCTCTGTCCGGGCAAAACAATGTTTCGGTGGGTTTTTCCGGAGTCCCCGTTGTAAGCCCCATCTCTAAACCTATCCCCTTTACGATTGGTCCAGCCACTATGGACACTCCTTTCTTATTGACATCGAATTGTGGGGAGAACCTGTTGGGATTGGATATGCTGAAAAGATTGAATGCTACTATACATTGTTCTGCGGATGGGGTCTATTTAACTATACGTCCCTCTGTAACACCTGTTAAACAATGTTTTACGAAAAATGAACGACTCCCACCGGAGTTCGATGGCGTCCCAACCTCCCTTTGGGCGACAGGGGATGCAGATGTGGGTGTACTGGACATACCCCCAGTTCACATCACGTTGAAGCAAGGCGCTAAACTACCACGCATCCCACAGTACAAAATAGCACCGGCGGGGGAACGGGCTTTATTGCACATCATCCAGGAATTGATTGACAAAGGGGTTGTAGAAGAAACAAACGCCAATATTTGCAATAGCCCGATCCTCCCGATTTTGAAGAGGAACCATGACCAAGGGGAGATGGGTGCTGCCTATCGTTTTGTGATTGATTTGCGAGCCGTTAACAAAATTGTGGTACCACAGTATCCTGTGGTGACCGATATCACTACCATTCTCACCATGATTCCTCCGACTGCACAGTACTTTTCGGTCATTGACCTGAAAAATGCTTTCTTCAGCATTCCTATCCACCCTGATAGCAGACAGATCTTCGGATTTTCATTATCCGGACGCAGCTTCCGCTTCTGTCGCGCTCCTCAAGGCTACACTGAAAGTCCGAGCATATATAGCCAGGCTCTGAAGGCTCTGTTGGATGACTTAGAATTGCCGGATGGCAATGTCCTCTTGCAATATGTAGATGACTTACTCATTGCATCTGACACAGAGGATGGATGTAGAAAAGCTACGGTTAAATTGTTGCACCATTTGGCTGCCAAAGGGAATAAGGTATCCTTATCTAAATTTCAGTATTGTCGAAAGGAGGTGACCTACTTAGGTCATCTCTTATCGAAGGAGGGTAGACGACTAACACCTGAACGTATTGCTACCATTTCTAACATGTCTGTACCTTGCACGCAGCGTGAAGTCCGCGCTTTTCTTGGCATCACATCTTACTGTCGCCAATGGATACCTAATTTTTCACTTCTGGCTAAACCTTTGTTGCATTTGACTACCAAAGATGTGCATGAACCCCTACCCTGGACGGATGAATGTCAGCTCTCTTTTGACTCTCTGAAAACTGCTTTATGCTCTGCCCCTGTTCTGGGTACTCCAGATTATCGTAAACCTTTTGTACTATATGTACACGAGGTCGACGGGTGTTCATTGTCTGTTTTAACGCAGGCCTTTGGAGGTAAGCAAAGACCGTGCGCCTATTTGTCAGCGACATTGGATAATGTTGCAAGAGCACTTCCTAGCTGTCTGAGGGCTACGGCTGCAGTAGCAGTGGCCATCCGACAGTCAGAAGGACTCGTTTTGAATTCCAATTTGACTGTAATGGTGCCGCATGCAGTAGACACCTTGCTAAATAAAACAAAAACGCAGCATCTTACGAGTGCACGCCTTACTGGGTGTGAGCTGACCTTATTTGCACCACATATTACGATTACTCGATGTGCAACATTGAACCCAGCCACATTGTTACCACTCCATACGAGTGAACAGGACACTAATTTACATGATTGCATATATCGCACAGAGGAAGAAACCAAGGGTAGGATTGACCTCACAGACACACCCTTAGATCAACCCCAGGGAGAGCTATATGTGGATGGTTCCTGTTTCAAACTAACAGATGGCACAACGACAGCTGCATATGCGATCACGACTCTGAAAACAGTTGTTGAAACACTCAGACTACCCCACCGATCAGCCCAAGCCGCTGAACTTATGGCCTTGTTACGAGCCTGTGAGCTGAGTGAGGGACTAGAGGTCAACATTTACACGGACAGCCAATACGCCTTTGGCGTAGCCCATAGTTTTGGGCGGCTGTGGAAAGAAAGGGGTTTCCTTACTTCACACGGTCAGAAAATACAGAATGGGCAGCTGGTTTTGAGGTTGTTGGATGCTCTCACTCTCCCCAAGAAAGTGGCTATTATCAAATGCAGTGCTCACAAAGTAATTGTGGATGAGGTAGGAGAAGGCAATGCTTTTGCAGACCAGGTGGCCAAGCAGACAGCACAGTCGCTGATGTCACCCATGTACGTTCATTCCTCTACTAGATGGGTGGGGGGAGACTGTGAATTATTTGATAATACTATGGAAAGTGTGAGAATACTACAGAAGGAAGCCACCTCAGCGGAACTAGAGAAATGGGAACAAGAGATAGGGAGATTGGATGAAAATAATTGTTGGATCGATTTGACTGAAAAACAAAGATGGCTACTGCCCAATGCATTAGTACAGGCTGTGGTAACAATGGCGCACGGACCAGCACACATAGGAGCAAAAGGTATCTGTGGGATCTTAGATCCAGTTTGGAATAATCCGAATATCCAACGGACGGCTGTCCGTTTGGTCCAATATTGTATGGTCTGCTTGCAGCATAATCCAGGAAAAGGAGAAACTGTTTTAGCCGGGAATTTCGCACCACCTGCATTGCCTTTTGAAGTGCTCCAAATGGATTATATTCATATGGACCGCGTCAATAATCTCAAATATGTACTGGTTGTAGTTTGTGCATTTAGCAAATGGGTTGAGGCATACCCTACTAAGGAGAACACAGCATTGGCGACTGCAAAAGCTCTCCTGAAAGAGTTTGTGCCTCGCTTCGGATTGCCTCGCTTGATCTGGTCGGACAACGGGCAACATTTCCATGGGGCCCTTGTGCGGCATATCTGCGAGGGCTTACACATACAACAAAAGTTCCATGCTGCCCGACACCCCCAATCAGCAGGGCTCGTGGAAAAGTACAATGGCATTCTAAAATTGAAAATGGCAAAAATAAAGGAGAGCACGGGGTTGAACTGGCCTGACACTTTACCTCTAGCCCTTATGTCTTTACGTGTCACCCCGCACTCACGTTCGGGTCTCTCTCCATATGAGATACTGTTTGGGAGACCTGCTAACGTGTGGGGGGTACCTCGACCTCGTTCTTTTGCAGATATTGAATATCCTATGTTGATTGATTACCTGTATGCTTTGACTAAAGACCTTCGTTCTATTCATCAGCAGGTAGCTTCTGTACTGCAGCCACTGCCAGAGGGCCCCGGTCATCGTTTACAGCCCGGCCAGTGGGTCCTGGTCAAAAAGTTTGAGCGAGACACCAGCTTGGCTCCTAGATGGTCTGAGCCACGGCAGATTTTGTTGGCCACCCGGACGGCGGTTAAAGTGGATGGCCGAAAACATTGGATACATGTTTCGCATCTGAAACGGCTACCACTTCCACTCCCTGGTGAGCGGTCACGTCCAGGGGAAATTCTAACACAGGAAACTGAAAGAGCTGATGCATTTGTGCCCTTTTCTGACGCCTGCGAGATTGAGCAGAGGCTACAGGAAGGATCGGCGAGATCAGATGACTTGGTCTCCACTGAAGTTGCAAGTGAGCGTGCAGTAGCGTTGAATTCTGTTTCAAGTACCCCAGACGACCAAACGTCACCAGTACGGAAAGCCCCGGGTGTGCTCTTTTCTGACCCTGAAGTGTTGGGTCGTGAGCGATACAATCTTCGGCCCAGAAGGCCGACACACGGCGCCTCAGACCACATTGTCAGGAGATAGGGAAGGACTTCATTGCATAAGATAGGGTTTGCTAGACTACCGGTCTGAGCGCTGAGCGAGACACTGGACTGAACTCGTTGAGAGCTGGAACTTTTCAATCATTGTGCTCTGTTCAGAAAGAAGATTCTGTTCACATGGCTTCTACCTTGGAATAGGGATACGAGTCTGCCTGTGAGACTCTGACGGACGCAGGAACGAAGAAACCCTCTGGCAGGTCGGACTGCTAGGCCTATTTCTGGACTTTTAGCTAGCAATGTACCCTTTTGGTCGTGTAATCCTAGAAGAAGAGTTTCCTATTGCGCCTAGACGCATACCTTTTTACGAGCCAATGTTTTCCACATGGACCACGAAGGTCAAAATAGCTTTTGTTGTAACTATAACTGTTATAGTAGCTGTGTTCATGAGTCTGTTTGTATACCTAGAACATAAATACCCATTACAAAAGTTTTTGCCCACAACTGCCGCACCTCCCGAACATTTCCTGTTTACCCTAGCGCCCCACAAAGAAAGACATCGCCAAAAATATGCTAAAAATGTATTCATAGAAATGTTGCATCAGACGCACAATGTTACTAACGCCACGGATTGTTGGGTTTGTGGACTCCTGCCTACTGTGGTGCGCAATCATGATCTATTTCTCTCCCGCCCTCTGTCTTATCTAGGTAGTTGTGAAGCATGGTACAAACTGTTTCTGGCGATATACCGGCATGGGAGTGAGCATTTCAGGGATCTAGATGTCAATGAGCACAATATTATTCTTGATTATGTTCGAACGCACTATGCTTATAATAGAACAGGACATGGGGATAAGGTGATAATTGACCCACAAGGGTGTATACAGCTGTATTTAGCGGTAATGAACAAAACTTGGTTACAAGATGAACTGTATGATTTTAAAGACTTTAATGCCACTCAATACTTTCAGATTTTCATCGAACGAAATGTTACCAGAGATCGCACTGTCCCCATCCCTATTTTGAATGTTTCTGCAGGATTTTGTGTGCAAGGGATAGGTAAGGTGCAAATGGGGAATAGCATCTGCAATTATACCTATCGACTGCGAAAACGTATTAGCCCTCCTTTGATTACTCCCCACAATGTGTACTTCGTGTGCGGGGAACATGCATACACTTGGCTACCACGAAACTGGGGGGGACGCTGTTATCTGTCCTTTCTGTTTCCCCCTGTTTATGTGGCTCCCTCCAACTATCATAAAACGCATCAGTTATACCCGATGCGGTCGTATCATGGGAACCCAGCCGCTCCAATCACAAGCACACCGATAGCAAGCTTCACCGAGGTGACCTCGAGCCATTCCCGTAGTACACTCTTACATAGAGCACGTAGACAGCTCGATATGACTGAAGTTGATCAGACGGATACTTCCTTGCAGCAATTTACGGATTTCAGCAAGGGTCTAGTACCCTTTTGGGGGCCTATTTTCAATAGTAGGGAAATTAGGAGACTGTCTAGAATAGTGGAGAATGTCATTAATATCACTACTGATATTTTAACTAACCTAACGGTGGAAATTCAGGCTACTCGCCTTGTAGCGCTTCAAAATCGAATGGTTCTAGACGTTATCTTAGCTGATCGGGGTGGGGCATGCCGCGTCATCGGCAGTTCTTGTTGTGTATATATTCCTGACTCCGCCCCCTCCGTCCATCTAGCCATTCAGAAACTGCATCGCATTGCTTCCGAAATGCATGTTGACAATGGGTCTTGGTCATTGTCAGGTTGGTTTTGGGGACTTCTGGCCACATGGGGATGGAAGGTAATGTTAATTTTAGGAGGAGCTGCTGCCATCATTTTCACGTGCTGTGTCTTGATGCACTGTGGTCCAGCCTGCTGTTCTTACTGTGCTTCCCGTATCACCACTCTGTGTGTTCCATCCCCTATCGCTGTTAAAGCCCAAATGCTGCAGAAAGAGGTACATGGTATGATGATCATCGATGAAGAAATATTTGAGGAGTAGACGTCTGTTATCATTTAGCGCCACCACGCTAAAAGGAGGGTTTGAGGTACCAGAATCGATTCCTGATCACGTAGTATTGATAATCGATATGTTAGGATTAGCATGGTGTCACTAAACTCACACTGTAGACATGCATAATTAGTATTTACGGTATCTTCTTTCACTTAGCTTCATGCCACGTTACGCTATATGAATACCATATTATGGCCCTCTTTAATATCGTACATGCACAGGCCTTATTCTCCCTTAGCTCTAAAAGCCCTGCTCCTGGGAAAGAAACCAACTGTTGCAGAAACTGCTGTTTCAGCTCGGTAGGCTCGGCAAGGTCGTAGTTAGCCAAGGAAGGGCCGATAAGCACATTCCGGGAGGGGTGCAGGGTGGTTTGTCTCTGAGAAGACAGAAGGGAGTCACCCGTCTGACCTTGCTGCCTGAGCGAAATCAGGAGCTCTTTGTGTGCCTTATATGGGCTTTCCTATTACTGTACTAGCTTGTACCAATTTGTATTTTTCCATGTTAGGCCATGCCGGTGCCAACGCAATTGTATATATGTGATGTGCTGACAATGTGCCAGCAGTCTTCTTGGCGGACCTTTTGGGTCAGGTCGCAAGGAGCTCCTCTGGCAGAGTTTGTGTTTGTCTAATAAACGCTTGAACCTTCTACACTGCCGACCGACTGCTTATTTGTAATGATAAGGGACTTGGTAATGTAATGATTATTGTTGGGAGGGGATCATATATTTTTCGGTACTTCAATGCGTTGTAAAAGTTGCGTTGTAAAGGTTGTTTCCCGGAACAGACATACATGCAGAAGAAGAGAGTGGAAAGATGCTGTAAAGAGAAAGATGATATGTAATATTTACAGATGGAGGATTTCAGACAGTAAGGGCAGAAGAGGAGCAAGGGTTTGATTTAGAGTTTGGCGGATGAAGTAAATGCTGTCAAAATGCTGACAGCACCAAAGGACCATTAAATGCAGTGCTTAAAGGTGAGTTGGTGGTTTGTGTGTGTGGCAGGGTGCCATAGAGGGCTAAAGGAACAGGCATACATGCAGAAGAAGAGAGTGGCAAGATGCTGTAAAGAGGAAGATGATATGTAATGTTTACAGATGGAGGATTTCAGACAGTGAGGGCGGAAGAGGAGCAAGGGCTTGATTTAGAGTTTGGCAGATGAAGTAAATGCAGTCAGAATATCATATAACTTTACTTCCACCACCCTGCCTTTACTCTGCCTGCCAAATTTTAAATTCACGAGCAGTCCTGTGGTTCATGAACAACTATAGAAAAGTTTGGTGTGCATCCATCATCGGTGATGGACGCTTACACAGAACATTTGAAATAAGTTTATTTGTACAAAAAACAAACTTCCAATGCAGGAGTTTGTTTTTGGAAGAAAAAAAATGGTCCCAACACTATGGGAGGTTTCTCCCATGGTGTGGGGTAATATTTTTACTTTTACTGTCCCTCTCCACCAGGATATTCCTGGCTGTGATGGACAGTAAAGAAAATACATCTGACTGCTCACTTTAAATAGAGAGGACGGTTGGATGGCTAACGCCCAGTGGATGGTTTACGCCCACTGAGTCAATTTTAATCTGTCTGCATAACCCGGTGGCCCGCCTAACTCAAAATAGAGTGGCACACCTAAAGTTTGGATGACAGGGTACTCTGATAGAGACTTTGGTTCCGATTTGAGTTTGTGACCGAGTGAGAGACTGCAGAGGTAACTGGTGTGAAGGGGAACAGAGGGAATTGAGACACTCTTGACTGGAGACTGCCTCCTCATCCACAAATCTTAGCTATGTTTCAATCATTCAGTCTCAAGTTTTCAGAATTGTTACATTTTCAGTTCAAATTATTCACAACAAAATCATTGTTGTTACTCATGTATTTGATACTACTATCAACCATTGGCAAAGTCAACAGGGCTGGCTTGTTGTAAGCCTACGTCCATTGTTGTGTTATATGTCTGGATGCAATAACATACAATTCATAGAGAGGAACCTAAATACTGGCTAAGTGGAATTATTTGTAAAACACAGGATTTTAGTTTTCACGTTTCAAATCCAACCCTTAAAACCATAGGCCACACTTCTTGGAAAGGGTAAACTTGTTTGACCCCCACCTTTTAAAACATTCCTAAAGCACTGGTCACCTGGAGAGATGGCCACAGTAATCTGACCAATGTATAGCGTTGGAGCCTCACAACCTTTCATGCCATAAGTGGGGCACTTGGTATGAATCAATTGAAGTTGGCTCTTAAATATTGTGCTCCCTGTGCAGCACGGGCTTCCCTCTATCTGAATCTAATTGTGTCCTTAAGACATACATGGTTAACACAGTTACTGGAGTCACAGTTGCATGTGTGAGCTTAGAAATAGAATATGCATGTCAATAACATTTCATACATAATTCTGAGATAGCCCACTGCTATTCTTCTCTTTAGAGTTTCTCTCCCAGCCTGCAGTGGCCATGTAACAGTGCCATATATTTGTTGGTATAACATTTTCTATTACTGGGCTATGACACTCTAGTGCACATAAAATAGCCTCCAATTACTAAGCAGTATCACGATTCTTGATGAGATTAGGTATGAGTGCTTCCACAGAGATTAATTGTGCTTTGTTGCTCAGAAGATAGTTGCCCATGCCCTTCAAAGTCACTAGCCCCTTTTTACACCTCAGCATGTGCTTGGGAGGAGCAGCTTCAAACCCGGCAGTATCAAGTAATTTACACACATCCATTCACCCAGGCGCATTCTTCTAGTCAGAGGCTCATACACAAGATCCAACCATCCATACACACATTCATATAACCACCACAGGTACACACATACCACCTACACAACGGGAACTTTAATTCAGCCATACACACAAAATGATCATCACCCATCCTTGCACAAATACAGTTCAATCCACAGACATTCACTTGCATTCTCCATCAACAGACATGCTCCACTCATTTGCTCGTCCATTCATCCACATAAATTCAGCATTCATCAACAAATAAATTCACAAGCCATTAACTTCTTCATCCAGCCTCCAATAGTCCCCTGAGTGAATTTACTATTTGTATATATATAACTCTAACCACTAGTATATGTAGTAAACCTTTGTACTGACTACCATTCCTACGTGATTTTAGTGTTCATCTGTTTGTATCTCTTCCTTGAGTGACTTTACAACTTGTACATTTGCATTTTTTTCTGTTTGTATCTCTTATGTAACTCATGTAATCCAAAGACCTTATGTAACCCAACTGATTCTTTTGTAAAGCGCTCTGAAACCTTCGGATAATGTTCACGCTATATAAAATCGCATTAAATAAATACATAAATAAATAACCCAATTGCCAGCAACTCACTCCACCATCCACTTCCCCATCCATTTACTCATGTATCATTCCAGCCACTCACACCTTCAGACATAACATGACATAATTTGGCATGATATATGTATTTGGAAAGCTACCGCTCACCCCTTGGGGCATCTCCTTTCACTGAAATAACTGATCTTTATACTCACCATCCATACTTAACCATTTATGTGCTTATCATCCACGCCCTTACCATCCACTCAACCATACTGAAATGCACACATCATATTGCAAGGGTGTTAACACTGCTGATGCAGAATGTGCTGTATCTTTTATGTGAGAGATGGGTCTTCACTGATACTTTTGGAGCTTTACCTGTTCTGCGACAGTAGAACTCCTGTACTGCTGCTGTAGTGTTATATGTTTTCTGTTAGGGAGACCACTGCTGTTACCATACTGTAGCTGTTCCATAAAGGATGGAGTTTGCACTTTCGCCCATGCTGTTTTGTTCTTTGAGGAATAGAAGCCTGCACTGCTGATACCCAGCTGTACCTGAAGCTTGTCATCTTATAAGGGTGGTTTATCTTTTCTGTGAGAGAGGGAAACTTGCACTGCTAATTCCCAGCTGTGCTTGTTCTGTGAATAACATTTAAACTGCTGATGATGTGCTGTACTTCCTATGTGAGGGAGGAAAGTTTGTACTGAAGCTGCATTTCTCATGTTCCGGAAGATTAAATCACACCCACTAAGTTGTCTATTGGTGCCATGGGGTACTTCTGTCTGTTGGTTCTAACCATGATTGTGAGCATTCAGTGGGTGTCCCCAACCTACAGGAAGGGCTGCCACCTATCTCAGAGAAATATGCTGGACATTTGTGCGCATTGGGAGGTTATGGAAGGGCCAGAAGTTGTTAGTTAAGTAGCAGTCTGTGTAAAACCCTATGTATTGTTTTTCTTAAATATAGTAATTATCCCTTTAATTGATTAGGGAATAGTCAGACAGGTTTCAACTGTAGACAGTGCGCATTCGCTGTCTTGAACTGAGACATGCTGTATCTCCTTTGTGACGATACAGAAAAGGGGGTGGTGATGAACAGAGTGTCTGAATTAAGCAGAACACTCTTACCCAGTCCAAAGATCAGGGCTTGATCCATCACCGTTATTTATCTCACTGCCCCATCCCAGCTCAGAACCTGGCTATATGCAAATTAGTCTGTCCCTGGCCCAGTGCATCATGGGAACAGGGCAGACCAAACTACCAAGCCAATTCTTCACCAGAAAGGAGACAAGCTACCGGGGACCGGTTTCTGGCATTTCAGCCTCTTCGGCCCGGCTTGCTTGAATCCTGATGGAGCAGTGAGAAAGGGACTCATGTCTGAGTATACCCTGCCACACCTATAGTGGCCAAAAACGATACAGAAAAGGGGGTGGTGATGAACAGAGTGTCTGAATTAAGCAGAACACTCTTACCCAGTCCAAAGATCAGGGCTTGATCCATCACCGTTATTTATCTCACTGCCCCATCCCAGCTCAGAACCTGGCTATATGCAAATGAGTATGTCCCTGGCCCAGTGCATCATGGGAACAGGGCAGACCAAACTACCAAGCCAATTCTTCACCAGAAAGGAGACAAGCTACCGGGGACCGGTTTCTGGCATTTCAGCCTCTTCGGCCCGGCTTGCTTGAATCCTGATGGAGCAGTGAGAAAGGGACTCATGTCTGAGTATACCCTGCCACACCTATAGTGGCCAAAAACGATACAGAAAAGGGGGTGGTGATGAACAGAGTGTCTGAATTAAGCAGAACACTCTTACCCAGTCCAAAGATCAGGGCTTGATCCATCACCGTTATTTATCTCACTGCCCCATCCCAGCTCAGAACCTGGCTATATGCAAATTAGTCTGTCCCTGGCCCAGTGCATCATGGGAACAGGGCAGACCAAACTACCAAGCCAATTCTTCACCAGAAAGGAGACAAGCTACCGGGGACCGGTTTCTGGCATTTCAGCCTCTTCGGCCCGGCTTGCTTGAATCCTGATGGAGCAGTGAGAAAGGGACTCATGTCTGAGTATACCCTGCTACACCTATAGTGGCCAAAAACGATACAGAAAAGGGGGTGGTGATGAACAGAGTGTCTGAATTAAGCAGAACACTCTTACCCAGTCCAAAGATCAGGGCTTGATCCATCACCGTTATTTATCTCACTGCCCCATCCCAGCTCAGAACCTGGCTATATGCAAATTAGTCTGTCCCTGGCCCAGTGCATCATGGGAACAGGGCAGACCAAACTACCAAGCCAATTCTTCACCAGAAAGGAGACAAGCTACCGGGGACCGGTTTCTGGCATTTCAGCCTCTTCGGCCCGGCTTGCTTGAATCCTGATGGAGCAGTGAGAAAGGGACTCATGTCTGAGTATACCCTGCCACACCTATAGTGGCCAAAAACGATACAGAAAAGGGGGTGGTGATGAACAGAGTGTCTGAATTAAGCAGAACACTCTTACCCAGTCCAAAGATCAGGGCTTGATCCATCACCGTTATTTATCTCACTGCCCCATCCCAGCTCAGAACCTGGCTATATGCAAATTAGTCTGTCCCTGGCCCAGTGCATCATGGGAACAGGGCAGACCAAACTACCAAGCCAATTCTTCACCAGAAAGGAGACAAGCTACCGGGGACCGGTTTCTGGCATTTCAGCCTCTTCGGCCCGGCTTGCTTGAATCCTGATGGAGCAGTGAGAAAGGGACTCATGTCTGAGTATACCCTGCCACACCTATAGTGGCCAAAAACGATACAGAAAAGGGGGTGGTGATGAACAGAGTGTCTGAATTAAGCAGAACACTCTTACCCAGTCCAAAGATCAGGGCTTGATCCATCACCGTTATTTATCTCACTGCCCCATCCCAGCTCAGAACCTGGCTATATGCAAATTAGTCTGTCCCTGGCCCAGTGCATCATGGGAACAGGGCAGACCAAACTACCAAGCCAATTCTTCACCAGAAAGGAGACAAGCTACCGGGGACCGGTTTCTGGCATTTCAGCCTCTTCGGCCCGGCTTGCTTGAATCCTGATGGAGCAGTGAGAAAGGGACTCATGTCTGAGTATACCCTGCCACACCTATAGTGGCCAAAAACGATACAGAAAAGGGGGTGGTGATGAACAGAGTGTCTGAATTAAGCAGAACACTCTTACCCAGTCCAAAGATCAGGGCTTGATCCATCACCGTTATTTATCTCACTGCCCCATCCCAGCTCAGAACCTGGCTATATGCAAATTAGTCTGTCCCTGGCCCAGTGCATCATGGGAACAGGGCAGACCAAACTACCAAGCCAATTCTTCACCAGAAAGGAGACAAGCTACCGGGGACCGGTTTCTGGCATTTCAGCCTCTTCGGCCCGGCTTGCTTGAATCCTGATGGAGCAGTGAGAAAGGGACTCATGTCTGAGTATACCCTGCCACACCTATAGTGGCCAAGAACGATACAGAAAAGGGGGTGGTGATGAACAGAGTGTCTGAATTAAGCAGAACACTCTTACCCAGTCCAAAGATCAGGGCTTGATCCATCACCGTTATTTATCTCACTGCCCCATCCCAGCTCAGAACCTGGCTATATGCAAATTAGTCTGTCCCTGGCCCAGTGCATCATGGGAACAGGGCAGACCAAACTACCAAGCCAATTCTTCACCAGAAAGGAGACAAGCTACCGGGGACCGGTTTCTGGCATTTCAGCCTCTTCGGCCCGGCTTGCTTGAATCCTGATGGAGCAGTGAGAAAGGGACTCATGTCTGAGTATACCCTGCCACACCTATAGTGGCCAAAAACGATACAGAAAAGGGGGTGGTGATGAACAGAGTGTCTGAATTAAGCAGAACACTCTTACCCAGTCCAAAGATCAGGGCTTGATCCATCACCGTTATTTATCTCACTGCCCCATCCCAGCTCAGAACCTGGCTATATGCAAATTAGTCTGTCCCTGGCCCAGTGCATCATGGGAACAGGGCAGACCAAACTACCAAGCCAATTCTTCACCAGAAAGGAGACAAGCTACCGGGGACTGGTTTCTGGCATTTCAGCCTCTTCGGCCCGGCTTGCTTGAATCCTGATGGAGCAGTGAGAAAGGGACTCATGTCTGAGTATACCCTGCCACACCTATAGTGGCCAAAAACGATACAGAAAAGGGGGTGGTGATGAACAGAGTGTCTGAATTAAGCAGAACACTCTTACCCAGTCCAAAGATCAGGGCTTGATCCATCACCGTTATTTATCTCACTGCCCCATCCCAGCTCAGAACCTGGCTATATGCAAATTAGTCTGTCCCTGGCCCAGTGCATCATGGGAACAGGGCAGACCAAACTACCAAGCCAATTTTTCACCAGAAAGGAGACAAGCTACCGGGGACCGGTTTCTGGCATTTCAGCCTCTTCGGCCCGGCTTGCTTGAATCCTGATGGAGCAGTGAGAAAGGGACTCATGTCTGAGTATACCCTGCCACACCTATAGTGGCCAAAAACGATACAGAAAAGGGGGTGGTGATGAACAGAGTGTCTGAATTAAGCAGAACACTCTTACCCAGTCCAAAGATCAGGGCTTGATCCATCACCGTTATTTATCTCACTGCCCCATCCCAGCTCAGAACCTGGCTATATGCAAATTAGTCTGTCCCTGGCCCAGTGCATCATGGGAACAGGGCAGACCAAACTACCAAGCCAATTCTTCACCAGAAAGGAGACAAGCTACCGGGGACCGGTTTCTGGCATTTCAGCCTCTTCGGCCCGGCTTGCTTGAATCCTGATGGAGCAGTGAGAAAGGGACTCATGTCTGAGTATACCCTGCCACACCTATAGTGGCCAAAAACGATACAGAAAAGGGGGTGGTGATGAACAGAGTGTCTGAATTAAGCAGAACACTCTTACCCAGTCCAAAGATCAGGGCTTGATCCATCACCGTTATTTATCTCACTGCCCCATCCCAGCTCAGAACCTGGCTATATGCAAATTAGTCTGTCCCTGGCCCAGTGCATCATGGGAACAGGGCAGACCAAACTACCAAGCCAATTCTTCACCAGAAAGGAGACAAGCTACCGGGGACCGGTTTCTGGCATTTCAGCCTCTTCGGCCCGGCTTGCTTGAATCCTGATGGAGCAGTGAGAAAGGGACTCATGTCTGAGTATACCCTGCCACACCTATAGTGGCCAAAAACGATACAGAAAAGGGGGTGGTGATGAACAGAGTGTCTGAATTAAGCAGAACACTCTTACCCAGTCCAAAGATCAGGGCTTGATCCATCACCGTTATTTATCTCACTGCCCCATCCCAGCTCAGAACCTGGCTATATGCAAATTAGTCTGTCCCTGGCCCAGTGCATCATGGGAACAGGGCAGACCAAACTACCAAGCCAATTCTTCACCAGAAAGGAGACAAGCTACCGGGGACCGGTTTCTGGCATTTCAGCCTCTTCGGCCCGGCTTGCTTGAATCCTGATGGAGCAGTGAGAAAGGGACTCATGTCTGAGTATACCCTGCCACACCTATAGTGGCCAAAAACGATACAGAAAAGGGGGTGGTGATGAACAGAGTGTCTGAATTAAGCAGAACACTCTTACCCAGTCCAAAGATCAGGGCTTGATCCATCACCGTTATTTATCTCACTGCCCCATCCCAGCTCAGAACCTGGCTATATGCAAATTAGTCTGTCCCTGGCCCAGTGCATCATGGGAACAGGGCAGACCAAACTACCAAGCCAATTCTTCACCAGAAAGGAGACAAGCTACCGGGGACCGGTTTCTGGCATTTCAGCCTCTTCGGCCCGGCTTGCTTGAATCCTGATGGAGCAGTGAGAAAGGGACTCATGTCTGAGTATACCCTGCCACACCTATAGTGGCCAAAAACGATACAGAAAAGGGGGTGGTGATGAACAGAGTGTCTGAATTAAGCAGAACACTCTTACCCAGTCCAAAGATCAGGGCTTGATCCATCACCGTTATTTATCTCACTGCCCCATCCCAGCTCAGAACCTGGCTATATGCAAATTAGTCTGTCCCTGGCCCAGTGCATCATGGGAACAGGGCAGACCAAACTACCAAGCCAATTCTTCACCAGAAAGGAGACAAGCTACCGGAGACCGGTTTCTAGCATTTCAGCCTCTTCGGCCCGGCTTGCTTGAATCCTGATGGAGCAGTGAGAAAGGGACTCATGTCTGAGTATACCCTGCCACACCTATAGTGGCCAAAAACGATACAGAAAAGGGGGTTATGCCTGTAATGCCAGAAACCGGTCCCCGGAAGCTTGTTTCCTTCCCAGTGTAAGAATTGGCTTTTGTAGTCTGGTCTGCCCTGTTCCCATGATGCACTGGGCCAGGGACAGACTAATTTGCATACAGCCAGGTTCTGAAACTGGGATGGTGCAATGAGCTAAAAAACGGTGTTGGATCTAGCCCTGATCTCTTGACTGGGTGAGAGTACTCTGCTTAATTCAGAGACTCTGTCCATCACCACCCCTTGTTGTAAATAATTTTGTCCACCCTAAGCGTGGAAGGGTATACTCAGATGTGAGTCCCTTGCTCATTGCACCATCAGGATTCAAGCAAGCCGGGCCGAAGACGGCTGTAATGCCAGAAACCGGTCCCCGGAAGCTTGTTTCCTTCCCAGTGTAAGAATTGGCTTTTGTAGTCTGGTCTGCCCTGTTCCCATGATGCACTGGGCCAGGGACAGACTAATTTGCATACAGCCAGGTTCTGAAACTGGGATGGTGCAATGAGCTAAAAAACGGTGTTGGATCTAGCCCTGATCTCTTGACTGGGTGAGAGTACTCTGCTTAATTCAGAGACTCTGTCCATCACCACCCCTTGTTGTAAATAATTTTGTCCACCCTAAGCGTGGAAGGGTATACTCAGATGTGAGTCCCTTGCTCATTGCACCATCAGGATTCAAGCAAGCCGGGCCGAAGACGGCTGTAATGCCAGAAACCGGTCCCCGGAAGCTTGTTTCCTTCCCAGTGTAAGAATTGGCTTTTGTAGTCTGGTCTGCCCTGTTCCCATGATGCACTGGGCCAGGGACAGACTAATTTGCATACAGCCAGGTTCTGAAACTGGGATGGTGCAATGAGCTAAAAAACGGTGTTGGATCTAGCCCTGATCTCTTGACTGGGTGAGAGTACTCTGCTTAATTCAGAGACTCTGTCCATCACCACCCCTTGTTGTAAATAATTTTGTCCACCCTAAGCGTGGAAGGGTATACTCAGATGTGAGTCCCTTGCTCATTGCACCATCAGGATTCAAGCAAGCCGGGCCGAAGACGGCTGTAATGCCAGAAACCGGTCCCCGGAAGCTTGTTTCCTTCCCAGTGTAAGAATTGGCTTTTGTAGTCTGGTCTGCCCTGTTCCCATGATGCACTGGGCCAGGGACAGACTAATTTGCATACAGCCAGGTTCTGAAACTGGGATGGTGCAATGAGCTAAAAAACGGTGTTGAATCTAGCCCTGATCTCTTGACTGGGTGAGAGTACTCTGCTTAATTCAGAGACTCTGTCCATCACCACCCCTTGTTGTAAATAATTTTGTCCACCCTAAGCGTGGAAGGGTATACTCAGATGTGAGTCCCTTGCTCATTGCACCATCAGGATTCAAGCAAGCCGGGCCGAAGACGGCTGTAATGCCAGAAACCGGTCCCCGGAAGCTTGTTTCCTTCCCAGTGTAAGAATTGGCTTTTGTAGTCTGGTCTGCCCTGTTCCCATGATGCACTGGGCCAGGGACAGACTAATTTGCATACAGCCAGGTTCTGAAACTGGGATGGTGCAATGAGCTAAAAAACGGTGTTGGATCTAGCCCTGATCTCTTGACTGGGTGAGAGTACTCTGCTTAATTCAGAGACTCTGTCCATCACCACCCCTTGTTGTAAATAATTTTGTCCACCCTAAGCGTGGAAGGGTATACTCAGATGTGAGTCCCTTGCTCATTGCACCATCAGGATTCAAGCAAGCCGGGCCGAAGACGGCTGTAATGCCAGAAACCGGTCCCCGGAAGCTTGTTTCCTTCCCAGTGTAAGAATTGGCTTTTGTAGTCTGGTCTGCCCTGTTCCCATGATGCACTGGGCCAGGGACAGACTAATTTGCATACAGCCAGGTTCTGAAACTGGGATGGTGCAATGAGCTAAAAAACGGTGTTGGATCTAGCCCTGATCTCTTGACTGGGTGAGAGTACTCTGCTTAATTCAGAGACTCTGTCCATCACCACCCCTTGTTGTAAATAATTTTGTCCACCCTAAGCGTGGAAGGGTATACTCAGATGTGAGTCCCTTGCTCATTGCACCATCAGGATTCAAGCAAGCCGGGCCGAAGACGGCTGTAATGCCAGAAACCGGTCCCCGGAAGCTTGTTTCCTTCCCAGTGTAAGAATTGGCTTTTGTAGTCTGGTCTGCCCTGTTCCCATGATGCACTGGGCCAGGGACAGACTAATTTGCATACAGCCAGGTTCTGAAACTGGGATGGTGCAATGAGCTAAAAAACGGTGTTGGATCTAGCCCTGATCTCTTGACTGGGTGAGAGTACTCTGCTTAATTCAGAGACTCTGTCCATCACCACCCCTTGTTGTAAATAATTTTGTCCACCCTAAGCGTGGAAGGGTATACTCAGATGTGAGTCCCTTGCTCATTGCACCATCAGGATTCAAGCAAGCCGGGCCGAAGACGGCTGTAATGCCAGAAACCGGTCCCCGGAAGCTTGTTTCCTTCCCAGTGTAAGAATTGGCTTTTGTAGTCTGGTCTGCCCTGTTCCCATGATGCACTGGGCCAGGGACAGACTAATTTGCATACAGCCAGGTTCTGAAACTGGGATGGTGCAATGAGCTAAAAAACGGTGTTGGATCTAGCCCTGATCTCTTGACTGGGTGAGAGTACTCTGCTTAATTCAGAGACTCTGTCCATCACCACCCCTTGTTGTAAATAATTTTGTCCACCCTAAGCGTGGAAGGGTATACTCAGATGTGAGTCCCTTGCTCATTGCACCATCAGGATTCAAGCAAGCCGGGCCGAAGACGGCTGTAATGCCAGAAACCGGTCCCCGGAAGCTTGTTTCCTTCCCAGTGTAAGAATTGGCTTTTGTAGTCTGGTCTGCCCTGTTCCCATGATGCACTGGGCCAGGGACAGACTAATTTGCATACAGCCAGGTTCTGAAACTGGGATGGTGCAATGAGCTAAAAAACGGTGTTGGATCTAGCCCTGATCTCTTGACTGGGTGAGAGTACTCTGCTTAATTCAGAGACTCTGTCCATCACCACCCCTTGTTGTAAATGATTTTGTCCACCCTAAGCGTGGAAGGGTATACTCAGATGTGAGTCCCTTGCTCATTGCACCATCAGGATTCAAGCAAGCCGGGCCGAAGACGGCTGTAATGCCAGAAACCGGTCCCCGGAAGCTTGTTTCCTTCCCAGTGTAAGAATTGGCTTTTGTAGTCTGGTCTGCCCTGTTCCCATGATGCACTGGGCCAGGGACAGACTAATTTGCATACAGCCAGGTTCTGAAACTGGGATGGTGCAATGAGCTAAAAAACGGTGTTGGATCTAGCCCTGATCTCTTGACTGGGTGAGAGTACTCTGCTTAATTCAGAGACTCTGTCCATCACCACCCCTCGTTGTAAATAATTTTGTCCACCCTAAGCGTGGAAGGGTATACTCAGATGTGAGTCCCTTGCTCATTGCACCATCAGGATTCAAGCAAGCCGGGCCGAAGACGGCTGTAATGCCAGAAACCGGTCCCCGGAAGCTTGTTTCCTTCCCAGTGTAAGAATTGGCTTTTGTAGTCTGGTCTGCCCTGTTCCCATGATGCACTGGGCCAGGGACAGACTAATTTGCATACAGCCAGGTTCTGAAACTGGGATGGTGCAATGAGCTAAAAAACGGTGTTGGATCTAGCCCTGATCTCTTGACTGGGTGAGAGTACTCTGCTTAATTCAGAGACTCTGTCCATCACCACCCCTTGTTGTAAATAATTTTGTCCACCCTAAGCGTGGAAGGGTATACTCAGATGTGAGTCCCTTGCTCATTGCACCATCAGGATTCAAGCAAGCCGGGCCGAAGACGGCTGTAATGCCAGAAACCGGTCCCCGGAAGCTTGTTTCCTTCCCAGTGTAAGAATTGGCTTTTGTAGTCTGGTCTGCCCTGTTCCCATGATGCACTGGGCCAGGGACAGACTAATTTGCATACAGCCAGGTTCTGAAACTGGGATGGTGCAATGAGCTAAAAAACGGTGTTGGATCTAGCCCTGATCTCTTGACTGGGTGAGAGTACTCTGCTTAATTCAGAGACTCTGTCCATCACCACCCCTTGTTGTAAATAATTTTGTCCACCCTAAGCGTGGAAGGGTATACTCAGATGTGAGTCCCTTGCTCATTGCACCATCAGGATTCAAGCAAGCCGGGCCGAAGACGGCTGTAATGCCAGAAACCGGTCCCCGGAAGCTTGTTTCCTTCCCAGTGTAAGAATTGGCTTTTGTAGTCTGGTCTGCCCTGTTCCCATGATGCACTGGGCCAGGGACAGACTAATTTGCATACAGCCAGGTTCTGAAACTGGGATGGTGCAATGAGCTAAAAAACGGTGTTGGATCTAGCCCTGATCTCTTGACTGGGTGAGAGTACTCTGCTTAATTCAGAGACTCTGTCCATCACCACCCCTTGTTGTAAATAATTTTGTCCACCCTAAGCGTGGAAGGGTATACTCAGATGTGAGTCCCTTGCTCATTGCACCATCAGGATTCAAGCAAGCCGGGCCGAAGACGGCTGTAATGCCAGAAACCGGTCCCCGGAAGCTTGTTTCCTTCCCAGTGTAAGAATTGGCTTTTGTAGTCTGGTCTGCCCTGTTCCCATGATGCACTGGGCCAGGGACAGACTAATTTGCATACAGCCAGGTTCTGAAACTGGGATGGTGCAATGAGCTAAAAAACGGTGTTGGATCTAGCCCTGATCTCTTGACTGGGTGAGAGTACTCTGCTTAATTCAGAGACTCTGTCCATCACCACCCCTTGTTGTAAATAATTTTGTCCACCCTAAGCGTGGAAGGTTATACTCAGATGTGAGTCCCTTGCTCATTGCACCATCAGGATTCAAGCAAGCCGGGCCGAAGACGGCTGTAATGCCAGAAACCGGTCCCCGGAAGCTTGTTTCCTTCCCAGTGTAAGAATTGGCTTTTGTAGTCTGGTCTGCCCTGTTCCCATGATGCACTGGGCCAGGGACAGACTAATTTGCATACAGCCAGGTTCTGAAACTGGGATGGTGCAATGAGCTAAAAAACGGTGTTGGATCTAGCCCTGATCTCTTGACTGGGTGAGAGTACTCTGCTTAATTCAGAGACTCTGTCCATCACCACCCCTTGTTGTAAATAATTTTGTCCACCCTAAGCGTGGAAGGGTATACTCAGATGTGAGTCCCTTGCTCATTGCACCATCAGGATTCAAGCAAGCCGGGCCGAAGACGGCTGTAATGCCAGAAACCGGTCCCCGGAAGCTTGTTTCCTTCCCAGTGTAAGAATTGGCTTTTGTAGTCTGGTCTGCCCTGTTCCCATGATGCACTGGGCCAGGGACAGACTAATTTGCATACAGCCAGGTTCTGAAACTGGGATGGTGCAATGAGCTAAAAAACGGTGTTGGATCTAGCCCTGATCTCTTGACTGGGTGAGAGTACTCTGCTTAATTCAGAGACTCTGTCCATCACCACCCCTTGTTGTAAATAATTTTGTCCACCCTAAGCGTGGAAGGGTATACTCAGATGTGAGTCCCTTGCTCATTGCACCATCAGGATTCAAGCAAGCCGGGCCGAAGACGGCTGTAATGCCAGAAACCGGTCCCCGGAAGCTTGTTTCCTTCCCAGTGTAAGAATTGGCTTTTGTAGTCTGGTCTGCCCTGTTCCCATGATGCACTGGGCCAGGGACAGACTCATTTGCATACAGCCAGGTTCTGAAACTGGGATGGTGCAATGAGCTAAAAAACGGTGTTGGATCTAGCCCTGATCTCTTGACTGGGTGAGAGTACTCTGCTTAATTCAGAGACTCTGTCCATCACCACCCCTTGTTGTAAATAATTTTGTCCACCCTAAGCGTGGAAGGGTATACTCAAATGTGAGTCCCTTGCTCATTGCACCATCAGGATTCAAGCAAGCCGGGCCGAAGACGGCTGTAATGCCAGAAACCGGTCCCCGGAAGCTTGTTTCCTTCCCAGTGTAAGAATTGGCTTTTGTAGTCTGGTCTGCCCTGTTCCCATGATGCACTGGGCCAGGGACAGACTAATTTGCATACAGCCAGGTTCTGAAACTGGGATGGTGCAATGAGCTAAAAAACGGTGTTGGATCTAGCCCTGATCTCTTGACTGGGTGAGAGTACTCTGCTTAATTCAGAGACTCTATCCATCACCACCCCTTGTTGTAAATAATTTTGTCCACCCTAAGCGTGGAAGGGTATACTCAGATGTGAGTCCCTTGCTCATTGCACCATCAGGATTCAAGCAAGCCGGGCCGAAGACGGCTGTAATGCCAGAAACCGGTCCCCGGAAGCTTGTTTCCTTCCCAGTGTAAGAATTGGCTTTTGTAGTCTGGTCTGCCCTGTTCCCATGATGCACTGGGCCAGGGACAGACTAATTTGCATACAGCCAGGTTCTGAAACTGGGATGGTGCAATGAGCTAAAAAACGGTGTTGGATCTAGCCCTGATCTCTTGACTGGGTGAGAGTACTCTGCTTAATTCAGAGACTCTGTCCATCACCACCCCTTGTTGTAAATAATTTTGTCCACCCTAAGCGTGGAAGGGTATACTCAGATGTGAGTCCCTTGCTCATTGCACCATCAGGATTCAAGCAAGCCGGGCCGAAGACGGCTGTAATGCCAGAAACCGGTCCCCGGAAGCTTGTTTCCTTCCCAGTGTAAGAATTGGCTTTTGTAGTCTGGTCTGCCCTGTTTCCATGATGCACTGGGCCAGGGACAGACTAATTTGCATACAGCCAGGTTCTGAAACTGGGATGGTGCAATGAGCTAAAAAACGGTGTTGGATCTAGCCCTGATCTCTTGACTGGGTGAGAGTACTCTGCTTAATTCAGAGACTCTGTCCATCACCACCCCTTGTTGTAAATAATTTTGTCCACCCTAAGCGTGGAAGGGTATACTCAGATGTGAGTCCCTTGCTCATTGCACCATCAGGATTCAAGCAAGCCGGGCCGAAGACGGCTGTAATGCCAGAAACCGGTCCCCGGAAGCTTGTTTCCTTCCCAGTGTAAGAATTGGCTTTTGTAGTCTGGTCTGCCCTGTTCCCATGATGCACTGGGCCAGGGACAGACTAATTTGCATACAGCCAGGTTCTGAAACTGGGATGGTGCAATGAGCTAAAAAACGGTGTTGAATCTAGCCCTGATCTCTTGACTGGGTGAGAGTACTCTGCTTAATTCAGAGACTCTGTCCATCACCACCCCTTGTTGTAAATAATTTTGTCCACCCTAAGCGTGGAAGGGTATACTCAGATGTGAGTCCCTTGCTCATTGCACCATCAGGATTCAAGCAAGCCGGGCCGAAGACGGCTGTAATGCCAGAAACCGGTCCCCGGAAGCTTGTTTCCTTCCCAGTGTAAGAATTGGCTTTTGTAGTCTGGTCTGCCCTGTTCCCATGATGCACTGGGCCAGGGACAGACTAATTTGCATACAGCCAGGTTCTGAAACTGGGATGGTGCAATGAGCTAAAAAACGGTGTTGGATCTAGCCCTGATCTCTTGACTGGGAGAGAGTACTCTGCTTAATTCAGAGACTCTGTCCATCACCACCCCTTGTTGTAAATAATTTTGTCCACCCTAAGCGTGGAAGGGTATACTCAGATGTGAGTCCCTTGCTCATTGCACCATCAGGATTCAAGCAAGCCGGGCCGAAGACGGCTGTAATGCCAGAAACCGGTCCCCGGAAGCTTGTTTCCTTCCCAGTGTAAGAATTGGCTTTTGTAGTCTGGTCTGCCCTGTTCCCATGATGCACTGGGCCAGGGACAGACTAATTTGCATACAGCCAGGTTCTGAAACTGGGATGGTGCAATGAGCTAAAAAACGGTGTTGGATCTAGCCCTGATCTCTTGACTGGGTGAGAGTACTCTGCTTAATTCAGAGACTCTGTCCATCACCACCCCTTGTTGTAAATAATTTTGTCCACCCTAAGCGTGGAAGGGTATACTCAGATGTGAGTCCCTTGCTCATTGCACCATCAGGATTCAAGCAAGCCGGGCCGAAGACGGCTGTAATGCCAGAAACCGGTCCCCGGAAGCTTGTTTCCTTCCCAGTGTAAGAATTGGCTTTTGTAGTCTGGTCTGCCCTGTTCCCATGATGCACTGGGCCAGGGACAGACTAATTTGCATACAGCCAGGTTCTGAAACTGGGATGGTGCAATGAGCTAAAAAACGGTGTTGGATCTAGCCCTGATCTCTTGACTGGGTGAGAGTACTCTGCTTAATTCAGAGACTCTGTCCATCACCACCCCTTGTTGTAAATAATTTTGTCCACCCTAAGCGTGGAAGGGTATACTCAGATGTGAGTCCCTTGCTCATTGCACCATCAGGATTCAAGCAAGCCGGGCCGAAGACGGCTGTAATGCCAGAAACCGGTCCCCGGAAGCTTGTTTCCTTCCCAGTGTAAGAATTGGCTTTTGTAGTCTGGTCTGCCCTGTTCCCATGATGCACTGGGCCAGGGACAGACTAATTTGCATACAGCCAGGTTCTGAAACTGGGATGGTGCAATGAGCTAAAAAACGGTGTTGGATCTAGCCCTGATCTCTTGACTGGGTGAGAGTACTCTGCTTAATTCAGAGACTCTGTCCATCACCACCCCTTGTTGTAAATAATTTTGTCCACCCTAAGCGTGGAAGGGTATACTCAGATGTGAGTCCCTTGCTCATTGCACCATCAGGATTCAAGCAAGCCGGGCCGAAGACGGCTGTAATGCCAGAAACCGGTCCCCGGAAGCTTGTTTCCTTCCCAGTGTAAGAATTGGCTTTTGTAGTCTGGTCTGCCCTGTTCCCATGATGCACTGGGCCAGGGACAGACTAATTTGCATACAGCCAGGTTCTGAAACTGGGATGGTGCAATGAGCTAAAAAACGGTGTTGGATCTAGCCCTGATCTCTTGACTGGGTGAGAGTACTCTGCTTAATTCAGAGACTCTGTCCATCACCACCCCTTGTTGTAAATGATTTTGTCCACCCTAAGCGTGGAAGGGTATACTCAGATGTGAGTCCCTTGCTCATTGCACCATCAGGATTCAAGCAAGCCGGGCCGAAGACGGCTGTAATGCCAGAAACCGGTCCCCGGAAGCTTGTTTCCTTCCCAGTGTAAGAATTGGCTTTTGTAGTCTGGTCTGCCCTGTTCCCATGATGCACTGGGCCAGGGACAGACTAATTTGCATACAGCCAGGTTCTGAAACTGGGATGGTGCAATGAGCTAAAAAACGGTGTTGGATCTAGCCCTGATCTCTTGACTGGGTGAGAGTACTCTGCTTAATTCAGAGACTCTGTCCATCACCACCCCTCGTTGTAAATAATTTTGTCCACCCTAAGCGTGGAAGGGTATACTCAGATGTGAGTCCCTTGCTCATTGCACCATCAGGATTCAAGCAAGCCGGGCCGAAGACGGCTGTAATGCCAGAAACCGGTCCCCGGAAGCTTGTTTCCTTCCCAGTGTAAGAATTGGCTTTTGTAGTCTGGTCTGCCCTGTTCCCATGATGCACTGGGCCAGGGACAGACTAATTTGCATACAGCCAGGTTCTGAAACTGGGATGGTGCAATGAGCTAAAAAACGGTGTTGGATCTAGCCCTGATCTCTTGACTGGGTGAGAGTACTCTGCTTAATTCAGAGACTCTGTCCATCACCACCCCTTGTTGTAAATAATTTTGTCCACCCTAAGCGTGGAAGGGTATACTCAGATGTGAGTCCCTTGCTCATTGCACCATCAGGATTCAAGCAAGCCGGGCCGAAGACGGCTGTAATGCCAGAAACCGGTCCCCGGAAGCTTGTTTCCTTCCCAGTGTAAGAATTGGCTTTTGTAGTCTGGTCTGCCCTGTTCCCATGATGCACTGGGCCAGGGACAGACTAATTTGCATACAGCCAGGTTCTGAAACTGGGATGGTGCAATGAGCTAAAAAACGGTGTTGGATCTAGCCCTGATCTCTTGACTGGGTGAGAGTACTCTGCTTAATTCAGAGACTCTGTCCATCACCACCCCTTGTTGTAAATAATTTTGTCCACCCTAAGCGTGGAAGGGTATACTCAGATGTGAGTCCCTTGCTCATTGCACCATCAGGATTCAAGCAAGCCGGGCCGAAGACGGCTGTAATGCCAGAAACCGGTCCCCGGAAGCTTGTTTCCTTCCCAGTGTAAGAATTGGCTTTTGTAGTCTGGTCTGCCCTGTTCCCATGATGCACTGGGCCAGGGACAGACTAATTTGCATACAGCCAGGTTCTGAAACTGGGATGGTGCAATGAGCTAAAAAACGGTGTTGGATCTAGCCCTGATCTCTTGACTGGGTGAGAGTACTCTGCTTAATTCAGAGACTCTGTCCATCACCACCCCTTGTTGTAAATAATTTTGTCCACCCTAAGCGTGGAAGGGTATACTCAGATGTGAGTCCCTTGCTCATTGCACCATCAGGATTCAAGCAAGCCGGGCCGAAGACGGCTGTAATGCCAGAAACCGGTCCCCGGAAGCTTGTTTCCTTCCCAGTGTAAGAATTGGCTTTTGTAGTCTGGTCTGCCCTGTTCCCATGATGCACTGGGCCAGGGACAGACTAATTTGCATACAGCCAGGCTCTGAAACTGGGATGGTGCAATGAGCTAAAAAACGGTGTTGGATCTAGCCCTGATCTCTTGACTGGGTGAGAGTACTCTGCTTAATTCAGAGACTCTGTCCATCACCACCCCTTGTTGTAAATAATTTTGTCCACCCTAAGCGTGGAAGGTTATACTCAGATGTGAGTCCCTTGCTCATTGCACCATCAGGATTCAAGCAAGCCGGGCCGAAGACGGCTGTAATGCCAGAAACCGGTCCCCGGAAGCTTGTTTCCTTCCCAGTGTAAGAATTGGCTTTTGTAGTCTGGTCTGCCCTGTTCCCATGATGCACTGGGCCAGGGACAGACTAATTTGCATACAGCCAAGTTCTGAAACTGGGATGGTGCAATGAGCTAAAAAACGGTGTTGGATCTAGCCCTGATCTCTTGACTGGGTGAGAGTACTCTGCTTAATTCAGAGACTCTGTCCATCACCACCCCTTGTTGTAAATAATTTTGTCCACCCTAAGCGTGGAAGGGTATACTCAGATGTGAGTCCCTTGCTCATTGCACCATCAGGATTCAAGCAAGCCGGGCCGAAGACGGCTGTAATGCCAGAAACCGGTCCCCGGAAGCTTGTTTCCTTCCCAGTGTAAGAATTGGCTTTTGTAGTCTGGTCTGCCCTGTTCCCATGATGCACTGGGCCAGGGACAGACTAATTTGCATACAGCCAGGTTCTGAAACTGGGATGGTGCAATGAGCTAAAAAACGGTGTTGGATCTAGCCCTGATCTCTTGACTGGGTGAGAGTACTCTGCTTAATTCAGAGACTCTGTCCATCACCACCCCTTGTTGTAAATAATTTTGTCCACCCTAAGCGTGGAAGGGTATACTCAGATGTGAGTCCCTTGCTCATTGCACCATCAGGATTCAAGCAAGCCGGGCCGAAGACGGCTGTAATGCCAGAAACCGGTCCCCGGAAGCTTGTTTCCTTCCCAGTGTAAGAATTGGCTTTTGTAGTCTGGTCTGCCCTGTTCCCATGATGCACTGGGCCAGGGACAGACTCATTTGCATACAGCCAGGTTCTGAAACTGGGATGGTGCAATGAGCTAAAAAACGGTGTTGGATCTAGCCCTGATCTCTTGACTGGGTGAGAGTACTCTGCTTAATTCAGAGACTCTGTCCATCACCACCCCTTGTTGTAAATAATTTTGTCCACCCTAAGCGTGGAAGGGTATACTCAAATGTGAGTCCCTTGCTCATTGCACCATCAGGATTCAAGCAAGCCGGGCCGAAGACGGCTGTAATGCCAGAAACCGGTCCCCGGAAGCTTGTTTCCTTCCCAGTGTAAGAATTGGCTTTTGTAGTCTGGTCTGCCCTGTTCCCATGATGCACTGGGCCAGGGACAGACTAATTTGCATACAGCCAGGTTCTGAAACTGGGATGGTGCAATGAGCTAAAAAACGGTGTTGGATCTAGCCCTGATCTCTTGACTGGGTGAGAGTACTCTGCTTAATTCAGGGACTCTATCCATCACCACCCCTTGTTGTAAATAATTTTGTCCACCCTAAGCGTGGAAGGGTATACTCAGATGTGAGTCCCTTGCTCATTGCACCATCAGGATTCAAGCAAGCCGGGCCGAAGACGGCTGTAATGCCAGAAACCGGTCCCCGGAAGCTTGTTTCCTTCCCAGTGTAAGAATTGGCTTTTGTAGTCTGGTCTGCCCTGTTCCCATGATGCACTGGGCCAGGGACAGACTAATTTGCATACAGCCAGGTTCTGAAACTGGGATGGTGCAATGAGCTAAAAAACGGTGTTGGATCTAGCCCTGATCTCTTGACTGGGTGAGAGTACTCTGCTTAATTCAGAGACTCTGTCCATCACCACCCCTTGTTGTAAATAATTTTGTCCACCCTAAGCGTGGAAGGGTATACTCAGATGTGAGTCCCTTGCTCATTGCACCATCAGGATTCAAGCAAGCCGGGCCGAAGACGGCTGTAATGCCAGAAACCGGTCCCCGGAAGCTTGTTTCCTTCCCAGTGTAAGAATTGGCTTTTGTAGTCTGGTCTGCCCTGTTTCCATGATGCACTGGGCCAGGGACAGACTAATTTGCATACAGCCAGGTTCTGAAACTGGGATGGTGCAATGAGCTAAAAAACGGTGTTGGATCTAGCCCTGATCTCTTGACTGGGTGAGAGTACTCTGCTTAATTCAGAGACTCTGTCCATCACCACCCCTTGTTGTAAATAATTTTGTCCACCCTAAGCGTGGAAGGGTATACTCAGATGTGAGTCCCTTGCTCATTGCACCATCAGGATTCAAGCAAGCCGGGCCGAAGACGGCTGTAATGCCAGAAACCGGTCCCCGGAAGCTTGTTTCCTTCCCAGTGTAAGAATTGGCTTTTGTAGTCTGGTCTGCCCTGTTTCCATGATGCACTGGGCCAGGGACAGACTAATTTGCATACAGCCAGGTTCTGAAACTGGGATGGTGCAATGAGCTAAAAAACGGTGTTGGATCTAGCCCTGATCTCTTGACTGGGTGAGAGTACTCTGCTTAATTCAGAGACTCTGTCCATCACCACCCCTTGTTGTAAATAATGTATCTCCTTTGTGGGCTTACAGCTTGCGCATAGGCTTTCCATTTGCTGACACCATGATCGCTCCATTTTGCGTTCTCTGCATTTGTCAAGGGCATTGCATATGTCATGCATCTTCTCAGCAGCCAACTACAGTTAAAATACGCAGTGGCTATTTTTCCTGCTTTGTTTTAGGACTACTTTTTGTATTTTTGGCAATGGGTGACCTCTCCTGCCAGACTTTAGGAGTGCTAGGGCCAGATGTAGGTAAATCACATTTACCGATTCTTAAATACCGATTTTTACCGAATCGGTATTCAAGAATCGGTAATTGAGATGTAGATAAAAAATCGGTATAATTTACCGAATCGGTAAAAGTCGGTATCGCACAGTCGGAATTTACCGAATCGGTATTCACCGAATCTGTAAATACCGAATCGGTATTTCCCATTCATTCCTATGGGCCAAAAGGCCCATAGGAATGAATGGGAAATACTGATTCGGTATTTACCGAATCGGTAAATACCGAATCGGTAAATTCAAAATCGGAAAGCAAGCAAAAGTGAAACTTAAGAAAACAGCCAATCAGGTGCTACCACCCTCCCCCTCCCTAGCAGGAAGTGGCTACCCAGGCAGCTGCAACTAATTAGAAGGTTCTGGAGAGGCAGTCAGAGCAGAGCAGAGACACAGAGCAGCAGGGAGAGTTTCATTGAAACTTTACAAACAGAAAAATGGCAAGCAGCAGTGAAAGCCAGAAGGCAGAAAGAAAGAGAAAAATAAAGTTCAGCAGCATGGAGTTGCAGGTACTTGTGGAGGAGGTAGTGAGAGTGCACACCAAACTTTTTGGCAGGCAATCCCTCACTGTGCCTGAGTCTGTCAAACAAAAAATCTGGCTGGCAATTGCTGAAAAAGTGAATGCAGTGGGAGTCCCACCCAGGAATACAGAGGATCTGAAAAAAAGATTTTATGACATCAGGAGCCTCACCAAGAAAAAGATGGCTGAAATCCACAAGCAGGCTGGCTTAACCGGAGGAGGCAGGAACCCAGCGCCCCCTCTGACTGACCTGGAGGAGTTGGTGGCCTCGACCATTGAGGCAGACAGCGTCTTGGGACTTGGAGATGTGGACAGTTCAGCCCGAGCTGCAAGGAAAAAAGGTAAGACGCATGCGCAGCATGACACCCCATACCAACCTGCTTCCCTTTACCCTTTGTGGACAAGCTAACCCCAGTCCAGTACTGCTAGCACTATACAGGAGCAATGCATTATGGGAAATGTAGTCGGCTAATGTAAGACCATGTGTTACAGCGCAGACATCAGCAAGTTAGTGAAAGGAATTCAGATAAATTTAAGTGAAATGTGTAAAGCATTTATTGTACTGACTGTGACACAGTAGCACTCAATTGATATACGCTTATTTATACCTATGGCTAAAATCAGGCAGTCGACCCACAGACACAGAAGGGACTGCACCAGCGAGGGAGGAGAGAGAGGAAGCAGGGCCAAGCCAAGTACAAGCCTCGCAGGAGGAAGGCGACACGACAGGCAGCGCCCATGATGATGACACTGTACAGACCCCAGAGTTGCCGCACTCCCCACAGCTTTCACAATCCCCTCCCTTGGTATTCTCACCAGAAACCTCACCATCACTGTTCCTGTCCACTCCTGCAACCCCACCAGCCAGGAGGCGTGTCGTGGTCCCACTACCTGTAATGGAGGCAGCAGAGGGTGAGGGGGAGTCTCAAGTCCCCGTAGATGTGAGTTCAGCAGCACTGCAGTCCACAAATGAGACAGTCACAGCTCGCAGAGGACAACCCAGACCCAGCAGTGCAGGTGGACGTGGTGATGGCACTGTGTTCCGTGGGCTGGAGGGGAGCATGGTGCGCATTCAAAGGATGCTGGGCAAATCCATCCAAGCCTGCCAACGCCAATTCAGAGCCCTTAATGAAAAAATAGGAGACATGGGGAAGGGCATGAGAGACCTTGTGGAGGCAAATAAAGAGGTTGCAAAAAAAAATACTGACATTGCAGCAGGGATGCAGCAGATGAGCAACTCTATGACACAGCTATGCACCAAACTAGAAAGTCTGGAACACACAAGGCGCAGGGAGGCCCGTGTCCACAATGCGGCCATCAATCGTTTGGCGACTGTCACATCTCTGCTATGCAGGAGGGGCATACATATGCAGGAGGCATTGACACAGAACACAGCTGAGGTCACCAGGGGCATGGCCAGGATTACAAGTGCACTAGTGGCAATGCTGATTTCCCAAACAGCACAGAATCCTGCCCTGGACGTGGCAGAGGCTGAGGACACTAGTAGCCGGAGCAGCATATCAAGCGCAGTTGTGGAGACACGGAGGCGTAGCAGGTGCCCAGCTGAGGCTGCAGGGCACGCGGAACACAGCGACCAACATCCTAGCGGCCCAGGGAAGCGTGGGCGCAAGTGACATAACCGGTCATGGGTGAAGTAACCCGGGACATACAGTCCCCACGTTCATGATGTTAATTTTGTTGCACTTAAGTGCTTGAACGTTGTGGCTACATTAAAATACGTTGGACCCCCACACAACCTGTCTGTGTCTCATTACTTACTCAGAAGTAGTTGCGTGTAATCTCCTCACGTCTGTATCTGCCATCACTTGGTGTTGACACTCCAGCAGGTTGTGTTTCAGGCACAGCAATGTCGTCGTCATGGTCCTCGTAGTCTGACAACTCCACCTCAGTACCCTTCTTCACAGCAAGGTTGTGCAACATAGCACAGGCAGCAATGATCTTACAGCAGGTGATGGGGGTATACTGCCTTGCACCTCCGCTCTTGTGCAGGCATCTGAACCTGCTTTTCCAGATACCAAATGTTCGTTCAACGACATTCCTTGTACTCTTGTGTGCCTGGTTATATCTCATCTGGCTGGGTGTTGAGGGGTTGAGGTAAGGGGTGAGTATGAAGGAGCGGAGGGCATATGCACTGTCTCCTAAAAGGACATGGGAATACATTGCTCACATGCATACATGTACTTCTTACTGCAATAGGTGTTATGGGGGTCGGACACTGTGTCTTACCTAGGAGGTATCCTTCACCAAATTCCCCTGCAGTCAGCCGTGCATAGATGCCAATGTTTTGAAATATATAGGAGTCGTGGGTACTCCCAGGGAATTTTGCCACAAGGTCAGTGATGGCGCACTTTGCATTGCAAATCACCTGCACATTGATGGTGTGGGTGGACTTCCTATTCCTGTATATATATATTCAGTGGCAGCAGGGGGACAAATGGGAATGTGCGTGCCATCTATGCAGCCAATTATATTGGGGAATCGTGCCATCTGGTAAAAGTCAGATTTTGTTTGGACCAGTTCAGCATGGGTTGCAGGAAAAGATATGTAATGGTCCATCCTCTGTAACATGGCGTCAAGGAATTTGTGGAAAAACCTTGACAGGCTGCTCTGGGTCACCCCACCTACCGCAGCAACCACGCTCTGGTAGCTCCCAGGCGCAAGCAGGTGTAGGCTGCACAGCACCTGCAGGTGGGGTGGAATAGCGTGTGCCCTTGGGGTGGTGTGCTCCAACAGTGGTTGGAGGTCCCTGATGAGGTCCAAGATGGTATCTGAGGCCAACCTGTACGTCTGGAGTATCTCTGCCTCTGTGAGCATGAACAAGGTGGCCCTCTGTCTGTAGACCTGCTCCTCTCTCTACCATTCCCTCTCTCCTTCCTCAGGTAGCCGTAGCCGTCTTGCAATGACATAAAATGCCGCCATTGTGCCAAAAGAATTGCATTTTGGGTCCTTTTTTATAGGCTGAACCTGGTTACCACCTGATTTCAATCCATGGTAAATACCGACTCTTAAATACCGATTTTCATGCAAATTCGGTATTTAAGAGCTTACCTACATCTCAATATTCAATTTTACCACTTCTTATTTACCGAATCTGTAAAATACCGAATCGGTAACTTTACCGAATCGGTAAATTTACCGATTCGGTAAATTTACAGATTCGCAAACCGTTGCGATTCGGTAAATTTACCGATTCGGTAACTTATCTGAATCGGTATTTTACCGATTCGGTAACTTTACCGATTCGGTAAATTTACCAATTCGGACGATTTTCGGTCTCCTACATCCCGATTGCTCAACACCGGTCGGTAACGGCCGAAAATGCCGATTTTCGGCCGTTACCGACCGGTAAAGGGCTACCTACATCTGGCCCCTGGTGTTTTAAGAAGCGACAAGAGCTGTTTCTTTTTTAAACATCCTGTGCTCCTGCTGGTACGCCACCATTTTTTATGCGCTTGCCAGACAATGCACCCCTCTGTGCCATTGCCCGAATACTCTTCCTTTTTGCCTGTTTGCAATGCTGCACATGTTTACTTTTAACAGTAGCATAAGTGCTAAATCGCTCATGACCTGTGACACGTTTTCCTGGATTCAGATTAGACAAAACCAAGTCACATATGCTTTTTATTATGTATAGATTACAAAATTCAATCTTTACAAAAAGTGCAGGCTATGAAGCCCAGACTGTCTGGAAGTGTTCAGCTGACAGGGTAAGGGTGTATCTGTTAGCTATGCAGTGTATTTACATTCTTTAATGTAATGTAACTATTTGACTTCTATCCCCTGCTACCATGCTGTAAACTGATTAACATTTTTCTTGCAACCAACACGCCTGTCATGGACACCAAAAAAATATGGCAATGCAAATATATCCCAAATAACTTACTCTCAAAACTACAATGCCCTCTCCCTGCTCTACAAACTCTGTTGCACCAAACGTGATAAATTGGGAAAAGTGCCTTCCACTTATGCTGCAATGGAGCAGTCACGTGACATGAGTGCCTGAGCAGGCACACTTAAAGGGACAGGCTTGTGAATTCCCTGTCACTCCTGCACTCTACAACCAGATAAGTAAAAAATGAAACGTTACTTTACCATGGCTACATCCTGCAATGTAATACAGAACCACTGCTGCCTTCCGGACTCCTGGATTAATCGTACTATAATATTAGGAGCAAGGGGCTGTAGGAAATATATTTACCCACACTCCTACTGGTTGTAGATGATTCTTTCCCTTGTTCCTTAGCTGCCTCTGGTCGTTTCCTCCATCTCTGTACTTACTTTCAATACACTTCTGTCTTTTTATATTTGCCACAAATGTGGTTGAGAGACTTTTTTAGCTGTTGTCCCAACCTACACCATATGATAGACTTGCGCATACCTGCAAACTCCCAAATATTTAGGCCATGCTTTATTTTACTTGTCTCTCATTTGAAATTGCCTCTGATTCAATGTTTGACAATTAGGAAAATGCACTCTGCCGATTGCCTTTTCAAAATCTCCCACTTTCTACTTGTAAAATCTTGGCATGTATGGGTTGTGCATTTTGTTTCGCGATGACCAAAACACTTTTACTCAGACTTAAACTTCTAAAACGCATTGGCAAAGCTAATAGGTCTCAGCAATCCGAGAGCTATAGGCGTTGGCAATGTTAATGTATTTGTGTATATCAATAAAAACAGACCAGAGCTGTACAAAAAAAAGATTTACATTGCCAACGCCTATAGATTTTGGATTGCTGAGATCTCTTGGCTTTGCCAGTAGTTGTTATACTAGCTAGACCAGGATTCTCCAACGAGTAGCTCATGATCGACTGGTAGTTTGCCTGCTGAAACTAGCTCTCCTATGCATCCCAGCCTACTAAATTAGATGCTTATGCTTGGTTGAATTATTATATGTATGCCAAAATTGAAACATGTGTATTCCAGATGAAAATATGTGTATTTTCAGAACTTAGGAACTCATAATCTGATGCTTGGAGGAAAAAGGTTCAATATCCAAAATATATTTAAAGAAGCTCATATTTGCGAGATAAATGATGCTGCATTGGAGAGTCTTATTTCTTATATTGGTACCTTGGCGTAAGTGGCATTGCAGCTATGGCTGTTATGTATTACCTATCTACAGGCATTTAACACCTTTTTTTACATTACTGCTGCTAACATTGCCTGATGAACTGAGGTGATCGCTGGTGGTAATCCTGCATGTGGTGGCCACTAATGAAATCTTGTTTGAGGTGGGCACTGTAACATCACTAATAATATCAGTAGCTCGGGATGACTTTCACTGAAGATAAGTAGCTCTTATCCTTTTGCATCTACCTAAAGGCCTTCCATCATCTCCTTCACTGGAGGTGGTGGTGGGGGTATTGACTTAGACTTGGCGTCTTCCATACTCTTTCAACACTTATAATGGCATGAAAGCCATATAATGGAATAGTAAAGTTATCTCAAGGCTTAACAACTTCTTGAAGGTAAGCAATAAACAACTGTACACCTAAATAGAATGAAATACATTGTAATGTTCTTCAGGACATGCATCTATGCACATGATCTTCATATGTTTAAACTTGTGATACCATTTTTATATTTTATTATTAAAAATGAAAAAGGAAAATAGACCAATCACTGTGCTGGCTAGATCACCAGAGTGTACAATGGCTTTATGGTCTAGGTAGTTTCAAATTTTCCTTCCCTGGATATGTAGATGTTTATGACATAAATAATCAACAAGGGGGGAAAAGAAGAGGCTGTGATCCATCCAGCTTCCTAAATCAATATCCCAAAAATCAAGTGGGGAATGGATCACTTGTCCTGCATAACTTGGGTTAGCATTTTTTTGTGGTTCGTGTCCCAATAAAAAACCCTCATTCACGTGCAGATGGTAGATGTAGCAGTATATCTTGATTCTCCGCCCTACTGTTAATCACGTGACAGCATCATCATAGGGTTAGTGTTCATGCATCCTCCACCCGGAGGTGTATCCCTGGTTAGTGCAGTAGTGATCAGGAATACTAGTGTCTTCGGTTATAAAATACTCGTACAGCCAGGTTTGGATTTTAATAGATCTGGATTCGAGATATTGTTTAAAAGTTGGTTGTAGTGCGCAATGAGATTGAGTTGCGGATCTCTCGCACTTAAAATTTCGTTAAAAAAGGATGGTCGACATGTTTCAGCCCTTGTGTTGCCTCTGTAGGTCAAGTGGGCTTTCTTCAGGACCACGGTGGTTAAGTGTAGTGAGACGGTGGGTGTCTCTGTGATTGATTTCCTCAGGAATGTTGTTTCTTGAAGAAGTGTGGGGAATTAGATATATTAATAAGTTTCCGGTGGGGTCCAGTAGTACCTGTATAAATATTAGTAAAGGGCAGGGAATAAAGAACACAGCCAGATAAAGTGTGTGAACTTATGTAAAGCAACTACATTAAAATGGCAATTCTTTATCGTGGGACCACCAGTAGTCCATTAGGCAAATTAGTCTCTCTCTCACTATTTTCTACATCAATGGTCAGAATTTTCACTCAAGAAAGGATGGCAAAATATCTCTCTACATTCTGTAATTCTATGTAAATAGTGCTCAGTTTGTTTGTCATTTATGAGCCGCGATTTAACTGTTATTTACTAGGATACAAGTAGCAAAAATCTGGGTGACTATTGTTACTTCTAAGTAGTTAAAGATTTTAAAGATTTTCTCGCTCAGTGCCCATAATTACAATAGAAAATGGATAACTAAACAATCAGGTAAGTACACTCCAATGAGATTTGCAGGCTTGGCTATGTAGTTTAATGATACAGTATGTCTTAAGACTAACTCACGTTCTTTGTAACATCCCTATCATTGTAGTCAATGCTCCCGGGTTGAGGACAAACTTAATGATGTGGTCATTCTTTTAGTGTTCGTGCTATCGTTCCGTTGCACAGTGTAACCGTGAAGCTTGGAGCGACCTGCCGAGTAATTGGGTGCCTGGCGTGCCTGAGCAAACTTAGTTCATGACATCGTCATTATTTGCACTGTTATACTGAAATGCTACGTAGCTGTGGAGCTTTGCTGTGAGGCTCAAGGTGGCGCGCTGTGTGACTCAGTGCCTGGCGTGCCTAAGCGTACACATATTCATGAAGTAGTAAATTGTTTTTTTACAAGATATCCCGCACTCAATCTGATACATATCGCGGTCGTGGAGCGTAACTGTGAAGCTCAGGGCGGCGCGCTAGGTGACTTTGTACTCGGCGTGTCCATTCAATCTTACCAATATACCTTTTGTCATTTATAGTTCAAATTCAAACATAGGGGTCGATTAGGATCGCGGTTTTCCTGCATCCTCCGGGCCGGTGGAAGCCACCGCCGGCCCGGAGGATGCGGGAAAACTGCTGCGGAGCCTCAAAAGACCCACCGCCATATTAGGATGGTGGTGGGTCTTGGAATCTGTCCGCAGCTTTTGCGCCGCGGTCGCCTTCCGACCGCGGCGGAAAAGCTTTAACATGGCTGGCGGTATCTATCAGACACCGCCAGCCATATTAGGATGGTGTAAGATGTATGCTTTTCTGCCGTGGAAAAGCATACGGACCTTCACTTCGGGGGCCCGTTGCGGGCCCCCTGGGTAAAGGGGGGATGCACATGGGGGGTACCTATGGTACCCCCCTGCATTTGCATGAACAAAGCAGCAGGCACCACACGGTGCCTGCCACTTTCTGCACGCAAATGCGATGCATGCATCTTTAACATTGCGGCGGGTGCAGCTTCAAGCTGCACCCGCCGCAATGTTAAAGATGGAGGATGTGACCGCCACCCTGGCGGTCACATCCTAATCTGCACGGAGGGAACGCCGCAGCCCATGCGGACGTTCCCTCCTACTCTGGGGTCGCGGACGGACTCGAGTCCGTCCGCGATCCTAATCAACCGCTTAATTCATGACATCATCATTATTTTTTTTAAACAATCTTTATTACAGATTTTTTTCCACGATTTTACAAACAACCCACCCACCCCTCTCCCCCCCACGAGACCAGGCATCAATACATAAAACCCAAACAGAGGTACATACACATTGCAAATCAATCATTTTCTGAGAAAAGAAATTAATAAGAAAGAGAGAGAAAAAAGAAAGAGGAAAAAATAAAGAAAGAAAGAAAGAAAGAAAGAACAGAGACAGAGGAACAACATGATAAAACAGACAACATGTGCCCATGTTGAATATCTCCAATTATTCCCACTAATCATTCTCTTGAATCCAGTCAAGCAAGGGGCCCCATATCTTCATTCCTCGTCTTCGTGTGTTATACCCTTTATTCCTATAGATGGCAACCTCCAGGCTACAGGTCGCAAGCAGTCTGGCCCTCCTCTGCATAAACGATGGTGGTATCGGATCGAGCCAGGCCGATGCGACACACAACCGGAACACCCCCATCGTAACAAAAATTAACCCTTGTATCTGTTTTGGCCTATCAATGTTTGACACACCCAGGATGACTTCTGCTGTTGTAATGTTTACATCGCAATGCGCTATCTCTGTAAGAGAACCTGATATTTCGGCAAGTAGATTAGTTATGGAGTCACAGGAAGCAAACAGGTGAATGTTATCTGCAGCTGGTAGAGCACAGCGTGGGCACGTTGTTCCTTTACTAAGGGTTGCACTCCCACCACTGTGGGATGTGTCCCCCGGGCTCCAGTGAATGTCCTTCTACAGTGAAGGTTTCTTCGAGTTAATCAATGATATAAACACAGCCTTGCTGATGAAACTCTTCATTTTTAATTTATCTTGTTGTCATCACAAGACGTAATATATTTGCATGTAACGATTCATCAATACGTTATATTCCAAACATGTAACATTCCCGATGCATTTCGGCAATGCGATTGCCTTCTTCCAAGGGATGTCTCTGTAACAAGGAAATTATAATGCACTTAAAAAAGGGCCACGATGTAATACATTTCAGAGATTACAAGGTAAATGATTAGAAAGAAGATGACCAAAATCACCGCGGGAGTGATGAACTGAAACTGGTGAACAATTGTAAAGGTGGTGTGTTGTGGATCTAAAAACTGAAATCAAGGTGAAACGAATGGTGCTGTGATAAGTGCATATCGTCGGAAAAAACGATGGCAACAAAACGTGTTTAATAAGTGCCATGACGGTAAGTGAGGAATGCTAGAGCGCGATAACATGCATTGTAAAAGTAAGCCATTAGTTATTGTGGGGGCGTGCTTCGTCAAATATCGCCTTCGCGTCCGTTAGTCTGAACTGCCGTGCATTACTCCGGGATTCTGTCGTTTAAGCCAAATAGGTAGAGTCGACAAATTTAAAGACAGCAAGTTGCGAGCTTACCGTTTGAATCTTCATTCTCCCGTTTCGCAGATGAACCGGAAGGAGTTTGTGGTGACCTGGGATATGCTGTTGGACTAAAAAAAGGTGCCGGTCGCATTGCTAAGCGACGTGAATATAAGTACTAACTAAAGTCTTAAAGGCTCGTGAGAAATTGCTTAAAATACTCGAAAAATAAAAGAATGTGAATGAAAGTGGACGTGCTCGGGTGGTGAAAAATAAAAAATAAAATGGCGTTTTCGCTAAAAACTAATAACCCTTCAGTAACCAGTCGAGAAGTTCTCGGTGGTATCAATAAAGATACAGGTATAAAAAAAAACGGAAGCTCTAAAGAGAGAACATATCTAACAGAGATAGGTATGTTAGTGATTACTGTGCCAAGGGGTTTGAATAAAAAGCATTATTACATCCACGTGCATAATTTAAACTGGAAAAAATAGGAACTAAAGAATAAAAATAGGAATCAGTGCCACTTTATGGACTAAGGAACAGTGGAAATGTCATAAGTAACAGGTAAATTCCATACGGTCATTTAGGCCGTAGGGTCTCATGCTAGTCAGGGTAGAAATCCAATAGTTTTCTCTTTGTAATAGTACATTGCGATTGTCTTTGCCTTCAACTTTGGGTACATTCTCCAGGATACAAAATCGTAATTGGCTAATATTATGGACCTCTTTTTAAAAAAATAAATATTTTATTGAACAAAAGCAGAGGTAGTATCAAGCAGTCGGTCATAAAGTACATATTTGACATAGAATACGTATGTTACAGCAATGTATCGCCAGCACGATTGCGATGGGAACCAGGTCTAGCCAGTGCCATTTCAGTTGAGTGGGAAGTACACAGTTCACCTCTATAAATGTTCCATTGCCCCCATTTCTTATCCCAAACACCAGGGCATCCCCATACCTTGTAGACCGTCTTTTCAGACAACATACACATATCCAAAGCAGCAACCCACCTTATCAAAAGCGGTTTAGATGGTGAGCCCCATTGCATTGCTATTTCCCTTTTCAGTAAGAGGAAGCCCAGAGCCGCCCACTGTTGCTCCAGTGCAGTTAGGTCTGTGGGGTCCCATATATTGAGGAGTTCGCACTTGGGAGTCAGAGGGACGGGCTTCCCTAGAGCATCAGCCATTTTGCGAACAGCCCGCTCCCATAGGTCTTGAATTACCGGGCATTCTCAGAGAATGTGGAAGAAGGTACCAATCAGACCGCAGTTACGGAGACAGAGGTCAGATGTGCGTTAACCAATCCTGGCCAGTAGGGGAGCGGACATGTATGTCCTGTGTAGTATCTTTAATTGTATGAGTCAAAATCTATGGTTAATAGCTGATTCGCGCGGGGACATCAACGCCGCCTGCCATTCTGCCTCATCTAATTCTCCGATGTCGCTTTGCCATTAGTCTCGTAGAAGTTGGAAGGCATTGGGCATGTTATTACATAGTTTGCGGTAGGTGTATGATATTGCTTTGGTCTGGAGGGGTTCTGACAAGAGTCTATCCTCAAGGGGCGAGGATTGTGGAAGAGAAGAAAGATCAGGGACGTTGGCGAGTATGGCGTGTTTGATTTGGAGATAGCGGAAAGCCTCAGATTGGGCTAAGTCATGTGTCTTCTGGAGCTCCTCGAACATCAGTAGTTTGCCCTTGTGAAGCATGTCACCTAAGGTAGAGATGCCAATTGTGTCCCATCTGTCAAAGCCCTGATAGTGGCAGAGAGAGCCTAGTTTATGTGAGGTCCAAAGTGGGGTGGATAGCGTAAGAGTGTTAGCCCACCCGAGTCGTTTGTTAGCGCGGTGCCAGACTGTGATTGTGTGGGACATCGGGCCTATATATCGGGCTTGAGAGTGTTTACCATACAAGGCCTCAAGATAGCCCCCGCGGCCCGTCTGGTATTGTTCTAGGTGAAAAGCCGGGTTCGTGGGTGAACCATAGATCCATGTGTTAGTGGCAGTTAGTTGGGTAGCCCAATAGTAGAGTCGGATGTTCGGTAGGGCAATACCTCCATCATACCACCCCTGTGTAAGTGAAAGGAGAGCAATGGGGGGAGAACCGCCATCCCATAGGAGGAGTCGGAGGTCTCCTTCAAGCGTGTTGAAATAAGAATCGGCTATGGGAAATGGACAATTCTGCAAGGCATATAAGAATCGAGGGAGTGCGAGCATTTTAAAGAGGGCTGCTCTGCCAGGGAGGGAGAGATGGAGTGATCTCCAATGAGAGATGTCATCATGAAGTCTTTGTAGTGGGCCTTTAAGGTTGCGATCGTAAAATATTGTTGGGTCCGGAGTGACGAAAATCCCGAGGTATTTGAATCCTTCCTGGGCCACTTCCATTGAGTATCCTCGTGGGAGAGGAGGTGGTGGGCCGTGTAATACGTATAGTATCGATTTGGACCAAGTAATGGAAAAACCTGAGTATTTGCCAAAGTTAGTGATGACGTGTAGTAGACTATTGAGAGAGGATTTGGGGGAGGAGACGTAGACGAGGATGTCGTCCGCGTAGAGCGAGATCTTGTCAATCGTGTCGTCATTCCATCGGAGGCCACGGATGGAATTATCAGTCCTGGCCAAGTGAGCCAAAGGTTCAACAGTGAGTGCGAACAACAGAGGGGACAGAGGGCACCCCTGTCTCGTGCCTCTGTGTAGGGGAAATCGCCTGGATGTATGTCCATTAACATAGACTTGACCCCAGAGATAAGTGTAGAGCAGTCTGATCCACTGGATGAATTTGGGACCAAAACCATAGCGCAGTAGGACCTTGAAAAGGTATGACCATTCTATAGAATCAAAGGCAAGTGTAGCGTCTAGGGAGAGGATAGCTGCGTCTTCCTGAAGATATGGTATCCTACTCATTACATTATGAACCCGTCGAAGGTTGAGCACTGTATTCCGGCCTGGCAAGAAGCCCGACTGATCTTCATGGATCAAGGCGGGGAGGACTGTCATGAGTCTGGTAGCGAGGAGCTTCGCCAGGATCTTCGCCTCAGAGTTGATGAGGGAGATTGGTCGGTAGGAGCTGCAATCATTAGTTGGTTTATTAGGTTTACGAATGACCACTATTGACGCCAACCTTTGGTCTAGCGGCAGGCATCCAACCTCTTGGCTTTCTTCAAACATTGCCTTAAGGTGCGGGAGGATCTCGCCCGCCATGCCCTTTAGGAACTCAATAGGGACACCGTTGGGGCCCATAGCTTTACCTGATTGAACGGCAAACAAGGCATTTCAAACCTCCTCTGTGGTGAGGTATGTCTCTAATTCCTGCACATCAGAGTCGGAGAGAGTGGGAAGTCTCATCTCGGCCAGGAGCAGTTTAGACTCTTCGGCGCTATATAGTGCCTTGGCCGTGTAGGTTCTCTCAAAGTGGGCGGCAAAGGCCTCTGCTATTTCACCTGGGTCTGTGATAGGGGATTGGTCTGGTATGGTCAACTCAGGGATCCATCGGGATCCCTGGTCGTGTTTTTCTAGCCATGCCAGCAGTTTACCTGCCCTGTCCCCCAATTCGTAGACACAATGGCGAGTCTTCAGGAACTTGGCCTGTGCTTTCTCAGAGGCCAGCGCTTTATATTCCATTTGTTTCGCGTGGAGACGAGCCGCCGTTCCGTCCGTGGGATTTGCGTTGTGGAGTGATTCTAGGTGGTTAAGGTCTGTTTCCACCTGAGTCAGGTGCTCGCTTTGCTTGTGCATGTAACCAGTTTTGAGAGATAATGCCTTACCCTTAAGTACCGCCTTGTAGGCCTCCCATATAGTTATAGCCGATTTCACAGAGCCGACATTTTCCGCGAAGTAGTATTCTGTGTGTTTTAGTAGGTTGTCTTTTATGTCAGGGATTTTTAGGATCCAGGGTGTTATGATTATAGGGCCGCGGGGTCTCTGGCGGTGATGCGTGAATTCCACTGTGAGCGGGGAATGATCCGAGATTGCCCTGGGGAGCCCTTTTGGGTGACGAAAAAATTCTAGGTCAGTGGTAGGAGAGAACAGATAGTCTTTGCGAGAGCTGCTGTTGTGGGCATTGGAGTAGTGTGTGAAATAAGAAGTAGTCGGGTGAGATGAACGCCATAGGTCCTCAAGCCCCATTGTCCGTGTGAAGTCAAATAGAGCAGAGCCCGGTCGGTGTGACGGGTGCTGGGGGTGTCGGTCCTGGGCATCATTCATTGTCATGTTGAAGTCGCCCCCAATAATTAGGGGTCCATATGGGAGGTCTAACATAATGCGTTGTAGGACCTGCAGTGCAGCTGTGCCTAGGGCTGGAGGGATGTAGACTGAGATGACATTGAGCGGTTTGCCTTCCCAGGTAGCCTCTATTGCTGCGAAACGACCCACAGGGTCAGCCCACGTCTTTGTACATGTCAGTGCAGCATTTTTCCGAACCAAAATCCCAGTCCCTCTAGATCCAGAGGTGAAGCCTGCGTGTACGAGTAGTTTATAGCCTCCCCGGTGTAATGCTTGGCATGCATTGCCCATCAAGTGTGTTTCTTGAAGGAGAACCAAGTCTGGAGCGTGGCGTTTAAGATATTGCAGGACTATCCCTCTTTTAATTCTTTTGCCTAGGCCGTTGACATTCCACGTCATGAGTGAGAGAGACGTCGTTGATGGGGGTGTCATGGTGGCTCAAGGGACAGAGGGTGTGCGCGGATTAATGGTTTTGGGGGCACCAATTGCGCCCCGTAGAAAATGACGGTCTCGGATAGGCCCATAGCGGATTTAGGGAGAGACCTGGTATGGCCGACCGCTGGGTATTGGGCGCTTTGTAAAGGCGTCGAGTGTTGTGTAGGTAGGCCCGTGCCTGAGATATCAATGTGGCGCGGAAACAAGAAAAGAGTCAGAAATAACGGCAACGTCAGAGATAGTTTCTCAGACATCCATCTCCCTCTGAGGAGGGAGCCGGTATTGTCTGATAGTGAGTGTGGATTGTGTCGTGAAGGCGTGTATCGCTGTGTAGTACGTTCCATGTTCATAAATTCTCTGCAGTGCGTAAACAAAAACAAAGCCAAAAACCATAACAATGTCGTGACAAACTTCTCAACAACCCCTGTCTCCCCCGACCCTCCCCCTTCCCTTTTCCCCCCCTCCGCCCTCCTCCCTGCCCCCCTGCCCGCGGACTTGAAACTATCCACTCCCCAACTAGGCAGAGTGCCTGTCGCCCTCCCGAATATTGATGAGGTGCATGGAGAGTTGTGAGTGCTCCCGCTAGCTATTGAACGGATGATATCGTCTGGCGCGATTAAAACATCTTATAACAGTAACAGCATTCACATAGTAGAAATTATTAACAGTATAGGCCCATGCCGGCCCACATCAGAGGCCCCTCCCATTTCAGTGTAGGCAATCTGACGGCGTCCAGATGCGCTGCCCTGTGTATACAAACAGTATGCAACTACCAATAGGGTGAGGAAGGTCCGAGTCTGTAGCGTTGCTTCCCCCAATTAGGCATGGTGTTCATCTCCCTCCCACTCTTTAATAATGCACCCATGGGGCCAACAGTTGCCTTTACTCAGGAGTTCTAGGTGAGTTAGTTTGTCATGTCCCAAGGTAACCCTCTAAGTAAATATCGTTCACCGGGCCACTGAGAAACAGTCAGATCAAAATGTAAAGATACATCAGGACCAGTAAAAGGATATGTGTGGATCCGGATGGGCTGCAGACTGCAGGATAGAGTTTTCTCCGGAGAAGAGGATCACCGAGTCAGGAGGTTGGGTTCATATCGGTGACCTGGAGGAACACCCGGAGGCTTGAGGTTTTAAAGAGATCACGTCTGTGAGGTTTAGATATAGTAGTGAAGTGTGGCCCTGATCAGTGCAGACTTCTTCAGCGGTGCAGGCATCGGGGTGGACCAATGCGTGGGCGGATCTCCCTTCAATGGGCCAGCATTGGGTCTCGGGACAAGTAGGAGCAACACAACTGGCGTTGCGAATGCAGACGGTTAAGAACAAGAGTGCTCCATCTGTTCAAGAAGTACTACTCTTATAGGTCACTGTTCACCCTGCGTGTTATCTGCAAACAGGTCTTGACTTCCAGGTTGCACCTCTGCGTCGGAGCGATCTGCAGATTTCCTGCGACGATTCTGGGTGGTCGTGGACTGACGCCACCCCTCCAGCCAGTCCCATACTTCAGCAGGGGATTCAAAGAACAAGGTCTTGCCTTCCGATTCAATCCGCAGTTTCGCTGGATACAGCATGGAGTACTTGATGGACTGTGCATGGAGTGTCTTCTTCACTTCCAGGAAGCTGTGTCGACGAGCTTGCACTTTTACGGTGAAGTCCGGGAAGAACATGATCTGTGCGTTGTCGATACGCAGTGGTGGTCCCGCTCGTGCCGTCTGGAGGATGACATCTCGGTCACGAAAATTAAACACCCGGGCAACGATAGGGCGGGGGGGAGCCCCAGGTTTTGGCTTGCCCCCGGGAACCCTATGTGCCCTTTCTATGGAGAAACAGTTGGAGAGTTGTTTTGGCTGGAGGTGTTGGAGCACCAGTTTCTCCAAAAAGAGGTCGGCGGCCGGCTCCTCAAGGCGCTCCGGAACACCTAGGATGCGGAGATTGTTGCGTCTTGCGCGCCCTTCATAATCATCGAGGAGTGTCTCCATTTGTTGTTGTTGCTTCTGAAGTTGGGTGACTTGCTGTTGTAACGTGGAGGTGTCGTCGACGAGCGCCAGGGTCTTGATTTCTATATCTTTTACTTTGGTATCCATTTTGCGAAGATCCGCGCGCAGCAGCGTCACCTCTATATTCACAGAGTCAATGCGGGTCTCCAATGAGGAGCGGACTCCAGCGATCGCCTCAATGATATCGTCGAGAGTGGGGGGCCTCGTTGGCGGAGGGGGAGACGCTGTCTTTGGTAGGGCATCAGGGGGAGTGTCTTTAGACTCTCCCTTGGAGCCCCACGATAGTTTGTTAATTTGTCTTTGGGTGGGGGGCCGATTTCCCCTGCCAGAGGCCATCGTGGAGTGCAGGTCTATTAGTAGTTTGTAGTGGCGCAAATCTGAGAGGCGCACTGCTTGGAGGAGGAGTCCGACCGTAGAAGGGGGGGAAGTGATGCCCGCGTCGTTCGAGATCTGCGTCTCAGGAGAGATCGTGGGTACACTGGGCTTTAGGAGGCGAGGACAAGCAGTTGCACATGGATAGAAAATGGGGATCAGGAACACTTCTTGTAGTACTGTCAGCCTCACCTTCAAATAGGACTCAGGGTAATGTGTGGTCTTCCCAGCCCCCCGGTACCACAATACCCCATATCATAGGGTCTCTCCTGATCCAATTTCCCAATGGCTCCAGCGCCAAGGCGAATAACAAGGGCGATAAGGGGCACCCTTGTCTCGTGCCCCTTCGCAAGTGGAACCGTCGTACCAGCACCCCATTGACTCGTACCTGGGCCATTGGATCTTGTTAGAGAAGTTTCACCCACCTGCAGAAGTTTGGGACAAATCCCAGCTTCACTAACACAGTGAACATGTATGGCCACTCAATACTGTCAAAGGCCATAAACGCGTTGAGCGCCATCTACGCTGTTTGCAGGCCGGCGGGATCCCTTGTTGTGTGCAGCACCCTATATAGCCTTTTTCAGGTTGTCCCGAGTACTTCTATTGGGCATAAAGCCTGATTAATCCCGGTGGACCAGTTTGGTAATAATCGGTATCAGCCTATTCGCTAGGGCCTTGGCCAAAACCTTGACCTCAACATTAAGAAGGGAAATCGGCCTGTAGGAACTACAGCGTTCAGGCGGTCCTCCCTGCTTATGTATTACTACTATAATGGCTATCCGCTGGTCGACTGGTTGCCGGCCCTCCTCCCATCCTTCCTGTAGTATATCTCTTAATGGTGTATATATATATATATATCTCTCTATTCTAGAGACTACACTCTTGAATAATTCGACAAAGCCCATTCGGTCCTACCGCTTTCCCCACTTTTAAGGATCCTAGCGCTTTTAATAGTTCATCTTCCGTAATCTCAGATTGTAAGACCTCCCTGTCGTTGACTGACACCCCAGGTAAACTCACTGCAGTTGCTTTCTGACCTCATACTGACTGGCGAGTAAACATCCTCATATTATTAGGCAAACGCCTCTGCAATATCTACGCTGGCTGTCTGCAGAATGCCATTTTTATCCTGGACAGATGCGACCCATGATCGCTCCTTATCTCGTTTCTCAAGCCATGCAAGCAATTTGGATGCGTTATCACCAACATCATAGAGGCGATGTTGTACTGCCAAAGCATGTGCCCGAGCTGCCCTCTCCGTCGCTGCTCTTGGTTCATACTGGCGCAGGGCCAGAGAGTGGCGTAGGTCTGAGTTGCCCCGCTCCGTCACTTCTTCTCTATCCGAAGCACTTCTTGTTCTAGGGATTTCATATGCCTCTGCTCTTCCTTTTTTTAGACCCCTATAAGTGCTTGCGCTTGGCCCCTAATTACGGTTTGTATGCCTCCCATATTGTCCGGTAGGAATCCACTGTGCCAGAATTCACCTGGAAGTACAATTCCGTCCCCTCGTATTTTATCCTTCAGCACTGGGTCTCTCAATCTCCACGGGTTAATTTTAGGGAATGCCCCCTTATTTACTCGCAGTCCCTGAATTGTAGCACACACTGGGGAGTGATCCGAGATGCCCCAAGCCATATGTACAGGCGCGAATAGTCTCCCACCCTGTCGCCCTGTGTGAATGTATAGTCGATTCTAGAGAACGAACCGTGTCGCACTGAATAGTATGTGTATTGCTGCTGTCGGGGGTTTTGCTTCTCCAGATGTCCACCAAGCCCATGGCTGACAAGAAGCCGAGGAGAAGCCCCTTGTCCCTCTATCCATCAAAGCTCGCGAGCGATCCAGCTCCGGATCCACAAATGCATTTGCTTCGCCCCCAACCAGGAGTGTGCCCACCGGCTGCCCTATGAGGATAGTACTGATCGGTGGAAAGACGATTTTCTGCAGCCTCGAGGGGACATAGAACAAGCAGAAGTTAACACATCTTCCCTCCCACCTCCCTGTCACCGCCACACAACAGCTTACATCATCCGACTAGGCCCTCTCCACAATGAACGGGTAGGCCGCCCGCATCAGGATCCCTTCTCCCTTGGCGTCGCTGGTGTAACCCGAGTGGGCCACAAGCTTGTATCCAGAGCAATCCAGCGTCCTATATTTATTACCCTTAATGTGTGTCTCCTGGATCATTATAACATCTGGGGCATGCCTTTTAATGTGCTGCATTACCAGGGTGCATTTCATTTCATTCCCCAAACCTTTTACATTCCAGGTCCAGGCCCTGAGTTGTGTGGGGCCCACACTCGCCCTAGTCATGGTGTCCTGCATTCGGCTGCCTCTCGTTCCTCCCACCCCCATCCTTCCCCTCCGTGCATGTACATTGAGCTGGAAATATCAAAACAAAAAAACATACAAATTAAACAATATCCCAACTCCCCCCTCTCTGCAACCCTGCTCGGTGAATAAAGAACCTCCCACCTCCCCAACATGCAGAGTGCCTGTCGCCCGAACTGGTTAATGGTAATAACTGTATTGGGGTGCGCGGTAGCCTCCAGCCACATGGTATCTTATATACCCCGGGATAAATAATGCCCCAGTCTTCTTTATGAGTGCAGCTCATATATACCTCATATATCTGGACTAGAGACTTACACCGCGTATGTCTCTAGTCCAGCATCAGCCAGTTGTCCCAGCACTATCGTCTCTCTGACTACTCCTCATTGTCTCACTTCCGTGGCTGGCTCAATACGTCACTTGCCCCCCCCCCCCCACCCCCAATCACGCTCTCCATTCTGCAAGCCTAGTACTCCAGGAGTGGTAACTTATCTGGTCTCTGCCACTGCTTTGAAGTGTCGATATCTTGGTCCTCGCCTCTCTGATCTCCATTCTGGAGGTGTGTTGTTGGGCCTTACCTACCTTCTGCCCAACCACTCTCCAGCCTTCCAGCCAGTCGCTCGCCTCTTCTGCCGACGTGAAGAAGAAGGTCTTGCCCTCCGCAATTATTTTCAATTTGGCTGGAAACAACATCATGTATTTGATGTTTTTGTCGCACAGAGCCTGTTTTACTGCATCCAAGGTTCGCAGGTGGCACTGCACTTGGAGCGTGAAGTCGGGCAAAAACGGATAGTGGTGTTTTCATGCTGCAGATCCTCCTGTTTGAAGCGTTGCTTGCAAGATTACATCGCTATCTCTGTAGTTGAGAAGGCGCACTATTATCGTGCGTGGGAGAGCACCTGGTTTGGGCCTCTCAATTGAGAAGAACTTAGAGAGATGCCTCGGCTTCAATTTATTTAGGATCAAGTCCTCCAGAAAAAAGTCTACTGATGGTCCCTCCATGCCTTTTGGCACCCCCATTACTCGAATGTTATTACGCAGGGCTCTGCTTTCTTGATCTTCCAGGAGAGCTAGGATGTACATCTGGTTCTTGTTCAATTTCAGGACCTGGTCTCCTACAGAGGGAAACATCCATTACAACGAAACTTTTACAACGCACTACCATTACGACGCAACTTTTACAACGCAAACCATTAAAACGCATAGCGCTGGGGGGCGCTCTAGGATAGGGAATGTATTTAATATACTATCCAACACCTTCCCTACTATCCACGGGGACTGGAGTTGGAATAGTAAATTAAATAAATCACTATCCAGCGCCTAAAAGCATTATGCGTTGTAATGGTATGCGATGTAAAAACCGCGTTGTAAAGGCATGCGATGTAAAAGTATGCGTTGTAACGTCATACATCCCCTACAGATGCCCCTTTTAGATTGTAACCCATCAATGCCGGCTTCCGCTGAGGCCATTTTGTCTGACATTTACGAAAATCTGCTCCAAGCAGGTTGACCTCTTCCGTCACTGAGTCCAGCTTCAGCTCCAAGGTTCCTCAGAGCTCTCTTATGGCCCGAAGTATATCTTTCAGCAAGGTGTCTGGGGTTTGATCCTCACCTTTCTGTCCCTGAGCTCCCCCGAAGCGTTCTCATCGCGGCCCATAGCGACAGTGTATTTGTTGATTTGGTTGGATTGACCCGTGTCCCCTCCTTTCGTGTGCCCCATCCAGCAGCTCCCTAATACTGTCGTTGGGCTGATGCCGCCCACAGCCTCCGCCGGTCGGGGTCGCTTTGGTCTGTTGAGTGGTCTGACAATTGCGCCCACTCCTTCCTTGCCGCCGGACCAAGGGTTCTCCTGTGGCTCTTCTCAGGGCAGGCGGTGTCGACACCTCCAGACCGTCTGGTGTGAGTTTCCACACAGGTGGGGCCAATCATACTCTTCCGGGGCCCACCTTCATCCCAGGCGGGTCCAGTCCAGGCCGTTGAGAACGCTGATATTTGTGGCCTCTAAACGCCACCTGCGTGAATCATCAAAACTCCTCAGCACTGACCAGGGGCACAGCAGACTCACCCCCTCAGTCTCTCAATACACCACCAGCAGGGGTGTCTCACACGGATGCCAGCTCCAAGTCTCAGAGGCCAAAGGTCACCCCACCACAGCCCGTTACACAAAGACTCCAGGGCAGTGTCCCAGGTCACTTATTTCAAAGTGTGTGGCTCACACAGGCCATCCCACGCATCTCCTGTGGGCACGCAACGAGCTTCCCTGTGTCCGCAGCTATTTGTGCCGCTCCAAGGTGTCAGAGACAGAGAGAGCTAAGTAGGCGGGGAGAGCTCCTGCTAGGTTATTGCATTCCTGGTCGCTCCTCACTTACCAGATCGCCGCCTCAGACCCTCCCAGGCCGCAGATGAATTCTTGCCGTGACCGCTGGATCTGGCACTTGTACTGGTGCGCTCTTGCACTTTGTGCGCCTTGCTTTCATCCACGCTGGCTGGTCCTGGCGTGCGGAGATCTCCGGTGTTGCCACTCCACGCTCCGTCAAACGCCTGCGATGTGCGACCCGGACTGTTGCACACCTCGAGCCACAATGTCGGGCTCCACGCCGATCAAGCCCGACGGGGCAGCGCCATCTTTCCAGTACCTGCTCCAAGGACTGCCGCTCAGTTTCCCAGACTTGTCTTACCTCTGGGAGCCCAAAACTCAGTCAGTTGATCGCTGCAAGCACCAGGTGCCCTCCTCTGAGCAGGGTGTACTCAAACCATACTGATTTTGCCAGATTTACGAGGCTCCCACTACGTGGCTAGGGGAGCTCTCCTAGTTTGCGGCCATCTTAGCCCGCTGCTAACCAAGCCCCGCAAGTTGATATTCTTGACCATGATATTCCTGCTATCGATATTTCTGCATCATATTTCCAACTTGATATTTGTGTATGTTGACATTTAAAACTCGATATTCTGTCTGTACACACTTGTTACAAACTCATTTACAAACTCAATTTCCTGCGTGTGATTACTTTCTTGCCTTTCCATTTAACGTGGGCTTTTTTATTAACTCTTTAATGAGTCTGTGTGTGTGTGTCTGTCTGTGTGTGTGTGTGTGTGTCTGTGTGTATGCTTGTGGGTGTGCCTGTGTCTGATGTGTGTGTGTCATTTGCAATACAATATGTCTCGCATTTTCAAGAGTTTCAGCAATTGCAATTGTAAATGACAATGCCTTATAGTTATGTGTTTTATTTTAAAACATAAATAAAAGACATTGTCATTTACAATACCTATAGCTTAAACTCCCGCAAATGTGAGATCTTTTGCATTGCAAATGCTTGTAATTCTTTGGCGTGAGCCACCACAGAGCCGTCATCTTACCCCTCGACCCTGTTTATTCCTGAACATTCTATGGATAATCTGTGAATTTGCATATGTTGTGTGTTTGCACTAAATTGTCCCTCAGGCCATTTATCAGTGGTATCCGATACTTATTGTGAACTGACTCATTTTTTTAAAAGTAAACCAACTTTTGCCCCTCACCGTGAACCCTCCCTCAGCACTCATTTGACGTGTTTAATCTACTTTTAGATAACATGTGGGACTTCATATAAAGGTTCTTATTTTTACATTTAAATTGTCACCCCCTTTCTCCTTTTCAGATATCTTGATATATAGACCCCCCTGACTGCCCAAATAGTTGTTTCCCTCAACTGCTTGATGTAGTTGCTCAACTTTTCTTTCAATGTGCCAATATTACATTTCTAGATATATTATACATATAGATGATCACATATAGATCACCTATAGATGATCCTACATTTTCTAAGGCTGCCCAGCTCAGTTTTACCTTGGCAGGTATGACCCTCCCGCAGTTGGTCATGACCACCATGCATAAAGTCAGGTCATATGCTCAATTTAATCTTTTCCAGTCTTACTGATCTACAAATTCTTCCAGCAGATAGCCTTATTTTGCCAGATCATTCCCTAATTCCCGTTCTTTTTAATTGTTTGTTGCAGCAGAAGAAGTCAGATAAGTCTCCATCTCTTTCCAGAGCATGACATAAAAGTTTTACGGCTCCTCCTCTATCCTAAAAATTACAATCCAGTATTCCTTCTCTAATGGGCAACCTAGATACGGATGTGGCCAACTTTTAACAAGTGGATTACTAATGCCCTCAAACTTACAGCACCATTAAAACATCAGGTGGCGAAAAGGGCTCAACTGCAGCCCCCTGGTTCTCCCTGCGGCTAAGAGGAAATACATTGTAGCATTAAGACATTTTTGCAAATCTTTCTGAAGAGCTCTGACAGAGTACTTCTGGTCTTGAATTTCGGTGGCTTCTAATCCCTCGTGTGAGTATCCAAAATTGTTTATTCTTTTTCCCCAAAGGCCGCAAAATAGTATCAGTCCATCTCCTGAACTCTGCAATCATTTATCATAATGTTTTCAGGAGAACATCCAGAAAACCTATGCAACTTTTTCTACAGGAATTTTACCCAAGGTGCAGATAGACCTCGTGCAAAATCAAGGTAATCTACTCTTTAACTTTCTCTTGATCTTGAAGTAAGTCTCTGCAGGAACTGGAGAACTGTAAATCAGAATCCCCAGGAGACCCTTGTCCACATCAAATGATCTCCTCTATTAATAATCTGGTGCTCTAGACAATTTTGAACACCTAGCTTGAAGAAGGACACTTCCTTCTGAGTGGAAGTGAGCCTTCCTTTTGCCCTTACTGAAGAAATTCACTGCCGACCCAGCTATATTGAAAACGTTTAGACCCATCTCTCTCCTACTGGTGGCTGCAAATATTTTGGAGAAACTGGTAAACAGTCAGCTATCTTCCTTTGTAGAATTCAATACCCTGCTACATGATTAGCAATCTAGCTTTAAGTCAGTCTTTATAATTCAATCAATCAGGATTTATAGAGCGTGGCAAATCACCCGTAAGGGTCTCAAAATGCTGAAGATGCTAGCTGCTTCGCTGTGTCGTGTTCATTTGAACAGCCAGGTCTCAAATCCTTTTTCTGAATTCCAGGAGTGATGAGGCTGTCCTGAGTTACAGGGTAAAGTTGTTCTAGGCTTTGTTCACCAGGTGAGAGAAGAATCATCCTACACTGTTAGCTTAGCAGATCCAGGTGTGTTTGCGAGGAAAAGGGAGGTGGATTGCGGGTGTCTGGTCGGTAGGGGAAAGGTAATTTGTTTGTTGATAGATGCTGGTCCTTCATTGTGTAGGGCTCTGTATGTGTGTATCAACATTTTGAACTGGCATCTCTTGTGTATCAAGCGCCAGTGTAGCTTCTTGAGGTGCGGAGTGATGTGAGTCCCTCTGGGGAGGTCGAGGATGAGTCTTGCCACTGAGTTTTGTATTGTCTGTTGTCTATTCAGTTGGTGTGCAGTGATTCCTACCTAGAGAATGTTCCCGTAGTCCAGCCTACTGGTGACAAGGGCCTGAGTGACGATTCTTCTGATGTTGATTACGAGCAACCTGAAAATCTTGTGGAGCTTGCATATGGTGTGGAAGCAGGTGGATGAGACTGCGTTCACCTGTTTCTGTATAAATAACTTGCTGCCCAAGAAGATGCTGAGGTTGTGGGCGGGGGGAAGTGCTGAGTTCCACAGGCCACCAAGTGTCATTCCATGGCAAGGTGTTGTTCCCAACGATGAGGACCTCCTTCTTGTCTGTTTGAGCTTCAGACAGTTGTCCTTCATTCAGTCAGCCACATTCACCATAAACTGTGGAAGTTTTGGCTCTGCTGGTGGAGGGGTCTTTTGACAGCAAGAGGATGAGTTGGGTGTTGTCGGCATAGGAGATTATGTTGAGTTAGTGCGACCTGACGGCGTTGACCAGGTGGTCATGTACATGTTGAAGAGAGACGACCCTTGTGGGACACCGCAGATGATCTTCTTGGGTTCTGAAGTGAACAGTGGGAACTTGATTCTCTCTGGGTTCTTCCTGTGGGGTTTGAGGTGTTCCATTTGAGGGGTTTATTCCTGAATCTGCCTTATTGACGGTCAAAGAATACACTAAAGAGAATTTGAACTGCGGACAATCAACAGTGGTGGTTGCTTGACCAGGCAGCTGAGTTTGATGTGGTCTTGCATAACACCCTTCTAGACAGATTGACGGCCTGATTTAGATCTTGGTGGATCTGGACCTGCTGTCCCTTTTTCGACAGTTAGTCTGTCCGCCTACTTGGCAGTCTGGCCCCTCTAGTTAGATGTTAGCTAGAGTATGGACAAAAGACCACTCAAGTGCTGCCACCTCCACCAGTAATTTTCAACTGCATCATGGGCAGAAGGGGCTGTCGGTTGGAGTCCAGCCTAGATTACTGCTGGGCCAATCACGATGTGCCTTTCCGTCGAGGGAACTGAGGCAGGGATACCTCCTAGTTTGAGTTGGTGGAATTGAAGAAATGTTCCCACTTGTATTTCCGACTTGAACCAATTGTTCAGGTCCTCCCTTTGCTGCTACTACATGACTACGATGCTAATCAATCCCGGAAGCTTCTTTTACACTTGTTTTCCTATGAAGTGTGTTGAGAATTTAGTCTCATGTATTTTTACATTGCTCTGACATGCATTTTTTATGTGTAATGCATTATTGTACATTTGACAACTTATCAAGGTAAAATGAACAGACCTGTAAATACACTTAAAGAGAAATGTATGTTGTTGTGGTGGTTGTGGGTGTTGTCCTTGTGGTGCTTGTAAGTGTGTATTCAATAGTATGTGTGTATTGTTTGTGTGCTATGCAATATGCAAGCAAAGTAACACTTTACCTAAATATATATTTTAGAAGCAAACACAACATATATGTGGGTTGACACATAAATGAGTAGTACTTACTAGTCTCCACTCCGCCACGTGCTAACTACATCAGCAAACCACCGCTAGGGCAATACCAGCATAACAGGGACATCTAACTAGCCTCGGCACAAACTTGCCGACCTGACGGCGACAGAGTACTGTGAGCCAGCAGAGGAATCTGCCACCTTAACTATAGTGTGCCTATTACGAGACGGGAAATAGTCTGTCAATGCAGACGTCTGGTCAGCGAGCACACATCTAAATATGGTGGGTGGGATAGCGACAGCTTGACAGAGTACTTGGATACTACACCTTTAAGGGACGACGGGAGTGCAGCTCAGATCTAAATCAGTGTTACAGCAAACAAATAATGGATTGAATGCTGACAATGCAAACATTCTCCCCCAGTCAAAAGATCTGGATTAAATCCATCGTTCTTTTGCCCACTATGCCACCCCAGTTTGGACCCAGCCATATGCAAATCAGTTTTGACCCTGTGCCCCATTGGAACAGTCCAGACCGAACTGCCAGGCCCTCCCTGGACCAGAAACAAGCATCCTGGGACCGGTTTCTGGGCATGTCACCCTTCTTCAGCCAGGCTAGCTTGAATCCAGTGGCACAGTGAGCAAGGGACCCACGTCTGGGCATACCCATCCCACTTAGGGCGAAAAGTGTTACAGAAAACAAATGATGATAGACGGAATGCTGACAATGCAAACATTTTCCCCCAGACAAAGGTCTGGGTTAAATCCATCGTTCTTTTGCCCACTATGCCATCCCACTTTAGACCCAGCCGTATGCAAATCAGTCCTGACCCTGTGCCCCATGGGAAAAGTCCAGACCGAACTGCCAGGCCAGGTCCTCCCTGGACCAGAAACAAGCATCCTGGGACTGGTTTCAGGGTATGTCACCCTTCTTCTGCCAGGCTGGCTTGCATCCAGGGGCACAGTGAGCAAGAGACCCACGTCTGGGAATACCCATCACACTTAGGGCGAAAAGTGTTACAGAAAACAAATGATGATGGACGGAATGCTGACAATGCAAACATTTTCCCCCAGACAAAGATCTGGGTTAAATCCATCGTTCTTTTGCCCACTATGCCATCCCACTTTAGACCCAGCCGTATGCAAATCAGTCTTGACCCTGTGCCCCATTGGAACAGTCCAGACCAAACTACCAGGCCAGGTCCTCCCTGGACCAGAAACAAGCATCCTGGGACTGGTTTCAGGTCCTCCCTGGACCAGAAACAAGCGTCCTGGGACTGGTTTCAGGGTATGTCACCCTTCTTCAGCCAGGCTGGCTTGAATCCAGGGGCACAGTGAGCAAGAGACCCACGTCTGGGAATACCCATCCCACTTAGGGTGAAAAGTGTTACAGAAAACAAATGATGATGGACGGAATGCTGACAATGCAAACATTCTCCCCCAGACACAGGATCTCGGTTAAATTCATCGTTCTTTTGCCCATTATGCCACCCCAGTTTAGACCCAGCCGTATGCAAATCAGTCTTGACCCTGTGCCCCATGGGAAAAGTCCAGACCGAACTGCCAGGCCAGGTCCTCCCTGGACCAGAAACAAGCATCCTGGGACTGGTTTCAGGGTATGTCACCCTTCTTCAGCCAGGCTGGCTTGCATCCAGGGGCACAGTGAGCAAGAGACCCACGTCTGGGAATACCCATCCCACTTAGGGCGAAAAGTGTTACAGAAAACAAATGATGATGGACGGAATGCTGACAATGCAAACATTCTCCCCCAGACAAAGGATCTGGGTTAAATCCATTGTTCTTTTGCCCACTATTCCACCCCAGTTTAGACCCAGCCGTATGCAAATCAGCCTTGACCCTGTGCCCCATGGGAACAGTCCAGACCGAACTGCCAGGCCAGGTCCCAGGATGCTTGTTTCCGGTCCAGGGAAGACATGGCTTGGCAGTTCAGGCTGGACTGTTCCCATGAGGCACAGGGTTAGACTGATTTGCATATGGCCATGTCTGAACTGGGGTGGCGGAGTGACCTGAAGAATGATGATGGATTAAACCCAGATCAGTTGACTGGGGGTGAGTGCTTGCAATGTTCAACACTCTGTCCATCATTCCCTTTGGTTTTGCTCTGTTCGCCCTAAGTTGGCAGGGTATGCCCAGACGTGGGACCCTTGCTCACTTTGCCACTGGATTCAAGCTAGCCTGGCTGATGACGGCTGATTAGCCAGAAACCGGTCCCAGGATGCTTGTTTCCGGTCCAGGGAAGACATGGCTTGGCAGTTTGGGCTGGACTGTTCCCATGAGGCACAGGCTGAGACTGATTTGCATATGGCCATGTCTGAACTAGGGTGGCAGAGTGAGCTAAAGAATGATGATGGATTAAACCCAGATCAGTTGACTGGGGGCGAGTGCTTGCAATGTTCCACACTCCGTCCATCATCCCCTTTGGTTTTGCTAAGATCTAATCAGGCCATTTGTTTGGCAGGTATCCAGGGTAAAGCTTTTTCATGGCTAAAATCGTTTCTGGAGAATTGATCGCCTGAACCTCTTTTATTCAGAGATCCGCAAGGCTCAGCTCTATCCCTACTCTCTTCAACTGATTGAATCTTGGGGTTTGGAGGTGGTATTTTGTGTGGATGACACTCAGATCTTTCTGTCCTTTCAGGAGCAGTTGGAAAATGCTCTAACCAGGTATAAAGAATGTCTTAAGGGAGTTGCTGATTGGATGGATGCTAAGGGGCTCATTATAATGGCGGGTGGACATCAGTCCGCCCACCATCATAGCGTTGCTAGGATTGTCTGCCAGACATGTGGTGGTCCCACCAGCCAATTAGGCATCCTGGCCTTTTAACATTGCGGACAGTGCTGCTGACTGCAGCACCGTTCGCAATGTTGAAAATGCCAGGATGTGCATTTTCATGCACAACGTGGCAGGCACCACGCGGTGCCAGCCACCTTGTGCATGGAAATGTAGGGGGGTACCATGGGTACCCCCCCAGTGCTAAGAAACAAAAAGTTGAGAAGGGTCAAGGGGATTAATATTTATAGACCCTCCAAATTCAAACACCCCTATTAAGACTCTGAAGTAACACGAAAAAAATGGAGGGTCTGCAAGACCAGAGGCTGAGTCCGTAAGAACCTTACTAAGATGCCAGACTTATTGGATTGCACAAGATCAGTCCAAGTGGTCACATGACACCAGCTATGTAGTCGATATCCTATCCGACCACCCTCTTGGCGGAACTTCGTCATATAGGACAACTGGAACCAGGGTAGTGCGTCAAGGCCCAGGTGAATTGGCCATAGAGCCCATACTTCTGGTTCGAATGATGTAAGTGTCCATGCCACTACATGGTACTGGTCGTGTGCAGTGCAAACAAAAATAGTGAGTTAGTGATGTTAAAATGGCGTTCCTGGCAAAAAAAGATTTTTAATAGTATTCACCAGGACGTCAGGTTAAGAACAAGTGTAGAACAGTGTGAAAAAATCACTGTTGCTTAGCTATGTTGTAGAAGCGGCCAACATGTTTCTGCCAACTGGTGTGACTACACCGGCAATGTTGAAAATGCCAGGATGTGCATTTTCATGCACAACGTGGCAGGCACCACGCGGTGCCAGCCACCTTGTGCATGGAAATGTAGGGGGGTACCATGGGTACCCCCCCAGTGCACCTACACCCTCCCCCCACATAGAAGTGGCCCAATCCCAGCCAGCTTTGCCATGGCGGGGAAAAACAAAACAGGGCTTTGGCTAATGAACAGTAAGGCTAAGCCAAAAATGCAAGAAAAACAAAAGAAGGGCCAATACTGAGCCTGTTATTCAACGTTCTTATCGAAAGTACCACTATGAATAAAACATACCGGTCTGTGATTTAGCTAACGTCACTAGTTGTTTTATTTCTTTAACACTAGTATGCATTTAATTTTTGATTTTTGAACACTTTTTTTGCATGTACAAATATTTCACCAAAAAGCAACACAATAGGTTTACATATATACAATATTTATACAAAACACATCCTACCAAAACCATTCATACATCTCACATTCCTATGTACACCAAAAAAACCGGGCCCCGCAGCCATTGACCTGTTACTTTCGTTTTACAGGCTCTCCGCCCCATTGAAGAATCAGCGACTTAGGCTTTACACGAAGCAGCCCCGTTCGGGTAAGCCCCGTGTTACCGATCTCCCTTACTAGCTGTTCTTCCACCCAAGCAACCTCTAAATAATCACTTACACTCCGTGTTCCCTACAGGTGCCCTGCCCTTCAATTCATAGGTGAGTTCACGTTTCTTTACCTCGCTGTATACTAACTACCGAGGCTCAATTTGGTCAGATAGTCATGTTTTGTCTCAATGTCTTTTTTTGTGTAGTGCCACTACTCGTTTGAAGATCGGTTGTGTGGAAGTACGTTGGTCTAAATGGTGTGACCTTAGTGTAAAGGTATGGCTATGCAGTGTGGTCTGGCGGCTTTTCACTTTTTGTTTTTCCAATTGAGCCACCTTGGGAGTGTCCTAAATTTGTCGTTTGAGTTTCCCTTTTAGAAAACTTATTGGTCCTGATGAGAACTCCATAAAACGTAGGAGTTCGAAACGCGTCGACCGACCTGACTTGCCCTAAGTTGGACAGTACTCTCTTGTCAAACTTCATTTAACACCACTTTGAATTTGATAATTAGTGAAGTTAATTCTCGTTGCACTGAATTTAAATAGCTGCAAAATTTATGTAATTCATTCTATTTATGTAGCAACTTGTAGATATTTTTTTGACAGGAGTTTACATTGGTTTTTTTTGTGTACATAGGAAGGTGAGATGTATGAATGGTTTTGGTAGGATGTGTTTTGTATAAATATTGTATATATGTAAACCTATTGTGTTGCTTTTTGGTGAAATATTTGTACATGCAAAAAAAGTGTTCAAAAATCAAAAATTAAATGCATACTAGTGTTAAAGAAATAAAACAACTAGTGACGTTAGCTAAATCACAGACCGGTATGTTTTATTCATAGTGGTACTTTCGATAAGAACGTTGAATAACAGGCTCAGTATTGGCCCTTCTTTTGTTTTTCTAGCTTTGCCATGGCGGCATCGTCGCCATGGAAAGGCCTCTACCAGAACACATCCTAATATGGCGGACGGTGCCTGCTAGGCACCACCACCATATTAGTGGCCTTTTTCCGTCCGCCAGGCAATCGATGCGATTTCCACTGGCGGAAATACGGCAGACGGACTTTGCATCTGCAGCGATACCCACTGCCATCCTAATATGGCTGTGAGTAAATCTCTATATGATGGCGGAAGGACCGTCACCGGGGCTCTGATGGTATCAGCTTATTTAGTTCCAGAAGGAAAGCATGTGCAGTGTTATACCAGATGCTAATGAGCAGTGAGGCAAGTCAGACAAACACAGTAAAGAAATCAGCAGTCTTTTGATCTTTCTTGGGCCAGTAAAAAATTTTGAAAGGTCAGTCTTATAACTTCGGACCCACACCTCTCAAGGTATGGCACTATTCTGCTAAAGATCAAAAAAAGAGCTTGATGGTGATTAACAACATTTCCTGGTGTATACAAATTATTGAAATTATCCACTTCTAATATTACTGCCAGACTTTCTTTTTCAAAATAAGTAGGCCTTTTCTGGACTTGCCAGGCTCCTCCTGGTATAGGTGACAATGTATCCGGGTGAGTTTGGATCAGATTAATGCCAAACCAGTATGACTCCTAAACCTCAAAATCCTAATCTATGGTAATTTCAGTTTGCAGTACTCAATCACAAGATGTCATATTGTTAGTCTCAAGAATACAAGTGTAAATTAACCAGTAAGGGAACAGGATACTTGAGTGGTTAAATCAGGGAATGTATTGTTATAAAGTATATAATATGGTTGATATTGGATTTAAAGTCTCAAATTCCTTTTAAGTCTTTTTGTCAGAGATATGGTTCAGTCTTTAATTGCTTCTCCTTTTCGTCTTCTTGCTTTTCCTTTAGCCTTCGAGAAGTCCGAGTGGCGGGGAGCCGTGGGAGGTACCAAAATAAAGCATACAAAAAAAAGAAAAGCAAAGTCACCACTAGATTTGGTTCATATAACTTTGTTGAGGGGAGGGAGTGAAGGACAAAACACCTCGCCCGTCACCAGTGAGTGTGCCTGGAATCAAAAATCAGGCAGCCTTTATGTCCCTCCTTCCGCCCCGCTGCTACATGATGAAATATCAGTAGCCGTTTCCCTCCTTGTGAACCAGCCCCATACGCGAGAACGTACCTCTGGAAGCCACACTCCTCCAGGAGTGTGGCGGGCTTGACTGCAGTACCGGACGGGGTCCGGCTCCTTTCCTCTGGTATCTTCGGCAGGATCTCTTCTTCTTTCTTCTTTTTGGCAAGAAGGACGGCCGTCGTTTCTTTTCTTTCCTCCAGGATCCTCCAAGACGCCCTCGGATCTCCAATCTCCATCCGGGAGTTTACTTCCGGGGTCCGTATCGACGAAGTTCTTTTCTTCCTGCGCGTTTAAATGGACCGCTCCTTCCTGATACCAAGCACTGATAGGAGGGTTGTATGACGTCAGTGGGTCGGGGAAGTTCAGGCGTTGCTCCGCTTTAAAGGAGATGCAATCGTCCTGTGTTGAGGAGCCCCGAGGCGACTGGAAATAAAGAATAGGAGGCACGTAAGGGGATAGCCCACCAGCAGCATCCTCATCCTCATGGTCTCGGGTAAGCCCAGCGTGACACATCTCCCCCCTAGACAGTTCCCGATCAGGGAACTGATTGACACGAAAGGTAAAAGGTTGGAGGGAGAGGAACCACCTCAGGACCCTGGCATTGTTCCCTTTGTTGCGGCTTAACCACTGCAGTGGAGCATGATTCGTGCATAGAATTAAAGAGGAACCTTCAATATAATACTGCATCTTTTCCACTGCCCATTTAACCGCCAGGCACTCTTTCTCAATAACAGGGTAATTCCTTTCCGTGGGAAATAACTTGCAGCTTATAAAGGCGATAGGTTGTTTGATGCCATCGTCTGATATTTGAGATAGGACGGCTGCTAGCCCTGTGTCCGAGGCATAGGTCTGTAAAATGAAAGGTTTTTTAAAATTTGGAGATATTAATATAGGATTAGAAGTAATGGCCTTTTCAGGTCTTGAAAGGCCTGGACAGCTGACACTGAGGGTGATAATAGGTCCTTTTCCTTAACATCTTTCCCTAGTAGATCAGTCAGTGGGGAGGCTATCTTGGAATAATGGGGGATAAAGCGGCGGTAATACCCGAGTAATCCCAGGAAAGCACTGACTTCCTTTTTGGTTGTAGGGAAGGAGGTGTCCGTGATGGCTTTTACTTTATCTTGTTGGGGTTCTATCAAGCCATTCCCCAAGAGAAAACCCAAATAGTGAACTTTATTATAGGCCACCCTTGACTTTTTGGAATTAATATGTAATCTGGCTTTTTGTAGGGCCTGAAAGATGTTTTTACAATGGGAGAGATGTTGTTCCCAGTCGGGGCTGTATATTACGATGTCATCGAGATACGCTGCTGTGTACTTCCAATGGTCTCGTAATACTTTATCCATTAGACGCTGAAAAGTAGCTGGTGTGCCATGAAGGCCCTAACGAAGGACAGTGAACTCGTAAAGACCAGAGGGAGTGGAAAAGGCAGTTTTTGGTTGGTCTTGGGAAGCAAGGGGCACTTGCCAATAGCCCTTGGTCAAATCTAGGGTGGTTATATACTGGGCTTCCCCAAGCTGTTCAATTAACTCATCTACCCGTGGTAGGGGATAAGAATCAAACTTAGTAATAGAGTGCACTGCCCTGAAGTCTATGCAGAATCTTATCGACCCGTCTGGTTTAGGTACGAGGGCAATGGGGGAAACCAATTACTCATAGAGGGATGTATGATGCCTGTCGTGAGCATATTCTGTATCTCGTCCTCAACGGCTTTTCGATGGGCTGCGGGGATTCGGTAGGGTCATTGTCTGATGATTTTCCCCGGGAGAGAAGGAATGGTATGCTATATCAAGTTAGTTCGTCCTGGTTTATCAGAAAAGATAGGAGAAAAGGAGGATAGTAGGTTGTCTAGCTCCTTCCTTCTGCTGTCTTGCAGGGATTCGTTTAGATCTAGCTGGTAAAGGGTTGATGTTGTTTTTTTCGGGTTTTGAGTCTAATAACATGCAGGTTTTAGGTGGTGGTCCTAACCATTTCTTTAGCAGGCTAATATGAAAAATCTGGGTCTTGTTTTTACTTAACCGCAGGCGATAAGTGGTCAGACCTATTTTATCGATCACCTCGTATGGGCCCTTCCATTCTGCCCTCGTTTTTGGTAGAGATGTTGGTAAGAGTACAAGTGCCCAATCATGCACCTGCAGATGTCGCCATCTCTTGCCCTTATCGTAGAATACTTCCTGTCGCCTTTGAGCTTTCTCCAGGTTATCACGTGCGAACTCTCGTAGTCTGGACAACCAAGATTTTAATCTTTCCGTATACTCAAGGAAGGGTTGGGTTTCTTCTGGTCTTTCTTTTTCCCACGCTTCCTTGGTCATTTCCAAAAGACCACGGGGTTGCCTCCCGTTCAAGAGTTCGACCGGTGAACACCCTAGGCTGCTCTGTTTTTGACAGCGAATAACAAACAAGGGTAGAGGAAGCAGTGCATCCCAATCTTTTCCCTCTGCTGACATAATTTTTTTAAGGGTTAGCTTAATTGTACCGTTATAGCGCTCACACAACCCGTCTGTTTGGGGGTGGTACACCGTGGTTTTTATTTGGGTGATATCCAAAGTCTTACAGACTTGACACATCAGACGTGACACGAATGGTGCACCCTGATCCGTAAGGATCTCGTGGGGGAAGCTCACGCGTGAGAAGAGGTCTATCAGTTTCTCACAGATGGTAGAAGTGTTAGGGGTTCGTAGGGCAAAGGCTTCGGGGTATCTTGTGGCATAGTCTATAAGGACAAGGATGTATTGGTTACCTTTCCGTGATTTGGGTAGGGGGCCTATGAGGTCCATACCCACACGTTCAAATGGTTTCCCTATGGTGGGTAGGGGTTGTAAGGGTACTGCCGGAGGGCGGTATGGATTCTTTTTTTGACAAATTTCACACTCCTTACAGTAGTTCTCAATGTGGGCATATATTCCAGGCCAATAGAAATGTTCTAATATATTCTGACTGGTTTTCTGTGCTCCAATATGTCCGGCTAACAGTCGGGCTGTGAACAAAAAACATGACTTGATCTCTAAAAGTTTGTGGGACCAGAAGTTGTTTGGGGGAGGTTGGGGTACTCTTCCTGTTTAGCAGGTCTTGTTCTATACAAAAAGAGGGGTAAGTGGTGGAAGGGATAGAAGCCTGTTGCCAAGCCATTTGAAGGGTAGGATAATTTTTTGGGGCGTAACAAAAGTTCTTATCCCCTTCCCATGGTGCCTTGGTTAATAAAGTAGGAGGGATATTTTGTCTTCCCATTTTATCCCTAAGAAGTCTCATGAATTCAGGGTGATCAGTGCCTAATATCAATTTCTCAGGTAAATGGAGTAGTACCCCTACAGTAACCCGTAGGACCCTTCAGTCTGGTACTCTTACATTCACCTGGGCTGCTGGGTAGGTCTTCACATCTCCATGCACGCATCGGATCGGTATATTTTGGTTTCTGATCAGGTTTTCAGGTCTTACCAGAGAGCTTTGAATTACAGACTTTCTGCACTCCTAATCTAAAAGTGTTTTCACACAGATTCCTTCGATAACTAGACTTACATAAAAGTCAGTTCCCAGTTTCTCAGTATACAGGACATCTCTTGGGAGGTAACTAACGTCCACAGGTTCTTCAGTGTTCTTTTTCTGTGGACAGAAACGGGCTATGTGACCCCAAGTACCACAATCAAAGCATTGGGGTCCTTTCAGTGGAGGAAGTTTGAGTTTTGGGGGACGAGCTACCGGAGTTTTGCTGACTTTCTTATCGGTCTTCCTGAGACCCGGGTGTTGGTTTTTATCTGGTTTCCACGGAGATGTTCTGGGTTGGGATCTGGAATAGGTGGTAGCCATTTCTACTGCTTGTTCCACCGTAAGGTTGGTATGCTGTTTGAGACACCTTTGGATAGGACAGGGTAGGGCCTCTAAAAACTGTTCAAGATAGATAGAGGACATTATCTCCTCTTTTGTTCGCTCCTGGGGCTTTAACCATTTGTCAGCAGCTGTCTTTAATTTATGAAACAATGTTTTCGGGGTATCCCCGGGAATGCCTTTTTCTTTCCGAAAGCGTACTCCATACGCTTCGGTGTCCAGCCCAAGGTGATCCAAAATTATATATTTTATTACATTATAGGAGGAGGTACCGGTAGGATTGGCTGCTTGGTACGCTGCCTGAGCCTCACCAGTCAAAAGGGGGGGCTAGAAAAAAGGGCCATTTCTGTTCAGGCCATCCAGATGCTCTAGCGGCCTGTTCAAAATTAAGAAGGAACGCATCACCCGCAGTGTACTTTTGTAGGGATATGGCAGGAAAGTTAGTCTGGCTTCCTTGTCTCGTAAGTATTTGTTTTGCAAACTCATCCTGCCTGTCGTACATTTTGTACAGACCCTCTATTTGCTGATTAATAGTCGTGCTAAATAATTCTCTTCGCCTGGGCTGAGGTCATATGTCGTTCTAGAGCCCACTCAAGTTTTTCCTGACCCTGTATGAGGTGTTGTATGAGGTTCTCCATTATTTCAATGTAATGGAATTGTCCCACTTCTGACACCACGTGTAAATTAATCAGTAAGGGAACAGGATACTCGAGTGGTTAAATCAGGGAATTTATTGTTATAAAGTATATAATATGGTTGATATTGGATTTAAAGTCTCAAATTCCTTTTAAGTATTTTTGTGAGAGACATGGTTCAGTCTTTAATTGCTTCTCCTTTTCGTCTTCTTGCTTTTTCTTTAGACTTCGAGAAGTCAGAGTGGCGGGGAGTACTGGGAGGTACCAAAATAAAGCATACAAAATAAAGAAAAGAAAAGCAAAGTCACCACTAGAATTGGTTCATATAACTTTGCTGAGGGGAGGGAGTGAAGGACAAAACACCTCGCCCGTCACCAGTGAGTGTGCCTGTTATTGAAAATCGGGTAGCCTTTATGTCCCTCCTTCCGCCCACGGCTAAGTGATGAAATATCAGTAGCCGTTCCCCTCCTTGTAAACCAGCCCCGTACGCGAGAACGTACCTCTGGAAACCACACTCCTCCAGGTGTGTGGCGGGCTTGACTGCAGTACCGGACGGGGTCTGGCTCCTTTCCTCGAGGTTCCTCCGATATCTTCGGCAGGATCTCTTCTTCTTTCTTCTTTTCGGCAAGAAAGACGGTGGTCGTTTCTTTTCTCTCCTACGGGATCCTCCAAGACGCCCTTGGGTCTCCTTCCGGGAGTTTACTTCCGGGGTCTGTATCGACGACGTTCCTTTCTTCCTGCGTGTTTAAATGGACCGCTACTTCCAGATACCAAGAGCTGATAGGAGGGTTGTATGACGTCAGTGGGTCGGGGAAGTCCAGGCGTTGCTCCGCTTTAAAGGAGACGCGATCGTCCTGTGTTGAAGAGCCCCAAGGCGACTGGAAATAAAGAATAGGAGACACATAAGGGGGTAGTGTAGTAACCTTCCATCTTTTCCCACTATCTCTTTTCCCCCCCTCCTTCCTTCACCTAGTTGGTACAACCCCAGCAGTGCTCTAGAAGGCTGCTTTAGAATGTTGGCGTGGCCACTCAGCTTTACCTGATGACCTAGTTCTAGGACACCCCCGCGCCGCACGGCCACCAGCTGCTGCGAGTGCCCCCCCTGCCGGTCTACCTCGCTGCCGCCGCGTGACCATACCCCCGGCCTCCGAGCGGCGTGGTCCGTGATAGCCTGACCTGACCCTGTGTTTTTTTTTGCTGTTTTATAATTGTTTTGTCTAACTGTATTGCCTGTTTTTCTTAAGTTCTTGTAAATTTCCTTCCTGCTTTTCCTGTTGTACTGCTGCCCTTCGTCCTCCCTCCCCGCTTCCCGCCACCGCCGCTAACCCCGCCCCTTTTTTCCTTCTGTACCCTCCCCGCTCCCGCCTCCCAGCTGCTCCGCCCCCCCGCGCACTTGGCCATATATGGCGACCGTGCGACACAGGTGAGTGTGACCTAGTTCTAGGACACCCCCGCGCCGCACGGCCACCAGCTGCTGCGAGTGCCCCCCCTGCCGGTCTACCTCGCTGCCGCCGCGTGACCACGCCCCCTGCCTCCGAGCGGCGTGGTCCGTGATAGCCTGACCTGACCCTGTGGTTTTTTTTTTTGCTGTTTTATAATTGTTTTGTCTAACTGTATTGCCTGTTTTTCTTAAGTTCTTGTAAATTTCCTTCCTGCTTTTCCTGTTGTACTGCTGCCCTTCGTCCTCCCTCCCCGCTTCCCGCCACCGCCGCTAACCCCGCCCCTTTTTTCCTTCTGTACCCTCCCCGCTCCCGCCTCCCAGCTGCTCCGCCCCCCCGCGCACTTGGCCATATATGGCGACCGTGCGACGCAGGTGAGTGTGACCTAGTTCTAGGACACCCCCGCGCCGCACGGCCACCAGCTGCTGCGAGTGCCCCCCCTGCCGGTCTACCTCGCTGCCGCCGCGTGACCACGCCCCCTGCCTCCGAGCGGCGTGGTCCGTGATAGCCTGACCTGACCCTGTGTTTTTTTTTGCTGTTTTATAATTGTTTTGTCTAACTGTATTGCCTGTTTTTCTTAAGTTCTTGTAAATTTCCTTCCTGCTTTTCCTGTTGTACTGCTGCCCTTCGTCCTCCCTCCTCGCTTCCCGCCACCGCCGCTAACCCCGCCCCTTTTTTCCTTCTGTACCCTCCCCGCTCCCGCCTCCCAGCTGCTCCGCCCCCCCGCGCACTTGGCCATATATGGCGACCGTGCGACGCAGGTGAGTGTGACCTAGTTCTAGGACACCCCCGCGCCGCACGGCCACCAGCTGCTGCGAGTGCCCCCCCTGCCGGTCTACCTCGCTGCCGCCGCGTGACCACGCCCCCTGCCTCCGAGCGGCGTGGTCCGTGATAGCCTGACCTGACCCTGTGTTTTTTTTTGCTGTTTTATAATTGTTTTGTCTAACTGTATTGCCTGTTTTTCTTAAGTTCTTGTAAAATTCCTTCCTGCTTTTCCTGTTGTACTGCTGCCCTTCGTCCTCCCTCCCCGCTTCCCGCCACCGCCGCTAACCCCGCCCCTTTTTTCCTTCTGTACCCTCCCCGCTCCCGCCTCCCAGCTGCTCCGCCCCCCGCGCACTTCGCCATATATGGCGACCGTGCGAACGCGCAGCGTTGACGTGCAGCGGGCGCGCCGATTGTGCGCCGAAGGCGCGCCAAAGGTTAGCCCGTCTGCGCCCGTCCGCGCCTGGACCGCGCCCAGGGCCAGGACCCCTGGCCCCCACCGACGGAAGCAGACCCGACGAACCTACAACGCCGCGGAACTCCTCGCACTCAACGCCGGCGGCATCCCGGGATGTCACCGAGCCACCCCGAAGCACACCCACGGACCCTTCAGCTGCCACGCCTGCAAGTTCACCTGCATCCGGACCTACCCTGCACCAGCACCCGCCAAGCCGAACACCAGCAGCAACCACCTCAAGTGCATCCTGCTCAACACCCGCTCCGTCCACAGACACGCCATCGAACTCTGGAACCTCCTCGACACCACAGCCCCTGACATCGCCTTCCTCACGGAGACCTGGATGAACGCCTCCTCAGCGCCCGACATCGCCATCGCCATCCCAGAGGGCTACAAGATCACCCGGAGGGACCGCACCGCCAACCAGATGGGAGGAGGCATCGCCATCATCCACAGAGACACCATCCGCATCACGACCAACACCGACAACACCCTAACCACCGCCGAACACCTGCACTTCCAGATCCACACCGACCCGAGGACCACCCTCAGAGGCACCCTGATCTACCGACCCCCGGGACCACGCACACGATTCAGCGAGGACATCGCCGACTTCATCAGCCCGCACGCCCTCCCCTCCGCCGACTACATCCTCCTGGGGGACCTCAACTTCCACCTGGAGAACAACAGCGACCGCAACACCACCACCCTGCTCGACAACCTCGCCAACCTTGGACTCAAGCAGCTGGTGTCCACCCCCACCCACCTCGCCGGACACACACTCGACGCCGTCTTCTCATCCAGCAAAGACACCGCCTTCAGTCACGCAACAGAACTCCACTGGACGGACCACAGCTGCGTCCACTTCACCTTCAAAAGAACGACGATCCACCACCACCAGCAACAGGTTGCCCGAAGAAGCTGGAACAAGATCACAGCCGACCAGCTCACCGCCTCCCTGAACCAGCACCCTCCTGCCAGCTCAGCGAACCCCAGCCAGGCCGCCGACAACCTCACGAAGTGGATCAGCAACTGCGCGGACGAACTCGCCCTTCTGAGGGCCCCGCCCAGCAGACCCGGCAGCAGAAAAACCCCTTGGTTCACCGACGAACTCAAGAGCTCCAAGAAGAACTGCCGAGCCCTCGAGAAAGTATGGAGAAGGGAACCAACAATGGACAACATGACCACCCTCAAGCTCGCCACCCGGAAACACCACCAACTGATCCGCGCCACCAAGAAAAATGCATACAAGGACCGGCTGGACAACAACGCACACAACTGCAAGGAACTCTTCAACATCGTGAAAGAGCTCTCCAACCCCAACGCCGGAAACAACAACATCACCCCGTCGCAAGACCTCTGCAACTCCCTCGCCTCCTACTTCCACAACAAGATCGCGGACATACACAACAGCTTCAGCATCCAACCGACGCACGCCACAACCGCAGCAACGCCACCCACCACCACCCTCCGCGCCTGGACTCCGATCAGCACCGAAGACACCATCCGCACAATGAACTCTGTCCACTCCGGATCTCCGACCGACCCCTGCCCTCACCACGTCTTCAACAAGGCCGACGTTGTCATCGCACCCCACCTGCGAGACATTATCAACACCTCCTTCGACACCGCCACCTTCCCGGAGAGCTGGAAGCACGCAGAACTCAGCGCTCTACTCAAGAAACCTACAGCGGACCCAACCGAACTCAAGAATTACCGTCCCATCTCTCTCCTCCCGTTCCCGGCCAAAGTCATCGAAAAGACCGTCAACAAGCAGCTGGCCGCCTTCCTCGAGACGAATGGATCCCTCGACCCCTCACAGTCCGGCTTCCGAGCCAACCACAGCACCGAGACCGCCCTCATCGCCGCCACCGATGACATCCGAACCCTGATGGACAACGGAGAAACAGCGGCCCTCATCCTCCTGGACCTCTCCGCGGCATTCGACACTGTCTGCCACCGCACCCTAGTGCAGCGCCTCAGCAACATCGGAATCCAGGAGAAGGCACTGGAATGGATCACCTCCTTCCTCGACGGAAGAACACAGAGAGTCCGCCTACCACCGTACAAATCAGAGGCCACCGAAGTCATCTGCGGCGTCCCTCAAGGATCCTCGTTGAGTCCCACCCTCTTCAACGTCTACATGAGCCCCCTCGCGGCCATCGCACGCCAACACAACCTCAACATAATCTCCTACGCCGACGACACCCAGCTGATCCTCTCCCTGACCAACGACCCCGCCGCCGCCAGAGCCAACCTGCACGAAGGGATGAGAGATGTAGCCGAGTGGATGACGACCAGCCGCCTGAAACTGAACTTGGACAAGACGGAGGTCCTCATCCTGGGCTCCTCGCCCTCCGCCTGGGACGACTCCTGGTGGCCCCCCGCCCTGGGCACCGCACCCAAACCGACGGACCACGCACGCAACCTGGGCTTCATCCTGGACTCCTCCCTCTCCATGACCAGACAAGTCAACGCCGTCTCCTCGTCATGCTTCAACATCCTACGCATGCTACGGAAGATCTTCTGGTGGATCCCCACCGAGACCAGGAAGACTGTCACCCAGGCCCTCGTCACCAGCCGACTGGACTACGGCAACGCCCTCTACGCCGGAACCACCGCCAAGCTCCAGAAGAGACTCCAGCGGATCCAGAACGCCTCAGCCAGACTCATCCTCGACATCCCACGAAACAGCCACATCTCCGGACATCTGAGAGACCTGCACTGGCTCCCCGTCAGCAAAAGAATCACCTTCCGTCTCCTCACCCACGCACACAAAGCCCTACACGACCAAGGCCCGAGCTACCTCAACAACCGAATCAACTTCTACGCTCCCAAGCGCCACCTCAGATCATCCAGCCACGCCCTCGCCGCCGTCCCACGCATCCGAAGAGCGACAACAGGAGGAAGGTCCTTCTCCTACCTGGCCGCCAAGACCTGGAACTCCCTCCCGACCGACCTGCACCTGACCCAAGACCACCTCTCCTTCAGGAAGAAGCTCAAGACCTGGCTGTTCGAGCAGTAACGGCACCCCCCCTCCTAGCGCCTTGAGACCCTACGGGTGAGTAGTGCGCTCTATAAATGTATTGATTGATTGATTGCAGCTGGGGGTGCGCTTTATCATTCATCACAATAAATGAAACTTGTGACTTACCAGTTGGTGTATTGTCTAGTTACTACACCTCTATTCGTGGCGACGAGGACGGTATACTGCGACAGGGACAGTGGCGCATCTCTCCCTGTGAAATGTTGTCTGCAGGCAATTCGAGGTAGAAGGGGGTCGCTCCAGTGCTCATGACCTGGTGAGGCACAGGACCCTATGGATAAAGGTGGTAAAGTCTCTCCACTCTGTGAGAAGTACATCTTCCGGTGAGCAGTGGTTTCAAAGACGTTTTGCCTGTGACTGTTGAACCGTCAAGTGAAGCTTCCTTGTGACGGTGAGTTAACCGATCTTGAGAACAGCTGGTGGAGTGCGCTATAATCTCATAATTTGGGACTTGACGAGTGTGCTCTGCCTGGGAGTTATCAAAGTTGACCCCTGTCTCTGAAGGAAATAACGCTTTTCAGCGGTGGCGAATTCAATGATGTTTCCTCCGGTGTGAACGTGGAGATGAAATGTGCTTTTAGCTGTTCTGGCGTCTGACAAAGATTGCTCATGGAACACTGTGTCGCATGTTCGTCAAGAGACTGACTGTCACGGAGCGCAGTGACTTGGGAGAGAGGAAGATCGCCTGGCAAGTTTTACCTCACACATGCTTAAAAGTGAGGTGTGGCATTCTGTGCACTTTCTTTCGCGCCGTGAATCTGAGGTGCGGGGGAAAAGTGTTTTGTGAGGCGTCCTTAACGGAATTCTCTTCGGCTGTTGTTGTGGAGGAGCGCATCAGAACCTGTGGCGCTCGGTGGATATTTGCTGCGTGGACCCAGAACCAGTACTTCGCTCTGGGTTTAAAGGAGGTTCAGCGTTAATTACTAGCAGCACAAAGCAAGCTCAATCGGTAGGAACAGGAAACACGACGTGAAGAGTTTCCGTGTTGCTTCCACCTCAGAGAAGCTCCCGCCTCTATTCTCCAGAGAGGCAGGTCTTGCAGTGTTTTGTCAGCAATAGAAGAAGGACTCTGTTCTTCAAACGATCTATTTGGCAAATAATAAACTAACTAATGTGTGGGCATTTTAAAATAACTTTTCAATGATATAAATGTAGTGGCACTGTTTGGCTCTTTATAAGGGCGTACCTCATGTTTCCAGCAGTATTTCCAGAGTTTAAAAGCATAATTTTATTTGTTTATGGTGTGTGCCATCTTGATGAAATAGATGAAATCTTCTATTTAATTATTGAAGAATGTATACTCTGCCAGATTATAGGAGTGTTTGTTGTGTGCAGTTTTCTAGTGATTTTCACTTTTCTAATACCATCCCTTTGTCCCTTTATTTTCTCCTTACCTATTTCCACATGGCGTGTTCAGGGATGAACCAACCTCCTCCTTTCCTGAATGAATTGGGGGAACCTGATATACCGTGGAAAAGGTGGGAGGGAATATTTAAATCGTATTTGATTGCGATAGGGGGAAGAAACTATTCTAGCATAAGAAAGCAACACATCTTACTGCACAATTTGGGGATTCGGGGCAGAAAGGTCTTTTGAGGACATCACAGGAAGATTAATAGAGGATGAGCCTTTAGAAAAAGAATAGGCGGGAGATGTGTATGAATACACGTTAAAGAAATTGGAAGCACACTTTAAGGTGAAAGTCAATGTTGTCTTAGAAAGACATACATTTTTTAAAAGAATCCAAAAGAGAGAGGAGAAAGTTTCATCTTACATTGCTGTTCTAAGAGGTATGTCAGCTACATGCGAATTTGGGCCATTAACAGATTCTTTGATCCGTGATCAACTAGTCAGATGTACCAATGATCAAAAGGTCCAGGAGGAGTTACTTACACGTAATCCTAATCTTGAGGAAGCCATTAGCATAGCAAAAGGTCTTGAACACACCGCTCACTGTATGAGAGAAATGAGAGGGACAGAAACTCTTAAGGAAAAGAATGAAACGAAAACCATTAGTAGTGAAGAGGCTGTTTGCAAAATAGGTAATAAAGGTAGAGAGGAAGTTAAGAAGAGAGTAGAGGGATTGCAATGCTATAGGTGTGGCAGTGCCAACCATTTGTCAAACAATTGGAAGTGTCCAGCTAGGAATATGACCTGCAGAAAATGTAGCAGAAAAGGGCACTTTGCTATGTTCTGCAATGTTTTTGGACCCAAAGTACACATGGTTGATAATCCAGAGGAAGAGAGGGAGGAAGTAAAAACATTTATCTTTCAAATTAAAGATTCTGAATCAGTGGAAGATATACAATATCCTAGCTGTGAGATAGGATTGGATGGCCAGAAATTCAGGGTATATGCTGATCATCAAACACCGGTAGACACGAGGCAGGGACGAATGCGACCAAGCGGAAGAACATATCCAGTTCGGTAATGCTGGGAATTCGTACGACTGTTACCCTCTATAGCCAGTGAATATTGTGGGGAAAGCAACATCGCTCTAAATAGAAGATATCCGCATAGGAAATAATCATGGATATCGGAGATGAGAGGACACCACGAACATATATATAAATAGAAGAAAAGAACTAAAACGCTCAAACCACAATAAAAAGATTGGAATAACAAGATGACTATACTTCAACGATAAGGTTCTATATCTTAACTCTGCGAAACCGGTCGCAAGGGACATTTAAAGCCTACAACCACACTGACATGATTATCTAAGATTAAAGAAATTGAACTTTACGCATTTCTAATGTGATGGTGAGGCACTTGATGACGTTTGGCGATAGTGACGCAACACCACAACGACTCCAATAACTTAGAAGGATACCAATCACATGAAAGTGAGGACCCCGCTAATAATTGTCCTGATGAAGGTGTGACCATATCTACGGTACCAACCCCGAAACGCGTCGACGCACAGAGAAATAGAGAATCCAAGCAAAGCCTAGAAGATACCGACTATATGTAAATCTAATAATTGTGGTATCAATATATGAATTGTGCAAGGCTATTGGACCCCACAAATAGGTAGAAATATCATTTGAGCCATTACAGTATAAGGGGTGTTTTTTATGTTCTGTATGCTTAGTGATATTGGAAATTACTGTATTGTGAAATATATTGACTGGACTAGGTTTTTTATGCACTATTTTTAGATTAAAAAAATGTCTTTTATGTATTCTTTTTTTATTTCCAAATGTATGAGATGTCTTTACATTGTATGCTTTCAGAATATTTGTTTTTTCTAAAATTTTAACCTGAAATAATGTGTATTTGTTTTAATAAAACGATTGTGAACGTTATATCTTAGTCCTTGGCCTGTTCCCTGACAACACGTGTATGGGTGAGGTGGGACTCTAGTTTTTTTAATATATATTGTTGCCTTATGAGTTAGTCCAGGGATATTCTATAGACTTGCTTGGTCATTTAGTACCCTGTTCCCTGGAACACGAGGGGTCTTCTCTCTTACCTTGACTATATGCTGATTCCTGTTCTCCGTTCACGTTGATTGGCAAAAAAGATCTTGATGAGAAATTTGGGGATGGGATGTTAGAATTGGAGAAGGCTGACATCTGTCCTACAGGTTACAACAAGGGACCCATACCGTTAGAAGGTATGGCTAGAATGAGGATATCATTTAAAGACAGGCTCACAGTAGGCAAAGTGTACATAACAAAACAGGGTTCGAGTTTGTTAGGGTGGAGGCATCAGAAGGAATTGGGGATCAAACTAGATCCCAAAAACCACAAACAGGTTTTGTTGATAGAGCCTCCAGCAATTGGAACAGATTTGGTGGAGGAATTCTCTGATGTTTTCAATGATAAGTTGGGTTTATTAAAAAACTACACGCACAAAATTGTACTGAAGGAAGGCTCTATCCCGGTGGTACACAAAACTCGCTCCATTCCCTTGATGATGAGAGATCCACTAAAAGTAGAGATTGAAAAATTGTTATGTCAAGGTGTTATTCAAGAAGTTGAGAGCTCAACCTGGTTGGCGCCCATTGTTCTCACAACCAAGGATGGGGGGCGGAGCCTAAGACTTTGTGTGGATTTAAGGTCTTTAAATGCTAATATTCAAGTTGACAGACACCCATTACCGAGGATAAATGAAATGTCGAGTACAATTCATGGGGCAAAGTTCTTCAGTGTCCTGGACTTATCCTCAGCATATTATCAAATCAGGTTGCATCCTGACTCCCAGCTCTTGACTGCCTTTACCACCCCATTCGGCAACTTTAAGTTCTTGCGGATGCCGTTTGGGTTGGCTTCGGCAGCCTCTGCTTTTCAAAGAGCTATGCAGCATGTGTTGAAGGATTGCACTAAAACTTTGTGTTTTCAGGGCGATGTATTAATCTATGGATCAAGTGAGGAAGAACATGACCGCAATGCACGCACAGTGCTAGAAGAGCTGAGAAAAGTAGGGTTCACCACTAAGAAAAGCAAATGCAAAATCGGAGTGTCATCAGTGGACTATCTTGAGCATACAATATCAGAAGAGGGCATAAAACCTAAGATCGATCTGGTGGATGCAGTAAGGAGAGCTCCAATTCCGGTAAACAAAGATGAAATTTGGACTTTTTTGGGTTTGGCAGAATACATGTCGAAATACATAAAGAACTTTGCAATGCTCTCACAACCTCTCAGAGACCTGGTAAAGAAGGATACGGAATTTATTTGGGGTACAGAACAGAGCACAGCATAAGAGAAAATTAAGAAAGCGATTATATCTGCACCATTCATAGGAAAGTTCAATGTGGAAAAAGACACTGTAATCTTCACTGATGCAAGTGCTAAAGGAATTGGAGCCACATTAGCTCAAAGACTGGACTCAAAGATCAATGTAGTGGCTTTTGCGTCTAGAACGCTCACGATATCAGAGCAAAATTACTCAACAGTGGAAAAAGAGGCACTGGCAGTGTATTGGGCAGTGAAACATTTCAGCTTTTATGTGTGGGGAATTTCTTTTGAAATACATACAGACCACAAACCTCTATTGTCTTTGTTCAGCAAAAAAGAAATAGAAAGCATGACCCCAAGGATTGCTAAATGGTGTATTGGTCTTCAAGGATATAATTTCAGGATGGTGCATATTCCAGGTCCTTAAAATAAGGTTGCAGATTATTTATCCAGGGCACCAGTTAATGGGGATTCGGTGGAGGCAATGGAAAAGGGTGTGGTTTTGGAAATAGGACAATCAGCCATCACAAAAGATCTGTGGAACTTTAACATGGAAAAGGATGATGTAATACAAAATGTAAAAAACCTTGTTGTGGAAGGGTGGCCTAGTAAATGTAAAGATTTGCCATTTGACATGCAACCGTTTTGGAATGTGAAAGATGACTTGTCAATTATAGGGGAAAACTTGTACAAGTCAGGAAAGATTGTTCCCCCAGTGGGTTTGTTGAGTCATATTGTGGACCTCACACATGAAGGACACATGAAGGACACTTGGGCAGAAGCTTATGCAAGGCAAAATTAAGATCCGAGTATTGGTTCCCTAAAATGGATCAATTAATGGAAGAAAAAGTCAAAGAGTGTTATGCGTGTGGGCTCAGTGATAAGACAAGAACAATCAGGCGGGCTCCCCTCATTCCGGTACAAGTTCCTGAAACACCCTGGGACAAGCTGGGACTGGATATCACGGGGCCCCTACAAGTCAAGGATTCACATGATTGGTATCTACTGGTACTTATTGACTACTACTCATGTTGGATCACACACAAATGTGTTCACAACATTGACACAAAAGCAATTATATCGTTTTTAAGTGACACATTCTCTAGAGAAGGCATCCCCTCCACTTTGGTTATAGACAACGGAGTACAGTTGGTGTCGGAGGAGATGAAAGTCTTTCTTAGACATTTGTCTGTGAACCATGTACGCACTCCCCTTTATTGTCCTAAGGCCAATGGTAAAGTAGAAAGAGCTAATAGGATGCTGAAAGATTGCATACAACTAGCAAGAAGGTCAGGCATATCAGTGGAGCAGGCCATAAAACATATTTTATGGTCGTATCACACGACACCCAGCCTCAGCACAGGTTATTCTCCTTTTGAATTATTGAGAGGAAGGAAAGCGGGCTCTAAGTTGTCACCCAACTGGTTGTTTCCTAAAGAACCAGTTAACGTGAACAAGGAAGACTTTAGAAGGGATGTAGAGTCACGCCAAGGCAAGTACAAAAGGTGGTACGAAAAGAAGTGGGGTACAAGAGAAAAGATTTTAAGACAAGGTCAGTTGGTGTACATAAGGAAACCGGAAGGGGCGGGCAGGAAAGGGGACAAGTACTTCGCCCCAGAAAGAATAAAAGAGGTGCACAAGAATATGGTCACTTTGGAGAATGGAAAGAAATGGAGTATGGACAGAGTAGCCCCTGGGAAAATTGGTGCAGAACCCAGTGTGAGTGACAGTGCTGAGGTGAGAGAAGATATGGGGGGAGAGCCTCCATTGAGAAGGGGTACTAGGACTCGCAAAGCACCGGGGTGCATCAGGATTTTCATCGGGATTAGTGTTTGTTTCTGACCCAGTTGATCATTTTACACCAGGTCTACTGTCTTAGACCTATTATGTTCTGTTTGCCGTTTTCTTCTTGTTCTCTCTTCTGGCTTTATTTCCTTTTCTCTTTCTCTCTCTGGCCCGTCCCTACTCCCTGTTCACTCCTTCCTTCCTATTCTTACCTGCTTCTGCTTTTCTGCTCTTCTTCCCTCAGGAAGGAAGAGGTGTTGTAACCTTCCATCTTTTCCCACTATCTCTTTTCCCCCCCTCCTTCCTTCACCTAGTTGGTACAACCCCAGCAGTGCTCTAGAAGGCTGTTTTAGAATGTTGGCGTGGCCACTCAGCTTTACCTGATGCCTGCAGCTGGGGGTGCGCTTTATCATTCATCACAATAAATGAAACTTGTGACTTACCAGTTGGTGTATTGTCTAGTTACTACAGGTAGCCCACCAGCAGCATTCTTGTCCTCATGGTCTCGAGTAAGCCCAGCGTGACAGCAAGATTTAGTGCTTAGATTGTATTTGACACATCTGTGGCCAGGCTAACCCTTCTTGCTGCGGTCTCTCAATGGAGAGCTGAGTGAAACAGAATCATGAATGTACTCAGGCACAGTATTTTGCCATGCTGAAGAAGAGAAAAGGAGTCAATATATTATTATACACTGAAATCCAAAAGCTTCCACCTCAGGTTCAAGAGGCATGCCTTCTCATGAGAGTATTTGTTAGCTGAACTTCCGAGACTTTTTGTTGCAAAATTAAACATTTGTTTATTGAGCATCAGCTTCAATTCATTAAAAAAACTTGCAGACTTTCATGTGGGCATCATAATGTTTCTGTATATTTTCCCAAACAACAACAATAAGCAAGGCTGCTTAATGTTCATTCGCTAATTAGGCATTATTGAGGAGTCCATTCTCTGCTAAGAGATAACAAACTCAAACGTCTTGTTCTTTTAAAGCCGTGGTTGAAAGAGTGGCCACGTTTTAGACCTGTCAACCTTAGGGTGTTCTTCCCCAAACATTTTGCCTACTTACCTCCAATTTATGCTTGATTTTTGCTTTTGTTAGTCTTAGGACTTTGTGCACTTTATTACTGTGAACTAGTGCTAAAGTTTTTTTGCTCACTGCCCTAAACATGGTTTGTTTGACATATACCTAATTAGTATTTTTATTGTACTTGTAAGTCCCCTATAGAGTGGTATACCATATACCCACTGCCTGTGTATTAAATGTTACCTGTGGGTCGGCAAAAAGAACAATTGATGACAGGATGCAGAACAATGTGATACATTCCCCCCAGTACAGAGATCTGGGCCTAAATCCATATTTATTTTGCTCCCCATGCCATTCCAATTTGAACCCAGCCATATGCAAATCAGTCTTGACCCGAACTGCCAGGCCAGGACCTCCCTGGACTGGAAACAAGCATTGTAGGACCGGGTTCGGGGTTTCACCCCTCATCAGCCAGGATAGCTTGACTGACAAGGCGTACCTCTGGGCCAGCACCAGAGTGTACAAGAAGGTATCTGGAGGGGCTCTCAAATGGAGGTCAGGGTTCCCACCATTTGAAGGAGGGGAAGATAAAAAGAAGGAGTTCTCTGAGAGGCCTCAAAACAATTCTCAAGTAAGAAGGTCCCTTTCCCAATCTGGCCACCAGAAGAAAGGATTCTCTGACAAGAACCATAACAAGTATGCCCCCAAGTGCTATGAATGTAATGAATAAGGGCATTTTAAGGGTGATCCCAGGTGCCCCAAGAGGGCACAGCCTCCTACTGGAGGAAAACCTAGTTGGCTAGTGTAGTTCTTGGGGAGGAGATGGCCCCAGTCAGTGGGGGGGGGGGGGAGTCAGTGAGGTTACCGTAGTGTCTCTGGGTGACGTGAAGATGGTGCCCAAAGCCCACATGTCTTCCAATACTGCAAAGTATAGACAATAGGTCACCATCAATGGGCAGAGAGTGGGGACTCTGAGGGACACATGAGCCAATATGACAATAACAATGTGTCATCTGGGGAGGAGGAGCTTAGCGGGCATCCGTGATGGCCGCCTGATCACAGCGCTCTCCGGACCCCCGCCACTCCCGGCATAATATCCTGACAATATCCTGGATTCTCAAAGGGATTATTGAAGAGGAACCTGGGCTGCACTCAATACTGGTTTCGGATTTTGAATTGGACCAGGGGCACCGAAGATACGTCGACTCGAACTTCCCTAGGCCCGCCTTGGAACACACCCGGGACTTGGCGAGGCTCTGATGCCGTGTCTGAGTTGAACAACAGCGGCAGTGGGATTCGACCTCTGAGTCCCCCCCCTTAACTTTCGGTTTCGATTCCCACTCTGACTACGTCTCTTTACCGATGTGTCTGGCTGGTGGCTGATCCAACAACGAAGAAGTGTAAGGGAGCCTTTCGCCCGATTTGGATTTGTCCGGGCCGTCTCTCACCTTGACTTGCCCCCGCTGGTGAATTTTGGACGGTGGCACCCTGTTTTTCAGCGGCCATTTTCACCAGGTCGCGAGGGTCCCTCGGGGGCTCATTCTCCACCATGTCTGGCAGAGGGGACCAAGAGAGACGGAAGGCCAAGACTCCCCTTCGTGGGGGCCCAGTCCAGTCTAACGTCATGGACCGGTATACCCAGTCTAAATTGTCCCCGGGTGCCGTCATGCCTATCCCGAGTGCAATGGGGGACCCGATGGCTACTCCGGCGGAGCTATCCCTACAGGACGTCATGGGCGCCATCTCTAACATGAAGGAGACTGTCGGCCAGCAGTAAGAAGCCCTGGCTCTCAAAATCGACACTGTGGCTATTGATGTGAATCTGATTCGAGCCGATCTGTCTAGGACCAATGAGAAGGTGAAGTCATTGGACCTCAAGACAACTAGTCTCACGACCGATGTCTCGGAGCTTCAGACGGAGATTGGCAATCTTAGAACGGCGAACGATTTTATGTCCCATCATCTGGAGGATTTTGAGAACAGGGCACGTCGCTGTAACGTGCGTGTAATTGGCGTTCCGGAAAATCCTGAGGCTCACTCCGTTGATCTCCTTGTTGAAGACCTGGTTCAGAACTACCTTGCTCCGTCTGGGTTGAGCAAATTCTTTGCGGTGGAACGTGCCCATCGTGTTCCGGGTGGGAAGGGCAAGCCGGGCGCCCCGCCGAGGCCCATTGTTGCCAAGCTTTTTCACTACAGGGACCGAGACGCTATCCTGCAGGCCTCGAGAGTGAAGGGCCCGGTGGCCTTTGAGAATGCCACTGTTAATTTCTACCCAGACTTTTCTCAGCTTGTCCAGAGACAGCGAATGGGCTTCCGTGGGGTCAAGAAGTGTCTCCGAGACTTTGGACTGAAATACGCCATGCTTTTTCCCACCCGGCTGCGAGTTGAGTACAATGAGCGAACATTCTTCTTTGATCGACCTGAGATCGTAAGTGATTGGCTGGATTCCTTACCGGACCGGACTAATTTGACTGACTCCATCGAACACCCGGGTGGAGCCGAGGGTGGCGTGGAGAGCTGAAAGCAATATCTAGGCCCCTGCCTCCGTAACAAGACACTTTCTATTGGGGTTCCGTAGTTGTGTGGTTTCTGTTTTCTGTGTATTCCCCTCCTCTTCCTCCCCTTGGGGTGGCGGGTGGGACAAGGGCCCTTTCCTCCTCCGGGGTCTTTCTGTAGAATGGGGTTGTTTGGGCGACAGGCACACTGCATGTTGGGGTGGCTTTTGAGTCTACTGCAGGGGTGCAGGGTGGGGGGTGTTGTGTTGGGTGTTGGGGGGTGGGTTGGCGGGGTGTTTGTGGTCGTGTTCTGTTCTTTTCAAGGCGATGTAATGTTTGCAATTTTGTTTTCAGTACCTGGCTCTTTGTGGGGTGGCTCCTGCGTCACATGTTGGGATGGGGGGTAATGGGTTGAGGTTCGTTTCGTGGAATGTCAATGGTTTGGGGGATCGTATAAAACGGGGGGTGGTGTTACGATATCTGCGACGACTGTCTCCTGATATTGTGTTCTTGCAAGAGACACACCTAGTGGGTAATACTTGTCATGCGATGAATAGGTGGGGCTATCGTCTTGTTGCACACTCAGGGTTTACTACGGGCTCCAGAGGGGTGGGCATTCTTGTCCGGTCTTCCCTTCCCCTTGAGATAGATGAGTTACTCCTGGATGATAGGGGGCGCTATGCCGCCCTCGTGGGAAGGTACGAGGGCAGGACCCTTTCCCTGTTTACTGTTTATGTACCCCCTGGCCTGCAGACCTCCACCTATTCAGATGTTGGCCGAGTGTTGTTGGGGCTTCCTGATGGTGCTCTTTTCATGGCTGGTGATTTCAACTCTGTTCTCTCGGGTTTGATTGATCGTCACCCCCCCAGGGATACTCCTTCGGCCCAAGCGTGGCTGGGTGGTTTCCTGGATACCTTTGGTTTGGTGGACTGCTGGAGACTTATGCATCCCACCCAGCTCCAATATACTTTCCACTCCGGGGCTCATGGGAGCTTGTCCCGCCTTGACTACTTCCTCATGCCAGCTGCGCAGGCTTCCTCGGTCCGGGAGATTAGACACCTGGCCCGGGGCATCTCTGACCACTCCCCGCTCTGGCTCTGTTTTGAAATGGGTATGGAGGCAGTGGGGCGGGTGGCACCTATCAATCCTTGGTACTTGAGCTCTCCTGGGACACGTGATCAACTAATCAAGTCCTTAGACCACTACTTTCTGGACAACGAAGGGTCCGTCTCCTCTGCAGTGTCCCTATGGGAGGCCTTTAAAACGGTGATTCATGGGCAGGCCCTATCTCTTATCGCTGCGACTAAGAAGGCAGGGAGTCGGGAGGTGGTGGCTCTGGAGACGGAAATACTTGGGTTGGAGGCTGACCTGGAGTTGGGTGTCACTCGTGACAAACTCCATGCCCTTGGTCTGAAGCAATTTGACTACAAGTCCCTGGTCACGGACGCTGCCAAGAATATGTACAGGGAACAACAGGGCCGACTTTACGATGTTGGGGATAAGGCGGGTAAATTGCTTGCTTGGTTGGACAAGAAGGAAAGAGCGAATCGTGTTGTACCTGTGATTCATACTTTGGATGGTGTGCGAGTGACTGACCCGGTTGAGATAGTGGAATGTTTTGCGGATTATTTCCGTACTGTTTACTCCCCGGTGTCGGCTAGGGACGAAGATGACTCCCACTTCTTGTTGCGTGACATAGATCTGCCTTGCCTTTCCGAGGTGGAGCGGGTGTCTATGGATGCCCCGTTCTCTACGGACGAAATAGCGGCGGCTATTCGATCTCTCCGTTCGGTCAAGGCCATGGGCCCGAACGGCCTGCCGATTGAGTTATACAAGCTGCGGCCTGATAAGATTGCGCCCTATCTTCGTGCGATGTTTCTGGAATCTCGTGAACTAGGCACACTCCCCTATGACCAGCGCCTGGCCACGATAGTGGTTATTCCTAAAGAAGGTAAACCCCGAGACCTTTGTGTGTCATATAGGCCCATCTCCCTGTTAAACGCTGACCCTAAGGTGCTGGCCAAGGTTCTTGCCACTCGTCTGCTGGTGGTCATCGGTGACTTGATTCATCCGGACCAATCCGGATTCATCCCGCACCGGAACACAGCCCTTAACTTGCGGCGCCTTCATGGAGTCCTCGCGAGAGCGGGGTCACTGACGGAACCGGCCATTTTGGCTTCATTGGACGCCTCGATGGCCTTCGACACGATAGAGTGGCCCTACCTTTGGGCTGCCCTCTTGAAGTTTGGTTTCGGCCCTGAGTTTATCGGATGGGTGAAGCTGTTGTATACCGATCCCCTGGTGCAGGTCGTTGTTAACGGTCGAGTGTCGGTACCCTTCTCCCTTGGTAGGGGGACCAGGCAGGGATGTCCCTTGTCTCCGCTGCTTTTCGCTCTCGCATTGGAGCCGCTAGCTGCGTGGCTCCGATGGGAGCCGTCTATCAAAGGTATACGGTGGTCCCCCGACTTTGAGGATCGTGTTTCGCTTTACGCCGATGACATTCTTCTCTATCTTACCTCCCCGCTTAAATCTTTGAATGTCCTCTTTGATGTCCTTACCTCGTTCGGCAAGAACTCTGGCTTGATTATAAACTGGGCTAAATCCTGTGTGTATGTTATTTCTGGCGGCTTGCCTCCGCTACCACGTAGATTTCCCATCCAGGTTACTCAATCGGGCTTTAAATATTTGGGGATTTTTATTACACTGGACTCGTGGCTCCGCTTCGAACGCAATCTCCTTCCCCCACTTCGTAGATTGAGGCTGGACGTGGCCCGGTGGCGTAAATTACCTTTGTCGCCGCTGGGCAGGGCCGCCCTCTTCAAGATGATGTCCCTACCGCGATTTCTTTATGCACTTCAGAATTCTTTTGATGACATCCCTACTAGTTATTTCCGGGAGGTGGAAGGTTTACAGCGACAGCTGATTTGGGACGGGCGTCCACGCATTGCCCTTGCGAAGCTCACCATCCCTTGGTATGATGGGGGTATGGCACTTCCTGACATCAGAAGATATTATTGGGCCTCCCAGTTGTCCGCCATCAACCATTCGGTATACTCACCCGGCCCGAATCCGGCTTTTGAGATGGATAAATTTCAATTGCCGGGTGGAGACTTCAATAGAGTGCTCTATTCCAGGGCGGCTGGGCTTCACCTTACTGGACCGACTAGGATTGCAGTTAATGTGTGGCGAGCTGCGAATGTGAGCATGGGCTGGGTTGATCGAGTCACGCTGGCGACTCCACTGTATGCGTCTGAACGTTTGGGATGTCTCTGGACTACGAAGGGGTTTGACCGCTGGGACATGATTGGTATCTGTAGAGTGGGTGACCTTTGGGTGAACGGAGCAGTGAAATCCTTCGAGACCCTTCGGAATGAATATGAATTGAGTGACAGAGAGTTTTTTAGATACCTGCAGGTCCGTCATGCTCTGACTTCGGTTCTAGTTTCTGGTGCCGCCATCCCTGAATCCTCCCCCCTTGAAGATCGTATACTTGACGGTCATCTCCCTGATAGCACTATCTCTTTGATCTACAAGAAGTTGATCAACAACCGAGCGGATCAGCTCGGCCGGCTTCGAGAAGTGTGGACTGGAGACGGGCTGGAATTGGACGACGAAGATTGGCAATCGGCTCTGTCTTCCCCGAAAGAGGTCGCCATTCCCGCTCGTCTCCGTCTCGTCCAGCTTAAGATATTGCACCGGGTGTACGTTACCGGTCCTCATTTGGTTGCGATGGGTTTCTCCCCGGATGGGCTGTGCAAGCGTGGGTGCGGGATGAGTGCTACGTTTCTCCATATCCTTTGGGAGTGTTCGGAGGTGGCTGATTATTGGACTAAAGTGCTTGCGGTGATGGCTGATGTTACTGGGATTGCCCTGTTGCCTGAGGCCCGGAGGTGTTTGCTGAACGTATGGGAACCCAACGATTACACAGTGGCCCAGACGAGATGGGCGACCCTGGGGTACATGGTTGCAAAACGAGATATAGCTCAGCTTTGGGGCTCGCACAGACCCCCTACCGTGTCTGTGTGGGAAGAAAATATGGACTGGTCTATGTTCAGGGAAAAGACGGTATACACAGCTAGGGGCAGACCAAGGGCATGGACGAAGATCTGGTGTCAGTGGAACGCCTATCGTGGGAACATTTGTACTCCTCCCCTGGTGGATACCTCTGATGTCCCCTTGTCCCCCTGACTTGGCATTCCCATAAGTTCGTTCATTATTCATATGGCTTGCTTGACCTCCCCTCTGTCCCCCCACCCTGACTCGTTTCATTGATTGCAATTTTGTATCTCCCATTAGTGAGCTTCCCCCCTCATGGGCTGACTCTATCCGTTACGCTATTCGCCTTTGTTTTTGTGTTTGTTTCCTTTTAGTTTTTTCTAAAATAAGAAAAGTTTTCTATCCTGCTTTACACTCTGTGTGGCATTTTGTATCCTGTTCTCGCCTGCCCGCTGGGGTTTCGACCACTGATTGTCTTATACTGCACCATGCCTTGCTGTTAGCGGCCGGCCCGTGTGGTTGTAGGCCCGTGTTTGTAACTATGATTTCTGCTGCTCAATAAAAGTTTTTAACCAAAAACAAAACAAAAAAAACAATGTGTCATCTGGTGTCCTCAGAGCAACTGATTCCTATTACATTCCACTAGGATGTAGTAGCAGAAAACAAGGAGAGCCACTACCCTGTGGCTCTAGTTGCATTTGAGGTGGAGGGGCCTCGGGGGCTCAGATCTTCTAAAAGTTTCTGTGAGCACTGCCATGCCTGTGGATTGTTTGATGGGGAATGATCTTGAGCACACTGCCTGGAAGGAAGTCAATCAATCAATCAATCAATATTTGTTAAGCACAACTCCCCACCCACTTGGGTATCAAGGCGTGGGGGGAGGGGGGCTGCATGTCCTACTGGGCACCTAGGTTCAATTGAAGAGCCAGGTCTTGAGATCCTTCCTGAACTGGGTTAGCGACAGGATAGCCTGAGGTGGAGAGGCTATCCAGGTTTTGGCGGCCAGCTAGGAGAAGGATATTCCTCCGATCTTGGTCTTACGGATCCTAGGGATGGCGGCATGGGGTAGTTTAGTGGAGAGGAGGTGTCTGGTGGTTATGAGGAATGAGAGGCAGTGGTTCAGGTTGCTGGTCTAGCGTCGTGGATGGCTTTGGAGGCATGTTTGAGGAGCTTGAACATGCCTCTTTTTTTGACTGGGAGCCAGTGGAGTTCCCACAGGTGTTCGAAGTGGACCTCTGGTCACGCCTGGAAATGTTGGAGTTGCTTGAGTGGGTTTGTGTGACTATCAGGTCCATGGTTGTACAGAGGGGAGTCAAAGAGGTTCTAGAGCCTGGAAAAATGGCAGAGACAATTGCCAAGAGAGGGAAGGGCAGGAAGTGTAGGAAACCAGCCCCTGAATGTCCCACAAAGAAGGTGGATGGGGCACCGGAGGAGGCTTCCCCAGGGCCTAAAGGGAAGGACATTGCCTCCCTTGGTAACTTGTCTGAGCTGGCTGGATGGCAAGTACAAGGGGGACCCACCAGGGAGGAGTCCTGTAAAGCACAAAGAGAGTGCCTAATGCTGGAGGGCATGATGCAACAGGCTGAAGCCCAGGCAGCTGGTGATACCTCTGGAGAGCACCGTATCTATTAGGAGAATGATCTCCTGTATAGTGAGCCTAAGGCACCTGTGCATAGGGAAAATCAGACACTGGTATTTCCCCAATGCTACAGGACCTTCCTGCTGGGGTTGCTCATAAAACAGGCTTGTCTCCCACGTTTACTGGCCCCGGATTAAAATTTCCTGAGATATATTCTGTAGGACTTGCATGACCTGCCAGGCCAGTGGGAAGACAGAGAAAAAGCTGAAAGTTCCCCTGAATCCCTTGCATGTCATTGACACCTGCTTTTTCTTTTCTTTTTATACTGCATTTCTAATTTTTTTGTAATAGGAAAAACAAGTGGCAGAATTTGTGGCCGCTCCCGTGCAAGATGAGGGTCCAAGAGCACATATCATGCTAAACCAAGGGGACTGCCAAATACTAAAGGCCAGGCTATTTGTAATTTCAATCAGAGACATCTGTGTCCAATGTCAGCAAATAATCATGCAGTGGCTGGCAGATGTCCTTGGGTTGGGACTTGGGGAGTTGCACTGTGGCGTACGCTTCACTAGTGGTATCACAGTAGATCATATCGTTCAGCCAGTTGTCATCAGTAGAACAATGTTTACTTCTTTAGCAAGGCATTGTTTAACTAGCAACAAGGGCATGACCAGGCTGGATGGTAATGACGTAGCCCTGGAGGGCTGGTAGAGGATCAGGTGTGTGATCAATACCAGTCTTGGTGCTAGAGTGCGCATTTTCATCCAGTAGGATTGGACTTCAGGGGAAGTCCAGGCAAGATGAATAAAGTCAGCATTACCAGCCCAGCACTTTGGACTGTTGTGTGATAATGTGGGATCTATGTTTGCCAGACCATGCACTGTAGTGTACATGCAGTGGATGAACTTATTATGCATTCGCTTATGCCTATGGTTATGAAAGACAAGTTTTATTTGTGCGCAACACTAGCGCCAGGCCTTATCTGGTATTCAGTGCCCTATGTAGCACTCTCATGCTGCCCTGACCTTTCCATCACTTCCTGTTTTTAAGGGAATGCAAGTTTGATAGAGCCTAGAGACCAGTTGTGTCCCTTCAGTCGCTGTGAGCACTAATGTCAATGGTGGGAATTCCTCCAGCCCCAGAGGATACAAGAGTAACCTATTGCGTGAAGAGTTGTGCAGTCATTGTAGTATAAAGTAGTAGTACAAAGTGATCCACATGTGTGGTGCTGCCAGAGTTGGTGATGTCAGCGTGTGTGATGACATGGCTGTTTGGGAAAAGGTCACCCACTTTGTGCAAACTATGATCAAGTAATGTACGTTGTATTAGTTTTTCCTGCGTGAGAGGTAGCCAAGGGTAATGTGGCCGTGGGATAGCGGGAAAGTAGAGTAAACCTCCACCAGGCAGCAATAAAGCTTTTCCCATGCCCAGCTGTTAGTGTATCAGAGAGGTGGTGTCTCTGTATGCTCAGAGGCAGAGTAGAGGGCAGTGGTGATTGCTCGGCCAGGTCCCTCTCCGGTGTCGCGTATGGCAAATAAGCATCCGTATTATAGCAGTGGTATGCGAATTGACATTGCGGCGCCAATAAATACAACTCAGTTCCGGCATGCCACATCCGCCCCCTTGTCGGGGATTGTCAAGATATCCTAACGATTCTGGGTCTACGACCTGCCCAAATCAGCCGGGTCATAAGGCTCCTGGTGGTGACAAAGAAACTGTTAGAGGAATCTGTATGTTCAAACACAAATATAGACAAGCACTTGGTAAATGCAATCAGTCTTGCTTTTCGGCCTTATATCGCGGGGACACGCCGGGAGGCGTCACCAGGAGCTTTACAAACCCCTATAATAATAATATATGTGTTTAGCTATGCAGCACATTAGCCTGGGTGCTGAAACATCTACTGTTCTTTAACATGAAGGGAAAGTAAGCACCAAACTGCGTGACACGCCAGGTATGGGAACACATGGAGAGAAATATTGCCTTACAGATGGAAATGGTATAGTTCAAAGCTCTGTTTTTAATATAAAATCAGGGCCTTCGGTGGTCATATCACTGAAAATACAAGATTTGAAAAAAATATTATTGTCTACCGGTGCTCGTGGGTGACAATTTCTATGGACTGAAATCTAGGGAATGCTAAAGTGATTATGGTATTTTACTGGCCTCTGCTGGTCGTTTTCTATCAAGAGAGTTAAATAGAGTCAGTTGCCAGAATAAATAAAAAAAGAAAGTCCCTCAGCAGAAAGCAATTCTGGTATTTTTTCTGACTTCTACTGGTCGTTTTCTATCAATACAGTTAAATAGAGGCAGTTGAACAGAAAAAAGTCCCTAAGCGGAAGCAGACAAGTCCTAGGTGTAGGAGAGTAGGGTAAGCTTCCTATGGTTACCCCCACTTTTTGCTGTGATTCTCTGTTTTTTTACTTTAGTCTGGCTGTGGCCCTGCTAATCAGACCCACAGCCTAGCTGTTCTCTCTCTAAATTGATACCGTGTACTTTAGGTACATACCAGATTGGTTACTGGGTCACCCTTGTGAGCCCCTGGATAGTGTACCATAGGTACCCCGGGCATAGGTGCACCCTAGGCCTACGAGGGGCTGCAGCATGTATTGTGCCACCCCTGGTTTGCCTTCCAAGCTGACACCACAGATCTATTCACACAGCCTGGGTAAGGTGGTATAATCACCCCTTACTTAGATATAGTATAACTATATCTATCCATCCATCTATATATATCTATCTATCTATCTATCTATCTATCTATCTATCTATCTATCTATATATATATATATATATATATATATATATATATATATATATATATATATAGAGAGAGAGAGAGACACATATACACCTATAAGTCACTCCTACGGCAGGCCTTGACAATCCTGGAGGCAGAGTGCTTGGTTTTATGTGAGAGGGTGCCCTAGCATGAGCTTAGACCCTCAGCATCACAAAATGGATGCTGCTGCCACAGACATGAGTCTGCCCTCCTGCTGCTGGACGAAACTCCGGCAGGGGAGGCCTGGACAATAGGTTTCCTGTCCAGGGAGGTGCTAGCACCTCCCCAGACAGGCTTTAGTGTATTGGGGAAGGGAGGGCTGCATTCAATGAATGTTTTCCAGACACTGCCTGGGGCACACAAGGTGCTCCATGCATTTCCCAGTTCAAACCAGTATGCTGAGGCACTCTGCCCCAGCTCTGGCGCGAAACCGGATAAAGGGAAAGGGGTGTGACCACCCCCTTCCCAGGTCCGCCCATAGGAGGGACCTTAAAGGTAGTCCAGCCCCTAAACTTAGTATAAGTATAGGATCCCAGGCCCTAGGACTTTAGATTACCCTGGACGAACCTCTGAAACATAAATCCTGGACCTTCGACACTCCATTTCGACTGTGTTGGACTTGGCCCTTCTGGCAGGTTCACCCCTAAACTTTTTGCTTTTAATGGTGACCTGGTGATGGTGATTTTTGGGTTCTGCGCACTTTCACTGTGTCCCAGTGGAAAGTGCGTGCGCACTCTGAGTGCGTGGAGTAAGGTTGGCCTGCCCTCCCATACGAATGCATGGGGAATGTATGTGTCCCTGGTAGTTCCTGATGCGTGGGGTGTACAGGCTCGAGTCTGGTATGTGCGGACTTGTGTGATTGAATGCTGCGAAATGATGTATGCGGCGTGTATGTGTCTAGTGGGGAAGTGCCACTTCTAGACATAAGTGTGCGGGTGCAGTAAGTATGCTGGCGCGTGATTCGCTGAAGCTGGCTGGGGAGCCTGGCTCCAGGAGTCTGTGTGGGTCTGCCCCGGTGGTGAATGGAGAGATTAGCATGCTGATGGCTGGGGAGGAGTGCACCTGGGTCCTGAATAGGGCTGGGCTTTTCCCACACAATGCTGGCTCCGCCCCCTGTGGTGCGACTGATGACCCTAGCCTGCTTGGTGAATGGAAAGGGTGGCTGAGGTAAACACAGTGCTCCACAACCAGCTGCGACTGGTTCTTCCCCCACCCTGCACCTGAAGACAAAGGGAAAAGATGTATAAAAAGAGGCTGTGACCTCTTCTAAAATGTTCTTGTTTGCCAACTTGAATCCTGCCAGGGGCGTGCTGCTGCTTGGGCCCGGGGGAAGGCTTGCCCCCCCTGGGCCCTGCCCAGCCCCTGTACTCCTGAAGGACTTGGCTGGACTGTTGGCTCCTCTAGCACCTGGGGGCCCTGGATTCCTTCTCTAGTGCTTGGGAGCGCTTGTCCTTCTCTAGCGCTGGGGAGCGCTTCATCTTTGCCCTAGGGCTGGGGAGTGCTTCATTTTACTTATAGCGCTGGAGAGCGCTTCACCTTGTGCCCTTCTCGCGCTTGGGAGCGCTTTATGTCCTGCTAGTGCTTGGGAGCGCTATTGATCTCAGCTGGTGCCCACCCGGCGTTGATTTGCCCCGTTTTATTTATATTATTCACGGGAGCCCACCCCGTATCGCGGAGAGACTTCACCGCCGCAGCCCAGGAGTATGTGCAGCCCCCGCCGGGCCGCCGCGCTGCCTGCGGCGACCCGGAAGAGGTTGTCCGGCCGGCCAATCCCAGCGCGGCCTGGCCGGAAGTCCCGCCCCCACCGCAGCCGCGAGACGAGGGAAGGGAACTGCTGCCCGAGGAGCCACGAAGGCTCCACATCGTGTCCCTGTCCTGAGATGGGGGACCGGGTGAAGAGCGGGCCGGGCGCATGGTGAAGGCGGTGCTCTCATGTGGTGAGAGAGCCCCGCAAAAGCGCTACCGCCGATCCGAGCAAGAGAGGAGACGCCGCAGGAGAGGAAACGCCGCCTCCCACACAGCCGGTGAGTGCAGGCATCCCCGCGGGTTGTCCCTCTGTGCTCCCCTTTACTTCTGAGTCCCCGAGGGGGCTCCTGGGGGCATTTGACGATTCTTGAGTCCCCCGAGTGGGACTTCAACTTTTCTGTGTACCGAGCCCCGAGAGGCTCAAAGCGCCCCTTTGTTTCCGAGCCCACGAGAGGCTCTTGGCTCATTCTGGATATCGAGTCCCCACAGGAGGGACTCCAACGAAGGCCCCACATTGTTCTCGAGCCCAGAGAGGCTCGTGGGGGCATTTGTTTCATTTGAGCCCCGAGAGGTTCAGAGGCATTGATGAGATTTCGAGTCCCCAGGAGGGGGACTCCAACGTTGGGGGCCATTTTGTGTTTAAGAGCCTGAGAGGCTCGAGGGGGCATTTGTTTACTTGAGTCCAGCGAGGCTCCCAGGGGGACAGACCTTTTCTTCAGAGCCTGTGAGGCTCCAACGTGAGGCCCCATTGTTTCCACCAGTTGCCCAGCACTTTGTGGGCAACTGCTCTGTTTAGGCCCCTGACTCTGGGACACAGGGCGTCCTAGCCCTAGAGAGGCCAGTTGGCCTAGGGACAGTCACAGGTGGTGACTAATGTGAATTTTGCGCAACTTGTGATTTACTTGCTAAGGTGATTTCTGCGCAATTGTTTGTTCCTTACACCTCTGAATGTATGTTATGCATCATGTGTTATGTGCTTATACCCCTACAGGTATTGTGATACTTAGGTGGTTGTTCTTGCTAGTACAGGTGGTGCTAGCGAGGTCCTAGTTCCCTGCGTAACATTCTCCTAAGGTAGTTAGGGTTGCGTAGGTGGTACTACTGGTTACCAGTGATTACTGGTTGTGTGCTTTATGTTCTATTCTGTGCGACAGTGCTTTATATGCAATGTCTACATGCTAATTATACCAAGTGCTAAGTTCTAAAGGTGCTGATTCCTGACAGTGGTCCAGGTGGCCCTGTCTTGTACATATCCCGTGTAAATTCTGCCGTGCCTGTTGGCACATAGTAAGGTGTGTGTTTTTATCTAATGTGTTTTGGTGTAATACAAAGGCTATTTTTATACATAACCTTGTGTGGAGTTTCCTTTGTGGTTGGCCTTGGGTGTTGTTGCTGGGGGTGCGTGCGCAAACACTTAACTCACATTGCCTCCGAGTTTAGCCTTACTGCTCGTGCTAAGTTACCAAGGGGGTGAGCAGGGGTTATCTTGGCGTGTAACTCCCTTGCCCTGATGTGGAAGTGGTGGTCTCTGACTGAATTTGGCGCAAGCCCTGGCCAGCCAGGGATCCCATTTCTAACAGACTGGAAGATGGGAGACATCTCCCTTGTGGTCAAGGAGTGACCACCCTGTTCAAACAGGCACCAACAGCAATTTTGCCAGCCTGCATTTTCGAGGCTCCCGCCGGATCCCGAAGAATCTGCGACACAGGACACAGATTTCCAAACATCTCTGACACCGACCTTCCCTCACAGCAAAGCTGAGACCCGTGGCAGACAAGAGAGATGTGGGACCGGAACTCCTGGACATCCTGCATTTTGCAAACTGCACTCACTTCACGAGGTATCTCGAAGTTGTGCATTGGGGTACTTGAAGCCCCAGACCGAGCACCATTGGCACTGAAGCTCAGAGGTCCCCACTCCACGAGTGTCCTGTGGGCCCCACTTTTGCATTTCAGCTTGATGCATCTTCCCGGTTCTTAGTCCATTGGCTAGTGATCCCCTGGAAGACTTCCTATTAAATTTAACTTGCTTTCCTGGTTGCTCCAGGTGTGCTCCATCTTCCCTACAAAGGAGAAGCACCCCAGACCTTGCTGGTCAGCAACAAAGCCAATCTTGACTTCCTGCGTGGATTGCGTTTGCCAAGGCTTGTTGGGTCCAATCCAGATACCAGCACTGCAGTCAACTAGATCCTTTCTGGGACAGTTCGAATCCAGCTCCTGGTTGTCGTCAACGCCTCCTGGACCTCGTGGCTGAAGAGACAAGCTTCACCTTTTCACATGAAATCACCCGACATTGGCTGGTAGCTTTCCATTGCCATCCTGGTCACTGGCAAGTGACCCAGACTCTGTCCCTTCTGCTTTCAGGTTCTTCAGATCTTCGATCCACCCTTGGATGCACCCGGACACTTTCCTCTGGTCGCCTGCAGCACTTCTTTGCAGCTCTCCATTGAAATCGACGACAAAACCCGACATCAAAAGACACCTATGCACCCGGCTTCCGTGGGTGAGATAACACGAGTACTCTGGTAGTCTCGAGGGTATTGGCCCTCCGAGTGTCTAAGTCTAAAAGGGTTCCATCGTAATCCATCCGGAAGTATCCTTAAATTGTAAATTTGTAACTTGTTTGTTTCCCATAGAAAGTCATTGGTAACCAGCCGCTGTGTTTAGACACTGCACGCGTCTCCCTACTTCCTAACCGTTGGTTGTTTAAAGTAGCCCCAGCAATTCCACAGGCCCCAGGCCTGCTTTCTAATTCTCACATGGTTCTTATACCACTATTTTAGTATATGGTTTGTGAGGGCCCTAGGGCAAAACGTATACTGTGCAACTTATCGTATGCTAATTGAGTAACTTGTATTGTACTTTTACCTCTAACCTCATAAAGAGTGCAGAGGGGTTGTGTTTAGAATAAATACATACATATGTGATATATACCTTGTGTGGTGTCCTTTCATTTGGTTCTCAAGGGATTATAATTGGTAAAACAACTTGCTTAATGCGCTCTCTGAAGTCTTTGCCTGATGACTGCTGGTCCATGTTACCAGTAGGATAGCTTTCTATAAGGTTGACTTTACAACCACCATCAATAAGGGTCGATTAGACTCGTACAAGGTGCCCACTAGAACTAGTGGACATCACATGCCAGGTTAACTTCTCACACTAGGGCTAATCTCCAGAGCCCACAAAGTACATAAACATATAAGTTAACTAAAGTATATAAAAGAGGTCTCGAATACGCGACTTCAAAATGGAAGAGGGTGACCATTTTAATAATGGCAATGTGTCCCTCCATTAACAGTGGCAGTTTGATCCAGCGTTCTATTTGCGTGGTCAATCTGTTCACGGCTGGTCCATAGTTTAAGCGAAGTACAATCTCTTTTTGTTTATGCATTATAATGCCACAATACTTAGTAGTCCTCGCATACAGAGGATGGGGTACTGGAGCACACAATGTGTTTTAGCGTCACTGAGATGGAAAAGTTCCTATTTGGCCCAGTTAAACGAGAGGCCCGAAAGGCCAATAAATTGAATGACAGCTTATGAGAGGAGAAAAACCAAAGGTGGTGATGGACGGAGCGTTGACAATACAAACACTCACCCCAGTCAACTGATCTGGGTTTAATCCATCACCGTTCTTTAGCACACTCCGCCACCCCAGTTCAGACATGGCCATATGCAAATCAGTCTGACCCTGTGCCTCATGGGAACAGTACAGTCCGAACTGCCAAGCCATGTCTTCCCTGGACCGGAATCAAGCTTCCCAGGACCGGTTGCTGGCATTACAGCCGTCTTCAGCCGGGCTTGCTTGACTCCAGTGGCAAAGTGAGCAAGGGACTCACGTCTGAGCATACCCTGCCAACTTTTGGGGAGCAAAGTGGTACAAAAGGGGGTGGTGATGGACGGAGCATCTGAGCCAATCAAACACACTTGTTCGCCCTAAGTTGGCAGGGTATGCTCAGACGTGAGTCCCTTGCTCGACTGGGTGTGAGTGTATGATTGGCTCAGATGCTCCGTCCATCACCACCCCCTTTTGTACCACTTTGCTCGCCATAAGTTGGCAGGGTATGCTCAGACGTGAGTCCCTTGCTCACTTTGCCACTGGATTCAAACAAGCCCGGCTGAAGACGGCTGAAATGCCAGAAACCGGTCCTCGGAAGCTTGTTTCCGGTCCAGGGAAGGCATGGCTTGGCAGTTCGGCTGGACTGTTCCCATGAGGCACAGGGTCACACTGATTTGCATATGGCCATGTCTGAACTGGGGTGGCAGAGTGGGCTAAAGAACGGTGATGAATTAAACCCAGGTCTGTCGACTGGGTGTGAGTGTTTGATTGGCCCAGATGCTCCGTCCATCACCACCCCCTTTTGTACCACTTTGCTCGCCATAGGTTGGCAGGGTATGCTCAGACGTGAGTCCCTTGCTCACTTTGCGACTGGATTCAAGCAAGCCGGGCTGAAGACGGCTGAAACGCCAGAAACCGGTCCTCGAAGCTTGTTTCCGGTCCAGGGAAGGCATGGCTTGGCAGTTCGGGCTGGACTGTTCCCATGAGGCAAAGGGTCAGACTGATTTGCATATGGCCATGTCTGAAATGGGGTGGCAGAGTGGCTAAAGAACAGTGATGAATTAAACCCAGATCTGTCGACTGGGTGTGAGTGTTTGATTGGCTCAGATGCTCCCTCCATCACCACCCCCTTTTGTACCACTTTGCTCGCCATAGGTTGGGAGGTTATGCTCAGACGTGAGTCCCTTGCTCACTTTGCGACTGGATTCAAGCAAGCCGGGCTGAAGACGGCTGAAATGCCAGAAACCGGTCCTCGGAAGCTTGTTTCCGGTCCAGGGAAGGCATGGCTTGGCAGTTCGGGCTGGACTGTTCCCATGAGGCAAAGGGTCAGACTGATTTGCATATGGCCATGTCTGAAATGGGGTGGCAGAGTGGCTAAAGAACAGTGATGAATTAAACCCAGATCTGTCGACTGGGTGTGAGTGTTTGATTGGCTCAGATGCTCCCTCCATCACCACCCCCTTTTGTACCACTTTGCTCGCCATAAGTTGGCAGGGTATGCTCAGACGTGAGTCCCTTGCTCACTTTGCCACTGAAGTCAAGCAAGCCCGGCTGAAGGGCACTTTGCTATGTTCTGCAATGTTTTTGGACCCAAAGTACACATGGTTGATAATCCAGAGGAAGAGCGGGAGGAAGTAAAAACATTTATCTTTCAAATTAAAGATTCTGAATCAGTGGAAGATATACAATATCCTAGCTGTGAGATAGGATTGGATGGCCAGAAATTCAGGGTATATGCTGATCATCAAACACCGGTAGACACGAGGCAGGGACGAATGCGACCAAGCGGAAGAACATATCCAGTTCGGTAATGCTGGGAATTCGTACGACTGTTACCCTCTATAGCCAGTGAATATTGTGGGGAAAGCAACATCGCTCTAAATAGAAGATATCCGCATAGGAAATAATCATGGATATCGGAGATGAGAGGACACCACGAACATATATATAAATAGAAGAAAAGAACTAAAACGCTCAAACCACAATAAAAAGATTGAAATAACAAGATGACTATACTTCAACGATAAGGTTCTATATCTTAACTCTGCGAAACCGGTCGCAAGGGACATTTAAAGCCTACAACCACACTGACATGATTATCTAAGATTAAAGAAATTGAACTTTACGCATTTCTAATGTGATGGTGAGGCACTTGATGACGTTTGGCGATAGTGACCCAACACCACAACGACTCCAATAACTTAGAAGGATACCAATCACATGAAAGTGAGGACCCCGCTAATAATTGTCCTGATGAAGGTGTGACCATATCTACGGTACCAACACCGAAACGCGTCGACGCACAGAGAAATAGAGAATCCAAGCAAAGCCTAGAAGATACCGACTATATGTAAATCTAATAATTGTGGTATCAATATATGAATTGTGCAAGGCTATTGGACCCCACAAATTGGTAGAAATAGCATTTGAGCCATTACAGTATAAGGGGTGTTTTTTATGTTCTGTATGCTTAGTGCTATTGGAAATTACTGTATTGTGAAATATATTGACTGGACTAGGTTTTTTATGCACTATTTTTAGATTAAAAAAAGTCTTTTATGTATTCTTTTTTTATTTCCAAATGTATGAGATGTCTTTACATTGTATGCTTTCAGAATATTTGTTTTTTCTAAAATTTTAACCTGAAATAATGTGTATTTGTTTTAATAAAACGATTGTGAACGTTATATCTTAGTCCTTGGCCTGTTCCCTGACAACACGTGTATGGGTGAGGTGGGACTCTAGTTTTTTAAATATATATTGTTGCCTTATGAGTTAGTCCAGGGATATTCTATAGACTTGCTTGGTCATTTAGTACCCTGTTCCCTGGAACACGAGGGGTCTTCTCTCTTACCTTGACTATATGCTGATTCCTGTTCTCCGTTCACGTTGATTGACAAAAAAGATCTTGATGAGAAATTTGGGGATGGGATGTTAGAATTGGAGAAGGCTGACATCTGTCCTACAGGTTACAACAAAGGACCCATACCGCTAGAACGTATGGCTAGAATGAGGATATCATTTAAAGACAGGCTCACAGTAGGCAAAGTGTACATAACAAAACAGGGTTCGAGTTTGTTAGGGTGGAGGCATCAGAAGGAATTGGGGATCAAACTAGATCCCAACAACCACGAACAGGTTTTATTGATAGAGCCTCCAGCAATTGGAACAGATTTGGTGGAGGAATTCTCTGATGTTTTCAATGATAAGTTGGGTTTATTAAAAAACTACATGCACAAAATTGTACTGAAGGAAGGCTCTATCCCGGTGGTACACAAAACTCGCTCCATTCCCTTGATGATGAGAGATCCACTAAAAGTAGAGATTGAAAAATTGTTAAGTCAAGGTGTTATTCAAGAAGTTGAGAGCTCAACCTGGTTGACGCCCCTTGTTATCACAACCAAGGATGGGGGGCGGAGCCTAAGACTTTGTGTGGATTTAAGGTCTTTAAATGCTAATATTCAAGTTGGCAGACACCCATTACGAGGATAAATGAAATGTCGAGTACAATTCATGGGGCAAAGTTCTTCAGTGTCCTGGACTTATCCTCAGCATATTATCAAATCAGGTTGCATCCTGACTCCCAGCTCTTGACTGCCTTTACCACCCCATTCGGCAACTTTAAGTTCTTGAGGATGCCGTTTGGGTTGGCTTCGGCAGCCTCTGCTTTTCAAAGAGCTATGCAGCATGTGTTGAAGGATTGCACTAAAACTTTGTGTTTTCAGGGCGATGTATTAATCTATGGATCAAGTGAGGAAGAACATGACCGCAATGCACGCACAGTGCTAGAAGAGCTGAGAAAAGTAGGGTTCACCACTAAGAAAAGCAAATGCAAAATCGGAGTGTCATCAGTGGACTATCTTGAGCATACAATATCAGAAGAGGGCATAAAACCTAAGATCCATCTGGTGGATGCAGTAAGGAGAGCTCCAATTCCGGTAAACAAAGATGAAATTTGGACTTTTTTGGGTTTGGCAGAATACATGTCGAAATACATAAAGAACTTTGCAATGCTCTCACAACCTCTCAGAGACCTGGTAAAGAAGGATACGGAATTTATTTGGGGTATAGAAAAGAGCACAGCATAAGAGAAAATTAAGAAAGCGATTATATCTGCACCATTCATAGGAAAGTTCAATGTGGAAAAAGACACTGTAATCTTCACTGATACAAGTGCTAAAGGAATTGGAGCCACATTAGCTCAAAGACTGGACTCAAAGATCAATGTAGTGGCTTTTGCGTCTAGAACGCTCACGATATCAGAGCAAAATTACTCAACAGTGGAAAAAGAGGCACTGGCAGTGTATTGGGCAGTGAAACATTTCAGCTTTTATGTGTGGGGAATTTCTTTTGAAATACATACAGACCACAAACCTCTATTGTCTTTGTTCAGCAAAAAAGAAATAGAAAGCATGACCCCAAGGATTGCTAAATGGTGTATTGGTCTTCAAGGATATAATTTCAGGATGGTGCATATTCCAGATCCTTAAAATAAGGTTGCAGATTATTTATCCAGGGCACCAGTTAATGGGGATTCGGTGGAGGCAATGGAAAAGGGTGTGGTTTTGGAAATAGGACAATCAGCCATCACAAAAGATCTGTGGAACTTTAACATGGAAAAGGATGATGTAATACAAAATGTAAAAAAACTTGTTGTGGAAGGGTGGCCTAGTAAATGTAAAGATTTGCCATTTGACATGCAACCGTTTTGGAATGTGAAAGATGACTTGTCAATTATAGGGGAAAACTTGTACAAGTCAGGAAAGATTGTTCCCCCAGTGGGTTTGTTGAGTCATATTGTGGACCTCACACATGAAGGACACATGAAGGACACTTGGGCAGAAGCTTATGCAAGGCAAAATTAAGATCCGAGTATTGGTTCCCTAAAATGGATCAATTAATTGAAGAAAAAGTAAAAGAGTGTTATGCGTGTGGGCTCAGTGATAAGACAAGAACAATCAGGCGGGCTCCCCTCATTCCGGTACAAGTTCCTGAAACACCCTGGGACAAGCTGGGACTGGATATCACGGGGCCCCTACAAGTCAAGGGTTCACATGATTGGTATCTACTGGTACTTATTGACTACTACTCATGTTGGATCACACACAAATGTGTTCACAACATTGACACAAAAGCAATTATATCGTTTTTAAGTGACACATTCTCTAGAGAAGGCATCCCCTCCACTTTGGTTATAGACAACGGAGTACAGTTGGTGTCGGAGGAGATGAAAGTCATTCTTAGACATTTGTCTGTGAACCATGTACGCACTCCCCTTTATTGTCCTAAGGCCAATGGTAAAGTAGAAAGAGCTAATAGGATGCTGAAAGATTGCATACAACTAGCAGGAAGGTCGGGCATATCAGTGGAGCAGGCCATAAAAGATATTTTATGGTCGTATCACACGACACCCAGCCTCAGCACAGGTTATTCTCCTTTTGAATTATTGAGAGGAAGGAAAGCGGGCTCTAAGTTGTCACCCAACTGGTTGTTTCCTAAAGAACTAGTTAACGTGAACAAGGAAGACTTTAGAAGGGATGTAGAGTCACGCCAAGGCAAGTACAAAAGGTGGTACGACAAGAAGTGGGGTACAAGAGAAAAGATTTTAAGACAAGGTCAGTTGGTGTACATAAGGAAACCGGAAGGGTTGGGCAGGAAAGGGGACAAGTACTTCGCCCCAGAAAGAATAAAAGAGGTGCACAAGAATATGGTCACTTTGGAGAATGGAAAGAAATGGAGTATGGACAGAGTAGCCCCTGGGAAAATTGGTGCAGAACCAAGTGTGAGTGACAGTGCTGAGGTGAGAGAAGATATGGGGGGAGAGCCTCCATTGAGAAGGGGTACTAGGACTCGCAAAGCACCGGGGTGCATCAGGATTTTCATCGGGATTAGTGTTTGTTTCTGACCCAGTTGATCATTTTACACCAGGTCTACTGTCTTAGACCTATTATGTTCTGTTTGCCGTTTTCTTCTTGTTCTCTCTTCTGGCTTTATTTCCTTTTCTCTTTCTCTCTCTGGCCCGTCCCTACTCCCTGTTCACTCCTTCCTTCCTATTCTTACCTGCTTCTGCTTTTCTGCTCTTCTTCCCTGTGGAAGGAAGAGGTGTTGTAACCTTCCATCTTTTCCCACTATCTCTTTTCCCCCCCTCCTTCCTTCACCTAGTTGGTACACCCCCAGCAGTGCTCTAGAAGGCTGCTTTAGAATGTTGGCGTGGCCACTCAGCTTTACCTGATGCCTGCAGCTGGGGGTGCGCTTTATCATTCATCACAATAAATGAAACTTGTGACTTACCAGTTGGTGTATTGCCTAGTTACTACAGGTAGCCCACCAGCAGCATTCTTGTCCTCATGGTCTCGAGTAAGCCCAGCGTGACAGCAAGATTTAGTGCTTAGATTGTATTTGACACATCTGTGGCCAGGCTAACCCTTCTTGCTGCGGTCTCTCAATGGAGAGCTGAGTGAAACAGAATCATGAATGTACTCAGGCACAGTATTTTGCCATGCTGAAGAAGAGAAAAGGAGTCAATATATTATTATACACTGAAATCCAAAAGCTTCCACCTCAGGTTCAAGAGGCATGCCTTCTCATGAGAGTATTTGTTAGTTGAACTTCCGAGACTTTTTGTTGCAAAATTAAACATTTGTTTATTGAGCATCAGCTTCAATTCATTAAAAAAACTTGCAGACTTTCATGTGGGCATCATAATGTTTCTGTATATTTTCCCAAACAACAACAATAAGCAAGGCTGCTTAATGTTCATTCGCTAATTAGGCATTATTGAGGAGTCCATTCTCTGCTAAGAGATAACAAACTCAAACGTCTTGTTCTTTTAAAGCCGTGGTTGAAAGAGTGGCCACGTTTTAGACCTGTCAACCTTAGGGTGTTCTTCCCCAAACATTTTGCCTACTTACCTCCAATTTATGCTTGATTTTTGCTTTTGTTAGTCTTAGCACTTTGTGCACTTTATTACTGTGAACTAGTGCTAACGTTTTTTTGCTCACTGCCCTAAACATGGTTTGTTTGACATATACCTAATTAGTATTTTTATTGTACTTGTAAGTCCTCTATAGAGTGGTATACCATATACCCACTGCCTGTGTATTAAATGTTACCTGTGGGTCGGCAAAAAGAACAATTGATTACAGGATGCAGAAGAATGTGATACATTCCCCCCAGTACAGAGATCTGGGCCTAAATCCATAGTTATTTTGCTCCCCATGCCATTCCAATTTGAACCCAGCCATATGCAAATCAGTCTTGACCCGAACTGCCAGGCCAGGACCTCCCTGGACTGGAAACAAGCATTGTAGGACCGGGTTCGGGGTTTCACCCCTCATCAGCCAGGATAGCTTGACTGACAAGGCGTACCTCTGGGCCAGCACCAGAGTGTACAAGAAGGTATCTGGAGGGGCTCTCAAATGGAGGTCAGGGTTCCCACCAGTTGAAGGAGGGGAAGATAAAAAGAAGGAGTTCTCTGAGAGGCCTCAAAACAATTCTCAAGTAAGAAGGTCCCTTTCCCAATCTGGCCACCAGAAGAAAGGATTCTCTGACAAGAACCATAACAAGTATGCCCCCAAGTGCTATGAATGTAATGAATAAGGGCATTTTAAGGGTGATCCCAGGTGCCCCAAGAGGGCACAGCCTCCTACTGGAGGAAAACCTAGTTGGCTAGTGTAGTTCTTGGGGAGGAGATGGCCCCAGTCAGTGGGGGGGGGGAGTCAGTGAGGTTACCGTAGTGTCTCTGGGTGACGTGAAGATGGTGCCCAAAGCCCACATGTCTTCCAATACTGCAAAGTATAGACAATAGGTCACCATCAATGGGCAGAGAGTGGGGACTCTGAGGGACACATGAGCCAATATGACAATAACAATGTGTCATCTGGTGTCCTCAGAGCAACTGATTCCTATTACATTCCACTAGGATGTAGTAGCAGAAAACAAGGAGAGCCACTACCCTGTGGCTCTAGTTGCCTTTGAGGTGGAGGGGCCTCGGGGGCTCAGATCTTCTAAAAGTTTCTGTGAGCACTGCAATGCCTGTGGATTGTTTGATGGGGAATGATCTTGAGCACACTGCCTGGAAGGAAGTCAATCAATCAATCAATCAATATTTGTTAAGCACAACTCCCCACCCACTTGGGTATCAAGGCGTGGGGGGAGGGGGGCTGCATGTCCTACTGGGCACCTAGGTTCAATTGAAGAGCCAGGTCTTGAGATCCTTCCTGAACTGGGTTAGCGACAGGATAGCCTGAGGTGGAGAGGCTATCCAGGTTTTGGCGGCCAGCTAGGAGAAGGATATTCCTCCGATCTTGGTCTTACGGATCCTAGGGATGGCGGCAAGGGGTAGTTTAGTGGAGAGGAGGTGTCTGGTGGTTACGAGGAATGAGAGGCAGTGGTTCAGGTTGCTGGTCTAGCGTCGTGGATGGCTTTGGAGGCATGTTTGAGGAGCTTGAACATGCCTCTTTTTTTGACTGGGAGCCAGTGGAGTTCCCACAGGTGTTCGAAGTGGACCTCTGGTCACGCCTGGAAATGTTGGAGTTGCTTGAGTGGGTTTGTGTGACTATTAGGTCCATGGCTGTACAGAGGGGAGTCAAAGAGGTTCTAGAGCCTGGAAAAATGGCAGAGACAATTGGCAAGAGAGGGAAGGGCAGGAAGTGTAGGAAACCAGCCCCTGAATGTCCCACAAAGAAGGTGGATGGGGCACCGGAGGAGGCTTCCCCAGGGCCTAAAGGGAAGGACATTGCCTCCTTTGGTAACTTGTCTGAGCTGGCTGGATGGCAAGTACAAGGGGGACCCACCAGGGAGGAGTCCTGTAAAGCACAAAGAGAGTGCCTAATGCTGGAGGGCATGATGCAACAGGCTGAAGCCCAGGCAGCTGGTGATACCTCTGGAGAGCACCGTATCTATTAGGAGAATGATCTCCTGTATAGTGAGCCTAAGGCACCTGTGCATAGGGAAAATCAGACACTGGTATTTCCCCAATGCTACAGGACCTTCCTGCTGGGGTTGCTCATAAAACAGGCTTGTCTCCCACGTTTACTGGCCCCGGATTAAAATTTCCTGAGATATATTCTGTAGGACTTGCATGACCTGCCAGGCCAGTGGGAAGACAGAGAAAAAGCTGAAAGTTCCCCTGAATCCCTTGCATGTCATTGACACCTGCTTTTTCTTTTCTTGTTATACTTCATTTCTAATTTTTTTGTAATAGGAAAAACAAGTGGCAGAATTTGTGGCCGCTCCCGTGCAAGATGAGGGTCCAAGAGCACATATCATGCTAAACCAAGGGGACTGCCAAATACTAAAGGCCAGGCTATTTGTAATTTCAATCAGAGACATCTGTGTCCAATGTCAGCAAATAATCATGCAGTGGCTGGCAGATGTCCTTGGGTTGGGACTTGGGGAGTTGCACTGTGGCGTACGCTTCACTAGTGGTATCACAGTAGATCATATCGTTCAGCCAGTTGTCATCAGTAGAACAATGTTTACTTCTTTAGCAAGGCATTGTTTAACTAGCAACAAGGGCATGACCGGGCTGGATGGTAATGACGTAGCCCTGGAGGGCTGGTAGAGGATCAGGTGTGTGATCAATACCAGTCTTGGTGCTAGAGTGCGCATTTTCATCCAGTAGGATTGGACTTCAGGGGAAGTCCAGGCAAGATGAATAAAGTCAGCATTACCAGCCCAGCACTTTGGACTGTTGTGTGATAATGTGGGATCTATGTTTGCCAGACCATGCACTGTAGTGTACATGCAGTGGATGAACTTATTATGCATTCGCTTATGCCTATGGTTATGAAAGACAAGTTTTATTTGTGCGCAACACTAGCGCCAGGCCTTATCTGGTATTCAGTGCCCTATGTAGCACTCTCATGCTGCCCTGACCTTTCCATCACTTCCTGTTTTTAAGGGAATGCAAGTTTGATAGAGCCTAGAGACCAGTTGTGTCCCTTCAGTCGCTGTGAGCACTAATGTCAATGGTGGGAATTCCTCCAGCCCCAGAGGATACAAGAGTAACCTATTGCGTGAAGTGTTGTGCAGTCATTGTAGTATAAAGTAGTAGTACAAAGTGATCCACATGTGTGGAGCTGCCAGAGTTGGTGATGTCAGCGTGTGTGATGACATGGCTGTTTGGGAAAAGGTCACCCACTGTGTGCAAACTATGATCAAGTAATGTACACTGTATTAGTTTTTCCTGCGTGAGAGGTAGCCAAGGGTAATGTGGCCGTGGGATAGCGGGAAAGTAGAGTAAACCTCCACCAGGCAGCAATAAAGCTTTTCCCATGCCCAGCTGTTAGTGTATCAGAGGGGTGGTGTCTCTGTATGCTCAGAGGCAGAGTAGAGGGCAGTGGTGATTGCTCGGCCAGGTCCCTCTCCGGTGTCGCGTATGGCAAATAAGCATCCATATTATAGCAGTGGTATGCGAATTGACATTGCGGCGCCAATAAATACAACTCAGTTCCGGCATTCCACATCCGCCCCCATGTCGGGGATTGTCAAGATATCCTAACGATTCTGGGTCTACGACCTGCCCAAATCAGCCGGGTCATAAGGCTCCTGGTGGTGACAAAGAAACTGTTAGAGGAATCTGTATGTTCAAACACAAATATAGACAAGCACTTGCAAATGCAATCAGTCTTGCTTTTCGGCCTCATATGTATTTAGCTATGCAGCACATTAGCCTGGGTGCTGAAACATCTACTGTTCTTTAACATGGAGGGAAAGTAAGCACCAAACTGCGTGACACGCCAGGTATGGGAACACATGGAGAGAAATATTGCCTTACAGATGGAAATGGTATAGTTCAAAGCTCTGTTTTTAATATAAAATCAGGGCCTTCGGTGGTCATATCACTGAAAATACAAGATTTGAAAAAAATATTATTGTCTACCGGTGCTCGTGGGTGACAATTTCTATGGACTGAAATCTAGGGAATGCTAAAGTGATTATGGTATTTTACTGGCCTCTGCTGGTCGTTTTCTATCAAGAGAGTTAAATAGAGTCAGTTGCCAGAATAAATAAAAAAAGAAAGTCCCTCAGCAGAAAGCAATTCTGGTATTTTTTCTGACTTCTACTGGTCGTTTTCTATCAATACAGTTAAATAGAGGCAGTTGAACAGAAAAAAGTCCCTAAGCGGAAGCAGACAAGTCCTAGGTGTAGGAGAGTAGGGTATGCTTCCTATGGTTACCCCCACTTTTTGCTGTGATTCTCTGTTTTTTTACTTTAGTCTGGCTGTGGCCCTGCTAATCAGACCCACAGCCTAGCTGTTCTCTCTCTAAATTGATACCGTGTACTTTAGGCACATACCAGATTGGTTACTGGGTCACCCTTGTGAGCCCCTGGATAGTGTACCCTAGGTACCCCGGGCATAGGTGCACCCTAGGCCTACGAGGGGCTGCAGCATGTATTGTGCCACCCCTGGTTTGCCTTCCAAACTGACACCTCAGGTCTATTCACACAGCCTGGGTAAGGTGGTATAATCACCCCTTACTTAGATATAGTATAACTATATCTATCCATATATATATATATATATATATATATATATAGATATAAATATATATATATATATATATATATATATATATATATATATATATAGAGAGAGAGAGAGAGAGAGAGTGAGACACATATACACCTATAAGTCACTCCTACGGCAGGCCTTGACAATCCTGGAGGCAGAGTGCTTGGTTTTATGTGAGAGGGTGCCCTAGCATGAGCTTAGACCCTCAGCATCACAAAATGGATGCTGCTGCCACAGACATGAGTCTGCCCTCCTGCTGCTGGACGAAACTCCGGCAGGAGAGGCCTGCACAATAGGTTTCCTGTCCAGGGAGGTGCTAGCACCTCCCCAGACAGGCTTTAGTGTATTGGGGAAGGGAGGGCTGCATTCAATGAATGTTTTCCAGACACTGCCTGGGGCACACAAGGTGCTCCATGCATTTCCCAGTTCAAACCAGTATGCTGGGGCACTCTGCCCCAGCTCTGGCGCGAAACCGGACAAAGGGAAAGGGGTGTGACCACCCCCTTCCCAGGTCCGCCCATAGGAGGGACCTTAAAGGTAGTCCAGCCCCTAAACTTAGTATAAGTATAGGATCCCAGGCCCTAGGACTTTAGATTACCCTGGACGAACCTCTGAAACATAAATCCTGGACCTTCGACACTCCATTTCGACTGTGTTGGACTTGGCCCTTCTGGCAGGTTCACCCCTAAACTTTTTGCTTTTAATGGTGACCTGGTGATGGTGATTTTTGGGTTCTGCGCACTTTCACTGTGTCCCAGTGGAAAGTGCGTGCGCACTCTGAGTGCGTGGAGTAAGGTTGGCCTGCCCGCCCATACGAATGCATGGGGAATGTATGTGTCCCTGGTAGTTCCTGATGCGTGGGGTGTACAGGCTCGAGTCTGGTATGTGCGGATTTGTGTGATTGAATGCTGCGAAATGATGTATGCGGCGTGTATGTGTCTAGTGGGGAAGTGCCACTTCTAGACATAAGTGTGCGGGTGCAGTAAGTATGCTGGCGCGTGATTCGCTGAAGCTGGCTGGGGAGCCTGGCTCCAGGAGTCTGTGTGGGTCTGCCCCGGTGGTGAATGGAGAGATTAGCATGCTGATGGCTGGGGAGGAGTGCACCTGGGTCCTGAATAGGGCTGGGCTTTTCCCACACAATGCTGGCTCCGCCCCCTGTGGTGCGACTGATGACCCTAGCCTGCTTGGTGAATGGAAAGGGTGGCTGAGGTAAACACAGTGCTCCACAACCAGCTGCGACTGGTTCTTCCCCCACCCTGCACCTGAAGACAAAGGGAAAAGATGTATAAAAAGAGGCTGTGACCTCTTCTAAAATGTTCTTGTTTGTCTACTTGAATCCTGCCAGGGGCGTGCTGCTGCTTGGGCCCGGGGGAAGGCTTGCCCCCCCTGGGCCCTGCCCAGCCCCTGTACTCCTGAAGGACTTGGCTGGACTGTTGGCTCCTCTAGCACCTGGGGGCCCTGGATTCCTTCTCTAGTGCTTGGGAGCGCTTGTCCTTCTCTAGCGCTGGGGAGCGCTTCATCTTTGCCCTAGGGCTGGGGAGTGCTTCATTTTACTTATAGCGCTGGAGAGCGCTTCACCTTGTGCCCTTATCGCGCTTGGGAGCGCTTTATGTCCTGCTAGTGCTTGGGAGTGCTATTGATCTCAGCTGGTGCCCACCCGGCGTTGATTTGCCCCGTTTTATTTATATTATTCACGGGAGCCCACCCCGTATCGCGGAGAGACTTCACCGCCGCAGCCCAGGAGTATGTGCAGCCCCCGCCGGGCCGCCGCGCTGCCTGCGGCGACCCGGAAGAGGTTGTCCGGCCGGCCAATCCCAGCGCGGCCTGGCCGGAAGTCCTGCCCCCACCGCAGCCGCGAGACGAGGGAAGGGAACTGCTGCTCGAGGAGCCACGAAGGCTCCACATCGAGTCCCTGTCCTGAGATGGGGGACCGGGTGAAGAGCGGGCCGGGCGCATGGTGAAGGCGGGGCTCTCATGTGGTGAGAGAGCCCCGCAAAAGCGCTACCGCCGATCCGAGCAAGAGAGGAGACGCCGCTGGAGAGGAGACGCCGCCTCCCACACAGCCGGTGAGTGCAGGCATCCCCGCGGGTTGTCCCTCTGTGCTCCCCTTTACTTCTGAGTCCCCGAGGCGGCTCCTGGGGGCATTTGACGATTCTTGAGTCCCCCGAGTGGGACTTCAACTTTTCTGTGTACCGAGCCCCGAGAGGCTCAAAGCGCCCATTTGTTTCCGAGCCCACGAGAGGCTCTTGGCTCATTCTGGATATCGAGTCCCCACAGGAGGGACTCCAACGAAGGCCCCACATTGTTCTCGAGCCCAGAGAGGCTCGTGGGGGCATTTGTTTCATTTGAGCCCCGAGAGGTTCAGAGGCATTGATGAGATTTCGAGTCCCCAGGAGGGGGACTCCAACGTTGGGGGCCATTTTGTGTTTAAGAGCCTGAGAGGCTCGAGGGGGCATTTGTTTACTTGAGTCCAGCGAGGCTCCCAGGGGGACAGACCTTTTCTTCAGAGCCTGTGAGGCTCCAACGTGAGGCCCCATTGTTTCCACCAGTTGCCCAGCACTTTGTGGGCAACTGCTCTGTTTAGGCCCCTGACTCTGGGACACAGGGCGTCCTAGCCCTAGAGAGGCCAGTTGGCCTAGGGACAGTCACAGGTGGTGACTAATGTGAGTTTTGCGCAACTTGTGATTTACTTGCTAAGGTGATTTCTGCGCAATTGTTTGTTCCTTACACCTCTGAATGTATGTTATGCATCATGTGTTATGTGCTTATACCCCTACAGGTATTGTGATACTTAGGTGGTTGTTCTTGCTAGTACAGGTGGTGCTAGCGAGGTCCTAGTTCCCTGCGTGACATTCTCCTAAGGTAGTTAGGGTTGCGTAGGTGGTACTACTGGTTACCAGTGATTACTGGTTGTGTGCTTTATGTTCTATTCTGTGCGACAGTGCTTTATATGCAATGTCTACATGCTAATTATACCAAGTGCTAAGTTCTAAAGGTGCTGATTCCTGACAGTGGTCCAGGTGGCCCTGTCTTGTACATATCCCGTGTAAATTCTGCCGTGCCTGTTGGCACATTGTAAAGTGTGTGTTTTTATCTAATGTGTTTTGGTGTAATACAAAGGCTATTTTTATACATAACCTTGTGTGGAGTTTCCTTTGTGGTGGGCCTTGGGTGTTGTTGCTGGGGGTGCGTGCGCAAACACTTAACTCACATTGCCTCCGAGTTTAGCCTTACTGCTCGTGCTAAGTTACCAAGGGGGTGAGCAGGGGTTATCTTGGCGTGTAACTCCCTTGCCCTGATGTGGAAGTGGTGGTCTCTGACTGACTTTGGCGCAAGCCCTGGCCAGCCAGGGATCCCATTTCTAACAGACTGGAAGATGGAAGACATCTCCCTTGTGGTCAAGGAGTGACCAACCTGTTCAAACAGGCACCAACAGCAATTTTGCCAGCCTGCATTTTCGAGGCTCCCGCCGGATCCCGAAGAATCTGCGACACAGGACACAGATTTCCAAACATCTCTGACACCGACCTTCCCTCACAGCAAAGCTGAGACCCGTGGCAGACAAGAGAGATGTGGGACCGGAACTCCTGGACATCCTGCATTTTGCACACTGCACTCACTTCACGAGGTATCTCGAAGTTGTGCATTGGGGTACTTGAAGCCCCAGACCGAGCACCATTTGCACTGAAGCTCATAGGTCCCCACTCCACGAGTGTCCTGTGGGCCCCACTTTTGCATTTCAGCTTGACGCATCTTCCCGGTTCTTAGTCCATTGGCTAGTGATCCCCTGGAAGACTTCCTATTAAATTTAACTTGCTTTCCTGGTTGCTCCAGGTGTGCTCCATCTTCCCTACAAAGGAGAAGCACCCCAGACCTTGCTGGTCAGCAACAAAGCCAATCTTGACTTCCTGCGTGGATTGCGTTTGCCAAGGCTTGTTGGGTCCAATCCAGATACCAGCACTGCAGTCAACTAGATCCTTTCTGGGACAGTTCGAATCCAGCTCCTGGTTGTCGTCAACGCCTCCTGGACCTCGTGGCTGAAGAGACAAGCTTCACCTTTTCACATGAAATCACCCGACATTGGCTGGTAGCTTTCCATTGCCATCCTGGTCACTGGCAAGTGACCCAGACTCTGTCCCTTCTGCTTTCAGGTTCTTCAGATCTTCGCTCCACCCTTGGATGCACCCGGACACTTTCCTCTGGTCGCCTGCAGCACTTCTTTGCAGCTCTCCATTGAAATCGACGACGAAACCCGACATCAAAAGACACCTATGCACCCGGCTTCCGTGGGTGAGATAACACAAGTACTCTGGTAGTCTCGAGGGTATTGGCCCTCCGAGTGTCTAAGTCTAAAAGGGTCCCATCGTAATCCATCCGGAAGTATCCTTAAATTGTAAATTTGTAACTTGTTTGTTTCCCATAGAAAGTCATTGGTAACCAGCCGCTGTGTTTAGACACTGCACGCGTCTCCCTACTTCCTAACCGTTGGTTGTTTAAAGTAGCCCCAGCAATTCCACAGGCCCCAGGCCTGCTTTCTAATTCTCACATGGTTCTTATACCACTATTTTAGTATATAGTTTGTGAGGGCCCTAGGGCAAAACGTATACTGTGCAACTTATCGTATGCTAATTGAGTAACTTGTATTGTACTTTTACCTCTAACCTCATAAAGAGTGCAGAGGGGTTGTGTTTAGAATAAATACATACATATTTGATATATACCTTGTGTGGTGTCCTTTCATTTGGTTCTCAAGGGATTATAATTGGTAAAACAACTTGCTTAATGCGCTCTCTGAAGTCTTTGCCTGATGACTGCTGGTCCATGCTACCACTAGGATAGCTTTCTATAAGGTTGACTTTACAACCACCATCAATAAGTGTCGATTAGACTCGTACAAGGTGCCCACTAGAACTAGTGGACATCACATGCCAGGTTAACTTCTCACACGAGGGCTAATCTCCAGAGCCCACAAAGTACATAAACATATAAGTTAACTAAAGTATATAAAAGAGGTCTCGAATACGCGACTTCAAAATGGAAGAGGATGACCATTTTAATAATGGCAATGTGTCCCTCCATTAACAGTGGCAGTTTGATCCAGCGTTCTATTTGCGTGGTCAATCTGTTCACGGCTGGTCCATAGTTTAAGCGAAGTACAATCTCTTTTTGTTTATGCATTATAATGCCACAATACTTAGTAGTCCTCGCATACAGAGGATGGGGTACTGGAGCACACAATGTGTTTTAGCGTCACTGAGATGGAAAAGTTCCTATTTGGCCCAGTTAAACGAGAGGTCCGAAAGGCCAATAAATTGAATGACAGCTTATGAGAGGAGAAAAACCAAAGGTGGTGATGGAGGGAGCGTTGACAATACAAACACTCACCCCAGTCAACTGATCTGGGTTTAATCCATCACCGTTCTTTAGCTCACTCCGCCACCCCAGTTCAGACATGGCCATATGCAAATCAGTCTGACCCTGTGCCTCATGGGAACAGTCCAGCCCGAACTGCCAAGCCATGTCTTCCCTGGATCGGAATCAAGCTTCCCAGGACCGGTTGCTGGCATTACAGCCGTCTTCAGCCGGGCTTGCTTGACTCCAGTGGCAAAGTGAGCAAGGGACTCACGTCTGAGCATACCCTGCCAATTTAGGGCGAACAAAGAAAAACCAAAGGTGATGATGGACGGAGCGTTGACAATACAAACACTCACCCCCAGTCAACTGATCTGGGTTTAATCCATCGCCGTTCTTTAGCTCACTCCGCCACCCCAGTTCAGACATGGCCATATGCAAATCAGTCTGACCCTGTGCCTCAGGGGAACAGTCCAGCCCGAACTGCCAAGCCATGTCTTCCCTGGACCGGAATCAAGCTTCCCAGGACCGGTTTCTGGCATTACAGCCGTCTTCAGCCGGGCTTGCTTGACTTCAGTGGCAAAGTGAGCAAGGGACTCACGTCTGAGCATACCCTGCCAACTTTTGGGGAGCAAAGTGGTACAAAAGGGTGTGGTGATGGACGGAGCATCTGAGCCAATCAAACACACTTGTTCGCCCTAAGTTGGCAGGGTATGCTCAGACGTGAGTCCCTTGCTCGACTGGGTGTGAGTGTATGATTGGCTCAGATGCTCCGTCCATCACCACCCCCTTTTGTACCACTTTGCTCGCCATAAGTTGGCAGGGTATGCTCAGACGTGAGTCCCTTGCTCACTTTGCCACTGGATTCAAACAAGCCCGGCTGAAGACGGCTGAAATGCCAGAAACCGGTCCTCGGAAGCTTGTTTCCGGTCCAGGGAAGGCATGGCTTGGCAGTTCGGCTGGACTGTTCCCATGAGGCACAGTGTCACACTGATTTGCATATGGCCATGTCTGAACTGGGGTGGCAGAGTGGGCTAAAGAACGGTGATGAATTAAACCCAGGTCTGTCGACTGGGTGTGAGTGTTTGATTGGCCCAGATGCTCCGTCCATCACCACCCCCTTTTGTACCACTTTGCTCGCCATAGGTTGGCAGGGTATGCTCAGACGTGAGTCCCTTGCTCACTTTGCGACTGGATTCAAGCAAGCCGGGCTGAAGACGGCTGAAACGCCAGAAACCGGTCCTCGAAGCTTGTTTCCGGTCCAGGGAAGGCATGGCTTGGCAGTTCGGGCTGGACTGTTCCCATGAGGCACAGGGTCAGACTGATTTGCATATGGCCATGTCTGAACTTGGGTGGCAGAGTGGGCTAAAGAACGGTGATGAATTAAACCCAGATCTGTCGACTGGGGGTGAGTGTTTGATTGGCTCAGATGCTCCGTCCATCACCACCCCCTTTTGTACCACTTTGCTCGCCATAAGTTGGCAGGGTATGCTCAGACGTGAGTCCCTTGCTCACTTTGCCACTGGATTCAAGCAAGCCGGACTGAAGACGGCTGAAATGCCAGAAACCGGTCCTCGGAAGCTTGTTTCCGATCCAGGGAAGGCATGGCTTGGCAGTTCGGGCTGGACTGTTCCCATGAGGCAAAGGGTCAGACTGATTTGCATATGGCCATGTCTGAAATGGGGTGGCAGAGTGGCTAAAGAACAGTGATGAATTAAACCCAGATCTGTCGACTGGGTGTGAGTGTTTGATTGGCTCAGATGCTCCCTCCATCACCACCCCCTTTTGTACCACTTTGCTCGCCATAGGTTGGCAGGTTATGCTCAGACGTGAGTCCCTTGCTCACTTTGCGACTGGATTCAAGCAAGCCGGGCTGAAGACGGCTGAAACGCCAGAAACCGGTCCTCGAAGCTTGTTTCCGGTCCAGGGAAGGCATGGCTTGGCAGTTCGGGCTGGACTGTTCCCATGAGGCACAGGGTCAGACTGATTTGCATATGGCCATGTCTGAACTGTGGTGGCAGAGTGGGCTAAAGAACGGTGATGAATTAAACCCAGATCTGTCGACTGGGTGTGAGTGTTTGATTGGCTCAGATGCTCCGTCCATCACCACCCCCTTTTGTACCACTTTGCTCGCCATAAGTTGGCAGGGTATGCTCAGACATGAGTCCCTTGCTCACTTTGCCACTGAAGTCAAGCAAGCCCGGATGAAGGGCACTTTGCTATGTTCTGCAATGTTTTTGGACCCAAAGTACACATGGTTGATAATCCAGAGGAAGAGAGGGAGGAAGTAAAAACATTTATCTTTCAAAATAAAGATTCTGAATCAGTGGAAGATATACAATATCCTAGCTGTGAGATAGGATTGGATGGCCAGAAATTCAGGGTATATGATGATCATCAAACACCGGTAGACACGAGGCAGGGACGAATGCGACCAAGTGGAAGAACATATCCAGTTCGGTAATGCTGGGAATTCGTACGACTGTTACCCTCTATAGCCAGTGAATATTGTGGGGAAAGCAACATCGCTCTAAATAGAAGATATCCGCATAGGAAATAATCATGGATATCGGAGATGAGAGGACACCACGAACATATATATAAATAGAAGAAAAGAACTAAAACGCTCAAACCACATTAAAAAGATTGGAATAACAAGATGACTATACTTCAACGATAAGGTTCTATATCTTAACTCTGCGAAACCGGTCGCAAGGGACATTTAAAGCCTACAACCACACTGACATGATTATCTAAGATTAAAGAAATTGAACTTTACGCATTTCTAATGTGATGGTGAGGCACTTGAGGACGTTTGGCGATAGTGACGCAACACCACAACGACTCCAATAACTTAGAAGGATACCAATCACATGAAAGTGAGGACCCGCTAATAATTGTCCTGATGAAGGTGTGACCATATCTACGGTACCAACACCGAAACGCGTCGACGCACAGAGAAATAGAGAATCTAAGCAAAGCCTAGAAGATACCGACTATATGTAAATCTAATAATTGTGGTATCAATATATGAATTGTGCAAGGCTATTGGACCCCACAAATTGGTAGAAATATCATTTCAGCCATTACAGTATAAGGGGTGTTTTTTATGTTCTGTATGCTTAGTGCTATTGGAAATTACTGTATTGTGAAATATATTGACTGGACTAGGTTTTTTATGCACTATTTTTAGATTAAAAAAATGTCTTTTATGTATTCTTTTTTTATTTCCAAATGTATGAGATGTCTTTACATTGTATGCTTTCAGAATATTTGTTTTTTCTAAAATTTTAACCTGAAATAATGTGTATTTGTTTTAATAAAAAGATTGTGAACGTTATATCTTAGTCCTTGGCCTGTTCCCTGACAACACGTGTATGGGTGAGGTGGGACTCTAGTTTTTTAAATATATATTGTTGCCTTATGAGTTAGTCCAGGGATATTCTATAGACTTGCTTGGTCATTTAGTACCCTGTTCCCTGGAACACGAGGGGTCTTCTCTCTTACCTTGACTATATGTGGTTCCTGTTCTCCGTTCACGTTGATTGACAAAAAAGATCTTGATGAGAAATTTGGGGATGGGATGTTAGAATTGGAGAAGGCTGACATCTGTCCTACAGGTTACAACAAAGGACCCATACCGTTAGAAGGTATGGCTAGAATGAGGATATCATTTAAAGACAGGCTCACAGTAGGCAAAGTGTACATAACAAAACAGGGTTCGAGTTTGTTAGGGTGGAGGCATCAGAAGGAATTGGGGATCAAACTAGATCCCAACAACCACGAACAGGTTTTGTTGATAGAGCCTCCAGCAATTAGAACAGATTTGGTGGAGGAATTCTCTGATGTTTTCAATGATAAGTTGGGTTTATTAAAAAACTACATGCACAAAATTGTACTGAAGGAAGGCTCTATCCCGGTGGTACACAAAACTCGCTCCATTCCCTTGATGATGAGAGATCCACTAAAAGTAGAGATTGAAAAATTGTTAAGTCAAGGTGTTATTCAAGAAGTTGAGATCTCAACCTGGTTGGCGCCCCTTGTTATCACAACCAAGGATGGGGGGCGGAGCCTAAGACTTTGTGTGGATTTAAGGTCTTTAAATGCTAATATTCAAGTTGACAGACACCCATTACGAGGATAAATGAAATGTCGAGTACAATTCATGGGGCAAAGTTCTTCAGTGTCCTGGACTTATCCTCAGCATATTATCAAATCAGGTTGCATCCTGACTCCCAGCTCTTGACTGCCTTTACCCCCCCATTCGGCAACTTTAAGTTCTTGAGGATGCCGTTTGGGTTGGCTTCGGCAGCCTCTGCTTTTCAAAGAGCTATGCAGCATGTGTTGAAGGATTGCACTAAAACTTTGTGTTTTCAGGGCGATGTATTAATCTATGGATCAAGTGAGGAAGAACATGACCGCAATGCACGCACAGTGCTAGAAGAGCTGAGAAAAGTAGGGTTCACCACTAAGAAAAGCAAATGCAAAATCGGAGTGTCATCAGTGGACTATCTTGAGCATACAATATCAGAAGAGGGCATAAAACCTAAGATCGATCTGGTGGATGCAGTAAGGAGAGCTCCAATTCCGGTAAACAAAGATGAAATTTGGACTTTTTTGGGTTTGGCAGAATACATGTCGAAATACATAAAGAACTTTGCAATGCTCTCACAACCTCTCAGAGACCTGGTAAAGAAGGATACGGAATTTATTTGGGGTACAGAACAGAGCACAGCATAAGAGAAAATTAAGAAAGCGATTATATCTGCACCATTCATAGGAAAGTTCAATGTGGAAAAAGACACTGTAATCTTCACTGATGCAAGTGCTAAAGGAATTGGAGCCACATTAGCTCAAAGACTGGACTCAAAGATCAATGTAGTGGCTTTTGCGTCTAGAACGCTCACGATATCAGAGCAAAATTACTCAACAGTGGAAAAAGAGGCACTGGCAGTGTATTGGGCAGTGAAACATTTCAGCTTTTATGTGTGGGGAATTTCTTTTGAAATACATACAGACCACAAACCTCTATTGTCTTTGTTCAGCAAAAAAGAAATAGAAAGCATGACCCCAAGGATTGCTAAATGGTGTATTGGTCTTCAAGGATATAATTTCAGGATGGTGCATATTCCAGGTCCTTAAAATAAGGTTGCAGATTATTTATCCAGGGCACCAGTTAATGGGGATTCGGTGGAGGCAATGGAAAAGGGTGTGGTTTTGGAAATAGGACAATCAGCCATCACAAAAGATCTGTGGAACTTTAACATGGAAAAGGATGATGTAATACAAAATGTAAAAAAACTTGTTGTGGAAGGGTGGCCTAGTAAATGTAAAGATTTGCCATTTGACATGCAACCGTTTTGGAATGTGAAAGATGACTTGTCAATTATAGGGGAAAACTTGTACAAGTCAGGAAAGATTGTTCCCCCAGTGGGTTTGTTGAGTCATATTGTGGACCTCACACATGAAGGACACATGAAGGACACTTGGGCAGAAGCTTATGCAAGGCAAAATTAAGATCCGAGTATTGGTTCCCTAAAATGGATCAATTAATGGAAGAAAAAGTCAAAGAGTGTTATGCGTGTGGGCTCAGTGATAAGACAAGAACAATCAGGCGGGCTTCCCTCATTCCGGTACAAGTTCCTGAAACACCCTGGGACAAGCTGGGACTGGATATCACGGGGCCCCTACAAGTCAAGGGTTCACATGATTGGTATCTACTGGTACTTATTGACTACTACTCATGTTGGATCACACACAAATGTGTTCACAACATTGACACAAAAGCAATTATATCGTTTTTAAGTGACACATTCTCTAGAGAAGGCATCCCCTCCACTTTGGTTATAGACAACGGAGTACAGTTGGTGTCGGAGGAGATGAAAGTCATTCTTAGACATTTGTCTGTGAACCATGTACGCACTCCCCTTTATTGTCCTAAGGCCAATGGTAAAGTAGAAAGAGCTAATAGGATGCTGAAAGATTGCATACAACTAGCAGGAAGGTCGGGCATATCAGTGGAGCAGGCCATAAAAGATATTTTATGGTCGTATCACACGACACCCAGCCTCAGCACAGGTTATTCTCCTTTTGAGTTATTGAGAGGAAGGAAAGCTGGCTCTAAGTTGTCACCCAACTGGTTGTTTCCTAAAGAACCAGTTAACGTGAACAAGGAAGACTTTAGAAGGGATGTAGAGTCACGCCAAGGCAAGTACAAAAGGTGGTACGACAAGAAGTGGGGTACAAGAGAAAAGATTTTAAGACAAGGTCAGTTGGTGTACATAAGGAAACCGGAAGGGTTGGGCAGGAAAGGGGACAAGTACTTTGCCCCAGAAAGAATAAAAGAGGTGCACAAGAATATGGTAACTTTGGAGAATGGAAAGAAATGGAGTATGGACAGAGTAGCCCCTGGGAAAATTGGTGCAGAACCCAGTGTGAGTGACAGTGCTGAGGTGAGAGAAGATATGGGGGAGAGCCTCCATTGAGAAGGGGTACTAGGACTCGCAAAGCACCGGGGTGCATCAGGATTTTCATCGGGATTAGTGTTTGTTTCTGACCCAGTTGATCATTTTACACCAGGTCTACTGTCTTAGACCTATTATGTTCTGTTTGCCGTTTTCTTCTTGTTCTCTCTTCTGGCTTTATTTCCTTTTCTCTTTCTCTCTCTGGCCCGTCCCTACTCCCTGTTCACTCCTTCCTTCCTATTCTTACCTGCTTCTGCTTTTCTGCTCTTCTTCCCTGTGGAAGGAAGAGGTGTTGTAACCTTCCATCTTTTCCCACTATCTCTTTTCCCCCCTCCTTCCTTCACCTAGTTGGTACACCCCCAGCAGTGCTCTAGAAGGCTGCTTTAGAATGTTGGCGTGGCCACTCAGCTTTACCTGATGCCTGCAGCTGGGGGTGCGCTTTATCATTCATCACAATAAATGAAACTTGTGACTTACCAGTTGGTGTATTGTCTAGTTACTACAGGTAGCCCACCAGCAGCATTCTTGTCCTCATGGTCTCGAGTAAGCCCAGCGTGACAGCAAGATTTAGTGCTTAGATTGTATTTGACACATCTGTGGCCAGGCTAACCCTTCTTGCTGCGGTCTCTTAATGGAGAGCTGAGTGAAACAGAATCATGAATGTACTCAGGCACAGTATTTTGCCATGCTGAAGAAGAGAATAGGAGTCAATATATTATTATACACTGAAATCCAAAAGCTTCCACCTCAGGTTCAAGAGGCATGCCTTCTCATGAGAGTATTTGTTAGCTGAACTTCCGAGACTTTTTGTTGCAAAATTAAACATTTGTTTATTGAGCATCAGCTTCAATTCATTAAAAAAACTTGCAGACTTTCATGTGGGCATCATAATGTTTCTGTATATTTTCCCAAACAACAACAATAAGCAAGGCTGCTTAATGTTCATTCGCTAATTAGGCATTATTGAGGAGTCCATTCTCTGCTAAGAGATAACAAACTCAAACGTCTTGTTCTTTTAAAGCCGTGGTTGAAAGAGTGGCCACATTTTAGACCTGTCAACCTTAGGGTGTTCTTCCCCAAACATTTTGCCTACTTACCTCCAATTTATGCTTGATTTTTGCTTTTGTTAGTCTTAGCACTTTGTGCACTTTATTACTGTGAACTAGTGCTAACGTTTTTTTGCTCACTGCCCTAAACATGGTTTGTTTGACATATACCTAATTAGTATTTTTATTGTACTTGTAAGTCCTCTATAGAGTGGTATACCATATACCCACTGCCTGTGTATTAAATGTTACCTGTGGGTCGGCAAAAAGAACAATTGATGACAGGATGCAGAAGAATGTGATACATTCCCCCCAGTACAGAGATCTGGGCCTAAATCCATAGTTATTTTGCTCCCCATGCCATTCCAATTTGAACCCAGCCATATGCAAATCAGTCTTGACCCGAACTGCCAGGCCAGGACCTCCCTGGACTGGAAACAAGCATTGTAGGACCGGGTTCGGGGTTTCACCCCTCATCAGCCAGGATAGCTTGACTGACAAGGCGTACCTCTGGGCCAGCACCAGAGTGTACAAGAAGGTATCTGGAGGGGCTCTCAAATGGAGGTCAGGGTTCCCACCAGTTGAAGGAGGGGAAGATAAAAAGAAGGAGTTCTCTGAGAGGCCTCAAAACAATTCTCAAGTAAGAAGGTCCCTTTCCCAATCTGGCCACCAGAAGAAAGGATTCTCTGACAAGAACCATAACAAGTATGCCCCCAAGTGCTATGAATGTAATGAATAAGGGCATTTTAAGGGTGATCCCAGGTGCCCCAAGAGGGCACAGCCTCCTACTGGAGGAAAACCTAGTTGGCTAGTGTAGTTCTTGGGGAGGAGATGGCCCCAGTCAGTGTGGGGGGGGAGGGGGGGAGTCAGTGAGGTTACCGTAGTGTCTCTGGGTGACGTGAAGATGGTGCCCAAAGCCCACATGTCTTCCAATACTGCAAAGTATAGACAATAGGTCACCATCAATGGGCAGAGAGTGGGGACTCTGAGGGACACATGAGCCAATATGACAATAACAATGTGTCATCTGGTGTCCTCAGAGCAACTGATTCCTATTACATTCCACTAGGATGTAGTAGCAGAAAACAAGGAGAGCCACTACCCTGTGGCTCTAGTTGCCTTTGAGGTGGAGGGGCCTCGGGGGCTCAGATCTTCTAAAAGTTTCTGTGAGCACTGCCATGCCTGTGGATTGTTTGATGGGGAATGATCTTGAGCACACTGCCTGGAAGGAAGTCAATCAATCAATCAATCAATATTTGTTAAGCACAACTCCCCACCCACTTGGGTATCAAGGCGTGGGGGGAGGGGGGCTGCATGTCCTACTGGGCACCTAGGTTCAATTGAAGAGCCAGGTCTTGAGATCCTTCCTGAACTGGGTTAGCGACAGGATAGCCTGAGGTGGAGAGGCTATCCAGGTTTTGGCGGCCAGCTAGGAGAAGGATATTCCTCCGATCTTGGTCTTACGGATCCTAGGGATGGCGGCAAGGGGTAGTTTAGTGGAGAGGAGGTGTCTGGTGGTTACGAGGAATGAGAGGCAGTGGTTCAGGTTGCTGGTCTAGCGTCGTGGATGGCTTTGGAGGCATGTTTGAGGAGCTTGAACATGCCTCTTTTTTTGACTGGGAGCCAGTGGAGTTCCCACAGGTGTTCGAAGTGGACCTCTGGTCACGCCTGGAAATGTTGGAGTTGCTTGAGTGGGTTTGTGTGACTATCAGGTCCATGGCTGTACAGAGGGGAGTCAAAGAGGTTCTAGAGCCTGGAAAAATGGCAGAGACAATTGCCAAGAGAGGGAACGGCAGGAAGTGTAGGAAACCAGCCCCTGAATGTCCCACAAAGAAGGTGGATGGGGCACCGGAGGAGGCTTCCCCAGGGCCTAAAGGGAAGGACATTGCCTCCCTTGGTAACTTGTCTGAGCTGGCTGGATGGCAAGTACAAGGGGGACCCACCAGGGAGGAGTCCTGTAAAGCACAAAGAGAGTGCCTAATGCTGGAGGGCATGATGCAACAGGCTGAAGCCCAGGCAGCTGGTGATACCTCTGGAGAGCACCGTATCTATTAGGAGAATGATCTCCTGTTTAGTGAGCCTAAGGCACCTGTGCATAGGGAAAATCAGACACTGGTATTTCCCCAATGCTACAGGACCTTCCTGCTGGGGTTGCTCATAAAACAGGCTTGTCTCCCACGTTTACTGGCCCCGGATTACAATTTCCTGAGATATATTCTGTAGGACTTGCATGACCTGCCAGGCCAGTGGGAAGACAGAGAAAAAGCTGAAAGTTCCCCTGAATCCCTTGCATGTCATTGACACCTGCTTTTTCTTTTCTTTTTATACTTCATTTCTCATTTTTTTGTAATAGGAAAAACAAGTGGCAGAATGTGTGGCCGCTCCCGTGCAAGATGAGGGTCCAAGAGCACATATCATGCTAAACCAAGGGGACTGCCAAATACTAAAGGCCAGGCTATTTGTAATTTCAATCAGAGACATCTGTGTCCAATGTCAGCAAATAATCATGCAGCGGCTGGCAGATGTCCTTGGGTTGGGACGTGAGGAGTTGCACTGTGGCGTACACTTCACTAGTGGTATCACAGTAGATCATATCTTTCAGCCAGTTGTCATCTGTAGAACAATGTTTACTTCTCCAGCACATAGCAAGGCATTGTTTAACTAGCAACAAGGGCATGACAGTCACTCTAAGTGTGCGGGGCTGGATGGTAATGACGTAGCCCTGGAGGGCTGGTAGAGCATCAGGGGTGTGATCAATACCAGTCATGGTGCTAGAGTGCGCATTTTCATCCAGTAGGATTGGACTTCAGGGGAATTCCAGGCAAGATGAATAAAGTCGGCATTATCAGCCCAGCACTTTGGACTGTTGTGTGATAGTGTGGGATCTATGTTTGCCAGACCTTGCACTGTAGTGTACGTGCAGTGGATGAATTCGCTTATGCCTATGGTTATGAGAGAGAAGTTTTATTTGTGCCCAACACTAGCGCCAGACCTTATCTGGTATCCAGTGCCCTATGTAGCACTCTCATGCTGCCCTGACCTTTCCATCACTTTCTGTTTTTAAGGGAATGCAAGTTAGATAGAGCCTAGAGACCAGTTGTGTCCCTTCAGTCGCTGTGATCACTAATGTCAATGGTGGGAATTCCTCCAGCCCCAGAGGATACAAGAGTAACCTATTGCGTGAAGTGTTGTGCAGTCGTAGTATAAAGTAGTAGTACAAAGTGATCCACATGTGTGGAGCTGCCAGAGTTGGTGATGTCAGCGTGTGTGATGACATGGCTGTTTGGGAAAAGGTCACCCACTGTGTGCAAACTATGAGCAAGTAATGTACACTGTATTAGTTTTTCCTGCGTGAGAGGTAGCCAAGGGTAATGTGGCCGTGGGATAGCGGGAAAGTAGAGTAAACCTCCACCAGGCAGCAATACAGCTTTTACCATGCCCAGCTGTTAGTGTATCAGAGGGGTGGTGTCTCTGTATGCTCAGAGGCAGAGTAGAGGGCAGTGGTGATTGCTCGGCCAGGTCCCTCTCCGGTGTCGCGTATGGCAAATAAGCATCCGTATTATAGCAGTGGTATGCGAATTGACATTGCAGCGCCAATAAATACAACTGCAGATCCGGCATGCCACATCTGCCCCCTTGTCGGGGATTGTCAAGAATCCGAACGATTCTGGGTCTACGACCTGCCCATATCAGCCGCATCATAAGGCTTCTGGTGGTGACAAAGAAACTGTTAGAGGAATCTGTATATTCAAACACAAATATAGACAAGCACTTGCAAATGCAATCAGTCTTGCTTTTCGACCTTATATTGTATTTAGCTATGCAGCACATTAGCATGGGTGCTCAAACATCTACTGTTCTTTAACATGGAGGGAAAGTAAGCACCAAACTGCGTGACACGCCAGGTATGGGAACACATGGAGAGAAATATTGCCTTACAGATGGAAATGGTATAGTTCAAAGCTCTGTTTTTAATATAAAATCAGGGCCTTCGGTGGTCATATCACTGAAAATACAAGATTTGAAAAAAATATTATTGTCTAAGGGTGCTCGTGGGTGACAATTTCTATGGACTGTAATCTATCTAAAGTGATTATGATATTTTACTGGCCTCTGCTGGTCGTTTTCTATCAAGAGAGTTAAATAGAGTCAGTTGCCAGAATAAATAAAAAAAGAAAGTCCCTCAGCAGAAAGCAATTCTGGTATTTTTTCTGACTTCTACTGGTCGTTTTCTAGCAATACAGTTAAATAGAGGCAGTTGAACAGAAAAAAAGTCCCTAAGCGGAAGCAGACAAGTCCTAGGTGTAGGAGAGTAGGGTATGCTTCCTATGGTTACCCCCACTTTTTGCTGTGATTCTCTGTTTTTTTTTTTACTTTAGTCTGGTTGTGGCCCTGCTAATCAGACCCACAGCCTAGCTGTTCTCTCTCTAAATTGATACCATGTACTTTGGGTACATACCAGATTGGTTACTGGGTCCCCCTTGTGAGCCCCTCGATAGTGTACCCTAGGTACCCAGGGCATAGGTGCACCCTAGGCCTACGAGGGGCTGCAGCATGTATTGTGCCACCCCTGGTTTGCCTTCCAAGCTGACACCACAGGTCTATTCACACAGCCTGGGTAAGGTGGTGTAATCACCCCTTACTTAGATATAGTATACCTATATCTATCTATCTATCTATCTATCTATCTATCTATCTATCTATCTATCTATCTATCTATCTATCTATCTATCTATCTATCTATCTATCTATCTATCTATCTCTATATATATAAACAACAACTTCTTTATGTTTAACAAACAGCACTACCAACAGGTCAGGGGAGTAGCCATGGGGGCCTGTTTCTCTCCCAGTTATGCCTGTATTCATATGGGATACTGGGAGAGAAAGGTCCTCTTTGGTGAACACTCTGCAATTTGCAGAGACCATATCATTTGATGGTATAGATACATCGATGAAGTATTTTTGATCTGGCATGGTACACAAGCACAGGCAGAACATTTCATTGAGAAGTTAAACACAAACAACTACAATTTGGCATTTACTTCTAATATCAGTGCAAGCCAAGCAACTTTTTTGGATGTCTCAATTGAGATTACCAATGGCTGCCTGGAAACAGCGTTGTTTAGAAAACCTACTGCAGGTAACACTGTATTGCACGCCAAGAGCCACCATCCTCCTCATCTGATAAGGAGCATCCCTTATGGGGAAATGCTCAGGATCAGAAGGGTTTGCAGTACAGAAGCACAGTGTAATGCAGCACAACAGGCCAGTGAACAAGGGTTTCTGGCTAGAGGGTATAGCAAGAATATAGTGGCGGCTGCCATACGTAAAGCTAATGCCCTCCCTCGTGCAACAGCACTGCTACATAAAAAATCCCAGAGTCCAACTCCTACGTCCATGCAGCAACCTACCAGACTAATATGGTCATTTAATAGCCAACATGGGGCACTAAGAAAAATAATAAATAAACATTGGGATCTGGTGAGATGTGATCCCGTGATTGGTGAACTAATGCTGAGAAAGCCAGCAATTACCTGCAGGAGGGCATATTCCTTACAGGATGCTTTGGTCAAATCCAGCCCAGAACTGGAACCATCCAAGGATTGGCTGGTAAGCAGTAGAGGCTTTAGAAAATGCTTTACATGTAAAGCCTGTTCACATGGGGTTAACATAACGGAATATCTTACCCCTTTCTCGGTAGTCCCACGTAAAATCAACAAAAAATTAACATGCAAAAGTGAATTTGCAGTATATGTGTTGGAGTGCCCGTGTGGGTTAAGATATGTGGGCAGCTCAAAACTGCAAGTCCACAAACGTGTACTCCAACATTTGAGGGCTATCAATAACAATGACTCTTCTTACCCAGTGGCTAGACACTTCAAGGAATATCACAATAACAACAGTGCTCTCCTGAAGTACTATGCCATTGACTCAGTGGGTCCTCTTAGAAGAGGAGGTGATAGGGATGCTGCACTTAGATCTTTGGAAACAAGATACATCTTGGAGTTGGACAGTATGGCACCTCATGGACTTAATGCCTCGGAAGATTTTTATACCTGTCTCTGAGGAAAATATTCCATGAGGTTTATTGGGGTTATGGTTATCTGCCAAACACCATCTTGCAAACAAAATGAAATTTAGATAATACCATCCATCTAATTTGTGTTGCTCATATCTGTTTCTTGTATTTAAACCATCTGAAATACTTGGGGAAATAAAATCGCCACTATTTGTGTTTGAAGGTCAGACTGGGACCAGTCTGATCAACACTCCATTCTAAAAACACAAATTCATGTATATTTTACAAAAAAAGTTTTTTTTTAAATCTATGTCTTGACATAGTTTTAATTTTGACATAAAAAGAAATTTCCTTTAAAAAAAAAAGTAACTAGTATTTGGGAGGAGTTTTTAAGGATGGTGCAATTCATTGATCACATACCCTACCTTTTACTAAACACATCATCGAGACATCACTTGCACTTTACTTTTTCACTTACTTATTTATTTTGGTGTCATAAAATAGGGTGCAAAACTGCAAAACTGGGCATATACATAATGTTTTTGGTGTTGAATCACTGCGTGATGGCCACAGAATGTGATATTGGTTGACTATTTTAACATTTAATATTCAACTATATATGTTGCACATTAGGATTCAAGCAAGCCGGGCCGACGACGCCTGAAATGGCAGAAACCGGTCCCCGGAAGCTTGTCTCCTTTCTGGTGAAGAATTGGCTTGGTAGTTTGGTCTGCCCTGTTCCCATGATGCACTGGGCCAGGGACAGACTAATTTGCATATAGCCAGGTTCTGAGCTGGGATGGGGCAGTGAGCTAAATAACGGTGATGGATCAAGCCCTGATCTTTGGACTGGGTAAGAGTGGTCTGCTTAATTCAGACACTCTGTTCATCACCACCCCCTTTTCTGAATCGCCCATTTTAAACAGCATTGATTTTAAATTCATTCTTTTATATATAAAGAATTGGATTTTAGGCCAGGCTTTTTAGGACATGTCATGTATATTTGTATATTTTATATAGATAATATATTTATAGCTGAAGTTATTTATTTACTTTTTGCTATTTTTTGCACTAACTTAGGTTACCTTGTAACCAAATTTGGTTTTGACATGTGTTAATTACCAAAAGTTGCAGTTCAATTTGTGACAGTATGTCCTGTATGTGCAATATCACCATTATGTGGAGATATCCTAATAGTTTTTTGCCAGTTGCACAAAGAAAATATTTAGTATTTTTACTATGTTTATAGTGCATCCGTCTGACATCCAATGAAAATGTCGTATTCACTAGCACTAGCATTTTAAAATTCTGCCACCGCCCTCTAAGGCGCCATGTGACCAAGGCCTCTTGTAGGCCGAAACGTTATGATGTCTGTTGCGGAATAAAATTACTCACAGAAAAATGTGGGTCTCCTGTTTCTTGGCGGTGTAGCGGCTGGAGTTGAGTCCGTTTTGCTGTTTGTGGAAACCTGTGTTCATATATATATATATATATATATATATATATATATATATATATATATATATATATATATATATTATTTATATATTACCTACTGGCGGTTGCCAGTGGGTATATATAGTTAGGATTGTTTTCCATAGGGAATTCGCAACATTCTATTGGGAATAACTTTGGCGCCGGTTGAGGAAACTTCCTGAATTTTTTCTTAACTTTGCCTCGCGGTGCTCCGGTCCTTCCCTGAAAGTTTTGGGGGGATTCGTCAAGCGGGGGCCGAGATAAAAGGGGGTCCCAAAACGTGTTTCCCCATGTTAATTTCCATAGGGCGGTCGAACTCACTTTTAGCTCGAACGGCTGAATGGATTTTCACCAAACTTGGCAAAATTGTAGGGACTGGTAGCCCGATGTGCCTTTGCTATGTCTCAAGATATGTGCTCCAGAGGATTTTGAATAATTTGGTTTCAAAAAAATATATATATCTATAGCAGCTTACCCGTGAGCTTACCCGTGCGCTTACGGTACGCGCACGTACGCGTACCTCTAGTGCGCAAGCTGCATTCTGATTGGCTGCCAATGTCTGTCAACACTCCAAAACAGAAACTGTTGGCAGCCATCTTGTGCCTCGGTAGACTGAGGCACAGGAAAGCAGAAAAACAAACGTGTAGAACTCAAAAAGGGGGCAGGGTAGAAGCACCCTGACCCCCTAGGCCTGCTCAGGGGGTCCCACAAGGACCCCCAAGGCAAAAAAAAAATAAAAAAATTAAGCAGCGGGGTACGCGTACCGGTACGCGTAAGGTACGCGTACCCCGCGACTTTAAAAAAAATATATATATAATTTTTGCCTTGGGGGTCCTTGTGGGACCCCCTGAGCAGGCCTAGGGGGTCAGGGTGCTTCTACTCTGGCCCCTTTGCTAGTTTCAAACCTTTGTTTCACTGCTTTCTTGTGCCTTGGTTCTAACAAGGCACAAGATGGCTGCCAACACTTCCTGGTTTTGAGTGTTGACAGACAGTGGCAGCCAATCAGCATGCCTTCCCGAGAAAGCTGCATGGTCATTGGCTGTCAACACTTCGAACCAGGAGGTGCTGGCATCCATCTTGTGCTAGTGTTGACAGACAGTGACAGTCAATCAGCATGCCTTCCCGAGAAAGCTGTATGCTCATTGGCTGTCAACACTTCTAACCAGGAAGTGTTGGCATCCATCTTGGGTCTTAGTAGACTGAGGCACAAGAAAGCAGAAAAACAAATGTGTAGGACAAAAAAAGGGGGCAGGGTAGAAACACCCTAACCCCCTAGGGCTGCTCAGGTGGTCCCACTAGGATATTATTATATTTAAACGTTATCCGCTAATAGAATTAGCATTTAAAAAACCTTGCAAATTCACTGAAAAAACTATAGGTTTAAGGCCTTTTATAGTTAGAAATTAGCATTTAAAAACCTTTGAAATTCACTGAAAGAACCATAGGTTTCAGGCCTTATATAGTTAGGAATTAGCATTAAAAAAACTTTTGAATATATAAAAACGTTATCCGCTAATAGAATTAGAATTTAAAAACCTTGTGAATTCAATGAAAAAACCATAGGTTTCAGGCCTGATATAGTTAGGAATTAGCATTTAAAAAACCTTTGAAATTCACTGAAAAAACCATAGGTTTCAGGCCTTATATAGTTAGGAATTAGCATTTAAAAAACCTTGCAAATTCACTGAAAAAACCATAGGTTTCAGGCCTTATATAGTTAGGAATTAGCATTTAAAAAACCTTGCAAATTCACTGAAAAAACCATAGGTTTCAGGCCTTAAATAGTTAGGAATTAGCATTTAAAAAACGTTTGAAATTCACTGAAAAAACCATAGGTTTCAGGAGTTATATAGTTAGGAATTAGCTTTTACAAAACCTTTGAAATTCACTCAAAAACTATAAGTTTTAGTGGTGTTATAGTTAGCTGGACATTTTACTCATACAAAACCATTGAAATTGCTCCTATATAGTTAGTTGTACTAACTATATTTCGCGTACCCGCAATCCACTGCTGATGATGTCACATATTAGATCATTCATGACATGGTCAGTGACATCACTGATGACATCTCAAATGACATCACTGATGACATCACTGATGACATCATCCACGTGACAATCACATACACCTTTTCATTCACTATTACAAGTTTTCATCACTCTTTGTAAAATACAGAGTATCATATTTAAATCCATTGTCACAGCAATACAAGTATCTAAAAATCCACTCAGTGATTCATAGATGTATACACACATCTAATCACTTACCTATGGATTCACTCATACATGCTGTCAATGAACAATAGAACACTATCAAAAATACTTATACATCTATATCGACATTAAACAACAGCACGCATCCTATTCACATATGAAGTCATCCTACTCACTTATGCAAACAATGGATCATACTTACATATTTACTTAGCAAAACACTTATACAAACACCACTTCTTCTATTCATTTAGATAGTAAGTCATACTTAGTGAATTATAAAATCATTATTACAAGTATACAGTTATCCATACAGTCACTCACACAATCATTGTGTCTTATGTATACTTATTTATATACAACAACTGACACATACACTGCCTTTTATTTTTCTAGTTTGTTGGACCTGTACCTTTGAGAAATATATTTGCTCATCACCATACCCATAAAGAGATTCCCTCACCCAAACTGTTAGAACATGTAGTTTTAACTTCATATATCTACTGAATCAACTATTCACACATCTTTGGACAGTGAGACACCCCCCACCGAACCACACACACTTTCACGCTCCCATACAAATACTCAGTTAACTAAACAATAACTAATATAGACTTTCACATAGCTAGTAACCAACTGTAGAATCAGTTTACACAACAACTGACAAAGTGATACAGATATTCACACAGTTTAGTCACTATCCACTATATTTAGTGAGACATTATAAATTGGTCAAGTAAACAGTCAATTACACTGCTACTAAATCCTCCATCCAAATATTTATTTATATATATCCACTCATTCTTCAATGCAAATTGCTATATATATAATGCATATTTAAATAACGAAGCAAACCACATTCACTGGATGATGTCATCAGTGATGTCATCTGTGATGTCATTTGAGATGTCATCAGTGATGTCACTGACCATGTCATGAATGATCTAATATGTGACATCATCAGCAGTGGATTGCGGGTGCGCGAAATATAGTTAGTACAACTAACTATATAGGAGCAATTTCAATGGTTTTGTATGAGAAAAATGTCCAGCTAACTATAACACCACTAAAACTTATAGTTTTTTGAGTGAATTTCAAAGGTTTTGTAAAAGCTAATTCCTAACTATATAACTCCTGAAACCTATGTTTTTTTTCAGTGAATATATATATATATATATATATATATATATATATATATATATATATATATATATATATATATATATATATATATATATATATATATATATACATCAAAGTGGTGTGGCCCAGGTGAGGGCTACCAAGTGCTCTCCTGGCGGTGCGTATCGGGTGCAGCAGAGCCTTGCTGCTTGTCAAAGAGTTCCGTTTTTTTGCGCAGACAAAAATTCCCGCGCACTCCCAGCTTCTCACACCAAATCACGACCAATACTCCAACCGTGCTTTCTGTTATTTTCTTCTCATAACAGCTTGATCCAGCAACACTGCTCGACGCGTTTCGCGGCCCACGCCGCTTGTTTACGAGACTGTTTTAGCAAAGTGTTAGTCTGTTCGTGTGTTTATAAAAGTGCAAGGTGAAGATTTTTTCTAAAACAGTGACTTGTTTCGTGTCATTTCCTGCAACAACCGCTAAGCATTGTGGTGTGTGTAGTCTAGAATTATTTTGCCAATTCATGTACCCCGCAGCATTGTGTGTGTTCTGTACCCAATTCTTCCCTCTAGTGGGTCTTTAATCCCATGTTGTAGCTGGGCATTTGTCCTATTTGGCTGTCATTTTGAACTTAATATCTCACATCTCTTGCCTCCAGTGGGTCTTTAGGACCAAATTTTGTCTCACTGAGAACTCCGGTTCATATTATGTGTGTGGTTTACGTGAGATTATCATAATTACTTATATGTATGCCTACTTCTTCCCTCTAGTGGGTACTGCAACATGTATATACTTAATTGTGCTATTTTTGCTGCACTTCTATCGATGGGCCCCACTCTTTATGTGTATAGTCCCAATGTGCGATTGGATAACCTCAGCTTTAGCGGTGTGATTTGTGACATAATAGTGTGTGAATGTGAACTACAGATTTCTTGTTGAATTAAAAAACTTTCATTTATATCGGGAAGACAATTTAAAATAAAGTTCAAATTCAAGGTTCAGATGGTCATAGTATCAAACGGGACTCAGAGATGATAATGCAATTCCTCATCCTGGTTAAGGCCATGAGGGGTAAGAGTTCTGAAATTCAAGATGTGTTTCGACTCTTTCTGTCGCGGGTTTTTTTCGAGGTCACCGCCGCGTGGGTGAGGTCCTACTGTTTCAATTGCATAACATTTTAATTCCTTCCAATCACTGGCATGGTATTTTTCCATATGTCTTGCGACAGCATTGCTCTGGTCACAGTTCACTGTCGCCCTTACGTGTTCCAGGATGCATTTTTTAAGTAGACATTTTGTACTGCCTACGTATTTTAATGTACATGGACACTCTATGATATATATTGCGAACTGGCTCTTACAATTTATTAACTGCTGGATCTTCCAAGTACGTTTATTAGCCATCTGAATTTCTTTTTCGTTAAGGGCGATCGAGCAGACCTTACATCCTGTACATTTGAAAAACCCTTTCGGGTTCAACCAGGTTTCAAGTTTTTTAGGGAGTTGGAAATGGCTATGGACCAATTTGTCCCGCAAGTTCTTGGCTCTTTTGTTGGTAACATTTGGATGATCCCCTACAATCTTGGTTACTGTACTGTCCGTATGTAAGATATGCCAATTCTTTCTTAAAATGTGCATCATTTGCTTGTTTCCAGTACAAAGGGTGGTTATTAGTCTGATTTTGTTTTCTTCCTCAGTATCCTGTGTTTTTTCTTTTAATAGTTCTGTTCTGTTTTGCAATTCTGTTCTCCTCAACGCTGTCTCAATTGTCCCTTGATTATACAATCTCTTTTTGAGTCTTGATTCAGCTTGTTTCTGATGTTTCATCCATTCTTTGTTATCCCAGCATATTCGTTTTATCCTGAGGAATTCCCCGTAAGGGATATTTTTGATCAGGCTGGCCTGATGAAAACTTTGTGCATGTAGCACTGAATTTGTTGCAGTAGCCTTAGTAGTGTTGTTTGTATCTCATTGTTTTCAATATACATTTCCGTGTCCAGAAATACTACTTTGGTTTCACTGATGTCATATGTGAATCTTAAATTGTAATCCGAACTGTTTAAGATCTTAAAGTATTCAATGAATTCATCCTTACTGCCATCCCAGACCAGCAATAGGTCGTCAATGTAACGAAGCTACGTTACAGTTTTACTCTGAAATCTTTCATTGCTGTTGTTCCATGCCCAATCTTGTTCCCAAAGGCCCATGGTAAAACAGGCATACGATGGACTAAAAGAAAACCCCATCGCCGTCCCTTTTACTTGTTTGTAGATCTGGTCACCTAACATGAAGACATTTTGTTCTAGACATAGTCTGATCATTTCCATTAGCATTTTTTGTTGTGGTTTATGTACTGTATGTTGCGTTCTGCCAGAAAATGTCCACATGCCCTTAGGCCAATGTCATTTTGTATGTTTGAGTACAGTGATACCACATCCATGGTGATCAATTTATATGTCGGTTGCTACGGCGTTTCTTGAAGGTGCCTTAGTAAATCACCCGTATCTTGGAGGTACGAGGTTAATCCTTTCACGTATGGTAACAGAAATACATCTAGATAATTAGCCATGGGTTCGAATAATGACTCTTTGGCCGAAATTATTGGCCTCCCTGGTGGTTTAGTGGGATGCTTATGTACCTTCGGAAGAAAGTATATAGTGGCCCAAAAACGGTTGGCTAAAACAAAATCTTCTGAATGAAGATTAAATCAAATATCTGAAAACAACACACCCAAAAATGGCCACTATATACTTTCTTCCGAAGGTACATAAGCATCCCACTAAACCACCAGGGAGGCCAATAAGTTCAGACATGGCCATATGCAAATCAGTCTTGACCCTGTGCGTCATGGGAACAGTCCAGCCCGAACTGCCAAGCCATGTCTTTCCTGGACCGGAATCAAGCATCCTAGGACCGGTTTCTGGCTATCAGCCGTCATCAGCCAGGATAGCTTGACTCCAGTGGCATGGAGAGCACGGGACTCACATCTGAGCATACCCGTCCCACTCGGGGTGACAAATGCAAAAACAACAATTGATGGACCGAATGTTGCACAATGGCAAAACATTCACCCCCAGTCACAGATCGGGGTTTAATCCATCGTTATTTTGCTCACCACACCACCCCAGTTCAGACATGGCCATATGCAAATCAGTCTTGACCCTGTGCGTCATGGGAACAGTCCAGCCCGAACTCAACCCACAATTCGGGCGCTACATGGTTCACCGGTATATGTGGTGTTCCATTGCTACCCCACTTAACTAACTGCCAAAATGTTACCATGTCTCTCTCGTGGCTAGCTTCAAGTAGGTCGAGCCAGAGTTTTTCATCCCAGTCCTTCTTAGCTGATTTTTGGACTGCTTTATACCTGGACCTAGCCATTCTAACCTTGCCCATATTTTTGGATCTGATGGCTTTTGTTAGATCCCGGTATGACTCTCTCCAGAGCTTATTATACGAAGTAGCCATCTTTGTACCTGGTCTGCTCTTCCTAGAGCTGCGTTTAATAAAAAATGGTTTTAAATTGGCAAATAGCTCACTATGTACACTCTGAGCAATACTGTTCCTATCCTCCTGGGAGTGGCAGTTATTAAGAATGGCAACCGATTAGCCAACCATGGACTTCATCTCTTCTAGGCCCCTCTCTCTTTCAATAAGCCTGGCCCATCTAACTCTTCTGTCGTCATTTGTGACAGCAACTTTAACTAAGTTGTGTACCTCATCCGTATTTGAATTAACTGCGGAACTCAGCACCAATAATTATAGTAAGAGGATCATGGATACTTTCGGTCTGCTTAATGACCATCATATCCTGTAAAAGTGGCCGAAATTCTACACTGAGAAGGGTGTAATCTATCCTACTTGATCTTATGCCGTTTGTAGCATCGCGCTACAAAGAACCACAGACACAGCTGGTTACTATTAAGGGAGCTTTATTCTATACACCCTTCATCAACCCTGTCCCTACTCTAACTGACCCTCATCGTGTCCTGACCCCTCCTCTTCCCCTCAGCCCACCTAGCTCCGCCCCCCCAACTACTAGACTGTTAGCTTCATTACACCTCCCCTTTTCTTAATAAACAAACAAACATGGTCTTAGTCCATCTCTTCAATGAGTCTTTTTGGTGGCTGGATATCACGACGTGGTCGCAGAGACATGGGTGCTGTGGACGCCGTCGGTGAAACTCCAGTCTGATGGTTACTGCTGTCTGTATCGCACGAATCACGTTCCTCGGATGCCGGTGGACCAATGGAGCTCGTCAGTTGCTCATCTGTGTCTCGAGAATACCTCTTGAAGTGAGGACATTCCTGGTGATCCGGCGTCGGTCAGATTCTGCGGTCAGCATGGTGCCCTTTTGTCGGGTGACCAGTAGTGGCTCATCACAAAATCGACAATCAGTCTTTTTCTGCTGTTCCTGCTTGACGAGGACGTAGTCCCCTTCTTGGATGGATGGAGACCTTGCCCTCCTTTTGGCGTCGGCGTATGCCTTCATTCTGTCCTTATTGTGTTTGTCAGTTGCAGCCATGTCATGGTGGTCGTGACTTGGCGACACAGCTTGCAAGGCTCCTTCCCATGTTGGGATGCGATTTCTCATTGGTCGCCCTAGCATGAGGGTTGCAGGGCATTGTCCTGTAGTAGAGTGTGGGGTCGTCCGGTACGCTCTGAGGACCTCATTCAAGGCAACCTGCAACTCCTTCTTCTCAGCTGTGGCATGCTGAAATGTCTTTTTGATTGTCGCCATAAATCTTTCGACGGTGCCGTTTGCTTGTGGCCAGAGCGGGGTGACCTTCCTGTGCTTGAAGTCCATGTGCTTCGCAAAAGCACTGAATTCGTGCCCATTGAATGGGGGCCCATTGTCTGTCTTAACCTCTCTGGGTACAGACGACACTATTTGCGCAATGGGAAATCTAGAATATTCATCGATTATGGCAACTACATATTTTCCGGACGGCAACGGTCCGTAGAAGTCCATGGCGATTTCCTGCCACACTCCGCTGGGCAGGTTGGTCATCTGTAGTGGTGCCGGTGGATTACTCTTGTTAGTCAATTGGCAGAGATGACAATCCTTTAGAGTCGACTCTACCATCTGGTCAAGAAAAGGAAACCAAACGCGTTCCCTTAAGGCTCGTTTCGTGGACACTACTCCTCTGTGGCCTTCATGGGCTAAGTTGACAACTCCCTGCCGGAGTTGGCTGGGGATCACGAGCTGTTGACCTCTCAGGATGACTCCGTCATCAGTGACTGACAGTTAGTCACATACATGTCGAAATGCCTGTATCTCTCTCTGAACTGTGGGGTCGGTGTCTTCATCTTGGGGATTGTACCTCCACCGATTGGTTTGGATCCGGCGGCGTACCATTTGCAGAACATTGTCTTGCGCAGTGACTTCCCGGATGTCGTTCATGGGAATGGCAGGTGGTAATGCCTGGTCAGCCACGAAATGGATATATTCCTCAGCAATCGATGGTTTGGACCCAGATGACGGTTGAGGGTGATGGGACATGTAGTCAGCTGGGTTCTCCGCCTTCCCCGGTTTGTGAATTATGGTGAAAGTGTACTCCTGGAGTCTGAGACCCCACCTCTCAATTCTCGGGGGCATTTTGGATCTTGGGTTGCCATAGATGGTGACCAGCGCCTGATGATCTGTGATCAAGGTGAAGTGCTTTCCATATATGAAGACATGAAAATGTTTGCACGCCCAGACTACGGCAAGACTTTCCTTTTCAGGTTGAGAGTACTTCTTCTCAGGATCGGACAGGCTGCGACTGGCATAGGCAACAATCCGTCTCTGGTCAGAGTCATTATCGTATTGTGCCAAGATTGCTCCCAGACCAACAGGGCTTGCGTCCACCGTGATTTCTGTTTTCCTGTGAGGGTTGAAGTACGAGAGGCTATCAGCCGATTCAACGGCGCGCTTGATGTCTTTGAATGCTCGTTCACACTGAGGGGTCCAGTCGAACGGCTGGCCGAGTTTGGTGAGGATCCGAAGAGGGTGGCTGACGGTCGCATAGTCACGAATGTAGCGAGCACAATAACTGGCCATCCCCAGGAAGGATCTCAGGTCGTTGACGTCTTGTGGACTCTTGGTATTGTTCAGAGTAGCAATCTTGTCCGGATCCGGCTTCATACCCTCAACAGAGAAAATGTGACCAAAGAATTTTAGGGTGGCCTGATGAAACTCACATTATTCTTTGTTCAATGTCAGGTTGGCATCTAACAGTGCGTGACAGACGCGATCAAGAGCAATGTCGTGTTCACGAACATCCGACCCATAGACCAAGATGTCGTCGCTATAGTTCAGAGTGTTGGGGATGTGCTGGATTATCTGCCGGATCGCTTCCTGGAAGATCTCAGCGGCCGACGAGAAACCAAAGCTCAACCGTTTGTACCTGAATAGACCCAGGTGCGTTGCAAACGTGGTGATGTAACGGGATTTGGTGTCCAATTCCAGCTGGTGATAGCCCTTATTTAAGTCCAATTTTGAAAATACTTTGGCACCATTCAGTGCAGCGATCATGTCACTCAGGTGAGGACCAGGGTGCCGCTCCCTTTCAATCGCAGTGTTGGGTAGGCGCATGTCAACGCACAGTCTCACTTTGTTGGGAGTCCCTTTCTTCGGCACAATGACCACCGGCGACACCCACGGGGTCGGGCCATCTGTGCGCTCAATGATGTCCGCTGCTAGGAGTTCTTAAAGCTCATCCTCGACAGCACTTTGAAGATGGAATGGAACCCATTGTGGGTGCTGCGCAACGGGTCTGACCTGTTCGTTAATGTGCAGATGGATTCGACACCCTTTTAGCTTGCCTAGGCCTTGGAACAATTTGGGAAATTTGCTGGCACAGTCTTGGTTGTCAGAGACTTTGAACAACACATTCACCAGGCGAAGACGTTCTGCGGTGGGGAGGCTGAGCAGGCAGTCAGCTTCCGGTCCCTTGATGACGTGAATGATCGCAGGTATGGTGACGTTGTCATAAGTGAGGGTCGTGTGGAATTTTCCCAGACACTGGAGTGATTTTTTGGACATCCACGTGAAAACACGGACAGGTGCAAAAGTCAATGGGGGCTTCGGGAAAATTTTTTCGTGTTCTGTGACTGGGATGTAGTTCAGCGAGGCCCCGCTGTCCATTACGAATTTGGTGACATGGTTTCCCACATTAATGTCTAGGTGCGGGTACCTTCTGAGTTGATCAGGATCCGCAATCATGTTTAAATATGCTACGGTGTAGGCAGAGTCCCTTGATGAAGACGATCTCGAGTCACGCGACGGGGATCTGCGTTCCCACCGCGACCTGCGTGATTCTCGGCTGGAATGCGATGAGGTCGGAGACCGCATGGGCTCTTCTTGAACAGCTCGTACGTGATGCTTCTTTGTATCAGAGCGAGATGGTCTTGATGTTTCACTTCGCCTTTCTTTGTGATAATCTCCGCACATTGCTTCGAAATGGTTCGAGCGCCCACATTTCCTGAAGCGTTGGCCCATTGCTGGACAAGCATCTATGTGAGGATAGTCATATCCACAACGATAACATCGTCTGTTTCTTTCTGGCCCTCGGTCTCGTCTCCCTGGATCTCTCCTCCTATGTTCCGGGCGTCGTTGGCGAGAGGACGGCCTTGGGGTCCACTGTTTTTCGTGTGAGTATTGGCGTCTGCTGCTGTGCCGTTCCTGAACACGGTGTGCTTGTTCGTGACTTACACTGTGACCGGTTTCAATGGTAGCAGCGTGTTCTTCCGCTTGGTCGTAGACGCGAGTCATTTCCTCTATTTCTTCCAGTCCATGGGGCTTCCTCAGCAGTCGCCTCCTAAGCGTTTCAGAGTGACAACCAGTTATGATTTGCGATTTGATGGCAGCGTCAGGCAAGAAGGTTTCAAATTCGCAGTGTCTCGACAGCCGTCGTACCCGGGTAATGAATGCACTCATTGGTTCTTCTTTCCCTTGACGCGCCTGGTGAAACGCATGGCGTTCATAGTCCACGTTCCTTTTGTGGAGGAATTTCTTGTTTAACGCCTCACGTACTTTGTCGTATGTTCCCGCATCTGCAGGCAGAAGGTCCTTGACAATTTTGCTTATTTCTCGGCCTGCTAGGTTGCAGAGGGCGATTAACTTTTCTTTGTCTTCCGTCACTTTGGACCCCTCAATATAATCTTCGAAGTCTTCTAACCACTCTTGCCACTTGGGGCCCATACTCCCTCCCGTGGTCACAGTCAGAGGTTCCGGAGCTCGCAGGTGTGATCCTCCCGCGACAAGGGGCTTCCGCTGTGGTGAGTTGTTGGGGGTTACCATTGTGTCACTGTCCTTTGTTTATCCTCACCAATGCTTGTTTATTTACTCTTGACAATGCTTGTTTATTTCTACTCGCCAATGCTTGTTTATTTGCTCTTGTCAATGCTTGTTTGTTGCTCCTCGCCAATGCTTGTTTACTTGCTTCTGTCAATGCTTGTTTATTTCTACTCGCCAATGCTTGTTTATTTGCTATTGTCAATGCTTGTTTATTTCCTCTCGCCAATGCTTGTTTATTTGCTCTTGTCAATGCTTGTTTGTTTCTTCTCGCCAATGCTTGTTTCTTTACTCTTGACAATGCTTGTTTCTGGTGCTGTATGCCTGACTTCAAAATGGCCGCTCTATTCTGATCAAGGGGTCTGTCTTGAAAAGTGCCTGACTTCAAGATGGCCGCCGTCACTGCATGCACACGAGGCTTTCTCTCCTGGATCACTCGGTCCTCTTTCACTCTGGACTAACCGGTGGACAGCTCCAGAGGGCAGCACACGTCAGGATCTGCTTTTCTCCAACTGCGGCTACTACCAGGTGAGGTTGGGGTGGGCTCCCGCCTTGTCCTGCAGATTCCCGCGTTTCTCCTTGCGACAGCACGCCAAAGCTCACGCATCAGGCGTGAGGTCTTCCGACATCGACGGGCGCTCGAGCCCGAACTTCACGGCGCTTGACAGCGCTCACTAGCGGGCCTCTAGGGACGAGGTCCTCTACGCCGGGGGCACTTCTCTTCCGCTCTCGGGTGTGAGGCAGGGTCAGGGTGGGCTCCTGACTTCTGCGTTTATCAGACTCACCCGAGGCACACGCTTCCGGCGTGAGTCGCGCTTCGGCGCGATCAGCTTGATTCTTTTCGAGCGAGGCAGCGCTCGTTCTTGCGGCCTCTCTCAGCGCCCTCACGGTCCCTGGGGTCAAGATCCCTTGCTGCTGGCCTCTTCTCCCTAGGCGGCAGCTCGACTTCACGTGGCAGCGTTTTCTTCAACGTTGCCGGGGACAGGGTGTCTTCTTGATGGTCTGTGAGTGGTGGGCTTGGTCATCCCATCCTCGTCGCCAGTTGTAGCATCGCGCTACAAAGAACCACAGGCACAGCTGGTTACTATTAAGGGAGCTTTATTCTATACACCCTTCATCAACCCTGTCCCTACTCTAACTGACCCTCATCCTGTCCTGACCCCTCCTCTTCCCCTCAGCCCACCTAGCTCCGCCCCCCCAACTACTAGACTGTTAGCTTCATTACACCGTTATGAAAAGTGTGTGCACCCATACGGTCCGACTGGGTCCTCCCATTTGCTGCCCTTACTCCCTTCTCCAGGCACATCCCCTTGAGCTGCAATGCAGCTTCAGTCCATTTTTTAATTGGACTAAGGCAGAGGTCTTCAAACTGTGGGGCGCGCCTCCCTGGGGGTCCGTGAATGGTTTCCAAGGGGGGCGCGAATGCCTCTGCAATTACATGCAAATGAAGATGGCCTGGAACTGCGGCCTTGTTCATTTGCCGCATTTCCAGGCTGTCTTTATTTACACGCAGCCCTTTAAACTGGGACTATAAAAAGATTCGGAGTTCCCTGAAGAGAGGTCACCAAGTGTCAAGAAGTTGGCTAATAAGAAAATAGTCTAAGTATTTTGTAGTTAGCAAATACCGTCACTGCAGAAGTCTGTGAGTCTGAAACCTGAGCAACAGATTATTGAACCCTAGCTGACACTTTAAGGAACAGTGACTTTTGTACTGATAGTGCTGCGAGGTCTCAGCCTGTGACACAAAGCACTGTGGATATGTTTTTATTTTAACCTTGCATTACACACAGTCTAGCATGGGATGCTGCAAAATTATGCAGCGTTCGAAATTAAAACACGTTCCTAGAAAATATAGTTTTTACTAAAGTAATCACACTGCACCTAGTGCAATTTTTTATAAGTATCTCCATTAGTCCAGCACTCAGCTGACAACACCCCTATATTCACTCAAAAAAAATAATCTTTGCCACAATGAAGCATTAAGCAGGGCCACTGGAATTATGTGGCAAGAGAGGACCAAATTATGCAGCTCTGTTAACTCAATTATGCAAGACAAGGTAAATTATGCAGCGAATTCCAGCACATTTTGTGGTTAGCTAAACTAAATTTTTTGTCATTTTTACTCATCGAACACTGTCAGGGGAAGTATTATACTGCATTAGTACCAGTTTAGCACCCAAAATAAGCAATTTAGGGGCCAATTAAGCATCTGGCGAGACTCTTGGTGGCAATGCGGCAGTGGTCTCCCGACCGCCCTATTACGATTAGAGCAGTCAGACTGCCATTGCCCCGCGACAGCTGCCAGGGAACTGCCATTCCCTGGCAGTGGTGGTGTGGTTAGGAGGCCTCAATATACTTGGCGGGACCGCCGCAGTCCCGCCGAACATGTCAAGAGTTTCCGCTCTGCCATGGTTTTAATGGCGTTTCCTCCTCCATGAGAACCCTGGTGGAGAGGTAACAAAGAGGGCTCTACAGGGCCCCCCTTGTGCCTCTGCACCCTGGAGTGCATGCAGGGGGTCACAACATGTGCCCCTGTATGCATGCATCCTGGTTCCTGCACAGCATGAACTTTTCATTCCATGCCGTGCAGGAACTGTTTTTGGCGTTCCTATTGCGATGCCCATTTTCAGGGCACCCCGTTGGAACATCAAAATAAAAGCTCACCAGGTACGAGTTACACTTGTGATCTGCCGGGCGGCCTGACTACGATTTGGCGGGACGGACCCGGTGCCGCACCGCCAAAAGTCACAATTGGGCTCTTAGTGTGGTTAATGAGCAATAGTAAAAGTACTTCTGAAATGATCTCATAAGCCATGCAACCCTGCACTCAGCCTACTCCCTCCCGCTCACCCAATCATTGCCGTAAAGTTTTGAAGGGGGGGCCTGACGTTAAAAAAAAATTGGGGGGGGAGGCTCAGAGCAAAAAAGTTTGAAGACCTCTGGACTAAGGTCTAAGGAGGGGATCTTCCATTGGGAATCCTCATAGGAAGTTAGGCTACCATCCTCAAATCCCAGGGGTTCAAAGGTGCAATTAAAATCCCCCGCTATGATCAAATAGTAGCCTACTTTCCAACTATCCAAAAACCCGTCGAGGATATCAACAGTCTCAGAGTGCCTCCCGCCTGGCTGCCCTCTTGCATAAATATTAATTAGCAGGATATTCCTGTCATGGCCCGAACATAGACATAGGGCCAAAATATCCGGGCTGTCAATGAAAACTTCCTTAATGGTATAACTCGCTTGCTGTCTCACCCAGCATGTTAACCCGCCCAATGGTCTCCCCTTTCGCCCCCCTTGGGCTAATGTGGAAAAGTTAAGAAACCCAGGGTGGTGGACTTGTTCCATGGCCCATGTCTCCTGAAATGCCCAAATGTCGTGCTGATCAACAAAAGTTGACCAGTTACTGGATACGGTTTTGGACACAAGCCCCGCAATGTTCCAAGAGCCCAATGTAAGCCCGACAACCTCCGCTAACTGTGTGGCCCGTGATTTGGGACTATCAAGTAGATCACTAAATAGGGAACCTTGTTCTAATCCCCCGTGCCCCTTAATTGGACTTGGTATGGTTGTTTCAGGTCCACCATCTCTGCCGAGTCAGTCATTGATATCCAGTGTAGAGAGGGCAGCAAATCGATTACTCATGGGGACTGGGTATTCAGAAAACCTGTGTGCTCGAAAAGACCCTCTCATATTGACACTACTTGGTTCAATGTGGGACGATAGAAGAAACCCAGGGGTAGTACAGAAACGGTATCCCTTACAGCACGATTCCCTGCCCTCAACAGAATGTATTGAACCATGCTGGGTGACCTGAAGCTCAAGACTACACAATCCCCCCTAAGGGTTTTCTGCGACTTCCTCACCCATGGAACCCTGCGCACCATTTTGAATTCTGTAAACAATTCTATTGTAAGCCCAGTTCTCAAACTTAGGAGATCTAGGGCCTTATTGCGTAGGGTGTACCAATGTTCCCGTGCCTGAGATCCAAGCTCCGGGACATTCCCCAGAACAACAGTATATGGGGTGGCCTCCGATGATAGGTGTAGGGAGGTTGGGGGGTGGAGTTTCGCTGCTAACTGTTGTTGAAATGAATGCAAACTACCCATTCTCTGGGCTGGGGGAGCACCATATAAGCTAGGTCCACCGACCGTAGGAGGGTTTGATTGATTATTAACCAGGGCTTCAATGGAAGAATTAGGAATAATATTTGCAAACCCTTCACTTTGCTGTCCCCACCCCCCCGCCCCCCGGCCGATTAGGATGCACCCCCACCCCCACCATCTAAATGAACATTGGGACCTGATACTACATTATGAGTAGACAGTTGAGTTCCGGGGAGACCTTGCTCTATTTTGGTGAGCCTGACTTCTATCGACACAAGTTTCTGCATTATGGGGTCAATTAGAGATGACATTTTCTGCAATAGCTGAGAACTAAAATCTTCCTTGCTGCATAGTGCTGGATCAGGAGCAGTATCGACAATAGAACAGTCACTAAGGGTTTGCTGACACACCCCAACCCCCTTAGTAGGGGCCTTTCGAGTTATAACCCCAGTCAAGCGCGGTAGTATTTTTGAAGGGGCACGGACTTTCCTTTTTTTTGATGGTGGTTCCCCCACTGCCCCCTGCCCCCAACTTAGACTGTTTAGCTTTCCCACCCCTAGTAGTTACTGAAGAGTGTGAGAAGTTGGCCTGGTATATGATGCTCACTAGTTCTAGTGATCACCTTGTACCATGCCAAGCAACCCTTATGGTGCAGGTTGTAAAGTCAACCTTATAGACAAGCTATCCTAGGGGTAGCATGGACTAAGCAGTCTTAGGCTAAACTCTGTAAAGGCATGTGAAGCAAGCTGTTTTACCATACACAATCCCTTGAATACCAAATGAAAGGACACTACACAGATATATATTGAAAATATATATAGATTTATTTCTACAAATAACCCTGATACTCTTTATGAGCACAGAAGCAAATGCGTTAAAACAAAACACAGTTTAAATACACAAAAGTTGCACAATTATGGATGAGCCCTAGGGGCCACCTAAACCATATACTAAAATAGTGGTATAAGAACCACTATGGGGAAAGTGAAGAGGCCTAGGGAATCGCTGGAGCTGTTCGGGTCTAGCAGTGAAGAAGTCGGGAAAGGCCCGCGGGACTCGGTGCAGTGCGGAAAGTGCACGCTTTACCAATGCAATGTCAATGGTGCATAAAAGTTACAAAGTTAGTTATTAAGGAACCTTCCGAGTGGCCTAGAAGGATGAAACTTTAGACACAGACACTAGAGGTGTATACCAGTGTGGGAACACCGGCGTTGCTGAGTTACCTCACCCACAGGAAGCGGGTGCACAGGGTCGAAGTAGTGTCGGGTTTCGTCACGCAGGTCGATGGTGCTTGGAGCTGAAGATGCTGCAGGCGGCTCGATGTGAAGAGTTCCGGTGGATACAAGGGTGGATCTGAAGAGGTGAAGACCTGAAAGCAGAGGGGACAATGTTCAAAGTCACTAGCCAGTGACTACCGTGGAACCAGGAAGGAACCAGGCGATGTCGGGTGCAAACAGGTGATGTCGTGAAGATTATCTCTGCAGCCATGTGGACACGAAGAGGTCAAGGACGTCCAGGGGTCGGTCACGAGCTGTCCCACATAGGCTCTCGCTGATGGCGGTGTCGGCAACTTGATTGGAGCAAACAGGCCTTGGCTAAAGCAAGCCACGCAGGAAGTGATTCAAGCTTCTCACTCGGACCGGCAAGGTCAGAGCGGGTGCTCCTTTTCAGGGGAGCAAGGGCCAATCTGGAGCAACCAGACCAGCGGTGTAGTTTGTCGTTTTCGTTGCGAAGATGGCCGCTAGCCACGTGGCAAGTGGCCGGGATGGCGCGTCGAGTGGCACGGTGCAAAAGGGCCCCACGCAGATCGTGGAGATGCTGGGGGGGCTGATCTTCAGTGCAAGGGCTGCTCGAGGTTGGGGCTTCTCAAACCCCAAAGCACAGCGTCGAGGGTGCCTCGGGTGCTGCGCAGTCAGCTTCTCGGGGGTCTTTCAAGAGGTCCGGTCCCACGTCTCTCGGTGTCTCCACGGGTCCCTTCTTTGCAGGGACTGTGGATCGGGCTGTGAGAAGTCTGGGAGTCTGGGTCTTGTCAGGCTCTGGGCTCGGGCTCCGGCAGGAGGCGGCGGCAAAGCAGACATCGAGTTGCTGGATGGTGCCTGTGTTCACAGGGTGGCCACTCCTAGGCCACAAGGGAGATGCTCTTCAGTCTTCTGTGCAGCAGAATGTCGAAGTCCAGTCGTCTTCTTAGTTTCAAGTTGATTCAGGATGATCTGAAGTCTCAGGACACAGCTCCCACTCTTATTCGAATCTGGGGGGCCGGATCACCTACTAGGTCCCTCCTCTGGGTGGAACCAGGAAGGGGGGTGGTTACACCCCCTTTCCTTTGTCCAGTTTCGCGCCAGGACTGGGGCTGGAAAGCCCCAGCACCGGTTTGAACTGGCCTATGCACAGGGACACCTTGTGTGCCCCAGGCATGTCTGATTCTATTCAGCCCTGTCCTACCCAATACACAAAATCCTGTCTGGAGTGGTGCTAGCACCTCCCCAGGCAGGAAACCCTTTGTCCAAGCTGCCCTCGCTGGAAGGACTCCCAGCAGCAGGAGGTCAGACTTGTGTCTGTGGTGGCAGCATCCATTTTGTGATGCTGAGGCTCTGTTTAACTTTAACCGGGGTTCAGGCTAGGTACATGTCGTGTCCCTCTAGAAGGGTGGAATGCTACCCCCGTCGCCAGAACTGGCGAGGGGGTAGTATTCCAATTTGTATGACACCTTACTCGACATGTTTTGATAAAGCCAAACCCAAGATAGCATTTAACCGCGAGGGTCATAATGCACTTAAGAGTATATGGTATGGCAGTATCATGAAACAGCTAAAGGACATGGTTCCGAAAGCTGCAGACAGGCTCAGCTCATGCCAGAGCACCATCTCACATATTTCCAAGCACTCTGCCTCCAGGATTGATGAGGCCTTCCATAGGAGTGACTGATAGGAACATATGTGTCCATTTTAGGTTAGGTATAGGCATACTACACCTAAGTAAGGGGTGGTTACACCGACTTACCCCAGCTGAGTGATCAGCCAGTTGTGTCAAATATGGAGGCCAGGCCAGGGGTGGCACAATACATGCTGCAGCCCCTGGTAGGCCTTGGAAGCACCTATGCCCTGGGTACCTGGGTACACTGTTACAGGGGCCAATAAGGTGAACCAGTTCCAATGTCGTTATGCACCTAAAGTACATGGGTAACAATTTAGAGAGAGAACAGCAGGCTCTGGGTCTGATTAGCAGGCCCACAGCCACATTAAGTCATGAACCAGTGAAGCAAAAAGCAAAAATTTGGGGTGACCATAGGATAGCAGACCCTACTCTCCTACACACCCCCCCCCCAAACGCAGGGACATTAGACTAACCTTGACCAGTTGTGTCTTCATGTTCTAAGTGGAAGTACCTGGAGAGACCATCTGCATTACCATGGTCAGTCCCTGGGCGGTGCTCCACTGTAAAGTCCATCCCCTGTAGGGAAATGGACCACCTGAGCAGTTTGGGGTTTTCACCCTTCATCTGATTAAGCCATAAGAGGGGCTTATGGTCGGTCTGAATCTTGAAGTGAGTGCCAAACAAGTATGGTCTCAACTTCTTCAGGGCCCACACCACAGCAAAGGCCTCCCTCTCAATGGCTGACCAACGTTTCTCTCTGGGGGTCAGCCTTCTGCTAATAAAAGCAATGGGCTGGTCTTGACCATCTACATTAAGTTGTGAAAGCACAGCTCCCACTCCTAACTCAGAAGCATCTGTTTGGACAATAAACTCTCTTGAGTAGTCAGGACTCTTCAGGATAGGTGCAGAGCACATGGCCTTCTTCAGGTCATCAAAGGCCTTTTGACAGTATTCTGTCCACTGAACCTTTTTGGGCATCTTCTTGGATGTCAGATCATTAAAAGGAGTCACAATGGACCCATAGTTCTTAACAAACTTCCTGTAGTACCCAGTCAGGCCCAAGAAAGCTCTGACCTGAGTCTGGATAGTTGGAGGAGTCCAGTCCTTTATGGTCTGAATCTTACTCTCCAGTGGTTGAACCTGGCCTCCACCCACAAGGTGGCCCAAGTACACAACCTTACTCTGCCCTATCTGGCACTTGGTTGCCTTGATAGTGAGGCCTGCCTTTTGCAGAGCCTCTAGCACTTCCTTCAGGTGGACCAGGTGATCCTCCCAGGTGGAGCTAAAGACAGCAATATCGTCCAGATATGCTGCACAAAAGTCATCCAACCCAGTAAGGACTTGATTCACCAACCTTTGGAAGGTGGCAGGTGCATTTTTCAAACCAAAGGGCATCACCACAAACTGGTAATGCCCACTGGGGGTAGAAAATGCTGTCTTGGCCTTAGACTCCTCAGCTAACCTGATTTGCCAGTAGCCAGCTGTCAAGTCAAATGTGCTCAAATACTTGGCAGAAGCCAATTTGTCTATGAGCTCATCTGCCCTTGGAATTGGGTGTGCATCTGTCCTGGTGACAGCATTGAGTCCTCTGTAATCCACACAGAACCTCATCTCTCTCTCTTTCCATCTTTGGTGTGAGGTTTGGGGACCAGAACCACTGGGCTAGCCCAGGGGCTCTCTGAAGGCTCAATGACACCTAACTCCAGCATCTTTTGCACCTCAGCCTTGATACAGTCTCTGACATGGTCAGGCTGCCTGTAAATTTTGTTCTTCACATGAAGACTATCACCAGAGTCCACCACATGGGTACACCAGTTAGTCTGACTGGGTGTCAGGGAGAACATATGTCGATATGACTGCAAAACCTGTCTACAGTCATGTTGCTGATGTTCAGTGAGGCTGCCATCTAAGGCCACACCATCAACTGAGTCATCCTCCGGATTCTGAGTCAGCAGGTCTGGGAGAGGGTCACTCTCTTCCTCCTGCCCCTCATCTGTAGCCATGAGCAAGCCCATGTCTCTCCTGTCAACATATGCTTTCAGCCTGTTAACATGGAGCACCCTGTGGGGGCTCCTGGGAGTTCCAAGGTCCACCAAGTAGGTAACCTCTCCCTTTTTCTCAAGGATCGTATGGGGTCCAGACCATTTGTCTTGGAGTGCTGCTGGGGCCACTGGCTCCAACACCCATACCTTCTGTCCAGGCTGGTACTCAGTCAGGACAGCCTTTTGGTCATGCCAGGCTTTCTGTAATTCCTGGCTAGCCTCAAGGTTTTTGGATGCCTTCTCCATATACTCAGCCATCCTGGAGCGGAGACCAAGTACATAGTCCACTATGTCTTGCTTGGGCTTTTTGAGAGGTAACTCCCATCCTTCCCTCACCAGACATAGGGGTCCTCTTACAGGGTGTCCAAACAACAATTCAAAGGGGCTGAAGCCAACACCTTTTTGTGGGACCTCTCTATAAGCAAACAGAAGGCAGGGCAGAAGGATATCCCATCTTCGCCTGAGCTTCTCAGGTAATCCTTTGATCATGCCCTTTAGGGTCTTGTTGAATCTCTCAACAAGCCCATTGCATTGTGGATGATAGGGGGTGGTGAACTTATAGTTGACACCACATTCCTTCCACATAGCTGTCAAATATCCTGACATGAAGTTTGCACCTCTATCAGATACTACCTCCTTAGGAAACCCCACTCTGGAGAAAACTCCAAGTAAGGCCCTGGCCACAACAGGAGCTGTTGTGGTCCTAAGTGGAATTGCCTCTGGGTACCTGGTGGCATGGTCCACCACCACCAGTATGAATCTGTGCCCAGATGCTGTAGGGGGATCCATTGGTCCAACAATGTCAATCCCTACCCTTTCAAAGGGCACCCCCACCACAGGTAATGGTATTAGGGGGGCCTTTGTGGTACCACCTGCTTTGCCACTTGCTTGGCAGGTTACACATGAGCGACAAAACTCCTTTGTATCTTCTGACATGTGAGACCAGTGAAAGTGACAGACAAGTCTGTCCCATGTTTTGTTCTGGCCTAGGTGTCGTGCTAAGGGAATATCGTGTGCCAAGGTAAGAAGGAAGCCCCTAAATTGCAGAGGTATGACCAGCCTCCTGGTTGTACCAGGCTTGGGGTCTCTACCCTCTGAATAAAGGAGCCCATCATCCCAATAAACCTTATGGGTACCTTGAGCATTCCCAGCAGCCTCAGCAGCAGCCTGCTGTCTGAGGGGTTCAAGAGAAGGACAGGATAACTGAGCCTGCCCCAAGTCTGCCCTAGAAGGTCCCCCTGTCCCCAGAAACTCAACCTGATCAGGTTCAAGCTCTATAGGGACAGTTCCTTCAGGGGTCTCAGAATCATCTTCCTGTGAAGGCTGATCCTCACTTGTAGGCATTTGGGAAGGCACAGCCTTTACCCTCCTGTTCCTTGTCTTGGAAGGTACTTGGTCCATTGTTCCAGGATCCAAGACCTGAGGTTCAGAGAGGCACTTTTTGGCCTGTGACCTGGTCACAGCAAGGACATGTGATGATATCCCTAACATCTCTGCATGAGTCCTGTACTCAACTTCTGACCATAGAGAACTCTCCAGGTCATTGCCCAACAAACATTCTACTGGGAGATCAGCACTAACCACAACTCTTTTTAGGCCAGTTACCCCTCCCCAGGAAAAGTTAACAATTGCCACACTATGTGTAGTAGTGACATTGCTGGCATTGGTCACCAGGTAATTATCACCTGGTATGTACTGTCCAGGGTCCACAAAGCTAGGCGTCACCATAGTGACACTGGCACATGTGTCCCTGTATACTTGAGCCACTTTTTCATTAATTAAAGGTGTCTGTCTGTACTTGCCCAAATTACTGGGACTGACAGTAGGGGATAAATCAATCTCCCCATCACAAATCAGAACAGCCTGTGTGGTGATTCTGACTAGGTCAGAATCTCCATCAGTTCCCAAGGTGATACCCACTACCCCCTTAGTCTGTGGACCAACACTGCCAACTGTACTAGTGGGTGCAGGTGCCTTAGGGTCTGCAGTGTTGGGGGCTCCACCCTTTTTACAATCACTTGTCCAGTGAGTGGTGTTTTTGCAAAAGCTACACCAGGGTTTTCTTTGACCTTCTTTCTTCTTCTTCTTGGAAGGTTGGGACCCACCCTCAGTATTAGTTTGGGGCCCTGTTGAAGACTTCTGGTCTTTAGCTTTCTGCTCCCCACCCTTCTGATCTGTTTTCTTTTGGTCACCACCCTGGTTCTGGTTCTTTTGCTTAACTCTGGTTCTAACCCATTTGTCTGCCCTCTTTCCCAATTCTTGGGGAGAGGTTAGATCTGAGTCAACCAAATGTTGATGCAACTGCTGGTTCTGACAGTTATTTAAAATCTGTTCTCTCATAAGCAAATTGTACAATCCTTCATAGTCTGTAACCTTACTTCCCAGCAACCAGCCCTCCAGAGCCTTAGTGGCACATTCAACAAATTCAGACCAGTCCTGAGTCTGTGTCTTCTGGGTGTCTCTGAACATTAATCTGTACTGTTCAGTGGTTAAGCCTAACCCATCAATCAGAGCACTCTTCAGGACCAGGTAGTTTCTAGAATCCCCATCACTAACTGTGAGGAGTCTGTCTCGGCCTCTACCTTCAAAGGAGAGCCACAAGATTGCTGCCCACTGTTCCTGAGGGACCTGCTGTACTTTGCAAGCTCTCTCAAGTGCAGTCATCCATTTGTGGATATCATCCCCAACTTTGTAGGGGGGCACAATCTTACTCAGGTTTCTATTGTCATAGGACCTGTCTTTATCCTTAGGGATAGTGCTGCCACCAGTGGATTCTAATCCACTCTCTCTAGGCTGCCTTGCTCTAGCAAGTTTCTCTTTGGCCAGGGCAACTTCTAACTCTTGTCTCTGGATCCTAAGTTCAGCCTCTCTCATTTTGGCCTCATGTTCCCTTCTCTGAGGGCTAGTCAACTCCCTTCTGGAGTTGCCATGAGAACCTCTAGAAACATGGGAAGTATTGGACTCACCTGAGTGATTCCTCCTCCTCCTATGCTCCTGGCTAAGTCCATTTGGGGGTCTGAATGGGTTGGACCCACCTTCAGTCCCAAATAAGCTTAAGTTAGCCTGGTTAAGCCTGCTGACTAACACCTGGCTATTTCTACCATCATCAGAATCACTTTCTTCCCCCTCCTCCTCCTCTTCCTCTTCCTCAGGCTGAGTATTCCCAGTGATCTGGTCTTCCTCATCTATCTGGATGGCAGGGGCATCAGGGTTATCATCTTCAGTGGGAGAGCCTCCATCTCCAGTCCCTGAGGGGCCTGGTTTGGAGTTCTTTAGAGCTTCAGACTGGTCTAACAGCTCTCTGAGGTGTCCTGCTGTAGGAGTAGGACCTGTTTTGATTCCTCTCATGGAACACAGTTGCCTCAGTTCCTTAAATGGAAAGATAGCAAATTTGGATGGTGCCCTTGAAGGGTCACTCTCAACAGAGATGGGTCCAGTGGATCCCTCTGCTCCAGACATTGCTCTAGTGTGGTGGATGTGTTGCAATCTACCTACACTTGTGTTTTCCTACAAAACCTATCTAGTAGTTGTAGTCAGGGTGTGCTACTCCCTATCCTCTACAACAACTAAGTTCAGTAGAACTTAAGTATATCTAGTCTTGTTTTAGTGTACCTATCAGGTACCTGTATGATCTTTCAAATGATATTTTCAAAGATTGTAATGGTAAAACAACAGCAAGCTCAAATCCCAATCCGCTGCTCACCAATGTGAGAAGTTGGCCTGGTATATGATGCTCACTAGTTCTAGTGATCACCTTGTACCATGCCAAGCAACCCTTATGGTGCAGGTTGTAAAGTCAACCTTATAGACAAGCTATCCTAGGGGTAGCATGGACTAAGCAGTCTTAGGCTAAACTCTGTAAAGGCATGTGAAGCAAGCTGTTTTACCATACACAATCCCTTGAATACCAAATGAAAGGACACCACACAGATATATATTGAAAATATATATAGATTTATTTCTACAAATAACCCTGATACTCTTTATGAGCACAGAAGCAAATGCGTTAAAACAAAACACAGTTTAAATACAGAAAAGTTGCACAATTATGGATGAGCCCTAGGGGCCACCTAAACCATATACTAAAATAGTGGTATAAGAACCACTATGGGGAAAGTGAAGAGGCCTAGGGCCTGGGGAATCGCTGGAGCTGTTCGGGTCTAGCAGTGAAGAAGTCGGGAAAGGCCCGCGGGACTCGGGTGCAGTGCGGAAACTGCACGCTTTACCAATGCAATGTCAATGGTGCGTAAAAGTTACAAAGTTAGTTATTAAGGAACCTTCCGAGTGACCTAGAAGGATGAAACTTTAGACACAGACACTAGAGGTGTATACCAGTGTGGGAACACCGGCGTTGCTGAGTTACCTCACCCACAGGAAGCGGGTGCACAGGGTCGAAGTAGTGTCGGGTTTCGTCACGCAGGTCGATGGTGCTTGGAGCTGAAGATGCTGCAGGCGGCTTGATGTGAAGAGTTCCGGTGGATCCAAGGGTGGATCTGAAGAGGTGAAGACCTGAAAGCAGAGGGGACAATGTTCAAAGTCACTAGCCAGTGACTACCGCGGAACCATAAAGGAACCAGGCGATGTCGGGTGCAAACAGGTGATGTCGTGAAGATTGTCTCTGCAGCCACGTGGACACGAAGAGGTCAAGGACGTCCAGGAGTCGGTCACGAGCTGTCCCACGTAGGCTCTCACTGATGGCGGTGTCGGCAACTTGATTGGAGCAAACAGGCCTTGGCTAAAGCAAGCCACGCAGGAAGTGATTCAAGCTTCTCATTCGGACCAGCAAGGTCAGAGCGGGTGCTCCTTTTCAGGGGAGCAAGGGCCAATCTGGAGCAACCAGACCAGCAGTGTAGTTTGTCGTTTTCGTTGCCAAGATGGCCGCTAGCCACGTGGCAAGTGGCCAGGATGGCGCTTCGAGTGGCACGGTGCAAAAGGGCCCCACGCAGATCGTGGAGATGCTGGGGGGGCTGATCTTCGGTGCAAGGGCTGCTCGAGGTTGGGGCTTCTCAAACCCCAAAGCACAGCGTCGAGAGTACCTCGGGTGCTGCGCAGTCAGCTTCTCGGGGGTCTTTCAAGAGGTCCGGTCCCACGTCTCTCGGTGCCTCCACGGGTCCCTTCTTTGCAGGGACTGTGGATCGGGCTGTGAGAAGTCTGGGAGTCTGGGTCTTGTCAGGCTCTGGGCTCGGGCTCCGGCGGCGGCAAAGCAGACGTTGAGTTGCTGGATGGTGCCTGTGTTTACAGGGTGGCCACTCCTAGGCCACAAGGGAGATGCTCTTCAGTCTTCTGTGCAGCAGAATGTCGAAGTCCAGTCGTCTTCTTAGTTTCAAGTTGATTCAGGATGATCTGAAGTCTCAGGACACAGCTCCCACTCTTATTCGAATCTGGGGGGCCGGATCACCTACTAGGTCCCTCCTCTGGGTGGAACCAGGAAGGGGGGTGATTACACCCCCTTTCCTTTGTCCAGTTTCGCGCCAGGACTGGGGCTGGAAAGCCCCAGCACCGGTTTGAACTGGCCTATGCACAGGGACACCTTGTGTGCCCCAGGCATGTCTGATTCTATTCAGCCCTGTCCTACCCAATACACAAAATCCTGTCTGGAGTGGTGCTAGCACCCCCCCAGGCAGGAAACCCTTTGTCCAAGCTGCCCTCGCTGGAAGTACTCCCAGCAGCAGGAGGTCAGACTTGTGTCTGTGGTGGCAGCATCCATTTTGTGATGCTGAGGCTCTGTTTAACTTTAACCGGGGTTCAGGCTAGGTACATGTCGTGTCTCTCTAGAAGGGTGGAATGCTACCCCCGTCGCCAGAACTGGCGAGAGGGTAGTATTCCAATTCGTATGACACCTTACTCGACATGTTTTGATAAAGCCAAACCCAAGATAGCATTTAACCGCGAGGGTCATAATGCACTTAAGAGTATATGGTATGGCAGTATCATGAAACAGCAAAAGGACATGGTTCCGAAAGCTGCAGACAGGCTCAGCTCATGCCAGAGCACCATCTCACATATTTCCAAGCACTCTGCCTCCAGGATTGATGAGGCCTTCCATAGGAGTGACTGATAGGAACATATGTGTCCATTTTAGGTTAGGTATAGGCATACTACACCTAAGTAAGGGGTGGGTACACCGACTTACCCCAGCTGAGTGATCAGCCAGTTGTGTCAAATATGGAGGCCAGGCCAGGGGTGGCACAATACATGCTGCAGCCCCTGGTAGGCCTTGGAAGCACCTATGCCCTGGGTACCTGGGTACACTGTTACAGGGGCCAATAAGGTGAACCAGTTCCAATGTCGTTATGCACCTAAAGTACATGGGTAACAATTTAGAGAGAGAACAGCAGGCTGTGGGTCTGATTAGCAGGCCCACAGCCACATTAAGTCATAAACCAGTGAAGCAAAAAGCAAAAATTTGGGGTGACCATAGGATAGCAGACCCTACTCTCCTACACAGAGGCTATATCGGAATAGTATAGATTAGCTGGTGTGGAATCAGGGAGCACAGGTAAGAAGGGAGTAGCCTGTCTTGATAACCCAATAGGAGCAACTACAGGGGCAATAGATTGGGTTAACAAGGAAGAAAGGGCTGGGTTACCTGGTCCTATTGATGGTAGAGGTTCAAGCAATAACCTGTGCTCCGTTAGTTGTATCTCATGCATGAGTGCAGATTCGGCCCTAGTTAAAAACGCATCAAGGGTTCCAACTACTCCGCCCCCTGCACCCGGTTTGCATTTTCCCATAAGACTAACCCCAACTGGAGGCATTTTGAAACAATAATGGACTAGACTGACCCCGCTGATGGAATATCAAAAGTTAGTGGGGTGGCCCAGCCCAGCCTCCTCCAGTCTCGGACGGGCTCAGACGGGCCCGCCCTTGGTCAGGGCTTAGTCCCGCGCGCGTCCCGCGCCGCGGGGGGAGAGGCAGCCCTTTAGGCGCGGTGGGCACGCCTCCCCCTCACTCGCGTCAGCTGAGTCAGACAGTGTGCACTCTGGGAGTTTGAGTGCTCTCCCAGGGTGAAAGCGCCAGTTGCGGCAAGTAGAGCTTGTCCTTCAGAGCCCTGGAACCTCGTCCCACCAACCAAAGATGTGACAGCGGTGTTGAAAGGGGACCACAGAGGCAGCAGATAATGAAGTGCAGGTATGGCAGCAAAACAGAACACAAGCGAAGAAACCCGCGCCGCGGGGGGAGAGGCAGCGCTTTAAGCGCGGTGGACACGCCTCCCCCTCTCTTGCATCAGCTGGGTCAGTCAGGGTGCACTCTGGAAGTTTGAGCGCTCTCCCAGGGTGAAAGCGCCAGTTGCAGCAGGTATAGCTCGTCCTTCAGAGCCCTGGAACCTCGTCCCACCAAGGCTGTGACAGTGGCGTTGAAAGGGGACCACAGAGGCAGCAGACAATGAAGTGCAGGTAGGGCAGCAAAACAGAACACAAGCGAAGAAAACCCACAGCCATTCACTCACCCATACAGTCACTCACACAGCCACTCACTCGCCCATACAGCTACTCACACACCGAGGTATTCATCCATATACCTACTCACAGACCCAGTCACTCAGTCAGTCAGTCAGTCAAAATTCTTTATTTCGATTAATAAAAATCATAAAAAGCAGCCACAATACATACATACAAAATGCGGGAGATAAGAAGAAATGATGTACAAGGTAAATAATTATGCAAGGATTTGCGAACATTCATATATATACATTATTTACAATTCATAAAAAATAGGTAGTGATAACGATGTTCACTCCAAATTTAAAAAGCCACTCTAAAGCTTCAATTAAAATCAAAAATCAAAAAATGCATCAAATGTATTAACATAATTTATAGCAAGGTACCCCCTTCTCCTCCTACTACCCAGTCACTCATCCATACAGCCTCTCAACTGAGCCACTCGCCCACTCATACAATCACTCAGACTTCCACTCACACACCCATACAAGCACTCACATGTTTACTCACTCACCCATACAGCCACTCACATAGACATGCAATCTCTAATATAGCCATTAACACAACCAATCAACCAAACACCCACTTAGTCACCCATACAGCCACTGCCACAACCACTAAGTCACTGATACAGCCACTCACATATCCATTCACAGACTCATAAAGCCACTCACACAGCCACTCATACACCTACTAATCAATACAACCAGACCCACACCCACTCACTTATCCATAGAGCCACTCACACATCAACTCACTCACCCATACAGCCACTGACACAGCCATTCACTCACCAATACACCCAGACACATAGCCACTACAACACCTATACATTTACACATACACCCACCTATTTACCCATACAGGTACTCACACACCCCGTATACACCCATACAGCCACTCCCACTCCTATACAGCCATTCAGACACCCACTCATACGTGGATACACACAGTCACATTGCACCTCACATAACATATGTTAGAAAAAGTATCACTCATTAGCAGTACACAAAGTACAATAATTTAGCTTTTGGCGTACTTTAGTATATATCTTTAGCACCCATAAACTATTCGTAAAAACTCACAATCCCTGGATGATGTCATTAGAGGGATGTCATTTGAAATGTTATGAGTGAAGTCACTGACCATGTCATGAGTGATGTAATACTAAGGTCATAAGCAGTGCATTGTGGAGGCGTTAGTTCTAGTTAACTCAGGTAACTATAACTGCTGAATTTCACTGGTTTTATATGAGTGAAATCCGACCCTAACTATAACGCCCCTGTAACCTTTAGTTTTTCAGTTGTTGAGGGGCTAGAATTTAGCTTTTAACTTATGATAACGGTGCAACTTTTGGCATATCCGGTTTGGGCAGTTCTGTCCTCAGGTTCTAGAAATAAAAGCAGGGTGTCTAAAAAGTCAGCGTTAATGGGAAACTTCACTCTCCCCTGAGGCAAAAAAGCTGGAAGGAATGACACCTATCTTTGCATGAAACTAGATCAGAATAGTGCTCCTGCTTTATTTTGGGTACATCCCTTTGTAGTTTTAGAAAATGTGTGTTACAAATTACATCTTGACCAAAATGTTCTCCTGAGTACACTTTGTGTTCTTCACACCATATTTTGATAGAGGTAACAAACAATATGACAATTTTCCTGTGGCTTTTTCTCAGAGTAATATTTTCTTATGTTCACATAGAGTTTCTAACTTTATGGGGCGAAATGCCATATCCCCTGATGTTTTATTGCCCTCCATACCAACACCGTGGCACAATAGTTTTAAAAAATCCAAACCCACATTTTTCAGTTTCTCTTTGTCACGGATTTTTACAGTGCGATTCTACTCACTGTTTTAGTGTCTGGGCTGCTCGCATCATCTTTTTTTCCTCAGACACACAACAGTGAGTAGAATCGCACTGTAAAAAAAAACCTTCTCTCATGGCAGTATTTGAGCCGCAATCCATTATGGGGTACTCACCCAGTGTTCTGCTGCGTTGTGTATAAGGCATCTTTGTAATGCCGAATACACCAAATAATCTCTTGCCATCTCTATAATGATACAGACTGATATGTAATAATTCTTTTTGATTATTTCTATTGTTTTCTTTTGTTCTGAGAGAGCAATGCATAATTTTTTCCCGTTTCTAGTTTTTCCAAAAGTTTTATGGAGCAAAACTTCTTCCTTGTCATAGCTTTGGCTACTTCCTGTTGGTACCTATATACAGAAGTAACAATTCTAACTCGATGTGGCGTGACTTTGCCTTGTTTGCACGCAGCCCTGCTGGTTTTGCTGTTGAATATCTGCTTCAGAATTCTACCAGTTTCATCCACTCTTATTGGTCTCTTTTCCAGGAAAATATCCTGGTCTCCAATTTTTCAGCTACTTCTAACTAGTCTGCTATTTCTGGGTAGTTTCTTACGGCCAGATTCATGAAAGAAAATTCGGCTCGCAAAGGGCCAGATTCTGCGAATCTGGCCCTTTGCGAGCGCAATTTTTGCATTTGGGATTCATCATCCCAAATGCAAAAATCGCTATTAGCGAAATCGCATATTTGCGAGAAATTGCATTTAAGGAATCTCTATTTGAGATTCCTTAAATGCAATTCATTAACCATTTTTATATTGCGAATTCACAATTTTTGGTCGCTATTTACCACGAAGTCTGACTTCGTGGTAAATATCGAAAAAATAGAAAAAAGCACTTTAGTGCATTTTTCTCAATTGCATGTTACACACACACATGTCCTCTGGACATGTGTGTGCGCAACACCTGTGTAAATTTGCATTTCAGGGGTGCTACAGGGTGTCCCTTGGACACCCCTGGCACCCTTGAATTCGCATCCTTATTTGCGATTAGCTAATTGCTAATCGTAAATAAGGAATAACTCCCCATTCATTCCTATGGGCCTGTAGCCCATAGGAATGAATGGGGGGTTATTCCTTATTTGCGATTAGCAATTAGCTATTCGCAAATAAGGTAGCTGTAGGAATTGCAATAAATATTGTAATTCCTACATGAATCCCGTTTTGCGAGTCTGTAATAGCGATTCCTTATGAATCGCTATTATAGACTCGCAAAACGGGTCTTTGATGAATCTAGCTGATAGCTCCCACTTCATTAGGGAGCCGGAGGCTGCTGCTGGTAGCAGTGATGAAGCAAAGCTTCGCATATTTTGCGGACTTGCTGTACTCATGAACCTCGTTTATGTGTAACAAGGTAACAAGTGTACGTCTTACTAACATTTATATTAAGTTTGAATAAGGGATAAGAAGCTTGCCTATGTGTATTCCTAACTATTTTAATCCGTGTCTGTAAAATGGCCGCCGCTTGTATTTAGTTACTGCGCATGCGTCAGCCACACTCACGTGTCCTGACGCGTCTGCAGAGTTGGAGGGAAAATTATGCGCATGCGTAATACATAGCTTGGCCCAATGTGGTACTGCTCGTGCCACTGCTTTTGTCACCGTTTCTATGTAGCTAACATTTAGACTGCATAAGTATATTTTTATGATGATAAGTTGAAAGTACAACCCTGTGATGTGATTTCATAATGTTATTTCTATGTATTAATTTGTTCTCGCTTACTTTTCATGTACCGCGGGGAATGGGGGTCCGAACTGATTGGGAGCCATATTGACGGTCTCTTCTGCGCATGCCCATGGAGCATTGAAAGGTGGCCACTTTGGACAGTGGAACTCAGCCAGCTGGCAGCCACAGTCAAGATGCGCCTGGGAAAGCCACCTCTGCGCTACGAGAACGGCGAATGTTGCTCCTCATGTGTTACATTGTTAACTTGCCATTGTATTTCTGCACAGTTTCTCATGGGAACCCCAATCTTGCTAGGCGGTACCCAAATATGTAAAGTAGGCATACAAATCTTGTATTCTGATTGGTGTGTTACCCAAAGCCTACCTTAGGACCAATCGAAATTGGGGATTCTGACACTTTGCAACATTTGGGGGGTGGTACCCTGTCCCAAAACAGTATATCTACCCTGGGTGCACCTAGGAAATTGTCCGACTTGTCTGGTTTAGCTGACCTGTCACTGACCCATCGTACTCAATAGGTGACTGAAGATACAGAGAGCTGCGGAGCACTCTGTCCAAAATTGACCATAGATTAAGGTTTTACTGAACCTTAAAGTGCTGGCGAAGCACTTTGCTGGGAGTTCGTTGACCCAATCGGGGTCTTGATCGATAGCTGCAGAGAGGGTGGAGCGCAGGCGTTGCTTCCAAACTGCGGGTGCGGTCCTGTCCTGAGAGGTCCTGTCCTGAGGGTTTGCTGTCCTGTCCTGAGGTCCTGTCCTGATTCCTAATCTGAGGGTATCCTGTCCTGTCCGGGGTGTCCATTCTGCACCTGCTGTCCTTTGAGGGGTATCCTTCCTTGAGGGTTTCCTGTACTTAACTGACCCGTGGCCAGGGTTTGGTTTCCACACCAGTCTAGGTAAATACTGCTCTAAGTTCTTTAAACTTGCACCTTTCTATATTTCTGTCTTTTGCTTAAATAAAGACACACCTTTGCACATGTTGATTTTTCCATGCTTTTGCCGCAAACTATTGAAAACGTAAAGTCATTTGCATAATTTTTCTTGATATGTTCTCATGTCACCCTACCTTTTAGAAATTATATTTTGCATTGCAGTTTGTCATTTTCTGATATGGTCTAGAACCTCCTTACCTAGACTGTTTAAAGGTCCCTTCACTTTAAGTTTAGCGTGTTACTCCTTGTAGGCTCTCCTATAGTTACCCATGCATAGTCTGTCCATGCTTAAACATTTCTGAGATTATATAGTATTTTTCCATTTGCATTTTCATAACAGTATTTCGATGATTACTCTGTCTTTATTTCTCTATAGTTATATCATTTACATCATCCTAGTTATTGAATGTCTTGTTCTTGTATATCTTATGCACAACGAAAACGAACTTTAGATAAACATTTTAAAACTTCCAGTTGTCCGTGGTCATTTAAACAATATTGAATGCCATTTGAAATTTGCATTTGCTGCCTTTCCTTTTACAGCTAGGCCCCTGATACATTGAAGTCATAGGTACCCGTGTCGGTGGATGGTAAGTCGGGTACACTAAGTAATGACAGTAGGGAACACACACACAATTGGTAGCAGCCCGTGAAGTCGCCTGGTCAATGAATAGTGTGAATTGAAAGTATATGGGCCCTGAAGCCGGAAACGGCGTAATCATTGGCTGGGTGACCTCGCGCGCTCTATCAGTTTTCTGGTAGATCAGAGGATGGTTAGGGACTAGCTAAAGGTTAGGCAGGATTAGTTAGACTAGTTGAGTCGGAAGCTGCTAGTACATTAATGCTGCTAAAAGAGCGGCTGTTCAGAGAGAGCTGATCATTCTCTTGTGAATACGCTGCTGAAATTCATGAATTGCTGTATTGTTATTATTCTTGTTCTTATATTGTTATATGTATTAATCCATGCATTTGTAAACCGTCTCGTATTGTGTTGTCCGAACTCCCCGGGGAATTGAAAGGGCAAGTGGTGAATAGAATCCATTGACCTGAGGTCACAGGCTTAAAGGAAAGTTAGGTGCAGGTTAGGATAACCGGGAAGCACTAACTAGGGTTTTCTGAATACATGTGTGAATAAATGTCAGTAACGAGGTTCATTGGCAAAATTCCCATAGTGGCGTAACCTAGTAAAGGGTCACATCGGAAAAGTAGCAGGTTCCTCGGAGCTTGGGTGAAAGCAAAGGGGTCCGCTGAGAAACCTTAGACTCGGAACATATCCCGGAAAGAAGTGGATGAGTTTAGGGGAATAACAGGTTCACTGATGCTAGAGTGAAGGGTAGGCGGAAGAGATCTGCCCGCAGCGCGTGAAAAGTAAATGGAAGTAGTTTACTTGCAGCGAAACAAAGCTATCCTGTCTAGACACTTGAGCACTGTGGTGAATGTGTATTTGTTGTAAAATAACCAAGCACTGAGCACTTTAAAAGGAAAGAAAGTTTCCGTTACCTTGTGAAGGGAAGGAGTCAGTCGCGAAGCGTCTCTGACGTCACTCCGTGCCGCGCTGGGATTGGTAGAAACAGCGGGCGGGTAGCGGGGCTGGAATTGTAAAGGAGGGGTGAAGCGCCGAGGAGTGAGAACTGTCTCACGAAGGGGCCGCGCACCCATTGGCCGAAATTATTTGAACGCGCGCACCTCATTGGTTGCACGCAATTGCAAGGCGCGTTCTGATTAGAAGTAGCTTTGTAAACAAAGTTAAGCGTAGAAATCGTATGTGGCACTCGTATTGTCCAGAGACTAGACCCGATCCAAGAAACCAAGGGTTTGAGAGGGATCAGTGGAAAGCCAATAGATACGATATTATGTACGGAGGAAAGAGAAAGATGTCCCTTGTAAGTCGGGTAAAGAATTATTTCAAAACGGACAAACCGATTAAATCTAGAGAAGGCGTTATTGTCCCGCCACCGAATACTCCTGCCTCATTCATGATGTTTGACCGAGGGTACAACACCTGTGTGTGGTTGGAGAATTGGGTGAAGTACACAAAAGATGACGGAGTATTGGCTTTTCCGTTAGACGGTACTTTTAATGGTAGAATTTTATTCAATTTGAGAACCCGCATGAATGAATTACATCCCAGACCGAGACTAACGCAGTATGAGGCATTAGAAGAATGGGAGATTGAGGCTTTTGAAAGGGAGAAACCCCGAATGGACAAAGGTCTGACTAAATGGTACCCCAGGCTGAAACAAGAGACCAGGGATAAGAGGATGAAACAGTGGAGGCAGAGCATGATTGTTGAGGGTCTGTTTCCTATGATGCCAGCATGTACCCCGTCGGGGGGAGAAAAAAGGACAGAAAAGTGTAAGCATTGGGGAGCCCTTGGAGAGTCAGATGATGAATTGTTAGATGACATTTTTACGAGAAGTCCGCCCCCTTATAATGAGGGAGCCCGAACTTCCAGTGCAGGAGAGAACCACCAGCGTCCATCTATTAAGGAGGAGGACAGATCCCTATGTAGGGGGGGAGGGGGCCAGGTAGTGCCCTATTCTGAGAAGCCCGAGCCCCCGGAGGTACGCAATATATATCCTAGAATGCCCGAGAGCTCAGAGGAAAAAAATTCCCGTGAAAGAACATTTTTCCCCAGACCTCTGTATGAAAACGAAGAAAAGCCAGTAAGTTCAGGAGTACCCTTTTTGCAGCCTCCATATGGGGAAGAGCGTAGGTCATTTGGCACAGGAACTTTGTTCCCGAAACCAAATTATGGTGGGGGACCAAGTGAGACGCATCCTACTGCCCCGAGTTTTACGCCTCAACTGACCCCACAGATGATACCTGACCGAACATTAGGAAGAGTGTTAGATGAAAGAGAGCAAGAGGCCATAGCTAAACAGAGGTCAGAAATAATTCAGAAAATTTCCCAGTTAAATACCAGTCCTGAAGCTTTGACTATTCCGGTAACAATCGGACCAGTGGTTCCGTTGTACGGGAATAATCAAGGAGGTCTGAACCCTCCAGTTATGAACCCGATAATGGCCCCACCGAGGCAAGAGCCCCTATTGATAGACGATCAGTCCAGTGAGTGCGAGTCTGAAGTTGTGTTCTTGGACCTACCAAACAAACAAGCAGGGAAGGGAGTGCAGAAGAGGCATAATCCTTTTGATGCGAAAGAAATTAAATTAGAATCAGCAACAGGGACTAGGAGTGTCTCTTTGGTAACGCCGGAAGAAATTGAAAATTGGAGTCGGGAATTAGAAAAACAGGCTCCGCAAACGAAACCTTTAGACCTCTACAAACTGAGAGTAGAAATAGAGGAATTGATGGCAGGAAATGTGGGGCTAGACAGACTGAACACCTATTCTGAAGAAGAGTTGCTGTTTATGTGTAAAAGTCTTACTAGGAGTACTAGGGTGCTCCACGAAAAACTGACAGACACCGCAGCTAGTATGGGAATAGATATATCCAGATCAAAGCCCTTGCAGAAACCATACCGAGCTGAGTTCTCAGACAAAGACTTAGAGAATTTGAATGTATCAGGAAGAAAGTCGCAGATTAAAGAGTTGCTTGCAGTTTTGCAAAAATGGGGAGACGTGGAAAAATGGAAAACGAGGTGGGCACATAAGAAAGAGGAGGCCCGCTCCAGACAAGCTACCCCTGAGTTCCCTCTGAGAGAAGTAGACAAGCCTGAAACTTTATGCCCCATGCGCGAAGTACCCGGTGGGAGGTATGTGCACGTTCCGTGGTCCAGACAGGATATTGTGTCCTTTACTAACGATTTCCCGAAACTGCGGGAGAAGCCAGTTGAATGGTACCGGCAAGTGGAAAGGTTTGTAAAGGTGCAGAAATGCCTGTGGAAAGACCTGGATGGGTTTTTCGACATTGTGGTCCCGGTCGATCTATGGACCGAGTGTAAAATAGCCATAGCCTGGCCTAGTGAGGAATACCCGAGAGATGAAAAAACCGGGGAACCATCGAAAGAAGTGATGAGAAAATATGAGCAAGTAATTCAGCATCTGAAACTAAAGGTCCCAGCAAAGGAAACTGATTGGACCAGGATAGATAGAACAACGCAGGAAAGAGAGGAGACAGTGCACTCCTATTATGAAAGGCTGTTACAGGTGTTTAAAACATACAGTGGTATAGATAACATCGAGATGAAGGACATGACACACTTCATTTACAGGTTTGTAAACGGTTTAAGACCTGAAATTTGTCAGTGGATAAAGGATAACAAAATCTGTTGGCACTCCAAAAAGGTAGATGAGGTCCTGCGGTACGCAAAGTACTGCGAGGACGAGATGGCAGAAAAGAAAAAGGCTCTCAAGGAAAAAGTGATGTGGGCTCAGGTGAAGCTCGCAGAACAGCAGGAAAAGCAGTTGAGTAACATGGTCAAAAATGCAAAGAACGAAGGCCCTGGGGAAGGGGGAGGAGGCAAGCCCCGGCCCAAAATGAGCAGGGAGGAGGCTATGAAGAAATTTCCCTGCCATCAGTGCGGCGAAATTGGACACTGGCGCAACGAGTGTCCTTACTTGCCCGAAGATAACCCCAAAACTCCTGATTTAACTCCACAGACGCAGAAAGAGAGACCAAGAAAGACTCAACCACAGGTAAAAACAGTTCAGGTGCCCCGAGCACCAAAGCAAGTATACAGGGGAAAACAGGCAGAGGGAGATGAGATAGAAGTCTGGGAAAGCAATGAGAACAGAAATGCAGCAACTTCGCAGTATCTTCTAAATGATACCTTCCTTTGTGATGACCAGTACTGACGGGGCCTGAGAGGGGAGGACGAGGAGTGCGTACTTGGCGCCTCCTTGCCGGTAGACCAGTCCGGACCATACATTGAAGGAAAGGTTGACGGAAACGATGTCACCTTTCTGTTGGACACTGGCGCTACCCGTTCTACTGTGAGAACAGTGGACGTTCCAAACCTACCCCTCTCGGGAGAAGCCATCCAAGTAGTGGGTGTATCTAATCAATTGATTAGTACTCCTGTTACCAAGCCCATGGAGATCTCAATTGGAAACTTTAAGGAAATGCATAGATTTGTCGTTTGCGACACCAGTCCAGTAAACTTACTGGGACGTGACTTGCTGTGCAAAATGAACTGTACCATCTTTTGCACACCAAAGGGTGTTGAAATTCAGACCCCAGATGAAGACGGCATTTATAAATTAATGTTAGTCCGCCCTGACTCGGAAATTAAACGAATGACCATGCAGGATTTACCCCAAGAACTCCAAGAAGCAGTGAAGCCAGAGGTGTGGGACTTTACTGGGAAAGATGTAGGGTTAATGAAAAATGTGGACCCCCATACAGATAGCAATAAAGGACAATGCGGTATACCCCAATACTAAACCCTACAGGATGAATGCAGAAGTGAAAGCTGGTGTTGCTGTGGAAATAAAGAAATTGTTAGAAGGGAACATCATACAGGAGGTGATGAGTAGCCCATGTAACTCTCCGATTATGGGCATTAAAAAGCCTAGTGGAAAATACAGAGTAGTACAGGATTTACGAAAAGTTAACAAGATAGTAGTTCCCTGTTGCCCTATTGTCCCGAACCCAGCAGTGATTCTGTATCAAATTCCCTGGGATGCTGAATGGTTCACTGTGATAGACCTGTGTCATGCATTCTTTTCCATTCCTTTGCATCCAGATAGCAAATTTCTTTTCTCATTTGCCTTCGAAGGTCACGTGTATTGCTGGAACCGGGTCCCTCAAGGGTATACAGAGAGCCCCTCTATCTTTAATCAGATCTTGAAAAAATGTTTGGAAACTTTGGTCTTACCTGGGAACTCTGTCTTAGTGCAATACATAGACGACCTCTTGGTGGCGTCTAAAAGTCATAAGGATTGTGTGATTGACACCATTGCCCTACTGAATCATCTGTGTGAAAAGGGACATAAAGTGTCCCCTGACAAGTTACAGTTTTGTGCAAAATCGGTGAAATATCTGGGGCACCAGATAGAAAAAGGTGTCAGAAAAGTGACATCGGAAAGAGTGAGGATAATTCAAAAGATGCAGTTACCCCGTACTCAAAAAGAGATCAGAATGTTCCTGGGCGTGATAGGATACTGCAGGCAGTGGATTCTGGGATTTGCAGTCCTAGCCAGGCCCTTGATAAAAATGACCAAGAGAGGAACACCCGAAATTGTAGAATGGGATGATGAAAGCTTAACAGCCTTCACCAAACTACGAAATTGTCTGTGCACAGCCCCTGCACTGGGAATGCCAGACTACTCCAAAGAGTTTGCCCTGTTCTGTGACACTCGCGATAATTGCGCATTGTCAGTCCTAACTCAAGAACATGGCACAACGAAAAGGCCTGTGGCATACTTCTCTGCCACCTTAGATCCAGTGGCTGCTGGATTACCAGGTTGTCTGAAAGCAGTAGCTGCTACCTGTGCCAGTTTAGAACAGAGTGAGTCAATTGTCATGGGACATCCGGTAACTGTGTATGTTCCGCATGGAGTGGTAATTTTGTTGACCAGAACCAAAACTCAGTATCTCACCCCTAGTCGGCTGACTAAATATGAGAGGATTCTTGTGGGTGCTGCAAATGTAAACATTGTTAGGTGCAGTATTCTGAACCCAGCCACCTTACTTCCCGACCCAAAGGATATGGAAGGGGGGGTGGATGATGAACACGATTGCATAGACTTAACAGAATTCAACACCAAGCCACGCCCAGACATAAAAGAAACGCCCTTGCCTGAGCATGACAAAGAATTATTTGTAGATGGTTCATGTCTAAGGCATGAACGAGGAGGCCTGAGTGCTGCGTATGCGGTAGTATCCTTAGAGAAAATCGAGGAAGCAGGTTACCTATATCATATCAAGTCTGCACAAGTAGCCGAATTGATTGCTATGATAAAAGCTTGCCAAATTGGGAAGAACATACGCATAACAGTGTATACTGACAGTCAGTACTGTTATGGGGTTGTGCATGACTTTGGCCAGTTGTGGTTACAGAGGGAGTTCCTGACTTCATCAGGTACCCCCATTCGAAATGGAAAGGTTGTTCAGGACCTTTTAGAGGCAATCCAGTTACCAAAGGAACTGGCAGTGGTAAAATGTGCTGCTCATAAGAAGAGCATGGACAAGGTATCACTGGGAAATGATTATGCTGATCGAGTGGCCCAATGGTGCGCAAGAGATCGGTATATTGTAAATCCGAAACGAGGGGGGCCAGGAACCAGCTGCCAGCTTCAGGTGTTTGAGGAAGTGCCTACATGGGATGAGGTGAAAGAGTGGCAGCAGGCGGCACCTTGGCAAGAAAGAGAGAAGTGGAAGGATGATGGGTGTCGACCAAGGCGTGTGGATGGTGTCATTATAGGTCCAACTGGTATGCCTGTGTTACCTAGACACCTACTTAGCACAATGGCAAGGTTGATACATGAAGGATCACACATTGGTAGGGACGCCATGATTCTAGTGTTCCAACAGACTTGGTACAGTAAAAAGTTCAGGAAAGTAGCAGAGTCCCTCTGCCAGAGGTGCCTGACATGTCAAAAGATGAACCCAGGGAAAAAGACTGTAGTGGAACTGGGAAAAATTGGGAGGTCCGGGGGTCCCTTTGTAAGGATACAGGTTGATTTCATCACCATGCCCCGTTGTGAAGGGAAAAGATATGTCCTTGTCATGGTCTGTTTATTTTCCAAGTGGGTGGAAGCTTTCCCTACTCCCCAAAATGACGCAAAGACAGTAGCTAAGTGTTTACTAAAAGAACTGATACCTAGGTTCGGGGTGCCAGTCACTATTGAATCAGATCAAGGCTCACATTTCCATAATGACGTCATCGATGAACTCTGTAAGGCCTTTGGAATTGCACAAAAGCTACACTGTGCCTACCGTCCAGAGGCTTCTGGAGTGGTGGAACAAATAAATGGAACTATCAAAAACAGACTAGCAAAACTGTGTGATGCAACTAAACTGAACTGGGTGAAGGCCCTGCCCTTGGTCCTGATGGGACTCAGAAGTATTCCTGATCGCAAAACAGGCCTAAGTCCCCATGAAATCATTATGGGAAGAGTGATGAGACAAGCATGGGTGCCAGGAAGCAAACTGTTGAGTATTACTGATGATTTGGTGCTTGAATACTGCAAGAGATTGGGTGACCAAGTGCGTTCTATCTCTCACCAGATCGGAGAAGACGCCATCCTCAATCCAACGACTCCTCTCCACAAACTGGTCCCGGGGGACTGGGTGAAGATAAAGAAGCACACTCGGAAGACCTGCCTGGAGCCAAGGTGGGGAGAAAAACGTCAGGTGATTCTGGTTACTACCACAGCAGTCAAGTGTGCCGGGGTTCCGCGTTGGATACACGCCAGCCACACCCAGAAGGTACCACCAGACGAAGTGCCTGAAGCAGAAGGACGTCCAGCAGAGGACTCTGCAGGAGCCAGACCAGAAGTAGCTGACAGCGTACAGCCCAGTACCAGTCAAGCTGCAGAATCAGCAGACGTTGGCCCAAGAATAGTTGACAACGAACTACCAGGAGCCCAGCCTGCTGAAGGGGTCCAAGAAGCTGAGCCAGAAGTAGCTGAAGACGAGCTGCCAAGCATATGGCCAGAAGAGTGGATTCCATTGATTGACCTCACTGAAGACCCTATTCGAACAAATGAAAGACTTTGGGAAGGTAGAGAGTGGACTAGTCAGGAAAAGCAAGGCATAGGCGAAGAGCCTCAGAATCTTGAGATTCACATCAAAACTGAGGAAGGAGAAGGTCAGACAGGGACAGAGCACGTGATTGATACAGAACAAGTGAATAAGACTGAACAAGTGCCCGATACTGAACAAGTGAAGGATCTTGAACAAGAGAGGAATACAGAACAAGTGATTGATACTCCTCCACTGACACCTGATATCGGGAAGGGACAGACTAGACATAGTGTAATAGTTCGAGCAGAAGAAAGTCCAGAGATCGAAGTGCTTGAACAGGATCAGATAGAATTAGAAGAACGTGTTCAGGAAACAGAATCAGAGACACTTGAAGAGCAAACACACAGTATACCTGAACAAGGCCAGATTAGTACCCAGGCAGAAGAAACCGATACTAGCCCTGGAATTAGTCAGATAGAAGAAGAAGAAACTGAAGCAGAATTGCCACAAGCTAATGAAAATAAGAGGGCAAGAGAAGGAAACGAAGTCCAAGTACCAACCAAAAGACTTAAGAAAAGAAAACATCTTGAGCCTAAATACATAAAGAAATTGAGATTGAGAATAAAAACAGTAGAAGAAAAACGTGCAGAAGAAAGGAGAAGTGCTCGTATAGCAGAACAACCAGAAGACTCTTCCAAAAGAAGGAGTGATCGGATAAAGAGACAAAACAAAAAGTACAAGTCACCTGAATGGACCCTTGTGTTAGAAGAACTTGAAGATCTCGATATCACTGACGTAAGCGACGGAGAGCCCGTCCCTGAGTACTCTGACGAAGAGGAAGAAGAGCCACCGTGAATTTGCACAAAGTAAGATACTTGTGTAGAGACACAAAGAGGGGTTGAAAAACTTCTTCTGAAGCCAAAATGTCTGATTCAAACGTGAATGGTAGACCTAGTCGCAGCGGTTGCAAAACTTGCTGCAAGGTATGTGTCTGTAGTATAGTTGTCCTGATATTACTGTGGATAGGACTAACCATTTTCATTCCTTTTGCTGTAAGCAAAGATACTAACATTGTCCCTACTGAAATTGTAAATACTGACAGTGAGGAGCTGACAACACAGAGTGTAGCTAGACATGAAAGAGCACTGAGACAAACAAAACAAGACTTAGAAGCATCAGATGAGGAACTACATTATCATAGAATCAAAAACAGGACACGCTTAAATGTTTTCGCAAACTTGTTAATACACTATGTAGAGACTATGGAAATTGAAGATTGCTATGTCTGCATGAAGCTACCTACTTCTGTAGCTGAAGGCGTGACATACCATCACTTGCCACTGACATACGGAATTTCCTGTAGCATTTTAGCTAGTTTATTTTACAAAAGAGGACCGTTACAGTACTATTACTCTAACAATGACGTGATCTTTTCTGAGCTTCCTATACGTGGGAACTTGAATGCTGTACATACCAAAAGTGACGCAATACGATACATGGGAGATTATTTCCTGACTATAGGTAACATTGACATAGCGGACGCACACAGAGATAACTTGACTTGTTCTTTGCATGAGCAGGAAAAGATGTTCCTAAACATGGCAGAGAAAAGGAGAATTAAAATACAAAAGAAGGCTAATGACGAAAGTCAGAAAAAGCCAAAGTGGGCAGAGAACATGGAAGGCACCTCAACTGGTGGGGCGGGTCCTGCTCTGTTGCTGGATTTTGAAAAGAAAGGCAAGCTATGTCTTCACCGCGAGAAGACTAGCTATTATAATAACATTTTCATTGGTTCCAGTGAATGCGAACATAATTACAAGGTAATTGGAGTTTGGGGTTTCAAAAATGGGTCAGAGCCTGTGTTTCCTGGAATTTATTATATTTGTGGGGACAAGGCTTATTTCAAATTGCCGGATCACTGGTATGGAAGTTGCTATTTTGGCATTGTCTTCCCGAAAATATACCATGTGAGTGGGGGTGCTGGAAGCAGTGAAAATACTAATGGCTTAGTGCGTAGTAAAAGAGAAAGCATAGGTGAAATAATGGGTAGTATTTTCAGTGCACTGATACCTGGAGTGGGAGTGGTTCTGAACACTCACAGAATTTGTAAATTGTCTACTATAGTGGATGTATTGTCTACTGAGACAGCTCATGGATTCCTGCTGGTCAACACCGAAATGGTTGCGATCAGATCAATGGTTTTGCAGAATCGACTTGCTCTTGACACCTTATTAGCGAAAGAGGGCGGAGTCTGCCGGATGTTGAAGGCGCAACATTGTTGCACTTATATTCCGGATAAAAGTGTGCAGCTCAAAAGATATGTGAGAAACATTACTAATTTGGCAAAGGAACTCAGACCACTCGAGGTTGATAGTGCCTGGAAGAGACTGGTAGATGGTCTCTCAAATGTAGGTCATTGGTTCGCTAGTATAGGTAAAGGCTTATTGCTCAAAGTACTGATGCCAATTGGAATTATAGGTCTCATCCTATTTTTCATATTTGTCTGTTGCAAATGCCGCAAGCACACAAAGAAGTATGAAGTGAATGCTAGAGAAGAAAATACAAGAGGAGTGAAACGGAGTGTGGATGAGCTCGAATTAGAAGAGATGAATAATCAGATCTATAAAAAGGTGAAGAATTCTCACCCTACCAAAAATGAACGAGAAAAGTTGGAACGCTTGCTGGAAGAGATTGAATTGTATAAAGTGTGAAAGAAAGTTGGCATCTGGTTCCATTTATTTTGTGATGATAGTAAATATCATCAAAGAGGGGATTGATGAAGCAAAGCTTCGCATATTTTGCGGACTTGCTGTACTCATGAACCTCGTTTATGTGTAACAAGGTAACAAGTGTACGTCTTACTAACATTTATATTAAGTTTGAATAAGGGATAAGAAGCTTGCCTATGTGTATTCCTAACTATTTTAATCCGTGTCTGTAAAATGGCCGCCGCTTGTATTTAGTTACTGCGCATGCGTCAGCCACACTCACGTGTCCTGACGCGTCTGCAGAGTTGGAGGGAAAATTATGCGCATGCGTAATACATAGCTTGGCCCAATGTGGTACTGCTCGTGCCACTGCTTTTGTCACCGTTTCTATGTAGCTAACATTTAGACTGCATAAGTATATTTTTATGATGATAAGTTGAAAGTACAACCCTGTGATGTGATTTCATAATGTTATTTCTATGTATTAATTTGTTCTCGCTTACTTTTCATGTACCGCGGGGAATGGGGGTCGGTCTGTACCGAGAGCCATCTTGGAGGTCCCTTCTGCGCATGATCGCCTTTCCAGGGACCTGACAACTTTGGCTGATGGAACTTAGCCAGCTGGCAGTGATGGGCAAGATGCTCCTGAGAACTGACCTGAAAAACCCAGGAAAACGGAGCCAATTGTCCTAGCTCGGCAACAATGTTAATTGTCACTCGTATTTCTGCACAGTTTCTCATGGGAACCCCAATCTTGCTAGGCGGTACCCAAATATGTAAAGTAGGCATACAAATCTTGTATTCTGATTGGTGTGTTACCCAAAGCCTACCTTAGGACCAATCGAAATTGGGGATTCTGACACTTTGCAACATTTGGGGGGTGGTACCCTGTCCCAAAACAGTATATCTACCCTGGGTGCACCTAGGAAATTGTCCGACTTGTCTGGTTTAGCTGACCTGTCACTGACCCATCGTACTCAATAGGTGACTGAAGATACAGAGAGCTGCGGAGCACTCTGTCCGAAATTGACCATAGATTAAGGTTTTACTGAACCTTAAAGTGCTGGCGAAGCACTTTGCTGGGAGTTCGTTGACCCAATCGGGGTCTTGATCGATAGCTGCAGAGAGGGTGGAGCGCAGGCGTTGCTTCCAAACTGCGGGTGCGGTCCTGTCCTGAGAGGTCCTGTCCTGAGGGTTTGCTGTCCTGTCCTGAGGTCCTGTCCTGATTCCTAATCTGAGGGTATCCTGTCCTGTCCGGGGTGTCCATTCTGCACCTGCTGTCCTTTGAGGGGTATCCTTCCTTGAGGGTTTCCTGTACTTAACTGACCCGTGGCCAGGGTTTGGTTTCCACACCAGTCTAGGTAAATACTGCTCTAAGTTCTTTAAACTTGCACCTTTCTATATTTCTGTCTTTTGCTTAAATAAAGACACACCTTTGCACATGTTGATTTTTCCATGCTTTTGCCGCAAACTATTGAAAACGTAAAGTCATTTGCATAATTTTTCTTGATATGTTCTCATGTCACCCTACCTTTTAGAAATTATATTTTGCATTGCAGTTTGTCATTTTCTGATATGGTCTAGAACCTCCTTACCTAGACTGTTTAAAGGTCCCTTCACTTTAAGTTTAGCGTGTTACTCCTTGTAGGCTCTCCTATAGTTACCCATGCATAGTCTGTCCATGCTTAAACATTTCTGAGATTATATAGTATTTTTCCATTTGCATTTTCATAACAGTATTTCGATGATTACTCTGTCTTTATTTCTCTATAGTTATATCATTTACATCATCCTAGTTATTGAATGTCTTGTTCTTGTATATCTTATGCACAACGAAAACGAACTTTAGATAAACATTTTAAAACTTCCAGTTGTCCGTGGTCATTTAAACAATATTGAATGCCATTTGAAATTTGCATTTGCTGCCTTTCCTTTTACAGCTAGGCCCCTGATACATTGAAGTCATAGGTACCCGTGTCGGTGGATGGTAAGTCGGGTACACTAAGTAATGACAGTAGGGAACACACACACAATTGGTAGCAGCCCGTGAAGTCGCCTGGTCAATGAATAGTGTGAATTGAAAGTATATGGGCCCTGAAGCCGGAAACGGCGTAATCATTGGCTGGGTGACCTCGCGCGCTCTATCAGCAGTAAGCCTTATCTTCGTGACAAGAAGACCGCCAAGTTGTCGGGAAGTAGACCTACCTTTTACACTCTGCCTCAATTCCTAAAAAACAAACCTATATTATTTACCCGCATTTTTATATTCAGTCCTGAACCTTAGTCTTGCATGCCTTTACAGTCTGATGTGCCAATAACTGTTGAAAACTAGCGACCTAAAGTTTGAAAGAAATTGTTTCATGACCAGTTTAGGTTATTTTCTGATATTTTAAATTGATTTAAATTACATGAAATAATTACATGAATCATTCAAATAAATATAACCGTATCGTTTCAGGACAGGATTATTTCAACATGAGCAATATTACAAAGGGCGAGGCTAGACGAGCCCGCCTTTAGGACCCGGCCCCCCGGCCCTCGCCACGCCATTGGTTAGGATATCCGGCCGGCTGCCCTATGGGCGGCCGGCTGGGGGAAGTGCTCCCGGGTCGGGGAGGGTGACGCACGTCCGGTGGGGGCGTGGGGGCAGAGGCCATGACCTATTTAGGTCGCGATTGCATAGAACTCGGTCTCTTCCCTCGCCAGCACCGTACCGGCTCGCACCCTGCTTGACCCACCCTCCTCGCGTTAGGATATCTATAATTTTAACTTAAGCTTAGTTCGGTACTTCGGCCCAGTAGCTTCCCCTCTCCCGTAGTCGAGCCCCCCCCCCCCCTTTGTCCAGTGCTTGCCGGAGAATCCTGAGGAGGAGCGATTGGCCGGCGGCCGGCGGGCGGACCGGTGCAGGCGTTTCAAGGCGGAGAGAACGTCGACCAGCTCGTCAGGTGAGGTGTCGGGGCTCGTTAGGCTGTAGGCGGGCGCGGGTACTCTGAGACCAGGCTTCCCTACCCGCACCCCTCCTTCTTGTGCACGGCGCGGAGGGCGTCTCTGGGGCCCGCGTTCGTCCACGGTGTTCCTGAGCGTGGGTAGGGGGCTCCGGCACCTTCACCTTTCGACGTGGTGGGCGGCGCGGGCAGGGGAGGGAGCGGCAAGGCCGAGGTGTTGTTTTAACGAGAGGGGCTGTGCAGCGCTAGTGAACCATGCCGGCGAGGGGTCAGAGCCACAAGCGCAAGGACAAAGATCCTGAAATAGCGCAATTATTGGCTTTATTGTTGGCGAAGTTTAATAGGGAGGATGATAGCAGCGAGGGGGAGGCAGATGAGGTACCATCCGAGCCGGAAGGAGAGGCTCCGATCAGCATAGAGCGCCCGCGTAGGCAAGGTGTCCCGCCCAAAGCAGCTTTCCCACCATTAATTAAGAAGCCCAGAGTGCAGAAACCGGGTGGGAAGAGATCACAGAAGAAGAAGGTGGGCAGGAAGGGAGCTGGGGGGAGCCATCCAGTGAGCATTCCCCTGGAACCAGTGGTCACAATAGTTCCTCCCTCCTTGCCTCACCTGCCCGTGGTACCGCACTGCAGCGCCCCTAGTGAGCCGGTAGTGCCCCCTTCTGAAGATGCGACGGGGGGTATTTTGGACGAGATTCAGGGGGCCATTGCTGCGCTGGGATTGGCCCCGGTGGTCCCTGGGACGGCTACTGCGACTCCTTCAGCAGCTGCGAGCGCCCCCCTCCCTTGCAACCGGGGGGCTCCGGTGCGGGGGGCGCCTTAAGCGAAATATTAAGCGCCCTAAGGGCACTGACGCAAGGGCAGGCACCTCAGGGTAATGGGGGGGCCGGAGCTTTGTCGAGTGCAGCAGCGCCTCCCCCGCTACCAGCAGCAGCGACCGCGGCGGCGGCAGTCGCGCCTTGGGCCCCAGGGCAGTGGGAGAGGTGTGGCGCCGCGGCCAGGGCGACTGACGCTGGAATCTGGGGACCACGGTTCGATCCCCGGCTCCGGCGGCAGGTTAGCCCAGCACCATGTGACTCTGGGCAATAGCTCGCTTAATCATCCCGACGGCCCCCCAGCGCCTAGAGACCCTTACGGGTGATTGTGCGCTTTACAAATGTGGACTTTTACTTTAGGGAGAGTGGATGAGGGCCCCCTTGGCGAGATTAGGGAGCAGCTAGCCATGTTAGTTAAAGCGCAGTCCTTGAGCATACCGACGGCGCAACCGGTGGTCTCGGCCCCGTCAATGGCACCCAGTTCTTCAGGAGGTAAGCCTGAGGGCACGAACAGCGAGCCAGGAGGGGGTGCTAAAGCTGGTGGGGGCCAGGGTTATGTGCTATCTAAACCGGGCCGTTTAGCTACTCATGTATCTCTCGAAATGAAAGAGAAGATTTGGAAGGGAGAATACGTAGATATCTTCTCTTTAATTAGACCCAAAAGATTGGATGTGGAGAGCAAAGACAGGGATGGAAAGGACAGCTCCTCTAGGGACAGAAGACCGAGGGTGGAAGAATCTATCACGAATTGGCTCTTTGGCTTCCAGGTGTTTATGACAGTGGTCATTGAGAAAAAAACAGAGTTGGCAGGGTCATTGATATTCTATATGCATAAGATTTTGAAGGCGCACACGACGCATGGTGGTACGGCTTGGCTGGATTATGACAGGGATTTCAGGTGGGAGAAGGTGCAGGACCCGGACATGGGTTGGGACCAGGTGGAGGTCAATGTGTGGCTTGAAAGCGTGAATGGCAAGTCAGGCGGATCTCAGAGCAATAGGCAGCCCTTTCGGACTTCCCAGGGAGGGCCTGGGGAGAAGAGAGGGGCATGTTGGGCATTTAATAAGAAAGTGTGCACATGGTCCACCGAGAAGTGCAGATACAAGCATGCGTGTTCCTTTTGCGGGCACCCTTCCCACCCCGAATTCAAATGCATTAAAAAGTCCAAAGAACGGGGAGGTGGGGGCAAAGAGGCCAAGCCCTCTCAGCCATAAGCTGCCCACTCCTGTAGACATCGGGAAACTGATTTTTTGGCTGAATCAGTACCCAGACCGGTCAGCAGCCAAATTGTTGTACTTTGGGTTCTCCGAAGGGTTTCGCATTCCAACGCAGGGCGTCCCGCCTGTCGAGTATTGCAATAACCTATTGTCTGCGAGGACACAGCCTGCGGTAGTTGAGTTGAAAGTAGAGAAGGAGCGCGGGCTGGGGCGCGTGGCGGGCCCTTTCCCGGCCCCACCACTCCCTGGTTTTGTGTGCTCTCCGTTGGGAGTGGTACCCAAGAAGGAGCCGGGCCAATTTAGAATGATCCACAATTTGTCTGCTCCAAAAGGGGAGTCTGTGAATGATGCTATCGACCCGGCCCTTTGTTCGGTGACCTACTCCTCCTTCGATGTGGCTTTGAAGAAAGTGAGGATTCTGGGTCCTAATGCCATCATGGCCAAGACAGACATAGAGTCAGCATTCCGCCTGTTGCCGGTGCACCCTGAGGATTATCATTTGTTGGGGTTTCAGTTGAACCATCAATTTTACTATGATAGGTGTATGCCTATGGGGTGCGCTGTCTCTTGCGGGTATTTTGAAACCTTTAGTTGTATGCTCCAATGGTTGTTTTCGCATAGGACAGGGTACAAGGATGTAGTTCATTACTTGGATGACTTCATGGTGATGGGACCAGCTGCCTCGACAGCATGTCATCAAGCGTTAGAGCAGCTGGTGGCCATGTTCAAGCTGTTTAATATCCTGTTGGCCCCGGGCAAGACAGTAGGTCCAGCGACATGTATGTCTTTCCTTGGAATTGAGATTGATACAGTGGTTGGGGAGTGCAGGTTGCCATCAGACAAGGTGCAGGCTTTTTCCCAGGCTATAGATGCAGCATTGGCCGGACCCAACGTTACCCTACACCAGTTACAGGTATTGGTGGGGCAGTTGAACTTTGCACTCAGAATCATACCAATGGGCCGCCCCTTCTCTAGATCGATTGCCAGGGCTATGGTAGGCCTAACTCAGAAGCATCACAGGGTGCGCCTCCGTGCAGAGGTGAGAGAGGACCTGAGGGTGTGGCGCGACTTCCTGGCGAACTTTAATGGTGCTGTTGTTTGGCCATCCCCCCCGGTGTCTAACTCTGAATTGGAACTGTACACGGACGCTGCAGGCAGCATTGGTTTTGGGGCTATCCTTGGTCCACAGTGGTGTGGGGCGGAATGGCCGGAAGAGTGGCATAAGAGTGGACTGACAAAAAACATAGCCTTTTTGGAGTTGTTCCCTATTCTGGTAGCGGTGTCCATTTGGGCAGAGCACTTCAGGAACAGATCGGTGATATTTTGGTCAGACAACATGTCTGTAGTCGAGGCTATTAATCGGCAGGGGGCTACCTGTAGACATGTGCTGAGATTGCTGAAGCGCCTGGTGTTGGCATGTTTGAAATTGAATCTGATGTTCAAGGCAGCACACATCCCAGGTGTTGACAATCATGCTGCTGATGCTTTGTCTCGTTCCAAGCTGCAGGATTTCCGGAGGTACCATCCCGAGGCGGAGGACCGGATGACAGTGTTCCCACCATCACTGTGGAAGATTGGAGCCGCGCTTTAGCGGGGCTGGTAGGTGCCTCATTGAGTGACCGCACTCGGAAAGCATATCAGCAGAGTTTTTTGTATTACAGGACATTGGTGTAAGAGGCTGGTTTCTCATGTTGGTACACTGATCATGCAATGTATCATTTTCTTCAGCAAATTAGTGATCAGGGCAGGTCACTCTCTTATGCTAGGGCCCATGTGTCTGCTGTGGGGTTTTTCGCCAGATTAGCGGGCTTGTATGACCCTGGGGCGTCATTTGTAGTTAAGAGAGCTTTGGCGGGTTGGGCCAGAAGGGAGGGCCCCAAGCGAGATAGTAGACGGCCATTAGATGTTAGGACCTTGAAAGACATACTAGGTGCCCTCCCTAGACTGTGCACCTCTACTTTTGAGGGCACGTTATTTTCGGCAGTGTTCTCCCTAGCTTTTTATGGGGCATTCCGCTTGGGGGAGATTGTGGGGACATCTCGCAGTGACCACGGAGGGGGACTGCAGTTTGGGGACACCAGGGTCAGCGCTGGGTCTTTAGAGGTGATCCTGAGAAAATCTAAGACAGATCAGTTGGGTAAAGGGGCAGTGATTCAGCTGTGCCCCGCGCCGGAGGCACCTATTTGCCCGGTCGCTTGTATGCAGTCATACTTAGCCATCCGCCCTGGGGGGAAGAGTCAGGCCTTGTTCATTCATGAGGGGGGGGATTGTGTGTCGCAGTACCAATTCAAAGCAGTGCTGCGGATGGTCTTGGTAGATCTGGGCCTTGGGGATTCTGGTTACTCATCCCATTCATTCAGGATAGGGGCTGCTACTTTGGCAGCAGGAGCGGGGCTGTCATCTCAGGCAGTGAAGAAGGTGGGCCGCTGGTCGTCCAACTGCTATACGTTAGGCCTGAATTACTTTGACTGCGTGCAATGCCATGTCCATGCCTGACTTTTCTATTTCCTCTCCGATTACTAGTATGCCGGGAAAGGTGGTGTGGGTATTGGGACACTCGTTCGTTCGGCGAGCATCAGTACGATTGCGACAGCGGCGAGTGCGGAAACCACCAGGTCTGGAGGGGACGGAATTCTTGTGGCACGGTGTGGGAGGAATGCGCATCCGACACCTGCGGCGGCTCGTGGAAGAAATCAGAGAACGTGAGGGACAGAAGTCCCCTGAATTGATCATCATCCACTTGGGCGGCAACGATATGGTAGACAGGGGACGCTTGGCGGTCAAGGAGGCACTGCTCACGGAATTTGCTTGGCTGGGGCGGACCTTCCCACAGGCCAGGATAACATGGTCTTGCATGATCCCACGACAATGGTGGGGCGACGGAATCCAGGCGAGGGCTTTAACTGTGTCAGTAAGACGTCTCAACGGGGAGTTGGCAAAGTTGTGCTCAGGGAAGGGCCGCTTGCTACACCTCCCGCACAAGATGATTTCAGGACCAACTATGTTTCACCATGATGGAGTACATTTATCTGACTCTGGCACCGATGCTTGGATTAAAGGGATATGGTCCTTTGTGCTGAACTTGTCTGCAGGGGGGAAGGGCGACGGAACTTTAGGCCCTGGTCTCCCTTGTGGCGGAAAAGAGACATTGGACCAGTGATAGACTTACAAAATGGACGGGAGTCCGCCTTGCGCACTCAATCAATCAATCAATCAGGTCATTTATAGAGCGCACTACTCACCCGTAGGGTCTCAAGGCGCTGGGTTGGGGGGGGGTGCCGTTACTGCTCGAACAGCCAGGTCTTGAGCTTCTTCCTGAAGGAGAGGTGGTCTTGGGTCAGGCGCATGTCGGTTGGGAGTGAGTTCCAGGTCTTGGCGGCCAGGTAGGAGAAGGACCTTCCTCCTGTTGTCACTCTTCGGATGCGGGGGACGGCGGCGAGGGCGTGGTTGGTTGATCTGAGGAGGCGCTTGGGAGTGTAGAAGTTGATCCGGTTGTTGAGGTAGCTCGGGCCTTGGTCGTGTAGGGCTTTGTGTGCGTGGGTGAGGAGACGGAAGGTGATTCTCTTGTTGACCGGGAGCCAATGCAGATTTCTCAGGTGTCCGGAGATGTGGCTGCGTCGGGGGATGTCGAGGATGAGTCTGGCCGAGGCGTTCTGGATCCGCTGGAGTCTCTTCTGGAGCTTGGCGGTGGTTCCGGCGTAGAGGGCGTTGCCGTAGTCCAGTCGGCTGGTGACGAGGGCCTGGGTGACCGTCTTCCTCGTCTCGGTGGGGATCCACCGGAAGATCTTACGTAGCATGCGCAGGATGTTGAAGCAAGACGAGGAGACGGCGTTTACTTGTCTGGTCATGGAGAGGGAGGAGTCCAGGATGAAGCCCAGGTTGCGTGCGTGGTCCGTCGGTTTGGGTGCGGTGCCCAGGGCGGGGGGCCACCAGGAGTCGTCCCAGGCGGAGGGCGAGGAGCCCAGGATGAGGACCTCCGTCTTGTCCGAGTTCAGTTTCAGGCGGCTGGTCGTCATCCATTCGGCTACCTCTCTCATCCCTTCGTGCAGGTTGGCTCTGGCGGTGGCGGGGTCGTTGGTCAGGGAGAGGATCAGCTGGGTGTCGTCGGCGTAGGAGATTATGTTGAGGTTGTGTTTGCGTGCGATGGCCGCGAGGGGGCTCATGTAGACGTTGAAGAGGGTGGGGCTCAGTGAGGATCCTTGAGGGACGCCGCAGATGACTTTGGTGGCCTCTGACTTGTACGGTGGTAGGCGGACTCTCTGTGTTCTTCCGTCGAGGAAGGAGGTGATCCATTCCAGTGTCTTGTCCTGGATTCCGATGTTGTCGAGGCGCTGTACTAGGGTGCGGTGGCAGACAGTGTCGAAAGCCGCGGAGAGGTCCAGGAGGATGAGGGCCGCTGTTTCTCCGTTGTCCATCAGAGTTCGTATGTCATCGGTGGCAGCGATGAGGGCGGTCTCGGTGCTGTGGTTCGCTCGGAAGCCAGACTGTGAGGGGTCGAGGGATCCATTCGTCTCGAGGAAGGCGGCCAGCTGTTTGTTGACGGTCTTCTCGATGACTTTGGCCGGGAACGGGAGGAGCGAGATGGGACGGTAGTTCTTGAGGTCGGTGGGGTCTGCTGTGGGTTTCTTGAGAAGAGCGCTGAGTTCGGCGTGCTTCCAGCTCTCAGGGAAGGTGGCGGTGTCGAAGGAGGTGTTGATGATGTCCCGCAGGTGGGGTGCGATGACAGCGTCGGCCTTGTTGAAGACGTGGTGAGGGCAGGGGTCAGTCGGAGATCCGGAATGGATGGAGTTCATTGTGCGGATGGTGTCTTCGGTGCTGATCGGAGTCCAGGCGCGGAGGGTGGTGGTGTGTGGCGTTGTTGCGGTTGTGGCTTGCGTTGGTTGGTTGCTGAAGCTGTTGTGTATGTCCGCGATCTTGTTGTGGAAGTAGGACGCGAGGGAGTTGCAGAGGTCTTGCGACGGGGTGATGTCATTGTTTCCGGCGTTGGGGTTGGAGAGCTCTTTCACGATGTTGAAGAGTTCCTTGCAGTTGTGTGCGCTGTTGTCCAGCCGGTCCTTGTATGTATTTTTCTTGGTGGCGCGGATCAGTTGGTGGTGTTTCCGGGTGGCGAGCTTGAGGGTGGTCATGTTGTCCGTAGTTGGTTCCCTTCTCCAGACTTTCTCGAGGGCTCGACAGTTCTTCTTGGAGCTCTTGAGTTCGTCGGTGAACCATGGTGTTTTTCTGCTGCAGGGTCTGCTGGGCGGGGTTCTCAGTGGGGCGAGTTCGTCCGCGCCGTTGTTGATACACTTCGTGAGGTTGTCGGCGGCCTGGCTGGGGTTCGCTGAGCTGGCGGGGGGGTGCTGGCTCAGGGAAGCGGTGAGCTGGTCGGCTGTGATCTTGTTCCAGCTTCTTCGGGCAACCTGTTGCTGGTGGTGGTGGATCGTCGTTCTTTTGAAGCTGAAGTGGACGCAGCTGTGGTCCGTCCAGTGGAGTCCTGTTGCGTGGCTGAAGGTGACGTCTTTGCTGGATGAGAAGACGGCGTCGAGTGTGTGTCCGGCGAGGTGGGTGGGGCTGGTCACCAGTTGCTTGAGTCCGAGGTTGGCGAGGTTGTCGAGCAGGCTGATGGTGTTGCGGTCGCTGTTGTTCTCCAGGTGGAAGTTGAGGTCCCCCAGGAGGATGTAGTCGGCGGAGGGGAGGGCATGCGGGCTGATGAAGTCGGCGATGTCCTCGCTGAATCGTGTGCGTGGACCCGGGGGTCGGTAGATCAGGGTGCCTCTGAGGGTGGTCTTCGGGTTGGTGTGGATCTGGAAGTGCAGGTGTTCAGCGGTGGTTAGGGTGTCGTCGGTGTTGGTCGTGATGCGGATGGTGTCTCTGTGGATGATGGCGATGCCTCCTCCCGTCTGGTTGGCGGTGCGGTCCCTCCGGATGATCTTGTAGCCCTCCGGGATGGCGATGGCGATGTCTGGGGCTGAGGAGGCGTTCATCCAGGTCTCGGTGAGGAAGGCAACGTCAGGGGCGGTGGTGTCGAGGAGGTTCCAGAGTTCTACGGCGTGTCTGTGGACGGAGCGGGTGTTGAGCAGGATGCACTTGAGGTGGTTGCTGCTGATGTTCGGCTTGGCGAGTGCTGGTGCAGGATGGGTCCGGATGCAGGTGAACTTGCAGGCGTGGCAGCTGAAGGGTCCGTGGGTGTGCTTCGGGGCGGCTCGATGACATCCCGGGATGGCGCCGGTGTTGAGTGCGATGAGTTCGGCGGCGTTGTAGGGTCGTCGGGTCGGCTTCCGTCGGTGGGGGCCAGGGGTCCTGGCGCTGGGCGCGGTCCGGTCGCGGACGGGCGCAGACGGGCTTACCTTTGGCGCGCCTTCGGCGCACAATCGGCGCGCCCGCTGCGCGTTCGCACGGTCGCCATTTAAGGCGAAGAGCGCGGGTGGGCGGAGCAGCTGGGAGGCGGGAGCGGGGAGGGAACAGAAGAAAAAAGGGGGCGGGGGCGGCGGTGGTGGCGGGAAGCGGGGGGCGGCGAGGAAGGCGGGAACACGGATGAGACCGGGCAGAATTACGATATACAAGCAAAGTGATGGTCAAAACAAAACACTTAACACGGGCAAAAAGCTACGCAGGAAAAAAAACAAGCACAAATGATGGTCAGCAGAGCACTTTACACGGGCAAAAGCTACGCAGGAAAAAACAAGCACAAAGGATTTAAAAAACAGAACAAGCAACGATAGCAGGGTCAGCCGGCAGCGCGGCAGGCAGCGAGGCAGAGGGCACAGCAGGGGGGCACACGCAGCAGCTGGTGGCCGTGCGGCGCGGGGGTGTCCCACAAGTGGGTCACACTCACCTGTGTCGCACGGTCGCCTTTTAAGGCCAAGTGCGCGGGTGGGCGGAGCAGCTGGGAGGCGGGAGCGGGGAGGGAACAGAAGAAAAAAAGGGGCGGGGTCGGCGGTGGTGGCGGGAAGCGGGGGGCGGCGAGGAAGGCGGGAACACGGATGAGACCGGGCAGAATTACGATATACAAGCAAAGTGATGGTCAAAACAAAACACTTAACACGGGCAAAAAGCTACGCAGGAAAAAAACAAGCACAAATGATGGTCAGCAGAGCACTTTACACGGGCAAAAGCTACGCAGGAAAAAACAAGCACAAAGGATTTAAAAAACAGAACAAGCAACGATAGCAGGGTCAGCCGGCAGCGCGGCAGGCAGCGAGGCAGAGGGCACAGCAGGGGGGCACACGCAGCAGCTGGTGGCCGTGCGGCGCGGGGGTGTCTCTCCCCTATGCCAGCACTGAGGGGAGAGAAGGTAAGCTCTCCGCAGGGGATGGAGACCACCGGCTGGGGAGGCTAGGGCGACAGGTACGAGCCTCCTAGGCAGCCTGGTGGACGAGAGGTGGGGCCCTGGAAATGGCGGACAAGGACCCGAGGGCTGGGGCCCATCGCTCAGGGGCGCAGGTGGGTTGCACCTTGCGTGGGCATCTCAACCTGGGGAGATGCGAACCAGAGGGCCCCTTGGTGCTGGGGGAAAGAAGAAGAAGTTATGAGCAAATACAATTTGAATAATGCATAATACAAGTTGATAAGATGATGCAATAATAAATGATAAATGTTGCTTATAATTTGATAAATGTATAATAATCATGTATGTCATGTTTATGAGTGTTGGCATTAAACATGGCCTTTTTACACCCACCCCTTTCTCAAGGTCCTGATTAATTGGTGGGTAGGCGGGCGGGGAGCATGCTGGGGGATCCGGGTCCTATGTCAACCCTGGTGAGAAAATCTTCATAATACTCCAGTTTTCTTTGGCTCGATAAGATTTTTCCTCTGGTTTTTTTACGTTTTTCTTTCAAGATGACATTTGACTAGCCTGATAACATTATCATCAGATACAAAAGCAAAAGTCGAACTGCTTTGGGAAGAAAAAAGATTTTACTTTAGAAGTTCATCTGTTAAATGCTGTTAAATGATGGAATCAGAGATGGCTTTGTATTTGAGTGCATCATTTCCATCTATTTTGTGTAAGCAGGCAACGAGGATGTCACGCATCTGTGTTTGGGTGAGGTGCAAGTGCATGCTTATTAACACCCCCCTCCCCCCCCCCCCACTTGGCCCATTCCCATTTAAACACATTCCACATATACACTTCTGAATAAACTTAAACCAACCATGTGTTTTGCGTTCTTATTTGGGAATACTTGGCCGCAGTTTTATTACATGCATGGACTCTACGTTACATAATCGACCTCATAGATCACAGTTGTCAAGCATAATTCAAGATGACAAGGCCATAAAACATTATTACAGTTTCATAACTCGTTCTGAGTACCACAAGTCATTCTGACAGGATCATAAATCATAATTACGAGACAGGTTATAAATCACAGTTGACAGGTCATACATCATCTCTGCCATGCATACATCATTTTGATAGAATCATAAAACTTCACTATGTGACAGGTCATATATCCCCCACAGTTGACATGTCCTAAATTATCTCTGTCCATATGATGAAGAACAATCACACTCCTGGTATAAATGATGTGAACGATGTGATAAGGTGAGTAGGTGCTATTTGGTAGTTCCTCCTGGGTATGAGAAAATGAAATGAATCAGATAGCGTTATCCCAACTGTGGAAAACGTCCCCAAATGCACTCTATTAGTTTCAATAAAGTTGATTGAACATTTCTTGAAGTTTTCATGCAATATTTATTTCAAATTTCCTTCTTTTCAAAATATTTGTCATGCTTTACAAACAAAACTCATTTTCATCAATAATTTCAAACCCATGCCCAATGCATTTTGGGCCTAGCCCTTCATCAGGGGATGTTATTTCTGTGGACAAAAGGATATGCACAGCGTTATAAAGAAAATTAACAGTATATGTTCAGCATTTGTAAACCGCTATTAGGTGCTGTTTCTTCATGGTGAACCTTATACCCCAAAGTACACCATGGTGTGGACAATTGTGTTGTGGCCATGTAGTCGGTATAAACAAAAAACAAACGGAGTCATCTACATAAGAACCATAGTGGACCATATTAAATGATTGTCGTTGAATAATGGTGAAAAAGAACACACGGTATGTGAGAATGTCACGTTAGAGTCAGCACGATAAATCACCCGACACCATATCATGAAATGTAACAACTTACTCTCATGACTAAAGTCATACAACGGTGTGCTTCAAATTTGTACGGCCTGTGAATACAGAAGTATTGTGACTGTTTGTAAGGTCAAATATGCTTCTAGAGAAAAGGTAAAAAAAGAAAAAGGAAAAGAAGGAAATTTGAAATAAATATTGTATGAAAACTTCAAGAAATTTTCAATCAATCTCAGAGTGCATTTGGGGATGTTTTCCACCTTTGGGATAACGCTATCTAAATTATCTCTGCCATATATCAATCAAGTCCTTGTCATTTGCTGGTCATCATTCTGACACCTTTTGTTGTTGAGGCCATCCTCCATGCCACTTTTTGGGGTCATAAAGTTTTGTTGGTTCTTTCTCTGATCGTGAGGGGGTAGCCTCTTAGTGCGGTTAGGTTCAAAGACTCTACCTTGTCTGTCCATTTTGTGCCCTGCCAACCAGTAGGTCTGGGCTGCGAGTGCTGTGATCTGCTCACTTCCCTGCCGGCCTCCTGACCATGCTGTCAGGCATTCAAAGGTAAGTGGCCTTCCTCTGGCACACCGCCCTCTGATGTGCTTCCTCTATCAACTAAGGTACCCCTTTACCGTGACACTGCATGTGGGGCTCACGTCCACAGGCAGCTCCCTGGTTCCTTCGAGGTACTCTAATCAAGATCAAGAGCCTTGGTCTCCCAATGAGAGTCTAACGGGAGACACAAAAGGCTCCAGACAAGCGACAACCAGGCCATATTTCAAGAACACTCACCACTTTGCATCGTTCACTAGAAAGCCAACTACACCCACTCATACAGTCTCTGTGTTAATTAATACCTGCCATCAAATCTGGAGGGGGGGGAGGGGAAGCCCCAATTCCCCTCGTTGGTTTTCCGCTAAAACAGCTGAAATTGGTCATTTCCAGGTCCCAGGTGGCTGTCATTGCACCGCCCCCTGATGCTCCCTTTGGGGGCGACCTCTACCAGTGTGAGACATTCAGCTCCCAAAAGATAGGGAAGAATTATTTGTTGGGGTTGCCTTTCTTTAGGTGTGGAGTCAGCCCCACTGTAAGGTCCGAGATGAGGAAGACTCAATTGGAATAATGGTATTGCCACTAAGAACTCAAAGCATGCAAACTTGTTAGGACTGTTTTCATAGTTGAGAGGACTTTTAATTATAAATGCAGCTTATGAAGGTTAACCATGCGCTGGCCAGTGTCAGACTCAGAATCAAAATATTAATTCCAGCCCTAATAACCTTACACCTCACTAGTGGTCTCTCTCTTTCTCCCCCCCCCCCCCCCCCCCCCCACACACACACACACACACACACAATCTCTCCTGAAGCGCCCTTTGAGCGACCCCAGCTAACCTCGTACAACTGAAGCCTGGAGAAAATTGATAGCGGCTCCATTTACAGCCCTCCAAACCGAGGAGGAAGAAACAGGGGAACTAAAAAGTGAACTAGACCCCACGTAATGTAACGGATGCTCATGTAAAGACCTTCAATATCTTCGGGTTGAGTTCGCGCTATTTAAAAGTGCAAAAATGGGGGGGGGAAACGCTCCCCGTGGGATAAATGGACAGTCTTTCCCTGACGTCGGAGAACGCACCTTTTCTTTGTTTATTGGGGTTCAGAGGCGAGCAAGGGGAACATATGGCTCGTGTTCTAGAGAAAAGGGGGCAATTATGTGCCGACTGATCGGGCATTAAATCTCTTTTAGGTTCAATCGATTTGAAAGGGGTGTTTGCGTGAGCGGTGATTTTCATTTAATTGCTCAAGCTTTTATCATGAAAATGCAGGAAGCGATTCCCCGAAAATATCCATGGCAACAACACAAGGCGCTGCGTATTAAAAGCGGAGAACCTTCGTATTTTGCCAGTCACTCGCCTCGGGAGGAGGTGTAAGAGGGGATTGGTGCAGTAAACCTGCCTTATGCATGCGTAATCCCCTCTACCTTGACTTTGGTCGTACAAAGTCGTGAACTCGGACATCACGGTACTTCCCTACGAATTAATTTAAACTAGAAGCCGTTGAAATTGTAATATCAATTCGGATTGGGGACGTGCAAATTGCAATATAAAATCCCCTTTTGGGCTTATAATATTGATCTTAAGATTTATAGTATATATCTGTATATTGCACACTTCTATACTAGTGATTTATGCTATGTACATCGAAAAGGAGGATGAAGCCACGCGAAGCAAGGAAGGAGAACGTAGGAAATCATCAAGTGTAACAAGTACTAGGGGCCTCATTTATGAGCCCTTGCGTCACTTTTACGCCGCCGGTGCGTCAAGGTTTGTGACGCACCAATGGCATAAACAATGCGCCTTGTTGCGCCCTATTTACAAAGTGACGCATCTAGGTAGATGCGTCACTTTGTAAACCCCTGCACCACATTATACCTGCGCCAAGTATAATGTATGCAAAGGGGGCGTATTGACGCAAGAAAGGGTCGTAGAAGTGACGCAGTGAAATCTATGAGATTTCACTGCGTCACTTCAAGGACACCGTTGCGTCAAAATCTTGCGCCTGCCTCACAGCAGGCGTAAGACTGAGGCAAGCCCTTTCACATGGGGCTGAAAGGTAGCATTGCTGGAGTTGCGTCACTTTTGTGACATACTCCAGCAATGCATCACTTTTGCGCTTACAGATATGTCAGAAATACTGACGTATCTGTAACTCCTTGCGACATGATGCGTCATACATTAAATATGACGCATCAGGTATGTCGCAAGGAGTGCGCACTGAGAAGTGACGCATCGCTGCTTTCACGCAGCGATGCGTCATTTCTCATAAATGAGGCCCTAGGTCTGCAAGGAAAGGAGGTGCCCAAAAGAGCACCACAGGCCAATGTTTACTGATGAATGGAGACAGCTTTACAAGAGGCCAGAGGGATGTATTTAGGGTGACCACCTGGCATGGAGGCACAATCTGGGCAGGACTGTAAGAATTCAGGCCAAAGGGTCAAATTTCAGTACAAAAATTCAGGACAAAAGGTCAATTTGATGGAGACATATGGGAAGAATACCATGACTCACTACTTTGTCAGTACATTTATTTAATATTTATTATATTGCATTGTTTCGTCAGTCACTGTGGTATGTATGTAACAGCCAGATTGTGCATTATGTCCTTGTTCAATTATGTAATTGATGCCCTTGAGCACAGTGTCAAGGGCATCACCCCCTACCCAAATCTACCCAATAGTTTTCGGACAGAAACAACAGATAACGTTTGATTATGTTTTAAAGATTTTAAAACCCATGGTAAACAGTTTGGGAAACATTAAATAAAGTGATTTTCGTCGTCTGCTGGTGAAGACAAGTTGAACAGAAACATCTGCCTCACATATCCCTCCACTAGACATCAAGAGCACATACAATCATTTGTAATTTATAATATAAATCTCATGAGTACTCCATGATCAACATAGCTGGGTTGTCTTAAATAGTGCATCACCATGTTCTGCACAGTGCACCATCATGTGTCATGCCCCCAACAATGGCACAGAGGCAGTTAGGGCGAGATCAGGCTACGGTTAGTGTTGAGCAAAGGAAGTTCATCAGGCTTGTAGCCTGACTTGGCATGTGCCAGACACACAGCAAGCTAGGAGGGGAGCAGGAATCCTGGAGAAAACTGATAAAGAAAAGGTTGGCCCAAATGTTATAAGAACCCCTGAGCTGTCTCCTCCAGAGCAAGGGGCAGTAAGCTAGCTAATGTTATCTATCATGCATGAAAATGCCACATATATGGCAAAGTGTATAGAAGCAAAGATATGTAATATAAAAAGTCCTTCTGTTCAGAAGGGTAGTCAAAGTCATGATAGGCAGGGTAGTGGAGGGCCTGACAAGGCTTTGTAATGGGTGTTGAACTAGACAGACCGCAAGCTTCTATGCTTGATTGCAATTTCAGACGACAAGCAAAACGTTGGAAATGTTTCTCGTGATGTCTCGCAGTGGTCTTTGATGTTTTGTAGGTGTGGCGGTGCTATGTGGAAAGGGAGTCAGAGGTGGGCATTTCAGTGGCGGGGAAGGGGGAGTGACTTTTCTAAAAGGAGTGTGTGTTCATGTAAAATACAACAGTGCATTCAGACCTTTGGGCTATTGTAAGGGAGCAAACTCAGTAAATTTTGCCCAAGATGCATAGGTGTAGTAATTTGACCATACACCAACAGGTAAGTCACAAGTTCTGTTTATTGTTCAAAGAAGAAAACGCACCCTTAGCTGCAGGCACTGGGTGATGCTGAATATGATAGAACGAACATTCCACAGCAGCCTTCAAGTGAACGTTCTAAGGGTGAACCATCTCAGCGGAAAGAGCAGGGGGGAAAAGAACGGTAGAGGGGACATGGGGAATATTACAACACCTCTTCCTTCCTAAGGGAAAAGGGAGCAGAGGAGTACGAGCTGGAGAGATAGGAAGAGGAGGGAAAAGAAGAAAGTGGAATAAACGGAAGAAGCAGTAGAGGGTAGAGGAGTAAGAAGTAGAAGAAAGACCAGGAAGAAAACAAGCAATAGAACATGAAGAGTCTTATGAAGTAGACCCTAGGTCAAATGACAGATTGAATCGGCAACAAACACTATTCACAATGAAAATCCTGATGCCACCCTGGCGCTTTACGAGGTCTGATACCTCTTCTCAACGGAGGCTCCCTTCCCAGCTCTTCTCTCGTCTCCACCCCGTTGTTCACACTCAGTTCCTCACCAGTTTCTCCTGTGGCTACTCTGTCCATGCTCCATTTTTTTCCATTCTCCAAAGTGACCATGTTTTTGTGCACCTCTTTTATTCTTTCTGGGGCAAAATACTTGTCCCCTTTCCTGCCCAACCCTTCCGGTTTCCTTATGTAGACCAACTGACCTTGTCTTAGAACCTTTTCTCTGGTACCCCATTTCTTGTCATACCACCTCTTATACTTGTCTTGGCGTGACTCTACATCCCTTCTGAAGTCTTCCTCGTTCACTTTGACTGGCTCTTGAGGAAACAACCAGTTGGGTGACAACTTAGAGCCCGCTTTCCTTCCTCTCAATAATTCGAAAGGTGAGTAACCTTTGCTGAGGCTAGGTGTTGTGTGATATGACCATAACATATCCCTAATGCCTGCTCCACCGGTAAACCAGACGTTCCAGCTAATTGAATGCAATCTTTCAACATTCTATTTGCTCTTTCTACTTTACCATTTGACTTTGTACAGTACAGTGGAGAACGCACAGGGTTCACAGACAAATCTCTTAGGAAGACCATCATTTTCTCCGACACCAACTGTACTCCGTTGTCTGTGACTAAAGTGGAGGGGATGCCTTCTCTAGAAAATGTGTCACTTAAAAACAATAAAATTGCCTTAGTGTCGATATTGTGTACAAATTTATGAGTGATCCAATTTGAGTGGTAGTCTATAAGTGCCAGTAGATACAATTCATGTGAACCCTTGACATGTAGGGGCCCCGTGATATCCAGTCCTAGCTTGTCCCATGGTGCTTCAGGAACTTGTACCGGAATGAGAGGAGCCCTCCTTATGGTTCGGGACTTATCACTGAGCCCACACGCATAACACTCTTTGACTTTATCTTCCATTAATTGATCCATTTTAGGGAACCAATACTCAGATCTTAACTTTGCTTTGCAGAGGCTTCTGCCCATATGTCCTTCATGTGTGAGGTCCACAATATGATTTAACAACCCTTCCGGGGGAACTATCTTTCCTGACTTGTACACGTTTTCCCCAACAATAGATAGGTCATCTTTCACATTCCAAAACGGCTGCAAATCCCATGGCAAAACTTTACACTTACTAGGCCACCCTTCAACTACCAGTTTTTGAACCTTTTGAATGACATCATTTTTTTCCATCTTCATGTTCCACAAGTCTTTTGTGATGGCTGGTTGTCTTATCTCTAAGACCATGTTTTTTTCCATGTCATCCTCCAAATCACATTTTACCGGGGCCCTGGATAAAAAATCAGCTACCTTGTTTTAAGGACCAAGAACATGTACCATCCTGAAGTTATACCCTTGTAGACCAATGCACCACTTTGCAATCCTTGGTGTCATGTTTTCTACTTCTTTTTTTCTGAATAAAGACAATAGAGGTTTGTGGTCTGTGGGCACTTCAAATGGTATTCCCCATACATAAAAGCTGAAGGGCCTCACTGCCCACTATACCGCCAGTGCCTCTTTTTCCACAGTGGAGTAATTCTGTTTTGACACCGTGAGGGTTCTGGACGCAAAAGCTACCACATTTATCTTTGAATCTTGCTTTTGAGCAAATGTGGCTCCAATACCTTTAGCACTGGCATCGGTGAAGATAACTGTGTCTTTTTCCACATTGAACTTCCCTATGAAAGGTGCAGATATGATCGCTTTCTTGATATTCTCTATTGCTGTGATCTGTTCAGTTCCCCATTTGAATACCACATCCTTCTTCACCAGGTCTCTGAGAGGTTGGGAAATCATTGCAAAGTTCTTTATGTATTTCGAAATGTACTCTGCCAAACCTAAAAAAGCCAGGATTTCATCTCTGTTTACTGGGATAGGAGCTCTTCTTATTGCGTCCACCAGATCAATCTTAGGTTTTATGCCCTCCTCCGATATTGTATGGCCAAGGTAGTCCACTGATGATACACCTATTTTGCATTTGCTTTTCTTAGTTGTAAACCCCACTTTTCTCAGCTCTCCTAGCACAGTGCGTGCATTGCAGTCATGTTCTTTCTCATTAGAGCCATAAATTAACACATCGTCCTGAAAACACAGAGTTTAGGGCAATCCTTCAGCACATGCTGCATAGCTCTTTGCAGATGCCAGCACAAACGGCATTCTCAAGAACTTGAAGTTGCCGAATGGGGTGGTAAAGGCAGTCAAGAGCTGGGAATCAGGCTGTAACCTGATCTGATAATATGCTGAGGATAAGTCCAGGACACTGAAAAATTTGGCCCCTTGAATTGTACTTAACATTTCATTAATTCTCGGCAATGGGTGTCTGTCGACTTGAATGTTTGCATTTAAGGACCTTAAATCTACACAAAGTCGTATGCTCCGCCCCCCATCCTTAGTCGTGATAACAATGGGCGCCAACCAAGCCGAGCTTTCAACTTCTTGTATGACACCTTGACTCTTCAACCTTTCGATCTCTAGTCTCAGTGGTTCTCTCATCATCAAGGGAATGGAGCGTGTTTTATGTACTACCGGGATTGAACCCTCTTTAAGGACAATTTTATGCATGTAGTTTTGCAATAAACCCAGTTTATCATTGAACACATCCTTGAATTCCTCCACCAAATCCGATCCAATGGCAGGAGGCTCTATCAACATTACTTGTTCGTGATTGTTGGGATCAAGTTTAATCCCCAATTCCTTCTGATGCCTCCACCCTAGCAAACTCGAACCCTGTTGGGTTATGTACACTTTGCCAACAGTGTGCCTATCTCTAAATGAAATTCCCATCCTAACCATGCCTTCTAGAGGTATGGGTCCTTTGTTGTAACCAGCTGGAGAGATGTCTGCTTTTTCCAGCTCTAACATCCCCTCCCCAAATCTCTCTTCAAAATATTTCTTAGCTATCAATGTGAACGGAGAACAAGAATCAGCATATACCATAAATTTCTGGCTATCCAACCCAACTTCACAGCTAGGGTATTGTATTTCATCCTCTACTTCAGAATCTTTAATTTGAAAGATATAGGTTTTTACCTCCTCCCTCTCTTCCTCTGGATTCTCAACCACATGCACCTTGGGTCCAAAAACATTACAAAACTTTGCGTTGTGCCCCTTTTTGTTACACTTCCTACACATCATATTTCTGTCTGGACACTTCCAATTGTTTGCCAAATGATTAGCACTGCCACACCTATAACATTGCAATCCCTCAACTTTCTTCTTAACTTCCTCTCTGCCTCTAGTTCCTATCTTGCAGACAGCCTCTTCACTAACAATAGTTTTAGAATCATTCTTTTCCCTGAAGTTTTCTGACCCTCTCATCTCTCTCATACAATGGGCAGTGTGTTCCAAACCTTTTGCTATACTGATGGCTTCCTCAAGATCTGGATTACGTGTAAGTAACTCCTCCTGAACCTTTTGATCATTTGTACATCTGACAAGCTGGTCTCTGATCAAGGAATCTGTTAGTGGCCCACATTCACAGGTAGCTGACATACCTCTTAGAACAGCAATATACGAAGATACTTTCTCTTCCTTCTTTTGAACTCTTTTGAAAAACGTATGCCTTTCCAAGACTACATTGACCTTTACTTTGAAGTGTGCCTCAAGTTTCTTTACGTGTATTCATATACATCACCCACCTGTTCTTCTTCTAAAGGCTCATCCTCAACTAATCTTCCAGTGATATCTTCAAAGACCTTTCTGCCTTGAATCCCCAAATTGTGCAATAAGATGTGTTGCTTTCTTATACTCGAGTAGTTTCTTCCCCCAATGGCAATTAAATACGATTTAAATATACCCTCCCATCTTTTCCATGGAATGTCAGGTTCCCCCAATTCATTCAGGAAGGGAGCTGGCTGATTCATCCCTGAGCATGCCATGTGGACACAGGAAAAAGTTAAACTTGGGTTTAGAATTCGTTAAGTTAAAAAATCAGAAAATCTGAGTACATCCAACACCACTTCTGCTAATTTCAGTATAAGTACGCACAAATGATGACGAAAGAATGAACAATGTTCAATAAAAATAGTGTCACTTCAAACAGTTAAGTTATACATTAGATTAAGGCAAAAACTCCAGAAAATCTATAATAATAATAATGCTCACAATAACAATGTGGCACCCTTACATGTTTAGCCACAAGTTTTTTTGTTATGTTTTCAAAACACCCTCAATTTGTAAAGTCAAACGTTTTACTTTAGTTTATATGAAAGTCTCGAGTCCTGTTTCTATAGCTGACACATTACTGCGTGGCCCGCCCCTCTAAAAAAATAGAGGCGGGAACTCTCTCTGTGGTGGATTCAACGCGGAAGCTCCTTCACGTCGTGTTTAAGCTTTCACAGAAGAATCTAGAATTTCGCTACTGTACAACGTTGTTTAGCCCCTAAAGCCTGTTTTGAGCTCTGAAACCGTTGCCACACTCTTATGAATTCTCCCCCCAGCAGGTAATTTCCTGGTCCGTTTCCGTACGGTGTTAGCCAAGAAGATTTCGCCGCTGGGAATACCAGACGCTAGGCTTTCCCACCGCACCACGGACTCACGGCGCGGACCAGAGCGCTTAGAAACCTCCACACTCTAAGCCTGCGTGAAGTTAAACTTTACACACAATCTTCACTCCGGACCTCACAAGGGCCACGAAACTTGACTCGATCCCCCGCCGGGGCCACAACACTTCATTCGAATCGCTGCCACAGACTCCAACGCAAAACCATGTATAGGAACAGGAGGAGTCGATTACGCTTTCCTTTTCCGCTTTCACACAGGGGCAACAGAGGCGGAAGGTTAGAATTTAACTTCACAAAGCATCGCACCACCGACAAGTCCAAAAGCAAATTAAGGACTCACTCCATCAATTTTCTCCAAACTCGAGGCACTCACCGTCATGAAGGAGACCCACTAGACAGTTCAACAAGGACAGGCAGACTCGCCAAAGTGTCCTCAGCTCACCGGAAAATTCACCTTACACTGTGTGAATAGCCTTTAACTTCTTCATCCAGGGGTCCTGAGCCTCAACTGAACTTGAGCACTTAAACGACCCTGAGCCACCACGAGCCGCCTGCAGACGAACAATCACAGGGAAGGATGCGCCGCTGTCCCTGTCACAGCATCCCGTCCTCGTCGCCACAAAAGGTGTAGTAATTAGACCATACACCAACAGGTAAGTCACAAGTTCTGTTTATTGTTCAAAGAAGAAAATGCACCCTTAGCTGCAGGCACTGGGTGATGCTGAATATGACAGAACGAACATTCCACAGCAGCCTTCAAGTGAACGTTCTAAGGGTGAACCATCTCAGCGGAAAGAGCAGGGGGGGAAAAGAACGGTAGAGGGGACATGGGGAATATTTCAACAATAGGCCTATTCATAACTTGCAAATAATTGTGGAGTATATCCTTGCAGGGCAACTCAGCCTTCAATTCTTTCCATGACAGCAAAATAAGTGGGGCCGGGTGTTCTAATAATGACTTGAAGCAGTTAGTGGCATGTCTGCAAGATAAAAGGCCATGGGGATGGCAAAGTATTATTTTTCTCTCTACATTTTGTTGGCAACCAAGATATTTTGATGGACCGGGAATGTTCCTTGTATGGTCCACGTGTGTTCTGCTGTCCAGGGTGCCCAAGTGCATATGTATATTTGGTATCCTGCTTTTTTATTTTGGCTCTGGCATCCAATTAATCTAAGCATGTGGGCTGATGCCTAGACCTGTCACTGACCACAAAAGTTCACATAAGACTAAGCATATTTGAACTATACCAAATCACTGCACCTTGTGCAGCCTGTTTGCTCCTAGATTTCTCTTATTTGCAATAGGCTAAATCTGCATTAAAAACTCAATACTGGCTGCCAATATTGGAGAGAATCAAATTCAAAGCACTCTATCAACCCATAAGTCTTTCTGGGGAAAGGGACCGGCGATCAATCAATCTATGATCATCCCTTACCACCCTAACAGAAGCCTCCGCTCGGCAAACATGTTGCTCGCCATAGTGCCAAAAATAAAGAGAGCAAGAAGCGGCAGCCGCTCTTTCTCCTATAATGCTGCTAGGCTGTGGAATGCCCTTCCCCCCACATATGTCAGGAATCCAACTATCTGTCTTTTTGGAAATCACTTAAAATGTCGCTTTTCAAAGTCACTGTTCAGTAAAGGTGTTGTCTTGGTCCGCATTTGCAAACAGAGCTGGGATGCCTTAGGGTAGCTATGCGCTCTATAAATGTTTCTTTAATTTCATTTCACCTAAGCTTGATTCATGCTACTCCTGATTACTCTAAAAATCGTAACATAGAACCAGGGAGAACAACAGGGGAGGGGGGCAGAGAGGGAGTGCCTACAAGAGATAGCACCCTGGATTACACATATAGTGTAAGGTGTAGCTTTTTGTACAACTGTGTGATTAAAGTACTTTTTTTCTTGCAAAGATGAGCATCCACCTGAACATCAACTTTATGGTGTCTGTTGATGGATTGTTGAGTGCTGAGCTGCTTACCTGAGACTCCTGTGACTACTCACCATTGCTACCCTGAAGGTCAAGAGAATAAGGATGTACTTGGCAAAGGTTGCAGAGCCATAGTAGAATGGGCCCAGCACATCAGTGGTAAATGGCCTTAAACCCCACAGCACATGCTTGTAGCTCCCGTAACCCTCAGAATAGGTCTGACAACAGGGTTGTCAGGCAAGCTATATTTTAACCCTGCAGTGGCAGCGCTGCTGTATTTTTCACAGTTGATGCACTAAATAGCCAACAAGAGCCAGTCACAAATACACCTTCGGAGTTGTGTATAGGGACGTAATGGCCTGTGCCATTGCCTAGCCAAAGCTGTGTAGAGAAAATATTGCTTGCTCTCGCCTAAAAGTTCCTGTCAGCAGGCAGGCCATACTTTGCTGGTAAAAGAAATGCTCAGCTTGTATTAAAAATTAATCTCTTGAGAATTAATACAGCACACAGGGTAAAGTGAAACACCTGCACTGCGCTAAGACATTTTTTAAAACAACAAACTTTACTTTGAGCATGATAAAAACAGTTTGATGCTTAAAAAAAATCTATTTTGACTAGCGGCCCAGAAAATGACAGGGAATCATACCACAGTGAAGATGCAACCATGCACGGTTGGAACACAACACAATATTTAAAAAAAATGCTAATGGGTTTCAGAATGAGATACGTAATCTTCGAAGTTGGAAAGTATGCATCTGAACGATAAACATGATACTGCAGGATGGTTCACGGAACATAAAGTGAAAATGTAGAATGTTGAGTGAATGAAATGCAGACTGGGCTTGTGAATCTGTTTCAGGAAAGTATGAAATGTAAACTCGACTTATCAATACAATCAATGATATCATTGAATACAATGGGCCATATAATCAGGATAGGCCCATTCATAAAATGCAATTGGGCTTTCGTGAGCACAGGGGAAACATGAAATATAAGTTGGGCTTTGGAAATCAATTCTTAAACACAGGAAATGGAGATAAGACTCACAGTATCGTGTAGTTCCTAAGAATCCACACGACCTGCATGTTTTGGATGACCTAAACTGAGACCCGATATGTCAGCTGTTAGACCAGCTAGCTCTACAGTGCCACTACCACCCCCCTGCCTCTTACAGTGGTGTAGGTAGTTTCTGGCATCCACTGAACCTGACAGCCTTGATTCCTCAGGGATCGTGGAAAACAGCACAGTACTTTTCGCTCAGTCACTCGTGCTCACTTATTCTCAGAAAATGCACAGGATGGAGATTAGGACATTTTTAATAAGCATGTAAAACATATTTGGTGCAGCAATCAGGAGACCAAGCATACGAAAGAGATTGCTAGTACCAATATAGTAAATAGTGGATACATTTCTACCATTTCTACCGAATTTCCAAGATGGCTGATGGGTAAGGAGCTCCGGCCGGGAGCTCCCTGGCTAGGGATCGCCTTATGGTGAAATATCGTTGGGAAAGGCCCCCAATCTGGCCTCCACCACCCCCAGGGACCGGAGGACTGCGACACTGCGATTTTCCAGTGCCGATCTGCAACCTACGTCGACTATGATGAAGCCGGCCACAGTAACGATCAATATCGGGAGAGACAGTTGCCAGTGGAAACCTAGCAGGATGGCTGAATGCTCGGTTGAGCTGTTGGTAGCAGCTGAGAGAAGATTGGTTTGGTAATCACCCTTCTGGTGAAGTCCAAAGCCGTAACCTACCTTCCGGGCTGGGCTATGGCTGCTCTGCTTCACGCTGCTACTGCCTCTCTCTACGCTTCCTGTGGCAGCTGCCTTGGCGCCTGACACGCTTCCCACAGACCAGGCAGCGAGAAAACTTCCAAACTGCTGCGGCCCATGTATCCTCGAGTAATTCCCTAGCGTGGCAGGAGATAGCAACAAGCTCCAGTGTACCACCCTCTCCCCCCCGTGACTGCCCCTCCATGTGACCAGCACCCAGAGTTTGGCTTCCTCCCCTGATTTCTGGCTGGGGTCTACAGGATCTGCAAGCCTCCAATCAATGGTGGAGATCTCGGTGACTGGATCGGAGTCCTCCATCTCGGCGGTGGTGATCGTGTGAGGGAACACTGTATGCAGCCTTGTCTTTGTCTTGGTACGGCAGCCTAATTTTTACACCTCAAGGCGGACTTTCCCATCGGGAATCCTCGCCGACATCTTATCTGTGGGGATGGTTCAGTACATTACAGCCATTTTGTCTCCATTTACTAGCCCTCTCCGCAGCCAGATCACTCCAGCTCGGAGAGTGAGGCCGGCCCCTGGTGCTGCGATGCTGTGACCCCGACCGGATTAAGGATCTGCCTACATGACTTGAAAGGGTCCCCTGATATTAACCTTTTTTAATAGCAGGTATGCAGGACTTGAATTAATTCCTACTACAGGCTCAATGCCCCATTCCCCACACCCCGTTTCGTACACTGTTTCCTGCATTTGTGTTACCGCTTCATTACTATTTTTGTTTTATATATTATTAATCACTGGCTAACTGTTTGTTGTTGTTGTTTATTCCACCCTTTCCTATTTATTTGATCTACTCATATGTAACTAATGTAATAATAACATGTTCACATCTATGTAAAGTGCTCTGATAACTCTGCGTATAGCTAGCATTACATAAAACTCTACAAATAAAAATAAATACCATAGTGCTAATAAGAAGAGCATAAGCAGTTCAGATAAAAACAGTAGCACTTGCATATTTCTAAAATGCGAGGCCAAAGTAATCTGCCTAAATGTACCTAGCATATATCTGTATGTGTAGCAAGTATATGCGTGTAGCTATATATAAATATATTATATGTGTGTGTGTAGCCAGGAAACCCCTAGGGAAGAACCAGCCCCCTCACCTGATGGTTGAGAATGAAGGACCCCGTCTCTGGTTCGAGGATAACACCCCGCAAGGGATGTCAGACCACTGCGTGTAGAAGATTCAGCATGCCGGACCCCATGCTTGACAGGAATTGTCCTCTAATTTGCAGGGGGGAATAAGGGTCTTATATACTAGAGTGGTCACTTCAGGGTTCTAGAATTGATATGTTTTGAAAACAATCATAAATGTTTTGAAAACAATCATAAATGTTTTTCCAAATGAATGCGATCATGCACAGCTGGATGTTGGCCAAGGATGAAAAAAGTGTTGATCCTTATACAGAATAAGAAGATAAGGGGAGAGGATGTGGTCTGATGGCTAGATTGCCAACTTTGGTGCTGAAAACCAGGGTTTGAGCCTCGGGGTCACGTACACATCCTGTGATTCTGGGCAAATCACTTAATCTCCCGTGCCTGAATGTGTCCTTGTGTAACATACCCAGTGCTCATGTAAAGCGCTCCAATATCTTCGGGTCGAGTTTGAGCTATATAAATCTGCATTAAAAATATATATATATTACTATACCGTGCCTGAGGACATGTTTATGTACGTCAGGTACAGGGATTATTATAGAATACTGAGAGCCCGGTGTTGAAAAGACAGGAGCAAGCCACTAGGTAAAAGGTCACCTGTTTAGAACAGTTATTGTTGTGTGGATGGGACAAATGTATGTAAAAAGGGGTATACATGGCAGGACTAGCTTAAAGGACAACACCCACTCCTCATCAAAAGGTCAACAGGATCAGATAAATAATGATAAAGCTAAGGCCAATAAAAAGCTTAAAAATCATTTATCCTGAAAATACTAAAAGCACTTTAAAAGCCTGTAAAATATGTTCATAAAAGAAAAGTCATTTTCCCTAAAAAGCTTTCAAAATGGTCCTCTAAACTTGTATATGTGTATATTATTACACTGAGCACCTTGAAAGCCAGTACGCTCAGTTAGAGCAGAGAAGGAGAAAAATAAAACAAAGCCAGTTATGACCTTCAATTTTGTAAATGTTTAAAAAATGCCAAATAGTTCCCGGCACAGGAAAGGCCAGATTGTTTATGAATCCTGTGCTGAAGACTTAACATCACTGAATATTGTTACCGCAGGTGACAATCCCTCCAGAACTTCCAGTATCATGTCGAGTGAGCAAAGATGGTCATCTCTGATTCCCACAGCAGCCACGGGGGTAGAATTAGAAGCCTGTATGTCTGCAGCTGATGACTGTACCTCAGGAGCGGAGCCGATTTCCCTTCTAACAGGAGCAGAAGCATCCCTTGGAGGCTTTAGAAATGCCGGTATCAACATCGGAGTACGCTGTGGACAACTGTACATGTGAGCCTGCAAAGGCTTCAGGAGTACTTCTGTGTCTGGTGGCACAACCGATGGAGGTGTCAGAGACAGGTCCAACACGCAGCCAAATCCTCAGAACAGGCAACGGAACACAGGCAGGAAACAGTCTAGCCAGACTGGTCTAAAAGACAGGAACCAATGCTCACTCAGCACTCGAAGCTGAGGCGTAGTCAGGTAGAACACCATAAGCTCACGACAACGTAGTTCCAGCAGTATTCTCACCATGTCTTGAGGGATTGAGAGGCTCATTGCGAATCAATAGGATTAAAATCAGGATGCCTTCTTCTGATAGAAGGACCAAAGCAAGACCACCAAAAACACTTATAAGTACGGAGTGTATGAAAGCTGGAATTACTCTGAAGATAGTTTGAAAGGTGGTAAAGAGACCTGATCCAAGACTCTTAAATAAGTTTACGATCCCAATCGTATCAGACATGTTAAAGATATGATGAACCATTTCTCCTAAATAGATTGGGAAGTTAGTACAGACCACGGCCTGCTTCTCTGCTGACAACCTTGCAACCTGGAGATCAAAAGTATGTTGACCTGAAGTTAAGGCCACATTTTGTTGAAACAACATGGCTTTCAGTCTGCTCAGTGAATCAAACCTTATACTGGAAACATTCAACGACGGCCACTGTGGTGCCTCCCCAACTAGCCTTCTCACAGTCTGTTCCACTTAAGACAACATCAGTGTCATTATTTCTACACCTACATCTGTATGGTAACTCCCAGGTTTCCTGAACGTGCCCTTCACCCAATGCTTCATGCCTGCCTGCTTGGATGTATCTAAGACAGTGTTGGAACTGGAATGTCATCATTGGCAGCATGATATAGCCATGAATTAATAATTCCATAGACAGTGACTCTGCTGCTGTAAAATGTAACTTTTCTAATTTTTCAATGAGCAGCATGGTGTACTTTGCAATCCCTGCGTCCCATGGTCAATTGTCTGTTGGTCAGATCATAAGCCATAAACAGATTTGAGCCGTTAATATACCGCCATGGCACGTGGCCAGAACACAGCAATTGTAGCGTCCAGCTCAAAAGCAAAATGGAGCAGAATTAAGATTGCCCATGTTGCAAAATAGACCAATCTTGTTCTATTATGTCAATTGCCGAGGACACAATTTTGCCCAGTGAACAAATGCGTCAAAAAAGTGTGGTCAATCCATTGTCAAACTTAGCCAAGGCCTTTTCTAGGTTAAGTCTATCATTCTCACGTAATCTCTCAGTAGCATCCTGTTGGGAGACTTTCCATAGTTCATTGTAGATAGCATATAAGAAGCGTTTCTTACGCGGTGTCTTAGGACCTGGCAAGAAATCCCTTAGATCCATGTTGTCTGATAGAAGGGACAAATGTTGTTTCACCTGTTGCAGTGTTGAGGTTTGTCGCCATTCTAGGCACAACTTCCCAACACTGTAAGAAGTCACTACCCCTGGGTTGTCTGTTTGTACATAGCGCTGGTCGGGTCTGTGGATACTAAACCCTCCAGTGGTACCCTTGAATCTTGACTGACACCTATCTTTGTTTCGATAGGCCAAACCGCCCATCCTTTCCAAATGGGAGCTGATGAGTTGTATGTACCATTCTGAATCATTGCACTCAGCATCTTCTGACTTATTAGTGTGTTAATTAATATACCTTCAATAGGTGTGGGCAAGGGGATGCATGGTGTTTTCAGGTCTTTTATTTTTGCAAACCCGTAGCAGGTAGTCTGTTGCACTGTTCTATTCAGGAAAATGTAATGTAGAAGGTAGTATGTTGCACTGTTCTATTCAGGAAAATTACCTGTAATGGTATGAGACAAGCTCTAAATAAAGCCTAAAATCCCTGAACTTGCCATGCTTTTGTCCTCCAGATGGATTTTGTGTCTATTGTGCCCCTCCAATAGTCAAAACCTTCTAGAGACAGTTAGGGAATAAAGGTGCTGAACATATGGGCTTGGTGTTTGTCAGCATCGTTTTCTTCGCAGCTGCATTCATTTGTACTAATTTATAGGAGTATGACATTGGTTCTGATGTGTTGAACCCTGAAAAGTATGCACATTTCTGTGCGAATGTGGCCGAAACTACCTTTCAATGGTGTAGGACACTGTTCCCATTGATCGTAAGTGATAACAGTTCGAAGGATGCTTGCTTTATTCAAAAAGTGACGACCATAATGCTGTTAACAATACATACTGTCGAAGTCAGGTGTATCTTCATACAATTCCCTGTAAGAAATGCAGCAGATTTTTCTAAATCTGATAGCATAGTATTTACAGTGTCAATGTCCCAATCATTAGAGAGTGTACTCAAAGTAAAAGTAAAGTAAAGTCCACATTTGTAAAGCGCACAATCACCCGTAAGGGTCTCTAGGCGCTGGGGGGCCGTCGGGAAGATTAAGCGAGCTATTGCCCAGAGTCACATGGTGCTGGGCTAACCTGCCGCCGGAGCCGGGGATCGAACCGTGGTCCCCAGATTCCAGCGTCAGTCGCCCTGGCCGCGGCGCCACACCTCTTCCACTCAGGGTAACTCAGGGTAATTAAATCATTCAATGACATTTTAAATACTAGTGGAATTTTCAAATGTTCAGTGGGACCAAGGACAACATATGAAACTCTATCCCAAACTATGCCATCCGGTACTGGAACTGCTGTAATGTTCACTAGCAACAAGTCTCTTTGTTCACGGTGTGATTGTGGTGGTGAGCCTCAGCAAGGCCTACCAGTGCTAGGGGTTCTCCCTTCTCTGCACAGAGTCCTCAGACCAATAGAAAGAAGTTAGCACAGAAGCTGGAATAGAAAAGACAGAGTTTATTAAACCTCAAGAGGTGGCACTACATTCACCCAACACCCTTCGGCAATGTATGAAGTTGCACACTGACTGGAAGGAGCTTGGTCCTTTTATACCCACACAGGGGCTCAAATGAAGGAGGTACAAGTACAGAATGGTGGTTTTAAATACATATAAGGTCATACAGAGAGTGTATTGGCAACAAGTGGGAGGGGCTGACAGTAAGCAAATTCTGGTGGACACATCCTGACAGTTACAAGTTGGGGGCAGCTGTAAGCTCAACTTAGCATGTGCGAAGCAGAAGAGGCTAAATATATCTCGTCTCTAGGCAGATTTCAAGAGCAGTTGACAGGAAGGTAGGACAGAGCACATGGCGAGCACACGGCAAACAAAATGGTTGCCAGAAATACAAAATGGATTCCGCACAACAGACAAGATAGTCTCTAAATACAAGATGTCTTCTGCTAATGCTTAACCTAATCGCTGCTAAATTACAACAGACGACCCTTTCAGCATTAGCTGAAGACATTCGTTTGTCTGGGATAATCTAGCTATGCATCCTGTACATTGATGTTCATCATCTCAGTAATTTCATTATTTAACATTTGTTGTGCTTTTATGTTTGCAGTATTTCCTTTGGCAGGTGTACAAGCAGCAATGCACGTGGGGCAAAGCATAGGACCACATTGTATACAAGTACAGCATGTAATTAGTATCACCAGTAGTATACATAGAATAGTCAGTAGCTTCCAGCCCCAAGTAGCAAAGAGTGTCCATATCCAGTTTGAAAATGTCCATGTACCAGTCTCTGTGTGAATTTCTGCAGCAATCTTAGGCAGTTTTGAGATTGCATCATATACTGAAGGTAAGTGATCTGGTATAAATACACAACAACTACTACCGATGATGCGACATGCACCACCTCGATTAGACAAAATCACGTCTAGCACCATCCTATTTTGGAGTGCTACAATCCTCGCAATTTGTAGTTCCTCTGTAATGTTCCCAAGTGCCATAGCTGTTTGATTGGTGACAGCTTCCACAACACGAGTTAATCGCCTTATCTTTCTGCTATTCAATGCAGCACCCACATAGAACAAACCCACATTGAAATCGACATATTGTTGCAAAGTGGTGTCTGTCTGGTCAACCTCATCTGTACTTATTGTTCGTTTGTATCTGTTCTTGGAAATATCATTATACAACTTTAGGTCGAGGTGATATGACGCAGGTGCTAAAAACACAAGGGGTAACAAAAATGATATACCACCCAACAGGTAATTGATAGTATCCTTTATTACCACATACGAAGTATGTATTGTGTGATGATGTAAAACTACTATTATTAGCTCCTTCAATAATCAATGTCAAAATACATTCACTCCGTCCTACGGGAATTCTCCCAGCACTGCCAATACATAAATCTGCTTTAGCTCTGGTCACAGAAATAAGAAAGGGTCCAGTGTTTTTGATTGTTCTCATATTTGTGAAGACATATGTGTCGAAATATTGTCCGGTTGATACTCTTCTCATTCCCATTTAGTCCCTTTAGCTTGAGGATAACCATCTTCATCTTGGTAGCATACTTTATTCAACCGAAAGATGATTCCACCTACTGAGGGCTTTCCGAAAGCAAACAAAAGGGCATACCAAGCTTGACATGAACCATTGTGGGAAAATGGTAGAGGAATGAAAGGTGTTCCTCCTTTCTTTTGGTGTGCAGGTATCATCCCACACACCCAACAATTGGTAGTATTCGTGGCATTGTGTGTATGATGCAAAATCTGGATGAATGTGTTATTTAGGTAGGATTGTCGATGCTTCTGCTCGTGATAGGGAAGTGTAAAATAGTGATGTTCCACTGAAGCTGGAGTAGTGGCAACAAGAAGCTGTCGAGCAGGAGCCACTTTTCTCAACAAACCAGGTGATTTTCGCCATAACCACCAGAGCAACAACAAACCCTACAGCACAAATGATTCTTTTGTTATTCATTTCAACAACAGCGATAATTGATCTTCCTAAAAACTCGTTGAAAACAATCGCTGGAGCTCTTATCCCTTGGGCAGCCGCTGATTTCTTCACCACGGGCCAAGACGGGTGTCACTACAGTAACGCAGGGCTGATCTTCCCCCTTGCCACATCGGCTCTCCGTTTCACTAACCCAGGGCTGTAGCTCAACCAGTCTTTTTAAACACTGCAGATTCTTTCCTTGGTCTCAAGTGGTATCGCGATGCTCCATGAATCATGTGGTCTGGGAAGACTTCCGCAGATTCGTCAGGTGAGATAGCTTGACCTTTCTCCGTCTCCAGAATCTCTCGATGGTCGGTCAGCACCACAGGTTCCACCAAGGCAGGCGACACACGCTTACAGTGCGTGCTGTGGACCCAGTTCTTCTTGTTCGTCACTCGAACTGCTGTCCTTGTAGTCAGGAGCACCTGCTCCAGACCTCGCCACCTCGGTTCCAGGCCGTTCGATCTGTCGAAGACCTTGACCATCACATAGTTGCCAGGACGGAGTTTGTGGGCCTCACCTGTAGATCTGTCAGGAAGTGATTCTCAAACCTGTTGATGAATCGAGATCAAACTGTCGGTTAACTGTGCTAACTAATCATTCATCAGAACACAAGGAACATCATGTATGGGGTGTGGCTTAGGAACTCTCCAAATATTCATCGGTCTCCCAAAGACCGCTTCGTACGGGGTAAGACCAGATCGTGAATGTGGCTTCGATCTTATGGACAACAATCCCAAGGGAAATGCATCTGGCCACTTTAAATACATGGACGCCAGTATTTTCACCAACTTCAATTTTAAAGTAGCATTGTATCTTTCCACTAATCCTGCTGATTGCGGGTGGAAGACTGTATGGAATTTCTGTTTGATCCCTAAACCTTTCAGGACATGCTCAACAACTTGCCCAATAAAATGAGGTCCGTTGTCACTCCACAAAAGCTTACAAACACCATATCTAGGGAAAAACTCCTTTAGAAGCACCTTTGCTGTGGTGAGAGCAGTATTATCCTTTGTAGGGTATGCCTCTATCCATTTACTGAAGGCACATATCACCACTAGGACATATTTCAGATTATTGCAGCGTTCAAGTTGGATGTAATCCATCTGCAAGACTTCAAAAGGTGCGGTTGGTGTAGCAAACCCTCCTGTAGGAGTCTGTGTCCCTTTTCCAGGATTATGCTGCCAACAGATCAAAAAGGACTGTACTACTCTTTTAGCTGTGCTGGCAATTTGAGGATGCTCCCAAACTTGTGTAAGCAATTTAGTTATTGCTAGAGCTCCAACATGTGCCAGCCCATGTGCCATCTGTACCATAGGTTGTAAATAGGCTGCAGGCAATTTCCACTTATTCATTTCTTTGTTACGCCAACAACCCTCATCGTCTAACATTCCTTCTTTAGACCATTGCTCAAGCTCTTCCACAGAGGCAGATCTCTGTATAACCAATACTTCCTCTCTAGCGTCATGCCAACGCTCAGCTTGAGACTTCACTACGTACATGGAAGTAGTGTTTCACTGCATCGCAGTTTCAAGAGCTACGCGATCTGTAAAGGCATTGCCTTGTTCTATTTTGTTGTGCGCTACACTTCATAATAGCAACTTTCTTTGGGTATGTAAGTTTAGTCAAGATATTATATACTAATTCTCTATGCATTATCTGTATCCCGTGGGATGTAAGAAAGCCTCTTTCCTTCCAGAGTAGGCCAAAATCATGAACCACTCCAAAAGCATAGCGGCTATCCGTGTAAATGTTCACACACAAGTCAGGGCTAAGTTCACACGCTTGTGTCAAAGCTAATAGTTCAGCTGCTTGAGCCGACTTCTGAGGTATGCTAGCTGTTTCCACTACTGTCTCAAGCGTGGCGATTGCATAAGCAGCTGAAGTTGTGCCATCTGGTAACTTCAGACAGGACCCATCAACCCACAGTCCCTCATCTACATCTGGAAGGGGCGTATCTTGAAAATCAATGCGACCCTTTGTCTGTTCCTCAGTAAGGAATGTACAGTCGTGAGGTTCCTTTGACTGGGACTGAGTTGCAGGATAAGGAAACAAAGTGGCTGGGTTCAGTGTCGCGCACCGCTTCAAGGTAATATGAGGTGCTAACAGTGTCAATTCGTATCCTGTCAGGCGAGCACTAGTTAAGTGTTGTGTCTTGGTCTGATTCAAAAGGGCATCTATCTCATGGGGTACTAGCACCAACAGTTAGTGTGAAAAAACTATCCCTTCACTCTGACGTATGGACACAGCTGTTGCTGCAACTGAACGGAAGCATCCAGGCAACGCACGAGCAACAGGATCAAGAACTGCAGAAAAATATGCACAGGGAAGCTGCTTATCACCATGTGTCTGTACTAAAACTGACAATGCACATCCATCTTTCTCATGTACATAGAGTGTAAAAGCCTTCGTGTAATCTGGTGTGCCTAACACTGGTGCAGAGCAGAGAGCTTGTCTTAACGGACGAAAAGCGTTTTGGCATTCATCTGTCCATTAAAGGGGGATCGGAGTGTTTTTAGTCAAAAGCGCTAACAGGGGTTTAACAATGTGTGAAAAGCCCAATATCCATTGCCTACAAAACGAAGTCAAACCAATGAACGCACGGACATCTTTCTGTGTGGAAGGTACTGGGGTGTCTAAAATTGCTTGAATGCGATCTGGTGTCAATGCACGGCCCTCCTTAGACAGAAGGTGACCTAAGTAGGTTACCTTTGGTCTACAATATTGCAATTTCTTTCGTGATACTTTATGATGGTGTGTAGCAAGAAAAGAAAGCAAAGACACAGTACATTTTTCACACTGCTCAGGCGTATCAGCTGCCAACAATATGTCATCGACATATTGTATGAGAGCCACTCCTTCAGACAAAGTAAAGGAATCGAGTTGTCGTTTTAAGGCTTGACTTTAAATACTCGGACTCTCAGTGTACCCTTGAGGAACTCTACAAAATCTGTATGATCGATTATTCAGAGTGAAACTGAACAAATATCGGGTTTTAGGATGAATAGGAATTGAGAAGAAACCATTCTTCAAATCGATTACAGAAAACGTAGTTGCTGTCGGAGGAACCAGGGAAAGTAATGTTGTTATGTCAGAAACCAAAGGGTACTGAAATACTACAATCTTGTTGACTTCTCTTAAATCAATGATGAATCTATAAATCCTGGTGTCAGTATCTTTTTTCAAAATGGGAAGAATCGGACTATTGCAAACATTGTAAGGAACTTCTTCCACAACCCCCACTTTAATCAAATCATGAACAATGCGTGTAAGTGCTTCTTCTCCTTCTTTAGAAATGTTATACTGAGGCAGTCTTGGCAAAGAAGCACCCTCCTTGACACTATTATGCCCTGGCGGAATAACCATTTGCCCTACATCGGTGTCTGAAGTAGCCCACAAAGTACTAGGGAGTGAGGCTAGTGCAATGTCCTCTTAAACAATACAAGATCTCTCAATCACAGGGTAGTTGTCATTCAAAATAACCCGTACTCCTTCCGGAGAACATCATATCGTAGCCCTGAAATATTTAAGCATATCAAGACCCACAATATTGTCTGGTGTGTTTGGAGAAAGCAAAAACGGACATAGAGCAGTAAACTTATCAACATGGAATGCGAGTGGTTGTGACAATGGGGTAAGGGAAGGTGTTCCATCGAAACCTATTGATGTAATGGTTAAGCCAGACAGGGGAGCCCTTGGAACCAATTGTTTAGACAAGGCGCTACGAGCTGCTCCTGTATCAACCAGAAACTGATCAGTAGAACCCAAAACGTGCTGTAACATAGGGACCCCTCTGATCTACTGGAACTTCAACTGATTCCTTACCCCATCCTAGGAAATCCTATGCATAAGCAGAATCTTGAAAATCAGGCGGCACATAGTCAGACATTTGATATGGGTTCCTTCTGTCAAAAGTGTTAAACCCATCCTGCCCAAGTGTATTCGCATCAAACCTAGCGCGATCATTCGTGCTTCCTCTAGGCCCTGAATATCCTGAGCGATTTCTCATTTGTCCACGACTACGTGGACACTGCTGAGCATGCAGTACTGGACAATCAGAAAGCCAATGTCCAAATTTCATGCAGTACGCACACTGGTCAACAGATATATTCGAACGAGTATAAGAAGGAAAAGACGAACCATAAGATCTGCGTCCGCCTCTATCATTACCTCTAGAAGGTGGTCCATATGGTTGAGCTAACATAACCTTTGTTTTCAACTCTTTAGACTTTTTATCCTGATTACCTTTAGCTTCTAATTCTTGTCGCTCATAATACTGAGCCATGGTTAGGAGAGAAACCGGAGAAGAGGAACTCTCACTGGCCTTTGGGCGGCTAGCTATTCCTGGCAAAAGTTTTGCGACATATTTATCGACAAACAGATGCCTACCCGTGTCATCTGTTAATGACTGGCCACTAAAATCGTGGAATGCCTCTTCAAAGCGTGTAAAGAAATATGAAACTGATTCATCTGCCTTTTGCTTACACAACGCTAATACAGTCCAATCTATCTTTTTAGGGGGAATAATTGTCTTTAGCTTAACTAATATAGCTGCCGGAAGATTTAAAATTAACTGACACGGTTTCTGTGCAGGTTCTCTATCTTCATCTCACTGCTCTAAATCTTTCCATAATGCTCCAAATGTCGCACGGTCATCAACTTTACACACAGTTCTCCACATATCAGGCGGTAATATTAATCCAAAAAACAAATCAATATCAGGCAAAGTCATAGTACAAGAACTAATTACACCCTCAACTTCCTCATAAAAGGCTGCTGGATTCTTTCACGGATCAGGCAATGCATTTTTAAGGGCCATAACATCTGCTCTATTCCAAGGAGTATAAACCCAATTATAAATAAAATACCCTTTAGCATCTACAGAAGTCTTATCATCATTTGTACCCGTTCCCTTAGGAGGAACATATAAAGGCACGGCTTCCCGCATGGGTTTCACATTAATTACAACATTGTTATATATTTCAAGAGTAGAAGTTTGTGCCATGCTGACGTGGGATGTTTGTGCAGCTGCATCTGCTGCCTTTTTCTCCTCTCGCAAACGGGCTGCATCAGCAGCACTTTAACCAAGCGTCTGATCGTGTCAGGCACCTGGGAAAAGATAAAAAGACCGTCACGTAATTGTTTACAATCAACTGCTACATCATCGGGCTCCATTTCTACCGAATGTTTCCTAAATCGTTCAATAACCTCTGCTGCAAATGTATCGGTAAAATATAATTGCTCCCTTTCCTGCCAATCTTTTATACTATCTAAAAGTTCAGAAGCAGTGGCAGTACTACGAACGGCTTTACGCGCAGCAGATCGAATGTCAGATGCACGCCCAGCAGATAACATTGAGAGTCCTCATCTGACTCAGAAGGAGCAGTAGGAAGAGTATACGGAGGTGGACAACGATCTAATAAGAGAGAATCATCTTGGGGTTTATTAAGAATAGGATAAAGAGGTCTACGTACAGCGTATTGACCATTTACCTGTAACTGATGCTCCCTATCTTCCCTCTCTTTAATTTCTTTATTTTTCATTTCTAATGCTTTCGCATGAATACTCTTACGTTGTTCTTTTTCAATCAAGGCCTGCTCACGCTTCATTCGCTCACGCACTTCTTTCTCCCACTTTCGCACACAGTCAAACATATCTTGCCTAACCTTTGGTTTAAACATTCGTTGCTCCACATACTGAATCTTTCGCAAATGAAATGACCCATGCATAGGCCAACGCAACTCGGGATCTTTACAAGTGTATTTATTCCATAACGTGCTGTACATTATGGAAGAAATACCATACTTAACATACATGTCCCTATTAGGCGTCCCCTCCGGGGGAGGAGGGGGGGCGGTTGTGCTTCGTCAAGTCGCAAATTGATACCACTACAAAAGCAACACATCCTACAAAGTGTGCTGGAAACAGGCATGCCAAAAATAGTGCAAAATATGCAGTATTATAATCAAAGTAGCGCTTAAGGTACTCTTCGTACATTGCGCCGTTCAAACAAAGTTAAATAGAGAAAAATCTCCTCATTACCTGCCTATATGAATTGCAATACGTATATAATTGTCAAATAGATTTCAATATTGGCCAATCGTACTAACAAAGCCGCAGTAAGTGTTACTAAACTACCTTACCAATCAAAGGCGTCAAACCAACAGCAAGTCCCGCAGAACAGCTCTTACCAATCAAATGGTGTCCAGGTTCCAACTGCCAAGTTCTCAAATCGACCAAATGGTCACTGCACGGCGAATCAACAGAAGAGATCTGTCGAGGACCGGCGCCACCTGGATGGTCAGATCAGAAAGAAAGGAAAAACGCCATGGGTGCCAAGACCCTGGTCTCCTCAGGCAGCAATTGCGTCTAAAACGAGATTCCAATCCTTAGTCACGACCTGTCCTTCGGGCATCCGAGTCGCCGATGAGCCCCGCGTTGGAAGCGGCAATTTGTGGTGGTGAGCCTCAGCAATGCCTACCAGTGCTAGGGGTTCTCCCTTCTCTGCACAGAGTCCTCAGACCAATAGAAAGAAGTTGGCACAGAAGCTGGAATAGAAAAGACAGAGTGTATTAAACCTCATGAGGTGGAACTACATTCACACAACACCCTTCGGCAATGTATGAAGTAGCACACTGACTGGAAGGAGCTTGGTCCTTTTATACCCACACAGGGGCTCAAATGAAGGCGGTACAAGTACAGAATGCTGGTTTTAAATACATATAAGGTCATACAGAGAGTGTGCTGGCAACAAGTGGGAGGGGCTGACAATTAGCTAATTCTGGTGGACACATCCTGATAGTTACAAGTTGGGACAGCTGTAAGCTCAACTGAGCATGTGCGAAGCAGAAGAGGCTAAATATATCTCGTCTCTAGGCAGATTTCAAGAGCAGTTCACAGGAAGGTAGGACAGAGCACATGGCGAGCACATGGCAAACAAAATGGCTGCCAGAAATACAAAATGGATTCCACACAACGGACAAGATAGTCTCTAAATACAAGATGTCTTCTGCTAATGCTTAACCTAATCGCTGCTAAATTACAACATGATGACATGTGGTGTCAGGAACAAGTTCCTAGGTTGTACTGCCGAGTGTTGTGGGAGGTGATGTCCATTCAGTAGTAGGAAAAAAACAGTTACTATGCCAATCCAAATTAACAGGAACCGGATACCTAATGCAAACCAAAGATGCAGCCAAGGGGACACAAAGTAAGTCTTTTTCAGCCAGCAAAAGAATTGTTGATATTGCTCTTTTTTGGAAATGGGTGGCGTTTGCTCAGGTTCATTTGTATCTGAAGAAAAGTAATTGAAGTTGATGAAATAGCCAGACACAGTTCGATCTATCTTTGGGAGCTCAGCAGTGTTTGTACAACTGACAGTTGTTTCTTGTGAAGGCACATTAATGAAAACTTCATTATTGGGCTGAATTGCAATTTGAGTTTCAGTTTAATTTGGATGTTATTCAATTTCAACAGGTTAAATCGTGCTCCATTATTAGATAATCCGGCATCTTGCGCAGAGGAGTCTTGAAGGGTTATTAGTCTTTCCATCTGAACTTCCTACATAGTAGCAAGAAGAGATCTGCGGCTACTCAGGACTCCGCATGGCCTACTGTTAATAATCGGCCATATGGTGTGGTTTGATCAGACCAATGGAGATAAATCTTCTTTCTTTTTTGCTGGCAAGAAGTGAAAGAAGTACTGTTCTTGTTCCTTGAACCGCCAGGACAGGTACAGGTGTTCTGTAGGATGGCCCAAACTTCTTCTTATCCATGATCTTTTCTCTGACCAGGTCCCCAGTCTTTGGGACCGAGACAGGTCTTGCTGGTACCGGTTTCACTTCCCCAGTGTCGGTGCGTTTTACTTGGACGTTGTTTTGTAATGCCCAGAATTGATTGAGTTCCTGTAACAGCCAAATGATCATTCAATTCAAATGGGTTTACATCTGCCACTGTGCTGGGACAATCGAGGTCAGGTCTCCACATTCTTGTCCCAAACAGGATCTCATAGGGGGTACGTCATCCCAAGGATTTACTTGTCATATTGTTTAGTGCCCTCAGAACCCCAAATAGGTGATTGACCCAACTACCATCCGCACCTAATACCATTGCTTTAGGTCCCGGTTTTTCCTCTCTGCCACCAAAGTTCCCTCGGAATGGTAGGGGGGAGTACCGCAAGGCAGCGGCCATACTTTCCATGGCTTCCTTGTAAGCCTGAGGGCTAAATGCAGGCCCACAGTCGGAATGTAACATGCCAATTGCGTATGTCCAAATGAAGACTCGCAAATCCTTTATAACAGTTCGAGCGTCAGCCGAGTTCTGAGACCAAACCCATAGAAATCTACAGCATGAATCTACTGCCACCAAGATGTATTTGTATGTCCCGTCTGAATTTAAGGGGCCGCAGTGGTCCAATTAGACATATGCGAAAGGTCTGTCTGAAATGAATAATGGTGCTTGTGGAGGCCGTGCTGTGGTGGAACCTTTCACCTGCATGCAGATTTCGGCACTTCAAGACATAAGACTTTGTTTGTGTAGACAAACTTGGCCACCAGAATCGGTGCTTCAGTAAGAAATTTTAGCAGTGACTCCTGCGTGTGGAGAGCCCAGACCCTCATGTGTAGCTAGAATTTAACCTAATCTGCGATTCATGTTTGGTATTACTCTATCCCCTGTTCCTGGAATTTGAGCATACAGTGTTTTGGCGCATCTAATCTATAGGAATATTTTAGTGGAAAGCCTTTCAGGATGGCAGAGCCATTCTTTGAGGCGATGACAGCTATCAGTATGGGATGTATGACGTTACAACGCACAGTTTTACAACGCATACCGTTACAACGCATTTTTTACACCGCAACATCCATTACAACGCACACCATTACAACGCATACCATTACAACGAATTCTTAAAAAATACTTTTACAACGCATTCCACTACAACGCATACTACATTTACAACGCATACCATTACAACGCATTACATTACATTGCATATAAGGTAAGTGTTGGATAGTGTAGGGGTTAAAATTACTATTCTAACTCCAGGGGGTGCAACAGTAGGGAAAGTTTTGGATAGTGTAGGGGTTAAAATTACTATTCTAACTCCAGGGGGTGCAACAGTAGGGTAAGTGTTGGATGGTAAGTTTTGCGTTGTAATGGTATGCGTTGTAATGACTGCGTTGTAATGGTATGCGTTGTAGTGGTCTGCGTTGTAGTGGTGTGCGTTGTAATGACTGCGTTGTAAATGTATGCGTTGTAATGGATGTTGCGTTTTAAAAGTTTCGTTGTAATGGTAGTGCATTGTAAAAGTTGCGTTGTAAACGTTGTATACCATCAGTATGTCTCCGTCTATCCTCGTGCTAGAACGAGTGCTAGCAGCAACGGCAGCAGTTTGCACTGTATCCTTGGCGGTATCATCAGCCAGTGAATTCCCTTCAAAGAGTACGCCAATATGCTGATAACTCAAGGTGTGAATGTTTTCAGCTTTGCCGCTTGTTCCCATAAAAAATTATGTTTAATTTTGCAACCATTGGAATCTCCCAAACCCATTATGGCCCCAGTAACAGAGATATTCATTATAGGACAGCATATAATTAAACGAATCGCACAATACCAGTGTGGGGAATTCCCGATCCTTATATTGTAGTGCTAGTATCAGGGCTTTCAGCTCTGCCTTCTATGCTTTACAATCTCTCAGAGATTGGATAGTAGTATTGCTGGGGTGGATCTTACTGTCCCGCATAAGTCTCTTCACTATAGCACATGCTGCACTATACTGTTGTTTACTTTCTATGGCAGTCTGAGCATAACCTTCAGTATAAATTATGCATTCATATTTTTCTAGAGGCAAGATTTCATTCCGGAGAGGATATTCTTGTTCGTACTGCAGGAACGCTTGTGTTTTTAATGTAGAATCGTATTTGTGATCTACATCGGTTGAAGTGAGAGAATTAGCACATTGTATCCATCGCGGATGCAGTGCTTTCACTTTTGTAATGCTCACTTTGGTAACAGCTAGTAAAGTTGGTACCGGGGTTTGAACAATAATGCGTTTCCCCTGGGCTAGTGCTCTTTCTCTTACTACAGCAGTCTGTACTGCGGTCAATATTTTTTCAGTTGCCTCAAATCAGATTTCAGCGTTTGTGTATAAATGTGATTTGTATGCAATTGGGACTGTCTCCCCTTCATTGAAAGTGATACATGTATATCATGATAAACCTACGACCACCCGGAGCACCAGGTTTGTAGAATTTACATGTGTGTGCAATTGTTTTGATGCTATCATGTCAGCCTGAACTGAACTGAGAGTATATGTGTGTTGCTGTGTCTACTGATGTACTGTGAAATCAAGTCTGATTAAATCGTGGAAAGCTTTTACTCTTTCTGGGTAATCTAGAATGCATGTTCTGCCAAAATTTAGAAATCCTAATATGGATTGCAAGCCCTTTAGATTCTTCTGAGGTTGGAGCAGTGCACACTTTTCTAAAAAGTTGGCTGCCAGGCTCTTGCTTTCACTTGATAGCTCATATCCCAAAAACAGGACATTGAGATGGGTAATTTTTGATTTCTTGGAATTTGATTTGTAGCCCAAGTTAGGGAAACCGACAATTATGATGTTCACCCTGTTCAAGTGTTTAAGTAATTCATCATCTCACCGGGGTCCTCCCTTATCCCCACTCTATGTAATGTTTATGTTTCATCCTTTGCCCCCATTATTAGAGCATTTGGGTTTGGTCTTACTTCCTTAGCGGATGATACCCAAATTGTGGTGTCTCCACGACCATGTCAGGAAACGGGTATAGATCAATGTTTCCAAGCCTGTATGCAATCAGTTGGGAAATGGATGGCAGAGAATTGTCTGAAGCTTAATTCAGGCAAAACTGAAGTCCTACTGTTTGGAAAGGATACTCATTTTTGGACTCCAAGTTGGTGGCCGGATTTGATGGGCTCTCTTCCTCTGCCTTCAAAAAAGGTGAAGAATTTGAGGGTAATTGTGGATGAGAGAGACACCTTTGGGGATCAGGTTATTGCAGTAACATCATCAACTGCATATGTCAGGAAAGTAATGTCATTCCTACCCCTAGGTAGTCGCCAAACAGTGGTCACAGCTGAACTACTGTAAGAGCCTGTATTTGAATATTCAACAAAAAAGTCTGAATAAACTTCAGCTGCTGCAAAATGCAGAAGCAATACTTCTGACCAGTACATCCAAATTTTCCTCCATTTCCAAGGAAATAAGGTAGCTGCACTGGCTCCCAGTAAGGAGTCGAGTGCGCTTCAAATCACTTTGCATGGTCTTCAAAGCTCTGCATGGCAAAGGCCCAGACTACTTGAACCAGCTGTTCCAGTGGTACATTCCGAAAAGAGCACTTTGCTCGTTAGGGTCTAAGCTGGTTTCTGTACCGCCCAGGAGGAAAGCTTCGTGGGGGGCAGAAGCTTTGCTGTTTGTGCGAAAGCCTGGAATGACCTTCCGTTTCGCCTAAGACACGCTACTGATCTGTTAAACTTTAGGAAGGGCTTGAAGAACTGGCTTTTTGCTGAATAATCTCAGTTCCTCCTTGCCCGCTGCCTCAGGATAGATATGTTAGCGCCAGCACACCCTTGGGTAATCGCCACTCTTTATAAAAGTTATTAACATAACATAACATAACATAACTACATAGGACACTGCCTCCTCATCGCATAATTGTAATATTTCTAACGCTCTTGACGAGAATAGCCCTGGCTGTTCTTATACCCTTGGGGCAAAAAACGGAAGTAACTCTGAGTGCCGAGGGCAGAAAATGCTGTCGAAAATATATCTGCTTTCTAGAGCTATATTTGGCAGAAGAATCCATTCAAGATATCTATTGTTGTTTTGAATTTCTTCCGCACAATGTTATTCATTAATGCGGCTCTATGTGTATTTCGAACTGCAGATGTTCACATGCATGTGTTTAAATGTCGGTAATCCAAAACTAGACGATATGTGTTGTCAGGTTTCCTTACAGGAAACAAAGTATTGATCAGCCGGGAGGAGCAAGTCTCAATCACACCTTGGTCTTCAAGTAGGTCTAAGATTTCTTTGACCGGTCTTTTTGCATCATTTTTTATAGGATACAGTCACTGTGGATTTCTAGTAGATTTTAATGGGATTTTGTGCTGAATAGACTCCACGTCCCACCCTACATGGTTGCGGTATAATGCCGGAGCTAGTACTAGCACACACTCTTGTGCGTATGAATGTTTTTTTTTTTTTTAAGTTTGAAGTTTATTGAAGGATAAAGAAAGAATGACAGAAAGTGAAAAAACAATCATATGTTACGAAAAGCAAGAAAACTCTCTTACAAAATGGCAGAAATTATGAATAGAACTGTACATAAAAAGGGATATGTAATAATGTTCATAAACATAAGGAAGTGAAGGAAAAAAGCTGATTAATAAAAACGTATAAGTGATAAGAAATAAGCAAATACATTATTAAAATATAATGAAAATTGAAAAATGCATTCACGGTGGTTTTTGAACTTCAACATTACGAATGGAAGAAATGGGGGGGAGATGGGTGAGTCTGGATAAATATTCAGTAAGGGGGATCCATAAGAGGTCACGTTTAATTGCTAAAGAGATAGGGGAAACAAAATTGGTGTCCAGACGATGGTTAAAACAGACTGCATTCCACCATGCGTTAAAAGAAACATCGTTAGCCTGTTTCCAATGTGACGAGATCAAACAATTTATGTTTCTGTGGCGAATCAATGAAAACAGGGGAAAGTGAACCTAGGAAAACATGGACAATGGAAAAGGAAAAACTAAGGTTGAAAATCTTTTGAAGTTGGGACCAAACCAAGTGCCAGAAACGCAAAATGGGAGGACATTCGAATAGCATATGTTTCAGATCAGCCAAAGGGCATGGGCAGGACCAACAAGTGGAGGGGGTGTCTGAGGAGAAAGATGACAGAAGGAATGGAGTAAATAGAGTGCGATTGTAAATAAAAAATAAAGTTTGGGTAGTGTTAGCAGCTCTGGAGGTACAGTGAAGCTTAGACCAAAGCTTATCCCATAACGTGAAAGGCCATATTTGAGACAAGTCTTTTTCCCAAGCCAACTCAACCCTAGATTTAGTGCGAACCGTAGAAAATTGCATAGATTTATAGAGAAAAGAAGCAGAGAGTGAATGGTCGAGGGCAGTAGAAATCGAGAGATGAGTGGTAGGGATAGGGTTAGTGTCCGGAAGTGAAGAAAGGTATTGAGTGAGGGAAGGAATGAGTGATAAATATTGTTTACGAGAAGAGGAAGGTAACGAAAATTGAGTTTGGAGATAGGGGAAAGGGAGAAGTTGAGTATCAGAAAGAAGCTGAGAGATCCATTTTAAGCCAAGAGAATGCCAGGATTTCCAGTAAATTGAGCGATTACGGATTTTAAGATGTTTATTATGCCAGATAGGTTGGGTATGGGTAGAGGAAGTAGAGGGATAAGAAGATAGTAAATATGGTTGTAGAAGAGCACGGGAATGAGAGATAATGGGGGAGCGGAGAGATGTAACATTAGAGGAGAAGGAAAGAACTTCATTAAATTCATAAGGGGAAAGGAAAGAAGATTCTAACGTTAACCATAAAGGAGGATAAAAAGGAAGATCAGAAGAGAGCCAACGTAGAGCTTGTTTTAAGGAAAAAGCTTTATGGTAAAGTTTGAAATGAGGAAATTTGACGCCACCGAGGGATTTATCTTTTTTCAAAGCAGAGAGGGCTATTCGAGATTGCTTTCCCTTCCACAGAAATTTTTGCAGAATAGAGTCAATCGATTTGAAATAAAAGTCCGGGATACGAATGGGAATCATAGAGATGGTGTAAAGGACTAGGGGTGCTAGCATCATTTTGATGGAGTCCAGGCGGCCCCACCAAGAAAGAAAAAGAGGGTTCCATCTATTGATAGATACATTAAGCTTGTTGGTAAGGGCCTCAAAATTAAACTTAAGAGTGTCAGTGAGGCGAGGAGCGAACCACACACCCAGATATTTGATCTTAGAAGGTTGCCAAGAAAAGCCAGAGTCATCAAAGAGATGTTTGTGACAAAGAGGGTTTAAAGGGAGGATTTCGCACTTGTCCGTGTTGAGACGATAGCCAGAGACAGCGGAGAAGGAGGAAACTTGACTAAGAAAGGAAGGTAAGGTAGTGTGAGGATTTGAACAATAGAATAAAATATCATCAGCATATACTGATAATTTGATTTGCTGGTGAGAACCAAAGTGAAAACCCGAAATGGCGTCGTCCCGTCTAATCTTAGTTAAAAAGGGTTCTAGAGCTAGAATAAACAAAAGAGGAGATAGAGGGCATCCCTGGCGGACACCTCTTTGAAGGGGAAAATAATCGGAAGTCATACCATTAGTAAATATTGAAGCACGGGGGCAGGAATAAAGTAAAGAAATAAGGGAAATGAATTTAGATGAAAAACCGAACCAGCGAAGAGCTTGGAACATAAAGTCCCATCCTATTCTGTCAAACGCCTTCTCGGCGTCGAGAGAGATGGCAGCTAGAGGAGTCGAAAGGGAGGGGGCTTTACTCAAGATGTTGAATAAAACACAGGAATTATCGGATGATAATCGACCTTTAACAAAACCGGATTGTTCCGGGCCTATGAGGTCTGGTAATAGCGGGTCTAATCGAAGAGCTATGAGTTTGGCAAAAATTTTATAATCTGTATTTACCAGGGAAATGGGGCGATAGTTTTTACACAAAGTATGATCCTTGTCCGGTTTGGGAATTAAGCATATTAAAGCTTCTTGGAAAGTTCCCTGGGAGGATCCAGAAGTCACAAAGGATTGAAATAACAAGAGTAGTTTAGGTAGAAGAAGGGAGGAAAAATGATTGTAAAACTCGATGGTGAAGCCATCCGGTCCAGGCGCTTTGCCCCGACGAAGGATCGAGACAGCATGAGAGATTTCAGAAAGAGAGATATCTAAATCTAGCGAATGAAAATCAACATGAGAGGAGGGAGGGGAGGGGATATCTTGAAAATAGGCAAAGAGATCAGTAGGGTCAGGACTGGATTCAGGAGTGTATAAAGTTTGGTAAAAGGAAACAAATTGAGATAAAATGTCCTTGTCTTTAAACAGAGAAACACCAGCCGGACCTTGCAAAGACTCAATTTTGGTCCTTTCCTTTCGTATTTTGAGATAATTGGCTAAAAGTTTGCCCATTTTATTTTGACCACCATAGTAGCGTGAGTTACATTTCAGAAGAAAATTTGAGGCTGCATTGGTGGTAAATTTATTAAAATCAAATTTGGCAGAAATAAGTTCGCGAAGAGAAGGTTCAGAATTAGAACAATAATAAGCATATTCCAATTTCTTAATTTTATCTAAAAGTTGAGTTGACTTGGAGACGGACTGCTTTTTCTTTTGAGAAACGAAATTAATGATAAACCCTCTGGCAGCCGCTTTAAAGGAATCCCATACCATGACAAAGGGAGAATCGGGGAGGTGATTGAGTGTAAAAAATTCAGTGGCAAAGGCAGTAAATTGAGTGCAGAAATTGGGGTCGAGGAGTAAAGAGTTATTAAATCGCCAACGTCCTGAGTGAGGAGAGAATGGGATAAGGTCAATATCCACAAAGACGGGGGCGTGGTCGGAAATTAAAATGGAACCGATGTCTGAATGAGTGGCAAGCTGTGCTAGGGGTTTACTGAGGAATAGGTAATCAATGCGGGATTGGGAATGATGGGTGGGCGAATAGAATGTATATTCTCGAAGATCAGGATTACATAATCTCCAAATGTCAACCAAAGCATTATTTCGAATGGAAGTAGTAAATTGAGAATGCATCTTAGAGGGAACATACTTAACTCTGGAATTCCGATCAATAAAGGGGTCTAGGACTTGATTGCAATCACCACCGAAAAGGACATATTGTTCATTGAGAGTAACCAATTTTGCAGATATAGAAGGCCAAAACAATTTATCAATACCTGTAGGAGCATAGACGTTAAAAATAACTATAGGAATTTTATCAATAAGAAGGTTAACAAGAACCCAACGGCCATTAACATCACATTCTTGAGAAACAACTGAAACTGTTAACTTTTTATGACATAAAATAACGGTGCCATTTTTCTTACCCAGAGCTGGAGAATGAAAAACATGTCCCACCCAGCAACGTTTGAGTTTCAGAGCCTCCTGTTCTGAAAGGTGGGATTCCTGAAGGAGGGCAACATCAGCTTTGAGCCTAGTCAAATGTGTTAGAATTCTTTGACGCTTAATGGGGTTATTTAACCCCTTAACATTCCAAGTAACTACACGGAATATAAGTCATCAATAAAATGATATGAAAGAAAGAATGGAGTAGAAAGTGAGTGGAGAAGTGAGAACAGTGATAATAAGAAATACAAAATATAGTTTGTAAGAGAAAGAAGCATAGGAAAATACTGAGAGCGAAGAAGAGAAAATGATAGGAGGAAGTGAAGAATGAATAAAGTAAAAGAGAACAATAGAAAACAGAGATAGTAGCGAGAAGATTGTAGAGACATACCAACAAAGAGAAAACAAAAAAGACAGTGGGGTGACGACGCCAGAAGAAGACGACATCGACCACGGAACTCACGCCACCGAGCACCTGGGGAGCCAGCAGAGGATCAAAATTGAAGGGAATCAGGAAACACCGGGATGAAGAAACATGGGAAGAGGAACTGCAGGAAAAGAGAAAACATGAAAGGTCCATTAAAGGGATACATGGAAAAACAACTACATAAACTGCAAATGACTAGAACAAGGTCAAACAAGGCAAGGGATACACATCAGGATGTAAGATACAAAAATAAGAGACGGTAGGGTAACCGAAAAACACATCAAGGTAGTTCAGCGTGGGAAAACATGGTTGATTAAACTACTCTTGCAGTGTCCATACTGTAGGCTTCATGACGGTGCAGAAACTCTTGAAGGACTAGTGGGTCTTCGAAAGTGGTAGTCTTGTCTTGATATGTCACCTTGAAGAGACACGGGTGAAGTAATCCAAATCTGGCACCAAGAGCTCGCAGTCGCGGTCTCATATCAAGGAACTGTTTCCGACGGTCTGCTGTCACTTTAGCCACATCCTGAGAAAGATACAATCGATGACCCTCCCATACAATTTGTTTTTTAGCTTTTGCCGCTGAAAGTACTTGAAGTAGATCAGTGTATTGTAGGAAGAGCATGATGACACCTCGAGGTTTGGCGGAAACTTTAGGGCCCAATCTATGTGCTCGTTGAATGTTGAATGACGATGAAGGAGGAAGGTCCAAAATTTTTGGTAAAAAGGTTTGGAAAAACTCAGTTGGATTTGATCCTTCCAAAAGTTCAGGAAGACCGTAAAGGCGTAGGTTATTTCTACGATTGCGATTTTCCAACTCCTCAGTCTGCCGTCTTAGAAGAGAGACATCTTTCTCCAACATTGAAATCTTAGCACAAGATGCGTGAAGAGACTCCGTAGATTGTTCCACGAGAAGCACCCGTGATTCAAGAGTAGACCACTTGTCGTGAAGAAATTGCAAAGTTTTAGTAGTTTCGGCCATGAAGGGTTTGAGCGCACGGAGCTCCTCAAGGATAAGATCCATAGCTGTGGATTGTGACGAGGAACCTGGTGAGGGAGGGTTGTTTTTTAGACGCTTCGTCGAACCAGGTTGTTGGAGCTTACTTGAAAGAGTAGTTTTAGGAATGGCCCCAGGATTGACATCTGACTTGAGAGGAACAGGGTTATCCATGGTCTGCGTCGCGGAGTCAGAATCCGAAGACTGACGTTGATTAGCCTTTGAAGCAGTAAGCTTGAGGGTACGTAATTTCCCCATAAAAAACCAGGGGAAAAAACACCAGTTGCACCACGGAAATCTGGAAGGTCGGCGTATGGTAAAGTAGCAAGGGTTAACCTCAGTGTTGGAAGGGTCCAGAAAGTGTACGTGAAAATGTATCCAGCAATGCTGCGAGATAAACAAGTGATGCAGATAGGTAGATAACCCACACACTACCCTTATGCTGGACAAAAACCTTCAAAAGATAAGTATTGCGTGAACATTATGACACCTCATATTCACGAACATGCAATCCATTCACATGAGCCAAGTCAGCATGTGAGCGATGACGCCGAACAATAGGAGAAATAAGATAACATATGAGCCACAGTTCATGAAGAAAATCACTTCAGAGGGTGCGTGAAAAGGAAATTCTGTATAAGATTTGCAAGTCTCGTGGAGATGGAGAACTGCGTTGAAGATGCGCGCCCATTAGAATAAAGCAGCGTGAGGCGTTGGAGCAGCGCGAAGGAAACAGGCTCTTGTGGTGCAAAAAGGAAAAACAATAATAAAAAGGCTGCAGCTAGTAGAAAGGCATTAAGCATGTATGCGCAGCATTAATGCAAAAAGGTTGAGGGCATAGAGTGCTGTACACTGAAGAGGTGAGCAAAGTAGCGGCGGTTGCCGGCTGAAGAGAAAGTTCGTCAGAAATGCGAGAAAATGGCGGCCGCCGCAATAGCGAGCCGCTTCACTCACAGAATAAAGACATTGCGCTGGAAACGAGGAAAGCGGCTTACGTCTTCCCACTCCCCTCACATTCCGACAGCTGAATGTGTCACCGAAGGCAGCAACCGTCCGGAGTCCGCTGAGAAAAGCGCCGGCTCCGGTGTGCGATTAGCGGAGCTCCGCTATCAAGCCGCCATCCTGTGCGGCGCTCAAGCCACGCCCCCCCGTATGAATGTTTTAAAGATTCTAGAACAAGGTCGGAGAAAGCAGGCAAAATGACACTTTCCCTTTTTGGGCAATCCATCACCAACTCAGGCGAACCATCCTTTTCAGCTAGTAGTATGTTGTATCCATATGTTTTTTTTTTGTTTGTTTTTTAAAAAACCTTTATTGATGCAAGCAAAGCAGTACAGGCGCAGGCCTACAACCACTGGGGCCGGCCGCAAACTCAGGAGACAGAGACAGGAGCAGTGCCAACGTTTGCGGTTCAAGAATTAATCACATTTCACTCATAATACGTGGTTGTAGCACAACAAAGCACAAGGATAAGAGAGGTTCATTTTATAATAGTGAAAAAGAAGCGGAGGCAATATCATCAGAGGCAACATACTACACAATATACAAAAAAAGGAAAAAGACGGGACGGGCGTATCCCTCCAAGCAATCGAAAATCAACGGCGAGCAATAAAGTCAAAACCACACTATGCCCGCCCAAGGCAGGCCAGGAGTAAAGGTCAAACAATGACGAGCAAGTTAGCAAGAACATCATATGGAAAACCCACCCGTCCAAGACAAAAAATAGAGACAAACGCAGATGCCGACAATAAAGAGATAAAAGAGGGAGAAACAGCCAACCCCACTAAGAAGGAAGAGAAAAAGGGACCATAGAACAAAACAAACTAAAATAACAAAACCCCCCCAACACCCACCACCCTACATCACCGTAATGGCTATGGCCTACCCCACTAACAGCGTGCCTGTCGCCCCAGAATTACCCTAAAGAAAGGAAATAAAGATAAGAAAGAGAGGAAAACAATAAAGAAAATTATGAGGAGAAGGGCCGGCGATTCAAATACCCAGTCCCTTCCACCCCCGCATACTAAAATCGTATAAACCGAAGCCATAGAAAATACAAATATCAGCAAGCACTAAAAACGCAATCAATTACAGTCCCAAAAGACGTGTCCTTGAATCACCATGAACCAGAAAGAAGCCCCTCCAAGTCCCAAACGAGGTCACCCCTGGCCACTTCTGGTATTAATAGAAATGTTATACAGCCTTGCAGTCGGGAAACAACTCGAGTCAAAAGAATCAATCGTCCCAAGCAAATCAGGTAGCGTCGCCGCCCAACATCGTTCCAGCCACCGAGAGACAATTGACGAGGAATGGCGGAGGCCAGAATGCAGGAACACACAGATCAACAACTGTTCCAAATTCAAACACAGGTCTGTCAAGCACGGAGAGGAAAGCAGGGGACGCGGGAAGCATCGCAGCACAGCCCGGGCCCCCTGCGCCATAGATCGTTGAAGCTTCTCCGCCTGCTGGTCAAAAAAGGGGGGCCCCGATGAGACAACCACCTGCGGAACAGGTGTGACGACAACTAGTTCAGGAACCACATCCATTCTCGCCCCCAAGACTGCAGACTCAGCCGGGGAGCATGGCATCACGGCAGAAGGAGACTCATCGGCACCGACTCGGGGGTAAACCACTACGCTACAAAATGGCGGGTCAGCAATGGCGACGATCCGTCCCTCCAAGTCCCGGGATCTCCGGAGCAGAGCAGTCCGCAGGGTTATCAGTGCAGCCAGTACGTGGCTACGCAAAGGCGTTTCCCCATGTAGGCCAATTCCAGGGGTCCCAAATTCAGCAGTTTTTCCGGCCCCGGGAGGGGTGCAATCCAAGACGCCATCCGCCATTGCAGCCATTTCGTTCTCCGTCACCTCCCCTCCACCTCCGAGTCCAGTCCGACCATCAGATTCAACAGGTCTCTCGGCTGAAATCGACAGGCGGTGCTTGGTGCAGAAAGGAGAGTCAACAAAAGGCCGGGTGTGCTCCCCGCATCTCGCCGGGGGCCAGACGCCGGTTCCCGGACAGGATTATTAACATGGCCGGGCGTCACACCCAGGGGGAACCGGGCGACACGGCCTCTCTCCGGCTCGGCGATAGCTCGGGTTCACGGGGCAACCCACTAGTGGGAGTGGGTTGACACCAACTCTCCCGGCTCGCGGCTCTCAGGCTCCCACCGACCGGCTTCTCATCCAAACCGGGGCCGCCAACACTACGAACACTGCCGGGCGACCTCTGCAATCGAGGCCCCGGCGTCAGCGCCGCAAAGGCTGTATCCATATGTTAAGTTCTCCCAAAAGAGACCTTTAACCCCTTCCATGCGTCGGACGGCCGGCGGCCGTCCGACGTCACGGTGGGCGTGTGCGGAGGACGGCCGGGGGCCGTCCGAACCACACCCACGCCATAAATCACCCGCACCGCGGCGAAATTTTTGCCGCGGTCAAGGGGTTAATATTTCTTGGGATGTCCCCCTCTATTTGGAAGCCTGCCTTCTGCAGGGCCTTAAGTACATTTCTGAGGTGGACACGGTGATCCTCCCAGGTGGGGCTAAAGACGGCTATATCTTCTAGATATGCAGCACAATACTTCCAGACCTGTTAAGACTTAATTCACCAAACATAAGGTAAGAGTTCCTTCTGTGAACTCACAAGTCAAATTCATTATTTTAAATAGTAGGCAGATTGAATTAAAATGTATGCATTTGTACTGTTTTGTTGGGGAGCCCAAAAAGAAAACTAAACATATAACATGGGGCAGTATTGATCCCCCCAAATTCGTTTACCAAGGAAGGTTTTCATGTCAAATGTCAATGTTGGCATTTGTTTGGCTCTTTATAACTTTCAGAATTTGTAAAAACGAGGGACCTAATAAATTAGTAGGGGCTTGATTTAGATGTGGACGTGAGGTTAAAAGTACAAGATAGTTCGGTGGATGGCTGCCATCAGTTTTGACTGAGTTCATCAAACTTTCACATTTATTTTGATTTAGAGAAACTAACTCCAAATGCATGAGTTTGTATCCGAGAAAAAACTGACACCCCATACCCTGGTAATTTTCTCTCACGGTGTGGCAGTCATTATTTGTTTTTTTTCCGTGCCTCACCCCCATCCCATCAAATTCTATTTCGTTTTTCATCACAAACACAGGTTCCAATATTAGTCAAGTGGCCATTTTCACAAGCATTGCAACTTAATTCGATTGATTACAAGAGGTGATCACTCTCTGAACAGGTTTACATGTTAAAATCTCGAATTCTCTCGAATATATTCCTGGAAACCAGTATGGAGTTGAGAACTGCACTTCTATAGAGGGAATGTAGATAGAACAAGCTTGAACACCAGAGGGATGAGGGCCATTTAACTTTCTCCAGTCCTACACTATGCACTTGGGGCCATATTTATGACCCAGTTTGTGTTGTGTTTACACCACGCAACGTGGTACATGCACGACGCAAACCTTCTGTGAGATTTAGGAAGCCACGCAAGCCACTTTGCAAGGCTTTGAGTGGCTCCATGAATTTGGAGTAAAGCAATAAAGCGTAAATCACTGCATTGCCTTACTCTGTCCTGGGAAGGAGTTCCATGGGTGTTGTGTGGGTGTTCTCACGCAACACCCTTGGATTATGAAGCATTCCCAGATTTACCAAAATTGGTAAACCTGGGACTTTGCCCATAAGATACATCTTCCCAGGGGAGGCATAACAAGTAGAAATTTCTCAATTTCTCCTCAGTACCTCCTCTTTCTATGTGTGCTGCATTCTGAAGCATACACAGAAAGAGGAATGTGCATCTCAGGATTGTTTTTGTTCAGGAAGTTGCCCTTTCCTGCACAAAAACAATCCTGCATACAATGGAGACCCCCTGCACCATGGTGCAAGGGTAGCTACATTTGCGTTAGGCTACCAAATTGGCGCCAGAGCAGGGAGAAAGGCAGGAATGAGCCATATTGTCTTAGATACAGCACATTCCAGCCCTTTCCCTGTCACACAGTGCAGCAAGTTTACTTGCGGTGCTGCACTGCCTGACAAGGTCGTAAAACTATCCCTTGGTCCTTTAGAGAGATGCCCAATGTATCTTTACTGTTTTTGGGGCTTAACAGTAGGAGAAATTTCTACATAGTAGATTATATTTTCAAAATGTTCTCATTGCTCATTTCCCCAGAACATATTTAAATTAAAAGTTACTGTTCAAGATGAGGTGGACCTAATAATATGCGTTTAACAACTGCTCAGTCTGTTCCAGAAGCTGCTTTATGGTATTTTATTTGAGTCTCGGGCTAGAAATGATAAGTCTGGGGCAGCCACTTTAACTAGTTGCTTGCCCACAGAAGGTATGGTAATCATTGGGAAAATGCCTGTGACTAATCAAATGAACTATGAGTAAGTGAAGAAGCTCTGAATGGAGGTTTGAGCTGAAGCCAGCTCAGTACCTCCAAAAGTACCACGGGAAGCAAGAGAGCAGATGGTGTTCCATTTGAAATATGGACTCATGGTGTTTTGCCTGACCAGAAGGAAGGACCTTAACTGGCTGAAAGAGTGGCCCAAGGAGGAGGGCCGTACCCCACTTTTTTTTTTACAGAGTTTTATATATCACGAACTTGACCCGTATCGGGTATCATAGCGCTTTACATAGCACCAGTTGCATTACATGAGAACACATTCATTTTTTTGTTAGGCACGGGGAGATTAAGTGATTTGCCCAGAATCACAGGATGTTCAGCATTGTTGCCAAGACTCGAACCCAGTTCCCCAGAATCGAGGACGACTGCCCTAGCCATTAGGACAACTCCTCTCCCCACTTAGTCAATACCTATCAGGCTTGACAGAAACGTCTAGAGAGAAACATGCAATGTTGCCTGACAAGTGGTTTGCTAACATGGTTAATAATGAGCTGTAGCAGCACAGCTATAAGCCAAAGTAATACAGGAACTCTGAACAGACTGGTTCCAAACAAGAAGGTAAGGACCACAGCAATATCCAAGGGAAGACACAAGCAAAAAATGTTTATGTTAAATATTAATGTAAATTATTGTTATATATTTATTTTAAACATCACACACACTAAAAATGTTGGAGTACTATTAACTTAATTTTCAAATGCCTTTAATTAATTTAGATATATTAAATTAAATAGAAAATCTCTGAAGTTTATTTTTAAAAATTAATTCCCGCCCTAACGTAATAATAATTTTTTGTATCATGTATTAATAATTATGTTAGTCAATGTCGACCAGCCTTATATTATCTCCAACTACTGTCACACCCTTTGCCTGTTATTGTGTAGCCTTGTTTCTTCTATCTGCCATAAGAAGAAGGAAATTAACTCTATAAGGATGAATGCATGCACATAGAGAAAGGAGTAATGTAAATGAAGTAATGTTTTAGTGAGAAGATTCATTAAATTTGTTATACAATTTTAATAAATTTATGCATTTGTCTGTGTTCTGGCATTTTAATGATTACAATGTTATTGATTGTTTTAGAATACTTTTTATGCCATATGCATTGGCGAAATAAAGTTATTATGACTGTTAATAATTATTAAAAATGATGTATATAATTAATAATCTAAACTAATGTAATGATATTGTAAAGAAAGCTGATTTAACATTAATTTATAAATGAAACATGTTAAATGAAATAAAAAAGTTGTTAAAATATTTTATAATTAACACATGTTATGTTTTAATTTTTTTAAGCATTAACCTATATTTTTTAATATGTTTAAATAATTAGATCAACATTCCCTGCCACCATTATTGACTATAAGAACGTGTTGAACTACCAGTGGTTGGCCATGTGTGGTGCTGGAATTACACCAGTTATGAGCTGGGGTAATTAACCACTGTTCTTGATCCCTTAACACATGTGATAATTATTGGATATGTTGGATATCTCGACCTCGGTTAAATTTTGGCATGTCAAACATACCAAAATATAACGGGGGAAAAGCATGCAGAATTTACTGTATCATGCGGATTTTGGTGCATTAAACACCAAAATCTGCATGTTATTACATAATAACTCTGAACAGGTTAACAATAAATAACATACCTGTGGTATTGTAATTTATGAGGTGCGATAAATAGAACCTAAACTCATAATCAGGCCCTTAGTGTTTAATCTTTCCTTCCTCTTTTCAGAAACACCTAGAGAAGGAGACCTAGGAGCGAGACAGCATCCTCTGCCACCACTAAGCTGGAAAGCATTCCCTATGGTGCCAGCAGTAAGTGATGTCACTCTTATTTGCTGCTTTCTTATTGGCTCTTGCTTGCCGGCTTCACTTCCTTTTCTTTTGGTTGGAGCATGGACCAAGTACTGACTGCTTCAGCTTGATTGCTGTCCTTCCGCTGATTGCTCTGTGAGTGAGGTACTACTTTTATTCTTCTTCCCTGTGATCCTTGTCAAATCTCTTGCCATTTGGAGCCATATTTTACCATGTTACACACACTGCAAAGAAGGACTTTTCTCCTTTGAAATGGATGTTTATTGTGACGACAGATGGTATCTGCTTCCAAATGTATTTTCACTGGGAGATTGACAAGGGCGCAATTGATATCTTTATGAAATAGGATTTTTTGCCAAAATGTCATATGTTTTTTCTCTTTGCGCATGGGGAGATTAACTGATTTGCGCAGAATCACAGGGGTGTTGTGCGGAGACCTAAAAAGCATGGGCACAGCTAATAGGTCTCCCCTTTGAGACTATTGGCTCAGCCATTGTTTTTTGCTCATGCTGTACAGTTGGGGCAGTGCTGACTTTGGCAATGATATTTAGTAATGCTATATAACAGTGTGGTTGCTGAGCTGCATGTCTAAAAAAATAATAAAAAATGGATTAAAAAAGCACATTGATTCCCATTCAGGCAAGCCAGCTTCGCCCTGAGAGATTTAATCTCCCTCCTTCGATCACTCTTGAAACGATGCCCCGTTTCCGCCGAACTGATTATCCCCGAATTACCTGGGCGGATGAGTGGATTTACAACTACTCCACGTTTCTCCTGATTGTTTTTCCCCTACGCTTTCGACCGACAGATTTGATTTCTTTTCATCAATCGTGACCGGATCAATGTCGTGCTCCTGTTCACCAACCTTGCCTCTAGTTTCCTGAGTAGCACAACGATTCTAGGCTTGGTTCCCGTCCCAAGTGAACTTGTCTCCCTTTACGAATTACGCTCACTGTGCCATCAGCACTACCAATCACTCAACCCAGTCCTGAGGAAGATCCCAATTCAAGAGGATCGAAACGCCGTCGACCACTCAGCACAATCCGAGGCGCAACTTACAATGTGGTTCATCGAAAAACTACAGCCCAAAATAGAACCAATCAAGACTACAATTCAGCTGAGCCATATTGTCTATTCTATTCACTGTACATATTTATGCACCAGTCACCTTGCGCCGTCCTTTGCTGATCACTTTTGTCACTTGCGTCGCCACCGTGTACAATCACTAGCACCACTTGAGCACCAAGTACAAATAGGGTTGTCTTAATTGAACTGTTTACAGTGCTGATACAACTGTTACCTGCCCTTTTCCCTGTTTTGGATAAATATGATGCCATGAGCACATTTATGATCAAGAACGAGTCTCCTTTGTCTTTTCTGATAATGTTTGTTAACATATCCTTTGTAATTGTCTTCAAATAATACCAGTTGGGATACCATATGTTTATACTGTATTACTTACCCCAATCCCAACGCGGTTGATGGGTTCTCACTCCTGTTGTTTATACAAAAAAACAAAAATTCCCTCCCCTGAAGCATACCATCCACTGCTCACTTTTGCAGAACGACTTTATTTTTCCCGAAGCACTCTCTTTCTCTCTCTCTCTCTCTCTCTCGCTCTCTCTCTCTCTCTCTCGCGCTCATCCCCTTAAAGCCAAGCTCATGTCAGGCCCGTGCGCTTTCCCCACCATGTTGGTTGCTCTCTCACCCCATGTGCTTCTCCCCCACACTACATTGCTTTCTCTCACCCAAGTGCTACTCCCCACCCCATGTTCCTTTCTCCCTGTGTCCTTCCCCCTGCAAAACACACCCATACTCCATGTTGCCCCCTCATGTGGTTCTTTTCCTACCAAAACCATGTGTTTCTCCCCCCCTTGTTTTCTTCTCCCCCACACAAACTCCCTGACCTTCCTCCTTCCAATGGCAGCCAATTCATGTCGTATCAGGCTGAGCCACTCGGGTTCTGAGTGCAGAATGCTGGGTCCCATCTGCTGATGTGCCCTACATCAAGGAGCTTTTTGTTGCCAGTACATTTTAGACTGCATGGCAATCTCACACACACCCCTTATAAGAAGTACCTTGAAAGGATTTTGACATACAGGATGGTGTTGCCAGTGTGACCATTCGACAGTACCATCAGCTGTACAGAGTCACAATACTTCAGCTCCCCCTCCCTTGAAGACATATCATTGGAGTAGTTGCCTTAGTTGGGGTGGCCGATATGCAAGACTCCTGTACCTTTTGATTTGATCATGCACTATCAGATGCCCTTACCTACGATGCCAGGGTTTACTAGCAACCCTCTGTGTGCTGACTGCAGTCTAACTGTATGCACAGGGGGTGTAGAAGTGCACAGGCCATTTAGGCAAGGGCCTAGCACAATGCACTGAAATAACACACATGGCAACTAGTATAACATCAACGGGCGTGACCACGTGCTGCCCATAACACCTTTATGTAATCCGTTTGGCCGAGCCTGGCCTCCGGGTGCATGCTGCATGGTTTTAGTGCACATAGAGACCAGGTGGCGCGCTACAACCCTCTCCAAGTCAGTTCTCAAGTGTCCTCCCTTTGTGTGGGCTCGCTAACTCCATCCAGGTTCCGCACATAGTCTCTGAGGCTTTCTGTGTTCGGTATGAGGAAGCAGATCGTACGCTGGGGGTCTGTTGGCTCGATCCTTGAGTGTGCTATCGGTTCTCCCCAGATTCTGCTCGAGGTGGTTCACTGTCAACTGGTTGAGGAGGTGTGTTTGAGGTGTCACTGTATTGTTCCTGACTGCTCCACCAGATGTTTCCAGGCCGAGTGACATTTCATCCTGGTGCTCCCAGTTCTCAGCCTCCCTTCTCTGTTTGAGTGTGCATGTCTGGTCGGGACTCTCTGCACTGTTTGGCCTCTAGAACTAGGTCGAATTCCTGCAGTGAGCATAGCCCCTTGGATCTGGATGGTTCGTCAAGGATCCCACTCAAATGGGGTCCGGATCTTGTTGCCAGGGTGGCGATCCTTGATAAACACTATGTCTCCCACACGTAGTGTTAGTGTTTGGGCTCTCCTTTCTTTGCTGGCTTTTTCATTGGTCTATTTGCATTTCCCTTGCGCAGCTTCCATGTCTAAGGCCGCTGGCCACCAGTGCTGCTGGCAGAGATATTGCCAGGGGCGGGTCGCTTCATTTGACAAGCCACTGGGGCACACCTCGTCGTGCTGTGGGGAGTATGCCAGTACCCCATCAGGAATCTTTGGTAGCATGTTTCAAGTTCTTCATCTTAGTCATCTCTGAATCGTAGCACTTTATTGCGAGTCTGCATGAACCTCTTGACCTCCCCATTTGCCTGGGGTCTTTGTGGTTGATTTTTCTGTGTTGCATCCCCAAGTTCATAAGATATTCCCCAAAGTCTCGGCCTTGAAAAGTGTGCCAATTGTCTATTCTGACTTCTTCCAGTAGTCCAAATAGCAATATTTTTTTTAACACTGGTTTCTCCACCCGGAATGCCGAGGACTGTGCCATTTGACCATGCATGGGAGGCTCCCCCATTTGGGTGGAGGGGTGTCGCCCCACTGCTTTCTCGCAGTGTGAGAAGCAGAAACATAAAATGGTATTTTAAATACCATTTAATGTTCCTGCTTCTCGCACTGCGAGAAAGCAGAAGGGTATGTCGAAGGGTATGCCTGGTTGGGGGTGGGCGGCTCGGGTCAGGGAGGAGTGGCTTGCCCAATGCTGTGGGCCCTGACTGTTTGGTCGGCCCTCTGGGGCTGACCAAACCAGTCATGCGCACTCTGCCTTTTCTCTATGTAGGCTGCATGCAGCCTACAAAGAGAAAAAGGCCTCCCCATCGGCGCCCGGCTGGGCACTGTTCCCACCAATCAAAACGCTGCCATTGCAGCGTTGTGGTTGTCTTAGGGGAGGGAGGCTGCCTGTGGCTGCTTCCTGTTCAGGAGAGCAGCAGGAAAACATGGGACCCGGCCATGAGCTGAGGCGGCGCGGGTCCCTGGAAGGTACGTTTTTCTAAATTTGTATTAAACCCGTCCCACCTCTCCCCCTCACAAAGCCGCATGACCCCCCCCCGTGCGACACCCCCACCCGTGAGTCATCCTGGCCGCGATTGCGACCATAGGTTATTTGGAGTGGTTTTCCATGATGATGAAAGTGGACTTCCTCTTTGGAAAACAGCCAAAATCCATATTTAGGTGGGTTCAGGGATGAAGGGGGTGGTCTTCAGCTGCAAGGGGGCGGGAGCAGCTTTCCCTCCAGTGATATGACAAGCGATGCCCCTAAAGACTGTGTCATCCATCAGTTCTTCTATCCCTGGGAACCATACTTTTCTTCTCAGCCATGCTTTGGTCTTAGTTCTCCCTTGGTGTCCCTGGTGTGCCATGTCCACCACTTGTTTCCACTGCTTTCTGGGGATTATGATGTGATTCCTGCTCAACAGAAGTCCGTCTTTGGTATAGGGGAGTTTCTTGCAGCACACCACGGTTGGGATAGGACGCCTTTGTTCGGTGCATTCCACCCTTGTTCCCCGTCCATGAATCAATTTCACGTCCTGCCATGGAGGGCTTCCATTGATTCCTATAGGCGGACAACTGAGCCAGTCGATCGCCAGATTTCCTACACAGTCATTGCCTTTGGGCAGGCCTTCTGAACTACCATGTTGACAAAAACTTCCTCCCACTCGTCTTCGTCCTTGAGCTTTGATCCTTCCATCTATGGGTCCCTCGACAAGAAGTCAGCAGGGTTGTGGGTAAGTGACCTTGAAGTAACACATCGGCAATTGAACTGCCCACCTCTCAACTCTGGGTGGGTTTTACTGGACATACCCACAATAAGTGAGATCAGCAGCTTGTGGTCCATGACAACTCGGTAACCTATGTCCACAGAGGTAAAAGTGGAATTGGGGCATCCCCATGTGATGACCATTGTCTCTCTTTCAATCTGTTGTAACAAAGATACAAGGGCAACCCTACTCATAATGAACCAGCGCATACAATATATATATATATAGGGAAACAACGGTTCTTGCGGACAATGCATGGATAGTTAATAATAATGAAGCAGTATAGCATTTAACACTGAAAATAGGATGTTGAAAGAAAAGCATACTTTGGAAACCAACTACTGTTTGCACAAGATAACTTTGTATTTAGAGAGACATATCAACTGCCGCTCCCCAACTGCGCCACAAAGATATTGAAAACGTTGTCTTTCTTGCTGCACTCCGACCATAGCGTGTGGTCATTACTGCATTGTCTGAGATGCTTTCGTTCACTGGCCCTGTTCCCATCATGCACTGGGACAGGAACAGACTAATTTGCATACAGCCAGGTTCTGAAACTGGGATGGTGCAGTGAGCTAAAAAACGGTGTTGGATCTAGCCCTGATCTCTTGACAGGGTGAGAGTATTCTGCTTAATTCAGAGACTCTGTCCCTCACCACCCCTTGTTGTAAATATTTTTGTCCACCCTAAGCGTGGAAGGGTATACTCAGACATGAGTCCCTTGCTCATTGCACCATCAGGATTCAAGCAAGCCGGGCCGAAGACGGCTGTAATGCCAGAAACCGGTCCCCGGAAGCTTGTTTCCTTCCCAGTGTAAGAATTGGCTTTTGTAGTTTGGTTTGCCCTGTTCCCATCATGCACTGGGACAGGAACAGACTCATTTGCATACAGCCAGGTTCTGAAACTGGGATGGTGCAGTGAGCTAAAAAACGGTGTTGGATCTAGCCCTGATCTCTTGACAGGGTGAGAGTATTCTGCTTAATTCAGAGACTCTGTCCCTCACCACCCCTTGTTGTAAATATTTTTGTCCACCCTAAGCGTGGAAGGGTATACTCAGACATGAGTCCCTTGCTCATTGCACCATCAGGATTCAAGCAAGCCGGGCCGAAGACGGCTGTAATGCCAGAAACCGGTCCCCGGAAGCTTGTTTCCTTCCCAGTGTAAGAATTGGCTTTTGTAGTTTGGTTTGCCCTGTTCCCATCATGCACTGGGACAGGAACAGACTAATTTGCATACAGCCAGGTTCTGAAACTGGGATGGTGCAGTGAGCTAAAAAACGGTGTTGGATCTAGCCCTGATCTCTTGACAGGGTGAGAGTATTCTGCTTAATTCAGAGACTCTGTCCCTCACCACCCCTTGTTGTAAATATTTTTGTCCACCCTAAGCGTGGAAGGGTATACTCAGACATGAGTCCCTTGCTCATTGCACCATCAGGATTCAAGCAAGCCGGGCCGAAGACGGCTGTAATGCCAGAAACCGGTCCCCGGAAGCTTGTTTCCTTCCCAGTGTAAGAATTGGCTTTTGTAGTTTGGTTTGCCCTGTTCCCATCATGCACTGGGACAGGAACAGACTAATTTGCATACAGCCAGGTTCTGAAACTGGGATGGTGCAGTGAGCTAAAAAACGGTGTTGGATCTAGCCCTGATCTCTTGACAGGGTGAGAGTATTCTGCTTAATTCAGAGACTCTGTCACTTACCACCCCTTGTTGTAAATATTTTCGTTCACTGGGAGGCGCTTTATTACTGCTGAGGGTCTCGATATTCCTTGGGGTTTTCGTCCCTTCTCTGCGCTTTGGCAGACCCGGGTGAAGTGGTCTCCCTTCTCACATCTGGAGCATGTTTGTCGCTGGCCGGGTAGGCATCTCCTTGAGGCAGCTCAAGACTGCGGTTCCCACACTTAGATGAAGTCAGGGTGGTTTGCGTCATTGTTTATGGTCACCTTGATAGCCGGTAGACTGTTTCAGCTCATTCCTTTTTGATTTATGTAGAGCGGGTGTCACTAGATACTATTGTTTTTGAGACTCTGGTAAGGGCCAGTTCCATCTCCTCTGTTTGGCTGTTTGACATTTCAGACAAGTGGGCTAGCATTAGAACCGATTCTAGGGTCTTGCCCGACTGCCTAAGGAAGAGTTGCTTCAGGGTGGAGAACCTGAAGCCATGTATAAGCTGTGCAAGCACTTCCTTGCGCTGGTCCTCACCCATGCATGTGCTGGGGGGTATCGCAGGCGGGTGTGAACTTCAGTGGCGTAACGAAACCTGAGGGGGGCCCCCTGCAAAGTACATGGAGGGGGCCCCTCCGACTCACCACCAACCACTTTGCCACACCGCCAAAAAATCTGGTATATTTTGAATTGAAACCTCCAACATTTAATGAAATGCCTCTATATTCGTGTGCTCAAAGTTCTAATAAGAAAATGAGAAACACTTAACATGTAAGCTACGCCATTTGTAACATTATTGTTAAGAGCAGATTATTTAACTGAGACAGAAATCAATACCAAGGAGCGGTCATATTGTCTCAGGAACTGACTATCATTGAAGAACAACGAACAACTACATAAGGTCTGAATAAGAAATGACATTGATGGAAAATAACTTGTATCTTTTAAAGACAATCCCAAACCTGCAATTTCACAGACTCGACTGACAATATACACAAGTAGTACACAAGATTTAACTCTGCATCCTGCGAGCTCCAAGAGAAATAAACTGGTGTGGATTATGTGCATGCCACACACTTGCGTCTGTCAGGGGTTGTGCATGATAATAACCACTCTATAGTATTTAAAATGAACTGAGAAAGCAATTTAAATTTCTACCATCATGGCTTCATTAGTAAGCAGGACAAAAACAGGCAGGCAAACAAGGCTGAGGATATAAACTGCTGGGACGATTTAGAACACTGATGCAGATATTTGTCTGTATTTATCATTTCTGTATTGTAAACAATGCTAATTACAAGATTTAAGGTGCACATGTTATAGACTAGTGCAAACAACACCATAAATAACACATCATGAAGGATAAAAACAAACCATATCACCAAGTACCCAATGACAGAGTCTATACTAACTATAGCTGGTGACGCAAAGGAAAGGGTGCAAATACTTTCAAAGAGCATAATAAAAAAATCATCAATCCAGCAATACACAAAACTCAAGCGTGTTTTGTAAAGCAATCTCCCTTTCTTCTTGCATCAAGAGGAAAACACTTTCAAAGTGCATGCTCATGATAAAAACAAGCCCAGCAGAATGCAGAAATTAAATCAGGTTGGTCAATTCCCCCTTTGGTTTGTGCATGAAGGTGCAAATATTTTAGAGTGACTGGTCAAACAATAGCAAGCACAGTAGCATACAAAAATCAAACAATTTTAATCAGACTATGGCCCTTTGGTTTGTGTATGAAGGTACAAATATTTCAAAGTGACTGGTTACACGATAACAAGCACAGCAACATACAAAAATCAAACCAGTTTAGTAAACCAATGCCCCTTAGATTTGTGCATGAAGGTGCAAATATTTCAAAGTGACTGTTAAAAAAACAATAACAGGTACAGCAGGCAGCAGCATACAAAAATCCCTGTACTGTACTCCACCTAGGCGCACACACAAATCTAGCCCAGAGTCACTACTCCTGCGTAGCACTACACATCTACCTGAAGTAGGCCAAGGGTGAGTCAAGCACACTGAAGTTTCAAAAGAAGTGAGTGAGCCTGTTGGTCTCCCTCCAATGACATAGGGTTAAAAGGACCTGTTCACTACTACTGTTCACTACACAGTATGTTGTCACCACCGCCCTTGTGCTTCTCAACACCTGACGAAGGCTGTAGCCTTCCGCCACTTTGAGGATAGCACTTTGGGTGCCTCTCCTGTTCCAAAAAGACTGCTTTCTGTGAGACACCCGCATGATCTGTGCTCACTTATGACATAAAGCACTACTCTCGCAGCCATAGTGTTTGCCTGCTGCCGGGACTTTGATTGCTGGACACTGGGAGAACCGACCGTCTTTGGGGGCGAACTTGGATTGTGCTCACTGCCTCACGGGACTGCGAGGACCAGCCTGCCTTGCGGCGTGCGATCAGCCGCAGCTGGTCCTCTTCCCGCCACACCTCCCTGCAGTTCTTAATGGCTCGCGGCCATAGTGTTTGCCTGCTGCCGGGACTTTGATTGCTGGACACTGGGAGAACCGACCGTCTTTGGGGGCGAACTTGGATTGTGCTCACTGCCTCACGGGACTGCGAGGACCAGCCTGCCTTGCGGCGTGCGATCAGCCGCAGCTGGTCCTCTTTCCCGCTCACACCTCCTTTGACATACTATTTATTTAGCCCCACTTCCGCGTCTCGGCTGGACGCGCGCGGGGGAGCCGCGGGCGAAGCCCGGGCCAAGGGCGGGCCCGTTTAAGCCCGTTCAAGTTCGTACAAGGGCGGGGCAGGCCACCCCCTTTATATTTTTATAACGTGTGGTTCCCACTGTATACACTGTATGCCCCCGTGTTTGTAATATTGTCTTGTTATTATTACAACTGACTGCTAAGGAAGGTAGTAACAAATTGGCTAGTGCAAACTTAATTGGTTCTATGGACAAATTTATTATCAGGGTGAATTCCGCTATTGACCAGGGAATTTCACGAATGGAGAGGCGGGTCTCCCGGGATCTGGCAGCTGCCAGAAGATCATCAATGGGTCCAATAGCTAATGTCAGGACACCGGCTAATCAGTATAGCCCTAATAATCCCGATGTACTCCCTCTCTTGGAATCTCTAATCCCCGATACGGTGGTTTGTGACACCGATAATTTTTCTGAAGGGAACCAAACCATGGCCTCTGATCTGCTTACGATAACCCCCTATGAATTACCAACAGAGCCTAGTCCCGTTATTGAGCATAATACCAGACAACTTCGGGATAGGCGTCAAGGGGCTATCCCAAAAACTAGGCAGCGTCTGGTCACTGTTATTGAACAGAAGAAGGAAAAAGTGACCAAACGCAAGGGGAAAGCACCTATTGAAAAAGGGCAGGCCCCCCAGAACACTAAGGCAATTGTACACACACCTAGGGTAACTATGACCCCTGTGAGATTGCCTTTGGAGGTTGAGGGGACAGACAATAGGTCAATTAATGGGTTGGATGTGGACGAATCTCTCTTAAATAAGATAGGAGACCTATTTAGACTTCTTCTGCGCCCAGTTGTAGAGAGGCTAACCAAGATCGAACAAGATCGAACAAAAACTAGACAAGATTGGAACTGTGTCTTTTGACACAGTTGATCCACTGAGGATGGTGAATGTACCCAGGGCTGAAGCCCCCCCTATTAATTCTTCGGGAGCGGGTGCTGTAAATGACTATATAACCCCACCACCCAAGCCTTCAGATACACTGGTTGAAGCTGCGTCCCCACTTAAGGCACAAGCAAAGGCCGCAGTTGCAATACAGAGCAAAGCGTCTCGATCAAAGATGGGAGACGGGGCTCTGATGGAACAATCTGCAAGTGAAGGAATTAACATTGATCTTCCTCCAGAAGTAAGCCCTTATTTGGTAGTTCTGGCTGGAGTACCAGTTTTGAAAAAAGATGACCATGAATCATATGCATCCTTACGGAATAAGACTGTGGACTGGCTCAATAAATTTAGACCGCTACCTACACACATTTTGAGTAGAATATTGATGGTCAAAAGGGTTTCATGGGTGGGACAAACAGTTAAGGATATTAGGGGGGATTGCGTATTAGTCAACTTTGACGACCCCAGGACAGTGGGATATATTTGCAATTGGAAAAGCCATGGTCTGGAAACTTCCATTCTATCCCTCCCATTGTCCCATTTCTATCCTTCTGGTTTTCCTCCTCCTACAGATGATGGTTGGACCCTAATACAGCGGAGAGGGAGGAGATTCAATCAGGGGGGAGCATGAACCATGTGGGTTGGTTAGGCCCCCAGCTTGCCCCGTCTTACATCCCCTGTCAAAATCGGTTTAGTGGACTGGAAGCCGTTGATTGACTTCCGGCACATGTAGGGGTTTCTCCTGCTATGACTGTCCTATTGAGAACTATTGATAGTAGTCCCCCCAGGTTATCACAGCTCCACGTTATCGCACCCCCAACCCTGGTTACACCAAAACCTGGGGGTAAAAAGGAAATTGCCCAAGGTTATGACCACCCATTAGGTATGGCGATTTCTCTGGACTCTTCTGCTTCTTTAGGAAGTGGCAATATTTGGCTCTTGGAGCTTACAGTGCCCGTAGTGGCAAATCCATTGATACCAACCTTGAGAGGTGACAAAGGATCTGTCCAGGGGTTAGTCTCGCAACTTGATGGTGTTGCTTCCATTAATGGCTGCAATAGAAACCTCAAAATTATCTCATGGAATGTTGCGGGGTTGCGAAAAAAGCTACCTCTCCCGGATTGGAATAACTTTATTGATAAATACGACCTGTGTATTTTCCAGGAAACATGGTGTCTTGACCCTATGTATAAGCCTGGCTATTCTTCTTTCTATGTGCAAGCTACCTCCGCTGGGCGGGGCCGTCCGTCGGGTGGATTGTTAATTTGGGTTAAAGCTGCACTTAATTGTAAAATTACCCACCATCAAAGTGCATCAATAGATCTGATGAGGCTAACAATTAGGGATTCACAGGCCAGTGTGACCCTGGAGCTTTTTAATATTCATGCCAGAGGCTTGCAAGGGGGGCTAAATCTCCGACTATCTCTGCGCTATCTGAATTACTTTTATGTTGCGCCGCGGACTCCCTTCCCTTGATAGCCGGCGATTTCAATTGCACTTTTGAACTGCTGGCTGTCGATGGTGATGGTGGATTATATGATGAGGATGCTAGATGGGGCATACCACAACTGATGATCGCGCCAATTAAGAAATGGTCGCCTATTGTCATTCAAATGAATGCTTTAACAATGGAGCATGCCCTAGTGGCAGTGAATGGGCGTACGCCATCTGATTACCTGGGAGCTCACACATATAACAGGGTCTCCTGCCCAAGTAGAATAGATTACATCTTGGTTGACAAGAGGCTGTGGAAATTTGTGAGTGACATGTCTGTCATTCCATCTTCCATAGCGATCATAACCCCCTGTCTCTTTGTATGCAGAATCGGTTGTTAAGTGGGGAATCTCAGACTAGTAGTAGACCTAGGATGCTGACTAAGGAAATTATTCCTTCCAACTGCAAAAGGTTTATTTAATGGCAAAAATGTATTTTGGATGAACAAAAAACTAGTGCCCTTGGGGAGATCGCAAGAAATCACACCGCAAAGCTTTCTGAAATTAGTATCAATGAGCTGGGACCCTGTCAGGCGGATGTAATCTATGCTGAAACAATTGATATGATGGGTACTCTCCTCCTGAATACGCGGGCTACAAACCAGCCCGGGGGTAGGAAATCTGTAGCCAAGTGGTATAACCAGAATTGTAGGGGGGCAAAATCAAAATTAATATTTGCCATTAAATCGCGCAATGCTGCTGAGGTTCGCTTAGCCCGGCTCCAGTATAGGCGAGCATTATTGGTGGCAAAAAGGGCATGGGACGACCGACATTGGGATGAGCTGAAGTTGGCTAGTCAGTCCAAGAATGGTGAGCTGTTTTGGTCTTTGGTCAGAAGTTCAAATGGTGGCGATACTGATCGAATACCCAACCATATCACCGATAGGGAATGGTTTAACCATTTTAGGAGTTTGTATGAAGGGGCTTAGGTAATAGATAATAGTGGGTCTTCTGACCACGTTCCACTCCCTACGACAATTATTCCCCCCTCTTTTGATCCTGTAGGGCAAAAAGAGGTCGAGGTTGCCATTAACAAAATTGTATCTGGGAAGGCACCGGGTCAGGATGGCATTCCAGGTGATCTATTCCGTGCCAATATTGAGCAATGGGCTAAATACTTCTCCCTCCTGATTAACGCCCTTCTCCAGGGCTCTCCGGTTCCGAGCTCTTGGAAAGGGGCTGAAGTGATCCCTATTTACAAGAAGGGGCCTAGGGGCGACCCAGCCAACTATCGCCCAATCAGACTTATCGATGCGGGGCAGAAGGTGGTTGGCAGGGTACTTCTGGAGAGGATCCTTTCGTGGGCGGAAGAGAACAATATCATCTCGCAATTCCAGGCAGGCTTCAGGGCGTGCACAAGTACTGTTGACCAGGCTTTTAGGCTGGTTTTATTGCACTGGAAGATTGTAACCATTGGCAAGGGCGGTGTTTAATTTAGCATTTATTGATTTAAAGACCACGTTTGACTTGGTTCCCCGAGCGCGCCTGTGGACGGTCTTGCGGGAGATGGGGTTTCCCTTGCCCATTTTGAATCTGTTGGCCCGTAAGCACAATGGTAATTACGCTTGCATATGATGGGGTACCCAGGAGCAGAAAACTGACAAAATCTCGGTAAATAGAGGTGTCCGCCAGGGATGCGTCCTGGCTCCGACCCTCTTTACGTTGTTTGTGAATGGGGTTGTCTCATTTTTGTCTGAAATCAACGCTGATGCCCCCATTCTGGCTGGTGTTAAAGTTCCCGCTTTGCTTTTTTGCGGATGATACGTTATTGGTATCTAAAACACCAGCGGGCCTCCAGAAGCTTTTAGATTGTTTTTGCCTCTTTTGCAATAAGAGGGGCTTGGTAATTAATACGGATGTATGACGTTACAACTCATACTTTTACAACGCATGCCATTACAACAAATTTTTTACAACGCAAAAACTTTTACAACGCATGTATTTACAACGCATGTTTTCACAACGCAGGTACTTTTACAACGCATACCATTACAACGTAAGTATTGGTAAGTATATATTATTTTTTTTAATTTAAAATAATTTAAAATAATTTAATTTAATTTAATTTAATTTAATTGATTTAATTTAAATTTAATTTTATTTTATTTTTACCTTATACCCCTGTATCCCAAAAACCCCAAACTGACCCTGAACCCTAAAAATACCCCTGTACCCCAAAAACCCAAAACTGACCCTGAACCCTAAAAATACCCCTGTACCCCAAAAACCCAAAACTGACCCTGAACCCTAAAAATACCCCTTTACCCAAAAACCCAAAACTGACCCTGAACCCTAAAAATACCCCTGTACCCCAAAAACCCAAAACTGACCCTGAACCCTAAAAATACTCCTTTACCCAAAAACTGAAAACTGACCCTGTACCCTAAAAATACCCCTTTACCCAAAAACTGAAAACTGACCCTGAACCCTAAAAATACCCCTTTACCCAAAAACTGAAAACTGACCCTGAACCCTAAAAATACCCCTTTACCCAAAAACTGAAAACTGACCCTGAACCCTAAAAATACCCCTTTACCCAAAAACTGAAAACTGACCCTGAACCCTAAAAATACCCCTTTACCCAAAAACTGAAAACTGACCCTGAACCCTAAAAATACCCCTTAACCCAAAAACTAAAAACTGACCCTGAACCCTAAAAATGCCCCTTTACCCAAAAACTGAAAACTGACCCTGAACCCTAAAAATACCCCTTTACCCAAAAACTGAAAACTGACCCTGAACCCTAAAAATACCCCTTTACCCAAAAACTGAAAACTGACCCTGAACCCTAAAAATACCCCTTTACCCAAAAACTGAAAACTGACCCTGAACCCTAAAAATGCCCCTTTACCCAAAAACTGAAAACTGACCCTGAACCCTAAAAATACCCCTTAAAAAAACCCAAACATATAAAATGTAAAATATAATTATATACTTACCAATACTTACGTTGTAATGGTATGCGTTGTAAAGGTACCTGCGTTGTAAAAACATGCGTTGTAAATACATGCGTTGTAATAGTTTTTGCGTTGTAAAAGTTTCGTTGTAATGGTAGTGCGTTGTAAAAGTTGCGTTGTAATGGTTGTTTCCCATTAATACAACCAAAACCAAGCTCCTTTATTTTAACCCTAGTAGGAATGTTAAATCCACACTTACACTTGACGAGGTGCCCCTAGAATGTGTTAAAGTTTTTGACTATTTAGGGATAAGAATATCAGACCAATTGAAATGGCAACCTCACATTGAGAAAATGGCCTTAAGCCACAAACGTGTTTTGGGAGTCATTGGAAGGGAACATAGAGCCTCATTATCCAGACCCATAGCTCCTGCACTGGAGATCTATACTGCAAAAGCTGTAGGTTGTGCATTGTATGGAGCTGAGCTCTGGGGCTTTAACAATGTTGATACCCTTGTCACGGCAGAAAATACGTTTTTCAGAGAGGTTGCTTCATTACCCAGGGGTACCCCAACCAAGCCACTCCAGTGCGACATGGGTCGCCGCTCAATCAAAGATTTAATCACTTTACGCCCCCTTCTCTATTGGGCCCGTTTGTGGCGCACACCCGAGCTATCTAGTTATGCAGATGGCTTAAGAGAAGTCATGAATATGCAGGGGTCCCACACAATCGTCTGGCTTGCTAGAGTAAACAAGCACTGGCGTTGCCAATAGGTCTCGCAGTAGGAAAGTTGGAGCTGTTTGTTTTGTAAATGACACATTTTATATTTATGTGTTGGTTTTGAAAATCGCGAAATTAATTGTTTTGTTATTTACAATGCCAATACTTTTAACTTTTGCAAATGTGACACTCATAGTATTTCTAATGCAAATGTTTTGTATTTACGTGACTTAGATGTATTGATATTACAAATAACAATGTTTTTTAAATAATTAATACTTAAATAAAAGTTATTGTAATTTATAATGGCAATAGCTTAAACTGTTGTAAATACCTTTTGTGAAGATTATGTTCAGTGTATTTTATTGTGAGGAAAATAAAAGAACAGAAGTGAAATATTAACGTCTTTTTGTGACATTTGTGTAATGTGAGAGAGTGTGAGTGAGTTTGAAAAGGGTGATTTATTTATTTATTTATTTATTTATTATTTATTTATTTATTTATTAGAAAGTTTTGTATAGCGCGAACAAGACCCGTGGGTATCAGAGCGCTTAACATATAAGGCGTAGGAGAAAGACATATATATCAAACAGTTATACGGGTATCAGAACGCTTAACAAATAAGGCGTAGGAGAAAGACATATATATCAAACAATTATACGGACAACAAATATGAGGTAGATGATACGAGGTAGATGATAAATATAGTCAATGGTGAATATACTTCTATCATAAGTAAAATGTGTAAGCAAGTATGATAGTTAGGTCATTGTCAGTTCGTGACTAATCTATTCTAGGTAGACATATATATCAAACAGTTATACAGACAACAAATATGAGGTAGATGAAAAGAGGTAGATGATAAATATAGTCAATGGTGGATATACTTCTATCATAAGTAAAATGTGTAGGCAAGTATGATAGTTAGGTCATTGTCAGTTCGTGACTAATCTATTCTAGGTAGTGTATTTCTTCATCAGAAAGCTCTTCACTTCTCGCTTAAATGATGCCACATTTTGGATCTTCCTGATGTTAGGAGGAATTGAGTTCCATATTCTGGGGGCAGCTCCTGAGAATGCTCTGTCATAAGTTTTTTTCTTATGGAAAAAGGCTGGCCGTAGTAGAAATTCCTCAGTACTCCTCGCTGGTCGATTACATCCCGATAGCTGGATTTTCTTCGCTAGGTATCCTGGGGTGTTGTGGTGTAGTGCTTTATGAGTGATACAAGCTATCTTCATTTGGATTCTTGCTTCATAGGGTAGCCAACTTAAAGCTTTCAAGGGTGGCGATATATGGTCGTATTTCCTAGATCCGGTGATAATTCTTGCCGCAGCGTTTAGGCATGCTTTCAATGGTGCTGTGGACATTTTTGGTAAACCCGCTAAGGTGGTGCAGCCATATTCAATCCTAGAGATAACTAAGGATTGGATTGCCAATTTGAGATCCGCCTCTGAGATGAATGGTTTCAGTTTTCTTAAGTAGTTCAGGTGGAATCGGGCATTCTTGGCCATTGAGTTGATGTGGGCTTTCATGTCCAGATTCTCGTCCAGTGTGATTCCTAGCGATTTCGCTGACTTGATTAATGTTGGGGTGCAGTTTAGCGCAGTCACCACTTTCGTCCATTCCTTTATTTCCGTAAGGCTCCTTGCTGGTGAGATTAGTAGGAACTCCGTTTTGTTGGCGTTACGCTTCAGTTGGTTGGTAGTTAACCATTGTAGAGCCATTTTTAAAGCCTTGTTCACTAGTTCCATGTCTTTTAGGGAAGAGATCTTTAAATATATTTGCGTGTCATCTGCATACATGTGATACGATATCTGTGATTTTTGGAGAATTTCTGTAAGCGGTTCGACGTAAAGGTTAAACAGATCTGGGGATAACGTTGATCCTTGAGGGACTCCGATTGAAATAGGGCATGGAGGTGAGATTGACTGGTTGACCAGGAATCGTTGTGTTCTGTTCTGTAGAAAAGAGATAAACCATTTTAGCACAGTTCCTGACAGACCCATCCTGTCCCGTAACCTGGACAATAATGCTTCGTGATTTACCGTGTCGAAGGCCGACGACAGATCGAGGAGAATCAGTAGGCATGCTTTGTTTTGGTCAAGTGCCTGTAGCGCATCATCAACAATATGGAGGATCGCTGTTTCAGTACTGTGCCCTGTTCTGAATCCTGATTGGCATTCATCAAGCAATGAGAACTTGGTGATGTGTTGGCTTAGTTGGTTCTGTACGCATTTCTCAATTAGTTTGGCCAGTAGCGGGATGTTGGTCACTGGGCGAAAGTTGTTTGGGTCTGATCTATCAGCTGTGGGTTTTTTGATTATGGGGGCAACTTGACCTGTTTTTAGGCAGTCAGGGAGGATCCCTTGTGATAGTGAGGCATTTATAATTTCGGTCCATATTGGAATCAAAACGTGATTGATTTCTTTTACACATTTTGCGGGAAGGGGATCTTGGTAGTGATTGTTTGGTTTTATTTCGGAAAGCGTTTTGGCGATACTGTGCTGGTCATATAGTTCGAACGTATCCCAACTTGCCTCATTTTTTGTTATGGTACTCTCCGTTGTAACGGCGGTGTCTCTCGTAAGCATTGGTTCAATGGGAATGTTTGCCACGGCGTCTTTGAGCTCTACTTCTAGTGATTTCGCCTTCTCTGTGAAAAATGTAGAAAATTCTTCACAATTTAGGGGTGTTTTTGAGTTCTCATGGACAGATTTGGCTAATTTGTTTGATTGTTGCTTTAGGATTTCAAAGAGTTTTCGTGGTCTGTTTTTGGCACTATCCAGTTCTGACCGTATGAATTCCTGTTTTGATTTGATGATCTTTTTATTATATTGGCCTCTAATTTTTCTGAGTGCTTTCAGCTCTGGGGATGAAGGGTGTTGTCTCCATTTTCTTTCGGCCATTCTCAGTTTGCGCCTTTCTTCATTTAGCGATTCATTAAACCATGGATTTTTTGTCTTCTCCAAGATATTTTTCAGTTTTAATGGCATGGTGTTATTGACAATAGTTTCGACAGTTGTTATATAGTGTTCGGTCAGTTCGTTCACGTTCTGCAGGTTGTTATGTGGTTTTAGGTCTCTTTCACAGCTTTCCACTAGTAGCTCTAAGTTTGCATCTCTTGTGTCTCTAACCCATTTTTTGGTCTTGAGGGGTTGTCTGGTTGTGCCTTTTTCCATTATAGGTATCGTGAATGTTATGGCATGATGATCTGACCAGTCGCATGGTGTTATAGAGAGGATTGCTGTATCTTTGTTTCGCGCGATAATCCAGTCTAACGTCGCTCCTTTCGAATGAGTGGGTTGTGTGCATAGTTGAGTAAGGTTCAGTTCAGCCAGGAAATCTTTCAGCGATTTGACCAGTTTGTTGTTGTGGTCCTCCCAATGTAAGTTGAAATCGCCAAGAAATATATTATTGACGCCGTCATTAGAGTTGGTCGTTATGATCTCCATTAGCTCCTCTGTAAACTTTTCGCTGTCTCCTGGTGGATGGTAAAAAGAATGGAGGTTGAATCTTTGGTTGTTAGTTGTTCTTAAATTAAGACCTAGGTATTCGCTTGATTCTAGGGGTCGGCTTGGATTTGTTTGACCTCAATATCAGATCTGTGAATGCAGGCTATGCCTCCTCCTAACTTTATGGGTCTATCAAGTCTCAAAATGTTGAATTGGGGTGGTACTAGGAGATCCATGATAGGGGATGAGGATTCCGTAAGCCATGTTTCAGTAAGGACTGCTAAATCAATGTTCTTGTTGATGATGAGGTCAGCTATATCCGACGCATGTTTTGTTGCCGACCGACAGTTGAGTAGTAGACATGTCAGCGGTTTTTCTTTGTTGCTGAGGTTTCCATTCTTATTCTCTGTTGCTGTGAGTTGTACCTGTTGTAGATTGTAAGGGCTAGATGTTCTATCGTTCTTTCTCGATGTTCTGTTTGAGTCAAGTGGTACTGTCTCGATTCTTTCCTCTCTCTCGTGTTCCGGTATTTCGTACGATCGGGTTAAGGCCAGAGTTTCCTCCTTTGATAAAGGTTTTGCCCTATTCGGTCTGTTGTCATTATGTTTCAACTGCCATATCGTTTCGTTACTCTTTCTTTGTGAGCGGTGTACCACGTTTTGGATGTGCGTGACCTTGGAGTGAATGCTCGTCATCATCTCCTCGATTTTATCCATTGCCTGTGAGGTATTTATAGTGATTTGTGCCATCTTGTTTACTAGTTTCTGGAGCATGTTAATATCTTTCCTGTTCTGATGTGATTTCTTAGGGTAGACAGATCTGTTACTCCGGAGTTTGTATTTTGTTCTTCTCTTTTTTGGATCTGTTCTTTGTTCCGTATCCCTTTCATTTGTAACCCATGTTTGATTGTTCCTTCCGTTACTATTGGGGGTGTCGTCATTGCTCGCTCCGTTCTGTGTTGTCGTGGATGCGTTTGTGGGGGAAAGTCTGCATGGTGTTGGTGTTATACTCAAGGGAGGTGTAGGGGGGCTGATATCTTCTCCCTCGTCCACTTCTTGGTTGTCATGAGGCATTATTCTCGAGATCGATGTATGCTCTACCAGGGAGGCTTCTTCGTTCGTGAGCGAGGACGGCTCTCCTCTTTGGAGCCGGTTCTGTTCCTTGTATGTCTGATTGATAAGCCTCTCCGTTCTTTCTGTCGTGTTCTCAGACTTGGACCTTGCTATCTCAGGTCTATCTTCTCGTTTAGAACTTTGAGCATGGTGTCCCCTATATCTAATGACTCCACTGTTGTTATCATTAGCGACGGGAGTGTCTCCTGGTGAGATCTGGTGTAGTTGGTGTCTTGGGTCTTCTAATGAGTCTTTCATTATTTGGAATATCTTGGCAAATTTCTCCAGTTCTCGGTTTGCTGCTTGTATCAACACAATACCCGATTTGTAAATGGTGATACTTAGTTCTGCTCTGCATCTGTATGATGGTGAGGTCATCATGTTTGTGCCGTGAGGGATGTTTGTAGTCGTTTTTATGTCAAGCATCCTTGAGAAGGTGTTGCGCCATTTTGTTGTTTTGTTCGTGTAGAATATGAGGTCATTCATTGAAGCGCCATTAGTTATATTGAAATATAGGTCCGTAAATAGTATGTCCTGGTTTTTTCTCAGGGTGTCGTGTTTAAACTTTTTAGCTGCATTCTTGGATAGATTAGGTGGGTATTTTATAGTCTGAGCTTTCGGGCCTGCCGTCTCTTGGTATCGCCCGCTCATATTGGCTCTGTGTAACAAGTCTTCAAGTGACTCTTTCCTCAGCTTGCTTCCGGGTAGAAAGGTAGCAAGTCTTCAAGTGACTCTTTCCTCAGCTTGCTTCCTGGTAGAAATGCTGCTGAAGATGCTTTGTTCCCCTTCCGTGCTAACATTGTGATATGATGTGTGATGCTGATAGGGTGTGTGAGTGTGTTAGTGTGTGTGATTTTTGAGACTGTTATTGAGGGTGTGTAAGGGTCTTTGAGTGTAATTGTGTGTGAGGGTGAGTGTGTGTGAGGTGGTGTGAGGCGGAGGGTGTGTGTATTCCGATGGTGTGTGGTGTTGTGAGGATGAAGGTGTGTGCGTGTGCCTTTGTATGAGGTAGAGGGTGTTATGGTGACGGTGTGTGTGTGTGTGTGAGGTGTTATGAGGCTGAGGGTGTGTGAGGCTGAGGGTGTGTGAGTGTCAGTGTAGGTGCGGCTGTGTGATCTGTGTGATTTTCTAGAGAATATGACCTGACCAGCCAAAGTTCTGCTATTAATCAGTTGATTGAATCTGGACCCTTTTGGAACATCTGGATAGGTCATTTGGTGCTCTGATGTAGGTTATTTTGTAGTATCCAAATTTGGACAACGTTTGCACCAACTGGAGTCCATTCTTGCTTCGCCTGTAAAAGCCATGGGACGGCTCTCCTGTTCAAAACCAGCTGATGTTCTGACTTCACACAACCTCAGACATTGGGTGAATAGCACTCTTTTCAACGCATGCGTTTACAGCGCAAATCTTTATAACGACGCGTTGTTGTAAACAATTAAAACATTCTAATTTTAGAAGTAAAAAAAAAAATTGGTAGCGTTTCAAATAATCTTGAAGGTAGTTGTGGACTTTTATTATTTATATGAATATCATTTTTGCATTCTTAGGAACCTTCTATAAAGGCTGTCGCGATTTCGTAAAGTCAGGAATGTAACATCTACGTCTTATTTATGTTTTCACCACTAAGGATCTGCGTTTTCTTTAATGATTATTAGGTTTTCTTCATTTTGACCCGTTCGGTCGCTTCTGGTTTCCTGCAGCTAAGCTGAGTCATCAGAATAATTTGCACAGGCGTGAGAGTGCAGAGGGTGCAGAGGCTGGGCTTGGGGCCAGCGTTCCAGACTCTGCTCGCGCAGTTAAAGGAACAGGCACCACACCACTCTAACTTCCTCATACCAGCATGCTTTATGGTCTGGAGACATTGCGTTCCATCTTGCAGACTTAAAATACATATTTGCAAACAGCCCTTATTATGAGACTTGGCTTTAACATTATCTCTCGGAGTGTTCAGGAGCAGTAAATTTTCTAGCGAGACAAAACTGTTTTAAGTGCAGTGCCCTTTGGTTTGCGCACAACATTGCCCCCCAGCGGACACTCATGTATTGCCAGTTTCGAGTTCCCAATGTTTCACTTTTAAAAGTGAACGGTGATAATTTCTATCAATTTCTTGGGGTTTCGCCGTAATACGGTGTTACTTTGAGACAATATGAATAATTTGTGTCAATTTAAAGGGGGCTTCGGTATCAGCACCTGAATGTATTCGGGTACTTCGGAAACATCATAGAAAAATACAGCATGTTGCATGTTATTTCTACTGCAGGAAACTAATTACACCCTCGGGCTTCGGCTGTGAACATTTGGAGAGCTCTCAAATACATAGGCAGTCCAGTTTTATTTGCTCGGCATTGTGTGATTTTGTGTTCTAGTTTTATAATCAAAATAAGACTACCAGGTCGCAGAATACAAAGCAAACAAGACGGAGGGAAGGCAGAGAAGGGGAGGGGGGAGGAGAAATGCGACACGGCGGGCAGGGGAGGGGGCCGAGCGGCAATGAGGGTGTGAAGCAGCAAGGGCCTGGGGGAAGCTGGCTGGGGAGGGGGAGGAGAAATGAACATATGTCCGTGAGGTGTAGGAGGAAGAGAAATGAACCAAATGTCTGTGTTATATGTCACCACATATAAATAAGTTTGTTATTTGTCCAATATCACTAGTGGTAGCAACTTAAGTTATTAAAAACGTAGAGAACTCTGAAAGTTAAACTGTATGGTGTATAAAAAGTTAGCATTCAATGTAGGAACAAACATCACAAAGAGAAAATTATAGGAGCAAGCTGTCGTGCAAAGGAATGGGTAAAATACCAGCAGATAAACATCAAGGGGTGTGCAGGTGGAGATACTTAGGGGGACAGTTTTATAGGTAACTTGTGCACATCGAACAACTGAAAAGATATTCATAAATAAGAGGCAGACAAGAGATTTGCATAGACTGGCCAAGTTAACGCTGAAAAAGTACAGCCACTACAGAAAGAAGGGCTGTTTAATTAGAGTGAGATCTCGAGAGGGCGGACAAACAAACGGTGTGGACGATGCCAAATGCAAGGAGTCTCGTCTTCGTTCACAACACCAAGTTGCAACCAGAGGAGGAGGAACAGAATTAGAGGGAGATCTCGAGAGGGCGGACAAACAAACAAACGCTGTGGACGATGCTGCTGCACCAATTACAAGATGCGGTCTTCAATATCACTAGTGGTAGCTACTTAAGTTATTAAAAACGTAGAGAACTCTGAAAGTTAAACTGTACGGTTTATAAAAAATTAGCATTTAAGGATTTTGGCTTTCGCTGCAGAGGATTATGGAAGTATACCATCCCCAACACGTGTGTGGTAAAAAACGAAGACATTCCAGCTTCAAGTTTATTCGAACATAACAGGATAGTGAAACGAATCTGAATTAAACAAAATGCGCTTTACGTGAGGGCAATGTGAGAACAGTCATGCGATGCATTAAAAAACAAGGGAGAGAAGAACACGAGTGGTGGAAGTACTGAAAGTACGGCCGGCCTGCGGCCGGCCATGAATAATTAGGGGAGGAGAAGCCCTTTGATGTGCTGGGCTGGCCGTGAATGCGCGTGCTTGTTTGCTCACATGATTCACGTGAACTTCAAGAAAACCGCAGCAGAAAGCCCTTGGTTTGACGATGATTTTGGCTACTTGAATTCTCGCTCCCTCAATGCGCTTGCGCGCATTGTAGGTCACGAGACCTAAAAAGCTTTTGTTGGCCATTGGTTTTAATATTGCATGGGAGTCAGATGTTTCGGTGTCAAAAATGGAAATGAAGAGAGCTTACTGGACATGGGTTGATGCTCAAGATCTTAGAGATACTAACTTGGGCAGGTTGACAGATGAGTTCCGCTTGCACAAGACAGTATATCGTCTTGAACCCTATCTGGATTTCATTAGGAAACCCAGAGATAGGGTACTTTACATACAGTTCAGAATGGGAACTCTTCCCGTTCGTGAACGTACATGTAAGTGGAAACCACCGTACCAAACACCTGATGATTGTCCATTTTGTACCGGTGTACCTAAGACTATCCCGCACCTTTTCTTTGTATGTCGTGCTTATAGCAAACCTAGGTCAAAATGGCTAAAACCTGTCTGTCGTCAGCTTGGGACTGAGAATCACTCTTCTGCCCTCATAATTTTGCAGACAGACCCTAACACCTCCCTAGTTTGTGGGGTAGCCAAATTCCTTAGTTGGGCGTGGGTGATTAGAAAGAAAGACTTACGCTGACCTCATAAGGCGACTTCTTTTTAACTTTGTCCAAAGCTGTAAACTGGTTTAATACATTTTTACTATTCTTGTATTTTTGTAAAAGCGCTTTTAAATGTATATTTTTTATGAATTGTGATATTAATTGTAAATGTGCTTTTTAAGATATTTCATATCGAAATAAAGCTTTGTACTACTACCACTACTCTCGATGGCCCAGGAGCGTTGTTAATACCCTAAGGATTTTGGTGCTCCATGTCTGAGGCTGGTCAACAAATCAATGCATTCAAAATTATGTAAAATACTTTAGTCTCCACAAGAGGACAGGGAATATTGTAGTATCAAACCATGAAGGTTTATTCGAAGTAAAGTACAATGTAGCATGTAATATGTAACTCCTATGAAACAGTATTAAAAAAAAATAAACATACAAGTAAAGCATGAACCTTCGGTACCAGTTCCTTGAGGAACTTGGGCATGACTCAATCAAGAGACGCTCAGAAGTGAAGGACTGGGAGCTAAAAGCATCACTTTCAAAAAGGGTTCATGCCAGCGCTAAAGTGCATTGGGGTAGGCTGACCAGTCTAGTCACCAGGAGGATTTCAGACCTAGTTGTACAGGAGAACATGTCTATGTCCCTCATACCTGTTTGCCATGCTGCATGGCTGATGATCCCTCTAACCATCCATCACCAAAACCAGCCCCCTTGTAGTCAGCCCACTGTGGGTTTTCCCTCTGTCCCATAGGTGGACACCAGTGTACCTAGGCATTTGGAAGTAACAGCTCTTACAGTGTTAAAAGGTTGGCACAAGAAATCTCGAATGCAGTCAGTGCTACCACCAAACCTGGCCACCAGTATCTGTCCAGGCTCTGGGATTCCCTCAGGAATACAACTCATAACTCCACCTCAGTTTTAAAAATCTATAAAGAGAAGAGTTTCTTTAGGGGGCATATTTTCCCCGTCTGCAGTGAACTTGACTATCTTTTCAGGGTACAGGTGCTAAGAATTGGGTTCTCACCTTAAAATGTAGCTTTCTGTAAAACACCATAGTTGCACTGACTGTGCTTCCTAAAATTATCTTTACGTGCGAAATGCTCAACATAATGTTTATGATCACATAGAAATCAATCAGAGCTTACATGATTACAGTTCTGAGGCTACGCTTCTGTGTCTGAATGACTTTGATGCATATTGGTTGTACAAGGGGAAACATCTTAAAAATAGAGATTGGCAAAGGCCAATGGAAATAAATGCACAAGGAGATGAGCTCAAAGTGATGCACTCTCATACTCCTTTTCTGGGATTCTGTCCAGTTCTTTGGCTGTAATGAAAGGAAAACTAACATCATGGATGTCCTTAATCTGTAGAAAGTCTGCAGACCTGTAGAAAATGATTGCCTCTACCAAACCATCCAGTCTCATCTGGACCCCAGTCCCTATACTCTAACTCCGCAACTACAGTTACATCGGCCAATGGAACATCATAAATAGCTCCCATAACCAAGGCATTCTTCACTCCTCCCTAAAGATGAGAAGAAGGGCATTATCACCTGATGCTAAAAACCCACAAGCCTGATCCTGACTGCACCAAGAATGTTTGTTGCATCACTAGTTTTAATTTTTAAACCAAAATCCTAGACAATAGCTTTTACGTCGCTGAAATGACTACACACTTAGACTGGGGTTTCCCAAATTGTGGGGTCCAAGCAATAAATAAAAATGCCTTTAAATTCTGTATTAATCTTGTCACATTTGCTGTGCTTCAAGGACAGACGTCAAAGGTAAAGCTATGTCTCCTGCCAATTTGCGGCTTATGTTTTTTTGTCTTGAGGATTGAGGTTTACAAACTCCTCTCACTTTGCAGTCAAGGATGGGGTGCATGGATTGTGCAAGCAAAGAGTGTAGGATGTCATTTTTGTATGATACACTAAATGTAAATACCTGTAAACGAACAGTACACATTCAGCAGTAAGGAAAGCAAAAATGAAGCACTTTTTCTGTAATTTTAAAGTGTGATTGAAACGAAGACTTTAATAGGATCAAAAAAACTTTACTTGGGGATGCACAAATAAAATATATACACTGAACCCGATTTCCACACAATATAATTTGTGTGCAATAGAGTTTTATCTGTAAAAATGTATGTCTGTGCAAATGTAGTGGCCATTTCAATTGGAAATGAGGCATCTGTAAATGACAAAGTGCCACTACACGATGCTTTAGTAATATTTAAAAAAATCGCCCGCCTCAAGCCCTATAAACCTAGGTGGGTTGTGAAAGTTTGTCGTTCGAAAAATTGGGTTGTGGTTCGAAAACATTTGTGAATAACTGATGTAGATGGTGCTGGTGAGTACCGGACTCATGATCCTGATTGATTTATCGACCAGTTTTGATAGTGTTGACAATCATTTGCTACTGAACACTAGCGTCTCTTGTTTTAGTATCAGTGGGAGTCTTAGTCAGTGGCCCACATCATGTCTAAATACTGACACGTGGTGAAAATAAGTGACTCTAACACCCCTTTAAAACACCACTGAGGTCACACAGGTACAAATACTGCCCTGCCTCTTTACATTCAACTTACACTTATATTGAACCTCTTGGGACATTCTTCGACGCACGGTGCATTTAATACCACCTGTGTAGGATAGCAGGCATATTTATATAAGGATTAATAACAACCATCAGCACCCAAATAAAAGAGTATTTTTTGGGGGGAATATAAGGCTGAATGTTCAGACCAAACCAGAAACTGAATCAGAACCAAGCCCTGATAATGACCTCTGACACAGAAAATACCAGTAAGGGTTGGCTTACACACAGCAAAGAAGGAGGTCGTTCCTTTTACCAGAATCAAAATGTCATATCATTCATATTCATGCTAAACTACAAACTTAACCCAGATGCCAGTATAAAAGCATTTGTGAAAAGTGCCCAGCATCAGGCATTGCTCAAACGCTCCGTCCATCATCCCCTTTGGTTCAGCATCAGGCAAGACTCATGAAATTGGCAAAGTGACTCACTCCCAAAGAAGATCCTAAGCAGGTCGTACAGGGACTAGTGATTACGAGAGTGAAATATGGGGTGTCTCTTTTCACTGTTCTTCCTGCTGTCCAGACACCTCTCTTAAAAACTGCCTTTGTGACCCAAAAGCCGAAGAAGTTTTCCACATCATGCCAACATTCATTAAACTCAGATGACTCCCATACCATGCGCACTGCACTTTCCGAGTGACCCCCCTGCGTTATGTTCAAAGCTCTCAAATACATTTTTTCGGGCATACGGAGAGACCCCTTAGCTCCAGCTATCTCCACGTGGAAACATTTTGTTGCAACCAAACCTCCACACTAATCCAATCTTCTTCAAAATCTTTATTTCGATCACATGATAATGATCAGAATGGGTAACAGCATATCAGAGGATTCAGGTCTGTCAATAGTCCCCAGCTCTCTTTATCAGACGGGTTCGGGCATACCACATTGCAGTTAAAAATTTTGATAGGGCAAATACAATGGGTGGGGATAAATCAGTCTTTAAAACTCTGTATGCGGGTAAAAATGTTCTAAATCCCATATTTTTAGGTTTAAAGCATTTTATTGCAAGGTTATCAACAAGGAAAGAATACAAACAGTGTGAAACTTGTCGTCGAAGAGTTGCAAATCAGAGTCTCCGCTCCATGAGTGCCATCAGAAATTGAGACAGTACAATCATTACATGTTATGGAGCCACATGCCAGGTGGAAGGGCAATGACGACTAACACCAAAACCAAAACCCCCCACCCAACCGCCGCCCACCCTACCCTCCCCCCGAACCACCCCGGACTCCCCCCCCCCCCTACCCTCCGTGTCCTCCCCCCTCCCTCCCGTATGTGCTGAGCCAATGTCTCGCGCCCTCCACACCACTGCGCTGGCACCTCGCCTCACATCGCGGATACCCACACCTCAATTAAACCTGCGGAGTAGTCAAGGACGTCAGTCTCATGAGCCTGAGGTATCGAGGGCAAGTAATTTCCTTAAATTCAGACTGTAGTAGGGTGAGAAAAGGCTGCCACAATTCCTCCAACTTGTCTACCTCACCCGCAACCGTTAGGGACAGTTTCTCCATACCCAGAACGTGCCACAACCTGTGTAACCAGCCTATAATGTTGGGAGTAGTGGTGGTGTGCCAATAAATGAGTATGTTCTGTATCGCAGACCCCAGTGCAATCGCTATCTGCCTACCCCTTCTGGACCTCAGAGGATACATCAACCCGTTAGGCAACCCCAATAGGACATAGGCGGAGAAACGAGGCAGTTCAATGTCAAAGCACTGGTCAATCTCATTTAGGACCTCTTCCCAGTATGGACCTAGCAACGGGCAGTCCCACAGGATATGTGTCAGTGTGCCAGTCTGTCCGCACTCGCGCCAACAGGTGTCCGGGATGATGTGGTTCATCTCATGCAGTCGTTGAGGAGTGTAGTACCAGTATGTGGTTATTTTAGTGAAGGTCTCGGTGAGCCCAGTGTGGTATGCCGAGTGACGCGCGCGGTAGGAGATGTCGTCCCATTCCTTATGACTTAGTTCCCTCCCTAGTTCCCGCTCCCACCAGTTCCGACCGGGATTATAGATGTGGAAGGGGGGGGCTGCAACAGTTTGTAAAGGTCCGAGACGAGCTTGGCATCCGATGAGCGTGTCGCCAGCCACATCTCGTAGGGCGTAAGTTTCCGGTCGGCTAGGTCTCGTACCTCCCGTTGCAGCGCCCAGTGTCGAACCTGTAGATATCGCAAACGTTCAGTCTCAGGCAGATTGTATTCTCGCCTGAGGTCCTGGAACGACACGACCCACTCAGAACCGTACATGTGAACCAGAGCGCAGCACCTGGCCGCTTGCCAAAGCGAGAACGCGCCAGGTTCCATCCCGGGTTGAAAGTCAGGATTCCCAATCAAGGGTGTAAGCGGCGACGGGAAGGTGGTGAATTCCCGTGTAGCATTCACGGCGTCCCACACTCTAAGTGGAACTTGCGTGACCAAGGACGCGTAGAGGTTGGGAGGGCGATGAGATCTGCGCATGAAAGGTATCTCTTGTAAGGTTCTGTCCGCTACTGCCTGGTCCTGAAACAGCCAGTGCCTGTCAGATTCCCATTTTCTCCACTCCACAAAATACCTCAGTTGCGCCGCTTGGAAGTACTTGTGGAGATCCGGTATGCCGAAGCCTCCGGATTCCGGGGCTAGCGTAGACAAGGTCCTTTTAAGCCTAGGCTTACGTCCCTGCCAGACAAAGCGGGCGATGTCAGCCTGTGCCTGTCTGATCCAGCCCTTCGGGGGCAGGAGCGGTAGGGCCTGAAACAAATACAGGATCTGCGGCAAAAGAGTCATCTTCACCGCAGCGATCCGCCCCAGCATTGACAGTGTGCCCTTGTTCCAGCGGGACAGTTCCTACTTCATCTTTTTACCCAGTGCCGCGTAATTCACCGTCGCCATGGCGGCCAAGGAGGGTGCCAAGAAGACGCCCAAGTACGGGATCAGATCATTAGACAAACTCATGGGAAAGCGACTCTGTAGCTCAAGTCTTGTTGCAGTGGTCAGTGAGAGGTCCAGGGCGGACGACTTCCTCATGTTCATCTTGAAGCCCGCCACCGCGGCGAAGGCCTCCATTTCGGCTATGCAGGCCGGGAGAGCATCCCCCGGGTTATCAAGCATGAGGATCACGTCGTCCACGTATAGGCTAATGGTGTGAACGTAGCCTCCCATCCGGACCCCAGTCACCTGCGGGTTCCGGCGAATCCTCTGGGCAAACGGCTCCATGTAGAGGGCGAAAAGAAGTGGGGACAGTGGGCACCCCTGTCTGGTCCCCCTTTCTACCGCAAAGTGCGCTGAGCTGCACCCATTCACCCGCACCACTGCTGATGGGTGTTTGTAACAGTTAAAGACAAGGGTGCGGAATTTCTCCCCCACCCCCAATTTGCAAAGGAATCTATCAAGGTAAGACCAGCGCACCCGGTCGAACGCTTTCTCCTCGTCGACCGATAACAACATGCGCTCCCCAGGGACGCGAGAGGCCTTCTCCAGGACGTGTACCACTCTCTTTGTGTTGTCCACCGTTCGCCGTCCGGGGACAAACCCAGCCTGATCCGGGTCTACAAGTCCCGGCAGATATTGCGCTAGCCGATTCGCCAGGATCCCTGTGTAGAGCTTAAGGTCCACGTTTAACAAGGAGATTGGCCGGTAGGAGCTGCACTCAGACCTGTCTTTCCCAGGTTTGGGAATAACCGACACTGTCGCCCGGAGTAAGTCTGGAGGGATAGCTCCCGGCTCCGTGAAGGAGTTATAGAGACGCGTCAACAGCGGGACCAATTCTTGACAGAATGTCTTGTAAAAGAGAGGGGTGCACCCATCGGGCCCTGGGGCCTTCCCAGGTTTAAGACGGGAGATGGCTGCAATCACCTCTTCTGGCCGGATACCCCGTTCCAGGTGTTCCGCCTGTTCCGGAGTGAGAGCAGGAAGCTCGACCGACTCAAGGTAATCAGTCTCAGCCAATGCTGAGGGTGGTTCGCCTGCGTATAAGTCAGCGTAGTATCGACGGAATTCTTCCGCAATCTGAGGGTCCTCCGTAGCAGTCTCTCCGTTGGGAGTCGACAGTTCCGCAACCCGCTGACGCTGATGTTTTACCCGGAGCTTGTTCGCCAGGAGGGGGCCGCACCTATCTCCACCAGTGTAGTACGCATGTTTCAGGCGCAGCGCTGCATATTCCGCTCTGTCCATGTCCAGCGCGGAGAGCATTTTCCGGGCCGCCTTAAGTTGCCTCCAGATTCTGGGGGCCCCTGTTCTTTGATGCATCTGTTCCAGCTCCCGCACCCTGGTGGTAAGCTCATCTCGTTTTTGTTGTCGTTCTCTATTTTCCGCAGACGAGGTGGCGATGAATTCCCCACGGAGCACCGCCTTCAAGGCGGCCCATTGCGTCGCGCGTGAGGTATCCCCATTTTCGTTATGGGACCGGAAGTCGGCGATCGCGTCCCGTATCTGCTTCACCACCACATGCTTATGCAGCAGGGTGTCCCTGAGGCGCCAGACTCCCCGAGTGGGTGACACCGGCGGCAGTTGAAAGGAGCCCGTCACCGGGGCATGATCCGATAGCGTGAGAACCCCTATGTCGGAATCCGTCGCAAGTGCGGCCATCGGCCCCGTAACTAGGATATGATCTAATCTCGCGTATGTCCCGTGCGCGTGGGAATAATAGGAATAGGCCCGGGCGTTCGGATGTAGGCGTCTCCACAGATCATGCAGATCGAGATCGCCTAGGTGGGAGCGACATAGGTCTGAGAACTCCCCGGAGTGTGGGCGTCGCTGTGCCGACCTGTCCAAGAGTGAATCAAAGACCATGTTCAGGTCCCCCCCAATGATCATGTGTCTGTCCGGTGTAGTCGCTATGTTCTCGAGGGCCGATTGTAAGAACAGGTCTTGGTGGTCATTCGGGCTATAGATGGATCCCACAGTAAACAGGAAACCCCCCAGCTTGAGCCTGTAAGCAAGGAGCCTTCCCTTCTGCTCCGCAACTTTGTGTAGGACCTCTCCCCTAAATGACCTAGATATTAAGATGGCAACCCCCGCTGTCTTGTTAGGCCCTGAGGAAAAGAGCTGTACTGGGAATTTCGGTGATCTCATCCTAAGGCAGTCACGTGATAGGAGGTGAGTCTCTTGTAAAAGACAGATGTCTGCCTGGGTGTTCTCAAGTAGGGATAATATCGCTCTACGTTTGACCGGGTTGTTCAGTCCTTTCACATTGAGGGTGACTATCTTAAGGGCCATGAGTAGTCGTCCCAAGAAAAGCGTTCAAAAGAGGCTACGGCGGTAGGGATCGCCGTGCGCACCCATGGCGTAAGGCCAAGCAGATGCCGGAGCCCAAGAGCACCACAATCGCAGCTCAGTACATGCGGTGTGAAGTCAGCGCAAAAATAGCAACAAAACATCATAAGCCAGCACAATTCCCCAAGTCCCCCCCCCAACATCCCTCAACCAACCCAACTCCCGGCAACTCCACCCCGAACTTCGAGCCCCCGGATAGAACCTCCCCGAGCCCAACTGTTTCCCCCCCGTGTCCCCCTCTACCCCCAACACCCCCCCCCTCCCCAAATCCCATTGAGCAAGGATCATAGTCCCAGTCCGGTCCTTATCGGACAAGTCTGTGGTAAGTTATTTATGTGGACGTCCAGCCACCTCCTGCACCCCCCCGCCGCCCCCTCCCCCCGGAGCCCCCGCACCTGCTGTGAAGATGAGGCCATCAAGATCTCCCCCCGGAGTGTGCTCAGGCCGTTAGGGACACATCACCATTATCGCGCTGTCCATTTCAGCTCTGACCGTGGGTGAGTCTGGTCTCGATGGCAAATCAGCGGGCCGGCGCCATCGAACAGTCTGCCAGCCATCCCTGGTGGGCCGTCGCCGGGAGATCGTGGGAGTGTCGGTGTCCACCGCTGTGATCCCCAGCACCTCGCAAGTGTCCTGGAGGGACCGGAGTTGATGCAAGGTTCTGTTCCAGCGAAAGATTAGCCGAAAAGGATGGCCCCAGGAGTACTGTGTGCCGTGTTCTCTCAAGAAGTCCGTGGCGATCTTGAAGGATTTGCGCTTTTGAAGGGTTATTGTGGATAAGTCTTGAAACAGCGCTACCTGATGACTCCGGAAATGCAGCGGTTGTCGACGTCGAGCCTCTCGGATGATCCGTTCTTTCAAGGGGAAGTCCGGCAGGAAAGCCAAGATGTCCGGGGCTGGCGCCGAAGCCCGTCGTGGTGGGCCCACCCTGTGTGCTCTAGTAAATCCTCACTGGGAAGTCGCTCGGTTCCCCCAAGATGTCGTGAAACAGATCTCCCAGATAAGCCGTCATGTCCTCCCCTTCTTCTCCGGATGGAACGCCTCGGACTCTAATGTTGTTGCGCCTGGACCTATTCTCGAGATCCTCCGCGTGGGCCTGGAGGTCAATCTGCTGATCCCTGAGCCGCAGAACCTCCTGTTGCAGGTGCGTTATCTCCTCATTGCGGGTGTGGTTAGTTTCTTCCACAGCGGCTACACGTTCACCAAGGGAGTCGACCTCCCTCCGCACCTCCCGCACTTCCCCAGCCACTTCCTGTTTCAGCGCCTGAAAGTCTTCTCTGAGGGTGCTGAACAACGATTCCAAAAACAATCGGGTCACTGGGGGTTCTCCACCTTCCGCCCCACGAGAGCTGGATGGGGGGCTTGGGGCTGGCTGGCTCCTATCATGCCTTGGGGTCGCTCTGCTCAGCATATCGGGTAAGGTGCGCTCACCTTTCTTACCCCCTCGGTTGCCAGACATCGTGGAAGCGGGAGTGTCCGCGTCGTGGCGGGTAACAAGAAGGGAACAGGTCCCGCGGGCCGTGATATGCGCGACTGCACTCTCGATGCTACGGTCTCCACAGTCTCTCACAATTTTTCCCCAGGGTGGGCGCGGAAAGCATCCAGGACCAGCGGTAGCCAGGCCACTCCGTCACCTCCACTCCTCAATGGCACTCCACCCGGTCCGTCCTCAGCGCTTCCCGAGTAGATGCAGAAGTTCAGGTCGCATAGAAGGGTCGGGGCAGCCCCCCACTGTGTCGTCGTATAGACTGTGCAGTCCAATCACCTCCAAGGCCAGCGCTTTCCACCGTTGCCCCTGCACCGTCTAATTCAATGCCTAGGCCGAGAGCTTGTCACCCATGGGGGCCTTCCCGGGGGGTCAGTCGCATAGTACAGTTCCAGCTACCTGTGTGGCGCAGGAGAGGGGGCTCCTATTTAGACACGGTTCCGCAGGCCCCCCGGGGGCCGCCTGAAAGGTGTGCCGGGGCTGGGTCCCCGTGTCCCACCCGGGTCACCCCGCGCGACCGGGGGTGCTCTCTGGTCGTTGCGTCGGACCCCCGGACCTCGCGAGGCGCAGTGGTGGGCTCAGCGCCTCCCGGGTTGATGCAGAAGTGCGGGCCGCCTAGAGGGGTCTGGGGAGCCCCTCACCGTGTCGCCATGGAGGTGGTGCAAGTCATCTCTCTCCAAGGTCGGCGTCTTCTACCCCTGCACTCGCTCCGCTCAACGGTCCGCGCAGGCAGACAGCTCGCCACCCAGGCAGGGCCTCTTGGGGGTCCAGCCGCACAGTCTAGGTCTGGCGGCCCATGCGGCGCAGGAGGAAGGGCCCGCAGGCAGGCAGGGCCCCGAGTTGAGCGGTGGCGCCCCCCGGAAGGCCCATCGGAGCCCGGTCAAGAGTGCGTCGGGGCGGGGGTCCCCGTGCCGTGCTCCGATCACTCCGGGCGCTCGGGAGTGCCCCCCGGATGTTGCGTCGATCTTCCTGGCCCCGCGGGGTGCGATGGAAGGCCCCAGAAGCCGGCGCCCCGGGGCGGGCCTCTCGCCTCTCCCGAGCCCCGGGGTCGCGTAGTCAAGACTCCCCGGAACCGCTGCGCGGGACCCCGGCCAGCTCCCCGCGGGGTCACCGCGAAGCGCTGTCTTCCTTTCCCGGCAGCGACCTGCTAGGGCGAGCCCCTCCTCCGCTTGTCTCTGCTGCCTCTCCGGGGCTCCTCACCTCTCCGCTGGCTTGCTCCGCGGGGCGGCCTGCAGACGCTCTCCGGCCCGGCGGCAGGCCCTCTCCCGGAGACTCTCCCAGCCCGGCTCCGCTACGTTCCACAGGGCACCGGGGATCCCCAGACTGCGCCGGCGCTTGTGCACCGGTGCCGAGCACCTTCACCCACTGGATCCGGGGGAGATCAGCAGTAATAGGCGGTACAAAGGCTCCGGGGTCTCGGGAGCTCGCTAGGAAAGCGTCTTCCTAGCCCGCCATCTTGGCCACGCCCCCAATCCCATATTTTTAAGCAGAGGGACCAACCAGTAATTCAATCTGTGTTGTGCTTTTCCGCAATGGTATGATTTTGCATCCTCTTAAGTATTACACGTGCCCCATCTTTCTAATTAAAAAAAAAAGTCGAGTGAAATAACACCTGTTGTTGAAACCACTAACTACCTCCTGACCAACTCTCATAAACTCTCTGAACATGAATCACTGCCACTCACTCTGCCTACATGCCACACGCAGCACTGCTAAACCCACCAATTGGCTAGCTAATATAACTGCTCAGGGTGAAGGTGAGCAATGCAAATGCGAAAAGTACATTTTCCTAAGCTAAATTTGTTATTTACCAAGCGCTGGCAAAACCAATAGGTTTGTTAATTCTTTCTGCCAATTACATGCGTGCGGATGTGATACATGAGCAGGCTCGGACCGTCAGACTCAGACGCAGAGTCGCAGACTCACTTGACACTTGACCTGAGATCTGGGGCCTGGGCCTGGCCTGCTGCAGCTCAGACTTCGGTTAGGCGCTAAGCCGCAAGCGGGACGGGCAGAGGCTGCAGCCAGCGAGCGCAAGAATAGCCAGGTAGGGGGCGAGGTGCAAATAATTTAAATTATGGTGGATAAAGGCCCGGCCGGTGACGCAGTGAACTTCGGACAGTCCTGACCTGCGTAGGAGCGTTGCTGCTGGGTCTTCTCTTGGATGCCACACCTTACTCGTCTCTAACGCGCATTTTTAATTGCATGTGGGCTGAGCTCTTTGCGCATGTCATGACAAATATAAACAGGGGCCAGGCATTGGTTACCAGCCCTGCCCCCGCCCCCCCCCCCACCCTGTTCAACGCGCATACACGTCCCGGGGCAGTCATTTATTTAATATAAAGAGAACCTCGCGCACCATTTCTTAAGAGTCTCAGGGGGCCCCGTGCACCATTGTACTTAGCCTCAGGGGCCCTGGCTGGGGGCCCTGCACCATTTGCAAGAGCCTCAGGGGCCCCAGCCAGGGCCCTGCACCATTTGCAAGAGCCTAAGGGGCCCCGGCCGGGGCCCCTGCACCATTTGCAAGAGCCTCGGGTGTCCCGGCCGGTGCCCCCACACCATTTGCAAGAGCCTCAGGGGTCCCGGCCGGGGCCCGCGCACCATTTATAAGTGCCTCAGGGGCCCCGACCGGGGCCTGCGCAGCAATCAGTTAAGAGCCTCAGCGGGGGCCCAGGCAAGCAGGCCTTGCGCACCACCACCATTTAATTTATTAAAGAAGCCGCCGGGCCGTGCGCAGTGCGCACAGCGCACCATTAAAAACCATGATGTATTGTCAGGGGGCCGGGGCCCCTGGAGTGCAGGGGCTCCCCGCAACGTGGGGGCTGCGGAGGCCTGTGCTATGCACGTTAATGTTCTCATCTTCTCTTTGGGGGGCCGGACGCAATTTGAACCTTTTGAAATCTGGATTGAGCTGCGGGTCAAAGTATGCTTTTAGGTCCTGCACTGCCGCATCATAGTTGTTGTCTGCTCTCTTCCAGGCTCCCAAAGAGCTTGTAAATTACCTCCCATCCAAAGCGCAGAAGAAGCAACCATTTCACAGTGGCGCAGGTTTGCAATAACATGTGGAAATAGTTGTTCAGCTGACCAATCCACGAGTGCTAACATGGTGCTGCTGTTGCCAGATCAGCCAGGGTGCTGAAGAGTGGTAGCGCCATCAAGGGAGTCGTGCATGCTATGGCCTTGTAGCAGTGTGTAATGATGGTATTACCACAATTAAAAGACTCTGCAAAGTTGCTGTGTTAACGCTGTATTTATTAGTTAGACAGCTCTAAAGAGCGCCGAGCCGCTACACATCAGTTCGCGGCTATAACGCTAATCTGCGCGCCTATGCGCGCACAGCCGGAACATGGCCCCTGCACGTCACGTCGTTACGTGACGTGCGTGCACTAGACTGCGCCACTACATATCTCCCCTTTTTTCCCAATACAGAAACTGTTAACTCACAGTCCGCCGTTCATGTCAAAGTCTCGGAACCAGGCAGGTTTGACCACCGCTCTCCCCCTCTGGGTCAGTCTCACCGGGATAGACGGGGTCCTTCCTTCCTGAGTCCATTCATCACACCTTCCTCTTCCTAGTGCAGCCGCACTACTTTCTCTCCTGTCCACGTTACCTTCACTCGCCGATGCCTGGTTGGTATCGCCAGATCTCTCTTCTTGCTGCTCTCGGCTCCTCTCATCTGGCTCTGTCTCTGAATGTCCATGCTCAACAGTTCCTTCCTCCTTGTCTTCCAGGTCTGCTCCAACCCGGTCCCAGCTTAGTACTTTGTTGCATCTTGCCATGCGGTCCATTGACCACACGTTCCCATCGCTTAGCAGAGCTGCTCTGCCCAGCACTTCCTCGACCGGCATGGGTTTGCTGTACTTGCTGTCTCCTTTCCTTTGCAGAGTGGCCAACTTTACTCGCACCCATTCTCCTTTTTCCAATCTTGTCTCCTTCACGTTCTTCCGGTTGTTGTGGTGTTTTGAGTAAATGGCTTGCGCCTTTTCCAAGTTGGCTCGCACCACTGCGGGGGACCATTCACTCACTATAGTCTTTTCTTTCCATACTCGATTGTCTTGAGTGAATGGTTTGCGGCCCCTTAGTATCTGGAAGGGGCTGTACCCTGTCCCTGTAGGGGTAATCCTGTATGCCCAAACCAAGTGCCATATCTCCTTTTCCCAGTCCTTGTTGTTGGAGATGGCTGCTTGAACGGACCCCATCACCACTCTATTAAATCTCTCCACCAGTCCGTTCCCTGCAGGGTGATATATTGATGTGTGCTTTACTAGTATGCCAATTCTCTGCATGAAATCCTTCCATTTCTCTGACTTGAACTGGGGACCGTTGTCACTCAGGATGGACTTGGGGATGCCTTCCCTCACAAATGTGTCGGCCAAGAACTTAATGATGGTTTCCGCATCCATCGCCTCATCTATTTTCAGCTCCGGCCACTTGGAGTATCTATCCATTAGAACAGATACATACTTTTGGACTCCTTGTATGTCCAGTATTGGGCCCAGGATATCCACCGATAACTCTTCCCATGGGTTCCTCGGGAGATCGAACTTTCCATGAGCTGGGCGTAGTGGTTTAAGTGTCTTATCTGCCCTTGGCACTGTGTGCATTCCCTGACATGCCTCTCGGCCCTTACGTCCATCCCTGGCCACCAGTAGTTTTGCTTGGCTCTCAATTTCAATTATCCTATCCCTAAGTGTCCTTCATGGAGCATGTCCAATAGTTTGGGGATGATTCCTGCCGGGGGGATGACTTTCTCCCCTCTGTAAACAAACACTCCTAGGTCGTCCATCGACAACTCTTCTCTGACTGCAAAATATGGGTTGAGGTGCCCTCGGTTTGTATTTTGTCTGGCCATCCTCCTGTGATGCAAGACTTTACTTCTTCTATAATCTGGTCCTCTCCATATGCCTCCTTCCATTCCTGATGTCCTATGGTTTTCTCTTGGTCTTCCGTGAGCGCCACCATTTCTTTCGTCCATGCTTGGTCTTCTCCACTCTGGTCCATGGCCGCTGCTCTACTCAGATAGTCAGCCAACCTGTTCCTACTGCAGGGGATGTGTTCAACATCGTATCTAAATTCTAGCAGTTTGAGAGTCATCTTTGCGATTCTGGGCGTGGCACTTACGTGTCCACTGGACGTCAGTACCTTTAGTAAGGGTTTATGATCTGTTTTCAACAGGAACCGCGTGCCCCACAAGAACTGCCTGAATCTGGCCATGGCCCACACTACCGCCAGCATTTACTTTTCAATTACGCTGTACTTCTTTTCGGTTTCACTCAGCGTGCGGGAGACAAAACTGATTGTTTCCATCCTCCCTTGGCCTCGATCTTGCATCAGGACAGCACCCAGCCCTTTGTAGCTGGCATCGGTGGTGAGCACCGTGTTTCCTTGGGGGTCATATCCTTGCAGCGGTACTGCTCCAGCCACCTCTCTCTTGATGACATCGAATTCACCTTGCGCATCCTTCGACCAGCAGAATTCTGTGTTGTCTCTCGTCAGCTGCCTCATGTGGTGGGTTTTGGAGGCGAAGTGCTGCACAAACTTACTGTAATATTCCGCCATTCCGAGGAACGAACGGACTTCTTCTTTGTTGGAGGGCGGTGGAGCTTCGCAGATGGCTCTCACATTGTCTGCTTTCGGGGTAACCCCTCGCACCCCAATTTCATGTCCTAAGTAAGTCACAGACTCCATTCCTATCCGGCATTTGGACCATTCGGCTGTGAGGCCCTTACTCTCAAGGATCTTCAATACCCTCCCGAGTTTGTTATCATGATCCGGCTTGTCTCGTCCCATCACCAGGATGTCTTCCTGGAAATATTGGACGCCGTCTGTGTCCTTAAACAGTTGGTGCATCAGCTTTTAGAACACTGCAGCCGCTGAGGCCAGCCCGAACGGCATGCGGCAGAACTGGTAGCACCCGAACGGGGTGATGAACGAAGTGAGTTTTCGGCTTTCCGGGTGCAGGGCGATCTGGTGGTAGGCGGAGGTCAAGTCTATGGTGGAATACCATTTGACCCCCTTGGTTCTAGCCAGCATTTCCTCGATCCTGGGCAAGGGGAATTTCTCCACCACGATGTTATTGTTCAGTTCGCGCAGGTCGACACACAACCTGACCTTCCCGCTTGGCTTCATCACTACTACCAGGGGCGCGAGCCACTCCGCGCATGTGATGGGTTCGATGATTCCTTTCCTTTCCAGATCTTGTAGTTCCTCTTGTACTGCGTCTCTCACTGCCAATGGTACATTCCTCACTTTGTGGGCGACCGGTACAGCGTCTTCCTTCAGAATTATCTTGTGTGCGAATTTCTCCATCCTTCCGACTGTGCCTCCAAATACCTTGGGGTATTCTCCTTTCCATTTTTCTAGGTCAGGCCAGGATTCCGGTTCCGTGAGTAGTATCTGTTCCTTGCCCCCTGGATCCAGCTTGATGCCCAGGTCACCTTGGTCAAGCCATCCTAGGACCGAGGGTCCTCTCTCCGATATGTAGAGTTTGCAGAACGCGGACCGGTCTCTGAACTTGAAATGAAATGGCCTGAACCCTGCCATGGGTATGCGGTCCCCATTGTACGTCACCGGGCGGATGTCCAGCTTCTCCAGTTCTGGGCCTAGGTGTGGCGCAAAACACTCCTCCCATACCGCTCTCTGGATGATGGTGTAGGGCGAGCCCGTATCGGCCACCACGTTTATCGGTATTCCTCCTATCGACATCTCCAAAACTGGTTTCATTGTCCTCTTGCCGTCGACACTCATCACTTGACCATCCACACCTAGTACTTGGTCCTCGATATAAATGACTGTGACGACGTCTTCCCCTGCGTCCTCTTCTTGTTCTTCACTGTCTTGTCCGATATACTTCACTATGCTCTTCGATGCCTTTTTCCGACACACCTTCTCGTAGTGTCCCACAATCCCGCAGTACATACATTTAGCGCGGAATGCTGGGCACTTCCTGTCGTGCGCCTCGTGGGACCAGCTCCCGCACCTGTAGCAGGACTTCTTGTTGCTCCCCGCTTGTTTGCCCGGCGGGCTTGGGTTGCCTTGCCATTTGTTGGGTCCTTTCGCCGCCGACCCCCTGTACTTGTAGTCCCGGCGCGGTTCCTCATCGTCTACTCTGTTCACCATGGTGGTGGGCGCCGTCTCTTTCCTCGTTGCTTCCGCACACCTGCGCGCTAGTTCCGCTCTTTTGACGATCACCATCACTTCCTTCAGGGTGGTGTCTCCGCTGGCCCACAGTTTGTCTTGCACCGCTGTGCACGTGGTGTGCATCACCACTTGGTCCTTGATGAACTCTTCTTCCCAATTATCGTAATTGCACGTGGACGCCAGTCTTTTCAGGGCAGCCACATATTCCTCCACTGTCTCACCTGGGTGTTGTTTCCTCTGCTGGAAATTAAATCTGTCCACCGACACGCACACCGTCGATCTGTAATGTTCATTCAGGTCATCGATGGCATGGGCGTACACATTGTCATCCGTGCTCCCTCTTTCCTTCGGCACCAGGCTCTTGTATATTCTCAGACCTTCGGGGCCTAGATTAAGTAGTAGGATTCGTTTTTTTCTTTTGGGATTGAACTCCTCCTCACTTTCGTCTTCCAAGACTCCTATAAAATTGTCTATGTACTCCCTCCAGTCCTCCCACTTCATTAGTGGCTCTCCTGGCCTGGGTAGAAATTGTACTGGCGCCATCGCGTATCCTGCTTGTGCACTCATTTTCTCACTTTTGATTGTGGATAGCGTGCTCCCTTGGTTCCTGGGACTGCCTGGTGTGTTGTCCTGCTCTTTATTACTTGTGTGAGACTGGGGACTGCTTGCGTCCGCCCCCTCGCTCTTTGGTGGGGGATCCAGCGCTGTCTCTCTGTCTCTCCGGTCGCTGTTTGATTTGGCGCACTTTGTCTTGTGCTCGCTTGGTTGGGCGCGCTAACTCGTAGGCCCCGGGGAAGCGTTCTGTCCCTGCCGTGGGTTTATTCTGCTTTCCTGGGTGGCCCTGGGCTCTGCCACGCTCTTTAGGGCTGGTACTTGCGTTTTTTTTTCTTCTGGCTGGGCTCTTCCCGATCTCCAGCTCTCTTGCTCTTTCAGCGCCGTGGTCCTGCTCATCTGCCACGTGTCTTCTGGGCCCCGGTGTGGTTGTTGGTTCCCTCGGTGGCTCCAGTTCGTGTGGTGCTTCGTGGTGGGCGGGTCTATCATCCCATCCTCGTCGCCATTGTAATGATGGTATTACCACAATTAAAAGACTCTGCAAAGTTGCTGTGTTAACGCTGTATTTATTAGTTAGACAGCTCTAAAGAGCGCCGAGCCGCTGCACATCAGTTCGCGGCTATAACGCTAATCTGCGCGCCTATGCGCGCGCAGCCGGAACATGGCCCCTGCACGTCACGTCGTTACGTGACGTGCGTGCACTAGACTGCGCCACTACACAGTGGAGGGGCTGCACCAGCTGATCATCTGCCATGTTGTATGCATGTGTGGTTGCTGTTTGTGAGATCCTCAGGCGAGATGGCCGTGTCAGTGGTGAGGATCGAGGTGCACCAGGCTTGGTGAAGCTCTGACACAAGGATTGGTGTTCTAGGCCAGCCTTGGGGCCAAAGATGGTGCTGGATGGCCTTAGGTCGGCCCTAGAGGTGCAGTAGATGTATTTCCAGGCAGCACATGCAGCTCCTAAAATGGGCCATCAGGTGGCACTGTTGAGAAGTGTTTCCAAAGAAAACTCCCAGGATCCGTATGTGCGGCTCTGGCTGTGCTCCCTCGGAGCACTGGTGTGAGTGCAGGCATCCACTGTCAGGCTGCAGTTTTGCCTTCCTCACAACCACCTCTGGTTCCAGGCAGCGCAGAGAGTGAGTGTCCTGGTGCACTGTGTGTAGAGTGACCAACTGTCTGTAAATTTCACAGGCCGTCTGTAATTTGAACCTCACATCCATTGTCTGTGAGGATCCCTTTTACAGATGCCTTTTGGCTGTAATTGTGGGCCTTGCAGGGAACAGAGCTGTTCCCCTGCGAGAGGTCTCAGCTCCTTGATGGGGCCGCCTCGCACTCATCCTCGGAGCACAAGAGGAGCCCCACCCCGCTCATTGTCATTCTGTATGTTGACTGATTGTCACATACAGAATGACAATGGACCAGTTTGAGCATGTCGTGGACTCCTGCCGCGGTCTAGGGCAGGGCATTATGTTAAGGTTAGATGGAAGAAATGTACAAAACAAATGTACAAAAACGTACATGCTGCTATGTGCCAGTTCATGAAAAGAATCTGGCGAAAGAAGTTTAACCCCTTCCAGGCTGATGACGAGCTCAGCTCGTCATGAGCGTAACCTGCCGTGCGCTCATGAGGCGGGGTTTTTAAAATCGCCGCGCACAGCGGGAAAAGCCGCCCCATCGATGTGCTTAAAAGAAAAGGTTATAGTTCTTACATAGTCTCATTATTCCAGAGCTGAAGCATTTTTAATATTATATACAACAAAGTCATAGTTGCTGCTTTTTTATTTATTTTATGCAACTAACATCAATTGACAAAGCCAATAGCCATGGCTTGTTGTAGGTCTAATTTACTGGATGCTATAATAGAAACAGCAAAATACCAGTCAGGCGTCATTTTATGCTCAGCACATATTTTTAGCTTTGGTGTTTTAAGTCACACCCTTAATTACATCAGACACGCCCCTTGGAGAGACCCCAGTTTGCGGAGCTAGAAGCCCATTGCACATCCCTTGAAATACAACACATCAGCGACCCCAGCACCTCCCTTTGGCGTAACTTTCTCCTGGCGCAACAGCAGCTACAACAACATCTCATAGACGAGGCGAAGGAAATCTGGTTGGCATCGCAACATCTGATCTACCAGTTGGGGGACAAATCGAGCAAAATGCTACATAGGCTTTGCCAAGTCGCACGTCTGCCAGCAACTGTCCCGACGCTCCAGGGATACGATCTTACGCTCCCCTTCAGAGTCTGTGGCCACAGAATTTGCACACTATTTTTCCACATTATACGCACGGCAATATCAACTTTCGGAAGCTCTCATCGCAGAATTTCTTTGTGGAATCCCCCCCTGACTGACTGACCAACTGAGAGAGCAGCTGGACGTCCCATGACTTTAGAGAAATAAAACGCTGCCATGGTGGAAATGCACCCTGGAAGGACCCCGGGCCCTAATGGATTCCCAATGGAGTTTCTTTGGTCGCATGTGACCATATTGGGCCCGCATTTATTAACGACTTTACAGGAAGCTCTCGAGCGGCACATACTGCCCTGGGGCTGGCGGCATGCGGAAATCGTTCTCTTTTTAAAACCGGGCCGCCCACCGGAAGACGCCATCTCATATCACCCTATCTCCTTGATAAACTTTGAACCCAAGCTCTGGGCAAGGTCTTAGCGGATCGGTTACGAACTTGCATACAAGACCTGGTACACCTGGACCAATCTTGTTTTATGCCATTTTGGGCTACTCGTCACAACATTAGTCGGGTTCACAATGCCATGGCCTTGGCCCCAGAGTGGGATGCCCCGCAGCAATACTGCTTGTCGACATCGACAAGGCCTTTGACTCCTTTAGCTGGGAGTACCTTTTTCAGCTGCTCGATGCGGTCAATCTTGGCCCCCGCTTCCTAGCATATACTCGCCTATTGTACACAGAACCTGCAGCTTCGTGCGCATTGCGGGACACCGCTCAGCCCCCTTCCCCATTTGCTGGGGCACGAGACAGGGCTGCCCCCTGTCTCCCCTTTTATTTGCCCTAGCGATTGATCCCTTGGCTGTTTGGGTATGTAGAGATCCGGTGCTCAGGGTATTCGGCAGCTAGTGCAACTCTCTGCGAAGCCCCCATAAGCAAATTCAGAGTCCAAATTTTAAGTTCCACTTGCTGAAACACCCATAACGCGTTCCCTATAGTGGGTTCATCACAGCAAACTTTCCTTTAGTTCACCTATATGTGCCGCTTTACATCTCACAATGGCACTCAGATATGAGATGCTAGTAACAAAGTCTATCAGAATAGATCTTCCTGACCACTTCTCACACCAAACATCCCTGCTCAGGGCCCCGAGTTGGAAACAAAATATCTGACTGGACAATCCAATGCAGTAACAATATAAATAGATTGTTGTCATATGAAATACGACATAAAGACCTGCGCAGTTGCTCAAAGTATACGATTGTCTCAACCTAATATAAACTTATTTTGACTTGTACTTGGTTGCCTATTTGCTTACTTTTATAATATCGCACAACTTCCTCTGGTGTCTCTGTAAACCGTACCTTTTGTCCCGAAGTTTTGTCCTGAATTTTACCTTCTGTCCTGAATTTTTGTCCTGAATTTTGACCCTTTGCCCGGAATTTTTACACATCCCGGCCGGAATTTTTACACATCCCGGCCTGAATTTGCACCAATGCCAGTTGGTCATCCAAACTGTCAATGCTTTCCTAGAACACCACCTCACACAATCCTGCATGCGTCATTGGACATGCTCTCTCATACATGGCACACAAGTCACATTTCAAGCGTAAGCACCTGACACACTGTACACTGACAACACTTTTGACGTCACTTCTCATAGGCACCTCACATTGTACTACTGCAAATGGAACACGGGGTGTACTAAAATTATAATATTATAATCAATTCCATGCTGACTCGACTGTGGAAAACCCTGAGGATGCTAATAATGGAAGAGTATGAAATATAAACCCGGGAAGAATGAGCATTTTTATTAAATTGCCTCTTGCCGTGAGACATAGTAGGAGACAGTTCCATTTTTGAAATTGGCAAGTACTGGAAGAGAGACACAAGTCTTAATTAAGTGTAAACATCTCACCATGAATAGCAATTGCAACTCCAGATATGTTACTACAGAAACACAGCTGTTTTCTATCTCATCCATCTGTTGATTACAAAAATAAAAATCTGAATCTTCCCCCGACTGAGATACTGGCTCGATATTGCCATGAATGTTTGGGCTTGGCCCCATCAAATCCAGAGGCAATATATTAATTGAGTTTGTCAAAACATCAAAATACAAAGCTAACAATAATGGCAAGGCTAATATTCATCCTAAATTCGTCCTAACTGTTTTCTTTTATACTAATTCTTCTGATCACTCATATAATTACAATGTATGTTCTATCGCAGTGGCTAGGAGACCACTTCTAAGCTGTTGTAATTCATTCTTAGCCTGTTTCTTGTGATTGATAGAAAAGCTAAGAGTACTCCCTTCTACCACCCTCGTAAGTTAATTCCACACTACCCTGAGAGGAGCAGAACCCACATTCTCCTTGATAAAGTCTCCAACATATATTTCTGATACTCGATTTTGTGGGAAAGCTTGATCAAAAGTCAGCCTTGTATATGGAGCCAAACCACCAAATGATGCAGCTATAGATACAAATAAAGGACCTTGATAATTCTACGATATACAAGTTTTGAATGCTGTTTATATGGAGATGAATAATATGTAAATTGCGGCCGAGACAGGTGGTAGTAATGTCATCCATCCATCCATCCCAAGGAGTTTATCTGAAAGAGAGCAGCTCTGGGACAGAAAGTCTTAAAACATCCTCAAGGGCAGGGTGAAGCCCAAAATGTCGGACTCCTAAATTCAGAGTTCCCGTCTGGGCCAGGGCCTAGCTGACTCCCCACTGCTCCATCCGATTCCGACCCCATCTCGCTCGCGGTGTTGTGCACAGGAGTTGATGTGGAGAGCTTGAGGGACAGTGCAGAGCACCTTTCAACACGGCTGACTGAGCAGACTGCGTCCGAGTGGCAGGTGAGCCGCAGAGCAAACCACTCTTACAATGGCAGTGAGCGGAGGCTGGATGGTAGGCCAGTTTGTTTTGCAGCAGTTAGGCCCTCAAAGCTGGAGACCGAATATGATCATCCCTGCCCTGATCGATCACGCTGTGGTTGAGAGGGGGCTTAGCCAGGGCTTTAAGTGGGATGAAAAAACTGGGGGGTCTCTCAAAGGGGCGTGGTCAGTGTAATTAGGGGCGTGGCTTTAAAACATTTATGTTCAAAATCGGTGCTTAGCCTAGTGTGTCGCCCAACATGTATTTTGCTGTTTCTGTCATTGCATCCAGATATAAGATACAACAAGTAACATCATACCTACAACAAGCCAGGACTATTGGCTTTGTCAATGGTTATTAGTTGCATAAGATAAATAAGTTGCAACTATGACGTGTTACATATAATATTGAAAAACACTTCCACTTAAAGCCCAAGCACAATGTTGCTGCTCCTGCAGTTTAAAAAAGAGAAGGGAAATCCAGAGAGAAAATGACTCTCTTTAAGGATTTCCCTTCCCCTACAGCTCACCTTGCATGACGTCATGTCGTAACTTCTCCACTAGTTGAGAAGTAAGCAGTGTGGGCAGCGCACATCGGTGTGCCTGTTGTCTAGAAACGGGTCTCTATCGGGCTCTGGCACCCTGGCACTTTTTCCAGGGGAAACAGCCACTACAACGAAGCCGTTTCCACGAATGCACTAACCACGCATGCTTTACAACGCATGCGTGGTTACCACTATAACCTTTACCACGCATTCCTATACTACGAAATACGTAGTAAAGGAATGTGAGTTAAAGGTTAAAAAAAAGGGGGGGCTGGGGGGGTCTCCCCCCCAAAAAAATACGAAAGCGAGAGGGTTTAAAAAAAAAACAAGAAATAAAGAAAACGTACCTTAAACACGCTCTTCTGTGCCTCTGTCCTTCATGGAAAGAGCCTCCCTAACAGACGTGATTACGTACGTGCGTCTACGTACTGCATCAAAAATAGAGAAAGGACCATTTAAGGAGTTAGAAGAAGGAGAATACCGTCGAAAGAAAATGTAAGTATATTTCTTAATTATAATATTTTATTAGGTTAGGCATAATTAAAAAAACATATATAGATTTGAATATTCAATCATGCAGTCGGTTTAACATGAAAATGCAAATATCATGCATAGTTAAACAACGAAAAACGTTGTTAAACTACGCGTGGTAAAGGCATTTTCGTGGTAAACCATATGCGTGGTAAAGGCATTCCGTTGTAACGCATGCGTGGAAAAGGCATGCGTTGCAACGGAATGCGTTGTAACATCATATATTCTTTTTCCAGACTGCAGTGACAGCTTCACCTCGAAACGGGTCTCTATCGGGCTCTGTGTTGAGCCCTGGCACAGGCGGTCCGTTTTTTTTCCCTGGACTGCAGTGACAGAGTCCAGGGGAAAAAAACGGACCGCCTGTGCCAGGGCTCAAAACAGAGCCCGATAGAGACCCGTTTCGAGGCCCCCTGAAAAAAACTGCCGGTGCTCAGACCCGGCCCACTTAAAGCCCTGGGCTTAGCTACATGCCAAACCTGCATCTGGGCTCCAGCAGCACAATGCAATACGGGGAGAGCCTGGCCCTCTGAGCCAGTGTTGATCGCATCGACCCCCTCCAATACACTACGGAGTAAGTGTTGCGATGTGGACAGGGGAGGGGAGCTTCTGTGGAATGATGGTGCCTGTACTGGGTGCAGTGGCGTAGTTAGAGCTTCTTGCACCCAGGGCTATCCCTCAGATTGCCGCCAATGGCAGGTAGCCGGGGGGTGGGGTGCTGGGGAAAAAGCATGGCGAGAGCAGCGGCAGTGGATTGGCAGGGTTTAAGTTATGATGCCACTCTCTATTCCACTGCAGGTGAAAGCAAAACAAGAGGTATTTCCAACTGTGACCCATATCCAACAACGGGACGGGAGATACCTTAAGCTGACAGCCACCCTTAAGTTAAGTTCCTACTGTTGCTGTATAGGACAGAGGTATAGAAATTCAAAGGCTATCTAATTTCATAGGAGGAGGACCATAACTATCAGAGCTTTAATCCATGCTTCCAACACCTGGAATTATTTTATTAGGAACAGGCAGCATTTCTAGATCACAGATTTCTCATGGGTGGTGTGAGACCATTTCTTATAAGTAGGAAGTGCCTTTACAATGGAATGCTGTATGTATGAAACACAAAAAAAACGGGAACTGGTTCTTTTACTGCTTCAGAATATAAAGGCGGAGCATCAGTGCTGGGGTGATGTGGTTATGTTGTGTGTGAGGTATAGGACACACCGGAATGGGAAACTTGTGTAAAGGGGAAGAATTTAAGGTGAAAGGAAACTCAAAAAGATAGATGTGAGGGAAAGAGTGGTGAATGTAAGATAAAAACGAGAGTCAAAAGAGGCTTGGGATTATGTGAAAAGGAAAAATGGAAAAGATTGACATAACACTAGGTAAAAGCTAGGTGAAGGTCAAAGAAAGACAATGAATTGTTGAGAGGAGAAACTGTTTTGGAAGTGAGAGAGGGTCAGGGTACAATAGATGGTACTTCGGCAGGAGACTAAAGAAATGAAAGTAAGGACTTTCAAGTGGCTAAAAGGTTCCCTAGTCTTATCTCAACGTCATGGAGCAGAGATTACTGCAATTCTCTGGATAAAAGCCTTTTTTATCATGTTATTGGTAAACTCCATTTAGCACAGTATGTACCTATTACAAAGAAGCAAAGCTAAGGGGTGCATCATGAAGTCTCACTGCCCTAGCTGTGCAATACAAAACAGATTGTGCTGCGCGCGCACTGCTCACTAAGTTTATATGTGAGCCCTGGCGCTTTTTCACTGCAAGAGATTTCACTTCCCTTACACACTCTGTTAAGGTCTTCAAAAGGCTGAGGCTGCTCATCCCGTTCTGATCTTGTCTAGCAGCAAAGCACATGCCTGGGGGATAGACCCAGGACGTACAATATTGCAGGTATTGTGTAATAGCTCAGAGGGGCCCAGGGCACTGGTTTAGGATGTGACAGATCTCCCTTTGCAGACCAACAGACTCATTACGAAGAAGAGATACCACCAGGCGAGTTGTATTTATTACCTTAATTCTCATCTCCACATGCAGGACCTTCCGAATTTCAACAAAAATGTTCCAGTTTTTTAACTTCCACACTGACTCTCGTCACTCACCTTTCTCTTAAGTTCTCATCGCTCTCACATTTACTCGCCCTCAGGTCTTACTTCCCGTCACCAGCAATCACCTCGGCCTCCAAATATCACCACTGCCCTCACAGTCAAAGAAGAAGGTGCACTGAATGCCCAATAAGTGAGTCTTATGCAGCATAAGAAGGGCTCGCTGGAAACACTTGGCATAGCACAAAACAGTGGAGTGCTTAGTACGGTCCAGCAAGCCATTTTCATTCAGGGACATCAGCTAAAAGGAAGGCATAAGGGGGTAGCAAGTGATCATTAATCCCATCCACCAGGGGCAATGGGAGCACCGTCAATGGTGACTTTGGGTATGGACTGCGGGTGTGGTGCAGCACAAGAACTGAAAAAGGAGCCTGTGGACGTGGTGTAGTACACAAAAACGCATGTCAACAAACAACTCCCCGTGACGCCCCAACTTTCCTCACCCCATACTTCCACCGAAAAGCCTTTGTTGCCCAAAATTGAACCCCAACGTAGTGCAGGCAATTTATGTGGACCCCTACCATGTAAGATGGCAAGCCAGATTTTACATTTGTCATTTTAATACAGTATACAGCGGACTCTGCTCTCTCACGGGACCTCAGACCTCCTGTCCCAGGGGCACCAGGCAAAGCATTAAACCCAGGTGGTCTCCAGGAAGTTTGATCGGAGGGCACTTGCATAGTTGTAACTGTGGCCATCATCTAAGGTCCCTCCAGTGATGGTGTGTTCCGAGCCTTAGGCGCCAGGTCGGCCCCAGGCATGGGTGCGATGCTTAGAGTCTTACCTCTCCTCCTGTACAGTCTCCACAGTGGTGGCAGGGCCCCTGCCATAGGGGTTCTGCTGCAAATCGCCCAGCACTCCAGAGACTACACTCAATCCCCGTGGTGGTGGCATGCGTCACTGCTGTATTTTAGCAGCACAGCGCAGGGGCTGGCCAAAAATAATGTCCAGGGCCGTCATTGGTGGCGCTTTCACGCGCTATAAGATTGACAGCCCTGGAACCCATATGCACGGGCCAAGACTGCGGGTGCAGTTAGGCGACTGCATGCAGCAGTCTTACAGGGCCATCACACCCAGGCCAGAAGCAATGGCATCATAAATGCCCGTGATACGAGGTGGGGCGAGGGAACAGGGGGAGTGGTTGGGGATGACGTCATAAAGGCAGATCGTCATTTTATAATCAGTACCAAATACCCCCTAAGTCTATGAAATCCTTAGGTGACGGTGTAGGAAGGTGGATACCTGACTATGGTTACCCCAGATTTTTTGCCTTGTGTTTAGCTGGTTTTCGACTTAGTTGGCCTGGGATCCTGCTAATCAGGGCCCCAGGCTATCTGCTCTCTCCTTAAAATGGGCTCCATGTACCCTAGGTGCATAACTAATTGGATATTGGGTCACCTTATCAGCCCCTGTACAGTGTACTATAGGTACCCAGGGCATAGGTGCATCCAAGGGCTACCAGGGGCTGCAGCATATCTTTTGCCACCCCTGGCTGGCCATCTAAACTGACACAACTGGCTGATCACTCAGCTGGGGCAAGGTCGTGTAATCACCCCTTGCTTAGATATAGTATACCTATGTCTAAAACCTATATCTGGACACATATACACCTATAAGTCACTCCTATGGCAGGCCTTATCAATCCTGGAGGCAGAGTGCTTGGTTTTATGTGAGTTGGTGCTTTAGCATGAGCTGAGCATGTCTGCAGCTTTCGGAACCATGTCTTTATAGCTGTCCCAGGGTATTGTCATACCATATACTCTTAAGTGCATTATTATCCTTGCGGTTAGATGCTATCTTTGGTTTGGCTTTATCAAAACATGTTGTGTAAGGTGTCGTACGCTTTGGAATACTACCCCCTCGCCAATTCTGGCGACGGGGGTAGCATTCCACCCTTCTAGAGGGAGAAGACATGTGGGTAACAGTAAACGCAGTTAAAACTAACCAGAGCCTCAGCATCACAAAATGGATGCTGCTGCCACAGACACAGCTCTGGCCTCCTGCTGCTGACCGAAACTCGGTACAAAAGGGGGTGGGGGAGGCCTGGACAAAAGGTTTCCTGTCACAGGGACGTGTTACACCACCCCAGACAGGAGATAGTGGATTGAGGCAGGCAGGGCGAGTGAAACTAGACACTGCCTGGGGGCGCACAAGGCGTCCCATGCATAGCCCAGTTCAAACCGGTGCTGGGGCACTCCAGCCCCAGCTCTGGCGCGAAACTGGACAAAGGGAAAGGGGTGTAACCACCCCCTTCCTGGGTCCCACCCATAGGAGGGACCTAGCAGGTAATCCAGCCCCTTGATTTGGAATAAAGGTAGGAGCTGTGTCCATAGACTTTAGATAATCCTGACTGAAACTTTGATACATAACTCTGGACCCTTCGACATCCTACTCGACGTAGAAGACTGAAGAATCTCCCTTGTGGTCAAGGAGTGACCACCCTGTGCAAACAGGCACCATCAAGCGCCCAACGGTTTGCTTTGTTGCAGCTCCCGCCGGAGCTCAAACAACAGAGATTGACAAGTACCGGATTCCCAGACATCCAACAGCCCGATCCACAGCCCCAGCAAAGCTGAGACCCGTGGAGGCGACGTGAGACGTGGGACCGGCCATCTTGGAAAGCCTGCAAAGTGCTTGCCGTGCTGCTCCCGAGGCACCCTCGAAGCTGTGCTTTGGGGACTGAGAAGCCCCAGCCTCGAGCAGCTTTTGCACCGAAGATCACCCCTCCCCATCACTGAGTGCTGCGTGGGGCCCTTTTGCATTTTCCTGCTCGACGCGTCTGTCCAGTCACTTGCCCGTTGGCTAGTGGCCTCTGTGACGACGATCCTACAAAACTACACTGCTGGTCTGGTTGCTCCATCCTGGCCCTCGCTCCCCTGAAAAGGAGCAGCCTCTCAGACCTTGCTGGTTTGAGTAAGAAGCGATCTTCAAATCCTGCATGGGTTGCATTTGCCAAGGCCTGTTGACTCCAATCCGGAAGCTGACACCGCCGACAGTGAGAGCCTTCATGGGACCGTCCGTGTTCAACTTCTGGTCATCGTCGATGCCTCCGGGTCCACGTGGCAGCGGAGACAAGCTTCATGACAAATACCTGATTGCGCCCGACATCGCCTGGTTCCTTCCTGGTTCCATCCTGGTCACTGGCTAGTGACCCAGACTCTGTCCCCTCTGCTTTCAGGTACTCTACATCTTCGATCCACCCTTGGATCCAACCGGACTCTTCTCTCCTGGCCGCCTGCAGCATCTTCATCTCCAGGCTCCATAGAACTCCACGACGAAACCCGACGCACTTTGACACCTATGCACCTGCTTCCTGTGGGTGAGGTAACAAGAGTACTCCGGTGCTCCTGTAGTGGTTTACACCTCTAGTGTCCTAGTTTAAAGTGGTTAAGTTCTAGTCCAGTCGGAAGACTTCCAAAACAGTAACTTTGCACCTTTTACGCGCCATTGACTTTGCATTGGTGCACGCGTGTCCTTTAGGCACTGCACCCGTATCCTGTGGGCCTCCCCCGACCTAACTACTGTTAATCCAGTGTAGCCCTAGCGATTCACAAGGCCCTAGGCCTTACCATTGTTTGAGACGTGGTTCTTATACCACTATTTTAGTATATGGTTTTAGGGGCCACCGGGCCTATCTATAATTGTGCAACTTTTGTATATTTAACTGTGCTTTTGTTTAAACGCTTGTGCCTCTGTCCTTATAAAGAGTACAGAGGATTTTTCTAGTAATAAATACATATATTTTTATAATATATAACTTGTGTGGTGTCCTTTCATTTGATATTAAAGGATTGCATATGGTAAAACAGCTGGCTTCACATGCCCTCTTGAGTTAAGCCTAAGACTGCTCATGTCCATGCTACCCCTAGGATAGCTTTTCTATAAGGTTGACTTTACAACCACCACCATAAGGGTTGTTTGGACTGATACAAGGTGCTCACTAGAATAGTGAACATCATACATCAGGCCAACTTCTCACAGACGGGTATTAAAACACAGGATAAAACTCACCATTTTTGTGTACTGTGGTATTAATAATACATTATATTTTTTAAATGGTGCTTACTATCACACCCGTGTACCTTCATAGCGCTGTACATTGCAAATATTTAAATCACCCAACCAAAATGTACTCAATTTATCGACCTCGGAACGTTGCAGTGTCCTTGTAACTGTAATTATGAACATATATATATATTTTTCATCCGTCTTTGAAATAGGTGCAGTAACATCCTGTGCTGTCTTTCCGGCCCGTGAAGTTCTAAGCATTCGCAATTGTGTGAACCGCTGCCTCGGGCTAATACCACTGTAGGGCCCAACTGTTATCTTCCCAAACGGAGTACACAGGAAGAGTCTTAGAGATAACAGGACGAAAGGTTAAACATTGCAATGTTGAGCACTGCAGCAGTGTGCGCAGGGTAAAGAGCGCTGCCTAATGGACATCATGAAAATGCATGACTGTTCGACTTCCTGAATGCCTTTCAGTGTTACTGGGTAACAGCTGCTTTATTTACATTATCGCTTCCTATAGCACTCCTGTCATCCAGAAATCAAACACGGTACACCAAGCACCGGGTGGTGCGTAACTGCAGCATTTGCAAGCAGGTGCGCTTGCACTTTTATAACTGCATGTGTGCAGACAGGGCTGCTCAGGGAGTCACAGCCGCACTTGTAGGTAGGTAAGGGGGTGTTGGGTGTACATCACTAGTGTCAGTGTCCCCAAATAATAAAGGCAGCCGCCGCCCGCAAAATGGTGCCACCTGGGGTGGACCGCCCCCACCGCCCCGCCCTAACTACGCCCTTGACTGGGTGTTCCCGTGACCATAATATGGGATCCTTAGACACCGCTGATAGCTAGGACCTGGCAGATGACATTCGGCTGGTGAAACTGTGCGAGGCCTCTACCACTAATAAGGATGAAAGGAGTGCCAAATCAGTCAAGTGCTCGAGAAGAAAACTTGCGCAGAGATTGGACTCCCGCCCCCTCCCCCCCACACACCCGCCCTGCCCTGAGATGACAAAGAGAAAGTAACAAAAGGCCTCATGATTCAGTTGTTCACGGACCTTAACAAGAATGATACTATGAGGTCTGGGAGAGCTGGGGCAGGGACAGTTACATGTCAGGGGATGATTAACAAGCTCCAGGCGCACAATCTTTTACACGCATTGCAAAGTCAAGTAAAATTCTGCTATACTTTTAGGCCAGCCTTCCTCTGCTTGCCTCCCTAATTACAGAAATTAATCTGGAGTTCAGTTTGAGGCTACCGGGTGACTCCTTTTGAGATTCTGGGTCCGCAGTCTCTGAGGTTGTGTGCGCTGAAAGAGACACCCCTTGAGCGTGCATCTCGACTGTCCAGGCGCACGCTAAAAGAGACGCCGTGAGCGTGCATCTCGGCTGTCCAGGCGCACGCTGAAAGAGACGCAGTCTGTGTGCACGTTGGCTGTCCCGGAGCCGTGAGCGTGCACATCCCTGTTCCCCTTCGGTCACCAAACCGACGACTATAGGTTTCGCCAAGTGCATGCGCTGCATCGCTAGGCGAGACCTAAAAAGCACAAGCCTGGGCGGTCACCAGCTGGTGACTCACCACAGCAAACTGTGGCTCCTTGCGAGTCAATATCGGCATGCTGCGGCCAATCCTGAATTAACGTTCAGCATATACTCCTAAACTAGAAAGTTTCATATTTTAGTTATATGTACGGATTAATTAACAGAATTAAACTCAATTAAGGAAGACAGGGCAATCTACAAGTAGGGGCAACAATAACACTGAAGCAACAAAATAAAACACAGTTCTTTCAAAAAGCGTGCGCTGTCTGAGATTAGAGGAAGTGGTGTAATAAACTTCTTGCCAACGAGCTTTCAAGAGTTAACAACAGATTTAGAACTAAGAGCCACACTCATAATTTGGCTCCGTTTAAACAAGTTGTGTGAATCTGAGCAGTTCCTTTAATCTCACTCTAGGTTCGGGATCGCTCGGAAACAGGACAGACATGAGGTAAACAGCTAATAAAAAAGAAAAACAAGTGAGACTGCAACCCTGCAACTTTCCCAGCAACTGCTGGGCTTATCGGAGCCCACTGCAAGACGAGTTAGGAAACGTCATAGAGCGGAGAGGCCTGTGTGCGGAAGTGCATAGCGCTATTAAAAAAACACAAAACAGTAGCTCAAGTGAAGATATCCACAAAAGTCATATACCACTACATACCAGAGAACAGTTGGTGCCACAGGCTGCGCGATTCCCAGCCAAAACCCAGGACGTAATGAAGCTGTGGCACATGTGACGTGCAACAGTTATCTTTTCCCTTACAAATAATTGAGCTTATAAAAATACTGTTGACAAGCAGGCGTTAAATGAGTGCCGCCAGGGTAAGATAAGTAAAGCTAAACAGTCAAACAAAATGTAAACAGTAAGGGCTGTGCAGCCTTAACGAAAAGAAAACAAGCATTTACAATGCAACGGTTTCGCCTTTGTAAAAGTTAGAGCTATTGGCATTGTAAATGACAATTTTTTTATTTATGTGTTGGTTTTGAAAACAGATAAATAAATGGCATTGCCATTTACAATGCCAATAGCTTAATCTCTCGCAAACAGTAAAACCGATTAATAATGACTAACCTCCTTCTTATCAAAGGACCAAAAACCCTGCCTTAAGTTGCAGTTATTAAAGAGCTTGCTGACAATTAGGAGCTCCCTGAGTGATGGTGTGTGTTTTGTAGGTGTGTGTGTGTGTGTGTGTGTGTGTGTGTGTGTGCACGTGTGTATTGCTGACATGCAATGCTCACATTCAATTAGGAGCTCCCTGAGTGATGGTGTGTGTGTTTGTAGGTGTGTGTGCGCGTGTGCACGTGAGTATGCACATGTGCACGTGTGTGTGCATGATCATTGTGTGAATGAACGTTCACGAGTGTGTATGAATGTGCGCATGTGAGTGAGTGTGCATATGCATGGATCCACAAGGCATGAAAATGTATGTGCCACTCTAGTTCGTGGGTCTGGAAGGATTTTTTCATCATGCCCTCTGAGGCAATCATATACCAGAAACAATGTTTACTGCATGTGTGCGCTATGGGGGGGGAGAAGGGAGTGCTAAGACATCACACCACACCACACCCCAAGAGAGGTGCAGGAGGCACCCCCACCCCTTTTAACATACCCCATTGGCAGGTTTGTGCAAGTATATTCAATTACCGGGTCGTAGGTAGAGGTCGTTCCGATAGCACTGTATGCACCCGAATATTCGATTAATGGTAATGGGGCAGCTGGGTGGGAGGGCCCGTCACAGCCAAGCAGTGTGTCCTCGGTGAACTCACTGACTATTCCCAGAAGTGCACAACCAACTTCTTGACCTTTAACCCTTGCCCTCCCCACAGCCATCGTGCACTCACCGTAGAGGTTCAGCTGTTCGGATCCCCCACATATCCAGGCATGAAGGAAGTTTATTCCTCGCTCGCAAAGCGGGCACCTCCGCGCTGCCCGGGCAGCTCCTGCTACCCCGATCGTTCTGCTCTGAAACCCGAGCACGCCGCATCCATTTTGCCCGCACAAAGCCAAAGAGAGGTGGTGACCCCGGGATCATGCGGTCTGCGCCCCCAGGGGTCGGGTCAGGGGGATCCCGCCTCCGTTGCGCTCCTCCCCGGTGCCATGTGCTCGTGTAAAGCAGCCCTAGGAGCACCCCCGCTTCCCTCACAGGCCCCCCACTCGATGCAGTCGAGCTGAAGGCACATCCTGTGCGCGGCGCGGAGCAGTCAGTGTGCCGAGCCCGGGAGGCAGCAGAGCTCGGGTGGGCGGGGAGGAGGAGGGCGAGGGCGAGGAGGGGCAGGACGTGACCTCACCGCAGCAGCTCTGCAGTTCTCTCTCCTTCTAAACACAGACAACTTCAAGAATGTGGGAGTCACGAGAGAGCTGCAGGAGGCAGGCAGGGGGAGCCCCGTGCCTCAATATCCTTCCGGGGTCCCGCACTGCAAACTTTCAGCTGCAGATACGAGAGGAATCCTGCATGAACCCTGCTCATAAAAATAGACCGAATACTTCACTTTTACCCTGAAGTATGCAGACGCTGATGATCTAAGATAAAGCGCCTACACAGGAGGCGTTGTCTTCAAGAACGGCAGGCAATGTGGTACTAGGAAGATTAAGAGTGTCCACTAATCACACTGCATAGTTACTTAAATACGCCTTCTAGAGTCAGGTATAAGTTAGGAACAATGAAGGTTTATTAAAAGTAAAAGCTCGTTGCAGAAGGCATGGGGATGAGCATAAAGCTCAGTTAAATAAAAAATGTCAATAGCCATCTGAAATGCAGAATGAGGTGAGTTAAGGCCTCGAAAAAACATGTCTACTCCCTAAGACCTGGACTTCCTCCTGCGGCGGTCGGCCGCGGAATGACCAAAAACATGGACGAACAAAAAAATAAACCCCGCCCACCGCCGCACTGACGTCCTAAAAGGGGCTGGATGAGAAAAAATCTCAGGAACGCCCACAAGTCGCCTCGCAGAATGACGGACGCCTCTGCTTTCCAATGGCTAGCCTCCATTTATGGAGCTAGCCAATGGGAAACAGAGGCGGGACAAACATCCATACTGTAACTCAAAAGATTTCGCCCTGCGCGAACGTCTGCTTGCGCAGCTTTCAGCGAGGCGAAACCTAAAAAGTTACACCCCCCCAAAAAAAGCACAGATGGGAATGAGTAATTGGGTCATGGGAAACTGATGAGAGAAGCACAGAAGGGAGAAAAGGCTATTACCAATAGAAATGGAGGGAAAGTTAAGTGGCAAGCACACAAACCAATAAGAATTGAACTGGGATGTAGGTACCTTTTAAGACATATTGAATACAATAGATTTCACAATAGCAGAGCAAGCACTGTACAAGTGGAACCTAAAAAAAGCACAAGCCTGGTCGGCACCAGCAGGTGACTCACAACAGCAAACTGTGTCTACTTGCGAGTCAATATCTGCATGCTGGGGAAAATCGTACAGTGACGCCATGTTGAAATTGCATGGATCACTCCATATACTAACAGTCACTGCTGCCCCTTATTAACCTTTCTTTGTATCATGAAGTATCAAGGGCCGTTCTTTCCCCTCTCCTCTGATTTCTCAATAGTTAATACCACAGCTCTCCCTTGTATAAGAACTTCAAAATTCTTTCTGGTGTTCTTCCTGAACTTCATCTGCAGGGTGTTTGCACAACAGCAATATCCAGTTGCCCACAGCATTGAAAGAACTGTAATAGGGAAATCTAACCCAGTGCACATTCACTAGGCAGTGACCTCCGTAGCGTTCAAACCATTAGAGCCAGAGTGTCCCGTGAAAAGGCTGAAAAAGCATCTTGGAGAAAATGCTGCATTTTAAGCTGCAGTCACTCTAAATATTTGTGGCAGCACCATAGCAGGGTATCTGATTATATGGGTGCCAGTAGTAATAAGTGGTGTATATACACAATGAACATGCTATGACTTTATATTGCCAAGACGTTTTACTACGTGACTTCTTTCACGTATGTTCAGTTTTTGCTCATACTTTTGTTATCCGTATTCACAATACAGTAGGACAAAGGGGCATTTAACATTTTTTACAGAACAAATCAGTGTATTGACACAACAACTTGGATGTTGGGCACGGAGACAGCTCAGCGACTTAAGTGTTCAATGACACCCTATAGTAACACACAGCCTGCCTTTGTTGCAAGGTTTAGTGGGATAGGGCTTGCTTTCATCCTTTTTTAGCTGGAGAAAATGAGCACTATAGAAAGAAGCAATCTCACAGCACTACAAAACTGCAAATTTGTGGTAGGAAGCGGTATATGAGAACCATGCAAGTGGACTAAACATCAATAAATTCTTTTTTCATTTTATGAACTGATATGGGGCATGTTATCTTTTGGGTCATTTAGACATAATACATCGCACCGTAGACTGCACTGCTACCAAGTCCACCATCAGATGTCATTCAGCACTCCGTCGTCCAACCTCCCCAGCCCCTCGTCTAGAGACAGAGGGAACTGAGGATAGCTCCTTCTGGAGTTGTTCTGCCTTCTTTTACCGTTGTGATGCATATTCTCAAAATAGAAGCAACCCTTCCTCTTCAATCCCAGAGGATCCTAAGCTCCTTGGAGTAACCCTGTTTGACGGAAGCGGGACGGAAAGCTATTATTCCCAACACTGAGACTGAGACTCTTGGATGTGGTTGGGAGGAGGGAAGTTAACACCCCATTTCACAATTCAAGCTGCTTAGAACCCACTTCTCTCAGTGTGTGAGCGCACCCCAAAGCGACCTAGTGGCCTCAACGTGATTGGCCTTATTGCCACAGTATAAATCTCCCTTTGGGTATCTTCCTGAATTCCTGCTCTGACCTGAAGTATCACATCATTTTAAACAAAGCGATCAACATGGCTGCTAATAGGGCAAAAGCTTCCAAGACTTCCTCTATAAAAGAGATTCTCCAGAAGCCAGATGCAGCCCTCCTACAAGAGGGACATCTAGCTCAAGCATCCAAGGCAGACAAAGGCCCATACCCTTAAGACACTGACAAGCCGGATGTGCGCGTGGAGGCCCATTGGTGGGCTTGAACAGACAGCAGCGCATAACTGAGGCACTCACTACAAGACCCACAAACCAACGCGGACTCATTTGAGTTGCCCATTGGAGGGCTCATATTTTTAATTGGGAGGTGTGGCCTCTATGCCAAAATGACTGTCGCGCCGCTGAAGAGTGCAATGAGCACGAAACGCGTCCGGCGTGAATCGACAGGCATGCTGTAAACTGGATCCGCTCGCTAATCCGGCTTTTACCTCGCTGCAGTGGATGTCAGGGTGCGTCTCCAACAGGTGGGAACCTTGGAGCTTTGATTTTTACGCGGCCTCCCAGCCGCGGGAGATGCACCACCCGGAAATTTGGGGCCACGGAGCTCCGATCCTCGGAGTTTCAATGTGGAGGCATCCATGGAGGATTGACAAGCCGGATGTGCGCGTGGAGGCCCATTGGTGGGCTTGAACAGACAGCGGCACATAACTGAGGCACTCACTACAAGACCCACAAACCAACGCGGACTCATTTGAGTTGCCCATTGGAGGGCTCATATTTTTAAGTGGGAGGTGTGGCCTCTATGCCAAAATGACTGTCGCGCCGCTGAAGAGTGCAATGAGCACGAAACGCATCTGGCGTGAATCGACAGGCATGCTTTAAACTGGATCCGCTCGTCAATCCGGCTTTTACCTCGCTGCAGTGGATGTCAGGGTGCGTCTCCAACAGGTGGGAACCTTGGAGCTTTGATTTTTACGCGGCCTCCCAGCCGCGGGAGATGCACCACCCGGAAATTTGGGGCCACGGAGCTCCGATCCTTGGAGTTTCAATGTGGAGGCATCCATGGAGGATTGACAAGCCGGATGTGCGCGTGGAGGCCCATTAGTGGGCTTGAACAGACAGCGGCACATAACTGAGGCACTCACTACAAGACCCACAAACCAACGCAGACTCATTTGAGTTGCCCATTGGAGGGCTCATATTTTTAAGTGGGAGGTGTGGCCTCTATGCCAAAATGACTGTCGCGCCGCTGAAGAGTGCAATGAGCACGAAACGCGTCCGGCGTGAATCGACAGGCATGCTGTAAACTGGATCCGCTCGCCAATCCGGCTTTTACCTCGCTGCAGTGGATGTCAGGGTGCGTCTCCAACAGGTGGGAACCTTGGAGCTTTGATTTTTACGCGGCCTCCCAGCCGCGGGAGATGCACCACCCGGAAATTTGGGGCCACGGAGCTCCGATCCTCGGAGTTTCAATGTGGAGGCATCCATGGAGGATTGACAAGCCGGATGTGCGCGTGGAGGCCCATTGGTGGGCTTGAACAGACAGCGGCACATAACTGAGGCACTCACTACAAGACCCACAAACCAACGCGGACTCATTTGAGTTGCCCATTGGAGGGCTCATATTTTTAAGTGGGAGGTGTGGCCTCTATGCCAAAATGACTGTCGCGCCGCTGAAGAGTGCAATGAGCACGAAACGCGTCCGGCGTGAATCGACAGGCATGCTGTAAACTGGATCCGCTCGCCAATCCGGCTTTTACCTCGCTGCAGTGGATGTCAGGGTGCGTCTCCAACAGGTGGGAACCTTGGAGCTTTGATTTTTACGCGGCCTCCCAGCCGCGGGAGATGCACCACCCGGAAATTTGGGGCCACGGAGCTCCGATCCTTGGAGTTTCAATGTGGAGGCATCCATGGAGGATTGACAAGCCGGATGTGCGCGTGGAGGCCCATTAGTGGGCTTGAACAGACAGCGGCACATAACTGAGGCACTCACTACAAGACCCACAAACCAACGCGGACTCATTTGAGTTGCCCATTGGAGGGCTCATATTTTTAAGTGGGAGGTGTGGCCTCTATGCCAAAATGACTGTCGCGCCGCTGAAGAGTGCAATGAGCACGAAACGCGTCCGGCGTGAATCGACAGGCATGCTGTAAACTGGATCCGCTCGCCAATCCGGCTTTTACCTCGCTGCAGTGGATGTCAGGGTGCGTCTCCAACAGGTGGGAACCTTGGAGCTTTGATTTTTACGCGGCCTCCCAGCCGCGGGAGATGCACCACCCGGAAATTTGGGGCCACGGAGCTCCGATCCTCGGAGTTTCAATGTGGAGGCATCCATGGAGGATTGACAAGCCGGATGTGCGCGTGGAGGCCCATTGGTGGGCTTGAACAGACAGCGGCACATAACTGAGGCACTCACTACAAGACCCACAAACCAACGCGGACTCATTTGAGTTGCCCATTGGAGGGCTCATATTTTTAAGTGGGAGGTGTGGCCTCTATGCCAAAATGACTGTCGCGCCGCTGAAGAGTGCAATGAGCACGAAACGCGTCCGGCGTGAATCGACAGGCATGCTGTAAACTGGATCCGCTCGCCAATCCGGCTTTTACCTCGCTGCAGTGGATGTCAGGGTGCGTCTCCAACAGGTGGGAACTTTGGAGCTTTGATTTTTACGCGGCCTCCCAGCCGCGGGAGATGCACCACCCGGAAATTTGGGGCCACGGAGCTCCGATCCTCGGAGTTTCAATGTGGAGGCATCCATGGAGGATTGACAAGCCGGATGTGCGCGTGGAGGCCCATTGGTGGGCTTGAACAGACAGCGGCACATAACTGAGGCACTCACTACAAGATCCACAAACCAACGCAGACTCATTTGAGTTGCCCATTGGAGGGCTCATATTTTTAATTGGGAGGTGTGGCCTCTATGCCAAAATGACTGTCGCGCCGCTGAAGAGTGCAATGAGCACGAAACGCGTCCGGCGTGAATCGACAGGCATGCTGTAAACTGGATCCGCTCGCCAATCCGGCTTTTACCTCGCTGCAGTGGATGTCAGGGTGCGTCTCCAACAGGTGGGAACCTTGGAGCTTTGATTTTTACGCGGCCTCCCAGCCGCGGGAGATGCACCACCCGGAAATTTGGGGCCACGGAGCTCCGATCCTCGGAGTTTCAATGTGGAGGCATCCATGGAGGATTGACAAGCCGGATGTGCGCGTGGAGGCCCATTGGTGGGCTTGAACAGACAGCGGCACATAACTGAGGCACTCACTACAAGACCCACAAACCAACGCGGACTCATTTGAGTTGCCCATTGGAGGGCTCATATTTTTAAGTGGGAGGTGTGGCCTCTATGCCAAAATGACTGTCGCCCCGCTGAAGAGTGCAATGAGCACGAAACGCGTCCGGCGTGAATCGACAGGCATGCTGTAAACTGGATCCGCTCGCCAATCCGGCTTTTACCTCGCTGCAGTGGATGTCAGGGTGCGTCTCCAACAGGTGGGAACCTTGGAGCTTTGATTTTTACGCGGCCTCCCAGCCGCGGGAGATGCACCACCCGGAAATTTGGGGCCACGGAGCTCCGATCCTCGGAGTTTCAATGTGGAGGCATCCATGGAGGATTGACAAGCCGGAGGTGCGCGTGGAGGCCCATTGGTGGGCTTGAACAGACAGCGGCACATAACTGAGGCACTCACTACAAGACCCACAAACCAACGCGGACTCATTTGAGTTGCCCATTGGAGGGCTCATATTTTTAATTGGGAGGTGTGGCCTCTATGCCAAAATGACTGTCGCGCCGCTGAAGAGTGCAATGAGCACGAAACGCGTCCGGCGTGAATCGACAGGCATGCTGTAAACTGGATCCGCTCGCCAATCCGGCTTTTACCTCGCTGCAGTGGATGTCAGGGTGCGTCTCCAACAGGTGGGAACCTTGAAGCTTTGATTTTTACGCGGCCTCCCAGCCGCGGGAGATGCACCACCCGGAAATTTGGGGCCACGGAGCTCCGATCCTCGGAGTTTCAATGTGGAGGCATCCATGGAGGATTGACAAGCCGGATGTGCGCGTGGAGGCCCATTGGTGGGCTTGAACAGACAGCGGCACATAACTGAGGCACTCACTACAAGACCCACAAACCAACGCGGACTCATTTGAGTTGCCCATTGGAGGGCTCATATTTTTAAGTGGGAGGTGTGGCCTCTATGCCAAAATGACTGTCGCGCCGCTGAAGAGTGCAATGAGCACGAAACGCATCTGGCGTGAATCGACAGGCATGCTTTAAACTGGATCCGCTCGCCAATCCGGCTTTTACCTCGCTGCAGTCGATGTCAGGGTGCGTCTCCAACAGGTGGGAACCTTGGAGCTTTGATTTTTACGCGGCCTCCCAGCCGCGGGAGATGCACCACCCGGAAATTTGGGGCCACGGAGCTCCGATCCTCGGAGTTTCAATGTGGAGGCATCCATGGAGGATTGACAAGCCGGATGTGCGCGTGGAGGCCCATTGGTGGGCTTGAACAGACAGCGGCACATAACTGAGGCACTCACTACAAGACCCACAAACCAACGCGGACTCATTTGAGTTGCCCATTGGAGGGCTCATATTTTTAAGTGGGAGGTGTGGCCTCTATGCCAAAATGACTGTCGCGCCGCTGAAGAGTGCAATGAGCACGAAACGCATCTGGCGTGAATCGACAGGCATGCTTTAAACTGGATCCGCTCGTCAATCCGGCTTTTACCTCGCTGCAGTGGATGTCAGGGTGCGTCTCCAACAGGTGGGAACCTTGGAGCTTTGATTTTTACGCGGCCTCCCAGCCGCGGGAGATGCACCACCCGGAAATTTGGGGCCACGGAGCTCCGATCCTTGGAGTTTCAATGTGGAGGCATCCATGGAGGATTGACAAGCCGGATGTGCGCGTGGAGGCCCATTAGTGGGCTTGAACAGACAGCGGCACATAACTGAGGCACTCACTACAAGACCCACAAACCAACGCAGACTCATTTGAGTTGCCCATTGGAGGGCTCATATTTTTAAGTGGGAGGTGTGGCCTCTATGCCAAAATGACTGTCGCGCCGCTGAAGAGTGCAATGAGCACGAAACGCGTCCGGCGTGAATCGACAGGCATGCTGTAAACTGGATCCGCTCGCCAATCCGGCTTTTACCTCGCTGCAGTGGATGTCAGGGTGCGTCTCCAACAGGTGGGAACCTTGGAGCTTTGATTTTTACGCGGCCTCCCAGCCGCGGGAGATGCACCACCCGGAAATTTGGGGCCACGGAGCTCCGATCCTCGGAGTTTCAATGTGGAGGCATCCATGGAGGATTGACAAGCCGGATGTGCGCGTGGAGGCCCATTGGTGGGCTTGAACAGACAGCGGCACATAACTGAGGCACTCACTACAAGACCCACAAACCAACGCGGACTCATTTGAGTTGCCCATTGGAGGGCTCATATTTTTAAGTGGGAGGTGTGGCCTCTATGCCAAAATGACTGTCGCGCCGCTGAAGAGTGCAATGAGCACGAAACGCGTCCGGCGTGAATCGACAGGCATGCTGTAAACTGGATCCGCTCGCCAATCCGGCTTTTACCTCGCTGCAGTGGATGTCAGGGTGCGTCTCCAACAGGTGGGAACCTTGGAGCTTTGATTTTTACGCGGCCTCCCAGCCGCGGGAGATGCACCACCCGGAAATTTGGGGCCACGGAGCTCCGATCCTTGGAGTTTCAATGTGGAGGCATCCATGGAGGATTGACAAGCCGGATGTGCGCGTGGAGGCCCATTAGTGGGCTTGAACAGACAGCGGCACATAACTGAGGCACTCACTACAAGACCCACAAACCAACGCGGACTCATTTGAGTTGCCCATTGGAGGGCTCATATTTTTAAGTGGGAGGTGTGGCCTCTATGCCAAAATGACTGTCGCGCCGCTGAAGAGTGCAATGAGCACGAAACGCGTCCGGCGTGAATCGACAGGCATGCTGTAAACTGGATCCGCTCGCCAATCCGGCTTTTACCTCGCTGCAGTGGATGTCAGGGTGCGTCTCCAACAGGTGGGAACCTTGGAGCTTTGATTTTTACGCGGCCTCCCAGCCGCGGGAGATGCACCACCCGGAAATTTGGGGCCACGGAGCTCCGATCCTCGGAGTTTCAATGTGGAGGCATCCATGGAGGATTGACAAGCCGGATGTGCGCGTGGAGGCCCATTGGTGGGCTTGAACAGACAGCGGCACATAACTGAGGCACTCACTACAAGACCCACAAACCAACGCGGACTCATTTGAGTTGCCCATTGGAGGGCTCATATTTTTAAGTGGGAGGTGTGGCCTCTATGCCAAAATGACTGTCGCGCCGCTGAAGAGTGCAATGAGCACGAAACGCGTCCGGCGTGAATCGACAGGCATGCTGTAAACTGGATCCGCTCGCCAATCCGGCTTTTACCTCGCTGCAGTGGATGTCAGGGTGCGTCTCCAACAGGTGGGAACCTTGGAGCTTTGATTTTTACGCGGCCTCCCAGCCGCGGGAGATGCACCACCCGGAAATTTGGGGCCACGGAGCTCCGATCCTCGGAGTTTCAATGTGGAGGCATCCATGGAGGATTGACAAGCCGGATGTGCGCGTGGAGGCCCATTGGTGGGCTTGAACAGACAGCGGCACATAACTGAGGCACTCACTACAAGACCCACAAACCAACGCGGACTCATTTGAGTTGCCCATTGGAGGGCTCATATTTTTAAGTGGGAGGTGTGGCCTCTATGCCAAAATGACTGTCGCCCCGCTGAAGAGTGCAATGAGCACGAAACGCGTCCGGCGTGAATCGACAGGCATGCTGTAAACTGGATCCGCTCGCCAATCCGGCTTTTACCTCGCTGCAGTGGATGTCAGGGTGCGTCTCCAACAGGTGGGAACCTTGGAGCTTTGATTTTTACGCGGCCTCCCAGCCGCGGGAGATGCACCACCCGGAAATTTGGGGCCACGGAGCTCCGATCCTCGGAGTTTCAATGTGGAGGCATCCATGGAGGATTGACAAGCCGGAGGTGCGCGTGGAGGCCCATTGGTGGGCTTGAACAGACAGCGGCACATAACTGAGGCACTCACTACAAGACCCACAAACCAACGCGGACTCATTTGAGTTGCCCATTGGAGGGCTCATATTTTTAATTGGGAGGTGTGGCCTCTATGCCAAAATGACTGTCGCGCCGCTGAAGAGTGCAATGAGCACGAAACGCGTCCGGCGTGAATCGACAGGCATGCTGTAAACTGGATCCGCTCGCCAATCCGGCTTTTACCTCGCTGCAGTGGATGTCAGGGTGCGTCTCCAACAGGTGGGAACCTTGAAGCTTTGATTTTTACGCGGCCTCCCAGCCGCGGGAGATGCACCACCCGGAAATTTGGGGCCACGGAGCTCCGATCCTCGGAGTTTCAATGTGGAGGCATCCATGGAGGATTGACAAGCCGGATGTGCGCGTGGAGGCCCATTGGTGGGCTTGAACAGACAGCGGCACATAACTGAGGCACTCACTACAAGACCCACAAACCAACGCGGACTCATTTGAGTTGCCCATTGGAGGGCTCATATTTTTAAGTGGGAGGTGTGGCCTCTATGCCAAAATGACTGTCGCGCCGCTGAAGAGTGCAATGAGCACGAAACGCATCTGGCGTGAATCGACAGGCATGCTTTAAACTGGATCCGCTCGCCAATCCGGCTTTTACCTCGCTGCAGTCGATGTCAGGGTGCGTCTCCAACAGGTGGGAACCTTGGAGCTTTGATTTTTACGCGGCCTCCCAGCCGCGGGAGATGCACCACCCGGAAATTTGGGGCCACGGAGCTCCGATCCTCGGAGTTTCAATGTGGAGGCATCCATGGAGGATTGACAAGCCGGATGTGCGCGTGGAGGCCCATTGGTGGGCTTGAACAGACAGCGGCACATAACTGAGGCACTCACTACAAGACCCACAAACCAACGCGGACTCATTTGAGTTGCCCATTGGAGGGCTCATATTTTTAAGTGGGAGGTGTGGCCTCTATGCCAAAATGACTGTCGCGCCGCTGAAGAGTGCAATGAGCACGAAACGCGTCCGGCGTGAATCGACAGGCATGCTGTAAACTGGATCCGCTCGCCAATCCGGCTTTTACCTCGCTGCAGTGGATGTCAGGGTGCGTCTCCAACAGGTGGGAACCTTGGAGCTTTGATAAATATATATATATATATATATATATATATATATATATATATATACACTGAAAAAACCATAGGTTTCACACCAGTTATAGTTAGCTGGAAATTTTACTCGCATAAAACCATTGAAATTCCCACGTTATAGTTAGTTGGACTCACTATAACTTGCGCGTGCAATGCACTGCTGATGACGTCACATATTACATCACTCATGACATCACACATGGTCAGTGACATCACTCATGACATCACTGATGACACCATCCAGTGAATGTGTGTCTTTCTGAAAAATAAATATTAGTGAGTAATGTTTAAATATTTAAATATATGTGTTTCACTTTGTATATAAGTGGCTGCATGGGTTGGTGAGTAGCTACATGTGTATGTATATGGGTTATTAGATGTTTTTCTTAGTATCAGTATGAGTGTTTGTATGGTTTGGTGGGGGTATTACTTAGCACATAGATGCATGAATGACTGACTCTCTCTTTGTATGTGTTTTGAAGACAGCATATGTGCAGGACTGTATGGGTGGATGAGTGTGTATATGTGTGTGTTAGTGAGTGAATGACTGTCTCACTAGTGTCTTTATCAGTAACTACATATGTTTTAATCTAGTATATGTGAATATTGATGTATATAAGTGAGTATATGTGAGAGTGAGAGTGAGGGATTGTAAGAGTTCCTGTTTAAATTAGTATGTGTTTCTATAAGTGATTGTTTAAGAGAGTAAGTATGTGTAAGTTTCCTTAGAAGTATGGTGGTAGTGTGTGTATAGCTGTATATGCAATTAATGGATGTTCAATAGTTTATCTGCATGTGTGAGTATGTGTGTGAGTAACTTTTGGATGACTGTCGGTGTGTAACAGCATGTATAGGTGTATCACTACATATGATGAGTGAGTATATGTATGAGTGACTATATAGAACTGTTGGTGAATGAGTGCATGTGTATATAGATGGTGGAATTACTGAATTGGTTGTTGTAACTGATATGGGTATCTCCATTTTTTTGAAAATTTTAGTTTCTGTTTTTGAATATGTGTTTCAAGGGTTAGATTACAGTGAAAGGAGGTCTGTCACTGTGTCACAAGGATGGTGTCATCAGTGATGTCATGAGTGATGTCACTGACCATGTCATGAGTGATGTAATATGTGACGTCATCAGCAGTGCATTGCACGCGCAAGTTATAGTGAGTCCAACTAACTATAACGTGGGAATTTCAATGGTTTTATGCGAGTAAAATTTCCAGCTAACTATAACTGGTGTGAAACCTATGGTTTTTTCAGTGAATTTAATAGGTTTTTTTAAATGCTAATTCCTAACTATAACTGGTGTGAAACCTATGGTTTTTTCAGTGAATTTCAAAGGTTTTTTAATAGCAAATCTCTATAGGTATGAAAAGTAATATTTTTTATTGTATAATTATGTAATAGTATTTTTTTATGTTTATTTATTTTTTTATTTTTTATTTTTTTGCCCCGGAGCGCTCCCGGGGCGCGTACTGATGCGCTCACCGGTGAGCGCAGTGTTACGGCGTGCCCAGTTGCGCGTACCGGTGAGCGAGGAGGAGGAGGGGAGAAGGACATTCCTGCCAGAAGACAATACCTCATATAGGCCAAAGGAGCACATTGTATGGGAGTTTTTCTCCATCCCAGAGGGAAAGAAGAAAGTGAATGCGCCAAAGGTGACTTGCCTAATCTGTGGCAGTGAACTTTCAAGGGGGAACCCTAACAAAAAATATTCGTTTGGCAATTATACTATGATTCTGCACATGCAACGCCGGCACTGTGGAAAAGTAAATTTTGCCATGTTCTGTGTCCCTACGTGTCATCCATCATATGTTATGTGTGCATGATTAAATATGCATATGCATTCCCTATGTTCGATTAATGACGCAATTACAGTTGTGTCCACCTCTAGTATGTCAGTTTCCAGTCCTCGTGAATACTACGAATATCAGGCCTATGTAAAGCTACGTTGCCACGTTTCCCAGTGTGCACGTTATTTCATTGTAAAGTCCCCGTTTCTAGGCCTCAAAAGGGCCTGGACACCAGATCCAGCTCCTGTTTCCTGAAGCCTCGCTGAGGAGCGATACAGCCCCCACCTGTATCCTCGACCCTTCACTCACTTCCTGCCACGCAGTGCCCGGTCCAGCTTGGCTCTGCCTCTGAGCCTGCCAAGAGTATGTTATGATTCCAGTAATCAGTTCAGTCCTCCTTCTCTGCATTCCTAAGCTACTGAACTGCATCAATAGTTTCCGTCATTGTCTAGCCTTTCCGGCTCCATGTAAGAGAAATACTGTATTTAATGGTCATTTAGTATTCTTCATCACGCACTACATGTAGAATAATGCATGGTCCAGTCTTAGTGTCTGTTAGCCTTTCCTCTCCTGACTTCTAGTTTATATCAACATGTTCTCTAAACATCAGATACTAGATACTGTTTAGGTACATGTCGCCCTGACTCTCCAGACTTCAGTCTCTGCTCCTAGCACAGAGTTCATAGCCCCCAGCTTCTCCCAGTAACACGTCATTGCAAGTTTGCGCGCACCACTAGGTTAGAGGTCCCGGCTCCTTAGGTAGCCCCCTCCATGGTTTCCGCCCCATTCATGACATATTCTGTTACGTTTGCATCACATGTCTATGTATACGCCCTGTTACACCCACTTTCACCTTTATCTTTCGCGACTGCTACGCGTCATGCCTTCTGCTCCACCCACTGCTACGCCTACTGCAATGTAATGCTATGTGTTTGCGTTATGTATATATGCTCAGGTATTGTTATTACAAATTATTCTCTCCATTCCATTCCTTTCCATTTCCTGCCCTTGTCCCGATCCTGATACCAGCAGCGCTGCTGGGCCCTGTCATCCTATTCCTATGCAGGTTGTCCTGTTCCTGTCCTTTATGCTGTAATAAACCTGCAAACTCCTACTACCTCGAATCTTGACTCTTATTTTATTGAGCTATCTGTTATTCATTTATACATTCAAAAAATAGGGTATTATTTATTTATTTACCACATAATGGCGCCCGAATAGGGACTTGCCCTTTCCCCACGCGCCGGTGAAGCCACGCCGGCCCCCTGACCCTCTGCAGCCGTGACGGAACCATACCGTGCACATGCAGATATTTCTGCTTCAAGTATCCCTCAGGCCCACGGAGGAGACGGAGGAGGCGGTCCAGCATCCAGACGAGGCGGTGGAGGAACGCGGCGAGTCCCGACCAGAGCCCAAGCCAAGAGTCCAAGGTCCGAGGTATCCGGAGGTCCACCCGTAACTGAAGTCCGAAGTTCGTCGTCCGTCGTCGAAGCAGTCCAGTCCAGTCCGAGGCCTTCCGTTCTTGCTGCCCGGTGAGTACCGTTACTGGGGTAGTATCTAGACAGGGTCAATTTAATTGACTCTGGTCCGTGGGTTGGTGGTACACAGTCCCACAAACGAAGTGTCCACTTCGGTGGATGCGGGTCCTGACGTGTCTCTTTATGAGACCGGTAAGTTTCGTACTGTTTCAGCAGTGCATCTAGTTTCTGTTCTAGTCAGTTCTGTTCTCGAGAAAATTCATGCATTCTGTTTTTCTGAGTCAGTATTCCAGGTGGTATTCTGTTCGAACTGTTATTTTTAAATGTTCTTCATGTATTTTAATGTCGTGGTATGAATGGGGAATAAGTATCGTGTTCATTGTGTATTGTATTGTGTCTAGATTACAGTCCAGTCATGCCACTCTTTTCTAAGTTACGTCAGTTAAAAACTAGAAAGGGTCTGCTGGAAGCAGCAGTTCCAGTTCCGCCTAGGGATAGTCCAGGTCATTTTATGTATCAGAAGCATGGCATAAGCGCCATTTTGTATCTAGATTTATGGGTAGAGTATACCAAACAGTTAGAAGAAAAGTATAGATGGCCCGTATCGGGTACATGGGATGCCGAGTGCATCATGCGAGTAGAAGAAGCATTATGGAAAAAGAAAGCCAGACAATCACAGAAAGATGCCATCGAGTTATGGCGCAAAGAAGCCCATAAAAGAACCGAAAAAGAAATCAGAAAGTCAGACTTAAGTAGAGAATCCTTAGAACGAGCACAAGAAAAAGAATTAATCGAGATAGGTGAACAAGTCAAAGCCGAACAGTCAGACAGACAGAGGCATGCCCTTATTAGGGGTATGTATCCTCTTCTTGCCGAGGGCTTGCCAAAAGCGACCCCAGAGGCATCCAGTAATTTCCCGCCACCATTAGTTCCGACCAAGCTACGTCACAAACAGACCGCAGCTGATATTTTTATTTCGTCCTATTTGGACGACACAGTCCCAGAATATGCAAATCCTGTTCGCGCTCCGCCAGTCCCTGTAAATCAGGCACTTCCCGCTCCTCCAGACACCGGAGTACCTGTTACGGTACCCCCGGTCCAGCCCGCCATACAAATCCAGCCCGCATTTCCATTTCCCACTCTGCCAGGACGAAGAGCCTCAGTAGACGACTCTAGTTTAGGGGCCGCAGGAGGAGGTCCTCCTCGAACCCCGCCGCCACACAAGCGTTTAACGACAGCCGAATTACACGCACAAGCGTCACAGCGTACGCCAAGACATCAGTCTGTAGCAGAAATAAGAAAATCCCTTGCCGAATGCTGCTATGATCCAGTCCCAGGCGAGAATGATATGGTTCTATATTCATTCCGCGTAAGAAAGGTGGCCGAGTATCTAGTCACCTTACCGAATATGAAAGAAGATCTAGACAGAATATATCGTTTCATCCGTACAGGGGATGATCCAGAAAGTATTAGCGAGGCCATGTCTCAAAGGAAAGCCGAGATCCAGCTCATGATATTAAAGTTTCTGATCAATTGTCTAATAAGAGAACAAGATTACCCGTCTAAAGATCAAGCTGAAATGAGAACCCTGACAAGGTGGAGTGATAATATAGCCGAGGGTAAGCACAAGACCGTCGGTGCTATGGAGAGTATGTACAAGAAAATCCGTAAAGAAATAATAAAGTTACACGAACAACGTAAAGCAGCACAAGTAAGCGAGAAAGAAAGTAACTCTGATACTGAAGAGGTAGAAGACGAGAATCCCGACAGAATAGCGTATGTAGGAAAATCTAGATTTCCAGACCGCCATTTACGCCTAGAACACAAGTCTACTTTCCACCATCCAGCACCAGAACAAGGTTCACTAGAACAAGTGTTTCAAGCTACCGATCACATTCTGAAATCACGAATCGGTTACAGTGAGTTAAGTACTATGCATGAACAAGAATTAGCCCGATCAGCAGTCCGATGGATTACTGATTCTACCACTTTTCCAGACGAAATAGTGGCTCAAATGTTTCTGAAATTGCCCCCGGCCGAGCAACGACTGGTGGGTATGTATATGATCCAGCACCTCATCACTCTGTATGAGGGTCAACATTCCGATCCAGGTCCGTTACATGATATCCTGAACGAGTTACTCCAGTATAGATGGAAAGGTCTAGGTACCGATTTAATTAGCGTCATTCTAGAACAGCGCCACAAATATAGAACGTTTCTGAACCCGCATTTTGTTCATGTCTCACCCCCAGAAAGTAAACCATTTTACATAGACAGACAGAATCCGTTACGAGAAGTCCACCCAGTTAGAGGAACGGGTGGCGAAATGCAACGAGTGTTTGTATACACTCCGATCACAAAGATGGAACTTCTTGAAATGAAGAAATTAATTCCCTGTCATGACAAAGATCCAGCAGGGTTCCATCGAGAATTAAAGGACATGCTCCGTATGGGAGAATACACGTATCCAGATATAATTAAAATGTTAAAAGTTCTGCTGCCCGCAGGGGTGTATGAAAAGCTCAAGGAAAAAGAATGGGAGGTGGGAGAGAAAAAGATCGATTGGGCAGTTCTAGAAGCTGAAGACAAGGCACGAGTACCAGGTACCGGTCTTGGAGATAAATGTAAAGAATTACCGGAATTATTAATACAAGTTTTACCCAGATTATTGACAACTAGAAAAGAAGACTGGGATGCAATCTCAGCCTGTAAACAGAAACAAGACGAAGATATTAGTGATTTTTATTCTAGATTTGAAAAATGTTTCAGCATCAACAGTGGCCTCAAGACAAGTAGTGAGTCATACCCTCACCTTTTTGTTACCAAATTAGTCGAGAATTCAAGTCCACAAATTAAAAATCGAGTTTTGAAAGTCGAAAGTACCTGGCAAGCTAATACCCCGTCCCAGATGTTGCAAATGCTCCAATACCACCAGAATAGGATTAGAGAAGAGCAAGAACACGAAAGAAAACGTATGAAAGACACGAAAATGAAAGTACTAGTTGCACAATCTGTTCCTCAAGACAGTCAGAAGAGGGGTCCAAATCAAGCCAGTCATCCTGCAGCTCCCGTTAAAGGGAACTGCAATTATTGTAAACAGCCAGGCCATTTTATAAACGAGTGTACAGTTTTGAAACACAACATAGCTACCGGTAAAACTAAAGAAAGACCACGTCCGCCTAGACAAGAACAAGTTTCACAGATTCCTCAGCCACAGAATGCACCACAGACAGTTACCGCACCGCAGCCTATTGCTGCAACACAGCATGTCACATCGCAGATGTACCAGTATGCACAGTCTGAGTATCCAGAGTACCAGCAGTATTCATGAAACAGCCTAGAGAGGGAGGTAGGCTTGCCTCTCATCGAGATACCTGTAGATCAAGAAGGTCCCTATGTTCACAGTCAAGTATTAGGGAAAGACAGAAAGTTTTTGATTGATACAGGGGCAAGTAGGACCACAATTAGTCACGCCGAAGTTCCAGGGGCTCCGCTCTCAGGCTCAAGAAATGTTTCCCTTGGATTTTCAGGAAAGCCTATCGTAAATGAGATCTCAAAGCCAGTTACTCTAGAAGTAGGTCCATTGTCCCGTACTACTGATCTGTTACTTACTAAGTCATGTCCAGAAAACCTATTAGGCATTAAGACACTGAAAGAGTTAGGTGCAGTTATATGCTGTTCCCCAGAGGGAATACGATTGTTCCTACGTGACTTTAAGGGTCACTATGTATTACGGGATTTTGATCCCAGATTGTCTAATGTTCCGCAGCATCTATGGGCGCAAGGTCCAACTGATGTTGGTTATATGCAAATCACACCCTATCGTGTGACTCTCAAGCCAGGTGTAGTGTTACCACGAATCAGACAGTACAGATTGCCACCTGAGGCTGTAGCAGCCTTATCCAAAATTATTGACGAGCTCATGGCTCAAGGAGTAGTTGTAGAAACTGACTCCAATGTATGTAATTCTCCGATCATTCCAGTCATGAAACGTACTGATCCAAATGCACCCCCAGTATATCGATTAGTGATTGACTTACGAGAACTTAGTAAATGTATTGTTCCTCAGTATCCAGTTGTCCCAGACATCTCTTCCCTATTAACAGCCATTGATTCCGAAGCCACGTTCTTCACTGTCATAGACCTCAAGAACGCGTTTTTTAGTGTCCCTATCCATCCGGACAGCCAGTTCCTTTTCGGATTTTGTTTAAATGGAAGGAGCTATATGTTTACACGAGCTCCTCAAGGTTTCACAGAAAGTCCTAGTATTTACAGTCAAGCACTCAAGAGACAACTAGACAACATTCACATGCCAACTGACACTGCCCTGCTCCAGTATGTCGATGATCTACTGATCACAGCCCGTTCTGAACGTGCTTGCGAGCGAGCATCCCTTACAGTCTTGTATTTCCTAGCCGAGATGGGGCACAAGGTGTCCCCTTCTAAGCTTCAATTCTGTGTCCAGCAAGTGGTATACTTGGGACACTTGCTGTCCAAGAGGGGTAGGCAGTTGACACCAGACCGTATCCAGTTAATAGCGAGTCTTCCTCAGCCCAAGACCCAGAAGGAGGTACGTGCTTTTATCGGCCTTACTTCTTATTGCAGACAATGGATTCCTCAGTATGCATTTCTAGTCAAGCCACTGATACAGTTAACGACACAGGAGGCAGCCGTATCGACTGTCCTCCCTTGGACATCTGAACATACATTTAGTTTCAATGAGTTAAAGAAAGCCCTATGCCAAGCTCCAGTTCTAGCTACACCGAACTACAGTAAGCCTTTTACACTTTTCGTTACTGAACGCGAAGGTACAGCATTATCTGTTCTCACACAAGATCAAGCAGGACAATACAAGCCCTGTGCTTATTTTTCGAGCACATTAGATCCTGTAGCCCAGGCTCTGCCTGCGTGCCTCAAGTCAGTTGCAGCCACAGCACTAGCTATCAGACAAAGTGATTCCATAGTTTTAGGACACTCCTTGACAGTACAAGTTCCACATTCCGTGGAAGTTCTTTTAAACCGAACACAGACTCAGCACTTGACAATTGCACGTTTAACAGGTTATGAATTGACACTGTTTCAGCCACACATAGAAATCAGACGCTGCAACATCCTGAATCCTGCTACACTGTTACCCTCAGTTAATTCAAATTCTGCCGCACACGACTGTGTGGAAGTAGTTAACATTATGACCAAGCCAAGACAAGATCTGACAGATATTCCGTTACCAGACCCAGACCTGACACTTTATGTGGATGGTTCATGTATGAGAACAAGTACAGGAGAACTAGTCGCCGCGTATGCAGTGACTACTGACACCGAAGTTATTGAAACACACCGTATTGACACCCTGTCCGCTCAAGCAGCAGAGCTAGTTGCTCTGACACAAGCCTGCATACACGCCAAGAACTTGAAAGTTAATGTTTACACAGATTCACGCTACGCATTTGGAGTTGTACACGACTTCGGAGTGCTCTGGCAGGAGAGAGGTTTCATGACTTCTCATGGAACCAAGATTCAGCATGGTCTCCTTATTCAAGCTCTGTTAGATGCCATACATTTACCGACATCTATCGCTATCATGAAATGTAAAGCACATACGAAAGTTACTGACATTATTTCCCAAGGTAATGATCTAGCAGATCGCACAGCCAAGCTTACAGCACAGACTCCAGACATTCCAGTTAACATGACACATATTCCAGATCCGATTACATGCATGACAGTTAAGGACCCTACTCAAGATGTCATAGATATCCAGTTACATGCTACTCCCGATGAAATCAAGAAATGGTCCGAACAAGGAGGGGTCCAGACAGATCAAGGATGGTTAACGAAGGGTAGAGCCACATGGTTTCTCCCCGACTCTATGGTTCAAGTCATTATTAATACCGCACATAGTCCAGCACATTTAGGAGAAAAAGCTATGTTAGACAGTATCCAGAACATTTGGTTCAACAAGCATTTACGAGCTGCAGCCAAGCAGAAAGTCCGTACCTGTATGATATGTTGTCAGTTTAATCCAGGTAAAAGTGTCCCGGTGGAACAAGGTGGATTCCAGCCTCCTGACCACCCTTTTGAAGTCCTCCAGATGGATTATATTCAGATGGAGCGATGTCGAGGTTTCAAGTATGTCCTTGTAGTTGTATGCGCTTTGTCCAGGTGGACAGAAGCATATCCAGTCCCAGATTACACAGCCGCGACCACTGCCAAGCAGCTGGTTCGTGAATTCTTCCCTCGTTATGGACTCCCTAGAGTCGTATATTCTGACAACGGCCAGCCATTCTCATCTGAACTCATGAAGCATGTTTCCCTTCTGTTAGGGTACCAGTGGAAGTTCCATTGTGTACGCCATCCTGAAGCAGCCGGTCTCGTAGAGAGACATAATCAGACTCTGAAAATTCGTATCGCTAAAGTATGTAAAGAAAAAGGTGTGGACTGGCTGGTAGCTCTGCCAGTCGCCTTATTTTATATGCGCATGATCGCACATTCCAGATCAGGTCTGTCCCCGTACGAGGTCGTATTCGGCCGCCCCCCAAATATGTGGGGTACTCCTAGACCCCGAAGTATTACCGATGTTTCATGTAATATGCTGACAGATTACCTAGCTTCCTTGATGTCTGCCCTCAACTCATGTCGTTCACAGGTTGCCGCCGCATTTCCAGACAATACCGAGGTGGCACCGCATGAAATCGTTCCAGGATCCATGGTGATGGTCCGCAATTTTGACAGAACAAGTCCGCTGGAGCCTCGTTGGAAAGAGCCCCGACAGGTCCTCCTCACCACCCGTACAGCCGTGAAGTTGGAAGGTCGCAAAGGCTGGGTGCACCTTTCTCATATAAAACAATTTAATGGATTGAAACCCGTCTTAAAGAACATTTCCCAGGATTTGAAGGATTGCCAAAATATTGTTCTCAAGGACTGTCCCGCAAAAGACATTGCTACAACCCCTCCCCTGTTAGAGAAAACTCCGCAACAGGAGTATAAACTAAAACTCCGGTCTAGTAAAATAAGTCAGCCAGTTTGATTGTCTAAGTCCTCCCCTAGGTGAAACGGTTAGACTGTTTCTGACATGTATAAAATAGACCCCCATAGTGAGAGAGTTAGTCAAAACTCAATCCGATGTATCGTTTTTCTAAGTTTCATTTTATTTCTCAGCATTATGATTTCCTGCACCAGTTATGCATTTTTCTTGTATTTCCCAGTTCTTCATGTAAATAAGTCTGCTAATGCTACAGTAGAACACATGTTTAGTGATCTGCCTCCTCATGAACTCTCTTACCGCCTCGCTATGCGAAAAAACTCCTTCATCCGCATGTTACATTACTCACACCAGACCAGCAATGCCACTAATTGTTGGGTGTGTGGTCGACTCCCCCCTTTCCAGACCCCGAAGGGAGTTCTGCCACTTTTTCCTTATCCATTTTCACATAATGGTTCGTGTGGAGCATGGTCCACGTTAACGTCATCCTCAACAGATATGTCTTTCCTTAACAGTACATGTTTCCCAGACAAGCAAGGTTTCCCCCACAGAACAGGTTTAGATCTAGAAAATGAAGTGTATAATTTAGGTAATTATTCGTCGAATTTCATGGTCCTGAATGTCCAGTCTGATTCTACTCCAGACTTACCTGCTATTTCAGTACTACCAGTCAAAGGCGAATTATGTGTCCGAAATAATGGTTCCGTACATGTAGGACATAGTGATTGTACTACTATTGTCAAGTATAGTGACAGTGGGAAATCCATTTTCAAAGCTTCACGTCATTCTTATTTTATTTGTGGTCAAACTGCATATGTTCGTCTGCCCCTCGATTGGGAGGGAACCTGTTACATTGCCTTCCTACTGCCACCTGTTTTTCTAGCCCCATCTGATTATCACAGGAATACACATCTAGTACACATTAGACATAGAAGGGAGTCCCCAATTGTCGATTATACTGAAACTGCTCTAGAACAGTATACAGATTTCAATAGAGGTTTCTTTTTCTTTATAGGACCTATCCAGAATAGTAAGCTAATCCGTAGGTTAACAAGAACCCTCGAAGCTGTAGTAAATGAGACTGCCTCTGCTCTAGGTAACTTAACCGAAGAGCAATCTGCTATGAGATTTGTCGTTTTACAGAATCGTCTCGTCCTTGACGTCATACTGGCCGATAGGGGCGGGGCCTGTAGAGTCATCGGATCCAGTTGCTGCATTTTCATTCCAAATAACGCGCCGTCTGTTTATTCAGCTATAACCAGACTCCATAAGATTGCCCATCTGATACACCAAGATCCAGGCACCTGGACATGGTCCGGTTGGTTCTGGAATATAATTTCCGCATGGGGATGGAAAATATTGTCCTTCCTAGGTATTGCAGTAGCGATCATATTCAGCTGCTGTCTCTGTATACAATGTGGCCCTGCGATTTGCGGCATTTGTGCTACCTCTTGTATTCCTAGTCCCAAGCCCCGTTCTAGATCCCGTTCCAGGATAATTCGAGACGAGCAAATGATACTGTATGAAATAATAGATGGTATCATGAATATTGATGTTTCCTGATGGAAACGTAGTGACAAGGAGGGAATGTGGAAAAGTAAATTTTGCCATGTTCTGTGTCCCTACGTGTCATCCATCATATGTTATGTGTGCATGATTAAATATGCATATGCATTCCCTATGTTCGATTAATGACGCAATTACAGTTGTGTCCACCTCTAGTATGTCAGTTTCCAGTCCTCGTGAATACTACGAATATCAGGCCTATGTAAAGCTACGTTGCCACGTTTCCCAGTGTGCACGTTATTTCATTGTAAAGTCCCCGTTTCTAGGCCTCAAAAGGGCCTGGACACCAGATCCAGCTCCTGTTTCCTGAAGCCTCGCTGAGGAGCGATACAGCCCCCACCTGTATCCTCGACCCTTCACTCACTTCCTGCCACGCAGTGCCCGGTCCAGCTTGGCTCTGCCTCTGAGCCTGCCAAGAGTATGTTATGATTCCAGTAATCAGTTCAGTCCTCCTTCTCTGCATTCCTAAGCTACTGAACTGCATCAATAGTTTCCGTCATTGTCTAGCCTTTCCGGCTCCATGTAAGAGAAATACTGTATTTAATGGTCATTTAGTATTCTTCATCACGCACTACATGTAGAATAATGCATGGTCCAGTCTTAGTGTCTGTTAGCCTTTCCTCTCCTGACTTCTAGTTTATATCAACATGTTCTCTAAACATCAGATACTAGATACTGTTTAGGTACATGTCGCCCTGACTCTCCAGACTTCAGTCTCTGCTCCTAGCACAGAGTTCATAGCCCCCAGCTTCTCCCAGTAACACGTCATTGCAAGTTTGCGCGCACCACTAGGTTAGAGGTCCCGGCTCCTTAGGTAGCCCCCTCCATGGTTTCCGCCCCATTCATGACATATTCTGTTACGTTTGCATCACATGTCTATGTATACGCCCTGTTACACCCACTTTCACCTTTATCTTTCGCGACTGCTACGCGTCATGCCTTCTGCTCCACCCACTGCTACGCCTACTGCAATGTAATGCTATGTGTTTGCGTTATGTATATATGCTCATGTATTGTTATTACAAATTATTCTCTCCATTCCATTCCTTTCCATTTCCTGCCCTTGTCCCGATCCTGATACCAGCAGCGCTGCTGGGCCCTGTCATCCTATTCCTATGCAGGTTGTCCTGTTCCTGTCCTTTATGCTGTAATAAACCTGCAAACTCCTACTACCTCGAATCTTGACTCTTATTTTATTGAGCTATCTGTTATTCATTTATACATTCAAAAAATAGGGTATTATTTATTTATTTACCACAGCACCCTAACAACTATGCTAGGGCAGAGGTCCAAGAAATGGGCAGGAACCCTCCTCAATCTTCACCGAGCACCTCCCAAAGAAACCAACCCACTCCATCGGGTCCAGAGGCAAGAGAGATGATGCCAACCATTCATCCCAAGTTTGCCGATTTTAAAATCGTTTGCAAATTTTGTGGAAAGACAATTTGCTATGGTGAGCAAAGTATAAAATGTATCATCTGTGCTGGTGATAACCACAAGTGCCCGAAAAAACCCTAATTTTTTCCTGATTTTTTTTTTGCTCCAGTTGAGCCGTTTACAATTCCCTGTTTTTTGTTTCTCCCCCAAAAAAATACAATTTTTTTTTAAAACTGTTCAGAAAACCCAAAAAAAGTAAAAAATGTTCAAAAAAACAATAAAAAAAAAATAAAACAACAAAAAGAATATAAAAAACAGTTCTTTTTAGAACTACCTTTAATTTATAAAAAAAATAAACCTATATTTTTAAAGAATCTCTGTCAATCTTTTTTCTGCAGGGTACGCGTACCGGTACGTGCACCGGGGAAAAGAAAAAAAAATTAATGTAGGAGTGAGCATGAGGGAAGAACACAGAGAGAGTAATGTTAAGAGAAAGAGAGCTAGAGGGAGCAACACAGAGGGATTGTTCATTACATAGTAAAAAACAGAGAAGGTGTAATAGAGTGTAAGTGAGAAAAGGAAAATGAATAAGGGAGCGAAAGAAGGGAAGAGAGAGGAAGGAGACTAAAGTAGAGGTACTGGGAGAATGTGAGTGGGTGTTGAAAGTAAAAGGAAGGACAGTAAAGAATGGGGAATGAGGGGTAGTGACGGAACCGGAATAAATGAACAACGGTGAGGGAGGGTGAGAAAAGAGCAGTGAGTGTAAGTAAAGAGGGGTGAAAGAGGGTGGATAAAACTGAATTAGGGTAAGACATGGGGAGTGACAGAGAGAAAGGACAGAGAGAGTAAAGGAAACAGTGACTGAAAGAGTCTGAGTGAAACAGCAAAGAAAGGTAAGTAAGGCAGTGTGGGTGACTTATAGGGAGTCACTATGACAAAAGAGTAGTGACAGAGTGAGGGGACAGAGACAGTGAAGGTAAGAGAGACAGAGTGAGGGAACGGAAGTGAGGAACTGTGAGGACAGACGGACTGAGAGAACGAGTGAAGTAAATGAGTAAGAGAATGAGTGAGGGAGCAAAAGAAGGGAAGAGAGTGTAAGGGAAGTAAAGCAGGGAAACTGAAAGAAATTAAATGTGGTAGGACAGTAGGGAAAGAGAAGTAAGCATGGAGGATAAGAATAAGTGAGGAAAGCAGAGTAAGGAAACAGGAGTGAGGTAGGGTGAGAGAATAGTAATGAGGTTAAAGCAAAGGGTGATGACAAATTACATTTTTTTAGTCATACTTACTATATAATTAATGTAAATTTAATTACCTGTTTTAACTACACTTTGTATCTATGAAAGAGAGAAAAAAAAAAGTTATAATTAGTAAAATATATATTTTAAAATAGAAGATACAAGTCAAGAGGTTAAAAATCATAAAAGTGTACTAAGAAATAAAATAAGAGTGAAGGACACAAAAAGGGAAATAAAGTAATGTAGAAGGACAAAAAGAGGGAAAAACAAATAGAAGGAGAGCAAATTACTAAGAGTAAGGTAGATACGTTCAGTGACAGAGAGGAAGAGAAGAAGAGAGAAATGAATTGAATGGAAGAAAGATACTAAAAGAATATGAGTTAGCAAAACTAAATCAGAAAACAGGAGTAAGTAAAAACAGAATGACTGAGAGGGAAAGGAGTCTGATTGAGGATGCATTTACAAGAATGAGGAATGGAAGATGAGTGAGAGTGAGTGAAGGGGAGTTACAGAGTGAAGGGATGAAGGGAGAGAGGATAATATAGAAGGATTGAGGAAAAAGGAGTAAGGAAGTTAGTAGACAGAGGGACTAAGGGAAGGACTGAGTGAAGTGGAATGCAATGAGTGAGGAAAGGAAAATGACTAAGGAAGCAAAAGAAGGAAAGAGAGGGTAAGAGGAGTAAAGCAATGGAACAGAGAGAATGTGATTCGTTGATGAAAGTAAAGAGAAGGACACTGAATAATAGGAAATGAGAAGTAGTAATGGAACCGGAGTAAAAGAAAAGGGGATGAAGAACGATGAGAGAGAAGCAGTGAAGTTGTTGTAAGAGAAATGATAGAAGGTAGATAAACACAAGTGAGCATAACACAAGAAGAGTGGGGACTGAGAACATACAGGTAGTGAACGAAAAACAGAGAGAAGAGGACAAAAGAAAGGAGCAAAGAAAGATAAGTCAGGGAGAGTGTGTGAGTTATAGTAACAGACTGCGACAAAAGAGGTGAGTGAGTAAAGAGGAATTACTAAAAGAGCAAACAAGGAAAAGACGGAAAAGGGAAATAAAGCAGAGAGACTGAAAGCTGAAAAGTGATGCAAGGGAGAGAGGGGATGCAGACAGTTGAAATGAGAATGAGGGTTTGTGAAAGAAGTGGAGTAAAGGAACGGGGGAAAGAGAGTGAGAGAAAGACATTATAAGTGAGTAAAAGGAGCAGAAAGAGGGTGGAAAAAGGAAAGTGAGTGTGAGACAATGGGAATACAATTTAAATTACACAATACAAACTATAGAATAACTTGTACAACATGTTACATAGTTTATTTTTGCTGTTCTCAGAATATATTGAATTTCACTTAAAACAGTGAGTTCAAATTACTCATCATATGACAGCGGGGAAAAAAAACACAATCTAAAAGATTGTGTTTTAAAAAAAAAAACTTTAAACTTAAAAATCACAAATGTACACTAATCTTTGATTCACTTACTTTTCCTTTAGGCCAAATAGTATATCATGAAGGTCCTTTACGTTGGAAAGTACTCTGCTGTTCACTAAAAAATCCATTACATCGACTTTCTAGAAGAAAAGCTCCAAGAACATCTGAAATATTTTCATTATTTTCATATACTCCTTTTTTTCAGTCATGACTCTTTGCTCAATCCTTCACTTTTCCTTAAGGCCAAATAGTGTCAGATATATGAGTATATTTTCAAATTACTTAAAAGAAACTCTGAAATTACCGTTCTCCCGACGTTCTGAAAGAAAGGCTCATACAACATTTTCACAATATTTAAATATTCATAATTCCATGTCTGCCTCACTCATGTTCATCATTTTGTATGATACTGATATCACTTACTATGAGATCCACTTGCAGTAGCTATATGACAACTCAATTTTTTATATTATCTTGAGCACTTTTACTCAGAATATAATTTTAAACAGTAAACTAACTTTTATTAACTGCTCCCGTCTTCATAGGCCAATTACCTTTACTTAAATTTTGGTTCTAAAAACACTAGGTAAGAATTTTTTAAGTCAAAAGGCAAACGTTGTTTGAAAGTCAAATAAGTATCATTACAGTTAGTCCAACCTTTTCGACATTTTAAATAAATTGTAGAATGCCCTGATGTTGTTGAAGGACCGTCATGATAAATAATAGCTACAGTTGTAAAAGTTCTTCCTGAAATTGATAACTGAGAAGCCACAAAATTTTTAATAGAAGTTGTCAATTTACTTCCATCAGGTCTACATCGTTGGAACATTAAAATGACATACTGACCATAAGTTTGTATAAATAATGTGGACAGCATTGCAGACTTACATTGGGTACATATCATATTGTGATCAGCTGCTTTAAGTAGATTATTAAAAGACACTGATTTGCAGTCTGGTAAAGTCAAATATATAAATCTTTCAGTGTCTATTCTTGTACTACTTGATAAACTACAATTGTCGCAGTCATGCTGCCATTGATAAGAAAGACTAAAAATATTTTTTATATCTACTCCTTCATCTTCCAATACATCAAACATATACATTAAAAATTCCTGACAATCCTGCTGAATATTCTGTGAAAATTGTTTTTGGCCAGAACATATGTCAAAAAGATTTCGAATTTCTGAAACACTTTCTATTTTTGCTCTATCACTTTTACATTTCTCAAATACAGAATTCAATAAACAGCAGAATGTTTGATCTCGATTTTCAACAATCTGTTCTTGTAGATTTTGAAGAAAAAAAACAACATTAACCACTACATTAGCATAGCAGTTGACACCAGAACTGTTTTCAAATTGAAATCCAACAACATCTTCAACAGAATCCTTTTTCTTTCTGCTTACAACTACAGTTTCATCTATTTTTTGTCTTTTTGCTACTACCTCACTGCAATTATTCTCATTTCTTCTTTTTCGGCCTACCACACGTTTTTCAAACAGAGGATATTGAGGCAAATGTGGAGCATACTCTCTTCTTAACCTATTGTATTCTTTAACACAATCTAGATCTGCACAAATCTTTGTCTCATCACACTCAACCAAGTACAATCCTGATAAAGTTCTGACTCGTGATAATGCCACATATGCCATACCTTCTTTAAACACAGAAGTTCCAATGTTCACCAGAGCACTATCTACACTTAAACCTTGAGATTTATGAATTGTGACTGCATATGCCAGACAAATAGGGAACTGTTTTCGGCGAACATATAAGTCTTTCACAAGCAAAAATCTAGCTGAACAACGACTGATTTGTTGTATTTCATCAATGCCATCAAATTTAATTTTAAAAAATTCAAATCCATCTCTATTTCTGTAATTCACAAAATCAACAACATGACCCATTGTCCATTTACCAGACCTCTTTCAACATGTAAATTCCTTCTCAAAATGATACGACAATTTAAACACACATTCAGAGTCTTTTCAAAACCAGCAGTTTTAGATATAGTCTTCTCTAATGAATCCAATTTTGATTTCAAATTTTCAGACAAAATAATTGTTGCTCCCATAAGCTCTATTTTATCTATAGCTTCCAGTTTCACAATCTCTTCATTTTCTAACTTTAACATTTTGTTGTTGAAGATGGAACATTCTTTCACAGTTGGCATCAAACATATCCCAGATTTGTTCTCAGTAATTTTCTTAAAAATATTCTCTGGAAGAATGTTTTCATCTGGATACAAGTTTGAAATTAATCGTGCATGTAAAGCTTCCTTCCCATGCTCACTTAGTTTTCCGATTCTTACATCTTGTAGAATATTTTTATAATCTTCATCCTTTGCCTGTCGCATATTTTGAAGCAGTTCTGCATATTTGAAGTTTAACCATATATTAACATTTCCAATGCTTCCTAGGCACTTCCTGGTATCTTCATACATGAGCATTTTAAACACAGGTTGTCCTTTCACTGGAGTCAACTGCAGTAGATCTCCAAAAACAATAATGTGTTTTCCTCCGAATAAGACATCATATTCTGTTCTAAGAATTTCTTGCATTCTCAAATGCACAAAAGCAAGCATTAGATTTGAGACCATGCTTACTTCATCAATGATAAGAAGTTTCATTTTCTTCAGGATTCTCGAAACTTCAGAACACGCATCTCCAGATAACTTTTGGTATTGCAATTTATTATCATGCTCAACTGGTAGCATCAGTAAACGATGTAAAGTAATCCCTTTAATGTTATGTGCTGCCAGCCCTGTTGGAGCGGTTACAACACAAGACAACGGTGATTCAGTCCTTTTCTGCAAATAAGTTGCAATTGCTTTAATCAGAAAACTTTTTCCAGTTCCCGCTTCTCCACTCACGTACAGTCGGACAGGCTTAAATGATGTACATGAGCACTTTTTTTTTCATGACTGAATCCATGTTCAATCTGTTCTGTGACTTCGTCATATATCTGTTTTTCACCAAATCTTCTAAGTTAATTACATCCTCTTCAGCTTGTTCCATAGGTCTTTCCACCTCATCCATGGCAGTGGCAGCCTCATTTTGAATAATTGGTCCTCCTAGTGGATCCTGACTCAATGAAGTAGAACTCTGACTGTCTTGAGAACTGTCTCTCGCAATCTCTGCAGCAATTGTTGCTTCTTGCTCTATTTCTTCGTTCAACATTTGCAGATAATTTGGAAAAACAGGACATTCTATGGTATCCTTGGTTGCATTAAAACAATCTTCGTAACAGAGAAAATCTCCAAGTAGTTCCTCTTCTGTATGCCATGGTTTAAAGAGTTGCAAAAGAGCCAAATAGTAAAATTCCCTTTTGTCTGGATTTTCGCAACTCAATTTTCGATGATTAATCAAATGACCTTTTCTCTGTTTCACTAGACATCCTTCACATCCAATGACAGCATATATTCCATTATTGATATCTTCTCTGATGTTCCTCTTATAAATATAACTTTGCAGAACTTCATAGAGACAAGCGTTCTCAAGGTGAGGACTTCTATTTGGATAGTATGTATCCAACATGTTTGTCTTCAAAATATCTGTACTGTCTGGTTCTTTCTCCGCCAAATACTCTATTTCTTGTACAGATTTCAAAACTCGGTTTCGTGTTGCAGCAAGACCTAGACTCACCCAAATGACGGTTCTAGATTTGGCATATAGACTTGCTGATGACTATCGATCAGAACATTCATATGCTCCAATTTCTCGATGTGACAACATCTTCAGACTGCAACTGTATAATTTCTTGCTTAGACTCTTTTCATGTGAAATGTCCTCCCACATTTCCTTCAGTTCTGTCTTTTCTTTTTTTGTGATGTAAGACGTCACATATCGAGCCACAGCAATAGAGTTGTCAGCAACGAATTGAATATGCATGTTAGCATTCCACATGGACAAAATCACTGGGTTGTAGTCGTTGATGTACTTGGATTCTTCGTTTCTTTTTAAAGTGTATGTATTTTTGGGTGATTTCCTCATCACAGTATGTCGTAGAGAAGACATTAAATTATTTTCTCTTCTTTTTACAAATCACTGGTCGTGGAAAGCCGAAACGACATTTTGTGTAGAACTTTTCCTTGTTTTTGAATTTTCGACAACAATACTTCCCACAACGATGGGATTGAAAGCGTAAAACTTGTTGCCTTAAACTGTTTTCCTCTGTAGTTTTCGGAACAGCACATGTTGAATACTCTTCAATGAAACTCATCACTGTTTCATCCAAATCTGTTCCAAATTTGGGTGCATCTTTAATCCACAACAACATATGTATGTGAGGAGCACCTCTCGCTTGATACTCCTTTCTCCAAAAGAAATCCAAAACCTCTCCAAGGGGAGGATTTTTTTTGTTGATAATAAAAGACATCATAGCTTCAAATCTATGATTAAAATATCTGCATACATTCACTGGATCCAAAGAACACAGTTCTCCAGGTGTTTTGAATTCTATATTTTGTATATTTGCATTTGCCTCGCGTATAAATTGAAGTAAGTCGTCCCATGCATACTCGGCACAGCTAAGAGTGAGGAACCATGTAGGAGTTCCTAAGTTTCTTAGCATACATTTCAATTCCCCATGACGACAGTACCAATACTCGTTTGTACCACGCTGACATGCCATGAGATTGATTAGATGAGATTCCAAAATATTATCTTGCAGATTGACTTTCTCCATAAAGTCCCTCGCCGAAACATTTTGCAGATATGCTCCACTTTTCAGTATATGATTTACTGCATAAGAAAGCCCAGACAAGTCACTTTCATATAGTAGATGAAACAAATATGGAATACATTGACAAAACCTTGGATCTTCAGCATATAATCTTAAAGTCCGGTATTCAGATGCAGGAATTTGAAGTGCTCGATCGTCATATCGTCCACCTCGACCTGTTGGAAATAAATGTGGAAAACAACGAGCTTCCAAACTAACTTCCCATACACTAATGGGACTTCCTTTTGCTGATTTCATTTGAAACAAGTCAATTGCATTCCCCATTACTTCTTTGGAATGCAAAGGATGAACAGTATAATGTTCATATATTTCTTCACTTGTAGACACATCAACTTTTTCAATTTGGCCAGCTGAACAATCACTGTCTTCATCTGCAGCTATTTCCTCTGCTCCAACACATACATGTTTGTAGTACTCATTGTTTTTGACCAAATACAACGTTGCCTTTTTGACTTTCCTAACATCCACTAAATCTTGCCAGATTTTCTTACTCTTTGTCGGAACCCCATTAACTAGAATAACCAGAGGTTCCTCTTCCACTTTCTCTACACCAATTGTATCAATATTTTTCTTGAAATCTAGAGGCAAATAAACAACTCTTCCCTTTAATCCTCTCTGTAAATCTGAAGGAGGCAATGTCCCTATCTTAGGCTCCATGCGAACAATTGCCTGAAAAGGATGGACACATTGAATCAAAATAGACTCATATGTATTTAAATCCATCAATTCAGGAGGAATGTCTACCTACTCAAGATTATTATGAACAGCTCTAGCAGGTATTCTGTTTTCATTTAATTTATCATAACAATATTTACAAATACGCTGATCAGAACTCAAATCAAAAGAATTCTCCACCCACAAATAAGTTGCAAAATCCTTCCACTCATAAGCATGGGCGTAAAATCCGTTCCGCTCGCGGATTTTCGGTAAATTCGCAATCCGCAAACTCTTGCGAATTTGCCGGAAATCCGCAAATTCGCACGCGGCGGATTTTTTTCCTTGCTGATACAATATTGCGGCGTGCGGCGTTCCCTTACCGTCATTCAGCGTTTGCCGAGTTGTTTTTCTCGATATTTTGCGAGTGCTGCGCCATTTTGGATCTTGCTGCGGGATCCCGCAGTAGTGTGGCAACCGCGATTACGTAATCGCAGTTTGCCACCTTGCACAGCACGCATCGCGAGAGTTCGCAATTGCGAACACGTAGGTGCGGCGGGCAGCAACAATCTCGCACTCGCGAAATACAGAATTTGCAATTCTGCACAAGAAATCCACCAGCAAACAGCATAAACCTTCAGAAAATGATGATTTTTATCAGAATCACTCCTCAGGTTGACATTTGCCTGCACTTTTTTTTTCAAGGAGTCCATTTTGGGGGGGTGGGGGAGGAAGGAAGTGCCCCACAGTCTCCAACTTCCTGTCCAGCAGGCTCCTCCCAGTGCTTTCTTCATGTGCTGGTCACTTTCATTTGGATCTTGACCTGGAAGGATTATTTTTTGTGGATGCTGCTGGATATTTGGATTTGAGGCCTTTTTGACTTTCTTTGGATCACTTTTGGATTAGAAATTTCACAAGTAAGTTTGTTTGGGGCATTACAGTTGCTGCAACTACAATTTTGGAATTTTCGATTTTTGGGCTGTTGTTGGGGCCTTTTGACCAGGGGTAGTGAGTGGTGCATGGGCCTAGTCTTTCTGTGGGGTGTCTTGAATTTAAACATCATGGATGGCATGGGATTGTGCTGTTTTTTCTGTGTTTTTCGATTTTTGGGCTGTTGTTGGGGCCTTTTGACCAGGGGTAGTGAGTGGTGCATGGGCCTAGTCTTTCTGTGGGGTGACTTGAATTTAAACATCATGGAGGACATGGATGGCATGGGATTGTGCTGATTTTTCTGTGTTTTTCGATTTTTTGGGGTGTTCATGGGGACAGGCCATGTGGGTGGGGGCATTTTGAGTGCTGGTACAGGCAGGCCCTGGCCATGTGCTGGGAGGCAAGGGGCCATTTTGAATGCAGGCAGTGTTCTCAGGCCTGCACCCATTTTGCCTAGCTTTCATCCATTATGCCCAGGGGTAGTGAGTGGTGCATGGGCCTAGTCTTTCTGTGGGGTGTCTTCTTGAATTTAAACATCATGGTAGGGCATGGATGGCCTGGGATTGTGCTGAATTTTGTGGGTTTTTTTCGATTTTTTTGGGCTGCTGTTGGGGCCTTCTGCCCAGGGGTAGTGAGTGGTGCATGGACTGAGTCTGTCTGTGGGGTCTCTTTAATGTAAACATCATGGATGGCATTGGATTGTGGTGATTTTTCTGTGTTTTTCGATTTTTTGGGGTGTTCATGGGGACAGACCATGTGGGTGGGGGCCATTTTGAGTGCTGGTACAGGCAGGCCCTGGCCATGTGCTGGGAGGCAAGGGACCATTTTGAATGCAGCAGTGTTCTCAGGCCTGCACCCATTTTGCCTAGCTTTCATCCATTATCTCCAGGGGTAGTGAGTGGTGCATGGGCCTAGTCTTTCTGTGGGGTGTCTTCTTGAATTTAAACATCATGGTAGGGCATGGAATGCCTGGGATTGTGCTGAATTTTGTGTTTTTTTTCGATTTTTTGGGCTGCTGTTGGGGCCTTTTGCCCAGGGCTAGTGAGTGGTGCATCGACTGAGTCTGTCTGTGGGGTCTCTTTAATGTAAACATCATGGATGGCATTGGATTGTGGTGATTTTTGTGTGTTTTTCGTTTTTTTGGGGTGTACTGTTGATGGGGACTGGCCATGTGGGTGGGGGCCATTTTGAGTGCTGGTACAGGCAGGCCCTGGCCATGTGCTTGGGGTGCAAGGGGCCATTTTGAAGACAGGCAGTGTTCTGAGGCCTGCACCCATTTTGCCTAGCTTTCATCCATTATGCCCAGGGGTAGTGAGTGGTGCATGGGCTTAGTCTTTCTGTGGGGTGTCTTCTTGAATTTAAACATCATGGTAGGGCATAGATGGCCTGGGATTGTGCTGAATTTTGTGTTTTTTTTCGATTTTTTGGGCTGCTGTTGGGGCCTTTTGCCCCCCAGGGGTAGTGAGTGGTGCATGGACTGAGTCTGTCTGTGGGGTCTCTTTAATGTAAACATCATGGATGGCATTGGATTGTGGTGATTTTTGTGTGTTTTTCGTTTTTTTGGGGTGTACTGTTGATGGGGACTGGCTGTCAGATCCACGTTTTGCTTCCTGGATTTGATGCGATGCACAAAGGGGTCCACCTCCCGACGTCCCCCACTCCGAAGGTAATACAGAGTAAGGAGGCAATCAGGCGAGGGAAAAAAGAGAAAGGACTGCGCCGGAACCGATGAGAAGAGGGATAACCTAAAAATGAAGAACACAGGGTAAATACACAGGAAAATACAATCTACACTCAAATTGTCTCGCTAAGGCTATACAAATACCTGGGGCTTAACTGCAGACCACCAAAACCAATTATATTCTTTCCGGAGATACTTCTCTCCAAATTCAAGAAATGATAATCTAGAATACAAAGGAACATGTCACATTACATTTCATGAGCATACCAATCCCCTAACCAACCCTCAGTGAGAGTCATACATACCCTGAACAGCCGTTCACATCAACCACGCTCTCCATCCAACAAAACCAAGGAACCCTCATGAATACGAATGAATGAATTTTAGAGGGAATAGGATGGTAGCAGTTCCAGCTGTAACCCAGCGAAGCTCACAAAAAAATAATAAACACAGTGTCCATAAAGAAACAGCGAGCAAAACTCGCAGCGCCGTCAATAGCGCGAGTATTCCCAAGAGTTAATCCCTAAAGTATCTCCAAGAAAAGTAACACCCAAAGTCTCGATGCAATCAGCAGAAGCAGGGGAAAAGCCGAATGGCGTCTGCCTGTACTTGCACTCACACAGGTGTTCACAGCCCACGCTGCAGACTGTGGGTAACGAAGAACAGAAGACCAAGGTTTGTTACACCTCTGCACCAGGAGGGGTCCGAGATATGAAACAAACAGCGCGGCTCTGAAACGAGAGTCCTTGCACTGTTTGCCTTCCAGCCAGCAATGACGGAACGCCGCTTCCAACGAACCTCCAACAGCTCCTTAGATGTCAGACACCAAAAACGGGACACCCAGAGCAGGAACGAAAATCAGGAATTAAATCCAAGGCGAGGACGAAGTAAGAGGAACAACTCGAGCGAGCCTTCCCAACAGGACAGGATTACGCGCACAGGAGGTGCGCCCTGAATGACCTAAATAAAATAAGCTCCTCCCACAGCTAAAGGAATGCTGGGAGATGTAGTCCATAACAAGGCAGGCGCCCGGATCACTTCCTGACACTGGCCATGTGGGTGGGGGCCATTTTGAGTGCTGGTACAGGCAGGCCCTGGCCATGTGCTTGGGGTGCAAGGGGCCATTTTGAAGACGGGCAGTGTTCTGAGGCCTGCACCCATTTTGCCTAGCTTTCATCCATTAAGCCCACTGATGTTCCTCTGTCTTCCATTGCTTTTAGGTGCACAAGACTCAAGAGAACCACCAGTGGCAGGAAGAAGTCCTGCAGCGGTGTGTGTGTGCAGCATAACATCACGCAACGTCATGTCTGGCCACAGACAACTGTGTAACTCGTGCAACTGCGGCCTGCTGTTCTGACCTCTGAATAAGATGGCCCCAAAAAAAGTTCCCCGTAGCTCCTCTAGCAAGAAAGTTGCCAGTAAGGAGCAGAAGAAGCAAGTTACCAAGGAGACTGGTGTGCCGCCCGCCACATTTTTTTGGGAATAAAAAAAAAAGTACGCCTGCAGCAGCAGCGGGATCTGCTGGGGACCAAGCTGGGAGCAGCACCCCCGCTCCATTGGGTTCAGTGCCACCACCACCACGCCAACTTAAGTCCAAGCCCTTGAGTGCTGCAGAGGCAGCCAGTCTACTTGTTCAATCACCATCGACCAGTGATGTTGGCTCATCGCAAGAAAGTAGCAGCAATGTCCCTCAATGAACGCAGGTTGTTGTAACTCATCTGACGAGTGTTGAACAACCACAGCCGCAACAACAACCACATGTGCAAGTACAAGCCCAAGTACATGTGGAAGGAGAGGCAGCGCAAGGAGATGCGCAAGCAGAGGTGCATGGAGGGGCACAACAAGTGCCCACAATAGTTGTTCCTCCAGAAGTAGGGGCACATCAGGAAATCGACAATCAAGCCGAGGTATCATTTGAGGAAGCCACTCCTCCTGATGATCATTCATTGTCTTCCACATCCCTAGCAAGGAAAAGATCAAGGGTGGTGTCTACATCTTCTTCAAGCCCACCTCCTTCTGATGATATGGATCTTACTTGGGAACCAGCACCACTGCTGTCTGAGAGTGAGGCTGAGGCACAGCATGATCTGACAAAGGTAGCTAAGCGTAAAAGGAAGGTCGTCGAAACTCTCATAGTTATGGAGTGTGATGACGCTCAACAAGAAGTGGCGTATACTCCTGCTGCTGAAGACTCTCACGACGACGACGCAGTCATCATAGGCTTCACTCCAGCCTCAGCGGGCATGCAGCAAACAGACATTTTGACCCTAGCCCGAAAAGCTGCTGAGCGTGATGATGTTGTCGACGAGGAGGCAATGGGAACACCACAATCATTGGAGTTAACTAGTACACCACCACCTACCGCTTCCATATTTCTTCCTCGCCAGAAGGGACCTCCATCCACCTCGACCTCAATTAGTGGTGGTGAAAGTGCACAACGTAGTAAAGTTCAGCAATACACATCCTCCACTTCATCTGGCATTAGCAGCATGACCACCACCAGTATCGCCTCCTCCGGCCCCCACAGACATTTCAAGTCCGCAGTTTGGGACTTCTTTAGTGTTTGCCCAAAAAAGGAAAACATAGCCATTTGTAGCATTTGTAAGCTTGCAGTTAGTCGTGGTAAGCTTGGTACCAACTATGGGACCGGAGGCCAGAGAGGTCATCTTGAGAGACAGCACACTGTCTAATGGTTTGCGCACCTAAAGGAGATCAAGGAAGCCCGAATTGCAAGTCAAGAAAACGTTGATGTTCCATCTGATGATGACGAGGAGGAAGAAGCGTCACACACTTCACTTACACCCAGTACCCCTGTCAGCACACCCCCTGTGAGCCACACTAAGAGTGTGGGAGAGAGTGAGACACCAATGCGAAAAAGTTCATCAGCGAGCGTAACTGGGTCGAAGAAGTCATCATCATCATCCCGTAAAATGGTCCAGGGCAACATTAGAACCATGTTGTTTTCAGACGCGCCATATGAACGCAACCACCCAACGGCGCGTCTGTATAACACTAAGCTGGCTAAAATGCTAGCGTTGGACCTTCTCCCTTTTTCTTTTGTAGAAGGGGTTGGTTTTCTAGAATTAGTGGCAGCGCTCTGCCCTAAATGGAAGGTTCCTAGCCGGTTCTATTTTGCCAGAGGTGCGGTTCCAGCACTACATGAAGATGTGCTGGAGGTGATTGGGGCAGCTTTGCAGAAGAGTGCTGTTCACACTATACATCTGACAACAGACATGTGGACCAGTGGCGCAGGCACTGATTACATGTGCATCACTGCACACTGGGTCTCTTTTTCAGGGGTTAAAGCAAAGCTAAACTCAGGTGTTGACCTGGACCAAGTTTTTAAAGCTGCTCGGAAACATGCAACACTAGCCATGTTTGGCTTGGAGAGACGTCATACAGCAGAAAACATTTTGAATGAGTTTAACACAAAGGTCTTTCACTGGATGTCCCCAAAGAAACGCGAGATTGGTTATGTTTCCACGGATAATGGCGCCAATGTAGTTAAGGCCATGGATCTGGGTCACTATTTCAGAGTGCCGTGTTTGGCGCACTGTATAAACCTGGTTGTTAAAAAATTCTTGAGTGAAGACAGTCCAGCGTGTGAGTTAGTGGCCACCTGCCGAAAAATGTGCAACCATTTCAGCCATTCTTTTAAGGCCCGGAAGCATCTGAGGAGCCTGCTACATGAACGTCGAATGCCAGTGAAAGCACTCATCCAGGAGGTGCCAACACGTTGGAACTCAACCTTCTACATGCTTGAGCGTCTGTATGAGCAGTTTACGGTACTCGATCAGTATTTCTTAAGACTGGGTACAGCTCAGAAGGACCTGAGGCTAGATGCGGCGGAATGGAAGCTAGTTGAAAGCCTGACAGACATGCTTCGTCCTTTTGAGGTCTTCACGTGTGCAGTCAGCAGGGAGGACTGTAATTTGGGAAAAGCTATCTCATTGTTGCGCATGCTGGAGCACAAACTGAAGGCGGTGTCTTCTAAGTTTCAAAAAGATGAAGAAAAGCAAGAAGCTTTTGTTTTGGCGGAGAAATTATTAGAGCGCCTACTTGGCGATGAACGTCTTCAAAAGATCCACTCAGAACAGCATTACATTTGTGCTACTATTCTGCAACCACGCTACAAAAAGGCGCTGGCAGGCAGAGCATTATTTCCTTTTGGTGATGAAGATGTTACAAAGTACAAACGTTGGCTAGCCTTGTCAGCCATGAGGTTTGAAAGAGAACGGCAGAAAATTGAAGGAAAAGGCAGTACATAAGCATCAGCAGGCCATCCCCAGTCAAAAGAATCCACTTCTGCACCTGTGGCTGTGGCAGAAGTGACCTCTCAGCAGTTAAAGACACCGGCAACCGGATCATCTGCACCAGACACAACAGAAACATTGGGTGCAGAAGAGGATTGGCTAACTGAGCTTGGGTTTGGTTCTCAAAAGGTCCGAGCAAAAAGTAAGCAAAGTGGAGGAACCGCGGAGAACCTTCAGTCGATGGTGCAGGACTATCTGAATGACTCAACAGAGGTCTATGTTAATGCTGACCCATTGGCGTATTGGCATGGGAAAAAAGAATTGTGGCCAGAGATCACCAACCTGGCTATAAATTACTTGTCTTGCCCACTCACAAGTGTGTCTTCTGAACGTGTTTTCAGTGCTGCTGATGGCATTGTAACTTGCAAACGGACCCGCCTCTCACCCAAAAATGTGGAGAGGTTAACAATGATCAAGATGAATCAGCACCTCATACCACCAGATTACAAAGTACGAGAATACACGCAGGAAGAAGACGAGGAGGACAGCAACTTAGATGAGGGAATTTCTTCTGTTAGGTGACACTGACCTACTCCTGCCTGAATTCGCAGAGTATGAGGACGAACTCTTATTCCCTGACACCGAGCCCTGAAAATGAGCCAATGAATCAATAACTTTCTTTTTCGTCCTTATTCACTTTTATTACTGTGTGTATGTCTTTCGTTGTTTTGCAAAGTCAATATAAATAAAAAATGTAATCACCAAAACAAGCCCATAAGCAGAACTGTCTTCACTTATTTGCTTATTGATTTGAAGGTGCCGCAGTCTATATTGTAAGTAATATGAGATTTTCCATTTTGGCTTTTTGGCTGTTTGGGGGTCTTCTACTTGTTTTCGCCTGGGTTGACGGCTATGGGGCCATTGCTGGGAAGGTCTAATACCGGATAAAACTGTTTTGGACAAAATCCATAAGGAAAAAGTTTTTGCATTTTCTGACATTTCGCTCACTGTAGCGTTTTCGGGGGCCTGTTTGGGGGGCTTCCTGGTGTTTGTGGGTGGGTTTCGGGGTCTGGGAGCACTGCTGGGTATGGATAGTTTTGATAGCAAGAGGTTTGAAGGAAATCCATGGAGGCAGAGGGGAGTTAGGGCCTAGCTGCAGAGCGCGCGCTGAGTGATTTTGGAAATTTCCCCAAAAGTGACAAAGTCCCCATTTTTGTACTTTCGCTTTTTGGCTGTTTGGGGGTCTTCTACTTGTTTTCGCCTGGGTTGACGGCTCTGGGGCCATTGCTGGGGAGGTCTAATATCCGGAATAAAACTGGTTTGGACCAAATCGGAGGCTAAATATTTTTTTGCGTTTTTGCTGACTTGCTTGTCTTTGAGGTGCTCTTTGGGGGTGTTCCGGGTGTTTGTGGGTGGGTTTTGGGGTCTGGGAGCACTGCTGGCACAGTCTACTTTTGATTGCATTTGCTTTTCAGGAAATCCATGGTGGAAAACGGGAGTTATGACCTAGCTGCACAGCGCGTTTGGACAGAAGGCCGAAAAATATTGTAAGTAATATGAGATTTTCCATTTTGGCTTTTGGCTGTTTGGGGGTGTTGTGCTTTTTTGCGGGTGGGTTGGCGGGTCTTGGGGCATTGCTGGGAAGGTCTAATACCGGATAAAACTGGTTTGGAGAAAATCCATGCGGAAAAGCCTTTTGGCACTTTTTGTGACTTAGGGTTCGTTAGGGTAGCCCTAGCCGCAGGATTGTATGTGTTTCGGGGTGTTTTAGAGCACTCGTGGGAATGTGTAATTTTGGTTGCAAGTGATTTGAAGAAAATCCATGGTAGGAAAGGGGGGATTTGGCATAGTTAAAGAAAGCGTTTGCCACTATTTTTAACTTAGGGCTCGTTAGGGTTAGCAGTATTTGTATTGCATGTGTTTGGGTGGGGGGCTGTTTGTGGGGGGGTTTGCGAGTCTTGGAGCGATGCTGGGTATGGATACTTTTGCTTGCTTGCAAGTGCTTTGAATACAATCCATGGTGGGTAAGGGGGGATTTGGGCCTACTTTTACTTTCAAAGTACGTTTTGTCACCAGTTTTCTACTAGGCCTCGTTTTTTGAGATCTGATTGGGGGTCTTCTACATTTTTGCGACTGGCTTTAGTAAGGGTCTGGGTGGGAGCACTGCTGGGAAGGTCTAATTTTGTTCTAAAACACAGTTTATAGTACACCTAGCTTGAGGGGAAAGATCCGCTAAATTAATTTGCCCATACTTATTTATCCTTCAAAAGGAGACTCAGACAGAGTACGCACTTTCAAAAATATTGTACTGTCTATTAGGAAACTCAAAGTGTGACTTTTTGCACTACACAGCTTACATACCTTATATTTTGTTTGTCAGTGGTGTTCTAATATCACCGCCTGTTTTTCCATCAATAATTACAGGCCGGGTTTCAGTCTGTTCAATGGGAAAAAAAGGATGAAGTCAGGCTTCACATTAGCGAGCCGCAATTCAGCATCCGCCAGGCAGGCAGTGGACAGGGTGTCTTCTGGTCACCAACATTGATGGACGGAGTGTCAGCTGGAATGGAGGAGTCCCGCTAATAAGAGGAATGGTTTGATGCATGCAACTTACCAAATTCAACAGGACAACTACAACAATATACAGATACAGTATCCATTCTTTTCTAATAATCTTTAAAGTTATGTTATTGCTGTGAACTTCTATGAGTGTGACTCTGCATTTCTTGGATCTCCATTCTCTGCTTCTAAATTCATCCCTACAGCCATTCTATAGGTTTTACTTCTGCTATTTTTTAAACCTAATTTAATGTAAGAAGTGTTTCTCTGAGTGCAGAGATAGGCAAGTGAAAACGCTGCAGCCCTGTACTGTCGCATTCTGTCATTCACGGTTGTCGAAAATAGTACTTACTTTTCAGTAACCATGCATGCAGTCGTGCATGCACTTCCTTTATGTCACTTTAAAGATGTATGGTTAGCTTTGTACCCAAAGATTTCTTTATCTTCAATAATTGTTTGTCCATGCTGTGCTTTTTTTTCTTCTCTCAACAAAACTTACCCAAAAAAAAACCATTCCCATCCATTTTCCAAACCCTAACCCTCTTCCCCCGGGCAGTGTGGTTTTGATTGATGTGTGACTAAATGACAGCAATAATTCCACACTCTTGCTGGGGAGGATAAGGTCATAGCAACAGGCTGGTGAAGGAATCCGAGGATATATATTCTATTCTTACTTAGCTTGACACTCAGTCACTATTGGCAAATGAAAGCAGATTTTCATGGGCGCCATCAACTTGATAGGTCATCAAGATTAGAACATCCTCCTCCTAGAAGTGGCAAATTATTACGCTGCTGTGTCCTTCACCTTCGGTACTATTTCTTGTAGTAGTAGCCAATGTCAAGTAAATTCAACGCAAGTACTAGTTATACTTTCAATACTTTACCATTTGTTAGGCTACATTGTGGCACTGTTCTAGTGTACTGTCACCTGCTATATTCTCTATCGTACCGTTCTAATGCTACGGTAAGGACAAACAAGGTTTCATTTTCTTTTTTTTTCAGATACTGCAACTGCCACTGTGTAACACCACTAGTACCAACGCAATGATGACATTTCATCCGCCCAGGATTGCCAACCTTAATCGCCATTTGCCGTGCAGCCAGCCCTGTGCCTAGCCCTATTCCAAAACACAAATTACAGGTAAGATACGCGTTTGGGGGGAGGAAGTATAATGGAGTATTAGGAGAGACGAGAGACTGACGCTAGTACTAGTAAAGTCCTAGGACTATTGAATTCACTTACTCTGTGAGAGGCACTTAGTTTTGAAAACATTTGGGCAATTAATTACACAACTTGAATCAAGATGCCACTTCAGTTTCACGAAAACAAAGTTACTGTTAAACCCCCACCCACCAGCCTCAAAAGCAGTAAAAAAAAAAACACGTATGCTGAGATAAAGTTTAAAGTATATTTATATCCCTGACAAAAATAATCTCCCACAAGACCCAAACCACCCCCACTCCCTAACCCCAACGAATGTCCTTGAAAAGTCCAAAAAAGTGAAAAAACCCAACTCCCAATTCCCACCCCCCAGAAGTCTTTAAAAAAGGGGCAAGGGACAGTCTCTCCTCCTACTGCTGGCTACTGCTGTTGACTTTCCGGGCCAGGTCGAAATGCTCCTTGCGGAGGGTCTCGAGTAGGGTTTTCGTGTTGAGCAGCTCCTGCTCGAGGTAGGAAACCCTCAGGGAAAGGCGGTGCATCCGTTTTTTGCTACTGCTGTGGGGGGCAGCTGATTTCTTTGCTGCTCGGCGGTGGCGGGTGGCTGCGGCAGCGGTACCCCGGCTCCGTACCGCTGGAGACCTTCTGCGCTGACTGGGTGTCCCAGGGAGCACGGAGGAGGATGCAGCTGTGCCGGTAGATGTTGTTGTAGACTGCGTGTCCCCCTCCTACTGGGCCACCAGCCGCTGATATTCAGCGACAGTGGCCTCCAGCCTCCGTTGCCGGGCCCGTGAAGCCAGCTCCTTCCGGGTTGGTTTGGAAGGAGCATCTATATGAAGAAAGAAAGACATAGTCTGTAACCAATGCTCTTTAAGATTAACACAAAATGATTCAGCAGAAAGTTGTGTCACAGTAGAACTAGCAACTTGCAAGTGCAGTACATAACTATTGTGGCCAGTATCTATCTAACCTCCCACTTCTTCACCCTTGCTCTAACATTAGTGGGACTTTAAGGAATCAATTCTACGAGCACTATGGACTCACTTCATTAGAGTCGACTATGACAGTACACCAGTCTTATTCTTCTTTTTCTCTCTTGTTTAGCAAAATTGGTACGTTAACTTCTGCAAGCCGGCATAATGCCAGCGCAGTCAACTTCCACCCGAGAAAAACAGACGCCCGCCATGATGAGTGAGACAGACTTGCATTACTGTACCAGTCCAGTACATGCAGGTGGTGATGCTCTTACTTTTCTATCATGGGTGGCACTGAGAATACTCTGTTACAAGGGATACTGCTTAATTAATTTAACTTTCACCCTACAGTGCCAATGAATACTAGAAAAGGAAAATGAAGAGGATAAATAATCTGATTATCTATCACTGCACATGGTATGTATTCGCTTACAAATGGGATGACTTTAGGTGCTTTGCTTTTTATTGAGTGAACCGTGATACACCCACACATGAATGACCGAGTTCTACTAAACTTATTAACAGAGGTAGTGACTAGTGAGTGGCCATCATAATAGCCAGATTTATGCTGTGCTTGCAATACAAACTACTGCTACTATTCATTTTAGTATTCGGACAAAATTACAACTTCTTTTCCTTGCCTTTCTTACACTGGGACGGACGTGCGGGTGCAGTGTTACATGCTCTTCAAAGTAACACTTAGTTCATCCAGTGACCGTCTACTCTCGCTAGATACACATATGCTATCTAAGAGTCAGATAGTACCATGATCCAGGCATCCATCCATTCAAACTATGGGGCAGATTAGGATTGCGGATTTCCCGCATCCTCCGGGCCGGCGGAATCCACCGCCGGCCCGGAGGATGTGGGAAATCCGCAGCGGACTGAAAAAGACCCCCCGCCAGATTAGGATGGCTGGGGGATAGTTTTTCAGTCCGCAGCTTTTCCGCTTCGGGCGCCTCCCGTCTGCGGCGGAAAAGCACTAACATGGCTGGCGGTGTCTATCAGACACCGCAAGCCATATTAGGATGTCTGGAGGAACATGCCTTTACACGGCAGCATTTCCGCCGTGCAAAGGCATACGGATTTTCCCAGGGGTGAAGGGGGGGTGGGGGGTGCACATGGGGGGTACCTATGGTACCCCCCTGCATTTGCCTGCACAAAGCGGCAGGCACCGCGCGGTGCCTGCCGCTTTGTGCATGCAAATGCACAACTTACATTTTTATCATTGCGGCGGGTGCTGCTTCAAGCAGCACCCGCCGCAATGATAAAAATACAGGATGTGACCGCCAGGGTGGCGGTCATGTCCTAATTACCACGGAGGGACTGCCGCTGCCCCTGCGGACGGTCCCTCCTACTCTATGGTGGCGGACGGACTCAGGTCCGTCCACCATCATAATAGGCCCCTAAATGTCAATCATTCTTCTTCATGTCTCTCATCTGGACAAACCTTACGTTTTCTCACGGGGAGCAGCCCACTATGCAGTCTGTAATCTCAATAAGTAAGGAATATAAGAGCTGCTTACCACTGCCCGCCACTACCGTGGCAACCCGCACAGCAGTTTGGTCCGGCACTTGCACCGCCTCCTCCCCAGAACTTTCCTCCTCCGCGCTGGGCCCAGCACCAGATGTTCCACCTACAAAGTACATTTAAGAATGTTAGATGTCATAGACCTACACCACTCACTAGTATTTTGTCTAGGAATGAAGAAATGTGAATACAGAAACCAATATAATAATTTGTGACTGTTTACTCTAAAGTAAAAATGTCCCTTTTTCCAGGGAAGGATGTTGTCTTGCTGCATTTTTTGGCACAACTGATGAATGCTTGCTTTTTAACACGCACCATTTTCCTCATAACAGACAGAAGCTTCACTTCTAAGAACAAATCATTAGGACGAAGGGACCAATGATTCAGCACCAAAAAGAAAAATGAAAATTCAAACCAGGTGAGGGCTCGGCTCGCCCACAATAAATGTGTGAAATAAAAAATGACTAAGCACTTTTCCATTTTTAATGAACCGTTTATGTTTTATGACAAGCTTGATTTTAATAAATATTTTTACTTTTAATAAAGCTTTAAAACTTAAATAGACTATGTGGTTTTTGGTCATGAGTGAATGAGCAAAAGGTTTTGCAATTAGCAAGCATGAGTCCGTGCCTCGGACACTTCTGGACTCTGACTCCGTACTCTTGTCCTGCGTTGGATAATCATCATTGGGGATCAATCATCGATGAATTCGGGAGCTAAATGACTCTGCCACACTATCTAGTCAGTAAGGAGATTGGGGGTTCTTCAAAGTCTGAAATCACTGAGGCATGTGGAAAGAAAGTCTACCTGCGCCTATTATAATTGATAAACAATGCACTATTTAGTGTTCATAGTTCGGTTTGTGCAGATTTGTCCCTGCAACAGTAGTAGAATGGATTGTCCTCCTATCCAAACCAAAAGTAAAGTAGTATCTTATTCTTTCTGGGTGGTCATTCACCTTTTTATTGTTGGTAATTGTCAAAGCATAAACATTTAGAAGACTTGAAAAGACATTATGGACAATCCCAGAGGACTGCACAGAGCTATTGCTGACTAGAATGGGAGTTTCGTTTTACACCTTTTGCCAAATGTGCAATCTTAGTTAGCTACACAGACAGACTAATAAGAATAATCTAGTAATACCACAGGGAGTCATAGTCGAGGCAGGATAAGAATTTAGATACAGTCTACAAGAAGATCAAAGACGATTTAGAAAAAAATCGAATGAGGAACGCTAGGAATAAATAGGTACTCTATATTAAAATTAAAACTTACCGGGGCCAGCAAAGGAGGCCTCGCCTGACCGATCCTGGCCTTGTTCAACAGCAGCAGCAGCCTCCTCCAATGCCCTCTTGCCCCTGGGGGAGCTGATGTACAACATGAAAGAAAGAAAGACCAGAAAACATGGATGATATTTGTCAACCAAATCAAACATTTGAAAAGAACAATAACAAAATATTTTGGCAAAATAGCAAATGGACAAGTATTCCACGGGAAATATTGACCTATCTCATGTTGTCTACTACGATATTAGTATTGCTTGATTTGCGGACCGTCGACTTGGAAAGTTATGTAACTCACTAAACAAACTACTAAAAAGGTTCGCCTAGGACTGGCAGGCAGCAGTCCGCAGCACCCGAAGTGACAGACAAAGTCCATCGTGATTGCAGATCAGCGACAACACTAAAAAGTTTCCTACTACATTAACCAGCCAATAAAATACTCAAACTATCAATCCACCACCACTATTTCTTCTTATTGCCAGGTGTACAAAGGAAGGACTGGACTTGAGTCTGTAGGGGCTGATTTAGAAGCCCCTTGCAGCTCTTTTGCTCCATTGTTGCGTGAATTTTGTGACGCAGCGGCAGAACAAAAGAGGCGCCAATTATGCGGCGTATATTAACAACGTGACGCATATGGGAGATGCATCACGTTGTAAAGCCCTGCGCCATCAGGGGGCGTTCCGGCGCAAGGGAGGGCGTTCCTGCGCAGGAACGCACCCTAAAAGTGGCTGAGGGAAATCTACAAGATTTCAATCAGTCACTTTGAGGACAATGATGCGTGACTCAAACACTGCGCCTGCTTGAAGCAGCCGTACAGCTTGACGCAGCATTGGGGAGATAGGGCAACCCATAGCATTGCTGGAGCTGCGCCATCGTTGCGACGCAACTCCAGCAATGCGCCGCCTTTACGGCACAGATGCGTAACGCTTCGGTGACGTTTTGGGCCCATGGTGCGCCACATTGTAAATACGGCGCACCATGGGTGGTGGTGGCGTGGCGCACAATTACTGGCGCATCCCTGCTACTTTGCAGGGATGCGACGGTAATGAAAAATCTGACCTTTAGTGTCTAGCATTACGCAGTTCTTTAAACTACAATCATACATAATTTCACCGGCCAATGAAATGAACACAAAATCGAAAACAAATAAGCATAGTAGCAACGCTACTGAGAAGGAGAGCAGTGCACCTGAAATGCACAGAAGATTTTGAAATATAATTTACCTACAATGTAAGCAGCAGCATTATTGCGCTTGGTAAAAAACAAAAATTTGCAATATAATAACACACAGAGCAGGAGAAAACAGAGTAGTAAAGAAATAGCTACTACTACTCACCAAGCCCGGGGATCTCAAGGCCGAGCAGGTCCAGCAGATCGCGTTCCCGGTCCAGGAGATCCGTCCAACGGTGGGTGGCCTGGTTGTAGGTGCGCCGGACCCGAGAGTGTTGGTACATGGCCCGGCACACCTTCTCCCACCGCTTCCGGCGCTCCCGGATCCCGTACCCGCTAGCTATCTTGCCGCCTGCCATGATGGTCCTGGGGAGGCGGCGCTGAACATAAAAAACTAGTGCGGCCACCTCCTCCGCGCTGAAGATCTCCCGGGCTGTGACATTCTACCCCCTCAAACGCCCGCACGGGAGCCGGGCACGGGGTGCGGGACCCTTCCCCTTCTCAGGATGCTTCCCGGCTCCCTTTACCATGGTCTGGGCAGAAAGGAAGCTAAATAATAAAGAAGAAATAGAATAGGGAAGAAGAAAAGAGTTTAAAAAAGTAGTTTAAAATTAACCAAAAGTAGCAGAAAACACAAAAATATAGAGCTAGAAAAATAGAGGGATAGATAATAAGTAAAATAGATTAAAAAAAACTTCAAACAAGCAAAGGATGGCAGAGATTCAGAGAGGATACAGAAAGCCTGCCCAGAACCATAGCAATGAATGAGAAACAAGATGGCCGCGCCCGTTCACGACCACGTGGGTAAGTTCGCGCGAGATTTTCCTCGCGATCACACGCGAAATTGTACTAGCGAGCCGCACACTTTGCGAGATTACACATAGCGCCCGGAAACGGAATTACGTCACGCAAACAAGATGGCCGCGCCCATGTACGACCGCTAGGGTAACTTCGCAAACGTTGCGCTACAAGCGGCTTGCGAACATGCAAAAAATCACGCGAACAAACACGCCGCAAAAAAACCAAATCGTGTATTCGCATGAATTTGCGGCTTCCGAAATCGATCTTGCACGAATTCGCGCCCCGCGAATCGCGCGAAATTGCAGAAAAACGATTTTTGCAAAACTGAAACCACTCAGCAGGTGCAAAAGTTCAATCTTAACATTAGTAACCATTCCCTCTAGTGCTGCGTGAAGGGCCCCTCCAGAGTTCAGTTGCCTATTTGCAACTATTCTATGACCCTGCTCTGACCCTCACAGCAGGCTCATAGAATAGCTACAAGTAGGCCACAAAGGTCCTGTGAAAAAAAATTGCACTGCAACAGAAAGCAAATTACAGATAAGGAAGCAGGTGCCAGACTGGCAGTTTAAATTCAGTGACACATTAATCAACCCCAAATTAATTCATGTCAGTTGACGCAGGGCAGGTGTGCTTGCCTTTTTTCACCCCCATAATCTACAGTGATAAACAAACCAGAGGGTGGCAGTGATGTACCAGAGGGTGGCATGGGTGTACCAGAGGGTGGCAGTGGTGAAACAGAGGGTGCTGTGAACCTATGATGATGAACCAGAGTTACCAGACGTAGAAACAACATAGTCGCGGCCGTTGCGAGCCGACAAGTAAGTTCGCAATTGCGAACTGGTACAAAACCCTCGCGAACTGGCAGAAACCCTTGCAAACACAAAAAAAATCCACAAATTCGCGAGAGTTTGCGGATTTTGCGGATTGCGAATACGCAAATACGCACATTCGCGAACGCCAGATTCGCAAAATTCGCCCATGCTTAATAATTATTTATCTTTTCACTTTTTACGTATAAATCAACTAATCTAGTTTGATGCTTATAATGACTTCGTCGACAACACATACAAGTAAAATTAGGCCTTTCACTTGATTTCACCTTAAACCTGGTAATTTCCTGCTCAAACTTTTCTATACTTGAAATCTGTACATTGTCTTCCATATTACCTTGAATTTCTGTGTCAATTTCTACACTGTCCTCTTTTTCACCAAAATAACAAATCTCAATTTCTTCACAAATCTTCTTCAAATCTAATTCAGTTCCATGCAAAAGAGCACTGTTTAATTGTTTAAGCTTAAGTGCTGGACTTTTTGCATAATACAACCTTCTCACTAATTTCCTCATTTTGTTATGATGCACTGCTAACATCCTAAAATGATGAAAAAAACTCTGACAGACTTTTCTAGAAAGACAAGCCAGTGAATGCCCTAGCAAACCTGTGTTTTCTCTCACTCTGCAAGGATCTAAGTCTTGCAACATCTTTATTTTCTGTTTTAGACTTTTCTTACTATATGTACGTAAGAAATTACAAAACAAATCGATTGATTCCTGTCGCACACTACAAATACTACTAAACTTCCAAGTGTACACTGGACCCTTAGTACGTCTCCCTAAAACTTCTTCAGTTAACACCTCTTCTGGTTCTCTAGGCACAAGTTTCTCTTTTTCAATCGGACAACCGTCTTTCACCTCACGTGCTCGACCACTGGTGTCAACTGCATGCACTAAATCATTCTCCTGGAAGTAACTCTCCTCATTAAAAAATGGCTCACAACTTGGACTGTGCATCCATTCTCCAGAAAAAACTTTACAAAAATTAGTCCGATTAATTACTCTTTTCCATCTACTGTTTGATTAGAAAACATCAATTGTCTTGTTAAGTGTCCTAATTCTATTGATTATTAAAATAAATATTTTTTTCTTAACTTCAAAAGCCTGATCAACAATCTTCTCTACACTTTTCTTTTTCTTATAAAAAGCAGCTCTCTGTTTACCTTTCCTAATGTTTTTTAACAAATTTAAAACCACCCTATTGCGAAACATTCGTTTACGAATGTCCCTAAATTGATTCTGCCTTCTATTCCTATACATATTATTCTCTCCTGCTCCAGTAGTAACATTTTTGGGGGGCCTCTCCTTCCTTTTCAAATTTGCTCTCTCCCGCTCTTTATCCACATTTTGACCAACATTTTTTTTATCTACATATGTTCCGTAAAAAAGACTTAGTTGTCTTACCAGGAGCTTTTTTCCTGTTTTTTGAAGTATTTGTTGCAGAGGAGTGCTGTAATTCCGTTGCTGTTTTTGATTTTTCCAGCTCGGCATCTTTCCTTCTCCTCTGGTTTGAGGGCATATTTCCTTACTATTGAAATCTTGATTTCAATCTGTGGTAAAGAAAAAAATAACACATTATAGACCACTATTACCAAATAACAAAGCAATGACAATAAGCAAACGATATAAACACTAGTTTACAACATATCTAAGTTTATATCACAGCAACTATGTAACTAGGAGTAAGACAAAGAAAAAGAGCTAGAGGAACTAACACAAAAAGACAGAGAGACTCAGACAAAGAAACAGGTTGAGGGAGTAAAACATAGAGAAGGAGAAAGATAGAGAGAGTGTATAATATGTTGTAAGACAGAGAAAGAATGTAATAGGGAGAGGGAGTAAGTCAAAGAAAGGGATAAAGGTAGTAAGTCAGAAAAAGGGTGTAACAGGGTGGAAGACAGAGAGAGGGTGTAAGAGGATGTAAGACAGAGAGAGGGTGTTAGAAGGTGAGAGGATGTAAAAGAGAGTAAAAGAGAGAGGCTGTAAAAGGGAGAGAGAGAGCGTAAGTTTGAGAGAGGGTGTAAGAGGAAGTAAATCAGAGAGAGGATGTAACAAGGAGTATGTCAGACAGAGGGTGTAACACAAACAGAGGAAGAAAATAAAAAAGTCAGAAAGAGGGAGAGAGGGTGTAAAACAGACAAAAGGTGTAATAGGGAGTAACTCTGGGAGAGAATGTTACAAAGAGAAAGGTTGTAAGACGGAGTAAATCAGGAAGAGGATGTAAGAGAAAGTATGACTTACAAATTGCTGTAAAAAAGAGAGAGAGGGAATAAATTAGAGACAGGGTGTAAGAGAAAGTAAGTCAAAGAGAGAGTGTAACAGAGTGTAACACAAAGTCAGGATGTAAAAAGCAATAAGTCAGAGAGAGGGGACAGGTGGAAAAATAGAGTAAGTCAGGAAGAGAATATAATAGAGACTAATACATTGTTGATAATCTTTGATAAAGAAATGTTAGTGCATAAAGGAATTGTATTGTCTAAATGAGTGAGGTTTCAGTAGTGTAATCAAATGCTTATACATATGACCTATGCTCTGTTTTGTAAATGTTATTTAAAAAAAGATTTCAGGCACATGTATTGGTTTTACATTATTGACAAGCATTAGATAGTATCTGCATGATTAAAAAACAATATTAGCACATTTCACAATCATGTTACCTGTGTTTTCTCAGATTAGTAAGCATATTGTGCAGATAAGGTGAGGCCTGTCCAGGGGTGCAAAGGAGATGAGGCCTGTGTCCATGAGTGCAGTGGGGAGGACTGACCTCCCCCGACCCTTGGACAAGCCTTACCTCATCTGTGTCCTCTGGACAGGCCTCACCTCATCTGCACAATCTACTTCCTAATCTGAGGTAACACAGGTGACATCATTGTGAAAGGTTCAAATATATTTATTTAATCATGCAGACACTATTTATTCCTTGTCAAAAATGTAAAAGCCATTGATTTGCCCCAAAATCGTTTTTTAAATAACATTTTAGAAACAGAGCGCAGGTTCTATGTACAAGCATTCAGTGTCCATGAGTGCAGTGGAGAGGACTCGCCTCCTCTGACCCTTGGACAAGCCTTACCTCATCTGTGTCCTCTAGACAGCCCTCAATATATTGGGTATAATTGATGGTAACTGGGTGCAGATGAGGTGAGGCGTGTCCAGGGATGTAGATAAGCTGAGGCCTGTCTAGGGGTGCAGATGAGTTGAGGTCTATTCAGGGTTGCAGATCAGGTGAGGATTGTCCAGGGGTGCAGAGGAGGTGAGCCCTGTATTAAAGAGTGTAGTGGAAGAGAGTTCTGTCTAGGGGTACAAAGGAGATGAGGCCTGTGTCTAAGAGTGCAGTGGAGGATAGGCTTCATGAACTCTAGTCCACTCCACTCTTAGACACAGGCCTCACCACCTATGCTCCCCATGAAAGGCCTCTCTCCCACTACAGTCTTGAACACAAGCCTCACCTCCTCTGCACCCCTGGACATGCCTCACCCCATCTGCACAATCTACTTCCTAATCTGAGGTAACACAGGTGATATCATTATGAAAGGTTCAAATATACTTATTTAATCATGCAGACACTATTTATTCCTTCTCAAAAATGTAAAAGCCATTGATTTGCCCCAAAATCGTTTTTTAAATAACATTTTAAACACAGAGGCAGGTCCTATGTACAAGCATTCCATTTTACTACTGAAACCTCACTATTTCACAAAATACAAATCCTCTATCAACAAGTGGAGGATAGGCTTCATGAACTCTAGTCCACTGCACTCTTAGACAGAGGCCTCACCACCTATGCTCCCCAGGAAAGGCCTCTCTCCCACTACAGTCTTGAACACAAGCCTCACCTCCTCTGCACCCCTGGACATGCCTCGCCTCATCTGCACAATCTACTTCCTAATCTGAGGTAACACAGGTGACATAATTGTGAAAGGTTCAAATATACTTGTTTAATCATGCAGACACTATTTATTCCTTCTCAAAAATGTAAAAGCCATTGATTTGTCCCAAAATCGTTTTTTAAATAACATTTTAAACACAGAGGCAGGTCCTATGTACAAGCATTCCATTTTACTACTGAAACCTCACTATTTCACAAAATACAAATCCTCTATCAACAAGTGGAGGATAGGCTTCATGAACTCTAGTCCACTGCACTCTTAGACAGAGGCCTCACCACCTATGCTCCCCAGGAAAGGCCTCTCTCCCACTACAGTCTTGAACACAAGCCTCACCTCCTCTGCACCCCTGGACATGCCTCACCTCATCTGCACAATCTACTTCCTAATCTGAGGTAACACAGGTGACATCATTGTGAAAGGTTCAAATATACTTATTTAATCATGCAGACACTATTTATTCCTTCTCACAAATGTAAAAGCCATTGATTTGTCCCAAAATCGTTTTTTAATAACATTTTAAACACAGAGCGCAGGTCCTATGTACAAGCATTCCATTTTACTACTGAAACCTCACTATTTCACAGAATACAAATCCTCTACCTTGCAAATGCTAATACCAAGCATTATCAAAAAACATGACAGAAACCAACAGCAAAGAAGCTCAATGTGCTTCCTAATCTGAGGTAACACAGGTGACATCATTGTGAGAGGATCAAATATATTTTTTTAATCATGCAGACACTATTTATTCCTTCTCAAAAATGTAAAAGCCATTGATTTGCCTCAAAATCGATTTTTTTTAATAACATTTTAGAAACAGAGCGCAGGCCCTATGTACAAGCATTATATTTCACTACTGAAACCTCACTATTTCACAGAATACAAATCCTCTATCTTGCAAATGTTGATACCAAGCATTATCAAAAAACATGACACAAACCAACAGCAAAGAAGCTCAATGTGCTTCCTAATCTGAGGTAACACAGGTGACATCATTGTGAAAAGTTCAAATATATTTCTTTAAGCATGCCGACACTATGCATTCCTCCTCAAAAATGTAAAAGCCATTCCTTTTCCCCAAAATTATTTTTCACATCACATTTAAGAAACACAGCACAGGTCCTGTGTACAAGCATTCCATATCACTAATGAAACTTCATAATTTTACAAAATACAATTCCTCTATGCAGTAAAAACTTTTTACCAAGCATTATTAAAAAACATGACACAAAGCAACATTAAAAAACCACAACTTGCTTCCAAATCTTCTCCATAGAGTATACAAGTCTCTATCTATATTAAATGAATCATTACTCACCTTTACAAATGCTTTGGGAGATTGAGAACAGTGTCAGACACACACACCAATATTTCTTTAGCAGAGCAAAAGGTATGTACTCCAAGCACTGCAACCATGAATGGCTCAGAAAACCTCTAATTCTACACACATATTGCTCATGGTAACCAATCAAAACTCTTCCCTCTCTATTTTCAAGCCAACACCCTTCCCCCCCTCAGCCCTTTCTGCCTGTTACCATAGCAACTCCCTCCTCACTGAGCTCTCAGGTTTAAAAGTTTATTCTACAATGTTGCAAATGAACTTAGCAAGGATGTTTGACCTCTCAATACACCCGCTTATCCGCTGCAATCTTTCTTTAAATGACTTTTTCTTAACCATTCAAATTACTTCTTTCACAGAACAGAACCATGCACCCTAACTTCCAGTTTTCAACTATCTGAATCCACCAATCATTGCTTGTGATTCAAGAACACTGAAAACTCCTACTGTTCCAACTGCCATTTCATTCCCACACTTCATCTGACTGCACCAGAACCTCCTCTTACCATGTATTCTGTCTGGATTATTGGACATAGCTACATCCACTGGGCTCAAAGGTATGCAGCTACCAGAAATTTTCACAACCTTGACTTACCAAATGTAGACATCAAATGGATTGGCCAAAGAGGATTGAGATGTCATCAATTGATACCATTGGTGAAAACCTTTTTGCATCTGCCACACCCTCACCTCATAATTCTGCACTGTGGTGGAAATGACTTAGGCACTTTGACTGGGGTAGGTCTGGAAATGCTTTTAAAGGACACCTTTGAGCAATTGATGGCACTTTTTCCTCAAACTGCCTTGGTATATTCCAATATATGTCAAAGACAGAAATGGAAGTGGTCCAACCAATTTTGTCCACAATTTGAGAAAGCACGGAAACATGTGAATAAATCTGTTTCTGTTTACATGAGAGACTATGGAATGGGTTCAATATACAACAATAACTTGCGTTACAACATGCAAGATATCTACAGAGGAGATGGTGTGCACTTCTCAGATGAGGGGAATATAATATTCCTCCTGAATTTAAGACTGTGCATTGGTACCTACTTGTAGGTACCTAAATCAGCCACCCAACCCAAAAGCTCTTTTCAGGGCTACCCTACCTCTGATCACTCCAAATGATTATCTTTTTCTAACTTTTTTCACTATTTTTCACCAAAGTATGCTCCCCGGTACGCTCCCAGGTGCGCGTACCGGGCGCTTCCCCCACGAAAATTAAAAAAAACAATTGTTTTTTTTGGGCCTATATGGGCCTCCTAAGCCCCCCTCAGAAAACCTAGGGGGTCAGGGAGTGTCTACCGTGCCCCCTTTTACCCATTCCCAACGTTGTTTGTCCTCCATCTTGTGTCTCAAAATCTACCGAAACACAAGATGGAGGACTCCCGTAGCGCTGCCGGTGCGCGCACCGGTGAGCGTTCCCAAAAAAATTAGGAAGTTAATTTACATAAAAAGCACTGGAGAGACTTTCACCAAATATAGAATAGGCCCTACTACATACCAGTCCCTACCATTTTCCCAAATTTGATGGAATTCCATTGAGCCATTTGAGCTGTAGCCCTGTCTAAATATCCTGAGGTAAATTACATGACAAAAAAACATATGAAGTGTTAGGATTTACAATCAATTAAAATTTTACTTTCATTTTCTACTTTTTTTTCCTGACATTTAATTGGTTATGTACATGAATATACATGAACAATGAGAGGGAAACACAGCCATTTTGACTACAACTACCTGAGGTACATCTTGAAAGAATTTTCTCCATTTATCTTCATCACCTTTTAATAAGGTAAGTTGTTAATTTGTAAGGGGCACTTTAAGTTAATTTGTAAAAACGTTTTCTGATAGTTATTTACTGTCCCTCTGTTATAGTTATAGATTGAGATAGGCTTCTCTGTTATAGTTATGGATTGAGTTAGTCTTCTCTGGTATAATTATGAATTTACTTAAGCTTCTTCACATACACTTTTTAGATATTTCTACTTCCTGCCTAATACCATACACTGCCCAAAGATAACTTCCCTGTTAAAAACTCAGAAGTACCTGTCTAAACTTAAACCCAACACTGCCCTAACTCTACTGATATATTTATTTTTAATGCAATTTACAGCAAGAAAATGGAAGGAGAAGCAAATATTTCTTTCAAAATTGTTCTGGAAAACAATCCTGAGGAAGACTTTGACTTTATGAATCAGTCTCTAGACAAAAAGTTAGTTAATTGTGTGGAAGAAAATGGAATCATGGACTGAAAATGAGGACATTCCTAACGATATAATGTTGGAAGTTCTTTTAAATTTTGAAAAATCACAGCAATAAATGTTTATTTAATAATTAAAAATTGTTCTAGACATTATTCTTTTTTATATGTAATTAATGAAATAGTACCAAAATGAATATAATATAAAGTGAGACTTATAGTATACTGTGCAACTTTTTTGTGTTACATAGTAATTTTGCTCATAGTTACTTCCTTTCTCCCACTATATTATCTCCAATGTGTATTTAACATCTCTTTTTCATCTCCTGCCTCCATGGTGTTTCTGCTTTCCTGACAGACTATGGTATAGATTCCATATACCACAATAACTTCTGTAACAACATGCAAGATATCTACAGAGGAGACGGTGTGCACTTCTCAGATGAGGGGAATAGAATATTCCTCCTTAATTTAAGACTGTACATTGGAACCTACTTGTAGGTACCTAAATCTTACTTTATTGTTCTTTATTTCGGCAAAAGTATTTACCATAAAAGACATTTGTACATTGTAAAACATTTAAAATATTAAAATAAGCAGAAAAAATGTAATCAGATTGCAGTATAAATTGTTTGCTAAGCAGCCTTGATACATTTACTCCTAAGAGACCAAACAGCGCCAAGGTACTTGGCTACTGTAAATACAATGTGGTTGGACAAGTCAGTTTTAAGGACTCTGAAAGCGGCCGAACATTCAGTAAATTTCAGATTTCTACACAGAGGAATAATCCATTTCCTACGTGTCACATAATAAACAGGGCAGAAAAAAATTATATGGAGCTCAGTCTCATCAGCCAATTTGCACACAGGACATACACTATTAGCATGTTCACTCCACTTGCTTGTAAATACTCGCAGCGGAAGAGTCCCATGTCTCCATTGTAAATAGAGTTTCCTGAGCAGGGAGGGATAAAGATTATCTAGTACTGGCTCGAAGGTATAAGTGTCCTTAGTCCATAAAAATGAATCAGTTAGTGGCCCGTTATTTTGATGACGGTGCAGAGCTGTTAATTTGCAATCATGGTATGTTTTGGCCAATAACTTTTTGGGAAGCAGTGGGCAGGTGGTTATAGGGTCGGACCACAATTTCAAAAGGCCCAGACCCTCCAGCTCTGTTTTTATAAATTTCAGCCATTTGATTTCTCCCGCATTAGGGATTGCAAGCACCTCCTGGAGTCCTTGTCTGTAGCTCTTTAGTTCCGGGACAGACCATATCCTGAGCCAATATGCTAGTGGTCGGAAAGCCAGTTCTTCGTCAAGGGGTCGCATCCCAAGATCCATCCTTAGAGGAACAAGAGGAGTGCTGGGGGGAAGGGCTACAATCCTCCGGATAAACTTATTCTCCTCTTTTAGCAAATCCTGAGAAGGTGCATGACCCCAGAGCTCGCACCCGTACATGGCAGCCCCCCTTGCCTGTGCCCCATAGATCTGCAGTGGTGGGCCTACAGGCCGGATAGATGACTTATTATTACACAGAAGCTTCATAATGCCACCCGAGTACTGTGTCAATTTAAGGAGTGCTTTCTCTTGGTGGGTACACCAGGTCATTCTTTCATTTAGGATAATTCCTAGATACTCAAAGGTCCTCACCCTTTCCAGTCTCTTGTATGCAATAGTTGGGGTGGATCGGAGTTTTGGGGGGGGATTGAACACCATGAATTTGGTCTTTGAGGTGTTAATTTCTAGACCATATTCCTCACAAAAACCCGCAAAACCGTTGAGTACTCTCTGGATACCCATCATGGACTTTGAAAGCAGCAAGGTATCATCGGCGTACATGATCGCCGGTACTCGGGATCCTGCTAGCTTAGGAGCATCAGAGTTGGCCACCCCATTGAGGTGCGGAATAACCCCGTTGACGTAGAGGCAAAACAGGGCCGGTGCGAGTACACAGCCCTGCCTTACCCCCCTGTCAACGGGGAACCTATTTGACAAGGCACCATCCTTACCACACCTTACTTGTGCAAAGTTGTCAGTGTGGAGATGAATAATCATCTCCAGCAAGCCCTTGGGGACACCCAATTTGGCCAATACATCCCAAAGTTTTTTGCGAGGGACCAGGTCGAACGCCGCCCTCAGGTCCACGAATACAGTGTAGAGGCTGCCACCCCCCAACTGTACCGTTTTCCAATGAATGAGGGCAAGCCGAAAGACCTGGTCCATCGTTGAAACTTTCTCTCTAAAACCCGCCTGGAGTGGACTCAGTGTGTCATGTTCCGTCATCCATTCAGACAGACGATCCAGCAATAGCCTGGCGAATAGCTTTTGAGAAACGTCTATCAGGCTTATTGGCCTATAATTGGCCGGGAGCAGAGGGCAACCCCTTTTAAAAATGGGTACTATCTCTGCCCCCAGCCAAGTAGGGGGGATCATCATGCCCTTCAGAATAGCGTTAAACAACACCGTAAGATACGGGGCCCAAATTTTTGTTTCGTGTTTATATAGGTCACCTGGAAGCCTATCGAGGCCTGGCGCTTTTTCAGGCGCCAGTCCCATGATCGCCATAGTAACCTCTTCCAAGGTGAATCCATCCATGGGTGCCACGTTTTCGGTGTGTTGATCCGTTGTGTGTTCTGAAGGGGTCGCTAGTTGTTCAAAATTGTGTGGACTATATAGATTTTTTAAATGTTCCTCCCAAACTGCAGGTGCTATATTTGCTTCAACTGCGGGTAGGGGTTCTGCTGATCCGTGCCTAACAATTTGCCAGAATTTCCGGCTGTCACCAGTGTAAAGGGCGGCCGTCATATCAGACCAATTCCCCTCATCCCACTCTATTTTGGCAGTGTGTAGGGTGGATTTATAGGCAAGTCGGTTTGCCCTAATCTCGCTTAGGCTCTCCCTTGTTTTCAATGACTCTAACAATGCGGCCTTTGCTCTCCTGCAAGAGGCACTAAACCATGTGGCTCTTGTCTTCTTAGGTTTCTTAGGCCTAGACACAGGGTTTAGTACTTCTGTCAAGTTGGTACATAGCTCAGAGTGAATAACCCCAAGCACAGAGAAGTCAACAAAGTTGATTTCAATATTATTATTAGGTGACTTAGGTTCTTCTAGAACAGGAGGATCAGTGGGAGTAGCTAAGTGCTGATTAAGGGCCTCGACTTGTTCTAGCGCATTGACCACCGCTGCGTACAATCTTTGGATATTTTTGGGGTTCTCTAGGAGTTTCGGCCATTTAATTCTGCGCCTACTGCTTTGCAGGACCAAGGCAGCTGGGGAGGCTGAGTTTTCTTCTTCCCTATCCATAGGCAAACCCTGGGCCATAAATGTTAGTGAGAGAGCATTGTGGTCACTATCATTCCTAGAGACTATCCTGAAGTCCTGTACTTTATCCCAATCCTTCAACGAGACCATGATATAGTCTATTCTAGACTCATAGCCTGGCCTGTTGAAGGTGTATTTAGGTGGGTTGTCTCCTTCGATTCGGCCATTACATGCCCTCAATGAGTGGCAAAGCGTTAGGGAGGTAATTTGGGTGGCGATAGGTGTCCAAGCCTTTAGCGGTGGAGCCATCAGGGAAGGGATCCCCCAAAGATCATCCTCATCACTCGTGATACCCACTAGATGGTCTGGAAGAGGCTCATATTGGGTATTAAAATCTCCCCCCACGATAAGTGTGGAACTTAGGCTGGCGGAATCAAGGAATAGTGCTAAATCCTCAATTGTCTTCGAGGTTCCTGCTACCCCTACCTTTCTTGCATATACATTAATTAGTGCTATGCTTAGACCGTGTGTCCATTCCAACACTACGCACTGGATGTCAGCTGAGTCAGTTTTGCGAAGTGTTGCCCTGCAGCCAAGATGAGAAGCCACCCAGATCACAAGGCCCCCAGATGGGCGTCCCTTCCCACACCAGTTTGCCAAAGTTTCAAAAGAAGCATATCCCGTATGGGATTGCTTCTCCCTGGCCCATGTTTCTTGGAACAAACATATGTCGTGGCCTTCTATTAATTCCAGCCACTCAGGGGAGCCTATTTTATTAGCCAACCCTGCGATGTTCCAAGAGAGTATGGAGAGTCGGCCAGGGGTCACAGACTGATCAATGTCATTTTTCCCCTTAGAAGCCCCACTTGCCTTTAAGTGACTGTGTGAATAATGAGGCGTGCCTTCGTTTATCAGTAGGGTTGATTGAGACATTTCCTCTAGAGGAGAATTATACTAAGTAATTAAATCTCTTTTGACATTAAGTGACTTATTGATTGAAATTATTGGGCTGTGTATAGTGCCTGCAGGATGGTCAGTGGAAAGATCTTCTTCATGTCTATTCTCATCTGCGGATTGATTGGAATCTCCAGACCGCCAATGCGATGGGTTGGAGGCAAATCGTACCAAAGGGTGGGCAGAGCAGTTAGATAAGTCTACTTGAGGTAATTTAGTTGTGAGCCTATGAGAGAGTCAGTCCACTTCCTCAAGGCACCCAAATCTGTTGTAGACAGGGGCTCCTAGCCACCCGCTATGTGTGTTTGCCCATTGGTTGTTAGTCCCACCATACATACATTTCCTCTCTGGAATCCAACTCCAATTTCCTCCTGTGTTGTAGTGAGGAAGTGGAGGATAAAAGAAGGTTAGGGGTCTGGTTGCCATAGACGAATTCACGCTGTTATAATTCCAGGAGTAAATGTGGTGTGCGGTATTGGGATTTTCAAATGAGACAATCACACAATCACCATCAATGGTCTTACACGAGGTGCCTATCCAGGGTACCCGACGCACCATGAGAATTTTACTTCTCAGGTGGCTCGGTATGGGCCTGTAGGTGTTAAGCCAGTGTATACCTTTGTTTTTAAGTGACCCATAGTCTTCCTGTTGGTGATATGACAATTCTGGCACCCCCGTGAGCACGACTACATATGGCCTGACGTCAGGGGGGAGATCTACATAGCCCCTACAGTGGTTTATGTTAGGTGTTGCTCTCAATGTTGTTAAATAAGGGTTATTGTGCTCATCGGTGGTAGCTGTCTTAATCATTGTAGCAGGGGCAGGAGGGATCACCTGCTGATTTGCGTCTGCCGCTACCTTATTAGCAGGAGTATCATGGACACCCTTATGCCGAGGTTTTGGGATGGGTTTGGCTTTCAGGGCCTTTGTGGGGTTTGGGGCGAGTAATGGTGTGGCAACAAGTGGTGGTAATAATGTGTTATTGGTGGCAGTCGGTAGACAGGGTACTTTATCTTTATCGGTTACACTAAGAGTGGCTAGATTTAAGATGCTTTTTTCAATCTCTAACAACTGGGTTTCTATTCGTATTAGTCTGGCTTCGACGGGCGTTAAAAGTTTTTTAAGTGTACCCCACACAATTGTCAGGAATTCCACATCCTTCCCGTTTATAGTACAAAATGGAACCCCGCCATCCTCGCTATCAATTACAAGATTATTTAAATCACTCTGATCCTTTGAGTTTGCAACGCTGGGTTCTATTTCTGGATTGGGAGGAGGTTTGGGCGATGTGTTAGGCAGTGCCTTGATGGATAATTGGGCTTTAGCTACCTTAGCCTTTTTCCTTGAGTAGGCAGAGGTTTGTTTGCGCTTTCTTTTGAGGTTAAGATTAGGACCCTTTTGAATGGGGTGCGGAATCCTCCCGATATTTTCGTTAGATTTAGCAGTAGGGGCCGTCTTCAGCGGGGCTCCCTCACCAGTTATATCAAACCTAACCTCCCCGCTTGCTGGAGATGTTTGAGTTGGGGGTGTTGCTTGTGAGGCCTCCGCCTTAGATATGTGTGGCGTAAGTGCTGATGGCTGATGGATTTCGGCCTGTGTAACAAACAAAATAGGAGTAGGTTTATCTGTACGGTCTGGTGATTTGGCAAAAGCAAAATGCCCTAGAGAAGATTTTTTTGCCATGGCGAGTTCCTGAGATAACCTTCTCGCTGCTTCTAGTTCACAGGACACCCTACGTTGCATCTTGCCAATTTCCTTATCTATGGCAATATTGGTCCTGGAGATTAAATCATCTAAGGTTCCATTTTTTAAATTCCCCTTCGCAGCCCTACTTTTGTATTCTCGGGTCGACATACTGCGTGTTCTTAGGAGGGTTTTGGGTTGTATAGCTAGAGTCAAATTATAGAGCCAAGAGCTATGGGCCAGTCCAGTCTCAAACAGTCTCTAACGGCCTCAAACGGCCCGCTCTTTGCCCGGTCTTCGCCCCGTGCTGCGTCCCGCGCTGCGGGAGTCTGTAACTAAGATATATGGGGCGTGGTGGGCGGGGGGCGGGCCAGCAGGGAGAGCGGACCGGAAGCTGGCTATCGGTCACGCAGGGACTCCTGGTTGTTGGAGTCCCCGCTACACTCGCAGCCCCGCTGGAAGCCTCTTACCCGGAACCGCCTTTCCTCTTCTCTCCGTCGGTTGTGATGGCCCTGTGACAGCAAAGCGATGCGGCACCCGCGGAGCGGGTGCGGCGAGGTGTGGGCTGAGTGGGTAGGAGATACGCCGCTGGACTCCTCTCCTAACTGGTAGTACCTCCGAGAAAACAAGCTGCAATCCCACTGGAAGAAGGTGAGGGATGTTTTTAAAATCCTCAGGTGGGCGGGGGGCGGGCCAGCAGGGAGAGCGGACCGGAAGCTGGCTATCGGTCACGCAGGGACTCCTGGTTGTTGGAGTCCCCGCTACACTCGCAGCCCCGCTGGAAGCCTCTTACCCGGAACCGCCTTTCCTCTTCTCTCCGTCGGTTGTGATGGCCCTGTGACAGCAAAGCGATGCGGCACCCGCGGAGCGGGTGCGGCGAGGTGTGGGCTGAGTGGGTAGGAGATACGCCGCTGGACTCCTCTCCTAACTGGTAGTACCTCCGTGAAAACAAGCTGCAATCCCACTGGAAGAAGGTGAGGGACGTTTTTAAAATCCTCAGGTGGGCGGGGGGGCGGGCCAGCAGGGAGAGCGGACCGGAAGCTGGCTATCGGTCACGCAGGGACTCCTGGTTGTTGGAGTCCCCGCTACACTCGCAGCCCCGCTGGAAGCCTCTTACCCGGAACCGCCTTTCCTCTTCTCTCCGTCGGTTGGGATGGCCCTGTGACAGCAAAGCGATGCGGCACCCGCGGAGCGGGTGCGGCGAGGTGTGGGCTGAGTGGGTGGGCACTTAGTAGAGTTTGCTACATTTGAAAGTCTTTTTCTATAAATATCTCAGTGAAAGAGCTAAGGAGTGGCGAACACAGGGCTGGTCCCTGTGTAGTCCCGAAGAAGTGCTTGGGGTATGCACGAAACATGTCGACTTAGGAGTTGATAGGCACATCTGGACACATTAAGTTTAGGGCAGCCTATCTCCCCACCCCGTTTTTAATATTACCACCTAGAGGTCAGAATAAAGTTTATTGAAAACCTACTGGACAGGTATTTTTAACCCACATCACATAGTCCACTCCCCACAAATACACATGCACCACACATAGTCCTTAAAAGTGCTCCTACGTAACTTCGCAAGTCGTAGCACGCCCCAGCCCGTAGAGGACTGGGATGGCCCCAATGATGAAGCATGTCACTGTGGGGCAACCCCGGTGAGTGAGGGGACACCTAAAAAAGGAACAACTTTTCCTTTTTTATATACATTATACACAATCCCTACAGTCAACCCCAGTGAGTGCTGGCTGTGTTTTCTTCTAGCAAGGCTCTAAGGGATCTGGAAACAGAAACCTTTTTTGTTTGACTTAAATTATTGGAGGGCGAGCCTAGCTAATAACCCTCTAACTCCCTTCCCCATTTATTGATGGGTAGGAGATACGCCGCTGGACTCCTCTCCTAACTGGTAGTACCTCCGTGAAAACAAGCTGCAATCCCCTAAATACCTAAATCAGCCACAGAACCCAAAAGCTCTTTTCAGGGCTACCCTACCTCTGATCACTCAAAATGATTATTTTACTCTAACTTTTTTCACTATTTTTCCACCAAAGTACGCTCCCCGGTGCGCGTACCGGGCGCTCCCCCCGCGAAAATCGAAAAAAATAAATAAAAATCTTTTGCACAACGCGGGGCCCTTTTATGGCCCCCACATCAAACCTAGGGGGTCAGGGGGGGTCTACCCTGCCCCCTTATGGTCATTTCCCCCTTTGTTTTTGCCACCTCTTGTGTCTCGATCCTACCGAGACACAAGATGGCGGCCGCTCCGCACTGTTTGGAATGTTGACAGACACCCGAAGGCCAATCAGCTTTCCGCTCGCGAACTCGCGTAGCGCGCTGGTACGCGCCCCGGTACGCGTACCGGGAAGCGCTTATAGATATATATATTTTTTTTAACCTAAATTACTCAAAATCCACTGGAGCACATATCTTGAGACATAGCAATGGCACATCGGGCTACCAGTCCCTACAATTTTGCCAAGTTTGGTGAAAATCCATTCAGCCGTTCGGGCTAAAAGTGAGTCCAACCGCCCTATGGAAATTAACATGGGGAAAACACGTATTGGGACCCCCCTTTTATCTCGGCCCCCGCTTGACAAATCCCCCCCAAACTTTCAGGGAAGGAGCAGAGCGGAGCGAGGCAAATTTAAGGGAAATTACAGGCAGATCCCTCAATCTGCGCCAAACTTATTCCCAATAGAATGTTGCGGATTTCCTATGGAAAACAATCCTAACTATAACTACCTACAGGCGACCGCCAGTAGGTAATATATATATATATATATATATATATATATATATATATATATATATATATATATATATATATATATATATATATATATATATATTTAATTATATATATATCTGTATATGTATATATATATATATATATGTATATATATATATATATATATATATATATATATATATATATATATATATATATATATATATATATATATATATCTCAAGCTCCTGGTTGACACACACAGTTTGGAAGGCACACGAGCAGCTGCGTAAGGCTCAACCTGTTCCTTGATTCACTGGTACGGGCAGCATCCGCCTGCAAGCAGAAATAAATGCAAATCACTTTTTTGCCTGACGCGTTTCGTTTATTCACTTTTTCAAAGGCAATACCATGATGAACACTCCCCCAACACAGATGTTGAAAAGACGTTAAAAGCGATGGGGGAGTGTTCATCATGGTATTGCCTTTGAAAAAGTGAATAAACGAAACGCGTCAGGCAAAAAAGTGACTTGCATTTATTTCTGCTTGCAGGCGGATGCTGCCCGTACCAGTGATTCAAGGAACAGGTTGAGCCTTACGCAGCTGCTCGTGTGCCTTCCAAACTGTGTGTCAACCAGGAGCTTGATATTTTGGCGGCTGCACGGCCGTCGGAAAGGCACCACCCCGCAAACACTGGGGGCCATGGGGCTTGGTATTTGCCTACCTGATCATGGGGCAACTGTGCTGGATTGAGGACAGTGACGCTTGTGGGGGCTCATTCAGAGCTTTCAATAAATTTGCTTCCATCTAAGGATTAATTTCGGACACTCCATTTCCCAGAAATCACCACAGTTCCATTCGGACAGCCCATCTGGGCGTGGCAGATGTTGAAAAGACGTTAAAAGCGATGGGGGAGTGTTCATCATGGTATTGCCTTTGAAAAAGTGAATAAACGAAACGCGTCAGGCAAAAAAGTGACTTGCATTTATTTCTGCTTGCAGGCGGATGCTGCCCGTACCAGTGATTCAAGGAACAGGTTGAGCCTTACGCAGCTGCTCGTGTACCTTCCAAACTGTGTGTGTCAACCAGGAGCTTGATATTTTGGCGGCTGCACGGCCGTCGGAAAGGCACCACCCCGCAAACACTGGGGGCCATGGGGCTTGGTATTTGCCTACCTGATCATGGGGCAACTGTGCTGGATTGAGGACAGTGACGCTTGTGGGGGCTCATTCAGAGCTTTCAAGAAATTTGCTTCCATCTAAGGATTAATTTCGGACACTCCATTTCCCAGAAATCACCACAGTTCCATTCGGACAGCCTATCTGGGCGTGGCAGATGTTGAAAAGACGTTAAAAGCGATGGGGCAGTGTTCATTATGGTATTGCCTTTGAAAAAGTGAATAAATGAAACGCGTCAGGCAAAAAAGTGACTTGAATTTATTTCTGCTCGCTTGTACCAGTTATTCAAGGAACAGGTTGAGCCATACGCAGCTGCTCGTGTGCCTTCCAAACTGTGTGTGTCAACCAGGAGCTTGATATATATATATATATATATATATATATATATATATATATAATATATATAATACCCAAAAATATTTTCAAAACCAACCATTGTAATTACAAATATTAAACTCCCCATAATAAACTGTCCTTTCATTTCGAAATCTGGGCTTACAGTCATTTGTGTAACTTTCCTCCGGTTAATGACACGGCGAATTTCTGAAGTACTTGCAAATTTGAGCTTTCACAAAGAACATGTATTACTTCATTGCTGACATGTAAAGCTGTTTTAAAGGGATTATGGGTCACGTAGTCCCGCTGGAAAGAGTAGCAACCACTCGGAGGCCGGCATTTTCGCCGTAATTATACACAGCATGTGACATTTGAGCCCTGTGGATCTGGTACATGCCCTGTATGCTTTTACCGTCTGTTTTTGTCTTTGCACACAGTCAATAATACAGCTCGATGCAATTCTGCTCAGTGTGATATCCTTTATTTAACCGGGTAATTAATGCTCTGTTCAGTCACTAGGAAATTAGGGAAAAGCAAATAAGAATCGTTGTCACTCGTAACACTTTCTGCATTTATAAGCAGTTTTAATTCTTGCAGTTTTTTTCACTGTCAGGCATGTTTTGAGAGCATTGATGCCATATTTTTAAATTATTAGAAGAGCACCTCGGCATGTCATTATAATTTGTTTAGATCTCAGGCTAACGAGACACATCTTAATATTCACTGTGTATACATTAGGAATTGGATCAAGTTAAATAGTTGGCATTACTTGGTTACTGCGCAGTATGCAGTTTCCATGTCTTTTAGTCAATACTGCTTGCATTTTGCATATATGTATATGTTAAAACCTGGTAGTTTTTCCTGTGATATTTTCGTGCACACAGTCCACTTTCTATGCCTATGTTATGCCTGATGGAGGGAGGAGGGCTATATATCCTAGAAACTCTATGGCACCAATTAGATTGACAAAGCCTTCTGCGCAGGCGAAACGCGTCTCTCTTTCTATGTGGGGTCGTGGGAGACCTGAATACGAATAAATAAGCCTTATCCATGCACACTTCGTGTACGTGCCTCTTCTTTGTGGGAGCAGGACTGTTTTTTGGATATATATATATATTCACTGAAAAAACCATAGCTTTCACACCAGTTATAGTTAGCTGGAAGTTTTACTCGCATAAAACCATTGAAATTCCCACGTTATAGTTAGTTGGACTCACTATAACTTGCGCGTGCAATGCACTGCTGATGACGTCATATATTACATCACTCATGACATGGTCAGTGACATCACTCATGACATCACTGATGACACCATCCAGTGAATGTGTGTCTTTCTGAAAAATAAATATTAGTGAGTAATGTTTAAATATTTAAATATATGTATCAGTGTTTCACTTTCTGTATAAGTGGTTGCATGGGTTAGTGAGTAGCTACATGTGTATGTATATGGGTTATTAGATGTTTTTTTAGTATCAGTACGAGTGTCTGTATGGTTTAGTGGGGGTATTTCTTAGCACATAGATGCATGAATGACTAACTCTCTGTATGAGTTTTGAAGCGAACATATGTGCAGCACTGTCTGGGTGGATGAGTGTGTATATGTGTGTGTTAGTGAGTGAATGACTGTCTCACTAGTGTTTTTATCAGTAACTACATATGTTTTAATTTAGTATATGTGAATATTGATGTATATAAGTGAGTATATGTGAGAGTAAGAGATTGTAAGAGTTCCTGTTTAAATTAGTATGTGTTTCTATAAGTGATTGTTTAAGAGAATAAATATGTGTAAATTTCCTTAGAAGTAAGGTGGTAGTGTGTGTATAGCTCTATATGCAAATAAATGGATGTTCAATAGTTTATTTGCATGTGTGAGTATGTGTGTGAGTACCTTTTGGATAACTGTTGGTGTGTAACAGGATGTATAGGTGTATCACTACATATGATGAGTGAGTATATGTATGAGTGACTATATAGAACTGTTTGTGAATGAGTGGGTGTGTATATAGTTGATGGAATTACTGAATTGGTTGTTGTAACTGGTATGGGTATCTCCATTTTTTTTTAAATTTTAGTTTCTATTTTTGAATATGTGTTTCAAGGGTTACATTACAGTGAAAGGAGGTCTGTCACTCTGTCACAAGGATGGTGTCATCAGTGATGTCATGAGTGATGTCACTGACCATGTCATGAGTGATGTAATATGTGACGTCATCAGCAGTGCATTGCACGTGCAAGTTATAGTGAGTCCAACTAACTATAACGTGGGAATTTCAATGGTTTTATGCGAGTAAAACTTCCAGCTAACTATAACTGGTGTGAAACCTATGGTTTTTTCAGTGAATTTAATAGGTTTTTTAAATGCTAATTCCTAACTATAACTGGTGTGAAACCTATGGTTTTTTCAGTGAATATATATAAAATTTCTATGGCAAAATGAAACCCCTCATTTTGTTCCTTTTCAAATTAAATGTATTAAGTGTTACCACTTTATTCCAATCAAGATGACTTCAGGTGTGCCATACTTTTGTCATAAGTAAGACTGTTAGCGTTCTAGTTATTCTTTAGAACACTCTGGGACATTCTGTCATTGGGCTATAGTTGGGCTACATCTGGCTGATATTTGGGCTACATTTGGGCTCTTTTGTCTCTGGTGGCCATCTTGAGAGACTGCATATCAGATTTTTTTTAATGAAATATAAGAGGATTTGAGAAGTCACTCAAAATGTGCCCTAATTTTTCTTTCTTCAGCACTAATCATAATTTCTATGGCAAAATGAACCCCCTCATTTTGTTCCTTTGCAAATTAAATGTTTTAAGTGTTAACACTTTATTCCAATCAAGATGACTTCAGGTGTGCCATACTTTTGTCATAAGTAAGACTGTTAGCGCTCTAGTTGTTCTTTAGAACACTCTGGGACATTCTGTCATTGGGCTATAGTTGGGCTACATCTGGCTGATATTTGGGCTACATTTGTTTTTTTTGTCTCTGGTGGCCATATTTGGGCTACATTGGGCTACATTGGGCTACATTTGGGCACTAACATATATATAGCCCAATGTAGCCCAATATATATTTTTTCAAAGTTAATTTTCGTAAAAACCACTGGAGCATATATCTTGAGACATAGCAAAGGCACATCGGGGTACCAGTCCCTACAATTTTGCCAAGTTTGGTGGAAATCCATTCAGCCGTTCGGGCTGAAAGTGAGTCCAACCGCCCTATGGAAATTAACATGGGGAAAACACGTTTTGGGACCCTCCTTTTATCTCGGCCCCCGCTTGACGGATCCCCCCAAAACTGTCAGGGAACGAGCAGAGCGCAGCGAGGGAAAGTTAAGGAAAATTACAGGCAGATCCCTCATTCGGCGCCAAAGTTATTCCCAATAGAATGTTGCGATTTCCCTATGGAAAACAATCCTAACTATAACTACCTACTGGCGACCGCCAGTAGGTAATGTTATATATATATATATATATATATATATATATATATATATATATATATATATATATATATATATTTATTTATTTATTTATATATATATATATATATATATATATATATATATATATATATATATTTATTTATTTATTTATATATATATATATATATATATATATATATATATATATATCTAATACCCAAAAATATTACCAACCATTGTAATTACAAATAATAAACTCCCCAATTTTTTTTTTTACTACACATAAAAAAGTATTAATATATTATTAATGATAAATATTATCATTTTGAATAACCAAAAACATATTAATATACATTTCAACAATATAAAGTAAACTAAAAAAGTTAAAAATTATATGCAAATACTATTCCCTCTACAACTTATAAATAATAGAGTAAGGGGCCGTATACGATCTCGGTTGGAAAGCCTCTGACCTTAGGATGGTGGCTTTCCGACCCAGATTGTCAGTTACACTTCTGACCTCCTAATTACAATTTTAGGCAGTTTGAAGTGAAACTGGCTGGTCATTCTGGCTGGCTTCCGACTGGCCCGACGGCCAGTCGGAACGCTATCTGGATTACGATGCTAAGTTTCTTGCAGGCTTTACATGCAGGGCCCCTTCAACCAGAGGCCCACGGTTGGTGGCCGAGGGGGCACCTATAGTGCACCCCTGTTGATCCACGCACCCTGTGGCAGGCATAGTGACGTGCCTGCCACATGGTCCAGGGATGAACACGACCTCCCATTTCCCTATGGGAGCTTGTTCTACAGCTGGTTTAAGACCGCAGGCTCTCATAAGGAAATGTGAGTATGTGACCGCACCATGTCGCATTGTGATTAGTCAGTCGGGACATCCGACTGGAGGTCAGCCAGACCCGTTTCAGTGACAGAACATCCTAATAAGCCCCAAAGTGTTGAACTCAGGAGGTGTAAAATGTACAGGTCCCACTACAGTCAATGAAACAGAGGGGAAAGTGTTGGATGTCAGAGGGGTAACATTTACTATTCCCACTTCCATCAGCACAGCAGTTGGGAAAGTGTTGGATTGTGGAAGGGTAAAATTTACTATTCCCACTCCAATGAGTGCAATAGTAGGGAAATTGTTGGATTACGTAGGGGTAAAATGTACTATTCCCACTCCAGTCAGTACAGCAGTAGAGAAAGTGTTGGATTGCAGAGGGGTACAATTTTCTATTCCCACTCCAGTCAACGCAACAGTAGGGAAAGTGTTGTATTTTGGAGGGGTAAAATTCACTATTCCCACTCCAGTCAGTGCAACAGTAGGGAAAGTGTAGGACTGCTGAGAGGTAAAATGTACTATTCCCACTCTATTCAATATAGCAGTAGGGAAAGTGTTGGATTACGGAGGGGTAACATTTAATATTCCCACTCCACTTGGTGCAACAGTACGGAAAGTGTTGGATTGTGGAGAGGTAAAATGTATTAAAAATATTTAAATAGAAAAAAATCTATTTTTTTTAAATTAACAAATCAAAATATTTAAATAGAAAAAATCTTTTTTTTTTTAATTAACAAATCACGTATTAATTACAATGTTTAATACAGGTGCCTCCAACCTTTTCAGTAATAAGAGATACTTAAGTTCAATGAATAACCTCCCGAGCTACAAATATTATTAGAGATGTAACAGTTCCCATATCAGACAAGATGACATTAGTTGCGACCATATGCAAAGATTATCAGCAGTGCTCATTTCAGTATATCAGGCAAGATTGACAGTGTAAAAATGCTCTCTCAATGTGGAATGCCTCTACATGGGTATTACATAAAAGCAATAGTTGCAATTCCCCTAGCACCAACGTAATAGTATTAGTAATAAATATCCCCAACCCTGTTTAATTTGTTTTCCACTCAAATATCAGCTATAAGTTAATTTTTAAATTCAACTATTGTTCTCTATGCATCAGTGTATGAGCCCCAGACACATGCTTTTCAATTTTGGTACACATATATTAATTCAACCAAGCACAAACATCTAATTTATTTGACTAGACTGCACACAGGAGAACCACTTTCAGGTAGCTGGAGAGCTACTAGTAGCTCATGAGCTACTGTTTGGAGAAGCCTGGTTTAATACAAATTATTAATTAATAAAAATATTATTTTGATCAAAATACTAAATTCTATTGTCAAAATAATAACAACCAATAAATACAACATTATTTACAATTAAAAAGTACAACACAATTAACACATGCAATAATAAATGACAATTTAAAAAATAAATCTTTACTCTTTTTAATTGTATTACTTACATACCTATCTACCATATACCTCCACCAGTTGCACACCCCACATCTAAAATGTATATTTAAATGTATAACATTTACACATTTTACATAATTACATATCTATTAAATATTCATGCTAATTAACTACTAATAAATCAATTACATTTAATTACCCTTCCACCATTTATGACAGGCCTCCACAAGGAATCACATCAATGCAGCTAAAGATGATGATGGTCACATGGCAACAGAAACGCCAGAGATCCTATCAATCTTTCAACAATACTATGCAGCTTTGTTCTGTCATCAAAGGCTGGATGAGATGACTCAGGAGGAATACCCACAAATCTTGAGGGCAAACTGCACTCATTGGTAGATGATATTTCTATAGGAAAGGTGCGGGAAGGAATTTAAGAACTGCCTACTCTTAAGTCACCGAGCCCAGGTGGCATCTTGGCTTCATTCTATAAGGTATATACCTCTCCTCTCGCCGAGACTCGCGCAAAATTATTTAAATAATATTTTACCTCCAGGACTGACACAGACACCATGCTGGGTTCACATCTAATCCCACTTCTCAAACTAGACAAAAACCTTTTACTTAGCACTCTATATTCACCAATTACACTTCTAAACTGTAACACTAAATTATTAGCATCTATAGTGATCCAAAGACTCCACCACATCGGGCCCAATCTATTTCCTTTCAACAGTCAGGCTTCATAAAAAAAAGACAGGCTAACAATAACACCCGGCTAGAGGTGATCTTGATGGAGTTGGCCGAGAGACGTAACTAACTGATGGTCCTTCTCTTGTTTGACACGGAGAAGGATTCGATAGTGTGGACTGGCCATTTTATCAAAGTTATTTGCGAAGTCATCTTGGACCTAAAATTAAAACTTTTATCCAAGCAAACCACCAAAAATCTTCCACTAAAAACAAGATGAATGGATAATAAACATCAGACATACTCTTTTCAAGGGGAACGAGGCAGGTCTGCCCCTGTTCCCCTTTTCCTTGCCCTAATTTTCACCATATTAATGGAACTTCTGGTGGCCAACATCTTACATAACCCCAACATCCGTTGGTTGGAGAAATCTCAGTGATAAAAACTTGCAGGGACGAGAGGCACCAAGAAGCCCCGTTAAGCACATAGGGGTATTTTCTGGCTTTATCGAACCATTCTGGAACTAGGCCCCCACACAAAATGCTCCTAAACTGGCAGAAAGACTTAGGCGCATATTATCAAGAGAATTATCGCCGCTGTAGCGGCCTTTTTTGGCCGAAAAGCGGCGATAGTTCTATTGCATTATAAACAAGGACACGCAGGCGTGGCTGACAGAAACAACATGGGAAAATATCGCGAAGGCAGCTTCGCGATATTAGCAAGGAGGGGTAGCAATGATAATAATCGCGCTACCTCTGGCCTAACGCAGGAATATAACGTCTGCTAAATTCCTGTGTTAGGCATACCTAACATGGAAGGTGGATTATGGGGTTAAGGTCACAGAGCCTTATCACCAAGATCATCGCCGTTTTGGGAAGGACATCGCTTTTTTTTAGACGATGTTTGGCCATTTGTCCGCTATCGCTGGAATATTTATCGCCCAAGCGCTGAGCATTGGTAATACAGCGTTAGCTTGGCGAGATATTCCAGCGATAGCCGGCGATAAAGAAAAGCGCGATAAGCGCGCTCGGCGATAATTGTCGCCAACCCTAGATAATATGCCCCTTAGATACTGAAATCCCAGAGGATACTTGGGAGGCCATTTTTAAGAGAGCAGAAGTGTCCTCTATATGTACACAGCACAGAGAAAAAGCATATAAACAACTGACCAGATGGTACCTCACCCTCAAACAACTATGGGCCTGATTACGATTTTGGGCGAAAAGGGTCCACCTGAGTCGGAATCTCACCGACCATGTTGGAACCCTTTTGAGCGCACAGTTGGTTTACAATTTGCCCGACCGATTACGATCTTGGCGGTTGGAAGGTAAACCGCACGGACATTCCAAATTAGTTCCGACTGGCTCTCTGAGAATTCGTGTCAGTTAGAACCAAATCGTACACCTCGATGGACAGCATTTCTGACCTCACGATTATGATGTCGATTTCCAACAGTCTTTTCAAGTCGGCCTGTACGACATGGAAAGGTTGTTGAAAGGTGACTTTGGAGGCCCCTAGCAGGACCCCCTTCTACCTGTGGCTTCCATTTGGGGGTCGAGGGGGGTACCTGTAAAATCCTGCGCTGTGTGGAAGGCACCATGGTGTGCATGCGACAGGGTGCAGGGTTTTACACACACACCATGTTGGACAGGCCGCGTGGCTGGGCCGTCCCCCCTCCGCACAACGGGGCCCGGACCCCGGCTCTCCCTGAATCCCCAGCAAGAGCCACCCCGGCATCCCCCCCGAGGCAACCCACAACCCGTCCACAACGGGACGCCAGCTCCCGAACCCTCCCGTACCGGCTGGCCCTGGTCCCCGTCAGCACCATGGCCCCGGCCCAGCCGCCATCTTTGGACACTACAGCACGAGGCCGCATGGCCTCGACTCGACCCCAACCCTGGGCCTGGCCCGGCCCCGACATCGCGGCACCAACCTCCACGCAGGAGGTAAAGAGACCACTTGGCAGGTCAATGAAAGAAGAAGGCGTCAACGGCTCTCCTCCGCCGGGTGTCGATCACCCCCGGCCTCCCTGGGCGCTGGCTCCAACCCCCTGCTGGGTGTCGGGACCCCCTCATTCCGGACCTCCCGACCTCAAGGCGCGAGGGTCCGGACATCAAAGGGAACCAGACCTATAACTGGGGAAGCCCCAGACCAGGAGGGCAGTTGTATCCTGGAGTCGAGAGACACCGAGAAGAACTCATCCTTGACGGACTGCTGGCGCTGCCGCAGCCCTGCCCTGTGAACACTTCGTCTTGGCCTGCTGGCGCTGCCGCGGCCCACCCTCGTGAAACCATCATCTTGGCATGCTGGCGCTGCCACGGCCCTCTGCAACGTGAACTACTACCTTGGCCTGCTGGCGCTGCCGCGGCCCTCTGCAACGTGGACTACCACCTTGGCCTGCTGGCGCTGCCGCGGCCCTCTGCCCATCGAACTATCGCCTTAGCCTGCTGGCGCTGCCGCGGCCCTCTGTACTTGAACCATCACCTTGGCCTGCTGGCGCTGCCGCGGCCCCTTCGTTGTTGACCTTCATCTTAGCCGGCTGGCGCTGCCGCGGGCCAACCTTGCAGACTCCTAAGCTCGAGGATTGTGAGCTTCTCTCTTACCACCCTCTGTACCGACCCGGTACCAAGACTGTCCCGCTACCCCTTTCCCTACAGAGACTAGAATTGAGAGGACCCTCGAGTCCTGAATCTCCTGTACCGCTGATAACCTTGCCGCAAGAACCCTATATAAAGAGTGTTGATCTCATCCTTGTGTGGTGTCTATCTGTGGGGAGGGAAGTGACTTGTCTGTACGATCGCCGGAGACGGCCCTCATCGGAGGCCTCTCCCCCAGTATTCGGCCGACCCTCTGGGTCCCCGTCTAACATTGGTAGCAGCGGCGGGATCCGAACCTACGCATAACCGTACAGAGGGTCACACGCCCCACGACACACAACCACCATGACAACAAAAGAGAGCGGAGCAACAGAAAAATTCCAGATGGAAAAGCTGGAAGAATACAACCACAGAGAACTGAAACAATTTTGCATGGAATTAGGCATTTCAACCACAGGACTGAGCACGAAAGAGGACTTCAAACGAGCCCTGGAATCTTGGGCGGAGACGGGTACGACCGTACCCCAAACACAAAGCCACGAGACACCCGAAACAAGCCCCACGCCGACGGAAGAAAGAAGATCGGGTCTCTCCCCAGAAGAGGTCCGGGAACGGGAAAAAAGCAGGCTCCATGAATTAGAACTGGCACGACTTCGCTTAGATGGAGAGCTCAAATTGGCGGAACAAAAAAAATAACGTTGGAACACTTACGGCTCCGAGAGGAGCGAGAAGAGAAACAAAGGCAGAGAGAGCTAGAAGAGAAGAAGCTAACCTACGAACATGAGCGCAACCTCAAAGGCGTGGCCAAGCACGCGATGTGAGAGGACGTGCTCGGGCTGAGCTCCAAGTGAAGCTCACCTACCATGGGCCATTTATCCTGCATTTTCTGGCGGAACCGGGCCCAAACTCGGACCGAGTGTACCCGGGTACCCGGCCCACCTCCAGTGCGAATTCCAGGCGAATCGGAGCACCTGACCCTCCGACCGGCAGTGACCCTGACGGCTGGCCGCCCACAGCGCACTTCCGGCCGGTGACCCCAATTACCTGAGGCCGGGGATCCGGCCTTGCGGAGTAGGCCGCACAGCGAGTGGCCTGCAGTGCGCAATCCAGCGAGGGACCCGGATCGCGTCCCATGAATCGGAAACTCCACAACGACTAACCTCTACAGGGGCCTCGGACACCAGCGAGAGGTTCACCGCCTGGGCTCACGGAGGGCCACGAGATCAGCCCGCCCCGCCTGCCAACACTGGGGATACCCCGCCGAGCTCCGTGAATACCTGGGGGTGAGTGCGCGAGACTGACTAGAGACCCACATTGGCACAATCGACCCAAGGCCCTGCCGACCTAAAACGTACGCTGCCCAGCACGGTCCGCTGGACCCCCCCTGGCCCGCCTGCCGCCCTGACATAGGCCCGACCCAGGAAAGGAACCTGCGGCACGATACCGAACACCTCCAGCGGTCCAACCACACGAGGGCCCCAGGCGCTGCGAACACCCACACCGAGACAGCCCGTGGCGGTCTGTATCACCGCCCCATCCTACCTACTGGCACCAGAACCGCCCACCCCGGCTGGACAGACGCCGGTGGATCACCGAGCTGGGCCGCCACGAGGCCCACACAGACACCGTCACCCCTGGGCCCGACAGACCACCGCCGGAGACCGCACGGCCTTATCTCCCGGGCCTCTGCACATGTCCACCTCACAGAAGACGTCACGGATCATCACCGGACCCACCTGGCAACGAGGGGCCTGGACCGCGTCACACGCACACTGAGGCCACATCGCATCGGCCCTCACTGACAGTCGGCCCGGCCCTGGGAGACTCTCCCGGCCCGGTACAGACACGGAGGTTTTACAACTCGCACCCCCCACCCCTACCGGGCTTGTGCCAGACAACGTAGACCCCCAGGCGACGCTAGGTGGCGCCTGGCACCGGCCGGCGGGGTGCGTCTTCCCGGGCCCAGTGGACGGACTCACCAGGAGGGGCCTACCGTTCCGGCCCGCCGGGCCGCCACGTGGCGCAGTCAGGAGGCGACCAGCAATCAGGTCTGACACGGCGCTGACCGCCACACCTGGGAGTGCTCATGACAGTTATTGCACTACCACCTCGTCCTCCCCAACCGGCTGCATAACACGGAACCCTGGAGCCCTGCGGTGGGACGGCCTTCCCCCCCCCGCCTGAGGCCGCACGACATTCGCCACAAGTGCGACAGAGGACCTGACCGGGAGACTCGCACGCACCGGTCCCTCCACCACGCATTGCGAGAACATACCCACCCGACTGACCAGCCGCAAAGACCTCCCACATGTCAGGGGGGACCAGGGCAAAGACTGGCACAGGAGGGACACTTGGCAAAGGGAAAATGGTGAAAACCGTAGAGGCGGACCAAACTGCATCCAAGCTGGACACTATGCTGGCAGCCATGGAGCGCCTGGAGGAATCCATGCAGCTGACCCGTACGTCGCTGGAGAACAGGATCGACAAGGTGGCCGTGGATCTGACACTTCTCCGGACAGACCACAAGAAACTGACCGACCGCACCACGACCCTGGAGCACACGATGGCGGAGACCACACCTAAACTGGCGCAGACGGACAGGCACGTCCAGGACCTACTCAACCGGGTGGAGTTCCTTGAGGATAGGGCAGAAGACGCGGAAGGACGGGCCAGAAGGAACAACGTGCTCATAGTGGGCCTGCCGGAACGATGGGAACGGAGAGAGATGGCGGAACACATGGAGACCTGGCTCAGAGAGCTCCTACCAGAAGGCACGCTGTCACCGCACTTTGTAGTGGAACGGGCACACAGAGTGCCATCCCGCCCACCCCCGGAAGGCTCCAATCCGAGGCCGATGCTCATGCGGGTGTTGAACTACCGCGACCGAGATGCCATCCTTCGTGAAACGCGGAGACTGTCAAATATACAAGTGGACAACGCCAAGGTGATGTTCTTCCCCGATTATACCATACAAGTTCAACGAAGACGTCAATCCTTCCTCGCGGTGAAGCAACGACTTAGACGCTTGGCTCTCAAATACTCGCTGTTGTTTCCGGCACGCCTCAGAGTGGTGGCACTGGACAAGACCCACTTCTTCGACACCCCGGAGGCGGCAATGGCATGGCTGGATTCGGGAATAGACACGAACCCTGGGCCCGTGCCGAGGGAACAGCGCCGGAATCGTGGCACTCGCAGGCGGAGGCAACGACACACCTCGAGGGCCGAGTCACCGACCATGGCAACGGAAATCGGCCCAACCCCGGAGCAGATTCAGAATGAACAACTGGAAGCCGTCCGCATAACTGCTGCGATCAGCGGGTCACAATCACCTATCCTGCTCTCCAACACCAGCCCACACTCACGCGGGGGCGAAAACGACGACTACATGTTCGGTCTGCCAGATGACTCGAACCCAGAGGGCCTACCTGACGTCACGCCCCAAACGTCAGATCTGATATCATAAGCAATCCTCCCCAACCCAGCCCTGGCTGGACCGACATGTCTCGCATAATGGACCAGTCAGCACACCCCCACGGATGGCCCGATCAGGGACCCACATTGGCACTACTGGAGGCCCTGGCAGTCATAAATGTCACCTTCTCCGGGGTCTGTGCTTTGCTACCGAACAACAACCCCCCCCCCCCCCGCCCACCGGACTGCCGCGGAGCCGCCGTGGCACCGGGTGAGGGGCCGGGGCTATCCCACTGGAGCGCCACCGGGATCATAACTTTGGAGGGGTGGACGGACCCCTAGAGGTGAGTGCCCCTCCCCCGGGGGTATACAAGGTGTGATCCCGCCATGGGACCAACTGTCCGGGTCAAGTGACACTGGGAACCGGTCCTGGCTACAGACGCTATAACTGCCTCCTAGCGCCCTTTTGGCCCACTGCCCGTGGAAGGGGGCCACTACAGCTCTTTGGGCGTACCGAACTACCTTGTTTAATTCAAGTGCTGTATTTCGTCATCCCCCCATTGAACTTACGGATTGTTTGAGCTCGATAGAGCTTTTGGGCGACGACTTGTTTTGTTGTTGCCCTTTTGGTATTATGTTTATGTTCAAGTTCTACCTTTTGAGACTAGTGTTGGTACTGACCTGCTATTGCGTGCATCCTTGGGTCTGTGGGAGGGGGCGTGGGGTGACATTGCTCATTGTTCGCTGCTGCTGTGCGGGTGCGGGTGGGGCGGGCGGGGGGCTGGGGGGGGGGTTGGGTGCTTGGCCGCAATCAGCACTGTGATGGCTACGTTTAAATTTTGTACCTGGAATGTCAGGGGCATGCACACACCCTCACGTAGATACCAGGTATATTCCTACCTTAAAAGGCATCAGTTCCAGATTGCACTGCTACAGGAGACACACCTAGTTGCCACTGAGGTGGCCACACTTCGCCGTAAGTGGAGGGGACAGATATTTGCCACAACCTTCTCAGCTTTTGCGAGAGGGACCTTGATCTGGGTCCGGCCCGGGGTCCCGTTTGCACTAACACACAGCAATGTTGACACTGAGGGACGCTACGTCTTCATACAGGGCAGGCTTGACGGGCAGCAGATCGTCATAGCCTCCATCTACGCACCTAATGTAGAACAGGGGACATTCTTCACGCGGCTGTCGGCTGTGATAGCGTCATGGCCGGACGTACCCTTGATGATGGGCGGGGATTACAACTGCGTGTTAGACGCCTCCCTTGATCGCTCGTCCCTCCCAGCAGCGATCGCCCCGGTACAGGCGACCTCCAGGGCCCTCCTTGACTGGGCGACACAGTGGAACTTACAGGACGCCTGGCGCGTCAGAAACCCCACCGCCCGGGTGTATTCTTACTACTCGGGAGCCCACTCACTACATGTCAGGTTGGACAGATTCATGATGTCCCGTGACCTGCTCCCCTCCGTGTCTGACACTGACTACCTAGGCCGGACGCACTCGGACCATAACCCGCACACGCTGGTATATGGATGGAAACGCCCGCGCCCGCCCGTACCAACGTGGCGCCTGCAACCGGATCTCCTGCTTGACACCCCATTCCGAGAGGAAATCTCCGGGAAGATCTTACAGTACTTCGAGGACAATATTGACTCGACTTCCTCCCCGAGAACCGAGTGGGACGCCTTTAAGGCGGTGACCCGGGGTAGCTGCCTCGGTGTCCAAGCGGGCTTGCGTAGGCAAGTGGAGAGAGATCTGATTCGGGCGGAGGAGACACTACTGGATAAAGAACAGGGCACAACGGGGGGCGATGATGCCCAACTCGTCTCGGCCAGAGCAGATCACGCTGCTTTGCTGGAGCGCCTAAAGAATATCAACTTCGCAGCACATTCCGCACGCACCCACAACGCTGGCGACAAGCCTGGCAGGCTACTGTCATGGTTGGTACGGCAGGACACGCAATCCGCATCGATCCTATCTATCCGCACTGCCCAGGGTGTTGAGGTCTATACCCAGAAACAGATCCATGATGCGTTCACATCGCATTACAGATCCCTGTACAGCTCACGACTACGAGCCACGGTGGTGGAGATCACAGACTATCTGGCGACATTGCGACTCCCGACCGCTACCGCTGCCCAACAGGCAGAACTGGGAGCCACACTCACTGCTGAGGAGCTACGTGAGGTGATTTTCTCCCTCTCCAATTGCAAGGCGCCGGGCCCCGACGGGCTCCCGGCGGAGTTTTACACGGCCTACTCCCTGGTGTTAATACCGGAACTGCTGAAGGTGTACAAGGCGGCGCTGGAAGACGCTGAACTCCCGGCGTCCCTGAACGAAGCTAACGTGGTCTCCCTGCTGAAACCAGGTAGAGAAGCGAGCGACCTCGGCTCATACAGGCCGTTGGCGCTCCTCAATACCGATTATAAAATTCTTGCAGCGGCCCTGGCCCGGCGGCTTGCACCACTGGTCCTCACTCTGGTACACTCTGATCAGAATGGCTTCGTACCCACACGGAGCACGTCCTACAATCTACGCCGTTTCTTCAGGGTCCAACGTTATGCGACCCTAACCTGGCCACGCTCGGGATGCATTGTACTTGATTTGGAAAAGGCGTTCGACTCGGTGGAGTGGCCATATCTCCTCCGAGTCCTCGAGAAGTACGAGCTGGGGGATGCTTACGTCCAGATGGTGGGACTTCTCTATCAGGCACCCGAGGTCCGGGTCCGGACTGGACGGTTGTTCTCGGACAGGATTCGCATCGGGAGAGGTACCAGACAGGGCTGCCCCCTCTCCCCCATCTTATTCGCCTTGGCGATGGAGCCGTTGGCGGAGATGCTCCGCACCTCCGGAGGCACCTGGGGCATCCCGCTGGCGGATGGCATTCACTCGGTGTCTCTGTATGCCGACGATTTGTTATTATATGTCAGAGACCTCACGCACATACCAGCGGCGATCACGGACATCTTTCGGATGTTTGGAGACATGTCGGGGCTCCACGTCAACTGGGCCAAATCAGGGGCCTATGCGTTCGATAGCGAGATGCCACAGTGTGAGGTGCGCATGATGTGGGAGACGCTCCGATGGCACCCGACGGTATTTAGGTACCTAGGGATCTTAATATATCGAGACCCTATAGACCTCCTGGAGGGAAATCTGGTGAGAGCCATTTCCTCGCTCACGGCCCAGGTCACGTTCTGGAACTCCCTCCCGCTGAATGTACCAGCCAGAGTGGCACTAACCAAGATGATAATGCTCCCTCGGCTTCTCTATTATTATACCAATCTGCCAGTGTATGTGCCGGCACGCATATTTAGAGGACTGGACACCCTCACCAGACGCCTCATCTGGAATAAGGGGAGACCCCGGGTAGCACTGAAGACCCTGTATGCACCCACAGACGCTGGAGGCCTGGCGGTTCCCAATCAGGAGCTCTATTACTTGGCAGCGCAGCTACAGTGGGTTGCCTACTGGCTGAGCGGTAAGAACCTAGTGGACACGGCCACAGCCGATACCATCCTCTCTCCCGTACAGGCGCTCACACTCTTCCACCCACTGACACAGGGCCGGCCCCCCACGCAGGTCCATGTAGCGGTGGCAAAGCGGTGCCTCGTGCGGAGCCTCCGGCTCACCAAACATTCGGTGCCCTATGCCCCGAACCTACCTCTGCTGGGGACACCCCTGGGCGCAGGCACACTGTCCTCGACCGAGCTGCGCAGCTGGACTGCGGCAGACTTGGACGACCTGGGCGGCCTGTACAGCGACGGGGAGCTGTTGCCCTTCGAGGCCTTGACCGCGGACACAGAGCTGCCGGTGGGTCAATTTCTGACACACGCCAGGCTCCTCCATGAGTTGACGAAGGCGTGGGGTGACCTCAGCCGCGAGCCGTCCACTCATCTACTCATCCAATATCTGCATGTGATGGGAGATGGGTCCCACCTTGTGCATTGGCTTGCACAAGCCTTACACAGTCACACGCAATTTTCCTCTCAGAGATTGAGGGAAAAGTGGATGACCGACCGTGGCACAGACTGGACGGACAACCAATGGAACGCTATTTTAGCGGGCGCCAGAGTCATCCCCCGCAACGCACGATTCAAGATTATTCAATATTACATCATCCACCGTGCATATCTGTCTCCGGACAAACTGAATCGCTACTTCGGACTCACTTCATCAGCGTGTCCCAGATGCGGCCTCCGGGACTCGGGCTTCCTGCATGCACTCTGGAGCTGCGCTCATCTTACCTCGTACTGGTCTGCGATCGCGGACATGTTGACAGCGGCCACAGGCGAAACCCTTCCCAAGACGTGGGAAGTATGCCTACTGGGACTCTACAGGAGAACCAAGCAGACCAAGCTACGGGCGCGCTTTTGGGATTTAGGCCTCATTACGGCCAAGCGTCTTATCACACGACGTTGGAAAAGCGCCGACCCGCCGCGCCCTGCAGACTGGCGTCGCTCTTTTGCCAACTGGGCATGTGCGGAGAGTATGTCACTCCACAGGGAGGAAACCGCTGGCCTCCGAAAATACCCGATCGCCCAGGACTGGGACGCTGCCCTGATTGCATTTCACCGCGCATGCACACAAGCCGGCATAGAGTACCGTCTCGACACGGCACAGAGGGGGCCCACTTGATAGCTGTCCGCACCTGGCATGGACTCTGCCGCCCCTCTCCCCCCCCCCCTCGCCCCCCCCTTTCCCCCCTCTCCCCCCCTCCTGTCCTCCCCCCGCTCCGCGCGCCCCCCCCCTCCCCATCCCCCCCTCCTCCCCCGAGGACTGAGGCCTAACACGACGGAGGCGTCCCCTGCCACTTTCGCCTCCCTGCCGCTTGCCCCCCCCCTCCCCTCCCTTGCCTTACAGCCGCGGCGACGCCGCCTCCTCACTTGTCCCCGCCCCTGCATGACCCACATTGGATGCGCCACACACAGTTAGGGTCCTAGGTGCACTGCCACACGTACGAATGCTAGTCCAACAGTTATTGAAATGTTTCTCCCTCCCCCCCTGTATTAGACTACCCAGTTAACTCTTTTGGTTGACACAGAGGCCGTTCATACTGTGCCCTTGATCATGCCCGACCACACTTCCTCGTCTGCATCTCACATAAAGCTGCTTCGATGCGCCCAGGACTAGGAAGCGGGCACCCAGCGATCCTTGTGACATCGGAGGGTATGCTGTTGCCTCTATCCTCTGCTACATTGCTTAGGGAACTCCATTTCACACAATGACTGTTGACTTTTCTTTTTGAACACGTTGGTCCCTTTCTGCAGTGCTGCGAACTGCGGGCACTGCACCATGAGTCATTTCCTGGCACCGTCACTTATGAACTAATGCATTTCCACCAGCAACTGTTTATTTTCACTCATGTATAACTGCTATGTCGACATGTGCTATCTGCTGGGTACTGTTTGTGGCATTAATCCATTGTTATGACACTGTATGAATACCTACTGGCTTATCTGTGAAATTAAATAAAGTTTGGGACCGTTGGTCTTAAAAAAAAAAAAAATGAGCGCAACCTCAAAGAACTAGAGATTCGGAAGCAGAACAAGGAATTCGGGGTCCCCGAGCGCACGAACACTCCTGCCCCTACAGACCCCAAGGTCCACATACCCAAAGATGTCGTCAGAGAGTACTACAAGAACGATGACATCCAGCAATGGTTCAAAGCGTACGAAGTAGCCATGACCTCCCACCGGATTCCCCGAAGTGACTGGGGAGCCGGGTTATGGGGGAGGTTTGTCAACGAAGGGCGAGACGCCCTGCTGCAACTCCCGGACCATCTGATGACATCCTACGACCACATGAAGGCCGCCCTCCTCACTCGATACGGACTCACACCCGAGATGTACCGCCAGCGGTTCCGCGACTGCAAACGGATCCCGGGTACAACTTGGGTGGAATACGTGAACTTCTTTAGCCGGGCCTTCGAGGGGTGGATCAAGGGCAGCAACGTGACCACCTACGAACAGCTCTTTGACCTTGTTGTGTGGGAGCACCTTTCTAACAACTGCTTCATCGAACTCAGGCAGCACCTCCTGGACAGTAAACTAACGGAACCTCGGCAACTCGCCGCCGAAGCTGACCGATGGGAAAGCACCCGAGTTGGCCGAAACGGACCCAGCGAAGCGCACAGAACTGCCCAAGGGCCCCATCGCCCCCGTGGAGGAGGAGGCCAGGGCCGGGGTAGGGACACCGGCCCGGTGACTCCCGCCAGCAACACCCCGCCCTCGGCCGGCAGGGGAAACCCCCCGATGCGACCCGGCTTCCGAGCCAACATCACTTGCCACCGATGCCAGCGACCCGGCCACTACGCAAATGATCCCAATTGCACAAAGAACCCGAACCCTTTACCCCGCCAGGTCGCTGCTGCAGCCCTGGGGGAAGAGCAGCACCCAGAAGACCAAGAAGAGTACGAAAACGACCAGCCTGAGTGGGAACCGGCCGCCATGTCCCTGGTTTGCTTAGGGGAGCGAGACCTGATCCCTCGGGCCCCCCTTCCCGCCAACACGCAGAAGTACAGCCAGTGGGTCAACATTAATGGCCGCCGGGCGGAAGCCCTCCGTGACACCGGGGCCAGTGTGACCGCGGTCCGCTGTCATCTGGTGGCCCCGGACCAGATCTTGCCGAACATTCTTTGCCCTGTCCGGTCGGCCGACAACTCAGAAAGTCTATGTCAAATGGCCTACGTCCCCTTCGAATGGGGAGGAGTATCAGGGATGCTGAAAGTAACTGTCCGCGATGATGCCCCCGTGGATTGCCTCCTGGGGAACGATCTCGAAAGTTCTCCCTGGGCAGCAGTCGAACGGAGAGAGCACCTGGGGATGCTGGGCCTCCCCGAATGGGTCTGTGCTACGACCCGGTCCATGACCGCCCGTGCCGTCCCCAGTCCAGAAGAACCCGAGTTGCCGGAGCCTCCTCCCGCGATTGTCCCGGAGGAGGCCACCCCAGAAGCAAGTCTCCCGGCCCAAACCGAAGAAGGACCCGGTCAGCTCCCGGACCTCCCCGACCTGGCCCAGTGGCGTCAAGAGGGGGGCCCCACCCAGGAACAATTCCAACAAGAACAAAGAACCTGTCCCTCCCTCGAGGGACTCCGGCAGCAAGCCCTTGCCCAGAGCGCCGGGGACACCTCGGGGGCCCACTGGATCTACTGGGACAATGACCTGCTCTACAGTGAGCAAAGGATTGCAGAACTGGGGGCCAGTCGGGTGCTGGTGGTGCCCCTCCGCTTCAGAGATTTCCTCTTGAACTTAGCCCACGATATACCCCTTGCCGGACACCTGGGACAGGACAAAACGTACGACCGCCTGGTGACCCACTTTTACTGGCCCCGAATGCGAAAAGATGTCACCAACCACTGCAGGGCCTGCCCCACCTGCCAGGCCAGCGGAAAAAGTGGCAGAAAAACCAAAGCACCCTTGCAGCCTTTTCCCGTCGTCACCACCCCGTTCGAACGGGTGGGAATAGACATTGTGGGGCCCTTGGACCCCCGAACCGCCCAAGGACACCGGTTCATCCTGGTCCTGGTGGACCACGCCACCCGCTATCCCGAGGCTATCCCTCTTCGAACCGTGATGGCGCCTGTGGTAGGCCGAGCCCTGATGGGGATCTTCTCCCGGGTGGGCTTTCCCCGGGAGGTCGTCAGCGACAGGGGCACGAACTTCATCTCGAAATACATGAAGTCTCTCTGGCAACAGTGCGGGGTCACCTACAAATTCACGACCCCCTATCACCCACAAGGAAATGGATTGGTCGAGCGGTTTAACCGCACTCTCAAAGGAATGATCATGGGCCTAGAAAAGCCCCTCCGTCGCCAGTGGGACGTGCTACTCCCGTGCCTCCTGTTCGCCTACCGAGAGGTCCCTCATAAATCCCTAGGCTTCAGCCCATTTGAACTCCTGTACGGGCACCCCGTCCGGGGTCCCCTCAGCCTAGTCAAAGAAGGTTGGGAGAGGCCCCCCCAGAAAACTCCCCCGGATGTGTACAAATACCTCTTGGCCCTTCGCAACCAGACCCGGCGATTCAGGGAGATCGCCAAAGTCAACCTTGAAGCCAGTCAGGAAGACATGAAGAAATGGTATGACCAGCACGCCTCCTCCCTCGAGTTCGAGCCGGGACAGCAGGTCTGGATGATGTCCCCGGTTGAACCCTGTGCTCTACAGGACAAATGGTCCGGGCCCTTCAAGGTGATCGAACGCAAGGGGCCCGTCACCTACTTAATCGACATGGAAACTTCCCGGAACCCCCTACGGGTCCTCCACGCCAACAGACTCAAGCCCCATTTTGTACGTTCAGAACTCAGCCTCCTGATGGCTACCGATACTGGGACGGAAGAAGACTCCGAGCCCCTTCCGGACCTGCTGAGGACCCTCGAGCAGGATGGCTCCGTGCAAGGGGTCAGACTCTCCGAGGCCTTGGCCCCGGAGCAACGTCAAGACTGTCAAGCTCTCCTGACACGATTCGCATCCTTGTTCTCTCTCACCCCTGGGGTCACCCCCTGGTGCCTTCACGATGTGGACACCGGGGACAGCCCCCCTATTCGCCACAGGGCGTACCGCGTACCATATCGGGTGCGCGCCTGCATCCAGACCGAGGTGTCCAAGATGCTAACACTGGGAGTGATCGAACCCCCGGACAGCCCCTGGGCCAGCCCCGTCGTCCTGGTCCCCAAGGCTGCCGCCCCGGGCGTTGCCCCTGAGCTCCGGTTCTGTGTGGACTACCGGGGACTGAATGCCGTTACCAGGGCCGATGCTCACCCTATCCCCCGGGCAGATGAGCTAATTGACCGTATGGGGGCCGCCCGCTACCTGAGCATCTTCGATTTAACAGCGGGCTACTGGCAAATCGGCCTCACCCCAGGGCCCAAGAACGATCCGCCTTCTCTACCCCGGATGGTCACTACCACTTCAGGGTGATGCCATTCGGCATGAAAAACGCTCCGGCAACATTTCAACGACTCGTGAACCAGGTATTGGCGGGCCTCGAAGGATTCAGCGCCGCCTACCTGGACGACATCGCTGTGTACAGTCACCACTGGACCGACCACCTCCGCCACCTGCGTAAAGTTCTACACGCCCTCCAGCAGGCCGGGCTCACCCTCAAGGCCAGCAAATGTCAGGTGGGCCAAGGGTCCGTGACCTACCTAGGACACCAGGTGGGAAGCGGTCTGGTGGCCCCCCTCCAGCTCAAGATCGCTGCCATCCAGGCCTGGCAACCCCCTACGACCCAAACCGAGGTCCGGGCCTTCCTGGGGCTCACCGGGTACTACCGGCGGTTTGTGAAGGACTATGGCAGCATCGTGGGGCCCCTCACGGAGCTCACATCCAAGAAGAGCCCCAAAATGATCAACTGGACTCCGGACTGCCAATCGGCCTTCGAGAAGCTGAAGGCCGCCATGTGCACTGCCCCCGTGCTCCAGGCTCCCGACTACGGCCGGGAATTCATCGTGCAGACGGACGCCTCCGATCATGGCGTGGGGGCCGTCCTCTCCCAACTCAACACCGAGGGAGTCGATCAGCCAGTGGCATTCATCAGCCGACGCCTGCTGGCCCGGGAACAGCGCTGGAGCACCATCGAGAGGGAGGCCTTCGCCGTAGTATGGGCCCTCAAGAAGCTCCGGCCCTACCTCTTCGGCACCCCCTTTCGGGTGCAGACAGACCACCGACCCCTGCAATGGCTGATGCAGATGCGGGGGGAGAACCCGAAACTGTTGCGCTGGTCCATCTCCCTACAGGGGATGGACTTCACTGTGGAGCATCGTCCAGGCCAGGACCACGCCAACGCAGACGGCCTGTCACGCTTTTTCCGCCTCGGCGAGGAGAGCCCCCAAGAGGATGGCTGACTCTCCCTGCCTTCAGCTGGGGGGGACGCATGTTGGACAGGCCGCGTGGCTGGGCCGTCCCCCCTCCGCACAACGGGGCCCGGACCCCGGCTCTCCCTGAATCCCCAGCAAGAGCCACCCCGGCATCCCCCCGAGGCAACCCACAACCCGTCCACAACGGGACGCCAGCTCCTGAACCCTCCCGTACCGGCTGGCCCTGGTCCCCGTCAGCACCATGGCCCGGCCCAGCCGCCATCTTTGGACACTACAGCACGAGGCCGCATGGCCTCGACTCGACCCCAACCCTGGGCCTGGCCCCGACATTGCGGCACCAACCTCCACGCAGGAGGTAAAGAGACCACTTGGCAGGTCAATGAAAGAAGAAGGCGTCAACGGCTCTCCTCCGCCGGGTGTCGATCACCCCCGGACTCCCTGGGCGCTGGCTCCAACCCCCTGCTGGGTGTCGGGACCCCCTCATTCCGGACCTCCTGACCTCAAGGCGCGAGGGTACGGACATCAAAGGGAACCAGACCTATAACTGGGGAAGCCCCAGACCAGGAGGGCAGTTGTATCCTGGAGTCGAGAGACACCGAGAAGAACTCATCCTTGACGGACTGCTGGCGCTGCCGCAACCCTGCCCTGTGAACACTTCGTCTTGGCCTGCTGGCGCTGCCGCGGCCCACCCTCGTGAAACCATCATCTTGGCCTGCTGGCGCTGCCGCGGCCCTCTGCAACGTGAACTACTAGCTTGGCCTGCTGGCGCTGCCGCGGCCCTCTGCAACGTGGACTACCACCTTGGCCTGCTGGCGCTGCCGCGGCCCTCTGCCCATCGAACCATCGCCTTAGCCTGCTGGCGCTGCCGCGGCCCTCTGTACTTGAACCATCACCTTGGCCTGCTGGCGCTGGCGCGGCCCCTTCGTTGTCGACCTTCATCTTAGCCGGCTGGGGCTGCCGCGGCCCAACCTTGCAGACTCCTAAGCTCGAGGATTGTGAGCTTCTCTCTTACCACCCTCTGTACCGACCCGGTACCAAGACTGTCCCGCTACCCCTTTCCCTACAGAGACTAGAATTGAGAGGACCCTCGAGTCCTGAATCTCCTGTACCGCTGATAACCTTGCCGCAAGAACCCTATATAAAGAGTGTTGATCTCATCCTTGTGTGGTGTCTATCTGTGGGGAGGGAAGTGACTTGTCTGTACGATCGCCGGAGACGGCCCTCATCGGAGGCCTCTCCCCCAGTATTCGGCCAACCCTCTGGGTCCCCGTCTAACACACCTTATTTCCCCACAGTACCCTGTGTTGTCGGGCGGAACACAAGCTCCCATAGGAAACAATGGGAATCCGATTTTCGGTCGCATCTTAATCAGTCAGGCGGAACCGTCGACCGCAAATCAGTTGGTCCTGATTCTAAGACGGTGTTGGGAGGAAAGTTTCTGCCTGACATCGTAATGAGGCCCTAAATGCGGTGCTTGGTAGCCAAGACACATGCTGGAAGGGCTGCGGGGAGTGGGGCACTATGATACACACATGGTGGTCATGTTCTCACATCCAAGCCTTTTGCCATTAGGACATCCCAAATGGACAGCTATAACAAACATTACTGTCCCTCACCAACCCTCAGTGATACTACTGGGAAATCCAGGAGATCATGGTATGTACCCATGACCACCCCAAGGGGAAAATCGATCTCCCACCTAATATTGGCTGCTTGTTTAAGCATAGCCCAGATGAGTAAATTCCCAAATGTGCCTTTGATTAAAACATACTAGGGAAAACTGTGATCCATATACACAGTAGGGGAATTATCAGAAATGGTTGCTGATCGTATGTATATATTTGAGAATATGTAACCCACATAGCGAAGGAGAGGGGATCTCCAGCAATAATCTCTAGGACCCTGCCTAGTTCAGGCATTTGTGGCATGTCCCATTCTGAAGACTAAGGCCTGGATGATACCATCATCTTACAAGCTTTACCTACAGTTTAGCAGTGATTCCCTGGTACTATCTCTCTGCCTATTGTGATTGCTCCTTATACTTTTTTTGTCCTGTGCAGCTTTGTGATTGATAAATAGTGTACTGTACTCATCTGACAAACTGTGTCTCTCCTAAGTGTATCTTCTTTATATGAATATAAAAATCAAAATAAAGATATTAGAAATGCATTGGATATGGCATATTGACTTGTTTTAAGACTGTTTTTGGTTGTATTCCATCGCTCCCTTTCCATTTACTGTTTTCAAGTTTATTTGCCCGTTTTCCCAAACTTTTTGTGTTCATTGGCTGTGGCATTTTCATCTTTCTTTAGTAAAGAAATAAAAGACAGATTTAACCAACATTGAATTTCAGTCAGAGAAATTTAATTAATTAAGCATTACTCTTTGATGTGGAATTAAACAATTGGGAGAGCACATTTAGCAAGTGAAAGCAGTGGCTAGCGCTCGCTAATCGTGTTCTGCTGCATTTAGCGCAATTTCTTAGTGCAGCCATTTTGTTTGCACTACCAAATAGCGCTAAACGCAGAATTACTCTTTTTGTGTGTATTTTGTATCATCTCGAAGAATTCTTAGGTCATTCTGCATAGTTACACTACATGGAGTTATACCCACCCCTACCAACAACATGAATTTCGGTTATAAAGCACTGCAGTGAAAACCTGCCATTTTACCTCGGATATGAACAGCTGATCGCCTTGAGTGAGAACTTGAGTCTTTCTTTTCATAGATTCCCTTTGGCATCTATACAGTGGCCATTTTGGAGGTGAGACGCTCTAGTCTTCCTCCAACTCCCATTAGGGTTTCCGGTATAAACTTAGCCGATGGTGCTGACGCTCTCAGTATAAGCCCAGAGAAGGTAGTGCACACAGCGCTGCTGGTGTCATTCACTCCGATGATTTTAAATATGCTCAGAACCTGTTTTATCTTGTTTTTACCCTGTATTTAACAATTACTGTGGGTAACTTTTCAGATTTGTTTAAATGTTATCTGTTTGTTTCCCTGCCACATGCACTTTAACCTGCTCACCTCTTTCATTGGTCCCCTGTTGCTCCGCTCCCCGGTCCACCACAGCAGCTAGTTGGCTGTTTGAGTTGGAGGGAGTAGTTCTTTCTTTCCTCCCAATAAGTGTTTTTTTCCCACTTCCCTTTAGCCATTAAACGGCGGTCATTTTTTGATGTCAGGCGCTCTAGTCTTCCTCCGACTCCCATTAGGGCTTCTGAGTATAAACTTAGCCGATGGCGCTGACGCGCCGTGGACACGCGCCGCAGACATACACAGCGGGTCAAAGCCAAAGGCATGCCTGTCTGCGCCCATCTGCATCCATCCGGGGCCAGGGGCCACCCCCCCTGCCGGTTTAAGTCCTCACTGCCATATATACTCCCAGAGTTACTCATCAGATTGAGTATGTCTCCCAGTAAGAATTTCCTTCACTCCATTCATCCATTTATGGATATTTTGACTTGTTCTCAATGTTCTTATACTTTACCTCCTCCATCTAAAACCCGCTGGGTCCCTGCCTCCTCCTCAGTATACAAAATGCTGTTTATTAATTGCAGATCCTTATCCAAACATGCCACGCAAATCTCTATCTTGCTCCAAGAGGAACGCCCTGACGTGCTATTTCTCACGGAAACCTGGCTCAATGCTGAGTCAGAACCTGACCTAGTCCAATGTCTCCAACTGTGTTACTATATCCAGAGGAAAGTTCGGGAACAAGGGAGGGGAGGGGGCATTGCCATTATTCTAAAAGAAGGTTTTAAACGCCGCATTATCCCCAATCTCTTTCCTGACTGTGTGGACTTCTCCTTCTCCATCTCACTTCCTTCGACTCATACCTTCTCAAGTATCTTTATATACCGCCGCCCCCGGTTCCCATGGACAACTGTTTAAAATTCTGCCAGAAGTTGTTGCCAACTTGGCAAGCTCCCCTACTAACTTTACTATACTGGGGGATCTCAATTTGTATTTCGATGATCCCTCAGACCCAGTAGCAACCGAACTAACCCAAAATCTTTTGGCTCTTCGGATAAAGCAAAATGTTACGAGCCCCACTCATGAAAAAGGGCATCTTCTAGATCCCATTTTCTCCAACTGCAATGAACTCTCAGTTGGAGACCCAGTCACAGTACCATGGTCCGACCGCTTCCTGGTCCCCTTCTCTTGTGATCTATTAAAACCCCCCCTTAATACTGGCACAACCAGTAGCTGGAAACGCTCCTGGACCAACCTCTCGTTGGACTCCTGGAATGCAGCTCTGATAAATTACATATCTACCCTAGATCCCTGCCCCATGGTCGCAAATGACCAAGTTAACCAATGGATCAACTCTTCCCTTGACCTAGTTATACCTAAGAAACGTATCCATAAAAAAACAGGAACAACCACTCTCCATGGTACTCCTCTACATTGCATGAGTATAAACAAATCTGTAAAAGACTCGAGAGGGAAACGGAGAAGAAATTATGATACAACAAGCAAAGAGATCTACAGGGACTCTATGAAAATGTACCAATCCAAAGTGAAGGAGGCACAAGCGCTATACTATGAGGAAAGAATCAACTCCACTGCAAACGCCCCACATGAAATGTTTAAGATCGCCAAGCACCTCCTTAAACTAACAATCAGGTATGTTCTACCAGACTGCTCAAACACACGCTGTGACGAACTTGCAGAGTTCTTCTCCAATAAGATCAAGGATATCTACAATCTAATAAGTACAGGAACTGTACGATTTCTATTATGTTTCCCCGCGTTATTATTCAAAATCGCATTACAAGCCTTGTCCTTGTGATGGAGTGAGCACACAAAATGATTTGCACTTTTTTTTCTCTTGTAAATTTTATTTAAAATACATTAAATGGTTTTTAGCTTCGTATTTTAGGAAACGAAGACCCCTTTCCTTGGGGCAGTCCTACTTGATGTTGCTCTCCCTGGACACTGATGAACTGGTCTTTCGCACTAGCACTTTTTTGAGACTTATTATCAATGTTCGTCAAATGATGGAAAATCCTTGAATACCTGTTCCACCCTAGCTGCTATAATAGTCTGTTATCTAAACTCTGATTTTATAAATGTATTTGTAAAGTTTTAATGGGATTTTTATGATATTCTGTATATGAGATTGCTTTTAGGAATTTTTGAAATTCGAATAAAGATTTTTTAATTGAATTGAATTGATGTGCCTCAGTAAAATCTGGCTCTCCGAATGACCCAGCACCTCCCCAATTTTTTAGTAAGGCCAGGGATGCAATCTCCCCAGTGTTGCTGAAGCTGATAAAGTACTCCATTTCAACTGGACTAGTACCCCACCCTGGAAACACGCCATGGTGAGAGCACTATTATAGAAACCCAGTCTTGATCCTGATACACTTGGAAATTATCGCCCTATTTCTCTTCTCCCCGGAATCAGCAAAATGCTAGAAAAGCTTGTTAGCTTAGTTATCTCTCCTTTTCTTGAATCTAATAATATACTCCACCCATCTCAAACTGTATTTCGCCCCCAACACAGTACTGGAACCGCATTACTCACAGTGATTGAAAAGGCCAAGATGATCCTAGACAGAGGAGGATCGACGGCCATCATCCTCTTGAACGTCAGTGCTGCCTTTGACACTGTTAACTACGACATCCTGATCCACAGATTGAGGAATGTTGGTCTATTAGGTAGTGTCATCACCTGGTTACCTTCCTCAAGTACAGGAGCTTTCAAGTATTTGAAGGGGATAACTCGTCAGATCAAATCCCACTTCGCTGCGGTGTCCCTCAGGGCTCATTCCTGAGCCCGACTTCGTTCAATGTCTACATGAGCCAACTGGCACATATTGTCCTCCCCTTCGGGATAGACATTGTTACATACACCAATGACACCTAGTTAGTAGTGGCCCTAAACCACCCAGGATCCACCTCATCCTGTCTAGGCCCCTGCCTGGAGAGAGTCGGCAAATGGATGGAACTCTTCTTCCTCAAAATAAATGGAGATAAAACAGAGCTCATGATGCTGGGCAACTCACCCATTTCTCCATGGGTAGTTCGGTTTCGGTTGCTACTGGGTCTGAGGGATCATCTAAATACAAATTGAGATCCCCCAGTATAGTTAAGTTAGTAGGGGAGCAACTCACCCTTTGGCCACTGTGCCCTTTCCCATGCCAGTAGGTCAAGAACTGTTGATCCAAGTAGTCTAGTACTATCTTCTCTGTTGTCATAGTTGTGGACATTATCTGTTTCGAAGTTATCTATGCTTGGGTGCTTGATTTAAGTCCTGGAATATTCATACAACAACCCATGACATATGCTGAGAGGGAAAGAAATGTTGATGGTGCTGTAGGTTTAGTAACTGCAATTATGTTAACACTGGTGAGTGCTGCTGCAGTTGCAACAAACGTCTGGAGTTGAAGCCACGACAGTGCACACCAGAGGATGAAGGCTTGCTTTCTGGGTGATCTTATTCTTATAAATGGAGACAATCGAAAACAGTTACCTGCTGCCTTGGGGGGAGAGAGCCACCTACACTTGCGGAGCATCTACCAGCCGCTCGCTTGCTTCCCGCCTGCTTCCCGCCGCCCGCTCCACTTCCAGCTTCGGAGCGCGGCCACAGAGGGGAGAGCGGGCTTGGGGACTTCAACTCCCAGAAGCACTAGCGCATCCACCAGCGCACTGACCAGCAAACGTCCGCGCCAGGAGGCGCGTAAGTTGTGCATCAGCCCCTGAAGAGCGGGCGAATCGAAAACAGTTACCTGCTGCCTTGGGGGGAGAGAGCCGCCTACACTTGCGGAGCATCTACCAGCCGCTCGCTTGCTTCCCGCCTGCTTCCCGCCGCCCGCTCCATTTCCAGCTTCGTAGCGCGGCCACAGAGGGGAGAGCGGGCTTGGGGACTTCAACCCCCAGAAGCACTAGCGCATCCACCAGCGCACTGACCAGCAAACGTCCGCGCCAGGAGGCGCATAAGTTGTGCATCAGCCCCTGCTGAGAGGGGGAATCGAAAACAGTTACCTGCTGCCTTGGGGGAGAGAGCCGCCTACACTTGCGGAGCATCTACCAGCCGCTCGCTTGCTTCCCGCTTGCTTCCCGCCTGCTTCCCGCCGCCCGCTCCACTTCCAGCTTTGGAGCGCGGCCACAGAGGGGAGAGCGGGCTTGGGGACTTCAACCCCCAGAAGCACTAGCGCATCCACCAACGCACTGACCAGCAAACGTCCGCGCCAGGAGGCGCATAAGTTGTGCATCAGCCCCGCCTCGCGGGACGCCGGGCGAAGCCCGGCCAAAGGGCGGGCCGTCTGTGGCCGTCTAGGGACGACGAGGGACGGGCCACTCCCCTAAGCCTCATACTCAAGAATGGGTAAGCGAAAATTACAAACATCCATTACTGGGGGTACTTGGAAAATAAAAATCCCTCGGAAATCTACAACATCTGCCAATATTATGACATACCTTACTACAGCTGTGGGAAAATTAAACCAAGAGATTGCTGACAAAGAACGGGAACTGGGGCTTGAAACTACACCACCAGTTATTTTGGAGTCTCCCCCACAAAATAGACAAGTTGTCCCCTTGGAACCTAAGATTCATATTGCCACTGCTAAGGTTATTACACCCCAAGCCCAAGGCACATCTGGCCCTGAAAAGCCTAATTCAATTAACAAAGCAAATGAGCAAGAACGCACACGGGAGGTGACAAGTCCAGCCAATAAAAGAGCTACAAGGTTGAGAAAAAGGTCGAAAAAGCTAATTTTGCAACACCATAAAAAATTATGTCATATCCCAAGTAATCTTGAAGGCTCGATAAGAGACATGGTTGAAAGGGTGATTACGGATAAAATAGAAACCACCCTTGTTCAGATCTCAAATGACATAATTGACACCCTAAGAGAATGTGTGGTTGACATATTGGGCAAATGCGATAGGATTAATACATTGTTATCAACAAAAATGCCTGAACACTTGCCCTCTAAGATACCCGGGACCCTGGATCCTCAGGTGCAACCTATGGAGGTGACAAGAAATGTATCATCAATAGATCCCCATCTCCTCCCTGCTCCCCCAATGCTAAAGCCGCCTACAATAACCACGCCAGCTATGTACACTACAGGCCCAAAGATACCTGGACAGAGTATATCCAACCCCAGTATCTCCTCCACAAAAGTTAAGGGGCATAATGAAGGAGATCTACAGGGGGGGAAAAGACAGCGTACAATGCTCCGAGTCAACCTACCTCCGGAGGCTACTCCTTTTGTTGCCGTTCTGGTAAATGTTCCCGCCCTGAAACCAGGGGAGATAGAATCCCAGGGTACTTTACTGGAAAACATTAAGTCATGGTGCGATATAAACTGTACAGGCCCAAGGAATATATCCTCGGACATAAGTACAGGGAGAAGAGTTGACTGGTTGGGGCATACGGAAAAAAACCTGCCGGAGGATTGCCTTATAGTAAACTTCAACAGACCCCATGTGTGTACTCGATTATTCTGGGATGCTACTGAGGTTAAGAAAGGAGAAATCCGGGCTGTGCCTTTAGGTTTCTTCTACCCATCGCCCAAGCATCATAATTATCCTCATGTTTGGAATGGACATCATACTACCTCGAGACACAACACTTGTCTTTCATCTTGGGCAACACAAACACCAGATTTGACTCCAAAACCCATGAAAGACATCGCACCAGTAAGTAGACCTGACTTGGAGCTATCAAATAGATTCACAGCCCTATCACAGCTAGATGAAAACGATTGACTGTCTTGCTCTGCGAGCTCGGATAATCAGATACAATGTAGCCCCACTAACATAGAGGTAAGAGGGAAAGTTGTGAAACTTATGAGCTGGAACATTGCTGGTCTTCGCTCAAAAAGGGAAGATAGAATATGGCTTGAGAAAATCAAGGACTGTGATGTTGTAGCTTTACAGGAGACTTGGGACACTGAATGTAATTTCTGGATAGATAGCTATGTATCTTACTTCCTAGCAGCCCAAGCTTCAACCGCAGGGAGAGATAGAGGAGGGCTCATGTTTCTAATTTCTGTTAGACATATGGGGGTTATTAAGGTACTAAACACCGAACTCCCCTAATTACATGGCTTTGGAAGTAACTATGCCTAATAAGCATAAAATTGTGTATGTCAATTTCTATAATGCCCCACACAGCACCTATGGTAATGAGAATACTGATTTACTTGCTAAATTTTTAATTGATTATAAAGAGTGTCAAACCACTTTTGTTCATTTTATCCTTCTTGGAGATTTTAATACACATTTATGTAATTTGCACTGTCAATATGGAGCCTATGTAGATGCGGATTATCTGCCCCACTCTCATTTTGAACACTCGGCAAAAGGGGTTGCCCTGGAAGAATTACTGACAGACATAGATTTGTCTGAGCCAGATTTTATTGACACTAATGATAGAGTGGCAACATATAGTGCTAGGGGCAGTAATACTATAATAGACTTCATTTTTGTATCTCCAGGCCTGTTACGTAATGTTATTAGGTTTTGCCTAGCAATGCGTACGAAGTACGCATGCGCTAGCAAAACCTCTTGAGTTCTATGTCGGGTGATGACCCGCCTCTGTCTATCATTGGCTAGCTCCATAAATGGAGGCTAGCCATTGGGAGACAGAGGGTGTCAATCGCGCTTTCTCTTGAAAACGCGATTCGGGGGCGTTTCTGGTGCTTTTTTTAAGCCCCGCCCCTTTGTCCCGGGCCGCGCTGCGATTGGCTGCCGGCCCGGGACACCCCCGTGACGTCATTCCCGGGCCGCGCTGTGATTGGCTGGCCGGCCCGGGACCTGACTTGTTCGTTCTGCTTGCACCGTATCATTGCTTTACAACAGTAGGATGGTTGCTGGGGGAATGGGTTGGGAAGTCTCCGGAACGGAAGCAGATGGGGTGGGGGGTGTCAGAAAACGCAGAAAAATGTCTGGAGACGGAGGTTGAAGAGCAGTCATATCTCTTGTTTGCTAAGGTGGTTTGTAGTCTGGGGGTGCAGGGGGGCAGGTGTAACTTTACCGCGGTTGTCTATGGCTGCAAACAGAGCGTCTCTACTCTGCATTCTCCGCCACATGCACTGTGGTCTTGGCTGGACGTGTCTGGTGCGACTGTCGCCCCCTCTCCGAGGTGGCTGCAGCACTGTGCTCCACTGTGCCTTCGGCGCCTGATGGCAGAGAGCAACACGGTGGTGCATGCTTTCGTCGCCGTCTCCTCCGGTCGGAGACATTGTACACCTCCGGTGACGGTGTGAGGTCTGCACACATCCTGAGAATGGAGCCAGTGGGGGCTTTAATGAGCTGGCATGGGAATCGCGCCAATTTAGAAGCATGTGGCGTCGTAATTCGCTAATTCCTGCTCAGGCTGGGCGCCTTTGTTTGTGATGTGTTCGCGAGGAAGCCCAAAGGTAGAAACATGACCGTCCTGCGGTCTCTGGAGTGAGTACGATAAGTTGGTGTGCGGGTTGTTGACTGGAGAATGGCACCTACCACTTTGCTGAGAAACGACAGCGCGTGTCATCACTGGTACAGCGGTTTCTCGTGTATGCCATGTTGTTTGTGTTGTGGTACCCACCTGTAAGGGCTGGCACCGTAATTCACCTGCCTTGTCGCAGAAGCGCGCCTGAGCTCTGATGTGCAGTTGGTGCCAGGGAAACAGCGGAATACCCGCTTAATGGAGGGGCAGTCTGAGGGCACTCATTTCTTGCTACTTGTTTTTTCCTGGTTCTAATGATCTCGGTGCCAGTTTGGCACATCCTTCACACCAGCTCGCCGTAAAGTGGCTATAGGTTAAAGCTGCGCATAGCATGTGCCCTCGGGCCTGGCACCGCATGCTTTATTGTGGAACAGAGCCGTTACTGCGTCTCTGCTTCCAGCCCGGATATGTGACCTGCGGCGCTGGAGAGAGTTTGGCTGTTCACCGCTCACTGCCAGAGGCGCTTGTTGTCTATAAACAATCCCCACGTTGTGTGTTTTTTGTTCGGCAGAACTCACCTGTTCGTGCAGAACAACAGAGCAATCTTAGATCATTTAACAAGAGAGGAAAAAAGAGCTGAGAGAGAAAAACACTTTATTAGATTTGGAGAGATTTGTGTCGCATTAAGGAACCGTGATAGGGAGGGCAAGAAAGTCGTGTCCCTTCAGGTCACTTGTGAGGAGAATGATGGGAGGAGGGGGGGGTTAATCCTGCCTAGTGTACACGTCAGATTACGTGCTCCCTAATCTAAATGTGAAAGTGTAGATTCGTGTGTCACATTGTTTCGCCACAGGACAGTAAGCGGCTTCAGCCAGCCTTCATCCGGCGAGTGTGCCTGCTCGTGTGAGAGAGAGACCGCCTGGGGGAGGGAAAACCAACGGTGCAATTGCTGGTGATGAGTGTATTTACTTACTGCGCGTAATGTAAAATGTGTAACCTGAGCCCGGGGTCCTGGAAAAGAGCGATGTGGGCCATCTCTCATTAGCCCCGCTAATAAAGTGCCAGAGATCACCCTGCGCGCTCGCTGGATGTTGCCTGGGAGCCCATTGTGCGCTCCCTCCTCAGCGCCAGGCAGCGGTTACATTTTTGCTGCTGCTAGCCCGTCCGGATGCGAGGCTTCAGCCCTGGGCTCGTCGCCTTGTTGTGCTTGTCGAATAATTGCGGGTTTACACACGCGCTCATCATTTGCGATGACGTTATGTGGCTTACCCAGGCTCCTCTGCAGTGCACGGGCTTGTTAACATTAATAGTTAGCCATGGGCACGCTTTGCTGCTAATAAAATTCACATCAACGCGGTAGTTTGCTTGTTCTGTTTAAGATATGTAAAGCTGTCTGGGTGTGAAGTGAGTCAGTCGTTTGCGCTGTGTTGGGTTCTTATCACTGTTGGGTGACAGCACAGCGTGGCCGAGCGCCCCAAGGGTCCCGTCGACCCCTGCGTCCTACGTATGCAGCGTTTTATTAGCATCTCTGGGGCCAGGCTGGGAGCTGGTGCTGTTTTGAAGGGGGGTTTGTCTCTCCCGGCCTGTGTTGTAAACACAGGTGTCTAGACTAGAGCGTAGCTTCTTGTCTTGGGGAGGGGACAGGGGTGAGGTACTTTTGTCACACATGCAGACAGAGCTCCAAACCTCGATTAGAGGAGCCTAGGAGCATCCCCTGAAAACTGCCCCCCTCAAGTGCCTGCAGGGCCTTGTGTGTTGGTTTAACACGGGAGAGCGAGGGGAGATATCCCCCCCCTCATCCACTCCCCCCTCTCTCTCTTCTCCGCGTTCTGCTTGGGTGGGTAACCTGAATACTAAGAGGCATTCCACTGACAGCTGACCCTGTTAGCCCCCTCCGTCCTCGTTCTCCTCTCAAAAACCGGCCCAAGAGAAAATAAAGAGACAAACTCCCCCAGTCACTCTCCCAGGAGAGATGGGTGGGGGTGGGGGTGGGGGGAACGGTAGCTGTGATTTATTTATGGTGTTGAGTTTTGCAGCCGTCTGTGGCACGATGCACTCCGCCCTGCTTTAGAAGATTGCAAAATGCATTTTTTTGCATTGTCGTTCGCAAACAGGTTGAAGTTAGCTTCATGCGCTCATGGAAGAAATTGTGTTTTTCTTGTTTTTTTTAACTTGTGCACATTGTGCGAGTCGAATAATTAAACCATGGTGACTTTTTATACTTGTGCACATTGTGCGGGTCGAAGAATTAAACCATGGTGACTTTTTTTATACTTGTGCACATTGTGCGAGTCTCAGCGTTAAACCATGGTGACTCTTTTATACTTGTGCACTTGCCACATTGTTCGAGTCGCAGCATTAAAGCAGTTGACTTTCATACTTGTGCACACTCAGCGCAGGTCCAGACACATGGGGTGTGCACAGAAAGAGATGCGAGGGCGCCCTGCACAGCGCTGTCCTGGGTGAAGCGCTTTTTACCTGCCCTTCAAGCAGTTTGGACTCGTTGGTTACAAATAAAATATACAAGAGAATTGTTTCACCCGGAAGTCATGTGAGGTGGAGTAATTAATGGCATTTGTGAACATTCGTCCGACAAAAGTGGCAGGCGGTTTTAATAATTTCCAAGAGGTTTCTTGGCGCTATGTAAAAAAACACAAACAACAACTTTTGAAAAGGCGAAACCGTTGCATTGTAAATGCTTGTTTTTTATAATGCTATACATGCAACATTCAGCGACCACAACCCAGTGATCATGGAATTGATCAACAATAACCCAATCCTATTAAATGAAGAAGGTAATAGAGATTATCCCTTAAAAGTAGGGATACAAGACCAGGGAAGACGGGTAAAGTGGAGCAAAATTATCCCAGATGCCTTTTTTGATGAACTTTCTGACAAAGTGGGTAAAGAATTAAATATCTGTCGAGACCCGTTAAAGTATGGAGGGAATGTTACTATTGCCTTTGAAATAATTTGCCAACAAGTGGCTCTGGATCTATTGTGCAAGCCGAACCATAAGGCACAAAAAACATATGGGTGGTTTAACAAGGAGTGTTCCAAAGCCCATAAAGACCTAATGGAGGCACTAAAAAGGGTACCACGAGATAACCAGGTAGTGGCTATGCTAAGGAAAAAATATAAAACAACGGTAGAGACCCGTAAGAATGAAATAAAGACAAATGCATGGGAGTCCCTTTTTGAAAGATCAACCTTGAGGGATAGTGCTAAATTTTGGTCGATTGTTAATACGCCTCTTTTTAATGGTAAAGAAAATGACATTTTTTAGCTTAATATCACGGAACGGCAATGGTTGGACCATTTTGAGAAAATATATGGTAGTAATATCGCTGTAGAGCCCTATACACCCAAAATACCTGAGCACTCAGAGCCCTCCCTGAGTTTTTCAGTTAAGGAAGTGCAGAAGGCTATAGATGACACGGCGGGACATAAGGCGCCGGGCCCAGATGGGGTGCCGGCAGATATGTATAAAGCTAATCCCTATATTTGGTCCCTTGTCCTTACAAATGTCTTTAATGCATCCTGCACAGATAACACTAGTGTGCCTACATCTTGGTCCCAGTCTATTATAATCCCTGTATTTAAGAAGGGCCAAAGGGGGGATCCAAGGTGTTATAGGCCGATATCCCTAATTGATTCATCCTTTAAAATACTAGGGAAAGTTTTCTTGGCAAAAATCTCCACATGGGCTAATAACAACGATATCTTGTGTAATGCGCAGTATGGGTTCAGAACTGGGAGAGGCACAGAAGATCAGTGTCTAAACTTGCAGCTTATAATCAATAAATATACAGTGGCGTCTAAAGGGTCAGTCCACCTGGCCTTTATGGACTTGTCCACAGCTTTTGACCTAGTTAATAGGTCAAAGCTGTGGACAATGCTCTTGGATCTGGGTCTGGATCTGGCCCTTGTGACCTTCCTGGCAGAACTCCACAGAGACCTGAAAGCGTCAATACGCATGACACAAGAGGGGAAGTGTACTGCTGGCTTTAAGTCGGGTAGAGGTGTGCGCCAGGGGTGCATTTTGGCCCCAATGTTATTTTCTATTTATATCAACTCACTAGGAAATACCTTGGCTACAGCTACCGTTGATGTCCCATACATGGGGGGGGGCCCCATTGCCTGTTTTACTGTATGCTGATGATACAGTCCTGATATCAAGGACCTCCATCGGCCTACAACATCTTCTTAACTCCTTTGGGGCTTTTATGCACAAAATAGACCTTGTGGTAAATATGGAGAAATCACATGTTATGTCCCTGGGGAAAGGGAAAATAATACTAAAACACTCTCCTGTAATGGCGTTGTATTAACAAAAGTTAAAGTCTTTACCTACCTTGGAGTGGTGTTTGATGACATGGGCTCCTGGGTACCCCAAGTCTCTAATAAAGTTGCTGCCGTGAGAAGATCGTCGGCCGCAATATTAGGCTTCGAAAAAGATTGGGCGGAAAACCAGCAGAGGCCATACTGGCTATATATAGATCCAAAACTATAGCCATAGCAAGGTATGGAGCAGCGATATGGGGCTATAAAGACTCTGCCCAAATACAGAGAGAGGAAAATAAATTCCTGCGTTCACTCTTAGGGCTGCCCCACTCCACGTCATCCTTTGCAGTGCATATGGAACTGGGGCTGGGTTACATTGAGGATACCCTTAACATGGCACCACTCTTGTTTTGGATCAAAACATGGTTGAACCCAAACCTTACACTAAACCACAAGATCATTAAGGACTGTATGGGACGGGATAGAGCAAAGGATATTCAATTGCTGTCATTTATAAAAACAACAGCAAAGCAACTAGGTCGGCCTGAATTATATCTTAACCCCGAAAACCTATGCAAGGATGATATTGCATGGGTAAAGAAACACTTTGTTGGTAACAGAGAAATAGAGCGCGAAGCCCGAGAAATTGTTAAGCCAACAGTAAGGGTACATTATTCCCTGATTACGACAATGTCTATACAACCTTATTTGACCATTGTCACAAGACCCTACCATCGGTGGCTTTTAACAAAATTTTGTTTCAATCAAGCACATTTTTTGCTGGGCTATTACGTGAAGTGGTGTAGACCAATGGAAAATGAACCATGTAAATGCGATAGTTTCTCTGACCAAGATCTAATACATTTATGTTTTTTTGCCATTTTTTTGTGGAAGGACGGAAAAAGTATATTGTACCATTGCTAAGGGATAAGGGGTTTATACAGTTAAAACCTGCACTGCTATATCTACAACTTATGGAGTCCCCAGTAGTGATGTTTGGGGTTGCGAACTTTTTGATAGCATCTATCCGTGCTAGACGGAACAGATTAAGGGATATTACATCATTGGAACCGAATAACGTTTAATTGCCACAGCTATCATGTATTACCATGTATATAATGAATTAATAACGCTACAAATTCACAAAATAATTGTTATTAGATAATGAATACTTTTGTAAAAAAAATTCCTAGAATCATGTATATAGGCCGCTGTTTTTATATCCATGTATTGTATTGTTTCTATCAAATCGTTTTTTATATTTTATATAATCCTGAAAGTCATCATGTATAGGTATAGCATACTTTTATGATTTTAAAATAATCGAATAAAGTGACTTTGACTCTGACTCCTATTCTTATAAATGGAGACATCTACTGATGAAAAAGGAATACAAATGGGTAGACCTTTTCCATATTGTGGGTCGAGTATTGTGGCTCTTCAGAGCACACAGTCCATTTTCACATGAAGGATTAAGCTGTTGCCAAAACAGCTACTTCTTCATTGATTTCTTCATTGAGCTACTTCTTCATTGATTTTGTGTATGTTTGTCCTACATTATACAATGGTCCTGCAGCACGTGCAACAATGGAATTGCTTGGCACATTATACAATCCTCCTTGCTACTACCTTTGTCAACATCTCAAAAAGCAGTAACATTCGGATCAAGCACACCATCACCCCCCATTTCTCACTGTCCACTGTCATAGCTTTGGCAGTTGCATTCCTTTTCCTTCGTAATATCGATGGACTTGTACTCCTCAAGCATGTATTCCATTGCAGTATGTAAAAGGTGGAGATGTATCAACAGGTTTGGACTTCCTACATGAGGACTTTTAAAGTGACTCTGTTAGTACCCAAATATTCATAAGATACTTCCGGCTTTTGAAGAAATGACTGAAACTATTGCAAATTCTCTGACAGATAACCAATATGTTGTTGATTACTACCTCTTTTTTTTTAGGAAGTCCTACACAATTAGGCTATTGCAATGACTTAAACTTATGACTCTGAAGTATCCTCCATCAGCCATGACTTTGACAATATTACTGCGATGGTCAGTGGCAACAAATCCAATGCTGAGATCTTTGGGTTTAGGCCATTCATAGACTGGTATCAATTCTTCAAAGATGTTGACAGTTGTGTGTTAGTCCTCCACGAAAACATTCCAGCTTCTGCATGTAGCTGAATGCCTTGAAAATCAGCAGCATTGGGGAGACCTTTGAGTAACCCCTGTGAATGTATTCCAGTGTGAAAAGATGCACATTTACCCTGTAGCTTTACATCTAGTTCAGATTCTGTTGTGAGGTGGATGGAATGAACAGCGGTCACCTTCATTACTTTGCTATCCCATTCTAGCACTTGTTGGTGCAGCGGAGGCCCAGCAAAAGTTGAAAAATTGGTCCGGCTGGCAACCATCCATTTTGGTCAGGGATTACCCTCTCCTTTGAGCAAAGAAAATCAGAGGAGTTCAAGCTCTAAGATTTTGCTCAGATTTCCATTGTATAAATGGACTATCTCATGGGTCAGTGGTTCTGAAACTCCTCCTGAACATAGGCTTAATAATGGGTTGATGTGGCAGCTGTTTTCTTAGTTAGGATAACAACATCAAGTGAACTTTGGGTAGAAGGTAGGTTGCTTGAATACTTTAGGGTAACTATACCCCTCTTTCTCTTGTGCCATGCCAAGCTTACTACGGGTTATGACTTCAAACAAAGAGTGACCGGGCTTCTTTGCATGACAGTGACATTTTCCTCATCACCACCTTCGGTCTGCTCAACAAATTCTTCTCTCTCAGCTGCACCCATAATCTTGAGGTGCTCCACAAGCTTGCATGTTTGGTTGTTGAGTTTTCAGATAAGCCAATTGGTCCCCAGTATCATATTGTCCCCCTGACTTCCCACAACACACTGGTTTTTAGCAATTGTGCAATCTGCCGAGTGATCCTCATGTGCCCTAAGTGTAAAGAAGTCCCAAACTGAGAATGAGCTCTTCCTTATAAAACCAGAGCTCAGAGAACTTGTTGTGACAGTGTTAGGTGGCTATGTTTGTCTTTCCATAGGGCAGTCTACCGTACGGATGTGGGTTTCCGCAGGTTTTTGGGGCTTTCGACAGCCTTTGTTTTACCTTGTCTTCCATGGTGGGGCTTAGAGGTTCAATCCATGTCATGATTTTCTGATGGAGGTCTTGGAGAAGATGTGTGTGGGTTCTTTCTTTTTCTTGGAAGAGACAGCAAAGCAATGTGTCAAATGGGAGAGCAGTCACAACATTCTGCTCTGCAGCAAGCTAAACTTCCTGCTCTGCACTAATCGCCAAAAGATCAGGAATAGCAGACTCAAGTTGCTGTTGAGTTTGCGGTCAGGACAGTTTGGTTTTGGCATTAATGTTCTCAACCATGATTGCACTCATTGAAGTGCTAAGAGATATCTTTTTTTTAATAAATCTCTTTATTGCGAGAAGAATCAATAAAGTATGAACATTGAATTGAAACCTTAGTAGCACCACAGCACATTCAAGTACCCATAGCTGTATAATAAATCTTGAAACTCTTCCTTTCCCTCCACCCCAACCCTTTGGCAAGATATCAGAGCCCATCATTAGTGGGCAGCCCCAGACGAAGGAAATTAGAGTCAATAGGAGCAGTCAATGTACATATACTACCACGGTATTCATTCTACTTCCATCAAATTTTGACCCATTTCTTGAGGCAACATCTTCCTTCATGGATGGCCCTCTCCGCCAACATGCACCAGTCCATGTCTTTTTTCAGGCACTCAGATGGGGCACCTGGATGGCTCTCCACTCATGTGGCAATATTGTTCTTCACTATTATCATCCCCACAGTCATATAGATTTGGTCCATGCAGGTGAGATCCATGGCCTCCCAAACATTAAGTAGACATAATTTCGCAGAAACCGTCTCATTGCCACAGCGCACTTCATTCAAGCTTGCAATCACAGTGCTCCAGTAGATTTGAATGGCATGGCACTCCCAGATCATGTAAAAAGTCCCCTCTTCGTTGCAATCTGCAACCACAGTTAGACAACAAGGTTAATGCTCTGCCCATCCATGCCATAATGGTACATGTAAAGTAGCTATGATGAAGGATTTTTTGCTGTATGAGGCGGAACCTGGCTCTGATAGCCACCTCTTGTGGGGACACCAGTGCCTCCAACACCCTTTGTCTTCTGTCCCCTCTAGATCCGTGTACCACTGCTCTCGTAGCCTAGTCAGTGTATATGGCTGATTATTGAGCAATTTTCTACATGTGAGGGAAGTGGCTTTCTTGGGCATGTATTCATCAAGGAGACAATCTTCCAGTGGGGAGGATTCACGGAACCGCCACCCCCCGCCCAGGCACTGTTGCTTGAAGCGCATGGCAGAGTTGAAGGTATATGGAAATGACTCTGTGGGTTCCATTTGGTATTCCTGTTGTAATTACACAAATGAGATACCCCCCCCCCCCCCTCGTTTCCACAAATCTCCCACTTTGGAGAGACCAATGAGGTCCTATTTAACAAATCCCTGTGGTTTTCCCAATATCCGTAGCAGTGCGTTATCCCAAAGCACCGAGTTCCAGAGGATACATATGGTTGCTGTGGGGATTGGAAAGGGTTTGGGACGGGAACCATTGAAGACTTGGATGTGCACACAGACACTCACACATCGCAATGAAAACAACTCAGGTGATTATAGCCACTAGAGACTTGAATGTGAACACAGACAGTCACACATCACAATGGCAATATTCAAAAATTAAATACATCACCGGCCACAAACTTCAGCCAGGCCCACTCCAGACTGGGGGATTCACAGCCGGGGTCAAGAGACTCAGTAAAACCAGGAGCTGCTGCACTGTAGACGCGCCTGTCATTCATGCCCAAATCCCAGTTTCCAAGTTAACAAACCCCAGCTTTATAATCTCAAAACACACTAGAAGGTTCTGAGAGGGCCTCCTCTGTGCTAAAGATACTTGCAGGAATTGGCCACTTTCCATGCAAGCATTTCAAAGGCAAAAGAGTTCTCACATTCCTTCTGCACTTTCATAATACTTCTCAATGTACAACACAATGCACATTTGTGCACCACTGCCTATAGCATCACACACTACATCTCCCAATGTACAACATAATGCACATTTGAACACCACTACTTATAACGCTGCACTTTGAGACCAAGAAGTACATTCCACACCTCTCTCTCTCATGCTTTCAAATGCACATCCCACATGTTCTGTTCCCAGGGGATGGGGTCCCTGGGGCCCTAGGTAAAAAGGGTAAAGGGAAGGGCACAGTCCCACTATATATATATATATTTTTTTTTTTTATTGAAACTAGCAACTCACCAGAGGCCTCGCCCCCTTTGTCCAGCATTCTGGAAACGTGCCTCATGGTGCGCTCTGAGTTGGGGTATGAGGTCCCCTTCGCCGGTGAGGGTCAAGGATTACACAGAAGGGAGTGTACACGGGTATTGTTTGTAGTTTGCTGTGCTAATGTACACAGTGTTTTCTTCAGTTTCAGTCAAACAAATGTATGAAAAAGTAAAAATCAATTAATGGAATAATTGTGAATTATGTACAGTTTCAAACCAGCCAAAGGATTTGTATTTTTGGTAATCATAGAAGTGAAATGTGGTAATGGGTAAAGAAACTATACTATGTATAAACCAGGTAATAGGTGGAGTGCCACTAACTGTAAATGGTGGATCTTCAGTTTGTTCTATACTCAATAGTGTGTATATGGATTCTTTCTTTGCCATTTTTTTCTGAATATATGTCAAATTTTACGGTTCAAACATGGCTGTTTCTTCGAGAAGTTGCCAAAGCCCGAAACCTTCTTGAAGTGTCACAATACCCAATGTATTTGTATAATAGCACTTAATTGAGTCTGTCCATGTTGTAACAATTTTTATGTGCTATAAGACTGAAGACAGAATATGATTAATTGATTCACTCTCATAGAAAGCATGTGCATTCCAGTGTCGATAACTTGAAAACTGTTTGCAACTGCTTGATCTATTTGTCTCATTTATTCTGCAGCTTCTTTTTCTGAATATTTCCTCAATCCATTGTTAAAGGCATATATTCCTGTAGCCAGGAATCTTTAATTTCTTTTAGGACGTTGTCTCAGAAGAAAGTCAGACAAATCTGTTTTTTCATTAATTAAGGAAAAATATTATCTTACAGCCATAAGTCTGGAATGCTCTCGCCATTGCTGGTATAGCTTACCTACAATAAATGTCGTAACTACAATAGGTATTTGCATGTTATATTGTGGGTTAAGGCGATTAGCTTTGGGTCCAGGAGTGCTGGAAAGAAAACGACTGATACAGGTGTCAGATGCATATGGCCATAAGGTAGATCTTCAGTAGGGAATTGAGTTGAATTATAAGTTCAATTTTTGATCATTTAATTTATATCTGATTCTAACATATTTATTTGAAAATACAAATTATTCAACAAGGTCCTATTTAGTTAACGATTTTTCCATCTTCAGAGATTATGGTGAGGGGAAGGATTCCATTATTCCTACATAATTGCTGGGGTACTAGCTCAAGATCAGTGGGTGTTACAGACTGTTCAGGGTTTTCACCTGGAGTTTTACTCCTCCTCGCATCAGAGGAAGCAACCAATTCTTCTCCTCTCCATTTTTTTCAAACTGAGAGCAGTTTTATAGATCAAGAAGTGCTCTTGTTCTTGCGGAAAGGGGTGATAACAGAGACCATCTGTCACCCATACGGTTTTGTCAGCACACTTTTTTGGGTCCCAAAGAAGGATCAGGGTTTCCGTTTGGTTCTAAATCTCAAGGACTTCAATTTGTGGATTGTGTATCGCCATTTCAAGATGGAGGGCAAACAACTGTTATGCGATCTTTTGCAAGAGGAAGATCAAATGGTTTGTCTCAACCTCAAAGATGCTTATGTAGGTGTCCCTATATTCGCCCCTGTCGCAGATTCCTTCAGTTTTAGTGGCGCAATCAGTTGTTCGAATTTATCACCATGCCATTCGGCCTGTCTTCAGCTTCTTGGTGTTTCACCAACCTTCTTCAGCCAGTGGTTTAATGCCTCAGAGAACCGGGGTTTGACTGATTATATATTGATCAGGGCGAGGAATTAGTCCTTCTTTATCTCTCTTGGATGACCCAGCCTTTTCAGGATCTGGGGTTTGTCATCAATGCGGAGAAGTAGGTACTGGTTCCCTCACAGACAATGGAGTTTCAGAGGTTTCAAGTGAATTCCAACTCTTTCTGCTCTTGATGAAGCAGATTTGCATCAAGAAGGAGTTGAGGAAAGCTCTTGCCTCTCGGACTATATCGTAGAGGATTCTGGCTCGCCGGATAGCACTGTTGGCGCCCTCCATTCAGAAGATTCTTCTGAGTCCCCTCCATTAACCGGCCCTGCATCGCTTGAAGATAATGCATCTTTGCAGGGGTTTGGCTTACTGGAGCAGATTGTTCTTTCGGAAGAAGCCAGGACAGAGATGTCCTGATGGTTGGAGCATATGCATGCCTGGAACAACAAGGCCATATCTGTCACGATTCCATAAGTGATGAGAATCTGATGCCATGTGGTGAGCCTTGGGAGCCTGCCGCAGCTCAATGGAAACAAGTGGCAGCTGGTCCCCGGAAGAACTGGATCCTCATATCAACTGTCTGGAGCTTCTGGTGAGCTAATTTGCAGCTCGTACTCTATCCCCGAACAGACAGAATTATTGCATCTTATTGAGGATGGACAACATATTGGCGGTCCAGTATATCAATCATTTGGGAGGTATGAGATCTTGCCTCCTAGTGGAGATTGCCATGGACTTTCGGCATTATTGTCTTCAACATCATATGCCGGTAACAGCAGAATACATACATTCCAGGTAAGTCCAATGTAGTAGTGGATTGGAACTCTCGATTCCTATGTGACTCCAGCGACTGGAGGATTCACCTCGAGGTATTCCACCTTCTGAATTTACTTTTGGGTCCTTGCACGATCGACCTATTTGACTCCTGTCTGAATACACCACATCCCCTCTTTTACAGTTGGCAACCGGATCTGCAATCAATTTGCATGCCTTTCTCCAGTATTGGTCGACTGGCCTGCTTTATGCATTTCCTCCGTTCGACATGATACAGAGAGTCATTTTACAGGTGAGTTGACAAATGGGGGTGTTGGTTCTGATCACTCCTTGTTGGAAAGCACAATCTTGAATTTTACTGGCCATGTTTCTTTCTTGGGCGACTCCGGTACGTCTTCTCTCCTTCTCGGATCTTCCCCAGGATCTGATTGTCCTACCACATCCACTGCTTACTCACAAGCAATTGGGCCACATGGACTGGAGACTTTCAGGCAACGCTGGAAGGGCCACAGTTTCCCAGGATGCTTTGTAGTTCCTGTCAAAATCTTGAGCTCCCTCTACACACTAACATTATGAAACAGTCTGGCGTAGATGGGTTAGTTGGTGTAATGAGCGGTGTGTGGATCCCATGGGGTCCGGAATTCATGTGATTGTAAATTTTCTGTCGGATATTGCTAGTCAGGCCCTGGCTTATTGGACTTTGAAACATTTCTGTTCAGCCATTTCAGCAGGTCATTCTCGTCTGGATGGTAAACCGGTAGGTGAGAATCCATTTGTTTGCAAACTGTTCAGAGGGATTCGGATGGTATGACCACCTCAACCTAAGTATTCCATGGTGTAGGATGTGAATGTGGTGAACAAGGGTCTTTCGAGTAAACAGTTGTCAGTGAAACTCACTCGCCTCTTGTGCCTGATTTCTTGTTGATGGATCTCGGATGTGGAGCCTTGCATTTAGCAGCTAGGGCATTTACTCCTTCGGGGGTGTCCTTTACTATCTCTGGACATACTAAAACTGGTTCCAGATAGTGTTAGTTATCCTGCGTTTCCACATCATTAGAAATTGTGTGTTAGACTTGGAATCTTTTGCCATGTTTCCCCTGTCTTTTTTCTTTCTGAACTCCCGGTTTTGACTCTGTTTTTGCTGGTTCAGTGTCTCTTTGCGCTTTCTCACTGATGTTCAGTATGAAAGTATAAGTGCTCCTGTAGTAAATTGTTATTATGAATTGGTGTTTCCATGATTGGTATATTTGATTTACTGGTAAGCCCCTAGTAAAGTGCACTGAGTGTGCCAGGGCCTGTAAATCAAATGCTACTAGTGGGCCTGTAGCACTGATCATGCCACCCACAAAAGTAGCCCTGCAAAGGTAACTCAGACCTGCCACTGCAAAGTCTGTGCACAGTTTGTAACTGCCATGTCGACTCTAACCTTCCCTTTTCTAGTCACCCCTGTGGCTGGGAGGCTGTGTATGTTAAAGGTAGGACATGTACTGGTGTGTGTAACATGTCCTGGTGGTGAATTACAGGGTATTGAGTTTTTCACCACTGCAAGGCTATCTGTCCCATAGGAAAGAATGGGAGTTTTACTTATAACATCTTAGAAGTGTGGCTCAGGGGTTAGAGGCAGCAGATCCGGAAGCTGAGATCGGTCCTGGACCAGGGTTCAATTCCCCGCCTCGGCGGGTCTTGGGCTAAAAATTCCACGGACTCGATAATTCTCGCCCCGGTGCCTCCTCGACTCACGGGTTCACACTCTGCGACTCTGGGCAATAGCTTGCTTAATCTCCACAACGGCCCCTCGCGGCGGGATGCCTGACTTTCACCTTGTGGATACCCTGCTATCTCACGGGAATACCAGGACGGGTTCCCTAAGCAAGCGCCGGGAAACCCACTGCGGGTAGCTGTGCGCTATATAAGCTCAACTACATTTACATTTACATTTACATAAGCACAACTTCCCATTGGGACAAAATAGGGTAATGGAGTTTAGTATATCTGGACTCAGAATGTAAAAATGCATCTTTTAGTAAAGATGATTTTTATGTTCTGTGACGGAAAATACAACTTTTAGAAAGTAGGTATTTTCTTGCTTAGCCATCCTGTGTGCCTCTGCTGGGTTTGTGGATTGACTGTCTGGCTTTGGAGTGACAGGGGCTGGGGATTTGCAGAGGCTCCAGAGAGTCTGGATGAGTCAGGGCTGGGTTGAATAGACCTGCGCTGCATTTAGAGTAGTGGGAGGAGATTTCCTTGCACCTGAATGGGCCTGGCCTGCCTTGAACAATGCTGTCTCCACCTCCTGCCAGGAAGCTAGGCCAGGGAGGACAGAACTGGTTTGGACTAAGCACAGACACTCTCTGCCTGAGAGAACTAAGGGATTGTGAGTATAAATATTAGGGCCTAGACCCCAGACCTTAAGAACTCGCTGGAATCAAGGAACCTGCCAAGAAGAAGAGCTGGAAGAGCTCCCAGGAGGAGTACTGCCCCTTTGCTGTGTTGTTGCTTTGTTTTATAGGCCTGTAGTTACTGCTTCTGCTTTGGGCAGTGAAAGAACTGGACTGAACTTTCTTTACTTGTGCTGGGTATCTCCAAAGGATTGAAGTAAAGCTTGCCTCCTGGTCTGAAGTCTCAGGGACTGCAAAGACTTCACCAACCTCTGGGTACCGGTTCCGGAACCGCCGTTTCAGTTGCCACGGAGAAGGGAAACGCAACCAACTCCGTCACTGGCTCTGTGTCCTGACAGAAGGCACCCTCCGCATCTTGCACCGCAACCTTGGTCTCACAGATGACCAGGACCGCCGCCACTGAGCCGCTAATTGCACTGTGAATTGTGGGAAACGCACTCTGCAACGCCACACTTTACTTTGCCATCCTGGTCTCGCCGACGCCGTCGCTACTGCTGACTTCGACACCCGTGACAGCATCGTGGCTAGGGGCACCACTCGTAATTCTCCCACACTGCAGTCTGGGCCGACGGACGCCAGCTCCCACTAACTGGCTCTGTCGCTTGCACCACAACCTACCAGCACCACATCAAACACAGCCTCACCCTGCACCGTAAGCCATGGTCTCACCAATGCTGTCTGGACGATCATCACTGAGCCGCTGCCTGCACCGCAGCGAGAGGACACCGCACCCTGCACCGCTTCGATTTTGCAACACAACTGCAACGGTTGCCACAACCGGCCAGCCACAATGAGTAAGGTACTGTTACCAAGTCTGTCCATGCTTTCGCTGGCCCGTACCGATGCGGTCGGCTGGAACTGTTAGATTCTGTTGTTTTCAGCATCGGGGTATCCCCGGACGGAGCTACCGGCTCGTACTGACTGTGTTTTTGAGGTATTTCTGCAATTTTAAGGATATCTTGCAAAGTATATATTTTAAGTACAGTATGTTGGATTCTTACCTTTTTGGTTTTGATTTTGGATATATAAAAGTATTGGATATTTTTATAAACTGGTATGGTGTTCTTTTGTGGTGCTATCACTGTATTACTGTTGGTTATGTGTAAATGCTTTACACATTGCCTCTGAGATAAGCCTAACTGCTCGTGCCAAGCTACCAAGGGTGTGAGCAGGGGTTATTTTAGGAGTGTAACTCCCTTACCCTGACTAGGAAGAAGGGTGTAGTGTAGTTCCTATATTCCCAATAGGCTCTGCGCATTGGAATAACATAAACGATAGTTTAGACGTAGGACTTGGGTCGACTAGGTCTCTATTGAATATGTTAGACTTAATTATGAATGCCAGCTAGCTCAGAGGTCACTAGAAACTTTCTCCAATTCACAAGAAGGGATTAGTTTCTGACAACCGCATAAACATGACAACTTTGCTCCCCCAAGAATAAGGAGTATATCTCCAGAGTCGCGGAAACAATAGATAGCTATTTTACTCAGTCAATCGTGCATGCTTAGTTTCACCAGAAGTGCAGAGAAACAGAGAGACGGGCGTTTTCAATAAAAGAGGTTATTTATTGAACAGTCTTCTTTCTCATGCAAGAGAAGTGAATTGCTACAATCACAATACTTGTCATAAAGGAAAGTGCGTACAGTAAAAGGAGTATTATAAAATAATACTGTAAAAGCATGGTATGGTTTCTAAGCCATACGGTGTTTAAAAAGGATATAATACATACAATGATAAAATAATATCTAAACGTACTCAACTGGTGCTTCTAAGATACGCCTACCCAGGTGTACCTAACCTAACCTAAGCCTAGTACATGGGAAGGAGTAAGTGAGATGTAGTTTGAGTTAAGATAGTTTTTGCCAAGAATCTAAATCAAGAATTCTCTAAGGGTCTAATCAGCTCCGTACCTTTGTTATTAGAATGAAAGAGGTCTTGTATCTCTCTCTCAGGACTCGATCTCCCAGCAACCCGCTAGGGTGACAGGGAAACACTAGAGCTGGATTTCTCGGCAGGAGAAAAGACAGCGTCTCTCTCAGTGCGTCAGCGGGAGGGTCGGCTGTCTTCGGCACTTGCTAGAGCAGGGCGTCGGGAAAGTAGATAGTCGATCTGCTCCAAACCACCATGTGTTTTGCTAGGGCAGATGCTGGTATATTTATACCTGGAAGGTGCAGAGTTTGACGTAAGGTTGTACGTAAGACGTCACTAAGAACTCGCAGTTCTTTCAGGACTCCAGGAGTTCTAGGACAAATCAATACAGAAGCAGGGGGAATTCGCGGGCTGCTGGAGGTTTGGTTTATCTAAGAACGCGTTGTGCTTTCTAGGAGTCTATGGGAGTAGCCTTGCCGTATTTGGACTGCATTGGCTATGTCTTAATATGGGTATGATTCTTATGCATATATAAGGATATGATTTGATATAACCACATGAGGGCATAAATCGGGAATATTAACTAGAGTCCTAGATTTGTCTACAACGCCCACTCCACGTATAATGTCCATCATTACTAAATACTAAGCAATTTAAACATACCTATGCATGTGTTTTCCATCCCCCCCCAAAATACATAAAATGCATTTGAAATGGTATATACACGAAAAATGAGTATTATACTGTACGTTTTTTGTAAGCAGTGGTATCATTCACATAATGCATACATAGTACATTGGAATATTGACTGAATGAAGCACGAAATTTACATTTATGAAATGGCTCTTAATACAGAAGAGAGGGTCGGGACCATTTCATCACATATTTATACAAGACTGTACATGTGCTAGAGGCTAAGTCAATATATTGTCTCTAGAGTTTCAAAAATAGAAATCTTGTTCTCTAAGAATAGTTCTACTTTAAGCAGAGTATCATGTGCCAAAAGGTAAATATTTTGGGAATGTGGAAAAATATAATTTCGCTTTCAGGGAAAAAATAGTTTCAGAGTTTTTTAGAAGTTCTGTTTATCAAAACTGAAGGCCGAATTCAGAGTTCAGGGAACGTTGTGTGCTAGTTTTTTCAAAAGTTATTCTCGTTGTTCGTAGAGAACATTAACTCAGATTGGCTGGCAAAGAATTTGTCTACAACAGTAGGTGAAAGTTGCACCATGTCCGAAAAAGTAGAAATAGTGCATATGTGTGCTGCATTGCCGTCATCGTTGTCTAGATCAGCAATGGTCACAGAAGGTTCTACCTGTGTGCCGCTTTCATCTCGTACCTCACCACCACCTAATCGTAATGGTGAGGTCTCAACGAATGCCGTCATCAGAATAGGTAGCCGCTGGGGACAACACGTTGCATGAGCCGTTACTGAACCAAGCAAAGTATCGATATCCATAGGTACTGCTGATGGGAGTGTGAGACAGACGTCTAACACGCATTCTTCTCCGCAGAGCAGGCATCGTAGAACAGGTAGGATGCAATCTTGCCAGATTGGTCTGAATGAAAGAAACCAGGTAGTATTCAGATCTCTTAGCCGAGCCAAGCCAAGGACTTTAGTAATCCGATCTCGATATCGCATTGCTAGGAGCGTTTCTTCCATTGTAGCCTGAGTTTTGTCTGTGACTGGACTTGCCATATCGGAGCAGAAGGAACAAAAATGAGATTCCTGCTACGAGTCCCAAGATGAGAGGCAGGCCGCCGAACACAGAGTGCACGAAATTCGGGAAGATGCTCAGGACTGCTTCAAAGGGTGCTAACAGTCCTGAAAAAATTGTCTTAAATACATGTGTGATGCCACTGGTATCAGACATGTTTAAGATTTGACTGAACATTTCTACGAAATGCACGGGCAATTTGTTGATAATAATGCATGTATCTCTGCTGCTGTCCTTGCGAATTGCAGATCATACGTTTCTCTAGACGAGGTTAAAGGCACAGTTTTTGTAAAAGAATGAACTTCATTCTGCTTAAAGTATCAATTCGAATAGAAGAGATATTCAATGAAGGCCATAGTGGTGCCTCCTTGTCTGGTTTGCTGTTTGGATACAATACTTGCATACAGCAAGTGACCCTGGATGTAACACTGACGAGATAGGCCGTTCCTGGCAACATGCCACAACAGCTGCGGTCACTTATCATAACGTAACTACTGTTGGAAAGTTGTCTGAAAAAAGGCTCTATTTGTGTGGCAGGGGTGCCGTGCAGGTGGCATGAAAGGTTATTTGATGAACTTTCGCAGGCTCCATGCAAGTTCATTCCTTGACACAGAAGTGTACCGCTTAGTGAATTTTGTACAGTTGTTACCACTAAGAAATACCTCTTTTTCCCCCCACTCCAACATCTATGTGTGTAAGGTAAATTCCAGGTTGACTTGATGTACCCTTTACCCAACCTTTCATACAGGCCCGCTGGTATGTGCTTTTGGCAATATTGAAACTGAAAAGTCGTTATCGGAATTGTAATGGTGCCATGTATTATCCATTCAATGACAGATTTTTCGGAGACTGTCAATGGTAATCTTTCTAGTTTTTCAATGCTCAGCACCGTATAGTCTGCCCCTCTTTGTGCAAAAGAGATTTGTTTATCTGTAAGGTTAAAGACAGAAAACAATGGCGTTGTGTTGATTAGACGCCATGGCACGTAGCCTGAACGGAGATTTTGTACCGTCCAGCCTAACTGTACAATAGACCGTATTTGGGACTGGCCATGTTGTAACATTAGCATATCCTGTTCTATTATATCAATAGCAGATGATACAATGCTGTCCAGTGAATAAATTCTGGAGGACAGTCGTTAACCCACTGTCCACTACAGACAGTGTTTTTTCCAAATTAATACGATCAATTTCTCGTATTTTTTCAGCAGTTTCAATTTGTGTTACTTTCCAAGCTTCGTTGTAAGCAGCATATATACCGGCGTATATGAAACGTTTTTGACGCTGTTTGCGAGGTCCCAATAAGAAATCTCGTAAGTCAGCACCTTCTTTAAGTAAGGTCAAGTATTGCTTAATTTCAGGTAGTGTGGATTTCTGTAGCCATTCGAGGCATAGTTTTCCTACACTGTATGTTGTTATTATCCCTGGATGTTGTCTCTGGGAATATCTTGGGTCTGGCCTGTTCTGTTTGAACCCCTGTGTTTTGTTCAGGAATCTATCTTGACAGTTATTAGTGTCTGCGGGCCAGATCAACCATTTTTTCCAATCCGGATTAGTTCTGTTTCGGTGTAAAATATGGGATACGTCTATCTCCACATCTGTAGTGCTATTACTATCAGGTATGGGCTTTGGTATAGACGGTTTATTTAAGTCATTTATCCTGGCTAGGCCAAGACAGGTTGTTTGTTGAATGGTGTCATTCAGGAACATTATTTGTTCTGGGATCATGCAGGCTCTGAATAATGATTCTAAACCTTGTACCTGCCAGTTTTTTGTTCCCCAGACAGTTTTTGTCTCAATGTTGTTTTTCCAAAATTCAAAACCAAATGTAGACAATTTTTCATAACATTTTCCAGAATATATCAGTTTAGTATTCGTCAACATATTTTCCATTCCTGTCTTATTTATAATCTTAAAACAAAACCTTTCTGGATCAGTGTTATTAAACCCTGAGAAATATGGGAATGTATCATAAAATGTTTTCGAGCTACCTTTTGGCGGTGTTGGACAATGTTCCCATTGATAATAAGTAAAAACATTTCTAGGATTAGCATATTTATGCAAATAGTGATGCCCATAATGATTAAAGCAATACATTTCTTCATAATCTGATGAACATTCTAAATAATCATGTTCTGTAATTTTGCTGACATTTCTAAATCGGACATCATAATATTAATATTTTCAAAGTCCCAATCATCAGAGAAAGTGCTCGGTGATACAAAGTCACTTAAAGAAACCTTGAACTGATGTGGATATTTCAAGAGTTCAACCGGGCCAGAGATGATCAGTAGCGTCCCATGCTACACCACCAGGTATAGGAATGGCTGTGATGTTTACTGATGATAGTTCTCTTTTTTCAATGTGAGAAGATCTGTGAGGCTTTAGAACCAAGTTGATTTTCTGACTTGCTGTGTCCATTGTACTGTATTTTCCATCAATCATTCTTCCCAAGCTTAAAACAAAAATGAGCCAGAGTAGGAGGAAAAGTACACCTAACACAATCCACAATTCAATCCATGGTGAAATCAGATATGTTTCTCCAAGTTGATGAAAGAGTTCAGTTATTATTTCTTTGAAAGTTTTATTTGCTGGCTTTTCTTCATGTTCACTTGGATCTTCAGAAAAGTCATCGAAATTGATAAAGTAGCCAGATGCAGTTTTGTCAATTGTTGGAATTGCTTCCGGATTTTCATTAATCTTTGGATTTGTATGGTCAGAGGCTACATCATTGTAGACAGGTATTTCTTGACGAGCTGTTGCAATTTGGGTTTCAAGAGGCACAAGTTCCATGGCTTTGTTGCATAGTCCTTCTTTATTCACTGCAGGTTTATCAAATATGATGTCTCTCAGTTTGAACCTCTTGAATTGTAGCAAGGTTTGGTCTTCTGCTACATCTTGGGAGTCCACTGGGCCTACTACTTATTATTGGCCACATGATTGTGGTTTTACCAGGTCGATTGATATAACTCTGTTCTCCTTTTTATCAGCAAGGGGCGGTAGTACTACTGATCTTGTTCCGCTGATTGCTAAGACAGGTACTGCTTTCCTGTAAGAAGGCCCAAATTCCTTCTTCCGCGCGATCTTTTCTCTGACCAGATCCCCAATCTTTGGAATCCAGACAGGTCTTGCTGGGACAGGCGGTTTTTCTTCAGTGGCCGTTGGCTTTAGCTTTGTGTTACTTAGACTTCTTCTTGTTTCATTTAAGTCCTTTAAAACAGCCAAACGATCTTTGATATCAAAGGTTTTTTGTTCCACCACTGAAGTCTGACTATCGAGGTCTTCGATTATCATTCTTGTACCAGACAAAAGTTAATACAGAGTGATTCCACCCAGAGAATGTCTTGGCAGATTATTAAGACTACGTTGGACACTTATTAGATGTTTGACTCACCCATCACCCGAACCTAATACCCTCGCTGTTATAGATTGCTTTATGTCACGTTTTTTTCTCTCCACTACCGCATTTCCCTCAGGATGGAATGGACTAGAGTACCGCAATGCAATGCCCAAGCTGGCCATGGCCTCCTTGTAAGCTCGAGAGCTAAACGCAGGACCCTGGTCAGAATGTAGCATGCCAATTGCGAATGTGCCGATAGAGACTTGCAAATCTTTTATAACAGTTCTGGCGTCAGCCGAGCGCTGGGGCCACATCCAAATGAATCTCGTCTTAATATTTATGGGATCGCTTCTTTCTCTGTGGACGTCTGCGTGTAGATAGCCTAATGCTGTCTAATAGAGGTGTCTGAGCTGGTCTTACTGTGCCTGAGTCAGGTTTCTGGTCCGGTTCACAACTGCGATCTCTGTTGCAGTCCTGATAATCTAATGCAAGGTTATAAACATGCACGCTTATCCCCAGCCACCAGTATTTTGATTGCAATTCTATTAGAGATTTCAAGATCTCTTGGTGCCTCAGACCCATTCCCATGTGTGCTTCTTGAATCAAGTAAGCCCTCCGGTTCATGTTTGGAATTACTCTGTACCCCATTCGAGCAAAAGGAACGGAGTTCGCATCAATTATGTATGTATTATTGAGTGGATAATTTAGAGGTAATGCCGCATAGTCGCCTTTTAATGAGGCTTTTACTGCCAGCATGGTTTCTCCATCTATTTGTTTTTTAGAACGCTTTTTTGTAGCTACGGAAGCCGGTTGAACAGCTGCCGTTGTGGCTGTTTTAGTTAATGAATTCCCTGCAACGTGAACGCCATCACGTCGAAGACTCTGCGTATGTATCACGTGAGTCTTTTGTAGTTCTTTCTGTAAAAGAACTAATTGTTCCCAGAGCATTTTATGCTTGATTGTGCCACCTTTTGCATCTTTGAAACCGTTTTGAACCCAGTTCTGCAAGTGTTCATTGTAAGACTGGACGCAGTAATACGAATTGCACACTATTAGTGTGGGGAATTCGCGATCTGCATTTTCAAGCGCCATCTTAAAAGCCTGTAGTTCAGCTCGCTGAGCTGTACAGTCTCCGAGTGATTGAGTTTTAGTGACCAGGGGTCTGAATTTTCCTTCGTGCCAACGACCTTTAACAATCGCGCACGCAGCACTATAAGCTTGTTTACCCGCAACTGCGGGTTGTGCTGAACCGTCTGTATATATTATACAGCCATAATGTTCCAGAGGCAGGATCTCAGTCGGCAGAGGACATTCATATTCGTATTGGAGAAACTCTTGCATTTTTAAGTTAGGATCAAATTCGTATACTACGTCTGATGCAGCAAGATAATTAACCCATTGTATCCATCTCGGATGTAAAGCTTTAGCATTCGGAATGCTGGCTTTTGTTACTGCCTCTAGGGCAGGTATCGGTGTAATGATTATTATACGTTTACCTTGTCCGAGCGCTCTTTCTTTTGCTACAGCAGTTTGGACCGCAGTCAGAATATTTTTCAGTAGAACTGAATTTCATTTCAGCTTGTGTGTACAAGTGTGATTTGTAAGCTATTGGTACCGTTTCTCCCTCATTAGAGGTCAGGTACGTAAATCCGCATCTTCCTGGGATGACTCGGATTACTAGGTTGCGTTCGTTTGCGCTTGTTTGCAGTTTTGTTTTAGTTAACATGTCTGTTTGTATTGATCGTAAAATTTCTGTGTGTTTCTGTGTCCAATTAATTGGTTTGAAATTAGGTTTTATTAATTCATAGAGAGGTTTAACCCTGTCTGCATAATTTAGAATGTATGTTCTTCCGAAATTCAGGAAACCTAGTATTGATTGTAAGTTCATCAGCGTTTTTGGAGCTTGGAGTACAGCACACTTCTCTAAGAAGTTGTCTGCTAGGCTTTTGCCTTCACTTGATAATTTATATCCTAAAAACAGGACAGTTAGATGGGCAATTATTGACTTTTTAAAGTTGAATTTGTACCCTTCAGATGCGAACCCAAGTATAATGGTGTTCACTCTTTTCAAGTGTGTCTCCAGGTCATCGTCTGTAAGATAGATGTCATCGACATAGGATAATGCCTCATCATCATACATTTGTAGTAATTCTGTTACCCTGGCTGAAAATAATCCTGGGCTGTTCTTGAATCCCTGGGGGAGATGACAAAATTGCCCTGGGCCCCCATACTGGAGAAAGCGGTCAAATACCTGCTTTCTAGTGCAATGTTTTGACAGAAGAAACCATTTGAAATATCTAATGTCGTTTTATAATTTTTGCGCACAATGTTATTCATTAGTGCTGCACTGTGTGAGTTTTGTACTGAAAATGTTTTGCAACAAGAGTTTAGGTGTCTGTAGTCCAAAACTAGACAATATGAAATGTCTGGTTTAGAGACAGGAAACAAAGGATTGTTCATTTGTGAGGTGCATGTTTCAATCACCCCCTGGTATTCAAGTTGATCTAAGATCTCCCTGACTTGTTTTTTAGCTTCTTTTTTTTTCTTCTTTTTTTTGTTAAAAAAAAACCTTTATTGGTAGTTGGACATACACACAGCCTTTTGCTTACAACCAATTAGTGGCCAGCGGCATCAATAAGTAGACAAATTATATAACTGCAGTGATGAACACATTTAAATGACAACACAGCATGTCGCCTACAACCACTTTGGGCCGGCCGCGTTATTTCACATTTCAGTTCAGCTTTTTACAGGGAATATGATGTAAGGAGAGGGGCGCAGCTCACCAAGGCACCTCCGTTGCATCCCACCAGGTAATTACAGATACATCCCAGGATTCAGAGTAGACATCTTCACTCATGCACTCCCGTCCCAACCAGGGGTCAGACCCTTCCCATCTGGGGATCACTCTGCTGTATGTTTATATGCCTCCCTCGCCCGTTTCCTCAGTCATTGATTGTAAATAAGTGACAAGTGGCGCCCAAATGTCTCGGAGTCTGGAGGAGACAGGTAATAGCTCCGCATGCAGTGCTGACTGGTCTTGGCAGTATGTCAAATCATCAAGCCATTCCTTAAACTTTGGCGCCCTCCCTCTGCCCCACCTACAGGCCACTCGTCTCTTCGCGATCAGTAAGGCTAGAGCAGTGTATTTTCTACTGGCGATCGGTATCTGTGCCACATTACTCAGCAAAGAGACCAACGGCGAACATTCTATTTGCACCCCAGTCATATGTCGCAGGGCCACAAAAACCTGGTCCCAGTAATCCTGTACTGCTGGGCAAGTCCAGGCCAAATACAAAAAATCAGCCTGTGAGGTGCGACAACGATCGCACCTGTCATTTTCCCGGAGATGGAATCTATGCATACTGACTGGCGTGTGGTATAGCCTATGGAGGTATTTGAAATGTATGATCCTCAATCTGCTGCTGGCCGATATCCTTTCGGTCTGTAAGCAGCAATATTCCCATTGCTCGTCTGTCATAGGGGCGCCCAGTTCAATTTCCCACTTAGAGCGAGATGGCGCATCATCGAAACTACACTGGCTGCGCACTGTGCTATAAAGTAGAGATACTAATCGTTTCGGCGATGGTTGTTGCAGTAATATCTGCAGGGGGGCAAGCTGTAGAGGCTCCGCTGGAAAGTCTGGATGTAGAGAGCGCACCCCCTGCCTAAGCCGGATGTACAGAAAAACATACATTGGCGTGCTCTGGGTGCTCTGGAAGATGCTATCGGCAGTACGGAAACTCCCATCTTAATACAAGTCTCCCCATGTCTTAACTGACGTGCGTTGCAATAGCTTATGAAAGATAGTTTCCTGCAAGAGCGGCATCGCAGGGTGGTACACCAGAGGCAGTCCGGGAGCATATAGCACAGGGACGTCCAAGCGGTCCGCAATATTTCACCATGCTGTAACCGTAGCGTTTACTGTCGTTTGAGTTCGTTCCCTAGCGTCTATGTCCATATATACAGTACCCTCAATAGGTATAGGGTGTGCCAGCCAGTGCTCCGCTGCCAATTGTGGCATGTATTTGCGCTGATTCACCCAAAAGTACAGGTAATGGGCCTGGGCACAGGTATAGTAGGTCTCAAAATCAGGTATATCGAATCCTCCAGCCGCGTAGGGCCTGATCAATATAGCCCACTGTAGCCGGGCCTGTTTGCCTCCCCATACCAGCCGGATCATTTCCGACCTGAGGGCCTTAAGGAAATATCGCCCCGGAGAAAAGGGAATATTTAAAAATAAGTACAGCAGCTGGGGCAGGATCACCATCTTGATCAGTGACGCTCTCCCTGCCATCGACACTGGGAGTCCAATCCACCTGGAAACTCTGTCAGTGATGCGGGTAAGTGCCACACCATAATTAAGTCTCATCAACTCTTCCTTGTTCCTAGTAATGCCAATTCCCAGATAGCGGAGGACGTCCGTACACCACTCCAATGGGAAGTCCAGTGGGAATCGAGTCACCGCCTCTGTCAGTGGGAAGAGGCATGATTTCTCCCAATTAATCTGAACTCCAGATAGGTGTCCGAACACTATAAACTCCCGCAATAGCGTGTTCAAGTTTGTCTGCGGATCACATACATAGAGCGTGATGTCGTCCGCGTACATAGATACAAGGATCTGGCGCATGTTACATTACAGAGCCATAGCATTATGATGTTGTCGCAGTCGGGCCGCCAAGGGTTCTGTGGCCAGAGCAAACAGTAATGGGGATAGGGGGCACCCCTGTCGTGTCCCTCTAGTGACTGGAAATCTTTGTGATATCTGGCCATTGATAAGTAGCTTAGCGCCCGGCTGATGATACAGAAGGTGGATCCAGGAGAGAAAAATCGGGGGAAAACCCATGCGAGCCAAAATCGCAAATATATAGTGCCATTCAACAGAATCAAAGGCCTTGGTTGCGTCTAAGAAGATCGCAGCCAGCGGCAACTCGGGGGTAACGTTGATCATAATCGTGAACAGGTTTCTAAGGTTATGGGGGGTCACTCTTCCCGGAACAAACCCAGATTGGTCCGGGAGAACAAGGTTCTCCAAGAGCAATTAGAACACAATAAGGTGTGAAGTTACACTCCTTCTGGACGCACAGAGTTTGAATTGATACAAACAATTCCACAAATTGTCCACATTCAATGAAGTTTTATTTCATGCTTTTCACAATTTCTTTGTCACGTTTCATCAGGTCACATGAGAGACAATGCCAGCCGGTTCGCAACAAGCTTCGCGAGAATCTTTGCATCACAGTTAAGTAAAGAAAGCGGCCGATAAGAGCCGCATAGATGTGGTAATTTGTCCGGCTTCAGCAGGGATATGACGAGGGCTTCCCTCATGGATGGAGGCAGGGAGCCCACTTCCAGAGATTCTTCATAAACTTCACGAAGAACTGGCGCCATAATATCCACATATGTTTTATAAAATTCGACTGGGATGCCATCCATCCCAGTGGCCTTACCCGACTGTAAACTCATAATGGCATCCCGTACTTCATCCAGCTCAAAAGGTGCGCTTAAAAACCTGCGATCTGCGTCGCTAAGCCATCCAAGGGCCACATCTCCCAAATATTCGTCCAGACTAGCGCCTGAAGCACCGGAGGTAGTGTATAATCCCTTGTAGTGTGCAAGAAATTCCGATAGGATACCTTCCGTTTCACAGCACCGCGCGCCATCAGATGTCTCAATTTCCAGTACATAATTAGAAAAACGGGGCTTACGGATAATATCAGAGAGCGTTTTACCGGGATGTTCCCCCTCCCCATATTGACGAGCCTGCCGGTGTTTTCCTCTGAAATGGATTTCCCTTTGTGCCTCTTCCGTATATTCTGTAAGCTCTTTCTGAATTTCTCCGTTGTGGCGCCATCTGGGGCCCTCTGTAAGCTTTCCTCCATAATTTTTAGGTCTCGCTCTAGTGTCCTTAGTCTGGTGGTAATTTCCCGGAGCACCCCCGCTCCTTTGGAAATGCAGTAACCCCTCAGTGTAACCTTAAAAGCCTCCCAGATGGTCTCCACAGCCTGTACCATGCCCTTATTACGCTCAAAGAAATCTAAGATCTCGACTCGCAGTTCTTCCTGGAAGACTGCGTCCATAAGCATTTTGGGGTTCAATCGCCATGCACCCCGTGGAGGACTGAGGGCCTCTGAAGACATCTCGAGTAAGACCGGTGCATGATCAGAATAAGTGCGGGCTAGATGTTTAACATCGCGTATTGCTGGCCCAAGCCCCCTGGAGACAAGCCAATAGTCGAGCCGCGCCCAGGACGCCGCATGTAGTGTGAGGTGTGTGCCTTCCCTCCTCTTTGGGTTTCTGTATCTCCATGCGTCTATGAGGTCAAACTCTGTAATGATGTCTCTAAGCAATAAACATGCTTTGGTGTGATGATGTGGGCTGGGGTGCGATCTGTCTGTAGCAGGTGCATATGTTACGTTAAAATCCCCGCCCCAGATGACATGCGTCCAGTCTATCTTTCGCACCTCTTCCCACAAGGAACTGAAAAAACTAGGGTCATCTACATTCGGCCCGTAGCAGCACACTAATGCAACTGATTCAGTACCCAGCCTGCCCCACAATATGTTATATCTACCTTCGTCGTCAGAGCGGGATCCTACCAAGGAGAAAGGAACCCGTTTATTAATCAGGATTGTCGTCCCCCTCGCATAACTAGAGTAAGAGGAGAAAACCCTGTGTTCCGCCCATCGTGATGCAAAAATATTAGATTGTTTGGGGGCAAAATGGGTCTCTTGTAGCATAGCTATATGAACATTATGCCTGTCTAGATATGCAAGGATTTGTCGCCGTTTTCTAGGGTTCCCTAGGCCCCGCACATTCCAGGTAAGTATATTCAGGGTTAACCTAGTGTTCTGCGCCATTCAGCCAGCTGTACACTCCCTTATTGCGCGGCCTCACCCATTCCGCCGCGTCACAAGCTATATTTTGTGTTGTTGTCCTTTGTTGTGTCATTAGATCCATCACTCTCAGTAGCCATAAAAGCAATTCAAGCGCAAGGCCATGTTGTCCTACCAAACTCAAACCATTTTCCCACCCAATCTTACCTCGATACATTTTCACATATTCAAAACATCCCGCCACCCCACCCACTGAAGCATCCCCAACTCTTCAGAATCCCCACCCCGCCCACCAAACATATGAAGCAGTATGTCTATTCCATCCTCCCGCATTCGCGATCCACTAGGACGTGACATTTCGTTAGTTGACAGAACGTCAACTCCCACATTCTCCTGTTTGAGGCCCCGAGGTCCACTCCTACCCCAATGAGGCGTCGCCAACCAAACCTCGTCTCTTCTCCCCTCCCCATTCAACAATACAGTCACATCCCCAGTCACTGGGCCCCTCTCTGCTCCTGTCAACAAAGAACACATCACCTGCCCTACATCTTCATACATATGCCAGCCTCGTAGAGGAGCAGCAGAATCAGTCTTGGTATCCTGGAATGTCCTGCAATTCTCAACAATCCCTTCTCCTCCCCCGTCCCACTGAAGCATCCCCAACATGCCAGTATACCCCCCCCACCCGTCCCCCAGAACACTAAGTAAACACCCCAACATTTGCAGTGTAAGAGACACAATCAGTGGGGTATTCCCTATGGGAGTCATCTAAGGGGCACACATTTCCACCCCCAGCACCCAGCCCCATGTCCTGTACGGCCTCATAGCGGCATAATGTAGGGAAGGGGGGTGGTGGTGCCTGGAATACATTACCACCAGCAGTCCAATTCCCGTCTCCGGCACACTCGACCAACTACACTGTCTCATTGCAGAATACGCTCTTCGCAAACTCCCCAGTTTGAGTCAGCAGGGTTCCACAGTTTCTCTGCAATCAGGACTCAACATTAGGATTCTTCTTCCATCGATTGTTCGTCCTCTTGTCCGTTATCTGCATTGTTGCCGCGTCCTGATCGCATTCGCCACAGAGTCTTCGGAAAATCCTCAACCTGCTGGGGGTTCGTGAAAAAATGCTGCTTTGCTTGGTGGGTCACCCGCAGCTTAGCTGGGTACAAGAGCGCATAGTCAATCTGGAGTGCCCGGAGTTTCTTTTTAACATCAAGGAACTTATGTCTCTGTTCTTGTACTACAGGGGTAAAGTCCGGATATATCGAAAAACTAACACCTTCACACGCCATCTTTTGACTGGTGCGCGCCGCCCGCAACGCGATGTCTCGGTCCCTATAAATGAGGAGCCGCGCAATGATGGGCCGCGGCGGGGCTCCGGGTTTGGGCCAGGGACCGAGTGAGCGGTGCGCCCTTTTCACTATAAATTGCTTAGAGAATGCGTCAGGACCAATCGCAGCCAGAAGTATTTTCTCAACTTAATCCTCCATGCGTCCTGTGTTGGTGGATTCCGGAACGCCTATGACGCGAATGTTGTTGCGTCGGCTGCGAGCTTCCAATTCCTCGTTCTTGGCAGCTATAACTCTAAGAACGTTATCCATTCTCGAAAGTTGTGTGGTATGCGAGGCCGTTGTATCATCATTGTTGGAAATTCTCCTTTCAGCCTCTGTGATGCGCTCCTCATGGACATCAATTTTATGTGCAATAGCATCCATCCTGGATGACATGCGGTCGACTTTGTCCACAATTGTGGCGAACCCCTGCTGCATTTCCTGCATCAGCTGCTGCATGTCCGGCACAGAGGAGCCAGAACTCGCCCCGGCCGTCGAAGGACTCTGCGAGCCCCCCACATCTGGCACAGTCTTGGACCCTTTTTTGGCAGCGGTGGTCTTAAATGGCAGCTTAGTCTGTCGATTGTCTGGCTTACCCATCGGAGGTCCTCAGCTGGGGCTTGTGGCTACCGGCAAGAGTCGTTTCACGCGTGCGTCTCGGGGTAGACCAGAGGCTCTGCTCATAAGTTCTGCACAGCTCGCCCGTTTTTCCTCCTTGGGACGTCCACTCGCCCTTCGGTTAGAGGAACACGAGGGCCCCCCCTCTCACAGTTCTGAGGTTGTTGCCATGCGCCTATCGCAATCTCGGGGGGTGCAAGAGCCACTAGTGTTTTGTATAATCCCAACTGGCTCCGGCCAGAGAGACAGGATCCAGCACGACTTTACAGGATTATGGACATGCAGGAGGAAGTCACCCAGATTCAAATCCTGTACAGGTCTCCAAAAACACAGCAGCGTGGTGTGCGTCCTGAAGTAGTGCCTTTACAGGGTGTCGCCCCACACAAGGCCGAAACGGATCTCAAATTGTATTCACACACCCCCTCACTAGGCCAGGCCTACATGCTGCAAACTTGCCGCATCCTCTACATCCAGCAGGCCGCCCACCATCGGAAGCGCCAGGCTCGGCAACGTGTCCGCCACCTTCACAACCCAAATGCAGTCTCTCGTTTCGGGGGGGTTTCTTCAACACCCCTTCGGTGTCAGTCCGCTTCACGTAGTCCGCCCCCGATCAGTGCTCCGCTACGTCCCCCGCGCGAGCTGGTTTGCCCGCGCCGTCTGCCGCCTGCTCTCTTACCAAGTCAGCAGGGGAGCCGATCAGGCACCGTTACGTAGCGCGCAATTATTGGTACAGTGCAGTCTTGCAGCAGCCTCACACGCCAGAAGTCCAGCCCAAGGGGGTCCAGTGTCAATCAGGTAGCCGCTCCACCTCTCAGCGGTCAGATAGTACAGTCCAGTATGCGCTGAGGTGAATCTCCCTCATTCAGCAATGGCAGGCAGGGTAGTGCCGTCACCACGGGTATCCGCCGGCAAGGTCTCACCACCGTTGTCAATCGAGCCGCTAAGGATCACCAGCGCTAAGTATCTCTTCAACCCCCTCCAACCGGTGCGTACCTCCGGAGTTATGGGGAACAGCACCAACCTCCTCTCCAGCTCAGCGAAAGCTCCCTCCGTCAGCGGCAGCAACGCGGGAGCCGGTCTCTTCTCCGGTCGCTCCTGTGCCTACAAATCTGCCTCCGCTCTCCCACCAGCAGTGCTCCAAGTTCGCCGATAGCAATGAAATGCTTCCCAAGTTCAGGGAAGTCCGCTGTAGTGTCGCAGTGAGACTGTCCCCTCGGCCAGCGCTCGCCGCGTCCTTCACCTCCGCTGGGCCCACACTTCCAGTAGAGAGCCGCGGTCTAGACTAGCCCTCGGACGCCGCCTCTACTCACTCGGCTCTTCCAGCGCCGCCGCCGGCCAAGAGCTCCACGGCCGCCAGCCCAGGAGTGGCACTCCGGCTCCAGCTCAAATTTTCCCCGAAGGTGCCCCCAAGGGTAGTGGGTTTGTTGCCGTCGTCAGGACGGGTTTCGGCGCTGGTTTGGAGGATAAATTAAGGATAGTTGTCCCAGGCTTACAGGAGCCTCACTCTCGTGCGGCCATTAATAATCCACATTTGTAAAGCGCACAATCACCCGTAAGGGTCTCTAGGCGCTGGGGGCCGTCGGGAAGATTAAGCGAGCTACTGCCCAGAGTCACATGGTGCTGGGCTAATCTGCCGCCGGAGCCGGGGATCGAACCCTGATCCCCAGATTCCAGGGTCAGTCACCCTGGCCACGGCGCCACACCTCTCTGTCTGTGCGCCCCTTAGCGCCCTTGTTTTTTAGCTTCTTGCTTAACAGGATACTGCCTCTGTGCAGTAGGTTGATTTTTTAACTGAATTTTATGGTGAGGAGAGTCCTCATCCCATCCTACATGATTTTTATATAATGCAAGGGCTTGGGCCACTGCCCATTTTCTAGCATATGTGTATTTTTTATGAATTGGAATGTGATTTGAGAAGGCAGGCATAATCATTTCCTCGCCATGTGGGCACTCCCTGACAAACTCTGGTGGCCAGTCTTTCTCTGCTAGAAGGATATCATAGCCTTTAGATAGATTCTCCCAAAAGAGACCTCTTATTTTCCTAATTTTGTCCCCTTCTATACATAATGTTATTTCATATAATTTATGGGGTACACTAACTCTGGTGTCTGCAGTTTCCACTTGAATGTATTCATTCGTGTCCACTGTCTCCAGAAGATTCATCAGGATCTTGCGAGCTATGGTCACTTCTGCTGCGCTGTCTAGCATTGTCTGGGCCCACTCTCCGTTCTTGAGTTGTGTCCTCAGAATCCTCTGCATGTTTTATTTTAATACTAGCTACCATCTTTTTAGGAAATTGTCATTTTTTACTTTGATGAGCAGGTTCCTTGTCTTTGGACTTGATGCGCTCTTCTTTATCTTCTGACCGTCCTCTTCTTTCCGATTTCTGTGAGGAAGTCTGAAAAGATCAAGAGGGACGTGTATCATTATCTTGATATCTGTCAGGTTTTCTTAAATTGTCCCTATTTCTAAGGTTGTATCTTTTTTCAGAGGGCTCCTGTTGTGGAGACCTGCCCCCCCCCCCCCGTTCTGGAGATCTATCTCTCCGTTGGGGAGACCTTCCTCTGGATTGAAACTGTTTTTCTCTGGGAGTGGTTTGTTTATTACCCTCCCACTTCTTTTTTGGAGTAATGAGATTATTCTTAATAAAGGTTTTTTCAGGATTTTCAGTTAGTTGCGGTTTTAGTGGTTTCCCACCCAAACTATCTCTACCTAATTCTTCATAGCACTTTTCAATTATTCTGGCAAGTTCAAAAGGTTGGTCTGTTATTTCGGTTTCTTTTAATTTTTGGCAGATCGCCACAGATGCTGCTTCTCCTTTTATGTTGGCTAGTAGTATAGCCGAGACTTGCTTAAAGTCTTTCAGTAATTTCATACCTAGATTTAAAGCAGGCTCCGGACCGTATTCATTTTGAATCTGTCTTAGTACGTCTGGTATAACCGCCATAGACGGAACACCATGTGTTTTTGTGTATATTGAAGCAAAGACTGTTCCCCAAGTGTCACAGTCCTCCACATGTGGTGCGATCCCCATTGGTAGACAGATTGTCAGAATTCTGTGTTTTTCATGAGGTGTACTATCAGGAAATACTGCCTCTATTTGAGTAATTTTCTGAGCAAACCAGAACGGAATTTGTTCCCGTTTTGCGGGTAATTTGCCAATGACTCATTGTATAGTCTGTGGTGTAATTTTATTTGTGTTCCCCTGGTGAGGGGTGTGCTGTGGAATTTTTATTGCTGGTTGGACTGTTAAAGTCCGTCTGACATATTGGACCAATTGTCTATGTATTTTAATTAATTGTTTTAGGTGAACTAAAAGTTCTCTGTCTGACATTTCTTCAATGTCAGGATGTGGTGTATAGATGGATAGAACCGGCCATGTGGCTCCTGGTCTACCTAGTGGACCGAGCCTGGTAATGTGATTTTGATGTTTTAGGGCGCCATTAAACCAGAGCTGAAGCTCCTGCTAAGTCAGTGGAATTTCAATGTCCTCGAAAGGAACGTATTCCACTGGAGGTTCCTCTGCTTTGTAGTAGTGGAACTCGTGTGTCACAGCATTTGCTGCTGGAAAAGTTATCCACGAATAGAATACCTCTGTCTGCCGATCTTCATGTGCCTCTACCATAAATATGACTGTACCACCTCTTGATGATACTCCATTATTTATAAGTTTGTAAGTTACACTTCTTCTTATATTTATCGGGAGGATTATTGCATCGGGGTCATTTTGCTGGAGACTTGTGTTATCTAAGACTGCTTGAGCTTCTATTCTAGCTCTTTCCCTTTCGTTGTCACTTTCCGGCATTTTTGCTAACAGAAAGCTTGCAGAGCACGTTTCAAGGAAACAAAGATTAGGTGCACAATATTTTGTACCACTGTATCCTTCAACGTTGACTAAACCAAAAACGAATACATAGGATTCTCCTCTTACTAAGTTTTGGCGGATATTAACCTTTCACCCACTCCAGACGTCTATTGGAGTGTTTACGGGAAAAAGGGGTCTGTGTGAAAAGCACGACTGAGTTACTCTTGTATCTAGCGTTAAATTATCGCCTTACCAAACGTTGGGCGCCATGTAGTGTAGTTCCTATATTCCCAATAGGCTCTGCGCATTGGAATAACATAAACGATAGTTTAGACGTAGGACTTAGGTCGAATAGGTCTCTATTGAATATGTTAGACTTAATTATGAATGCCAGCTAGCTCAGAGGTCACTAGAAACTTTCTCCAATTCACAAGAAGGGATTAGTTTCTGACAACCGCATAAACATGACAACTTTGCTCCCCCAAGAATAAGGAGTATATCTCCAGAGTCGCGGAAACAATAGATAGCTATTTTACTCAGTCAATCGTGCATGCTTAGTTTCACCAGAAGTGCAGAGAAACAGAGAGACGGGCGTTTTCAATAAAAGAGGTTATTTATTGAACAGTCTTCTTTCTCATGCAAGAGAAGTGAATTGCTACAATCACAATACTTGTCATAAAGGAAAGTGCGTACAGTAAAAGGAGTATTATAAAATAATACTGTAAAAGCATGGTATGGTTTCTAAGCCATACGGTGTTTAAAAAGGATATAATACATACAATGATAAAATAATGACTAAACGTACTCAACTGGTGCTTCTAAGATACGCCTACCGCGGTGTACCTAACCTAAGCCTAGTACATGGGAAGGAGTAAGTGAGATGTAGTTTGAGTCAAGATAGTTTTTGCCAAGAATCTAAATCAAGAATTCTCGAAGGGTCTAATCAGCTCCGTACCTTGGTTATTAGAATGAAGGAGGTCTTGTATCTCTCTCTCAGGACTTGATCTCCCAGCAACCCGCAAGGGTGACAGGGAAACACTGGAGCTGGATTTCTCGGCAGGAGAAAAGACAGCGTCTCTCTTAGTGCGTCAGCGGTAGGGTCGGCTTTCTTCAGCACTTGCTACAGCAGGGCGTCGGGAAAGTAGATAGTCGATCAGCTCCAAACCACCGTGTGTTTTGCTAGGGCAGATGCTGGTATATTTATACCTGGAAGGTGCCGAGTTTGACGTAAGGTTGGACATAAGACGTCACTAAGAACTCGCAGTTCTTTCAGGACTCCAGGAGTTCTAGGACAAATCAATACAGAAGCAGGGGGAATTCCTGGCTGCTGGAGGTTTGGTTTATCTAAGAACGCGTTGTGCTTTCTAGGAGTCTATGGGAGTAGACTTGCTGTATTTGGACTGCATTGGCTATGTCTTAATATGGGTATGATTCTTATGCCTATATAAGGATATGATTTGATATAACCACATGAGGGCATAAATCGGGACTATTAACTATAGTCCTAGATTCGTCTACAACAACTACTTGGACAAAGGTATGTACCTCTGCCAACTACTGAATACCATTTCTAACAGTTGTCAAGTCTCTAAAGTGTTACGATGGCTGTACGCTTGAGTTGCGCAATGATTTTATAGGACAATTGTTAAGCTCTTTGCAGAAATCTTTCCAGTCTGTTTCTTCAGCTACCATAGCCTGTTGGGTTAAATGGTTGTTGTCTGAAGCTGGAATTTATGTCTCCGTTTTTGGAGCTCTTTCAGTGAGAGGGGCTATGGACTCTAAAGCCTCTTCTACTATTTCTCGTCTAGAGGACAGTATGTTAGCAGCGGATTGGTCTTCTGATTCAACTGTAAAGTATTTTATCGTAAGCCAATTTTAGATATTGCATCTAATATGGTGGCTCAACTTTAAACTAGCATAATCCGATGCTTCTGTTCCTGACATAGAATAAAAAAAATTCTAGCTAACATGTCAAATTTAAATTCTATTAAGGGCACGAAGTCGAGGATTATCCTGCCTTCGGAGATTGTCTATTGAGTTATTGCAAAAGTTTGCTTTCATATGAATCTGTTTTTTGTAAGTGAAAGTGCTATATTGACATTGTTGATATTGTATGTGCAAAGTTTGCCATTATAATGAATGCTATTGATTATAAATACTATATTTATTGATGGTGCAATGTTAAAATATTACATGTAGTTGCTTTTACAAATGTTTTTTTTAATATTATTTTTTATTGAGAGTTCATAGGCTTAACAGCATACAATATCATCATATATAGATACATATGTCAAAATATTGAGAAAGGAAGGAATTGTTTAGAATCTAAAATACAAAGTATTACCATATTATAAACAGACATTTCAAAATACACAGTAGTGCAATCGTAATATATCCATAATACAGAAAAAGATCCTAGTAAGTTAAAGTGCAAAGTGCTAAATCAGGGTACATATTTACAAATATACCCTATCTTTTTATACCCAATGTAACAGAAGTACAGAAAAAAATCAACTTAAGTTAAAGTGCAAAAGTGCTATATCCGAACAGATACCTATACATATATTTTATCCTTTTAAATCCACAAGATGTTATCTTATATTTCAAACATACTCCAATATTTCTCATACTTTCTTATTGCTCCTGATATTATTGCATATTTCTTTTCCAATTTTTGTATTCTGTAAAATGTTGCCTTCCATGCATTAAAGGTAGGTACCTTCTCTGTTCTCCACAATTGCAGGATTAAAGATCATGCTATTAAAGCTGCAATAAACAAGCCTTCCTCGTGTGCAGAGGTAGCCGGAGAGCAGCCAAAAACTGCTGTGGATTTATCAAGTGAGATAAGGGGATCAATTATAAATTTAAGATAGTTCTCGATCTCTGCCCAGAAACTCTGGATATTTGGGCATCCCAAATGATATGCGACCAGGTTCCTTTATCTGCACAATGAAAACATTTGTCTTCCATTTGCGGGTATATATTATGAAGAAAAGAGGATGTTCTATATATATCAACCATTTCGAATAGTATTGCATGTGCTTAAAGTTTGCCCCACTGAAAATAACTGCATTAAGTTTATTAAGCCTATTCCAGGTTGGTTGAAGAATCTGCATATCTTCCCTTTTCTTCCATCTATCTCTAGCTTTTTCATATAGTGAAACTGTTTTATTGTCATCCAAGATTTTAATCCAATTACTAATTTTCCGTTGTGTGGGGGAATTAAGGGCTTTGCTGATAATAGTTTTATCACACAAGCTTTCCATATCTAGTTTTTCCAAAATGGGTTTCAATCTAATGAATGACCATTTTAAGATTGTGCTTGGATGTTGAAGCCCCCTTTCAATCTCCACCCAGGTTTTCCAACAGTTCCCCTTGGTGAAATCCTGGATCTGGGTATACACCTTTACCTCCCACAGCCTTAGTATATTGTTCTGTAACAAACCTGTTTCCCCCATGTATATATTCAAAAGCCTAGTTGAGATATTGATTCTTAGAATATCGTAGTGTGTTAAAAGCTGAGTTTTTTGTTTAAATAACCATTGTAGGGTCTTGTAGCCTACTTTTTTAGGGTACTTAGTAACTCTTGCAGGGTCTATTATGTTATACTCCCTTAGAATCTTTTTCATGAAGAAGTTATCTGCCTCTTGAGGATCTAAAAAGAAAAATCTAAAACTGTGATGTGCGAATGTCACATGATAGTAATTTCTGATATTCGGAAGAGATAGTCCTACATCAGCAACAGGACAATTTAAAGTGCTAAGTGCTAATCTTGGTATCTTATTTGTCCATAAGAAAGAGGAGAACATACTGAATATTTCTTTTAAAAAAGACGTCTGTATTGCACAAGGAGCAGCACTAAAAAGAAAACTAAACAACGGAAGACATTCAAATTAGCGCAACTCGTCCTATTATTGATAACGGCAACTGATTCCATTGTGTTAACTGAGAGTGCACCTTTTTCGAGAGTGGAATGTGATTTAGTGAAAAAAGATCTTCTACTCTCTCAGTTACATAAATTCCTAAATACCTCTTTGGACGGGGGTTGTATGTCTGTCTAAATTCCAATAAAAGAGAGTTTGTGCCTCAATTGCATAATATAATTTCTGTTTTGGACTCATTGAGCCTATACCCCCCTATTTTTTCAAAGTCTGCAAAGATTCTCATAACTTCCGTCTGGGTATCTACCTTTGCGTTCAGAAAGAGAACAATATCATCAGCATATCATTTTATGTTTGTCATTCCTTGAACGGGTACCGTCTGGGCTCATTTTTCCCTTATTGCAATTGCTAATGGCTCTATAAATAGAGCAAATAAAATCGGGGAGAGGGGAGTCTTGTCTGGTGCCTCTATTTATTTGGCATGTCCCTATATTCACAGAATTGATTACAATTTGGGCCTGTGAATTCATATAAAGTTGTTTCAATAAAAATATAAACTCATTTGGGAAGCCAAACTTTTCTAAAATTGTAAAAGACAATTCCCAGAAACAAGATCAAATGCCTTTTCAGCATCTAAAAACCAAATCTGTGCCGCATCTAAAAACCAAATCTGTGCCTCAACCTTATTGATGTTAAAAAAAATCGAACGCCTCTAGTAAAAAATGTGTATTAGTATAAAGATGTCTCCCTGCTACAAACCCGCACTGATCTGTCCCGATGAGTGATCCCACTAGCTTGTTGGTGTTGGTGACTCTCTCCTGACCCACTCAGAAGAGGTCGCTCCCCCACGCTCCTAAGGCTTGCTGACCTGGTGACTCCAGAGCGCCCTGAAGCAGATAGCGGTATCGTAGCTGAATCATAACACCGCGTCCGCGCTCCGCTCGTTCTGCTACCTCTAATTAGCCCTTTTGACCCCCTCATTGCCGACGCTGCCTGCATTGCCCAATTGACTTCTGTAGCGCCGCTGCATATTTCTATCAGCGCATTATCTGCTCGCATTGCTTTCTATAAGTAACTTAATGCGCGATTGAGCCCCAGTCTTGCCCAGTTCCGATTTATTCCTGTGCAGCCATTTTGTTGTTTATTGTGCTCCCTGACCCGTGGCTCCGCCCCGCTCCCGCCTCCCAGCTGACCCTCCCTCCCACAAGCAGTAATACACAGACACCCCCTTCCCCACGCTGTGACTCTCTCCTGACCCACTCAGAAGAGGTCGCTCCCCCACGCGCCTAAGGCTTGCTGACCCGGTGACTACAGAGCGCCCTGAAGCAGATAGCGGTATCGTAGCTGAATCATAACACCGCGTCCGCGCTCCGCTCGTTCTGCTACCTCTAATTAGCCCTTTTGACCCCCGCATTGCCGACGCTGCCTGCATTGCGCAATTGACTTCTGTAGCGCCGCTGCATATTTCTATCAGCGCATTATCTGCTCGCATTGCTTTCTATAAGTAACTTAATGCGCGATTGAGCCCCAGTCTTGCCCAGTTCCGATTTATTCCTGTGCAGCCATTTTGTTGTTTATTGTGCTCCCTGACCCTCCCTCGCCCCTCCCCTCCCACTACCCATATAGAACAGATGCTTTAACGCGAAGCGGTCGCGCCCCATGCGCGCCGAAGGTGCGCCAAAGGTAAGCCCGTCTGCGCCCGTCCGCACCTGGACCGCGCCCAGCGCCAGTCCCCCTGCTCCCCGCAAACCGCACTCCTCCCGCATAACGTTCGACGCGGCCACCCTCCTAGCCCGTAACCCCGGACGCACACCTCAATGCTACGAAGCTGCCCCAGGACGTACCCACGGACCTTTTGCCTGCCACTCCTGCAAATTTTCCAGCATCAAGACCCATACCACACCCACTAACCCCAAACACAGCCCCGACTCGAACCACCTGAAGTGCATCCTGCTGAACACCCGCTCGGTCCACAGACACGCCACCGAACTCTGGGATCTACTCGACACTACATCACCGGACGTCGCCTTCCTTACTGAAACATGGATGAACGCATCATCAACACCCGACATCGCCATAGCCATCCCGGACGCTTACAAGATCACCCGAAAAGACCCCACCATCCAAACAGGAGGAGGCATCGCCATCGTCCATAAGAACACCATCAAAATCACGACCAGCTCCGACGATAACCTCACAACCGCCGAACACCTCCATTTCCAGATCCACACCGACCCCAGGACCACACTCAGAGGCACCCTCATCTACAGGCCTCCTGGAACCCGTAAACAATTCAGCGAAGACATCACTGACTTCATCAGCCCACATGCCCTCGCCTCCGAGAACTACATTCTACTAGGAGACATCAACTTCCACATGGAAAAGAAAAAAGGCAGCAACACCACCAACCTCCTCGACAACCTGGCCAATCTCGGCCTCAAACAACTTGTTGACACCCCCACCCATGTAGCTGGGCACACGCTCGACCCAATCTTCACCTCCAGCAAACACATCTCCTTCGATCGCACCACAGCTCTCCATTGGACGGACCACAGTTGTGTTCACTTCAGCTACAAAACCACCTCAACCCACAACCCCCCACAACTTATTCCCCGAAGAAAATGGAACAAAATTACCACCGACCAACTCCTCACATCGCTCAACCAAAACCCACCCGCCCCCTCATCGGACCCAAACCAAGCTGCCATCAAATTCAAACAATGGATCACTCACAGCGCTGACGAATTAGCACCCTTGAAAAACCATCACACCACACAATACAGCAAAAAAGCCCCCTGGTTCAACGATGACCTTAAGAAATCCAAGAAGCTATGCCGCAATCTCGAGAAAACATGGAGAAAAAAACCCAACCACCGACAACATGACCACCTTCAAAGCAGCCACCCGCAAACACCACCAGCTGATTCGATCCACCAAGAAATCAGCATTCAAGAATCGACTCGACAACAACGCCCACAACAGCAAGGAACTATTCAAAATAGTCAAAGAATTCACCAACCCCACCGCAGCCTCAAACGACATCACTCCCTCCCAAGACCTCTGCGATTCGTTATCCTCCTTCTTCTACAACAAAATTGCCGACATACATAACAGCTTCGAAAACAGTTCCAACGAACAATCCTCTCCACCCCCCTCAGAACCCAAACCGCCCTCTAACAACCTCAGCGCCTGGAACACAATCACCACTGAAGACACCATCCGCTTAATGAATTCCATCCACTTGGGTTCGCCAACCGACCCATGTCCCCACCACATCTTCAACAAAGCAGACTCCATCATCGCACCCCATCTCCGTGATGTCATCAACTGCTCCTTCAACTCTGCCACCTTCACAGAAAGCTGGAAACATGCCGAAGTCAACACCCTCCTGAAGAAACCCACAGCAGACCCCTCTGAACTTAAAAACTACCGCCCCATCTCCCTCCTCCCATTTCCAGCCAAAGTCATCGAGAAAGCCGTCAATAGCCAACTCGCCGCCTTCCTCGAATCCAACAACTCCCTCGATCCCTCACAGTCTGGCTTTCGAGCCAAACACAGCACCGAAACCGCCCTCATCGCAGCAACAGACGACATCCGAACACTACTGGACAACGGAGAAACAGTGGCCCTCATTCTACTCGACCTCTCCGCCGCCTTCGACACAGTCTGTCACAGCACCCTCATACAACGCCTCAGCAACATCGGCATTAAAGGAATAGCCTTGGACTGGATCATCTCGTTCCTTGCCGGGAGATCCCAGAGAGTCCGACTTCCCCCATTCAAATCAGAGGCCACCGAAGTCATCTGCGGAGTACCTCAAGGATCATCACTCAGTCCCACCCTCTTCAACGTTTACATGAGTCCACTCGCTTCCATCGCACGTCAACACAACCTTAACATCATCTCCTATGCCGACGACACCCAGCTGATCCTTTCCCTCACCAAAAACCCCAACACCGCCAAAACCAACCTTCACGAAGGCATGAAAGAAGCAGCCGTATGGATGAAAAACAGCCGCCTAAAACTTAACTCCGACAAAACGGAAGTGCTCATCCTAGGATCATCCCCCTCCGCTTGGGACGACTCATGGTGGCCTTCGGATCTGGGTTCTGCGCCCATACCCACAGACCACGCACGTAACCTAGGCTTCATCCTAGACTCCTCCCTCTCGATGACCAGACAAGTCAACGCCGTCTCATCATCCTGTTTCAACGTTCTTCGTATGCTCAAAAAAAATCTTCCATTGGATCCCCACCGAGACAAAAAAGACCGTCACCCACACACTGGTTACGAGTCGACTAGACTACGGAAACACCCTCTACGCCGGAATCACAGCCAAATTACAGAAAAAACTCCAACGCATCCAAAACGCATCGGCGAGACTCATTTTGGACATCCCTCGCCAAGATCACATTTCCAGCCACCTGAAAAAATCTCCACTGCTTCCCGTCAACAAGAGAATAACATTCCGTCTCCTCACCCACGCGCACAAAGCCCTCTACGATCTAGGGCCCGAATGCCTCAACACTCGGCTATCCTTCTACACACCCTCCCGCCAACTAAGATCCTCCAATCAAGGCCTCGCCGCAGTTCAGCGAATCCAAAGATCCACCATGGGAGGTAGATCCTTCTCCTACCTAGCGGCCAAAACCTGGAACTCACTCCCCACTCACCTCCGCCTGACACAGAACCACATATCCTTCAGAAAAGAACTTAAAACCTGGCTATTCGATAAATAATGAACCCCATCCCCAAGCGCCTCGAGACCCTCTGGGTGAGTAGTGCGCTATATAAATCCTTGAACTTGTTTAGTCTATTGGCAAGGAGTTTAGTGAACATTTTGTAATCAGTATTTAAAAGGCTTATTGGCCTGTAAGAGTTCACATTTTATCTTTTTTTAAAATACTGACCACTACTGCCGTGCGGAAGGATGCAGGTGGGTCACCCCCTTGTAATAAATAATTTGCAAGACTTAAAAAGTCGGGGCAGAGTGCTGTAGAAAATGCTTTAAAAATTTCTGCGGGAATGCCATCCTCTCCGGTAGCTTTACCTTTGGGCAAAGAGCAGATAACCGCATCCAATTCTTCCTTCGTGAATTCGGCTAGCAGCAGCTCTTATTATTTTCTAAAGTTGGAATTGGCAATTCCTGCAAAAATGCATTAATCATTTCTAAGGAGACCTGGTGCAATGTCTGATAGATATCTTTATAGTGTTAAAAAAACACCTCACCTATTAGTGGCGTCGTTTTCACTCGAGTTTTAGTTACTTTGTGCTGGATGCATTCAACTCCATTTCGGACTTGCTTTTCCTTTGCTTGCCTAGCTAGCAATCTTCCCGTATACTCGCTATCTTCCTAGCTTGTCTGAAGATATATTCTACTTGCTGTATCTCCTAAGTCATAATAGAATGCCCTCATTCGTGTTTTTGCATTCAGTATTTCTTGCCTATTATCCGAAGTCCTATTTCTAAAGTATCCTTGATTTGCATGGGCCGGTCTATTTTCTATTACCAGTCTCTCCTCCTTCTTAGCTTTTTGTTTTGGTATCTCTTTTGAGGTGATTATGCCTCACAGTGTAGCCTTAAAAGCATCCTATATGATGTTAATAGGGGCAGAATCCTTATTTATAGCTAAAAAGGAACTAATCTCCTCTAAATCTGCGCACCATTGCTTATCTGCCAAGTTACGTTTATTAAAATACCACCTTCTTGATGTTTCTTCATCTTTCTTCCCTAAAAGGGTTTCCATCTTAATGAGGGCATGATCTGAGAAGGCATTCGCTATATGTTCATATTTACTGACTTCCAAATTATGGGAGGTTAGGAAAAAGTCTAGCCTTGATGACGAGTCATATTTTACCAAATAGCAAGAGTACTCACGTTTGATCGGATTGTTAAGCCGCCAGTTATCTAAAATATCTAAATCTGTCTTACAACTCAAGAGTGCAGTTGCTCCTTGCGGCTTATTTTGCCTTCGGTCTTTTTTTGTAGAATCAATCACTGGATTTTGCAAGAAATTGAAATCACCTCCCCATATGATCTGACCAGGTATACCTGACAGCGCTTGTTTTAACTGTAAAATGGGGAGCGGGTCATCCACAACTGGTGCATAGATTGTAGCAAGTATCACGCTTGTGCAGTTTATTTTCCCATGTAAGAATGTCCATTTGCCCCTCGCATCTGAATGAGATGCTTTAACTTGCAATTGGACATGCTTGCCTATATAGATACTCACACCCCTCTGGGCTGTCCGACACAGCCGAGCAATGAAAACCCGCCCAATTTTTAAACATTTTACTAGCATCTGCTAAGGCTCGTAAATGTGTCTCTTGTAAAAAGATCACATCTGGATGGTGACCTTTTAACCAGCTTTCTATTGCACAAGTTTTACGCCTATTGTTTAAACCGTTAACATTCAGAGACTGGATTGACAGTTTACTTCTATTCATAATGTAACAGAAAACAAAAAAAAAAATATATATATATATATATATATATATATATATATATATATATATATGGCCTGCATTATCCATACACCCCGGGCATCCAGTCTTTCATATGCATCTGTGATGTTATATCAGTATGTTTTACTGTGACAGGAGGCCCATAGGAACGAATGGGAAGTTATTCTCAATTTGCGATTCGCAAATTGAGAATAATTTCAAGGGTGTCCAAAGGACACCCTGTTGCACTCCTGAAATTAGCATGGGTGCACATGTGGCGCACATACATGCCCTAAGGGCATGTATGTGCTTCACATTGCACTTTGAAAAATGCAAAAAAGTGCATTTTTCAAAGAATTCGCAAATTACCACCAACTTGAAGTTGGTGGTAATTTGCGATTCCTTAAGGCCAATTTGCATTTTTTTTAATGCTTCTTACATTGCATTTAAGGAATCCCAAAATTTGCGATTCCTTAAATGCAACCCCAAAATAAGGAATCACAAATTTTGCGATTCCTTATTTTGCACTAATGCGTTCGCAAACGGCATTTAAGATTGCTTAAAGGTTTTATGAACTTATGTTGTTTTCTGCACAAAGAAAGAGGGAGGACTACACTCTGATGGACATTAATAAACAGTGATGATGCCCTTTGATTGGTGGGGAGAAGGAGCTGTGAGGGCTCACGGGTTATGTAGTTTAAAGTTTGATTGGCTGCTGTGATTTACTAGTAAAGAAAGAGAAGTTTAATCCTCACCTCCGTGTTCTGAAAAGAATTCAAAATTCTTGATGCATTAGTTTGAATTTTTTTTATTTTATTTGTCAGCAGGTTAAGGTTCATTGGCAAGTGTACGATCCTTCCAGGGTTGCCTTACTTGTTTTTAATCACAGAAACAAACATAAAGCTTCTTGTATCAAAGTTTAAATAATAAAAAGACCACCCTTTTTGTTCACTGCGGCAAATGCCACATTTCCACTGATGAAAAGATGCACTTTAAGTGCTCTGTTTCTGATGTGCATTTTTGCTGTTTTCTACAGCGTGAACTTGAAGGCATCAGAGCGCTTTACTCGAGCACCAGTTTCGTTACAGGCGGAAACATTTTTAGGCATTGGGAAATTAAGTGATTGTGAAGTGGAGAGGATCACTCATATGCAGGAACAGTCAGGAGGCGAACAGGTTGAATAGAAAGGTTTATTTCCACAAAGTCAGCGTATCCACAGGAGCACGTCTGCACTCAGCAACCTCCAACTGCATAAGTGCCTAAAGCCACAGTTGGAAGCTACTGGTTGAAGACGCCTCGAGAAATGCATCTCTTGAAGATAAACATTCTTCAAGAGATGCGCGACCACAAATACAGAACATACAGCACGTGTGAGCTGTCAGAACTAACTGCGCGTGCAAGTAACATCAAAGAACAGAACACATAACTCTAAGCACTCTACATCTCCTCCCTCCCAACAAAATAAATAAACAAAGAAATTACAAGCAAACTTAACTTAAATAAAAATCTCTAAAGCGTGAAGGAAACGAACAATTCCTATGAGACCTAGACGGTAAATCAGAAGAGGGAGAGGGGAAGGAAGAACATGAACCTTCAGCATTTTCTAAAAAGTCTTGAGAAAGAAAAGAAACATCACTCAACATATCTTGAGCAGGTAAAGGAACATCATACTGGATCTTCCAGCTGAGTTGTAAAATCATAAAAGGAACAGGAGGGGCTCTCATCACCATGCTTAGTTCTAAGAACCTTCCTAGCCTATTCAGATGTTAACTTTACAACAGCACGTTTGTTACGCCACCCTCTTTTATCTAGAAACAGTGATCCTTTAGATACTTTGAGAACCTGAGTTGGAAGTGAAAACTTTGACAAACCCTTCTTCACTCTATCAACAGTCTTCACCATAACCCAATCACCTACTACAAATGATTCTGGAATTGAAATTACTTTAGAATCGAAGTTCCGCTTCTGCACTGCCTGTTGTCTTTCAACATTACTTTTAACAACTAATTTGTCTGAACAGGCTATACATTTAGTCTTTTCTGAAGCCAAATCCTGGGTTTGAATCCCATCCTCGTCGCCAAGATGTGAAGTGGAGAGGATCACTCATATGCAGGAACAGTCAGGAGGCGAACAGGTTGAATAGAAAGGTTTATTTCCACAAAGTCAGCGTATCCACAGGAGCACGTCTGCACTCAGCAACCTCCAACTGCATAAGTGCCTAAAGCCACAGTTGGAAGCTACTGGTTGAAGGCGCCTCGAGAAATGCATCTCTTGAAGATAAACATTCTTCAAGAGATGCGCGACCACAAATACAGAACATACAGCACGTGTGAGCTGTCAGAACTAACTGCGCGTGCAAGTAACATCAAAGAACAGACCACATAACTCTAAGCACTCTACAGTGATCTACCCGGAATCACAGGATGTTCAAACATTAGCCTTATGCCAGACTCTAAAGTTGTTCCCCACCTTCCGAGACTGCCCTCTAGCCCTTAAAGCCACATCCTAATTGCGTTACAACAATATTTCCATGCAAAGAATTCAAATATCATAAAGCTGATTTTGGGAAACGGCGCATACAGATTTAACCGTATCGCCAGAAGCAGTATTTAGGTGCCTTCCATGCGATCAGTAACTCTGCCAAAAAGGAGCGTCACTCAGAAAACTCCAGTCCATTCCCTTTAAACTGGGCGTCACCCGCCGACCACATAGAAGGTCGGCTAAAAAAAAAAAAAAGCACATGCGGAGTCTACAGCCAACCAGCAGTACGCAATTATGTATGGCGCACTAGGATTGGTTTATGTGTCCCCGCCCAAATTTTACGTCACCTCACACGTTCGCAGCACCTCCCACTTCCAGAATAGTTCAGTCGTGAAATTAGGTCTTCTATGACCCGGAAGTGTAAAAAGACAGACAAATTACCTTCGTTAAAATCAACAACGGACGGCAGACATTTAGCTGAATTAGCAAACAACCCGTGTAAGTAGCAGAGAGGTGTCACCATAAAAGAGACTTGGTGATCTGCGGTTTCTGGAGAGGGACGAGGATGATAAACTAGAACAGGTGAAGGTCACAGCCCGAGAAGTATTTCTGCCGGCAAATGTGGTGCAGCAGCTGTGGGGAAATACGCGGATTCTACACGTTGACGATGGTTAATGTAGTGGGATCTGGTGGGATAAGAGGTCAATGTGAGAAATGAGACTGCAGGGCGGGGTTTGACATGGCCGAGCCACATTTGTAAGAGGAGGTAGTTGACTGTATGAAACCGACGTTGCAGTATAGTTAGAAAACGTGAGCCACGTGGGAAGTCTACGTAGTTTCTTCTGATACCGTTTACATTTTTGCAGTACGTCAGTGTTCCTGAAGCATCTTTTTCACTTTAAATGTTGTAGCGAGGCATCTCGCGCGCGTCTTCTGTCGGAAGTATCCTAGTCCCGTCTGCTTTGTTTTTATATAGTGCTTGATGCATCTTGCTCCTCTGTACGTTTCTGTGTTATTGCTGGTCTCTTGATTTTGTATATTTTGATGCTTCCAGTGCCATCTATCTGTATACTGTTTATAATACTGCTCGCCAACTCTCAGTGCTATCTGTATTATGTGTATGTGACCCTGCTTAGTCTGTCCTGATGTTTTCTGTATGGAGTTTACAGTGTTGCATAGCCCCATACCACTCACTAGTCTGTATATTGTATTGCAGTGTGTTGTATCGTTTCCATAGTTTTTTAGGTCCCCAAAGACTCCCCTAGTGATTTTCGTTTGTTTGTTTATTTATTTAAAAAGTTTTATATAGCGCTCCCATGTCAAAAAGGAAGATCATCCTGGAGTCATTCTGGACTCATCTGATGATTACAGTCAGGCTATTCCTGCAATTATCTGGGGAAGTCATCTCAAGCCATCCTGAAGTATGCCTGTAGGACAAAAAATGTAAATGTGATGACGAACCTAGACTCATCACAAAAACTACAGTAGGATGGTGTTCTGATGATTTCTACTGGCAGGGAGTGATTACCTTTTACAACTCCACGAATACTAATTGACAACTTCAGGGTGAGGGAGAATTACTCCAGGATGGGTTCTAGCTAATTTAAGGATGACTGTCAATTATTCCAGGATGATCCTATAACCGCTCCAGGATGGAAGTGGATTACTCTGGAATGATCCCATGACAATTTCTGGATGAGTGTGGATTATTCCTGGATGATCCTATGACAGCTTCAGGATGGCTATTGATTACATCAGAATGGCCCCATTATATTTTCAGAATGAGTGTTGATTACTCTAGGATGACGTGGTGAAAGGGAGGCATGTTTTTGTCCTTGATATTTGGATTTAAGCGGGGACTCCAAGACAAGTTCATTTTCACGGTCTGATGCGTCATTTTTAGTTGTGGATTTTTGATGAAGGACACTAGCCATCCCTGCTAAAAGGGCCAGGTTTTCAAGTTTCTGCAAATTCATCCGCGAACTTGCATCACCAGGCTGAGAAGTTGTGCTTTCAGCATGAGCTTTGTTACCAACTCTTATATAAGCCAGTCCACTCTGCTTGGCTTTTTTGTCCTTGCCTCTTTTCTCTGCAATTTCTTCCTCTTGTAGTTCGCGTAACACCCTCTTAAGTCTACCAGCACTTCCCCGATTGCCACAGTCCATTAACATCTGCTTTTTCGCCAGTGCCCTTTGAAGTAACACCTGTTTTAGACCCTCTGTTGTGCCAGAATAGCTTGCAATTATCTCTTGAAAAATATCCTGAATCATTAGACATTGTTTCTTCACTAAAAGAAAGCAAGAGAAAAAAATATATATTTACATATAAACTTCAAAACAGAAAAGAACACATTGACCACTTGCAATATATCTTCACGCTCTAGCCATAATATATAAATAAAGAGGTAGTGATAATAAAGGACAAATGTACAATCTATCCATAACCAAGTAAGTAAGTTTTCCTTAATAGACAGTACACATTGTAAGCCTGAACTTGAACCTCCTGAAAATAGTTTATCCAAAAATAGCTGCCTTATAGTAGTGCCACAAGCTAAACGTTTCAGTCCTTTTCATAAGTGTTACATTTGTCTCTGGAGAGCAATCCAAGGCATATGTGGGGACATGCATGTTCATTTTTACTGTCCATTATTGGATTAATTAATCACAAATGTAGGTTTTACTGAAACAGGTTGGTAATTTGTACCGTTATCCTGCAGTTGCAAACTTATTATAAAGGTTTACTTATTGTGCTTACCAGATGATTGGAACAGAATCATAGCTTTAAAATCTCTCTCTTCGGTGATTGGCCAACCAGCTTCATCTACAAAGAACTTCCCCGGGATTGTCCAAAAGCAGGAAGTCACCATCTTTTCGAACACACACAGAATGATCGCAAGTGAAAAACAGGACGTTGAATGAAGCCATGATTATGTCCTGCTAGATATAAAAATCAGGAATTAGTTTGTGAGAAGTTTCAGAGGTAAAATACAAAGCATATCAAACTGATTAACAGATTTAATTGGAGAAAAGCACCCCAAAAAGTACACTGACCTGGTGCAATTTCTAGCTAATATGCCTAGATTGTGGACTACAAAGAAGTGTTTGGGCATGCACTGAAGGCCATTGAGGAAATTACCTAATATCAACTTTATTTTTGGAGAGCCAGAGTGTATGCTTAGGTCTTGCTGCTCAGGACAAATAGTAATAGCAAAGTAGAGGCATTATGAGAGAAATAGAAGAACTATCAATAAGTGAACTTTCACACTGGGGTTTTTTGACGGGAAATCAAGTTACCTATCCCCGCAGATGCATAGAGAGTCAGATGCCTGCTACCCTCTGCCCACCGGCACCCCCAACATGAAAGGACAAGCGTTAAAAATGCAATAGGTTTCACCTTTTATTAAGCTAAAGATATTAGCTTTGCTAGTAGTATTGTATGTTAATTGTGCAATATGTAATGGCTTTATAAATTAAACAAAAGGCATTACAATGGCAAATACATAAAGCAAAAGCATTGGCATAGCCAATAGGTCTCCCCTCTGGGACCTTATAAGTGTTTTGCCAGAGGTGTTTGGAAGTTTGGTAAGAGATGCAATTTAACATAAAGGGATCCCATACCTCGTTGACACATGCAGTACCCGCAGTTCAAACGAGAAGAGGGCATGGGGAAACCTCTTATAAGATCTCAATCAATGGGGAAGGCACGCGTTACTGCAACTTGTGCGTGCTTCCACCTTATAAATATTTAACACATGATCCGAGGCAGTTGAATGCGAGAAAGAGAGAGAGAGAGCGCAAGGGGGGGGGGGGGGGGGGGAGGGGAGGGAGGGAGAGAGAGAGAGAGAAAGAGAGGCGAGAGAAGGCGAGAAAGAGAGAGGCGAGAGAAGGCGAGAAAGAGAGAGGCGAGAGAAGGCGAGAAAGAGAGAGGCGAGAGAAGGCGAGAAAGAGAGAGGCGAGAGAAGGCGAGAAAGAGAGAGGCGAGAAAGAGAGAGGCGAGAAAAGGCGAGAAAGAGAGAGGCGAGAGAAGGCGAGAAAGAGAGAGGCGAGAGAAGGCGAGAAAGAGAGAGGCGAGAAAGAGAGAGGCGAGAAAAGGCGAGAAAGAGAGAGGCGAGAAAAGGCGAGAAAGAGAGAGGCGAGAGAAGGCGAGAAAGAGAGAGGCGAGAGAAGGCGAGAGAGGGAGGAGAGAGAAGGCGAGAAAGAGAGAGAAGGCGAGAGAGAGAGAGAAGGCGAGAGAGAGAGAGAGAGAAGGCGAGAGAGAGAGAGAGAGATGGCGAGAGAGAGAGAGAGAAGGCGAGAGAGAGAGAGAGAAGGCGAGAGAGAGAGAGAGAAGGCGAGAGAAGGCGAGAGAAGGCGAGAGAGAAGGCGAGAGAGAGAGAGAGAAGGCGAGAGAGAGAGAGAGGAGAGAGAAAGAGAAGGCGAGAGAGAGAAGGCGAAGGAGAGAAGGCGAAGGAGAGAAGGCGAAGGAGAGAAGGCGAAGGAGAGAGAAGGCGAGAAAGAGAGAGAAAGAGAAGGCGAGAAAGAGAGAGAAGGCGAGAGAGAGAGAAGGCGAGAGAGAGAGAAGGCGAGAGAGAGAGAAGGCGAGAGAGAGAGAAGGCGAGAGAGAGAGAAGGCGAAAGAGAGAGAAGGCGAAAGAGAGAGAAGGCGAAAGAGAGAGAAGGCGAAAGAGAGAAGGCGAAAGAGAGAAGGCGAAAGAGAGAAGGCGAAAGAGAGAAGGCGAAAGAGAGAAGGCGAAAGAGAGAAGGCGAGAGAGAGAGAAGGCGAGAGAGAGAGAAGGCGAGAGAGAGAGAAGGCGAGAGAGAGAGAAGGCGAGAGAGAGAGAAGGCGAGAGAGAGAGAAGGCGAGAGAGAGAGAAGGCGAGAGAGAGAGAAGGCGAGAGAGAGAGAAGGCGAGAGAGAGAGAAGGCGAGAGAGAGAGAAGGCGAGAGAGAGAGAAGGCGAGAGAGAGAGAAGGCGAGAGAGAGAGAAGGCGAGAGAGAGAGAAGGAGAAAGAGAGAAGGCGAGAAAGAGAGAAGGCGAGAAAGAGAGAGAAAGAGAAGGCGAGAAAGAGAGAAGGCGAGAAAGAGAGAGAAAGAGAAGGCGAGAAAGAGAGAAGGCGAGAAAGAGAGAGAAAGAGAAGGCGAGAAAGAGAGAAGGCGAGAAAGAGAGAGAAAGAGAAGGCGAGAAAGAGAGAGAAAGAGAAGGCGAGAGAGAGAGAGAAGGCGAGAGAGAGAAGGCGAGAGAGAGGCGAGAAAGAGAGAAGGCGAGAAAGAGAGAGAAAGAGAAGGCGAGAGAGAGAGAGAAGGCGAGAGAGAGAGAGAAGGCGAGAGAGAGAGAAGGCGAGAGAGAGAGAAGGCGAGAGAGAGAGAAGGCGAGAGAGAGAGAAGGCGAGAGAGAGAGAAGGCGAGAGAGAGAGAAGGCGAGAGAGAGAGAAGGCGAGAGAGAGAGAAGGCGAGAGAGAGAGAAGGCGAGAGAGAGAGAGAAGGCGAGAGAGAGAGAAGGCGAGAGAGAGAGAAGGCGAGAGAGAGAGAAGGCGAGAGAGAGAGAAGGCGAGAGAGAGAGAAGGCGAGAGAGAGAGAAGGCGAGAGAGAGAGAAGGCGAGAGAGAGAGAAGGCGAGAGAGAGAGAAGGCGAGAGAGAGAGAAGGCGAGAGAGAGAAGGCGAGAAAGAGAGAAGGCGAGAAAGAGAGAGAAAGAGAAGGCGAGAGAGAGAGAAGGCGAGAGAGAGAGAAGGCGAGAGAGAGAGAAGGCGAGAGAGAGAGAAGGCGAGAGAGAGAAGGCGAGAGAAGGCGAGAGAGAGAGAAAAAGAGAAGGCGAGAGAGAGAGAAAAAGAGAAGGCGAGAGAGAGAAAAGAGAAGGCGAGAGAGAGAAAAGAGAAGGCGAGAGAGAAAGAGAAGGCGAGAGAGAGAGAGAAAGAGAAGGCGAGAGAGAGAGAAAGAGAAGGCGAGAGAGAGAGAAGGCGAGAGAGAGAGAGAGAGAGAGAGAGAGAGAAGGCGAGAGAGAGAGAGAAGGCGAGAGAGAGAGAGAGAGAAGGCGAGAGAGAGAGAGAGAGAGAGAAGGCGAGAGAGAGAAAATAGGAAATATTAATGTGATTTATCTCAGGGCTCGATCCCTCTGCCTCAGTACTTTAGCAGTAGGTCAGGTTGTAACTGGATAATATATGGCTGGGATCGATAGTGGCAGATGTAACAAGACCGGCATCATTTTTACAGAGATCTTAGCGGTCAAGGTAAATTAGCGCAAACAGGGAATACGTAATTGGCCCTGTCTCAATAATATATGAATGGGAGTGACTTCGTACGCCGACGACACTCAGTTGGTGTTAGCAGTGCATAAAAACGGGAGTGAGGTGGCAGCCAACTTTCAGACAGGCATGAGAGCCATTAGCCGTTGGATGGACAGTAACTGTCTAAAACTGAACACCGATAAGACCGAGGTAATGGTGTTCGGAGACCTAAAACCAGCTTGGTCCCCGGTCTGGTGGCCGCCAGAAATGGGGAATCCACCCACCCCAGTCGAAAAAGTCAAAAATTTAGGAGTGATGTTCGATAATAAACTAAGCTTCATTAATCATGCCAATGCAGTAGTTTCCTCCTCATTTTTTATGCCATGAAGAGTGAAAAAGTTGCTACCTTTCCTTCCCCTGTCTGCCGGGAAAACCCTTATGTCCTCCTTGGTGTTATCCAAGGTGGATTACTGTAATGGGCTTCTGCTGAATGCCCAGGAGCAGGTTTTTAAAAAATTACAAATGGTGCAAAATGCTGCAGCGCGAATTCTGACCAAAACCCCCAAGTTCTCATCCATCTCTCCCATCGTTTATCAACTACACTGGCTTCCAGTAAAAAAGAGAACTAAATTTTTTTTTTTTTTTTTTTTTTTTTTTTTTGAAAACCTTTATTGAACAGAGAAAGCTCACAAATACGGGCCTACAACCCACCAGGGCTGGCCACCACATAAGAAAAGCATCAGGAGACATACATCAGGCGTCACAATATACTAAGGCAACAAATCAGGGGAAAGAGCAAGAATCTTAGAGCAATCTCAGGAGCAAACAAATAGAAAGGTAGTTTTCTTTTTAAAGAACGGATTTGGGAGATCAGGAGCTTGGCGGGCCATAACATAAGCCAGAGGGGCGGGGTCGCGGCGGGCAGCAACGCAGCGATCATAAAGACACAGGAGAAATCAACACAACAGAAGTACACCAGTAAGTACCGGGCAAAACAACGAAAAGAAAGAAAAACAGTTGTGCACACGATCCACTGCCCGCCCACCGTAGCCACCGCCCGTCCCACCGATCAGCACAAGAAAGGACCCAAATACCAAAGCGACACGAATTGCACCCCCAAGTAGAAAAAACCCCACAGTAAGGGGGGGGGGAGAGGGGAAAAAGGAAAAGGAAGGGACCCCAACCCAACCACCCGCCCCCAGGTGACAAAGCAGGAAAAACAAAACTCCGGTACAAAATCAACCACAAAATAGGAAGACAAACAGCACAAATCATCATCTTTGTAGTACCGGAAAAAGACACCAGAAAGACACCCGGGGGACAGACGGCAGACAGAGCCCCGAAAAAGGGGATACACAAGGGCCATAGAACCAAGTAGGGAGAAGAAAGGGAGGAGAGAAAAACCCCCCCAAAAACAACAACAGACCCCCCCACCCACCCCACAAGCCCACCCTACACCCCTGCAGAGGGCTATGGCCTACCCCCCGGCAGCGTGCCTGTCGCCCTAAATAGAACCCGAAATATAGAAGAAAAGGAACAGGGCAGAAACAAAGACAAAAGGGAAGGGGCAGGGGAAGGGAAGGAACAACGCACACACGGGGGAGGGCGAAAAATCAGTATCATCTGCGTCCATCCCGCCACCTGCTACAAGGGAAGGGTATAGCCCATGGGAAGGTAACGATATGAGAAAAAGTTTCAGGAGTCCCAGAAAATTACAGAAACATCACAACAGCACTTGTCAATCACATAGCAAAGAAACCAGACTACCGCATATAAAAGTCGTTTCAGCCCTGTCCACTTTTGTCCAAGGTTGTAACCAACCGAACCAACAAAGAGCAAACGATGAGGGACACTGGGCTCAGGAGAAAATTTCGCGGCAGTCCAAAGAAGAAACTAGAAAGAAAAAATTGAAGATCCAGGAAAGTCACAGTACAACAATCGTATTGCAGACAGAGTTCCAAGGACAGTTCGAACGAGGCAGGCCCAGCCGGGCCGGAACATATTTCTCGGTCGGGGAGTCGGCGCGAAGAGAGACTGGAAGGATCGTCAACGCCAGGCCAGGATACAAGCGGATCGCCGCCCAATGGCCGAGGCAACCAGACAGGACAACGGGGGGCGCCGGAGACTCTCCGAGCCAAGGATGCGGTCCCCGCCGGGGGCACAGAGTCGAGGAGCACATCAGTCGCGATCATCGACGAGGAGGCCAAATCTGATGACGGGGGCCCGCATTGTTCAAGACGAGGGTCAGCCTCCACAGTGGAGACAGACGCAGCCACGGCAGTCCGCCAGGAGTGCAGCGCATCCAGGACAACTCGAAGCGCAGGAAGCTCTTTACAAGATCCGACGTCCGGGCCATGCGGCGGGCCCCCAGTGCTCGCCCGGGCCCGGCAAAGACTCCCAGGGCCGGCCGCCATCTTAAGAGCCCAGCACGTCTCCGGTCGCCGGGAACCCCGGCCGGGGTAACACCAGAGCAAAAGGAGGTCAGCCAGTCTGCGGCAGGGCGCCCCAAGGCGGAAAGGAGAGCCACCAGAAGAAGGATGTCCGTCGGTCCCCCCGTATCGCCGGCCCCGCTCTCCGAGCCCGGGCGGAAAAATTCAAAATGGCCGGGCCGGGGAACAGAAGGGGGACCCCACCAGACAATTGAGTAGGCTCTCCCGCGAGGAGCAGCGTTCATACCTCTGGGCCCAGGCCAGTCGGGTCCGTCAAGGGGCAGAGCCGGCCAATTCACACATCAGCCTCCGCGTCCAGCTCCACAGCGCCAACAAGGGCCGACCAACTCGTTCCGTCACGGCCCAGCGTAGCAAGGAGGCCCGGCCAGACCGCCCCGGAGGCTCCGAGCGGGACCACTGCACAGGATCGACAGCACTCAGGATCACCGGAGCAACAGGTAAGTGTCCGCCAAATGACTGGAGTACCGAAACACAGCAAGGAAGACTTCCCGGGGCGGGAGGAATACAGGATAAATGAAGACAAACAGGCGGCCGGACGGAGCCGAGCTAAAACGCGGTCATCTCGGTCGCGAGCTAGGCTCCTCCCCAAGAGAACTAAATTTAAGGCTTTATGTATCATCTACAAGGCTTTGAACAGCCTAGGACCTGTTTTTTTTTAGGGAATCACTGCCGATGTATGCCCCAAACAGAGCTTTAAGATCTGCCTCATCCGCATCTTTATGCATTCAACGGGTGAGAACAGTCACATGGGGAGACAGACGCTTCTTGGTGGCCGCCTCGAAGCTTTGGAACACCTTGCCCCTCTATATAAAAAACAGCTCATCACTGATGATTTTCAGAAAGCAAGTAAAAACTTGGCTATTTATCCAATAATGCTTAAGAGGTGCCCCTCTGTCTGCTTAGCGCCGAGACACCACTCGTGGTATTTGTTGCGCTCTATAAGTTTAAAAATAAATAAATAAATATATACAAACGAGTTAAAAACATTGCATGCACATGGAACGAAACCAGAATGATAGCCTTTTTTGCGAAAGTAGATATTGCAAGATGTTGGAATGCGTCGGACTACGTTTCCTAAATAGGGCGTAAACCTCAATCGCCACAGGCAACCAGGCCTTTCAATTACACAAATAGCAAACAAAATAAAGAACCAGCATTACAACGGCTACGCTATTTGAAGCATTTATCCTTATGCTTTGAAACGCATCCATGAAAACTGACAGTGTTTTAGAAGATGTGCTGCTCTGCACACTACACAGCTTGGGGAACGTGACCAGGATTCAACAATAGAGCACATATTCATTTAGTAATGAAGGTTCACTACAAGTTGCAAGGACACAAGTAATGCTCAACAATATACAATATTCACATAAATAAATGTGTTTAGCCTTCTTTGATTGACAACTTTTCAGTAGATCGAAAACTGTTCCATTTGGTCGAGAATCTTGAGTACACGCAGGTGCACTTGGAACAAACATGGGACCTACAATATCCGGGCAGTAATTTATTTTTCCTTACGGCGAAGAACTTGCTGTAAAACACATTTTTTAGGCTTTTTGCAATTTTCCACAACTTACACAGGCACGCACTACGTCACACATACACAAAAATACACATGCTCAAACACAAAAGGTGCATATTAAACAAGCAGGCTGGCTGATACAGACAAACATCAAACACACAATACACACACATTGCAACGCATGTATTCATTATAACACGTACAACGCACACACATGCAGGGAGCTGCTTCTGAATTTGCCCCCTTAATGAAAACTCGTGCTTTCCGAAAAATGAGGAAGCTGGTCTGGGACGGAAATTGAGCAGCTGGGACCGAGAGCGGAGGATCGATGCTGCTCTTTTTTAACAGTTGCAGCACTTACTTGAGTATACGCTGGAATCGACGAAGGAAGTGGAGTTGGAAAAATAAAGAGACCGATGCCAATCCACCTGTCCCTTTAATGGCCATTGCACTCACGGCAGTCTTCGTTCTTGCCGCAGAACAATGACGTCACTTCCGGCGCTCCCGGATGTGCGTAGGCTTTTGCTAGAGGAAGAAAAGGTGAGAGAGCTGCTCTGTATTGAGGATCTGCGGTTCGAGTCCCAGCCAGCCGGCAGACTGATGGTTTACAGTAGGTGATTTTGGCATTGTGTTCGAGGCAACTGCTTTTTAAAAATGTATTTTAGTATTGTGATGGAGTGAATTCGGCAGTCACCATGACGACAACGCTTGTTTTCCTTTGCAAGACCTATTCCTCGGGCCATGAGCAGGTCTGTCCGCAGTTGTTTAAAGAATCTAACAATCGGATTCCACTAAACTATGTGTTTATGTAAATACTCTATGAAGGAAGTGCAGCCTGGGGGTACAGAAAGTATCATATCACAGCAGCGCCTCCCGGCATTCCGCATTCATAAAAAGTTTGGGGGTTTGTAGGGCTTTTGGATTTTAGGGCGTACATGGTCATTTTAGGGTTGAGGGTGGGTTTGTGTTTTGGGGGTCCAGGTGTAATGTAAGGGTTTAGAGCATGTTTAGGTTTGGGGTGCGAGGGTTAATTTTAGGGTTTAGGGTGTGTTTGGGTTTTAGGGTACAAGGGTTAATATTAGGGTTTAGGGTGTGTTTGTGTTTGGTGTGCAAGGGTTAATTTGGGGGTTCAGGGTGTGTTTGGGTTTTGGGGTGCAAGGGTTAATTTGGGGGTTCAGGGTGTGTTTGGGTTTTGGGGTGCCAGGGTTAGTGTTCGGGTTTAGGGTGTGTTTGGGTTTTAGAGTACAAGGGTTAATATTAGGGTTTAGGATGTGTTTGGGTTTGGTGTGCAAGGGTTAATTTGGGGGTTCAGGGTGTGTTTGGGTTTTGGGGTGCCAGGGTTAATTTTAGGGTTTAGGGTGTGTTTGGGTTTGGGGTGCAAGGGTTAATTTGGGGGTTCAGGGTGTGTTTGGGTTTTGGGGTGCCAGGGTTAATTTTAGGGTTTAGGGTGTGTTTGGGTTTGTGGTGCAAGGGTTAATTTGGGGGTTCAGGGTGTGTTTGGGTTTTGGGGTGCCGGGGTTAATTTTAGGGTTTAGGGTGTGTTTGGGTTTTGGGGTGCAATGGTTAATATTGGGGTTCAGGGTGTGTTTGGGTTTTGGGGTGCAAGGGTTAATTTGGGGGTTCAGGGTGTGTTTGGGTTTTGGGGTGCCAGGGTTAATTTTAGGGTTTAGGGTGTGTTTGGGTTTGGGGTGCAAGGGTTAATTTGGGGGTTCAGGGTGTGTTTGGCTTTTGGGGTGTCGGGGTTAATTTTAGGGTTTAGGGTGTGTTTGGGTTTTGGGGTGCCAGGGTTAATTTTAGGGTTTAGGGTGTGTTTGGGTTTTGGGGTGCAAGGGTTAATTTGGGGGGTTCAGGGTGTGTTTGGGTTTTGGGGTGCCAGGGTTAATATTGGGGTTCAGGGTGTGTTTGGGTTTTGGGGTGCAAGGGTTAATATTGGGGTTCAGGGTGTGTTTGAGTTTTGGGGTGCAAGGGTTAATTTAGGGGTTCAGGGTGTGTTTGGGTTTTGGGGCTCCCAGCTGCAGGAGGTCAGACGTTTATCTGCAATTCATTGTGCAATCATCCAACAGTTTGCATTTTTCTGGAAAACTGAAACCAAAGTGGTGGACGTGCTCTTTAACCCCTTTAAAGCGTTGTAAATAGACCTCCCCAGTGCTGCGCTGTCCATTGGAACTAGTGCTGAATGGACGTCCAACGGTCGTGCGCAGCACTGGGGAGGTAGTGGCCGTGACGACCGTTGGCCGACGGCAGCAATTAAGGGGTTAAATAGACAAACAATTCTTGTTAAAATCACCAGACGCAAAAACATCTTATTGAAAACACAATAGTACCTTTGAAGTATTCAGATGCTTATTTTCAAATCACCCCAAAGTCATCAGGAACAATGTCATCTTGTAAAGTTATCGGAGAGTCATTTACAAGTCATCCTCAGATCATCCGGAATAATGACACCTTCTGAAGTCAGCAGATACTAATTTTCACGTCCTCCTTAAATCATCATGAATAATGACACCTACTATAGTCATCAGGTACTCCTTTTCAAGTCATCCTTTAATCATCACCAATAATGACACCTACTAGAGTCATCAGATACTCATTTTCAAGTCATCCTCAAATCCTCAGGCTGAGCTTCTGCAGCTTGCTGATGACTTCAAGAGCTTGATGATGTCTGATGACGTATAAATGACTTCTAAGGTAGTTGGATGATCATCCAATGACTCTGGGATGGCTTCTAAAGTAATCCTGTTTGACCTGGGGCTAGCTTAACCAGTAGGTATCAGAGTGCTTTACATACACACAGTAAACAGCAGAAGGACATTACATAGTAGGCCGGCAGTAAGGAAGCAAACCAAAGAAAAAAATACAGCATGGGAGATAAATATGTAGTGCAGCGGAGGGGGAGAGAGCAATAAAAAGAAAAAGATGAGTATGACATAGTCCGGTCACCCACTATCCTTGAATGTCTGGGGAGAGAGGAGACAACTCGTATAAAGTAGTCTAGGTAAGTTGACTTTGGTCATGAAAGTATTTGTTTAAGAGATGGAGTTTCAGGTCCCTTTTGAAACAGGAGAAGGAGGGTGAAGTACCGAAAAATATATGATCCCCTCCCAACAATAATCATTACATTACCAAGTCCCTTATCATTACAAATAAGTAGTCGGTCGGCAGTGTAGAAGGTTCAAGCGTTTATTAGACAAACACAAACTCTGCCAGAGGAGCTCCTTGCGACCTGACCCAAAAGGTCCGCCAAGAAGACTGCTGGCACATTGTCAGCACATCACATATATACAATTGCGTTGGCACCGGCATGGCCTAACATGGAAAAATACAAATTGGTACAAGCTAGTACAGTAATAGGAAAACCCATATAAGGCACACAAAGAGCTCCTGATTTCGCTCAGGCAGCAAGGTCAGACGGGTGACTCCCTTCTGTCTTCTCAGAGACAAACCACCCTGCACCCTCCCGGAATGTGCTTATCGGCCCTTCCTCGGCTAACTACGACCTTGCCGAGCCTACCGAGCTGAAACAGCAGTTTCTGCAACAGTTGGTTTCTTTCCCAGGAGCAGGGCTTTTAGAGCTAAGGGAGAATAAGGCCTGTGCATGTACGATATTAAAGAAGGCTATAGTATGGTATTCATATAGCGTAACGTGGCATGAAGCTAAGGGAAAGAAGATACCGTAAATACTAATTATGCATGTCTACAGTGTGAGTTTAGTGACACCATGCTAATCCTAACATATCGATTATCAGTACTACGTGATCAGGAATCGATTCTGGTACCTCAAACCCTCCTTTTAGCGTGGTGGCGCTAAATGATAACGGACATCTACTCCTCAAATATTTCTTCATCGATGATCATCATACCATGTACCTCTTTCTGCAGCATTTGGGCTTTAACAGCGATAGGGGATGGAACACACAGAGTGGAGATACGGGAAGCACAGTAAGAACAGCAGGCTGGACCACAGTGCATCAAGACACAGCACGTGAAAATGATGGCAGCAGCCCCTCCTAAAATTAACATTACCTTCCATCCCCATGTGGCCAGAAGTCCCCAAAACCAACCTGACAATGACCAAGACCCATTGTCAACATGCATTTCGGAAGCAATGCGATGCAGTTTCTGGATGGCTAGATGGACGGAGGGGGCGGAGTCAGGAATATATACACAACAAGAACTGCCGATGACGCGGCATGCCCCACCCCGATCAGCTAAGATAACGTCTAGAACCATTCGATTTTGAAGCGCTACAAGGCGAGTAGCCTGAATTTCCACCGTCAGGTTTGTTAAAATATCAGTAGTGATATTAATGACGTTCTCCACTATTCTAGACAGTCTCCTAATTTCCCTACTATTGAAAATAGGCCCCCAAAAGGGTACTAGACCCTTGCTGAAATCTGTAAATTGCTGCAATGAAGTATCTGTCTGATCAACTTCAGTCATATCGAGCTGTCTACGTGCTCTGTGTAAGAGTGAACTACGGGAATGGCTCGAGGTCACCTCGGTGAAGCTTGCTATCGGTGTGCTTGTGATTGGAGCGGCTGGGTTCCCATGATACGACCGCATCGGGTATAACTGATGCGTTTTATGATAGTTGGAGGGAGCCACATAAACAGGGGGAAACAGAAAGGACAGATAACAGCGTCCCCCCCAGTTTCGTGGTAGCCAAGTGTATGCATGTTCCCCGCACACGAAGTACACATTGTGGGGAGTAATCAAAGGAGGGCTAATACGTTTTCGCAGTCGATAGGTATAATTGCAGATGCTATTCCCCATTTGTACCTTACCTATCCCTTGCACACAAAATCCTGCAGAAACATTCAAAATAGGAATGGGGACAGTGCGGTCTCTGGTAACATTTCGTTCGATGAAAATCTGAAAGTATTGAGTGGCATTAAAGTCTTTAAAATCATACAGTTCATCTTGTAACCAAGTTTTGTTCATTACCGCTAAATACAGCTGTATACATCCTTGTGGGTCAATTATCACCTTATCCCCATGTCCTGTTCTATTATACAGAAAAAATGGGGATTTTACCTATGCCTCTATTTTGAATAAACCAATGAATACTGGATTGGGTAAACCAAAATTTATTAGTTTAACCAGACTTTCAAGTCTTTTGAATTCATTTAATTTTTAAGTCGATCAGTTGTTCTAATTTGGACACAACAAAGAACATTATCAACTTCACGAATTGCCATATACTCTACAATACATAAATATTCCACAAAAATACCAACATTAATACAGTGCAAAAAAACATGACTACATAACTAATAATTACATGTATGTACAATTCCAATACCAGAGTGCTCTTGGACACAGTGAAAAAAGATAGCGCTGTTAACTAATAGTACAGTCTTGATCCTGCCACACTTTTAGACAAAAAAACAGTTATCAAGTGTCTCGAACCAATACAGCATATATCTGCTCATATGCAAATCTGAAGGTGTTTTGTATTAATCACAATCAAATGAATGTAACAGAAATGAATAATGCCGACGCGTTTCAAGTCCCTTGGATGAATCAAAGGACTCTCATCAGGGCTGTCAAAGTCTGGTCCATGGAAGCTATTTCTGCTAGAGCAGAAATAGCTTCCATGGACCAGACTTAGCAGAAATAGCTTCCATGGACCAGACTTTGATAGCAGAAATAGCTTCCATGGACCAGACTTTGACAGCCCTGATGAGAGTCCTTTGATTCATCCAAGGGACTTGAAACGCGTCGGCATTATTCATTTCTGTTACATTCATTTGATTGTGATTAATACAAAACACCTTCAGATTTGCATATGAGCAGATATATGCTGTATTGGTTCGAGACACTTGATAACTGTTTTTTTGTCTAAAAGTGTGGCAGGATCAAGACTGTACTATTAGTTAACAGCGCTATCTTTTTTCACTGTGTCCAAGAGCACTCTGGTATTGGAATTGTACATACATGTAATTATTAGTTATGTAGTCATGTTTTTTTGCACTGTATTAATGTTGGTATTTTTGTGGAATATTTATGTATTGTAGAGTATATGGCAATTCGTGAAGTTGATAATGTTCTTTGTTGTGTCCAAATTAGAACAACTGATCGACTTAAAAATTAAATGAATTCAAAAGACTTGAAAGTCTGGTTAAACTAATAAATTTTGGTTTACCCAATCCAGTATTCATTGGTTTATTCAAAATAGAGGCATAGGTAAAATCCCCATTTTTTCTGTATTTATCAGTGGCCCGACCTACCCTCTTTCCCAGCGGGCCCAACCCCCAGTTGCCTTCTGTTCTATTATAAGCATAGTGCGTTCGAACATAATCAAGAATAATATTGTGCTCATTGACATCTAGATCCCTGAAATGCTCACTCCCATGCCGGTATATCGCCAGAAACAGTTTGTACCATGCTTCACAACTACCTAGATAAGACAGAGGGCGGGAGAGAAATAGATCATGATTGCGCACTACAGTAGGCAGGAGTCCACAAACCCAACAATCCGTGGCGTTAGTAACATTGTGCGTCTGATGCAACATTTCTATGAATACATTTTTAGCATATTTTTGGCGATGTCTTTCTTTGTGGGGCGCTAGGGTAAACAGGAAATGCTCGGGAGGTGCGGCAGTTGTGGGCAAAAACTTTTGTAAGGGGTATTTATGTTCTAGGTATACAAACAGACTCATGAACACAGCTACTATAACAGTTATAGTTACAACAAAAGCTATTTTGACCTTCGTGGTCCATGTGGAAAACATTGGCTCGTAAAAAGGTATGCGTCTAGGCGCAATAGGAAACTCTTCTTCTAGGATTACACGACCAAAAGGGTACATTGCTAGCTAAAAGTCCAGAAATAGGCCTAGCAGTCCGACCTGCCAGAGGGTTTCTTCGTTCCTGCGTCCGTCAGAGTCTCACAGGCAGACTCGTATCCCTATTCCAAGGTAGAAGCCATATCCATTTGAACAGAATCTTCTTTCTGAACAGAGCACAATGGTTGAAAAGTTCCAGCTCTCAACGAGTTCAGTCCAGTGTCTCGCTCAGCGCTCAGACCAGTAGTCTAGCAAACCCTATCTTATGCAATGAAGTCCTTCCCTATCTCCTGACAATGTGGTCTGAGGCGCCGTGTGTCGGCCTTCTGGGCCGAAGATTGTATCGCTCACGACCCAACACTTCAGGGTCAGAAAAGAGCACACCCGGGGCTTTCCGTACTGGTGACGTTTGGTCGTCTGGGGTACTTGAAACAGAATTCAACGCTACTGCACGCTCACTTGCAACTTCAGTGGAGACCAAGTCATCTGATCTCGCCGATCCTTCCTGTAGCCTCTGCTCAATCTCGCAGGCGTCAGAAAAGGGCACAAATGCATCAGCTCTTTCAGTTTCCTGTGTTAGAATTTCCCCTGGACGTGACCGCTCACCAGGGAGTGGAAGTGGTAGCCGTTTCAGATGCGAAACATGTATCCAATGTTTTCGGCCATCCACTTTAACCGCCGTCCGGGTGGCCAACAAAATCTGCCGTGGCTCAGACCATCTAGGAGCCAAGCTGGTGTCTCGCTCAAACTTTTTGACCAGGACCCACTGGCCGGGCTGTAAACGATGACCGGGACCCTCTGGCAGTGGCTGCAGTACAGAAGCTACCTGCTGGTGAATAGAACGAAGGTCTTTAGTCAAAGCATACAGGTAACCAATCAACATAGGATATTCAATATCTGCAAAAGAACGAGGTCGAGGTACCCCCCACACGTCAGCAGGTCTCCCAAACAGTATCTCATATGGAGAGAGACCCGAACGTGAGTGCGGGGTGACACGTAAAGACATAAGGGCTAGAGGTAAAGTGTCAGGCCAGTTCAACCCCGTGCTCTCCTTTATTTTTGCCATTTTCAATTTTAGAATGCCATTGTACTTTTCCACGAGCCCTGCTGATTGGGGGTGTCGGGCAGCATGGAACTTTTGTTGTATGTGTAAGCCCTCGCAGATATGCCGCACAAGGGCCCCATGGAAATGTTGCCCGTTGTCCGACCAGATCAAGCGAGGCAATCCGAAGCGAGGCACAAACTCTTTCAGGAGAGCTTTTGCAGTCGCCAATGCTGTGTTCTCCTTAGTAGGGTATGCCTCAACCCATTTGCTAAATGCACAAACTACAACCAGTACATATTTGAGATTATTGACGCGGTCCATATGAATATAATCCATTTGGAGCACTTCAAAAGGCAATGCAGGTGGTGCGAAATTCCCGGCTAAAACAGTTTCTCCTTTTCCTGGATTATGCTGCAAGCAGACCATACAATATTGGACCAAACGGACAGCCGTCCGTTGGATATTCGGATTATTCCAAACTGGATCTAAGATCCCACAGATACCTTTTGCTCCTATGTGTGCTGGTCCGTGCGCCATTGTTAACACAGCCTGTACTAATGCATTGGGCAGTAGCCATCTTTGTTTTTCAGTCAAATCGATCCAACAATTATTTTCATCCAATCTCCCTATCTCTTGTTCCCATTTCTCTAGTTCCGCTGAGGTGGCTTCCTTCTGTAGTATTCTCACACTTTCCATAGTATTATCAAATAATTCACAGTCTCCCCCCACCCATCTAGTAGAGGAATGAACGTACATGGGTGACATCAGCGACTGTGCTGTCTGCTTGGCCACCTGGTCTGCAAAAGCATTGCCTTCTCCTACCTCATCCACAATTACTTTGTGAGCACTGCATTTGATAATAGCCACTTTCTTGGGGAGAGTGAGAGCATCCAATAACCTCAAAACCAGCTGCCCATTCTGTATTTTCTGACCGTGTGAGGTAAGGAAACCCCTTTCTTTCCACAGCCGCCCAAAACTATGGGCTACGCCAAAGGCGTATTGGCTGTCCGTGTAAATGTTGACCTCTAGTCCCTCACTCAGCTCACAGGCTCGTAACAAGGCCATAAGTTCAGCGGCTTGGGCTGATCGGTGGGGTAGTCTGAGTGTTTCAACAACTGTTTTCAGAGTCGTGATCGCATATGCAGCTGTCGTTGTGCCATCTGTTAGTTTGAAACAGGAACCATCCACATATAGCTCTCCCTGGGGTTGATCTAAGGGTGTGTCTGTGAGGTCAATCCTACCCTTGGTTTCTTCCTCTGTGCGATATATGCAATCATGTAAATTAGTGTCCTGTTCACTCGTATGGAGTGGTAACAATGTGGCTGGGTTCAATGTTGCACATCGAGTAATCGTAATATGTGGTGCAAATAAGGTCAGCTCATACCCAGTAAGGCGTGCACTCGTAAGATGCTGCGTTTTCGTTTTATTTAGCAAGGTGTCTACTGCATGCGGCACCATTACAGTCAAATTGGAATTCAAAACGAGTCCTTCTGACTGTCGGATGGCCACTGCTACTGCAGCCGTAGCCCTCAGACAGCTAGGAAGTGCTCTTGCAACATTATCCAATGTCGCTGACAAATAGGCGCACGGTCTTTGCTTACCTCCAAAGGCCTGCGTTAAAACAGACAATGAACAACCGTCGACCTCGTGTACATATAGTACAAAAGGTTTACGATAATCTGGAGTACCCAGAACAGGGGCAGAGCATAAAGCAGTTTTCAGAGAGTCAAAAGAGAGCTGACATTCATCCGTCCAGGGTAGGGGTTCATGCACATCTTTGGTAGTCAAATGCAACAAAGGTTTAGCCAGAAGTGAAAAATTATGTATCCATTGGCGACAGTAAGATGTGATGCCAAGAAAAGCGCGGACTTCACGCTGCGTGCAAGGTACAGACATGTTAGAAATGGTAGCAATACGTTCAGGTGTTAGTCGTCTACCCTCCTTCGATAAGAGATGACCTAAGTAGGTCACCTCCTTTCGACAATACTGAAATTTAGATAAGGATACCTTATTCCCCTTGGCAGCCAAATGGTGCAACAATTTAACCGTAGCTTTTCTACATCCTTCCTCTGTGTCAGATGCAATGAGTAAGTCATCTACATATTGCAAGAGGACATTGCCATTCGGCAATTCTAAGTCATCCAACAGAGCCTTCAGAGCCTGGCTATATATGCTCGGACTTTCAGTGTAGCCTTGAGGAGCGCGACAGAAGCGGAAGCTGCGTCCGGATAATGAAAATCCGAAGATCTGTCTGCTATCAGGGTGGATAGGAATGCTGAAGAAAGCATTTTTCAGGTCAATGACCGAAAAGTACTGTGCAGTCGGAGGAATCATGGTGAGAATGGTAGTGATATCGGTCACCACAGGATACTGTGGTACCACAATTTTGTTAACGGCTCGCAAATCAATCACAAAACGATAGGCAGCACCCATCTCCCCTTGGTCATGGTTCCTCTTCAAAATCGGGAGGATCGGGCTATTGCAAATATTGGCGTTTGTTTCTTCTACAACCCCTTTGTCAATCAATTCCTGGATGATGTGCAATAAAGCCCGTTCCCCCGCCGGTGCTATTTTGTACTGTGGGATGCGTGGTAGTTTAGCGCCTTGCTTCAACGTGATGTGAACTGGGGGTATGTCCAGTACACCCACATCTGCATCCCCTGTCGCCCAAAGGGAGGTTGGGACGCCATCGAACTCCGGTGGGAGTCGTTCATTTTTCGTAAAACATTGTTTAACAGGTGTTACAGAGGGACGTATAGTTAAATAGACCCCATCCGCAGAACAATGTATAGTAGCATTCAATCTTTTCAGCATATCCAATCCCAACAGGTTCTCCCCACAATTCGATGTCAATAAGAAAGGAGTGTCCATAGTGGCTGGACCAATCGTAAAGGGGATAGGTTTAGAGATGGGGCTTACAACGGGGACTCCGGAGAAACCCACAGAAACATTGTTTTGCCCGGACAGAGCTGCCCCTGGAACCAATGATCGAGCAACGGAACTGTTCATTGCTCCTGTGTCAATTAGAAAATTTTCAGATGTCCCCAACACTTCCCCTCTGATGTAGGGTCCCCTCTGATTGACCGGAATTGACACATGGCCCCCCCTCTGTCCCTGGCTATCCTATGCTGGGGCATATTCATCATCATTCCCTTCGGCATAGTCACCATGATAGTATTGTCTGCGTTGGGTGTTATCGAAGTGGTTCCTTTCTGACCTGTCTTGTTGAACGTCTCTGTACTCGTCTCTATGCATATCACCTCGGTCGGGGCCCCCTCGTCCTCTACCTCGTCCGCGATTTGCTGCGTTCTGGGCGGCCAAGTATGGACACTGAGCCTTCCAGTGTCCCTCCTCTTTACAATAGGAACATTGGTTGATGCCTATTGACGGGGCTCCTCCTGAACCCCTTCCTGTCCCCGCCCCTCTCGTCATTGGGCCCCGACCACCTCTACCTCCTCCTTGCCCTCGAACCACTTGCTGTAACAGTACTCGGGTCTTCAGATCCTTAACCTTTTTATCCACCTTATCCTTATTTTCATTTTCTCTATGCTCGTAGTACTGGGCCATGCTGAGTATTACAGACGGGGAAGAGGTAGTCCAGGTACTCTCTGCCGCCTCCAGTCGTGCTGAAATTTCCGGAGCCAGGTTCGTAACGAACCTGTTAACGAACAACCTTGTGCCCCCTTCTGTGGCCAAATCTTGTCCACTAAAATCAATAAAAACCTCTTCGAACCTGGTAAAGAAGTCGGACACACTTTCGTCCTTCTTTTGTCTACAGGCGGACAGTTTATCCCAATCGACTTTTCGGGGTGGGATCAGAGTATGCATGAAAGTTATTATTTTCGCTGGAAGAGAAGTTATTTCCACTCTTGGTTTGTCCCCGGGTTTTCGATCCTGGTCCCAGCCCCTTAACTCCTCCCACGTGCCACCAAATTCAGCATGATTAGAATCGTGCACCTGTCGCCATATATCAACCGGTACTAGCAGTCCGAAGAACAATTCAACATCAGCTAAAGTCATTACAGCGGATGCAGCTGCTTCGGTCAATTCTTTGTAGTACGCAGTAGGATTCTTTCGGGGATCTGGCAGCTGAGATTTCAACGCCAGTACTTCACTTCTTTTCCAAGGGGTATAAACCCACTGTTCCTGGAACCGAGCCGCCACCCCTTGTCGTATGATCGCCTGGTTACCATCTCGTTGTTCGGGGATTTCGGGATGATAGATTGGGTGTACTTCTCGCATAGGGTATTGCGTAGTCCACTGTGGACTTTTCAAGAATAATCTGTCGCGGTATTGTACCAAAGTGTCTACATTCTTAAATACTTCTTCCGGTGTTAGGCTAAATTTATGGGCCCAATCTCTGATAGTATACAGGATCTGGGGGGCTGTCCCGTCCCTAAAGCTTATTTCCCAATACCCAATGAGCGAATTGGACATTTCGTATAGCACATGTTGTTGCATGACTGGCTCTAAATCCTTCACAGTACTCCATATGTCAATCAGGGTATATACTTCATTCCGCACCCACTTGACAGCCTGGTCTCCTAATGCTTCTTTTTCGCCATATTCTACGGATGCTCTAGTGAACAAACGCTTGCTATCTAGGCCCCCTACAGCTCCCCTCGGGGTCGGGTCAAACCCTCTGGGTGTAATACAAGCTCGGGGGGAGGATATCTCCGGCATAGGGAGACTCAAGTGCGTCTGAGGGGAAGTGATCAGTTGTGTAGACTCGGGGACAAGCGTAGCCAAGGCACCACCTTGAGGAGAGGAAACATCGTTATTTTGGTCATTGATAACGGAGCCCCGTTCCTCGGGCGCAGATGCCCGTGGTCTAACTTCTGGCTGGACAGGTATTGCAGGGTATATACGCTCCGGGGCATATGGTGGGGGAGGCCTTGCATTTAACAATTCCTCAATCTCATCTTCCGCCCCTTCTCTGGCTACATAACATTGGTCTACCTGCAGTTTAAACCGCCTGTCTGCAATTTCAATATTTTGTTCTACCTTATTTTTGTCATATGCAATAGCCTTCTGGGTAATAGTCTGTCCCTGCTCTATCTTCATTAATTTTTCAGATCGGATACGTCGTCTCTTTGCTTCTTTCTGCCATTTGTTAAGGGTGTCGAACATCGACTGCCGACTGCGTTTAATAAAAAGACGTTCTTGTAAATATGCCAGTTTTTGTTCATCGAAAGACCCTGTTTTTGGCCACTGTAATTCTATATTGTCCTTAGTGTATTTATGCCACAGAGAGTTAAAGATGAGGGGGCCAATACCATGTTTACAATACATAAAGTGGCTAGGTGTCCCCTCTGGGGGGTTCGGCTGACTCTCGTCTAACCTCCCTTCCTCACTATGGACACAACCAAAACACAATTTGCTAAGGCACGGCATATTGTATTATCTAGTTTCTGGCTGAAAAGGAATTTCTCCGTTAGTACAAATTCAACAAAATTAAATATCACGTTATCCTTACGCTTTCATTCTCATGGCCATGACACCCATCATCCTCACATCCGTATTTTCCTTATACATCAGACAAACGTAAAACGTGACACATAAGTTCCTGCAATTGCAATCGAAAAAGTGGAGCCCGTCGGCTCCCACTCGTGGAGAACTCTTCTGCTAATTTATTCAAAAGGCTGCAAAAACACGACCAACAACAGTCTCGTCCTCAGACTGCCTAAAGATGGTTACACAGGTTTTAAACCACAGACCGGTCTACAGGCCATCCGACAGCATTCATGGTTCACCTCCCGAACTGTTCTGGCTAAGCCCGCGTTTCAGCGCCGCTCCAGATTTGTCCGGGTGCTACCCAATCTCAACCATCGGCTTTCCCGAGAACAGTCCGGCCGACCAGGAACCGCAGTTCCCCTAGGCGTATAATCCTTATCTTTAGTGTACCCAGAGCGTTCGCACGTGCAGTTCCACACTGCCCCCGTCGAACCTCCGACCAAATCCTCTCTGTGACAACTAATGCAAAGTCAGAGTTTCTCCGTGACCATGGGCCACCAAATGCTTAAATCCCGCTATTTAAATCTGCATATGCAATTCAACATATAACGAGACACAACACTCACCTGGTGCACGCAGGTTTGCCGGAACGTTCTTCACTGCCGACGTTTGCCCAGTATCAGCGCTGCAGGTTCTCGGGTTGCACCCGAAGGACTCCGGCGTGGGGTTACTAGCAGCTGAAGCCCTCCGGATCGGGAGGGCAGAGCAAAACCCCAATTTCTTATGCGTCTGGTCTGCAACTCTCCCGATCAAGAGGACCCCTTTTAATGTCGCCTGTGGCTACACAGGGACGACCCCAACGCGGAGTCCCGGCGGAGTCGCCAACTGAAGTACCGAAAAATATATGATCCCCTCCCAACAATAATCATTACATTACCAAGTCCCTTATCATTACAAATAAGTAGTCGGTCGGCAGTGTAGAAGGTTCAAGCGTTTATTAGACAAACACAAACTCTGCCAGAGGAGCTCCTTGCGACCTGACCCAAAAGGTCCGCCAAGAAGACTGCTGGCACATTGTCAGCACATCACATATATACAATTGCGTTGGCACCGGCATGGCCTAACATGGAAAAATACAAATTGGTACAAGCTAGTACAGTAATAGGAAAACCCATATAAGGCACACAAAGAGCTCCTGATTTCGCTCAGGCAGCAAGGTCAGACGGGTGACTCCCTTCTGTCTTCTCAGAGACAAACCACCCTGCACCCTCCCGGAATGTGCTTATCGGCCCTTCCTCGGCTAACTACGACCTTGCCGAGCCTACCGAGCTGAAACAGCAGTTTCTGCAACAGTTGGTTTCTTTCCCAGGAGCAGGGCCTTTAGAGCTAAGGGAGAATAAGGCCTGTGCATGTACGATATTAAAGAAGGCTATATAAGGTATTCATATAGCGTAACGTGGCATGAAGCTAAGGGAAAGAAGATACCGTAAATACTAATTATGCATGTCTACAGTGTGAGTTTAGTGACACCATGCTAATCCTAACATATCGATTATCAGTACTACGTGATCAGGAATCGATTCTGGTACCTCAAGGGGTTGCATCTGAGGACTACATCCATATCCTGGGAGTGTTGCCTGAGAACGATCGGTATTGGGTGGTTTTCTTTTTCATTTTTTGGAGGAATAAGGAGTGAGTTGGAGCTTCTCAGGGATCTGGATTGACCTGCCCTTTTCAGTTTGGTATTTAGGTAGTTGGGTGCAGGAGAGTGAAGGGTTCTGTGTGTGATGCAGGCCAGTTTATAGATAGATCTCCCTTCCATGGGAAGCCAATTCAGGCAGTTGAGAGCTGGAGTGATATGTTCAAATCTTTTAACTCCTGATATGAGTCGAGCGGACATGTTCAGCACTGCCCTTAGAGGGGCTAGGTGAGCTTTTGGAGTCCCTGTAAGGATGGCGTTTCCGTAGTCGATTTTAGAGAGAACTATGGATTGGACTACTGTCTTGAGGTCATCGTGGGGTAGAAAAGGTTTCAATTTCTTGAGGTGTTTTAGAGAGAAAAGAGCACTTTTTGCAGAGTTTTTGATGTGGGCCTCCATTGATCAGTTCTTGTCAAGGGTGATGCCTTGAGACTTAACTGAGTCGGATAGGGTAAGGGGGCAGTTTAGGGCAGTGTTCCAAAACCAGATTCTTGAGCCACTCTTGGATTGGGTGATGGTTACTTTTTGGAGAGAATAGGATTAGTTCCGTTTTGTCAGGGTTGAGCTTTAAGTCGTTAACATAGAACCAAGATTGGATCTCAGTTAGGGTGGTATTGAGGTGTTGGATGTCGCTGGGTGACTTGATCCTGAAATAGATTTGGGTGTCGTCCGCGTAATGGTGGTAATTCACTCCCGCTTTTTTCAATATGATTGTGAGGGGCTTCATGAAGAGATTGAAGGGGGACAGGGAGAGGATTGAGCCTTGCGGGACCCCAAGTGTGACTTTAGTAGGTTTTGAGAGACAGGAATGAATTTTAATTTGTTGTGAGCAGTGTTGAAGGAAGGAGGTGAACCATTTTAGTACTGTCATTTATGCCAGAACATTTTAACAGGGTCTCCAGAAGGGCTGGGTGGTTTACTGTGTCCAATGCCACAGAAAGGTCAATAAGGATGAGTAGGCAGGCATCACCTTAGTCTAGGGCCTTGTGAATGTCGTCGGAGACGTTAAGCATAGCTGTTTCCGTGCTACAGCTTTTCTGAAACCAGATTGAAAGGAGTCGAGGAGGTTGGACTCATCAATGTGTTTATTGAGTTGGAGGAGAACACATTTCTCCAAAGTTTTTGCAAGGTATGGGAGGTTAGAGATGGGTCTGAGGTTGTTAAGATTATTAGGGTCAGCCCCAGGTTTCTTGAGAATGGGTGTGATTTGTCCTAGTTGGAGGGAGTCTGGGATACAGCCTGAGGTGAGAGAGGCGTTGATGATTTGTGTCCAGAAAGGTGAGATGATGTGGTTGAGTCCTTGTATAATGGTGGAAGGGAGGGGGTCCATAGTGTGGGAGGAGGGTTTTAGATTAGAAATTATATTGTTTGATCAACTATCTACTTTTGATGTGTATGGATGCAGTGATGGTGGGGTGGGGGTTGGAGGGGGTGCAAAAGTGTGTGTATGGAGGGAGAAGGTGGCGGGTAAGCAGATCTCCACTATGGGTGGTGTGCTCTGGTATCGTGTGAGGCCAGAATGGTAATCCAGACTTGGCCCAATGGCATGTAGTAGCGTTTTAACCGTGGAACAAATGCAGATGGGATCGTTTTGCATACTACCTATGCAAACCAGAGTTAACTTCTAGTTAGGTAGTTAAATCATGATTTTGGGGTCTGACAGTTCCTTCTTGCTTTCCAAAACTGTTCGATGATGATGATGATGATGATGATGATTTTTTAAAATTTATATATATATTCACTTGAGGATAAGTTTCCAGAGCTTGCTTGTCAGAACTGCCAAATTGCTCTGTTCAAGGCAGGGTGATCGGTAGGAAAGCCATTTTGGACCTAGGGGTCCTTGTCAGGGTGACCGGAAGTAACCAGATAAATATGAGCTCCACCACCTGGAAGTTATGGCACAGAGCAGACTGCCTTAACTTACTGGCATCGTGTAAGGTATGCACATGATTGTATGTCTTTACAACGTGCTCCCCAACCACGACTTCCCTAACAATGAGGTCGCAACCACGACCTCGTCTAAACCACGATTTTTTTTACCACGCATTACTTTACCACGATTTGTCGTGGTAAAGGAATGCGTGTTAAATAAAATGCTTTCCAACTATTACCCCGATCCCCCAAACCCTTTAAAACGAATTCCCCACACCCTAACATCAAACACGATCACCCACACACTCTATTAACTAACCCCAACCCCTACAAACGAATCTTAATAAACCCTCCGAACCCCTTTATTTTTACCCCAAACACCCTGCCCTCTAAAAACGAATTCCCCCACTCTAAAAATAAACATATTACCTGTTCCTCTGCGACGTTCCTCCTAACTGACTGCTTTTATCGTACATGGACGATAACAGGATGTTCATCCTGTTTCCCGTTTGAATGAGCAGAGCTCCGCCGCACCAGAAACAACACTCGTGCTCTTAAATGCAAACTGCTGAGAACAGTTTTCTTTTTCCGGAAGTACTTTTTATTATAAACTATGAATGGCTAAATATCTAATTGTTTTATCACAAAATCGCTTTTACTGTCAAGGTTACATAAACCCCAAATGCTGGTTTACATTCCCCCTGCAGCAGATGGGCTATTGACAAATAACTCGCGAATATATTACTAGGAGTAGATGTGGCTTGCTCTCGGAATACTCCTGTCTCATGCCTGAATGCCAGGAGTAAAGCAGTTGCTGAGTAAAAAAAATGAAGTCATAGTGGAATGTTTTATGTCCGGTGCGTGTATGAATCCAACAACCGTACTAAAACATATGGCTAACAATTTGGTGAGGAGATTACGATAGTCCTCGGACGAGGGTGACACAGGGACGGAAATGATGACAGCACAGTGGGGTTCAAATGCGTGCAAAGCAGGACGCTACACATCACGTACATCACGCAAGCAGAACTCCGCCCTGCCCGAACACTAGACTGAACCAGCCTTAACCACGCACATGCGTGGTTAAGGCTGAGTCGTTGTTCGGGCAAGTCGTTGTTCCGCTTTCGTGACTCCGGAACTCGTTGTTCCGGAGTCGTTGCTCAGGATGTTTCCCATGCACGTAGTACTAAAACAGTACATTTGACATGTAAAACAATAAAAATCCCCAAACAAATTACAAAAATAGTGAAACATTAAATAAACAAAATGACAAAAATTCTAAAAGGATGCACAGTAAATGTGAATCTTGAAGTAAAAATAGTACCAAGAAGCAGAAAGTGCCAATGATGGTCAGTGGTCATGGTAGAACAGGATCTAGGTGCAATTTGGGAGTTGTGGAGTGCTGGTCAGATGCAGTAACCAGGTTTGTTCCTATTAAAAATGTTACCTTCTGGGGGGGCGCGGCCAAGAGGTCCGACATGGCGGACGCACCTTAGACGAGCTCCGTGGGCTCCTTCGATATCCTGCATGTATCCTGGTCATCAGCAATTCTAGACTCCCCCCCCCCCCCCCCCCCCCAACTCTCGCCTTACATACCGGACACTCTGTGGAGCAGCTGGCGTGTCGCTCCGAGACTGGTGCAGCTGGGTGGTCTGTGATCAGACTCGCGCCATTGCTGTGCTGCTGCCGTGCCGGAGCTGGATCGGCTGGACCGCGCACTGGGGTCCGGCTGCTACCTCTGAGGACCAGAGTGAGTGGAGTGGTGCCACGGGCGCCCCGTGAGTCCTTCTTGAGTGCAGCCAGCAATTTACTGTCTGCGTGATCCGTGATCGCGGGATTTTGCCTAGCCTGGCGCGAGCCTTATCGACGTCCCGGGCTGGCAGCCATCTTGCGGGCAGACTGAGCGCTCTGGAGCCTGTGGCGGTGACTTAGCATTGCTAGGGCCTTGCTGAAGTCAGCGCTGGGTCCCTTTGCCCGGAATTCTGTCGGGCCCCGGCTGGCTTTGTGTGGGGCATTAGACGACTCCTGTGCTGCGCGGGACTGGACCGGATCTCTGTGGAGGCGCTAGAGTCTACCAGTAGTGAGGACGGGAGTGGCGGTCCTCTTCTCTCCCCCAGGCCTTCTCCTGTGTCAGGTAGTGGAGCGTTGAGTGCAGCAAGTCCCCCATCATCACTTGGTGCCAGTGGGGTGATGTGGAGACTCACTTAAAATTGTGATGTGGGGTCTTCCCTCTCCCCCCCCCCCCCACTCCCCCTCCCCAAAATTACCCGTGGGCCTTTTTCTGTCCAGTGTGGCCCCACCCCCTTACACCGGACAGCCATCTCCTTGTGTGCAGTGGGGGCTACAGCAGATTGGCTGCATGTGATCCTGGTGGAGCCCTTCCTGTGGGCCCCCCCAAGAGACCTGGTTTGTGATTCAATGATTCAATTTATTTATTTTGTTTTGGAACTCCTACGGAGGTCCACAAAATAAATAATAATAAAACCTGGTTTGTGACAAGGGAGTGCCGGACTGTTTGGCTGCAGCTCATTACTGGAGTCGACTCGTGGCCCCTACACATTAAAGCCCGCTGGGATTTGCCCTTTGGTATCCACTGACAAATTGAGGCGGGCTGCGCTCTGCTGTATTCTATTCCCCCAGGCCCTGGCTGAAGTGCACAGGAGATTGGCGTGTTTGTTTGCCTGGCACCCATCGTTTGCCACTCACTGCTGGGATTCCACGATGATTGGGTGGATTGGTGACACCCATTAGGGGGGCACAGAGGCACCGGCACGCGGATGCGGCCGGGCTAGGCCTGGTGCGGCCTGTGTGCAGGTTGCCCCTGGGCCTGTCTTCCTGCCGTTTGGAACATAATTAAGGTTTGGACTCCCTGCTGCGTGGGTGCCGCGGGCGCATTGACAGCAACTGACTATACCTAGTGGTGCCATACTACTCTTCGATGGGTCATTATCTAATTGCCATCATTGCACATTGACAAATTATCAAAGTTGAGTACCCTAGATCGCTATGCAGGGCCTGACAAATTATCAAAGTTGAGTACCCTAGATCGCTATGCAGGGCCTGGGGCACACACATCCGAGACATCGACCCAGAGTCCTACCGGCCCGGACAATGCTGCTTTGATGGAGGCAATAACATAGTCTCGCGAGGCGCTGGAAGCCAAGATTGGGGAAGTGGGATCTGATGTTGCTCTCATCCGTCGGAATCTTCGCAAAGCAGTGGATAGAATCACTGAAGCCGAAACCCTCATTTCCACCGTGGAAGATACAGCCGTGTCCTTCCAGGCACGGGTGACCTCTCTGGAGTCCCTCACGAAGGGGCTAGAGAACTTTCTTTACAATGGTTGCAGAGCTGGTGACATTTTCCACAGGCCTATGTGAGGCCCACCCCCCCAGAACTCTTTTCTCTGTATCTGAGAACTTTATCTATGTTCGGGGACAGTTTCTTTGGTAACCTTTGGTATGGGGTTGTGCCTTTCTCCCGTTGGGGCAGAAGTGCGACACTTACTGCAGCAGATGCTTCAGCTGTTTTGGAGTATTGGGTGGGGCAGGTGAGGGGTTGGGTATGTAAATGTTATTAAAAATACTGTGTCCCACTTGCTTATTTCTGTGGTCTTTATGCCCTGTGACCAGCCAAAATTCTGTTCTTGTCTTAGATGCCCGTAATGGACCACGCTGGTAGGCTACAGGTGACTAGTTGGAACATACAGGGGTGCTCAATAAGATCAAACGTGGTGCGATCCTTCGGCAGGCCAAGCGCGCCGCAGCTGATGTTCTTACTGCAAGAGACCCATCTTATGGGTACCAAGGCGCAGTGTCTCGCTGGCTATATTCGAATTTTTCATGCTGGGTTCACCATGGGCTCACGAGGGGTAGCAGTCCTCATTCACCGCCGAGTCCCATATATACATTCTAAAATGTGGTTAGACCCACGGGGTGGGTACATTATTGTCCCGGGGTCACTGCATGGTGAGACCATTACACTGGGCAGTATATACGCACCCCCGCGCTCTCTGACTCGTTTGTAGAGCACCTGACGGCAACGCTGCTAGAGATACCTATGTACCTCTCTATTGTAGGTGGGGACAGGAACGATGTGGCAAATGTGGTGCAGGACAGGTCGTGCACTACACCTGAGACATTGAGGGATACACGTCTGCACGCACTAATGGGAGATATGGGATGGATAGACACATGGAGACACCTACACCCAACTACATATGGTTATACGTACTACTCGGCTGTCCACGACTCTTTCTCCAGGCTAGACTATATATTTATATCAAGTTCATATTATTCTCGAATCGCTGCAACAGACCTATTATCGCGGGGTTTATCGGATCACTCTCCAGTAGCCCTGACTCCGCGCCTAGGAGTGTCTTGTCCCCCCTTTCGGTGACGCCTGTTACCGTGGCATCTTCAAGACTCCCGATACAAATCACACATGTATCAGGCACTCGTGGCGTATTTTGCTGATAACCTAGACACTGTGGATTCTCCAGTCACGCTCTGGTAAGCTATGAAGCCACCATTAGGGGAGCGGATATAGCGTACTGTGCCGTTCAATAGAAGAAGCGCCGGGAGGCACTGATTGAGACCAAGGCCCAGATACTGGAATTAGAGTGGAGTTGCAGGGGTGAGCACCGCGGGCAGAATCGCCGCTGACTGCTTCTTCTCCAGCACACCTATGGTGACACACTGCGCAATGAGGCCAGGCAGGCTTGGCTGGCGTCCCGCTGTAGAATTTATCAATGGGGCGAAAAATCAAGTTCTCTTCTGCAATGCTTGTGCCAGCAAGCTCTACATCCGGTAAGCATACAGGGTATTCTCGATCGTGACGGCCAAACGCTCACAGATCCTACCCAAATTGCTGCTAGCTTTGCAGCCTATTATACAGAACTCTATATTCCCAATGACTCCCTCCCGGAACTGCTAATTCACCAATATCTCAACGATTTACCTCCCAAGTCCTTTCCGGACGCCGCAAGGGCAGACAATGATGGCCCGCTGACAATCGAGGAGCTGAGTGCCGCCCTGGTCGACTTACGAGCCAGTAAAACACGGGGTCCGAACAGCTACCCATGTGAATTTTTTAAATTGTTCCAATCTCAATCCCTCCCTTATTATCTGGGAGTTATACATGCGGCCCTCGAAGAGGGAAGACTCCCGCCAGATTGGGGACATGCTGAAATAATGGTTTCCCCCCCAAACCTGGCCGACCCCCGGATCAACACTCTTCATATCGCCCTATTTCATTGCTGAATGTGGAGGCCAAAGCCTTGGCCAATTGTATTCTCCCATATGTTGTAACTGGTTTATCCGGATCAGGCTGGCTTTATGCCCCACCGGGCTACCTGTCACAATATCTGACTTGTGCACAATGCGGTTGCGGCAATTGATCATTGTGGGGGCCCGGCGGATCTGCTATTAGCTGATATTGACCGAGCACTTGATTCGTTGGGATGGACCTATCAGTTTGCTCTTTAGCGCTTAAACATAGGCCCACGCCTCTTGTCTTTTATTAGACTGTTATATAACGATCTTTTGGCCTCGGTTAGAATAGCTGGTGCGGTTTCTGATCCCTTCTCTATAGGACGCGGTACCTGGCAAGGGTGCCCCCTCTGCCCATATCTATTTGCCTTAGCTATCCGCTAGCCTCATGGGTCCGTATTGACGCGCAGGTAAGGGGCTTTGAATGGCCGGGGGGTTTTTGGATCGGGTTGCTCTATATGCGGACGATGTCCTGTTTTTTCTTATGGATCCACATCGGACAGGACACGTATTCTCCGCATCATGCAGATTTTCGGTCAGCACACTTATCTTATATATGAACGCTAAGAAATCTGTTCTCTGGCCTATCCGTAGCGGATCGGACATGGGCTCCTGGACGGCAGAAGTAACATTGGCCACAAATGGACTGAAATATCTTGGAGTGTACATCTCGGGCACTCAATCGATGTCGTGGGAGGAGAACATTGCCCCATTTGAATGCGTACTCAGACAAAGCTGCAGTCTTGGTCACGAATGCCTCTTTCCATATTGGGTAGATAAGCAATATTTACAATGGTGTCTCTCCCTCGCCTTCGGTATCAACTGCAGAACCACCCCTTTCGGATAGCAATCTCCTGGTTTAGATAGCTAAACTCTAGGTGGAGCCGCTTTCTGTGGCAGGATCAGACTGCCAGGGTACCACTTAAAACATCCTTTCAATCAACCTACTGTGGGGGTATAGCGACCCCTGATATCCAATCGTATCATGCAGCATCCCGCCTCTTGGTCTTGAACTACTGGTGGTATGGGATTGGCAACAATCCGGCTTATCAGGTGGAGAAATGGCTGATGGGGGGATATGGTGCCACACAGACTGCTCTATACACCAAGAGAGCTCTGTAAGCTGCCGCCTGCTACACAAGTAATTTTCGGAGTGTGGACGGATTCACTGCGCAAGATGGGGTGGTGGAGGCGGTTGATGGGGGAGACCCATCTCTGGCATAGTGGCCTTATTCCACAAGTATCCGCATTAGTAGGGGTTAAACAATGGGACGCTATAGGTGTATCCATGCTGGGAAATGTTATGCGTGGCACCACAATGAAATCCTTACAGGAACTCCTAATATGACACGCCACATACACAATTCTATAAAGACTTGCAATTGAGACATGCCTTATCCCCATATATCACACATCTAGAATCCCTTCACGAATTCAACCCTATTGAGGCAAAAGTTTTCATGGGGGATTTAGGCAATCATAAAACCTCAAAAAATACCAAACATTAGTGACAAACCTCTCCACGACTTTACATCCCCTCCGGGATAAATGGCAAACAGACTTGGGTCCCTTAGACAGCGAGGATTGGATCGAAGCCCTGGAGTCCCTGAGATACGTCGCAATTGCATCCCGTCTCGGGCTTATCCATTTCAAGTATTTACACTGCGCCTATTTTACCGGATATCAACTTTGGAGGGCGGGGCCGATAGACTCCCCTATGTGCCTATGATGTGGCGGCGAGGAAGGTACATTACTACATACAACTTGGAGCTGGGCCGTACTGGTACGGTTTTGGAGGGGGGGTTATTCGTTGTTTATCTGAAGTATTAGGTTGGGACATACCTCTCTATCCTAAGCTTGTTCTTCTGCATTTCACTGACGAAATTCAGGGTAACATCTACAAAAGACATTTACTGTTCTTGGGTTTTACCCTAGCTAAAAGGGATATTGCAAGGGCATGGAAGGATCCGGCCCCACCTAAATTGAGGGCTTGGAGGGCAGGCCTCGACTGGTGTATTGGTCAGGAGCAGCCCATTTTTAAAGTGCGAGGGTACCCTCGGAAACACTTAAAAATATGGAAACGATGGGCGGATTTTAGGGGTCTCTTATTGGAACCCCCTCCACCACAACCTGCTGACGTTGAAACCATATAGAGATATATTATGGGACTGTAAGGTTGTTACATTAGATATGTACATAAATGGGCTTGATGGGCATATTTAGTGTCTTGTTATGCGGTATATGACACAGACATTAAGAATGTTACAGATCCAAATGGTTTATTTCCTTGCTTTATAAATGCTATAAGAGCAGTCCCCAGCCTGGAAACCGATATACTGATTAATGTATGCGTTCACTACTTTGTAACATTTGTAATTACTATATCTGTTGACTCAATAAAGAGTTTTGAGAACAAAGAAATTACCTTCTGACTTTAGTAAATTAAGTCACAGTCCACCACGGGAGTACACTTCTAGAACTCCCTAGGACCTGCGGGGGAAACACTTAGGGACTCCGAGGGTATCCAGGTCCAGTTGCCACTGGGCAGTTGTAGGAAAGGTCTTTTGTAGCTTCAACAGGAGGTTAACCCCATGGCATTTTGAGCCCACTCTTTGTCCTGGGTAAACAAGGGACGTTCAGTCTTCTAGGCTCTTCTCAGGTAGCAGGTTCAATCCTCTTCTGATTGTAGTAACCGTGCCCATTTTGGGTATTTTCAAGAGCCAAAATCTGCAGCTCCACTAAACTTTGGCTTTGAGGACTGTGTGTGTGAGTGAAGAGTGTAGCATGGAAATGTTAGTGCCCTCCTACATTTTATCACTAAAATCCTCCGAGACAGAAGTCTGTTAGAACAAAAGCAGAGTTTTCAGCAACCAGACAGCAGATAGGATACACACAAATTGTTTTGACGTCCTGTTTTCCTCCTTTGAAGTGTGCCGCACAGTGCCGCACATGTTATATGTAAACCCAGCAGACCTGTCAAACGGCCTTTGACACTAATGTCAAAAAGGGGCCTACTGTGATTAGTGTCTTTCAGGTTGGGGAGCGGGGTGCAAATGAAGCACCCTGCCCAAGTATCGGCTAACAATTGCCTGTCACAGCGGAGGCCTCTTTAAAGTGCGCCCCAATTGTCATATCAAAAAACCTCAGCAGACCTGAGAACAGGATGTGACACTTCAATGTCACAAAGGATGCTTCGCGTATTCTTTCAGGTTCATAGGGTCATCTCTGCCTATTAAGTTAAGCCTATTGTTTGCTCCTGAAAGCAAGTTAAGTTATTCACGCCCATTCAAACGTTAATTACTGGCTGGCAGCAGTGGGAGAGCAACATGCAGAGTTAGCTTCCATGGACTTAAGACCAGGTGAAGCTAACTTTCTAAAGTCCCCTTTCCAAAATATTAATCACTAATTTGATTTCACCAGTGAACTGGCTGTGTAATAAATATTTCAAAAGGTCCAAAAATAAAATTTGTACTTGTCACCTAGCTGGAGATCACATATGTTAAATGTAACATTGGATCCCAGTGCTTTCCTGTGGAGCTGCCAACCCAGCTAAAGTGAAAATAGGTTATAGGGCATTTTCACTGTAAGGGCGTGTTCAACATCTAACCTTTGTGTCCTACTCTTAAATACCATGCACCTGTCTTATGTAAAGCAAGGCCTACTTGGAGGTGACAATATTTAAAAGGAAGGTTTAGGCCTTTCATAAGGGGTATTATGACAGGATGGATTTGTCATTTAAAGTAACCTGCACAACTTTGTTACACATGGCTCCCTGCAGTTATTTTTGCCTTGTCACTGCAGTGGGTGGCCTGATGGATGCCGCAGCCCACTTGTGACATTTAACTTACAGGCCCTGGGTACGCTCTGTACCATATACTAGGGGCTTATACTTAAGGTAAAAATGCCAGTTAGGGGTGTGTCAGCTTCATCATGTTGAAAAAGGGAACACAGGCATTTTACCACTGGCTAGCAGGGTTAAAGTGGACAGAGTTGTACAACCAGCAAAAATTGGGCTCAACAAAAAGGCAAAACAAGCACTGGTGTTGCCAATAGGTCTCGTAATAGGAAAGTTGGAGCTATTGGTTTTGTAAATGACAAAGCCCTTTATGTTTTTAAAATGAAAACAAAAATAAAAGGCATTGTTATTTGCAATTGTAATAGCTCCAACTTTCCTACTGCGAGACCTATTGGCAACGCCAGTGCTTTTTTTTTTTTAGGGCCAAAGGACCTAAATACTCGGTAATTTACGTCCTTAACGTCACAGGCAAAAAAAAAACACTGTTCGATTTGCCAAAAACGACTGTAGAAATCCTTACGACAATGCATCTCAGGGATTGAGTTGCTGTTTAAATGTCACGTTTTACTTCTTCCATTCCTTAACGGTGTTTACTTTTCTGCAGACGACGTACTTCTGATTAGAGGCGTGCACAATTAGTAGCAGTAGTAGTATACTTGTAAAGCGCACAGCTGCCCCAGCAACGGGGCGTCCCGGCGCTGTATAACTCTGGGGAACCCGTCCTGGCTTTCCCTGTGGGATGGTCCCTTGCTGGGAGTCCCCAAGGTGGAGCCAGGCATCCCCGGAATTGGTGGGGCCGTTGTGGAGATTAGGCAAGCTAATGCCCAGAGTTGCCGAGTGGAACCCCTGATTATAGTAAGCACCGAAGCGAGAATTATCGAGTCCGCTGACCAAGGTCCACGACCCTGCCGCGTCGGGAATTGAACCCTGGTCCCGGGCTGACTTCTGCTCTCAGGCCTGCCGCCTCTAACCAGTGAGCCACACTACTAAATTTCAATTTCTGTTTGGGTAATTACGTAAAATGATAAGTAGATTATACAAAATTGTGTGAAACGTAAATCTGGCATTAGTCCACTTTTTTTCCTATTGTGAAGTGCACCTTACGTCTAAAATTTATGCAAGGGCGCGCTTCCGGTCAAAAAAGAGCAACAAAGACACACGTGCTGCCAACATGTGTCACTCCTGTTCTGTCTCCTTGCATGTTCTGGTGCTGCTGCGGTAGGATTTTTAATTTACCTTGGTGCCACCAATTACAGCATGTGGTGTAATGCAATGGCATAAATGCGTCAGTGGGTCATAAATGCTCATCCAATCCTTGGCCTCTCTGCAGAGTGCGCAGATTGATGGTCACTTGTGTGACAATTGCAAGTGCCATTTTTTTGTGAAAGTGTGAGGTAGGTATGCACAGTTGTTGAGATGTTAACGCAAATGCTGTGTTTACAGTAGAGGGCGCATGTGTGAGAGGGAGGGGAGTGACGCAAGCCAGCAGAAGGACAAAGAGGAGACACAGTGATGACGTTGAAGGAGATGATGTGTGAGAAATGCCCATAGAAGATTTCATATAGATGTGTTGGGCCGGGGGGGGGGGTGTATGAGAGAGTGAGACACCGTGGAGAACAGTCTTGTAAAAGGACAGCCTCAGAGTGGTTGTGTGATTCACATTAAACCCACATAAGGTGGCAGCAGGCATGCCTTGTGAAGAAGAAAACTCACACACGGCGGCACACTTTGTGAAGCACTCACAACACGTGTGCACAGGCCCTGCACTATACTGTCCTTACAGCACGCCACTGAGGAATGGTGACCCTGGGAAGGGCAGACGATTTAACATCCTCTTAACCAAGAAAACCCTAACGCTTTCGGAGAGTAGCTGTTTTCTTCTGTCTTTGTAAACACTTTTGGGACGGCGCTGCAGTCACCCCTCGGGTTTCCAGCCGCGGTCTGAAGGTGGTGATGACCTGACCACTCCGGCCACCGGAGGTTTCAGCGCCTCTCAGATGCGGTCTAGATGCTAGGAGGAGGCGCTCCTGCTCGGCAGGTTTATGCGCCTGCTGCCCACACGTCTGCGGATGGCAGACAACGCGAATGCAATCTGGGACGACCCTACCTTACTCAATGAGTAGCATTACAGTACTATCTGTTAGAAGTACGCCAAGGGTTCGCATCGCTAGCACTAAATGAAATATTATTATTAAGCGGCCAGAATTATAGTACAATCACGGTTCACCCGCTTGGTCGCATTGTATGATCTTGGGCAAATGACTCCACGTCCGCGTGGCGAAGTTTCCGTCCGAAAGCCAGTTTTCAGTGCTGTGCTAAACTCAACCTTTGCATTTATTCAGACCCTGCAGCGGAACGCCAGGGCTGCCAGTTCTTTGGGAATCACAGAAACGCTCACAAACAAGCAACGGGCTGTGCGAAAGCAACTTGAGCACTGAGAAACAGAGGAACCAAGCACTGGTTAGGGAGATGCGTGGAGGGAAGCCGGATGGGGGCGGGAGAGCCTGGTGGGGGGGCGGGAATGCCAGCGAGGGGAGGAGAAGTGTGGCAGGCAGATGCGCGGAGGGAAGCCGGAGATGTGTTGGGCGGGGGGGGGGGTGTATGAGAGAGTGAGACACCGTGGAGAGCAATCTTGTAAAAGGACAGCCTCAGAGTGGTTGTGTGATTCACATTCAACCCAAAGTAATACAGAGGCAGCGGAGAAAGTGTGGGGAGGCAGGTGAAAGAACAATGAGAGAGACAACTCCGATAGAAGGGAACACAGGCGTTAGAGAGAGGCAGAGACAAGTTAGACTGAACTGTCTGTTCAGAGAGTGGGTTGGTGGGTAGGTAAACAAGACGGAGGGAAGGCAGAGAAGGGGAGGGGGGAGGAGAAATGCGACACGGTGTGAAGCAGCAGGGGCCTTTGAAGTGAAGCTAAGCTTCACTTCAAAGGTGTGGGAGGAGTGCTGCTACGGCCTGGGGGAAGCTGGCTGGGGAGGGGGAGGAGAAATGCAAGTTTATGGCCCAAAAGCGCGTGCCTGTGGCCACGTGAACGTAATGAAAACCGCAGCAAAAAGCCCGTGGTTTCACGAGGATTTTGAGCACTTGAATTCTCGATCCCTCAATGCGCTTGCGCGCATTGTAGGTCACGAGACCTAAGAACAGGGGTGGCCCTGCAGAGAAGACACATTTTCGACAATGCTTTTGTCTGTGGTATTGCCTGTTTCTTCTTGTTCCTTCCGTGGTATTGTTTGTGATACTGCATGTTTTGTCCTCTTGTGTATATTGTATGATTTAATACCTTACCTACATTCCTTCTTTCATGTCCTCTTTTTTTTAATTTTTTTTTTTACCAGCTTTGTTTCTCCAGACCCCATCTACTGGTGATTTCGGACTTCAAAATGGCTCTCATAGAGGGTATTGGTGATGAAGTAACCATCCTCTTTGGCATTGTGTTCTGCTTCTTGGTGCTTGTCCTGTCATGGGTTTCTACTCACACAAATGAGCGCTCCGAACAACTGTTTGTGTCTGTGGTCTCTGATGTGGGAGCAGTTGGCACTCAAAGACTCGCTGAGGTACCAGTAGAGCCCGTCGTCCAGCCTGAAAGCTTCCCCGAGCAGAAGAATGATGGGACTGAGACAAGTGCACCCTCTGCAAGCTCAGCTGCAGCTGAAACAGTCCCACCAGACACTGGGGATCATACATTAAGAGGTCTGAGGCACAGAGCGGCGTCGACCTCAGCGGATGTTGGAAGCAGTCCCACTGAGTTATTTGAAGAGACAGACTCCGGCCAGGAGCCCACAGGCAGCACAGTAGGTGAAACAATGGTGCTAAGGCTGAAGTTCCTTAATGACACAGAGCGTCTAGCGCGTGTGCGGCCAGAAGATACAGTCCGCTTTTTGAAGAGGTAAGATGTGTGTAGTGGAGAAAAGTTTCCACACACATACTGATGACTAACGCATGGTAGAATTTTGACCATTAGTGTTTTGGTACCACCAGTGTTATGTGCCTTTTTAAAAAAAAAACTTATTTCTATTGTATGATTTATCGATGTGTGTATATTTATATATTTTTTCATGGATATGTTTTTATCCTTATAAAGCAATGAAATGTACAGTAGTCATGTGACCTAATAAAGTCATAATAAAATGTTCACTGAAAAGTTATTAGACAACAAAGAACCAAATTACATGGGCTTGCCCGCAGCACTAAAATTAAGCAGTGTTACCATTTCCTTATTTAGTGGGACTCAATTTACCTACCTCAATAGGATTTAAAGTTCAATTGCCCATGTCTGGTTTCAAACTTTTGACCTGCAGGTGGCCGCATTAATTGTTAAGTTACTATGCCATCTTGCTGGTGAAATGTAAAGAAAACACCGTTTTTTTTGTACCAAGTTCACCAGTCTTTTAACTGCTGTGAAATAAAATGCACAGGCCTAGAAGTAACCTGCATTTTTTCACTACATTGTGTTGTACGGTTTTTATTACCCTGCACATCACCACATTTCAAACTCAGTAGTAATTTTATGTGCACCATAAGAAACTCAGCTACAAATACAGGTACAAGCAGCTACCAATCTGTATATTAGCGAAGATAATTTTAAAACCAATCTGTTTTAAAAATGTATTCAAACTTTCTGTACGAAATCAGCTGTTTAAAGCCAAAATGGTTAGGCATTGTAAAGTCTGCGTTTTTTGGTAGTAAAAAGGCATCCTCTTTGTGACCTCTGACCATAGTAAATCATTTGTGTGAAGCTTCTGAAATGGGTATGCACATGGATCTTGGTATCATGGATTCATAGATATCACATCAATACATTCTGCTCCTTCTAAAGGCAGTCTTAAATGCTGCTCCTCGTTTAGTCTTCAGAAGCACACCATAATGTATTGTCAATGGCTTCTCACTGGGTGCAGATTTTGACTAAAATCGACCGACTTGGTGCACAAAACCCTTCACTCTGTTTTCACATGAGCTAATATGGTAACTGAAATTCTTGGATCTCGCTCCTTCTTCAGCACTAAACTCCATTCTTGAAGACCTCCTCCCCCCCCCCTTTTTTTGTCTTCTTAAATTTCTACTGCGCTTACAAACTATGAAACTCTTATTTTCTTTCCCTCACACGCTATACTTTTCACCTCCTGTTCAATTGGCAGTTGTCCTCTTCATCCTACCTTTTCAGAACAAGTAAACCTTTTTAGTGCAATGGAAAATTGCCCTGAATTTAAGTGACCGGCAGATTTTGATATTGTCACAATATGACTGATGTACGGCATTCATTCTTCATTGAGTTCCGTAACAAATCTAGGCAGGCGAGAGAGAGCCTCGCACTCTTCCTAGTAGGGGTTAGTTGATAAATCGTAGGCCTCCTTATTTCTGAGTTTGGCATTTTCTAGATGTCCTTTCAAACTTGAACCACTTTTGAACATATTTATCTAATCAACCTCAACTTTGAGACGTGTAACTGAACCATGTAACGTGCCCCTAAACTATACAATCCTTGTCGGACTGAATGGATTTGTGAAAAGCAGAAAATGTGTAACCATTATCATGGTGCTTTGTGTTCTAATTCAATACCACCACACACAGAAGCAATTAAGTGTGGCTGTGGGCACATTATAGCAGATTTCAGCATTGATTGGGGTATTCTTAAATGCAAACCTTCCTCAACACTGGAAATTCTGTTTAGGTGTTCACAACCTACTTCAGCACTGTATCTTTCGAACACAACTGAAGTTGTTCTTTTGATCTTCTAATTTCTAACGTAAAAATATATTTGCCTTAAGGCCATCAAAAAGGATTGGTCTGGTAATGTTTCCTTCCCCTTTCTAAAGCCTGTCTGCATCAATACCAGCTCTCTACAACAGTGTTTCCCAAACTGGGGTCCGAGGACCCCCAGGGGTCCGTGACACATTCCCAGGGGGTCCGTAGGCAGCAGCTTTAAAAGCACAGCAAAGTTTCTTGTCTAATTAGCATCTTTCGAGCAACAATAAAAGTGTCAAGATAATGGCAGTGATTATTTGTACTTGCTGGAGAGAGATGAGAGTATTGTTCAGTGGCAGATTTGACTTAACTAATGTAGCACAGAGGGTTAATGTACCTGCTGCAAAGAATGTGTAACATGCGTTTTAAAAACCCGTATTTTAGGTGCATAGGTCCGTGGTTACTGCTTTTGTCACTGAGATTATTTCGTTACTGTGCACTTCATAAGTGACAATCGTAATCTAGCAGAGAGACCTATAAACTGTCATCGAAGAGCTGCTTACAAACTGCATGGTACCAGTTAGTAATTTATGTATTTTCCCAGTCATTCATTATCCTGATGCTGCTAAAAAGATTTATTTGGGTGGAAATACATTTTTAATGTTAAAGTCAGTGCTAGCCACTGTGTTATGTTCTGAATCCTGAGTTTGTGCTTTTCCAGACCAAGCACTCTTTAAAAATGCCTACCAGTATGAATGACATGTGAATACCACACCTTGTAGTCCCCTTTACCTTATGTGAAAAAATGTATACACTGATTTATATGTATGATTCTTTGTTTCAATATGTGTGTGATGTAAAGTGCTCTGACATCCTACAATGGTATGAGAGATGCTATAAAACAAATGTAACACATGTGACAGAGGGTCTATTCCTTCAATATAAAATACTAAGGGCCAGATGTACGACCCGTTTTTATATGCGCAAACGGGTTCGTGAACCCGTTTGCACATGCAAATACCTATTGGGTCATGTACATAGCGTATTTCGCGAGTTGCAATTTTTTGCGACTCGCTAAATAGGTTTTGCAACTTGCTATTTGGAAGGGGCATTCCCTTCCAAATAGCGAGTCTCAAAACCATCTACAAATGTTTTGCGACTGCAATTGCGGTCGCAAAACACTCGCAATTAGTACCTACTTCAAGTAGATGGTAATGCATTGGCATATGGGAAGGGATCCCCAGGGAACCCCTTCTCCTTTGCAAATGCATGCAAAGCCTGCCTGTAACAGGCCTGCCTGCTTTTTTAAAAGCACTGCCTGCCCTTAAAAAATGAAACGAAAATGTTTCATTTTCTTTAATGCATGGAAAACGTGCTGCAATTTTTTTTTAAACTGCTTTATTTAAAAGCAGTCCCAGACATGGTGGTCTGCTGAGCCCAGCAGGACACCATCCCTAGGTGGGCTGCAATTCCCAATGGGCTTGCAAATTGCGAGAGGCTCATTAATATTAATAAGCCTCGCAATTTGCGACCACATTGGGAATCCCAAACAGTGGTAAAAACACTGTTGTGCATTTCATTTAGCGACTCACAATTTGCCACTCACAATGTGTCGCCAATTGCGAGGCGCTAAATGAAATGGTCATACATCTGCCCCTAAAATCCTTAGTACATTGAGTATTTGTTTTGTGTGCTCATGTATGTTTTTTTCAAATTACTGTTTTAATATTTGAAATACAACTCATACAAATTGCTTGGGGGTCCCCGGCTTCCAGTGGTGACTCAATGGGGGTCCTCAGGAGTCAAAAGTTTGGGAACCACTGCTCTACAAGACTCAAATGCTCACTGCCTGTAAGTCAGGATGCGTCCTCGGAGGAAACTTTTGCCAGTTGCTTTGCTTGTTTTTCTAGACTTGTCTGGACAAAACGCAAGACAACAACAGTGAACAAGAATATTACATCATCTCTGCTATAGGCAAGAGACATGGGAGAAGACTCCTTTGGCTGAAACAACAGCAGTAAAATGTTTCTTTCATGAAAAAAACAGAAATTTGCAGTTCTGAAAACTCTGTGAAAATTACTTCTATTAACACACTAGGCCAAATGCTTTAAGAGGAGAATTTAAGCAATTGATCCTCGTCTCCAAGGCAAACCGTATCATTAAAAAACTGGGATGAGTGTCGAACCAAACGACACTGAGACCTTGGTGGCACTCCTGGGTGAGACAGCGTCTCAAAGGTAATAGGTTGGTTGTTGCTTGTTTGTATCATACAAACAGGGATTCTCTTAGAGTACAACAAATGGTTTATTCAGTTGAATACCAGATTCATGTCATTTGGACATAATCCATTCTTGTAGGTCTGTTTTTAGAAACAAGTACAGATTCTTCCAATTGTATTGTTTTTATCCCAATGCATTTCGGGACTAAAGCCCTTAATCAGGGGACATTTACACAATCTAGAAACAAAAAAAGATATATGTACATTCAGATAGGCTGACCCAGCCTCACTAGCAAGAACAAAATGAGTCAAACCAACAGAAAACGTAACAGGGGGATATGAAAACATGCCATGGTGAGTAGATTGCGCGGGTGAATAATGTGGGTTCGGTGTGAAAAGGTGAAAGGGAGCGAATCATATGTAACGTTCCAAATAACCGTGCAAAAATCAATGATGTGAGGGGTGCAGGCGTGCACTGGTTAACAGACAGGCCGTGTAAACAAATTCCGGAGTGCGCGTTATGGTCAAGATTGGAATGGTCCGACAGTAACAAAACCGGTGACTATGTAGCATGCAGAAAGGATAGTGAAAGGGATGTGAAAAATAACTCTTACTGGGGAACCGATAACTTCACGAAGTGGTGACCGCGAACGAGGCTCGGGGTGTTTACTGTTTCGAGGGTAAGTGTGAGATATAGGGGCGTGTCATGGGTATAAACATCGGTAACGGACTGCTGTTGTCGGAAAGGTACATTGTGCCGGCTTCACAAAATTGCCGGCATCACAAAATTATGTAAACAAATCCCGAGTGGGAGTGCAAAATTGGATAATGTGATGCGGGCGAAGGGCTAAAGAAACTGGAGATAACGATGAATAGTGGATTACGGTAATCGCGGGTCGATAAGCTGTGGTGGCAATGTAAAAGAAAGAGGACTGTGGTGCTGCGGCCATCTTGGAGTATCTGGGTGCAGATGAACAATAGTGTTTTCAGTAAGAAAAGACCACGTGAGGATAAAAGGCAGAAAAAGAGTATGCAAGCTTATATAACAAATGAAGGTAAACACAGGTAAACAATAAGTGAAAGACATACAGTGAGAACAAATGTAACAGCGGGTGAAGTAAGAAAAAGCTAACTAACAGGGTGTAAACATATAAAGATGGATACGGTGTGGAGAAAAGAAAAACAATGAAAAAACAGGTTGGAGTGTGAGATGTAAGAATGATCTGAGTAACCATGGTAGAAGAAAGTGGTTGGAGGAAAATCTATAACATCAAGGTGTACGGGTGAAGTAAGAAAAAGCTAACTAACAGGGTGTAAACATATAAAGATGGATACGGTGTGGAGAAAAGAAAAACAATGAAAAAACAGGTTGGAGTGTGAGATGTAAGAATGATCTGAGTAACCATGGTAGAAGAAAGTGGTTGGAGGAAAAACTATAACATCAAGGTGTACTGGGTGATTGAGGAAACAATAAACAGAATAAGAGTTCAGGCACATTAAAGAAAACAACTATATTCCATCCTGCCATTTAAACCTTTTGGTTGGCAGGCGTCGAGTCTCTTTATCCAAACAATTTCGCGATGTAGAAGTCTCTTTCTATTGTCAATACCCTGTCTCACAGGAACCGTCTCCAAAACAAGAAACCTCAGTTGACTGACGTTATGCTGATGAGAGGTAAAGTGTGCAGCGAGTGGGGATTTCAGTGATTTGTTCCTGATGGTGCTCTTGTGTTCGGTTATACGCACTTTTATTTTTCTCTCAGTCTTTCCCACGTATGGCAAGCCACATGGGCATTTCAAAAGGTACACAACATTCATTGAATCACTGGTAGCGCTTGTTTGTAATTTGATGGCTTTCCCAGATGTTGGAGGGTTAACAATGTACCTTTTATAACGTTATGACAATGACTGCAGTTAAGACACGGTCTGGTTCCAGTGTAGCTGGTCATTGACGGTCTCGGTTGAGCTTCCAAGAGGTTCTTGATGTTTTTAGAACGTTGATAGGCAAACAGGGGTGTGTGATTAAAAATTCCACCAAAATCTGGTTCATGTTGAATCATCTGCGAGTTTTTTTAGAATGATTCTTTTAATGTCTGTGCTTCTAGTGGAGTACCTGGTCACGAAGACTGGTCTTTGGTTGCATGCTTGATCATTCCGTGGAACTAGCAGATCTGTTCGATTTGAGTGGGTGATTCGCTCTTTGGCTGCTTGTAGAACAGACTCCGGGTATTTCCTGTCACGGTATTTCTGAAGAGTAATGTTTTCAGTATGTTGGTATGTTTCAGGTTCTGAGCAAATGCGTTTGGCCCTGAGTAATTGGGAATACGGTAAGTGTTTTTTCAAGGGTGTGGGATGACAACTGTTGAAATGTAATGCGTTGTTCCTGTCGGTGGGTTTGACATAGAGTTCAGTGACGATCTTATTGTCCTTCAAGGTGATCATGACATCTAGAAACGGTAATCTCCGTGTACTCGTAGAGTGGGTGAACTTGATGTGATCAACGATATTGTTGATGTACACGATGAACTCCATTATTTCTTCAGGTGAGCCTGTCCAGATGAGAAAAATATCATCTATATATCGCCAGAATGCCTGGATTTTTTCAAGCCATCTAGGATTGTTTAAAATGTGGTCTAACTCTAGACGGTGCATGAAGAGGTTCGCATAGCTGGGAGCTGCACAATTGCCCATGGATATGCCAACAAGTTGCATATAGTATTCGCCATTCCATGAGAAATAACTGTGGTACAGTGTGTACTGTAATAACTCCAGTAGTAGAATTTTTAGGTCATCGTCAATGGCGTGGTGTACCAGAAATGACTCAATGGCGTCAATGCCTCTATTGTGAGGTATGGAAGTATACAAAGCACACACGTCAATGGTACATAGCGTGTAGATGATGTTGGGATCTAGGGTAACTTGCTGGAGTCTGTTCAAAAAGTCAGTGGTGTCACGTAAATATGTTGACATGCTCTTGACAATTGGTTGAAGGTACAAATCGATGTATTTTCCCGTGGGTTCATGAATGGAATTCTTGGTAGACTCAATTGGACGAAAAGGTGGTTGGTGTAGATTCTTGTGTATCTTAGGGAGCATGTGTAAGCTTGGACACTTGGGGTTAGTTTGAATAAGGTACTTTCTATCTTTCTCAGTGATGGATCCCATCAATAATGCTTTGTCCAGTATGGTTACAGGGATTTTGAGGAAAGCGTCAGTTGGCTCTTGTGTCAATTTCTTGTAGAGCTCGATGTCTTGAACCATGGTCAGTAAAACTTTTTTGGTAGAAGTCAAGGTCCATAATTACGAGTGCTCCTCCCTTTTCAGCCTTACAACATATGATGTTTTGGTTTAATGATGTTAGTTCTTTGGAATTGAAATTATTTCTCTTTGGTGCCGGTTTCTTGAAGCATTGCTTGATCGCGTTCAGTGTGAAGGTTTCATATGAATTAAAGAATTTATGGCTGATAGGTGCCACAAAGGAACTTTTGCTTCTCAACTCTTTGCATGTGTGCGACACTGGAGGACCAATAGGTGGATTAATGTCGGTAAAAAAGTGTCGCAATCTTAGGTTTCGCATGAATTTGTAAAAACCAACTTCAATTTCTAGTTCATTCGGATGATATGTGGGGACGAACAACGTCCCTCTGAGGTGCCGGGTTTTTAGGAACCCGGTGGTGCCAGGGGATAACACCCGATGACCTCTGAGTTCTCCCTTGTTCCGGACCACAGAAACAATGAGTTTTCTAGTCGCAGTCAGAGATCAAGTTTTATTGGTAGCTACCAAGTAACACGTGTCCTAGAAGCACGACAAACACGGGTCATGTATTCTCAGGAGACTGTACGTGTTCGTTTTTACAGAACCAGTCTTCTCCTTTTATACAGAAATAATGGCTTCAAGCAACAATTCTTGAGTTTATGATATGGCTGTAAACATATTTCTGCAATAATACAAAGTGCGGCGTCACGTAAGCAAGCCCACATTTTAGATGTCCAGTTCGTGACAGATTACCCAGCAAGATCCGGGACTCCCATCAGATATCGATGAAACACCAATAAAGGCAGGTACCACCCAGTCATAAAACTGGCCATAAAGAAGAAGTATGGACAGGTGCATGTTTGTAGAAAGCATGTTCTGTATGGGGTAAATGGTTTGTGGAATGTTATGTGTCGATGTTATCGTATTCGGCCACTGGGCGGGGAGCCGCCCAAACAGGTTTGGCTTAAGGCAATGAAGTCAGTTTGGACAGGTCAGGGGGAAGTCAGGGGAAGGTGGACGTGTCCTTTTGGATCAAGCTCGACCTTTAATTGACTTAACATGAGGGCAAGACGTAAGATGGATGCCGTTCACAAAATGGAGTCTAAGGGATTGGGATGGAAATTACGATTTAGGGGTGTTGGCAACCCTCGATTGTCACGCAAATACATAGGAATGATGTCCTAATCATTATCGGTTCTTGGACACTAAATTAGTCATGGTACGTTGATATTTTGTGACACGGGTATTGGACCTCGATATGGGGATAACAATAGGGTCCAGATTTTCAGAACCACAGACCCTCCTTTTGCCCTTATGTAAGGCAATAACTCGTTAATCTGAGTCTAAATCTGTATGAAGGAATTCGTGGAGATGCTGCTGTAACATCATTCTGTTGCTCAGTTCGTCCCTTGACGCAGGCTTCCGTACACATGAAGTAGCACAGAGGCCACAGAGTGCAGGAGCGCACTGGACACATAGGCAGAACATAAACAGAAGTGTTAAGATCATCCCAATGAAGATAAGCGTTTTCCATCCCCAGGCAGCGATCAGTCCCCAGAATCACCCTAGCAAGGACCAATCCCCTTTCTCAACGTGAAGGGAACCAGATATTTCATGTAGTTTAGAGATGGCCTGGTATACTGTCGGTGCATTATCAGGGATGAATATGCAACAACTGGATTGGATGACTCTACACACACCACCACGATCGGCGACTATGATATCAAGGGCAATTCGGTTCTGAAGGGTCATAAGTCGATCCGACTGAAGCTCGGTCGTCAAATTGCCAAGTGCTCCAGCCGTTGTAGTCACGGCGGATTCAACTATCCTTGCTAACTGGCGAATATTCCTGCTGTTCACCATAGGCCCCCAAAAAGGCAGAAAACCTTTTGCGAAGTCAGCGAATTCCTGACCCGCGGTGTCGTCTTTACTCACGACACCTCTAGCTGTCCTTGTCCGATGGTAATCTGCTCGGGCCGTGTAGGTAGGAGGCAGCAGAAATGAGATGAAGCACGTGCCTGAGAAGTCAGAGGGTAACCATGTATAGACTTGGTCGTGGCAGACGAAATACGTGCCTTTGGCTGCTAAGAGTATAGGGGAAGTTCGGGAGGCGAGCACATATGTTTCCGTGCAAATGCTCTTTCCTAACTGTGCTGTAGGATCCCTACCAATACCTTGTAGACATAGGTGACCTCGGTGGGGCACTATCCAAACTGGGCGGGATTTCTTTGCTGCCTGGCTCTTGATCAGGTAAATGCCATGTTTGGTTACGTTCCAACGAGTGTATGGGGTCAGTTCATCTTTGGGGATAGTCAGATATGTGTCGATATCCCTACTCATATTTCTTATCCCTGCTATTAGTGCCTTGTTACTGGAATCGCTCTCAGTGGAACGGGTCGGGTATGGTTCTAGGGTGAATAGGAACATGGTCTGAAAAGCCCACAGAGAACCATAATAACTAAATGGCAGGATGAAGTACGGGATACCCTTATCAGTCGTGTGCGGCATGAGTCCGCATATCCAACAGTTTGATGTGTTCATTATAGACTGGTGTTGGTGCAGGAGTTGGATGAAAGAGTTATTTACAAATTCGAGCCTTCTGGCAGACTCGTGTTCAGGTAGAGGGTGAAAAGAGTGTGGGGAGAGAGTGGGAGGAGGCGTTGGCAGAGTGTCATTTGAGAATAGGGAAACTCGAAATACGAATAGAGCATAACCAATCAAAAGCATCACAGCGCTAAACAGCATTAGAACACATATTATTAAAAACCTTCTCTTGGACAGTATAGTACACAATTGTTTTTCAAAGTTCGTAAGTTTGACAGGTCTCTCTACCCTTGGAAACTCCATCCTCTACTTGCTGCCCGCGGTGGTAGGTCGATTCTGCCAGGGAGCGCGCTCTGTTCGGTCCGGGGTGACTCCCTCGGACCAACCAGAACCGTGGACCTAAAACTTCCTTGGTTGCACTCCCGACACTTCAACCGCGACCCTAGCAGCGGAACCGGATGGCGGTTCGAAAATCAAAAATGAGCTAGTTCCCTGGGACGAGAGAGCTGGAAGATAAAAAATAGTTCTTGGGGGAAAAGGGAAATCACATTAGATCAAGGTTTTATTAGTCTCTGGGGCTGGATCTCAGGTCATATCGTCGCTTCTCAGGTACGGTGTGGTCTTTAAACAATGTCTCAGGTTCGGTAGTGTCCAATTGCATAGATGGTGACACACGTCCTTGCAAAATACGATCACTCTCCTTTTCGGTACCAGTCTCTTTTAAACGTGCATCGCTGAAAGGGATGAAACGAGGTACGGATTCAGTCTTAGAGTCGGCAAGTCCTTTATCGACCCACCGGTCGTATGGAAGGGGCAGAGGGACCCGTTTGCAATGGGTCCCATGCACCCAGTTCTTTTTGCCGTCCACCCGAACGGCTGACCTCGTAGAAAGAAGCACCAAATACGGTCCGGTCCACCTCGGCTGTCCGTTGCTGGTGCGCTGGAAGTTCCGCACCAGGACCCACGAGCCGGGTTCGATGGTATGACCTGGATCGTCAGAGGCTGGCGGAGAGGAACTGTGAACCTGTTGGTGTAAAACACGCAATTTAGCTTTCAATTCGCACAAATAATCAAGCAGTACGGGGTGTTCTATTTCACAGAGTTTCTTTGGTCTTGGCACGCCCCAGACGTTGGCTGGGCGGCCAAACACTATCTCGTGGGGGCTAAGACCTAATCTGGAATGGACAGTCATCCTAGTTGACAAGAGTGCTAGGGGCAATGCGTCAGGCCATTTAAGACCTGTACTGGCTTGGATCTTGGCTAGCTTGAGTTTCAAAGTGCCATTGTAGCACTCTACTAATCCAGCTGATTGGGGGTGATTTGCAGCGTGGAATTTCTGGTGTATGCCTAGACACTCACACACTCTCTTCATCACTCGTCCTATGAATTCGCTTCCATTATCACTGCAGACAATTCTAGGCATACCGAATCTCGGGAAGAACTCTTTGACAAGAGCTTTGGCAGTTGTCAAAGCAGTATTGTCTTTAAGGGGGTACGCTTCCACCCACCTTGAAAAGGTGCAGACAACAACGAGCACATACTTTAGATTGTTGCACCTTTCCATGTGAATGAAATCGAGCTGCAAAACCTCGAACGGATACGTAGGAGGCGCAAAATGACCAGCTGGAGTTGAAGTTCCTTTACCGGGATTGTGTTTTAGGCATATCATACAGTTTCTGACCACATTTTCTGCATATTTTGGGATATTGCTATTCTGCCATACTGGGGCCAATAGCTTACATATTCCTTTCGAACTGATGTGTGCCATGCCGTGAGCCATTGTTACTACTGCAAGTACGTATGCATTAGGTAGTAGCCATCGCTGGTGTTCCGATAATTCGACCCAACAGCTATTCGCATCCAATCTACCCTTACTTTTTCTCCACTCATTCAACTCATCCTCAGTTGCCTCAGCTTGTATACATTTCACGCTTTCAATGGTGTCCTCACACATTCCCACATCAGCAATACATCTAGCGGGACCTGCAACATACATTCGACTCATCGTGTCCCTTGCGGTCTCTTTCGCAACCTCGTCTGCAAATGCATTCCCGCGGCCAATATCGTCTTGAATTTTCTTGTGTGCACTGCATTTCATAATGGCAACTTGTAGTGGCATGGTCAGTGACTCAAGGAGCTCATTAACTAGCTGACCATGTTGTATCTTTGCACCATGTGAGGTAAGAAAACCACGTTCACGCCATAATCTCCCAAAACTGTGAGCCACGCCAAAGGCGTATTGGCTGTCCGTGTACACATTCACTCGCTTTCCTTTTGCTAACACGCATGCTCTGGTAAGTGCAATAATTTCCGCAGCTTGTGCAGAGTTGTGGGAAATACGTGCGGTCTCTATAATGGTGTGTAATGTTGTTACGGCATATGCGGCAGTCGTATCACCATTCGGTAATTTGAAACATGAACCGTCAACCCATAAAGTATCATTGCATTCAGGAAGGGGAGTGTCCTGTAAGTCTACTCTCCCTTTTGTCTCTTCTTCTGTCCTAAAACAGCAGTCATGTTTATCAATCTTGTCGGTTCCTGTCGAAATGGATAATAACGTTGCGGGATTCAGTGTATCACACCTCTTTATGTGGATTTGGCTTGCTAGCAACATAAGTTCGTAACTGGATAGTCGAGCGCTAGTAAAGTGTTGTGTCTTCGTCCTGTTTAGTAAAATGTCTACTACATGCGGAACCATAACGATCAAAGTATTATTCATGACTAATCCAGCGGACTGTCGGATGCAGACAGCTGCTGCGGCGGTGGCTCTCAGACAACTTGGTAGTGCCTTAGCCACGGGATCCAGAGTTGCCGAAAAATACGCGCATGGGCGTTGTCTGTTCCCAAAATGTTGTGTTAAGACTGATAATGCACAGCCTTCCTTCTCATGGACATATAATGTGAAAGGCTTACTGTAGTTGGGGTTTCCCAACACAGGGGCTGAACACAATGCGTCACGCAACTTGTGAAAACTCGTCTGACAATCTTCAGACCAGGGAATAGGATTGGGCGTATCTTTACGGAGTAGTGTCAGCAAGGGTTTAGCTAGTAGTGAGAAATTCGGTATCCATTGTCTACAGTACGATGTAATGCCCAAAAAAGCTCGAACTTCTCTCTGTGTCCATGGGGCATTTAGTTCTGCAATTGCCTGTATTCTTTCTGGTGTCAGTCTCCTTCCCTCCTTCGACAAGACGTGACCTAAGTAGGTTACTTCTTGTCGGCAGAATTGTAGTTTGGAAAGGGAGACTTTGTGCTTCATGTCACATAAGTGATGCAATAATGATAACATAGCTTTCTTGCAAATTTCTTCAGTGTCTGCAGCGATCAGCAGATCGTCTACGTACTGAATCAGAGTTGAACCACTTGGTAGAACAATCGTGTCTAATTGTGTTTTCAGGGCCTGACTGAATATTGATGGGCTTTCGCAGTAGCCTTGAGGAGCGCACTTGAAGCGGAAGCTTCGTCCTCCTAAATTAAATCCGAAAATATCTCTACTTTCCTCGGCAATCGGGATACTGAAGAAAGCGTTCTTCAGGTCAATCACCGAGAACCAATTTGCTGAAGCTGGAACCATTGTCAATAAAGCAGTAATGTCGGGGACGACTGGAAACTGTGGGATAATTATCTTGTTTACTTCTCTGAGGTCGATCACGAACCTATACACAGGGGGTTGTGAAGGATCAGTACGTTTTAAGACGGGCAAAACCGGACTGTTACAGACATTTCCTGTCGTTTCTTCGATGACGTCTTTATCAATCAAGTCATGGACAATTTTCAACAACGCTTTTTCGCATTAGCTAGATATTTTGTATTGGGGAATACGTGGCAACCTAACGTCGGCTTTCAACGTTATGACATATGGTGTTATCTCCAAACGACCTACATCATTAGAACCATTAGCCCAGAGTATATCAGGAAGTGACAATAATTCAGTTGGAATATTTTCCTTTGATAAATACATCGAAGAAATGACCTTCTTGCCTAAAGTAAGTTGTACTCTCGAGGGAGAACAGTACAAAGTCGCATATAACCTTTTTAGTAAATCCAAACCTAACAAATTTTCACCACAACCTGTTGTCAAAATGAGGGGTGCTTCTAATTCGCATGGGCCAACAGAAAGGGATATAGGACTAGAGATCGGGTTTCTAACAGGGGCGCCAGAGAAACCTACTGAGACATTCATTTCGCCAGACAAAGGTGCGCCAGGAAGTTTCGAGTGCATGATAGAACTTTTTGTAACACCAGTATCCAGCAGAAATGGCTCTGACACTCCTGAGGTAATCACCTCGACATAAGGTCCATTCTGATCTACCGGAACTGAGACAACTCCCTCTCTTTGTCCATGGCTGTCCTAGCAATCGTTACCCTCATTTTCGTGTTCAGTGTAATAGTCGTCAGCATAGTACTGAGCTGACTTAGACGATGAACTATTCTGTTGGTCAAAGCTATTCATGGACTTCTGAGGCGGAAAAGGAGTTGTATTCTGAGTGAAATTTCCACGGCCTCTACCTCCAGGGGCATGCTGAACACCTCTCCCCCTTACACCTTGACCACCGTTTAAACGTCGCGCAAGAGCCGGACAATTATCCTTAAAATTACCCTCTTCCTTGCAATACACACATTGATTCGGGCCATATGTAGGACGCTGATGGGAAAACTCGTTACCTTGCGCGTTCCTCGAGTACTGCTGTCGTGGTTGATAGTCGGGCTGACTAGCCGTGCGAGGCGGATAGGCCTGCTGGAGGAGAACCTTAGTTTTCAAATCTTTCGTCTTTTTATCTGCCTTGTCTAGCTCGTCTTTACGCCTATTTTCATAGTACTGGGCTGTAGCTAAAATCTGTGCTGACGTAGAGACAGCCCAAGCACTCTCAGAGTATTTTAGTTTATTACATAGTTCAGGGAGCAAATTATGTACGAACTTGTCCACAAACAATCTTTGGCCACCCTCGGTAGCCATATCTTGACCACTGTGGTCGGTGAATGTTTCCTCAAATCTTGTGAAAAAGTCAGACACATTCTCATCTTTCTTTTGTTTACATGCTGATAGCTTGTCCCAATTTACGCGTACTTCAGGCATTATTGTCTTCATGCATGCTATAATTCTACCGGGAAGTTCAGCTATTAACGGCTCAGGTTTAAAACCACCGACTTGTCTAGCATCTGTAATCGCAATGTTTGCCCATGAGTCACCTAGTTCCTGATCGTGATCCGTATGACGTATCTTGCTCCATAAGGGATGTGGAACAACGTTCCCAAATAACATGTCTACATCTGCTAAATTCATTATACATGAGCTTGCAGTTTGCGATAACTCCTTATAATACCCAGTTGGGTTCTTACGAGGGTCAGGTAGTGACTGCTTGAGTGCTAATACTTCTGATCTTTTCCATGGGACATGTACCCATACACGCTGGAAATGGGGCAGAATTGGTGGATTAGCATTCGCATCACCTTCCCTCCAAACAGGAGGAACCTCTCTCATGGGGTACTGTTTTGCTCTTTTCCTACTAGACGTACCACATTCAGACGATGACCCAGAGTTACCACCTGTGCTTCGATATGATAATAATACCTCAACTGCTTTGTCGACATCGGGACCTACAATCATGCCTTCCCCAAATTTAAATCGTACATTACACAACTCTCGAGCGTTGCTCTCTTGACCATTATCTTCCAAATCCTCACACAGAAGAACACACATCTGTTCAAAAACATATCTTTGCATCGGTTCATCCCATTGACGGAAAACGTTCATGACGGACTCTACATCATATTTGGCTGTATCCAGAGCCCAATTCCGTGCTAACTTATTCAGGCATTCCCTCTCTCGATAATCAGGCATTTGGCTTCGTAACTGTCTTAGTCCCGTATTAGGGGTCGTTTTAGGCGACCGAAAAAGTGGTGAAGGAATGTTAGTAGCAATGCTGGCCGTTTTATGCCAGACGGAAGGTGAAAGTGGAGGAATAACTGGTGTCAGAACAGAGTCACGCAAAGCAGAAACAGAAGCGTTCGCAGAACTAGTATCGGAAGAAATAGAAGGTGCGCTAGGTGAAGTTGTAGAAGGAACAGTAGGAGAAGTAGATGTGACTGGTGAGCCTTGAGGAGGCTGCACTAGAGAAATAGAAGCCAGCTGAAGAGTAGCTGGTGAGTGCTGTAGAGGAGCTGGTATAACAGCTACCAGAGGTGCAACTAAAGGTTGCGGAGGTGCTGTGGCATTTTGCGCATAGGGTGGTGGCGAATTCAGCAAATGCGTCATTAATGGATCTTTCTCACGCTCTTTTACTGTCTCTTGCTGAAGAGATGGTAAAACAGGATAGCATTTATCTATTGCCATTTTACGTTGCCTGTGCAACTGCTCACTTATTCGATCCTCTTCGTTGTCTTTAAATTTTATCGCGGCTTGTATTACTGAAATACCCCTTTCCCTCTTATTCTTCTTTTCTAATTTAATTTCCTTTTGTTTGGCCTCTTTGCGCCATAAGCGGAAAGAGTCAAACATCGCCGGTCGGGCTTTCTTTTTGAACAGTTTGACCTCTAGGTTATCTAGAATTTCTGAGTCGAAACTACCATATTGGGGCCATTTTAAAACACCATCCTTACGGGTGTATTTTATCCATACTTCATTATATGTGATAGGACCTACGCCATGTTTTACATAGAGCTCATACGTTGGAGTTCCAATTGGAGGAACCGGACAGGAATCCTCTAATCGGGAATCCTTATTATAACCAAGACAAAACAAGTTTCCAAGTCTGCTAAAACCAGGCATCTTCGCTCACTAGTCTAGCTTCAAACTTCAAAGGTTTATCTATTACGATATTTCTCGTGAAAACACGAGTCCTTCGGCTTTGGGGCTTGCAAGTGCCAAATCAAGTCGTATCTCAAGGATACCAAAAAACTAAGGACAAACTAAAGACTGGGAGACGCTCCACTTATACTTAACTGAAGTATTTGAAGATCGGTGACGTCGCTAGAAGACTCGTCTATCGTTTCGCTCTACCAAGGATCACTGGGTCCAAAACAAGGCGATAGTCAGGGCAGCAGTCCTTCGTAGCCGTCGGGACGCGGGGAACCTCGCAGCAAAGACCTTCGGAACCACGTCGACATACAGGGGTCGCTGAAGTGGCTGGCCGTCCTCCGGAATTTTCACACGAAGCTCCTCACGAACATCTGGCTTGGACCGTCGCCGCTTGATATCGCCCCGAGTTGGGCGCCAACTGAGGTGCCGGGTTTTTAGGAACCCGGCGGTGCCAGGGGATAACACCCGATGACCTCTGAGTTCTCCCTTGTTCCGGACCACAGAAACAATGAGTCTTCTAGTCGCAGTCAGAGATCAAGTTTTATTGGTAGCTACCAAGTAACACGTGTCCTAGAAGCACGACAAACACGGGTCATGTATTCTCAGGAGACTGTACGTGTTCGTTTTTACAGAACCAGTCTTCTCCTTTTATACAGAAATAATGGCTTCAAGCAAGAATTCTTGAGTTTATGATATGGCTGTAAACATATTTCTGCAATAATACAAAGTGCGGCGTCACGTAAGCAAGCCCACATTTTAGATGTCCAGTTCGTGACAGATTACCCAGCAAGATCCGGGACTCCCATCAGATATCGATGAAACACCAATAAAGGCAGGTACCACCCAGTCATAAAACTGGCCATAAAGAAGAAGTATGGACAGGTGCATGTTTGTAGAAAGCATGTTCTGTATGGGGTAAATGGTTTGTGGAATGTTATGTGTCGATGTTATCGTATTCGGCCACTGGGCGGGGAGCCGCCCAAACAGGTTTGGCTTAAGGCAATGAAGTCAGTTTGGACAGGTCAGGGGGAAGTCAGGGGAAGGTGGACGTGTCCTTTTGGATCAAGCTCGACCTTTAATTGACTTAACATGAGGGCAAGACGTAAGATGAATGCCGTTCACAAAATGGAGTCTAAGGGATTGGGATGGAAATTACGATTTAGGGGTGTTGGCAACCCTCGATTGTCACGCAAATACATAGGAATGATGTCCTAATCATTATCGGTTCTTGGACACTAAATTCGTCATGGTACGTTGATATTTTGTGACACGGGTATTGGACCTCGATATGGGGATAACAATAGGGTCCAGATTTTCAGAACCACACCTCGTAAAGTTGCCATTTGTGCATTGGTGATATTCTCCTTGGAAATGTTGATCACTAGGTTCTTTTGCTGCGTGTCGATTGGGCTATGGTTGGTGTCATTTCTTTTATGGGTTCTGCTCCTCCGGGTTCGACGATTACGGCGGGGCCTTTCTCTAAAAAAGGACCTCCAGAGATGTTTACATTGGTTCGTCCGGTGGTCTCTAGGACCCTGGAAGGTGGAATGTTTCTAAATGGTCTGCCCATTTGTGGGCCACCTCTTTGTGTTGCTGATCCATCGGTTGAACTACCTTCATCTGAGGAAGGATTGTTGTAAGGTTTTTGTTGTCTGCGTTGGGCGTATATTTCCGCCCAGCTGTAGACCTCTCCCAGCTTATAGTCCATAGTGTCTCGTTTGTATTTTCGGATTTTTCTGTCATTAATCTCTTTTGTATATTTACCCAACTGGATGTTGATGTCGTCCTAGGCTTTTTCCAGCTCGTCTTTGGACATATTTTTATCAAGGTTTTGATGTATTTGTGTGATTTCCTTCTCCAAGTCATCTATAACTTTTGAAAGTTCTTCTACTATTAGCAGAATTAGATCAAGCGAACAACGATTGAGGATGGCGTACCATCGGTCGGTGAATTTGTGATTGTTCCTGCAGAGAGTGGGTTTTAGTGCTATGCGCAATCCTCTGGGGATCCGTTGGTCCTTATGATATCTTATCCGGGTGCCTGCGTGTCAGCGTTGGTTGATAACTCGTTTGAAGGTATATAGTGATTGTCTTAACATGCTGGGGGAATTTCAATTCCAAAGAACTAAGATCATTAAACCAAATCCTCAACAACAAAAACATCATATGTTGTAAGGCTGATAAGGGAGGAGCACTAGTAATTATGGACCTTGACTTCTACCAAAAAAGTGTTACTGACCATGTTCAAGACATCGAGCTCTACATGAAATTGACACAAGATCCAACTGACGCTTTCCTCAAAATCCTTGTAACCATACTAGACAAAGCATTATTGATGGGAACCATCACTGAGAAAGATAGAAAGTACTTTATTCAAACTAATCCCAAGTGTCCAAGCTTACACATGCTCCCTAAGATACACAAGAATCTACACCAACCACCTTTTCGTCCAATTGTGTCTACCAAGAATTCCATTCATGAACCCACGGGAAAATACATCGATTTGTACCTTCAACCAATTGTCAAGAGCATGTCAACATATTTACGTGACACCACTGACTTTTTGAACAGACTCCAGCAAGTTACCCTAGATCCCAACATCATCTACACGCTATGTACCATAGACGTGTGTGCTTTGTATACTTCCATACCTCACAATAGAGGCATTGACGCCATTGAGTCATTTCTGGTACACCACACCATTGACGATGACCTAAAAATTCTACTACTGGAGTTATTACAGTACACACTGTACCACAGTTATTTCTCATGGAATGGCGAATACTATATGCAACTTGCTGGCACATCCATGGGCAATTGTGCACCTCCCAGCTATGCGAACCTCTTCATGCACCGTCTAGAGTTAGACCACATTTTAAACAATCCTAGATGGCTTGAAAAAATCCAGGCATTCTGGCAATATATAGATGATAATTTTCTCATCTGGACAGGCTCACCTGAAGAAATAATTGAGTTCATCGTGTACATCAACAATATCGATGATCACATCAAGTTCACCCACTCTACGAGTACTCGGAGATTACCGTTTCTAGATGTCATGATCACCTTGCAGGACAATAAGATCGTCACTGAACTCTATGTCAAACCCACCGACAGGAACAACGCATTACATTTCAACAGTTGTCATCCCACACCCTTGAAAAAACACTTACCGTATTCCCAATTACTCAGGGCCAAACGCATTTGCTCAGAACCTGAAACATACCAACATACTGAAAACATTACTCTTCAGAAATACCGTGACAGGAAATACCCGGAGTCTGTTCTACAAGCAGCCAAAGAGCGAATCACCCACTCAAATCGAACAGATCTACTAGTTCCGCGGAATGATCAAGCATGAAACCAAAGACCAGTCTTCGTGACCAGGTACTCCACTAGAAGCACAGACATTAAAAGAATCATTCTAAAAAAACTGGCAGATGATTCAACACGAACCAGATTTTGGTGGAATTTTTAATCACACACCCCTGTTTGCCTATCAACGTTCTAAAAACATCAAGAACCTCTTGGAAGCTCAACCGAGACCGTCAATGACCAGCTACACTGGAACCAGACCGTGTCTTAACTGCAGTCATTGTCATAACGTTATAAAAGGCAACATTGTTAACCATCCAACATCTGGGAAAGCCATCAAATTACAAACAAGCTCTACCTGTGATTCAATGAATGTTGTGTACCTTTTGAAATGCCCATGTGGCTTGCCATATGTGGGAAAGACTGAGAGAAAAATAAAAGTGCGTATTACCGAACACAAGAGCACCATCAGGAACAAATCCCTGAAATCACCACTCGCTGCACACTTTACCTCTCATCAGCATAACGTCAGTCACCTGAGGTTCCTTGTTTTGGAGACTGTTCCTGTGAGACAGGGTATTGACAATAGAAAGAGACTTCTACATCGCAAAATTGTTTGAATAAAGAGACTCGACGCCTGCCAACCAAAAGGTTTAAATGACCGGATGGAATATAGTTGTTTTCTTTAATGTGCCTGAACTCTTATTCTGTTTATTGTTTCCTCAATCATCCCGTACACCTTGATGTTATAGTTTTTCCTCCAACCACTTTCTTCCACCATGGTACTCAGATCATTCTTACATCTCACACTCCAACCTGTTCTTTCAATTTTTTTTCCTTTCTCCACACTGTATCCATCTTTATATGTTTACACCATGTTAGTTAGCTTTTTCTTACTTCACCCACTTTTACATTTGTTCTTACTGTATGTCTTTCACTTATTGTTCACCTGTGTTTACCTTCATTTGTTATATAAGCTTGCATACTCTTTTTCTGCCTTTTATCCTCACGTGGTCTTTTCTTATTGAAAACTTTATTGTTCATCTGCACCCAGATACTCCAAGATGGCCGCAGCACCAAAGTCCTCTTTCTTTTACATTGTCACCACAGCTTATCGACCCACGGTTACCGTAATCCACTATTCATCGTTCTCTCCAGTTTCTTTAGCCCTTCGCCCGCATCACATTATCCAATTTTGTACTCCCACTCGGGATTTGTTTACATAATTTTGTGAAGCCGGCACAATGTTCCTTTCCGACAACAGCAGTCCGTTACCGCTGTTTATACCCATGACCATGACACGCCCCTATATCTCACACACACCCTTGAGACAACAGTAAACACCCGAGCCTCGTTCGCGGTCACCACTTCGTGAAGTTATCAGTTCCCCGGTAAGAGTTATTTTTCACATCCCTTTCACTATCCTTTCTGCATGCTACATAGTCACCGGTTTTGTTACTGTCTGACCATTCCAATCTTGACCATAACGCGCACTCCGGAATTTGTTTACACGGCCTGTCTGTTAACCAGTGCACGCCTGCACCCCTCACATCATTGATTTTTGCACGGTTATTTGGAACGTTACATATGATTCGCTCCCTTTCACCTTTTCACACCGAACCCACATTATTCACCCACGCAATCTACTCACCATGGCATGTGTTCATACCCCCCTGTTACGTTTTCTGTTGGCTTGACTCATTTTGTTCTTGCTAGTGAGGCTGGGTCCGCCTATCTGAATGTACATATTTCTTTTTTTGTTTCTAGATTGTGTAAATGTCCCCTGATGAAGGGCTTTAGTCTTTTTAGTCTTTAGTCCCGAAATGCATTGGTATAAAAACATTACAGTTGGAAGAATCAGTACTTGTTTCTAAAAACAGACCTACAAGAATGGATTATGTCCAGATGACATGAATCTGGTATTCAACTGAATAAACCATTTGTTGTACTCTAAGAGAATCCTTGTTTTCATGATACAAACAAGCAACAACCAACCTATTACCTTTGAGACGCTGTCTCACCCAGGCGTGCCACCAAGGTCTCAGTGTCGTTTGGTTCGACACTCATCCCAGTTTTGTATAAATTCCGGTCCCTAAGGCCAGGAGGGACCAGTCCAGTGGCACCCAGAAGTTCAATACTCGATTAATTTGATCGACATTACATATAAACTTTCACCGGAACCAGGTGTGCCGCACACTATCTGGATTGATCTCAAACCGTATCATTATTCAGCAACATGCATCCTAACTCCGTGCCTCCACAGAAATCGTTAGATGAACTGCCAAATGAAACTGGTTCATCTAGTCAAATCTAACCAATTAATTATCAGATTCAACTCAACCTAAAAAAAATACCTCCTTGTGGCTAGGAAGACACAGAGACACATTTTCTACCAGCAGCAATGCCCAAATTCAACAACCATTGATAACAAGCATTTACAATGCAATAGGTCTCGCATTTACGAGAGTTTGTGCTATTGGCATTGTAAATGATATTGCTAGTAGCTTAAACTCTCGCAAATGCGGGCCCAATTGCATTTAAAATGCAGGTTTCGGAAAAGGCCCCCATACCGAGCTTTCACGTTAATGTCAGCTACGCCACTTTCTTTAGATGAGCCACGTACCGTAACGTCAGGGCACAAGTATTTGAGGTGTATTGTCAATTCATTTAAGCCTGGTATCATTTGCAGAGCCATGGAGAGGACTCCTTGCTGTTTAATGTTCGCACTTAAAACAAGCAAACTGTGGGCAGACGGGGTTGGCAGACACAGGGATCCAAGAATGGACCTGCTCTGCACGTAAGACAGCGATGCAGGCAGCGTAGGTTCATTTGATGGAAAACACGGACTAATATGCGACACCCTCTTGTCTGCGCTATATAACACTACTACATGTAAATAAATAAAAGGCGAGCATGTCCAGCAGGTGAAATGCTTCTTACTGCACACAAGCACTGGATAAAAACACAAATAATCTATAAAGGTGCCATCAGAACTGCAACAAATGGGGGTGTAAAGCAGAATGTATCATGTGCTGTGAGCGGCTTCATGCAATAGAGCGCTGCTAGCATAGCGCCGTGAGGCTATTTAGTGCACAGTGCACTTTTATAAGCCATTGTGGTTTAAGCCACTGCCCTGTGCCCTCTGCCTTTCCTCCGCCCCAAGGAGATGGAATGGGGCAATTAAAGGCTATTAAAGGGCTGTAAGTAAAAGCTTAAAAACAGAACACAGCAAAGCTGTGAAAAGCATTCCAGTCCGAGCACCGCAGGTCACCGTGAGGTGGGTCCGGAAGGCCTGATTTTATCCGAGCAGGATTATAGCAACTGGCGCCTGAGCTCACAGAACTCGAGGGCAGGAGGGGTCTCGACAAAGCAGGGAGCAGGGCTGGGGAGGCAGACAAACCAGTATGACTGACTGCGCCCCAGCCCTACAAACGCTACTCTGTTGACTCCATCTCCCCACCTGGCCACTCTGCCGCTTCTTAATCCCCCCGCAGAAGATGCCCACCCACCTTTAACCATCAGCAGGGTACGGAAACAGTTTTTATTTATGAAGAAGAAAAGCTTCTCAGAAATGTATGGGCATAAGATAGCTTGTATAGATAATGTGCCTGCGCCAGAAAGGTGCTCTGAGATCTGCCCCGGCTCCAAGCACCAAATAACAAATAGTGTGCATGGGCGCTCATGTTTAACACGGAACTCAGGGGCAGGAGGGGTCTTGACAGAGCAGGGAGCAGGGCTGGGGGGATGGGAGGGGTGCAGAGAAAACAGTACGACTCACTGCGCCCCAGCCCTAAAAGCGCTACTCTGCTGACTCCATCTGTAATAAAACATGTGGTTGTGATTGTCCCGGCACCTTAGAAACTGAAAGCAGTAGGGGGGTGGTGTGTTTGTGCATATGGGGGGCGTGCGGGTGGCAGGAGACATGGGCACAGAGTTGTGAGTCTCTGAACTGTGCTGGGGCTTCCTTTGAGTTAAAAGGGGTCTGCACAGTCTCCGGTGGCACAACCTCGAGGTGAAAGCAGCCTCTTTCTCTTGGAGGCTGCACGTCATGAACATCACAGCCTCGACCCGCTCTTCAGATGCGAGTTTTGGAGGGCGCGCCTTGCTATTAATTATCGCCGTGTCTGGGCACACGCAGGAGAACGAGCGCCAGGGAAGACGGCACAAGAAAGGAGCCAGAGTGATTTGAGGAAAATTAAATTTTGCCTGACCAAGATGCCCCCTACGTGTACCCTATGTTACATGTGTGTTACATATATGTGCATGTCACCCATGCTTATTTTCCCTTAAGTGGCCTGAACAAAGAGGCCTCTGCAATCACGTCCTGCTTTAGGATGCCAGAAATCAAGTCTCCCATGCAAGAAATATTAAGCTAACATGAAGGCCCATGTATTTACATTGTGCACTTTTAAATAAATCACGATGAAACCTTTTTTGTGGTTCAGCTGAGCCACTTTCTGAAATAAAGGTTTTTCATGACTCCTGACACACTGAAAGCTGCAATTACGTATCTCTGACCTCGCATGCTACTAGCTCAGCCGAAAGAAATCCAGCAAGGGCTGCCAAGACAGTATATTTTGTTTAACAGTTATCTGCATGCCCGGTGAAAAAGGTAAACAGAACCCGTCTGCTGAGATAGGGCCCAGCTTTTCTGTCTCTGGTTAAATGAAATTACAGTACTTGCATCTGTAAAAAGCTCACAGCCCCCATGCAATGAACGAAGAAATATATGCTTTTTCTGATTCCTAGTGACGAGCAACTTTTGCTTCAGATAATACATCCCCTGACTTAAGATATCAGTTAGTACCAGATGTGCTGGTCGCCTTGACACTAAAGATCTCTCTACTAGACTGAAAGTCAGCTCTCCTCCCAGTTACACGTCAATTGCACGTCATGACCAAGTTGCACACAAGTAGGGCAAAGTTCCAGCTGGTCATGCAAACTCCTCCTCTGTGTACCACCCACCTATGACACCTACCTATCACCTACCTATGACTCATAAAATGTACACCCACATGTACGCCCACATGCTCTTATCTGTTTCTTTCTCTGCTCTGCGTTCCTTCCTACGCCCTATGTACAAGACAAAATGTATATATGTTGTTCATTTGTTATTAAATGTTAGAAGACCCTTCCTGAACCTCAGTGGTGATGGAACAGATTCTCCCTTAACTCGAGTTATTGGAATAAAGCCCTTTTAACTTGGACACCACGGACTCTCTGCCTCTCATTTGATACATGCTATTTGTTAATGCCTAGAAATTATGCCAGGGTAATTATTTTATTTACCACAGATTTATGACTGCAGGGGGAGCTGCAGCAACAGGCGAGTCTCCAGTTACAGACGCAGACTACAGCGTGAGAAACAGATGGCACACTGCACTTCCATTAAAAGAAGTGCAAGCAGAGCAGAGGTAAACTGTACTTAGGCGCCGCTGCTTCGGGACTACACGGAACTAACTCTACGATCAACAGCCAACATAAAGCACGAAAACAGCAATGGCCCAAGTAAACCAATCACAAGCGGAAAAACAAATTAAAGGAAGTTTCAGACAACATACAGATTAATTTGAGGGAAAATACGTCTCCATTCAACAATATGCAGACATACACATCTGCTTGAAAACTTTAGCAATCAGTAATATACTGGTCAATCACTCTTGCTTATTAAAACTCCAGGCAGCATCCTGAAAATTAACAAAAATCTGTGTTCCTGCTTGCCCAACCTTGTCATAAATCAAATGTGCCCCCTCACTCCTCATCAAACTATGTAGAAAAGTGCTCCACTGCCATTTTTAGGTGTCGCCTAGCTATTGCGTAAGCGATGCTATGCAAGATATTTAGTAAGGGGCATTTGAAAGTGCTCCCAAAGGCTGCAGGCGGATCGGGTACAGTGCATGTGCGCGCGCACCATTTGTCAGCCTGTGTGATCACTTTTGCGTATGCTTTGATGTTCTCAGTGAGCCGCGCGGCCACTGAGAACATCAAAGCAGACGCAAAAGTGATCACACACACCCTGTACTGCTTCCTTCCCAAGTGTTGCTTCCACTACTTGCTTACAAAAAAAAATTACAAAGAAAAAATAGGACATAAAAGAAAGGGGGAAAGGGATTATGATAAAAATAAAAAAAAAATGTAAAAAAGAAAACGAAAAAAGGGGGAAAAAAAGGGGCAAGATTATGAAAAAAAGTAACACAAAAAATCATCTTATTCATCAGGTTCATTTAGGTCTATTTACCTGAATAGTTAGCGGGTGCACTTTTCTGTAGGGGATAAACCGGTGGGGCACTATCTACTGGGACTATGTTCCGGTTAGATAATGCAAGGGTTCTTCACGGGGGGGGCTCTCACCTGCGGGTGAGTGCACAGGGGTGGAAAAAACATAAAATGTCCTCAATAACCGGTTTGGAAATCTTTGGAATAGCTATTCTTGGTTTACACATTTCACATATCTTACATATCTTACCTATATCTGTTGGGCACAAAAAGTTAATAGTTTTACAAACGTTTCTTTTCTATGTTATATTAAGTGAATTGTCCTATCAAGTAAGGGATGAGTAGTATAAGCTTCCTTTCCTGGAACATCAGTGGCCTGCGCACAAAGCCTCGTGCAAATAGAATTCTACAATATCTGAAAGAATCAGCAGTGCAGGTCATGGTATTGCAGGAAACCCATCTCACGCATACTGAAATGTCAGACATAATTAAAAAGAATAGATGGATTGATTTTATGGTCACTACCACACAAACATCCCATACGAGAGGGGTTGCAATCATTTTTAAAAAGGGAGCCAAAGCCAAATTAATATCAAAGGTTGTGGATTCTTCAGGCAAGTGGGCTATTGCGACAGTCCTTATTGCGGGGGTATCAATTACAATAGTTGGCTATTATGGCCCAAATCAGGATGACCCCACGATACTGGAAACAATTTTTTTGAAGTTATTATCAATACCAGGACCCATTATCTTAGCCGGTGATTTTAATATTGTTTTGGACCCCATCCTGGATAAGTCTCCTAACAATCGTTCCAGGGTTTTGTCTAAAACCAGATCCTTTCTGGTAGAAGCCATGAGACAGCAAGGGTTCGTCGACGTCTGGCGACAAAGATCAGGACACCAACAGGGGGTTTCCTATAGAAATTATAAGTATCACCATAAGTCTAGGATAGACTACATTTTAATTACCCAAAGACTGGTCGATTCAGTTAGAGCAATAGAATATCTTCGGTCACACCTTTCAGATCATTCTGCGGTTAAATTGGTGATGGATTTGCGCAGTAAAAAAATCTCGACGGTTTGGTCCTTTGATCGTTCCTTACTTACCAACGAGGAGGACATTTCGTTTTTAAAAACTGAGACACGTAACTTCTTCCTATCGCATGAAGGTACAACATCGGATAAAACTATCTGGGATGCATATAAGGCAACATTGAGAGGATTGATTGTGACTAAAATAGCCTTTCAGAAAAAGATCTACAGCGAAACAATATCTGCTATAGAATCAGATATGGCTGCTATCGAACAGGAAATAGATCTAAGTAATAGATCTTCAAGGTCAATATTAGATACCCTTCATAACAAACTGGCGATACTGAAGGGGACCCTGGCATCGACTCTGAGTTTGAGAATTCAACAGAGGTGGGAAGCCAGCAAGCTGGCCCACTTCGAATATAGTGAAGGTGCAGGTAAATTGCTGGCCTGGAAGACCAAAGTAGACCAGGTCCGGAATAACATTGCAACCATAAAAATATGTACTACTAATCTCTCTTCCGATGATGATATCAGGGAGGCATTTAGGGAATTCTTTCAGGCCATTTATAAAGAAGACAAAGTGATATCGGTTGAGTCTGTTAAGAGCTGGTTGGATAAAATCACCTTACCTTCCCTCACTCTGGAACAATCTCAATATCTGGACAGCCCCATCACTGAGAGTGAGGTGATATCAGCTATTAAGAAATCTAAGAAGGGGAAAGCATCGGGGCCTGACGGCCTTCCGGCTGAGGTATATAAATTCTTAGACTCCGAGATTGCTCCTTTTCTAACAAAGTTGTTTAACCAAATTCTCTTAGAAGGTATGGCTCCTCCAACATCTTGGGATGTTGCTTCTATTACCCTTATTTTAAAACCAGGTAAACCGATGGAAGATTGTGGGTCATACAGGCCAATATCTATTTTCAATGTGGACTATAAAATCTTTGCCACTGTTTTATCATCAAGATTGGCCAATGTCGCACCATCAGTCCTTCATCAAGATCAAAAGGGATTCTTAAAGGGAAGACAACTATATGAGCTGACCTTTGATCTAATTGGTGCCATAGATATAGCAACATCTAATAACCTCCCATTGGCGGCTATGACGCTTGATGCAACCAAGGCCTTCGACAGGGTGAATTGGGTTTACCTGTCGGAGGCCCTGGCCAAGTTTGGTGTGGGGGGTGGGTTTCGTAGGGTGATTAGTCTTTTGTACAGCAATCCCTCGGCATCTCTCCTCGTTAATGGAGAATTATCAAGTTCTTTTTCTATCTCAAGGGGAACCCGACAGGGCTGTCCACTCTCCCCCTTACTTTTTGATTTTTACATCGAACCTTTCGCACAATGTCTAAGGGAGGAGCCCGCCATTAAACCTTTTCAGTATCAAGGTTGGATGAGGAAGGTGGCTCTATATGCCGACGATGTACTTATTTTGACATCAGAGGCCGTAACGGCTCTCCCTGCCATAGTGAAGCTGGCTAGCGCCTTTGGACTAGTGTCGGGGTATGAGATAAACGCAACTAAAACCGAAATACTTATCTGGAATGATGAGAATCCACCTATAGAATTTCATCCCAGCACCTCTATGCGTTACCTAGGCTTAACAATTGTAAACGACATAAATAAAATAGTCCAAATTAATCTATCCAAAGTGCTTAAAGACTGTCGTAAGCTCCTTCACTCTTGGTTGCATCTCCCCCTCTCATTAATAGGTAGGGTTAACCTTATTAAAATGTCTATTCTTCCAAAGATCTCTTTCTTATTTAATACAATTCCCTTATATTTTGATCAAAATTTTTTAGCTAAATTTCAATCAAACGTCTCTTCTTTTATTTGGCACAACCATCTCCCACGTATTGCCTGGAAAAAAATAAGACGGCGACGTGAAAAGGGAGGGCTGGCGGCCCCAGATTTAAAAATGTATGCTTGGGCCTTTCAATTATCACATTCAAGGATGTTGTTAAAGAAGCCCGACTCCTTGGGGGTGGGAATGATGTATGCAGCAATGATGGAGGGGGAAAATATCAATCACTCTAGTTTTCTTTTTAAGTTTGGAAATCCTAAGTTTTAAAAAAAAATTAAACTGAAGATCCTACAGGGCTTTGCTCGAACATGGGCAGATATCATGAAAGCTATAAAAGTAAATTACTTTTGTGAAAAAACACCATTGTGGGATCTACCCGAAAGCCCGGTTTGGCTTGATGACACCCTGGCCAGTCCCTTTGAGGGAGGCGGGCATGGAGGTTTGGGGGGACCTTTTTTATGAGGGAGATTTATTCTCATGGGAATATTTACAAGCCAAGATTGGTCCTAACCTTTCACGCTTCAAATATATCCAGATTTATAGTTGGACAGCAGCCTATAAAACGTCCCCTGCTAATAAAAATAAGTTCAAACTGGGTGGTCATAGCCCCTTTATCTCCGATCTACTAACTAGAGGGCCAGAAAAGAAAGAAATATCTAGATGGTACAACTCTATAATGGATGAGGTAGATGGAGACTTCGTTTTACCAGAGTCAGTATGGGGTTCTGTTCTGGGGGATGTGAACTTACAAACACTTTGGAAATCTTCTTTCCAGCTTTTGTGGAGCATCGTTAAGCCATCATGGCTTCGCAGAAATCATGTCTTTACCCTTTATAGAGCATATTACTCCCCCTCTAGGCTTTCTAAATTTACAGGAGGTCAGACAGTGTCTTGTGCTAAATGCGGTCAAGTCGCTGCTACAGATGCACATATGTTCTGGGAATGCCCGATACTAACAACCTTTTGGCAGAATATCAGTAACTGCCTCACTGAGTCTTTAGGAAATCTTGTCAAAATGGATCTGTCCTTGATCATCTTTGGAGTGTTGGAAGGAGTACTACATCTACCTAAATGTTTAGTTTTTTATTCCATCCTGCTCGCAAGAAGAGAGATCTGCAGGAAGTGGAAGGACCCGTCACCTCCTACCTTTAGAGACTGGCAAGACTCTGTACTGCGGACATCAGTCATTGATTTGGCTAGATCTGGAAATCGCAGAAAAAGGGCATTTTGGCATCTGATAAAGTGGTCTCAGTGATATATTCGGGTTTTTTTTTTTTTTTCCCCCCCCCCGAGTCCAATGATTGATATCCTAAGGTGCTCTTTGTTTTTAGCACCATTGGAACAGCTGTTATCCGGTTTAAGTCCGGCCCCCTATATGGCTGCCAAACTACTCCGTGATCTGCTGTGGGATGGCAGAGTAGGATTTAGTGCCTCCTGGGAGTTCGATGGAAGACTGTGGGATAGATGGCCTTCAAGATATGTGTCCCTACCAGTTCTCAACGGAGTCAGTCATTCTCCGTTGATTCCTATATGGCACTGGTCCAATTGGAGGTTATGAGGACAAAAAAAAAAAAAAAAAAGCGGCCGCTTTGATGTTCTAATTCTCACGTGCAACTGCCACAAATCCAAACTATTGACCGAACACCTCTATGCCATCACTGCTTAGGTGTCCACCTCCCTCAGGAAGAATCACTGCCACGTTATTTCCCCCTCACCTCTGCCTCCTCTCCCCTGCAAACCCCCCCGTGTTTCACATGTTCCCACCTGCCTCTTCCCTCAGCGCTTCCTCGCCCTCCCGTTGCAGCCCGCTCTGGCGCATCTCGGTCTTTCTCTCACCTCTAATTACATTTCCCTCCCTTTCCAAAATCGCTCTGCGTCGTTTTCCTTGGCCTGTCGTCCCTTCTTGTTTGTGTTTCCATTTCCACATGACAGCGCCTCTTTTATCCCTCCCCTCCATCTTGTGTGTCTATGTATCCCCCCCTCTCCACGGCTCTGCACCTCTGTGGTCTCCTTCCCGGCTCCTCTCCCCTGCTCTCCACATATTTCCCTCTGATGCTCACACGGGCCCTCGCCTCCATCACTTCCCAGAGTGGCTGACCGGGCAGAGAATCCACCCTGTAAAAGATGCGCAGCTGTTTTATTCCCGGAACCATCCCTCGCTTGAAAACAGCTGTTCCTGTCAGTCAAAAAGAGGGGTCTACCTCTGGCATTTACAGCAAACATCTGTAGCACAGAGTGGACTGGTAACAGAACCGTGCAGAGCGTGGACCGAACACACAATGCGCCTAGAGGCATTTTGGTACCCACCATCTGCGCTATATACCCACACATTAATGTATCCATCTAACTTGTCAACTGAAAATATTTCTGGAATATATTTGCTTCTTATAATAACAGATGCATACGTGATTTGGCTTGAGAGGTCTCGCCTTTCTCTCTCTCCAGCGTTACTTCATTCATCCATTCAAATAAGTGACATCTGTTTTTAGAGTGTCTTGTGACTCGTTGTTTGTCTTGTCTGACTCTCCTCATGTGACTGCCGCTTTATGAGTCTCTCCAAGCAGCGAAAGTACCACTCCTCGCCCTACCTAAAGACTCTTCCATGCTGCTGGCATGCCTGTGTGTTCCTCTGCACCTCTCACTGCTGACTGCAATCCTTGCTGCTCCACCCTTGACTGCTTGCACTGTACAATGTGCTGAGGAGGTGCCCCCCCCGCACACCCATGTGCCCCACTTCAATTCTGACACCTTCGAACTGTCTTTGGTTTTCAGCAAACTGCACTTTGTATACTGGGCCTTGTAGTTTTTCTCACTGAGCGTATACGCTTACAACTTCCTGTAGAGAGGAGTTTGCTGTTTTCGGGAACGTTCATCTGTAATCCTAACTACCTGTAGGCACGCCACATTTGATGCACAGAGTGGAATGGAGGCGCAGCAGAGATTTCATGATTTGCCGAGGATCACGCGGATTGGACGAGTGTAGAAGCTGAGACCTCTGACCCTTTTCGTAGAGAACTGGGATGGCCCCAATGATGAAGCATGTCACCGTGGGGAAACCCCGGTGAGTGAGGGGACACTAGAAAGAAAATGTTCTTTCTTTTTTTGGTCAGTACTGATTCATTTAGATCAGGGGCCATTACACGAGCTAGGTCTCTGAACCCAATATTTTTGGGTCCTACTGTTTTTGAACACGTTCTTGGAGGTCGACCTAGTCTCTTGTTCCTCCTTCTCTCCCCCCTTTTTTCTGACTAAATGATTCCAAAAGTATCAGACCGAGATGTTTGCAGGCAACACCACCAACTCAGCCCCACCTCGGCACCAGCTCAGCCCCACCTCAGCACAAACCCAACGCAGCCCAACTTCAGCATCCGCGCAACATCGCCTCTGCATCAGTGCATCACCTCAGCCAGCACCAGCTCAGCACCACCTCCGCATGACTTAGCACAGCATCACTCAGCGCCACCACAGCATCACTTGTACCACCTCACCACAGCACCTCTGCATCAGCACAGCACCACCTCTGCATCAGCACAGCACCACCTCTGCATCAGCACCACCTCTGCATCAGCACACCACCGCCTCGGCATCAGCACAGCACCACCTCGGCATCAGCACAACACCACCTCATCAGTGCACCATCACCAGCTCAGCCCCACCTCAGTAGCAAATCTGCACTAATGCAGCACCCCCGCAGCATGACTCGGCACCTCAGCATCACCTGAACATCACCTCTGCACCAGCACACCACCACCGTAGCACCACCTCAGCATCACTGAGCACCACCTCATTCTGCCCTATGAATCTGGTATCTGTTCATTCTCCCCTAGTGTCCCTCCGCTGCTCGTGCTGTAATTCTGGTACTATTTCCCAACCTACACTCTTCCTTTGTTTACGCCCCTCCCCCCTCAATAACCAAACAAGCTATAACAAACGAGCATTAGAATACGCAGGGAAAAGTTGCCAGCATTGCAAGAACTACAAAACTAGAACACAATAGGGTTGTTCAGCTATACATCATGTCTACTAGGTTATATATAAGGAGACAAAAACACTTTTTTATTATAACTTTTCAACATGCTGCACAGCAGCCACATAGCTCTACAATATAGCTTAATTCATTGGCAAAACCAACACCTCTGGCTAAACACTTATGAAGTCCCAAAGGCGAGACCTATTGGCTATGCCAATGCTTCTTCTAAGTGGTTTCCAAACAATTCCTCTGTAATTATTGAAGGATGATCCATCACATCTAGGGTCAGTTACTGTTGCATCCTGCACTCCTGCCTTCTTTAATACTGTGTCTGACTCCCTCTCCTAAGAGGGACCCTAATAGACTCTTTATATCATCTATTGAAAGAGTACTCCCTGCAGTATGTTTTTCAAGAACTGCTATCCACTTCCCAGCCCCTTCGACGATGGGTGGTAATTGTCAGTTAAGTTTTTTTTGTGCATATGGGACCATGGTACATAAAGTCGTACTCCCCGTCCTTTATATACTAGGTGCATTTGGGACAGCGGTGTGTCAACTATGCCTTCAGGATGCAGTGAATTCTATTTTCTGGCGTATTTATGCTATACTTGCAGACTCTTCTGCATATAGGGATAGTCCCAGTCTTGATTTCCCGTATGCCCTGAAAAATGCACGTCTCCGCAGTTACCATGACTCTGAGTTCGAAGGAACCTTCTTGTGGCCATGGTGTCATTTTCTTCCCCAGCCACTATCTCACTTGGAGTGAGTCGTTTTGTTTCTGGCAGTCTGCGGCGCACTGGATACTGACCCAAAGTGTCCCTTTGTAAAGTCACAGTTCCTCCCATGTCAAATTTTCCTGTGTAGGGCCGACCATGATATCCGTCATACTGTAAATTGTCTACCTCAGTTCTTCTGTTCTTTTTTTTTTTCTTTTTTTTTTTCCCCCCAGTGTGGTCTGTTCCTTTCAAATCTTTGTCATTTTCACCTCCTTCCAACTTTGAAATGTGACTCCTTTGTTGTTCTATTATAACTTGAATCCTTTCAAGGCGCTTCTTTGCACTAGTAAAGATGTCCCGTGTTCGTTTTTACTATCCTCTAGTTCAATTTGCCTTTTGCGGAGGTTGGTCTCCAAGACTGCGGCATGGTGCTGCTGCCCACCGCCTTACCATTATAGTGCCTCTTTTTCTCCCCATCACTCCGTATGGGTACTGGGTCAGTCACACTTTCCCTTTACCCGTTCTTCTGTCCATGTCTGACCAGGTTTTCTCGGGACGCCTGCTACTATTTGTGCAGAGGCTGAGATAAGTGAAACTTTGTCTTCCCTGTCTCTTAATTTCTTATTACTGTCATTGTCATTATTCTCTATCTTTCTTTCTGTTCACGGGTCTTATTGTCCATGATGAAAGTGAATCATGTGTTCACCTGTCCCACATTTAGTTCCAATACCTTCCTGTAGGTCTCTAGGGGTACATGTGTTCCGAGGTTGGGGGCACATTTGGACTGAGTGTAAAGACTCTTCTGGGAACCCAAAGGGTGTGGTGAATACACAGTTGCAGAAATCGACTGCAGTCATGTGTTCTTCATACAATTGTACCATATACATAGCTTTTAGTTCAAGGACCTGTAGCTCCCTACCTTGTGTCCAGTTTGGCAGGGCTGTGGGGGTAATTGTTACATAGATCCCCCCCCCCCCCACAATCAGCTCATCATTCTTTTTGCAGAAGACCTGTCATAGGGCTACGGTAGTCCTCCTTTTTAGATCGAGGCTAGCGGCAGCGCGCATGCGCTGCTCGAGCTGCATAACTGCTGTAGTAGAGTATGGGAGAGAAGCTGCGCCCACTCTCCTCCCATATTTTTCATTGGCTCGTGTGTCATTGTCTTTCGTAAATGCTGCCTTCGGATTCGTTATTAGGCGTGTTAGTCCCTCCTTAGTACTGCCTTGTCTTCATTTGTACCCTCCCAATGCGACTGACCCTTTAACTTCGGTTGTTATACGGGACATGTTAGTTAGTCTGTAAACACTATTTACTTTATTCAGTTTCTCTTACTGCAGGTCGGACATGTGCTGCTTCAGCTGAAACAGCTTGTGTTTTTTTAAGCAGCATGGCCGCCCCCGTAACAGTGGCGCCTGCTTTCAGTCACTTAAATAAAGCATTATCTTGTCTGTTTCAAAACCCCCTGCCAAGTAAAATGGATTTAGAAATGATCAGCAAATGTATTCATGTAAATTCTAGGTCGTGCATAATCCGGTGCTAATGGGCTGAAGCACACCTGTTACATGTCTTCTGTACTAAAGCCACAGGTTTTATTCAAAAGCCTGTTTTAATAACGCCACCACCACCATCAATACCACCACGAATACTACCCCCACCAATCCAATATCACCACCACCAATTCAATACCACCACCACCAATCCAATACCACCACCACCACCAATCCAATACCACCACTGATGCCATCACTAAGACCACTCTCACCACCACAAATACCAACACCACCAATACCACCACCACTGATACCAGAACCACCAATAAATTTACATGACAACTGGATAGAAGTAAGACTTCCTTGATAAAAGAGTAATAAAGTCGAAAATCCAAAGGAATGTGGCTCGCCTGTGAAAGACACAGAAAAAAAACGTGTGGAATAGAAGTCCTCTCAAAGGCCTGTCCGTGTAAGAAAGCATGCAACCATAAGCTCACACATGGTGGACAATGAGATATTAAGATTGCATGAAGGTGTCCATGTCCAAGAATTCGCACAGTGCCTGTGATATAACACCTATATTTGTGAGAGGAGCCTAAGAACCAAATTACAATGTGTGATTATCAAAACCGAAAACCTAGGTTTTTTCCCTGTGATACCGCAAACCATAGTATGTTCTATGTGAAGCAATAGAATACCTGTTAAACCATAACTCCGTACAGTACTAAGTTGCAAGTGTGAAGGAGCCAAAGTCTGCGGACAAACAACCACTACAGTCGTCAAAGAAGGGACCGTTCTGCCAATCATAGTTATAAACTGTCTTGGGCATGACCAACTTTGGTATGCTCAAGAGTACATGACAAAATAGGTGTGATGTCAAGTGTCCATTAAAGAATGTCCAAGCTAGTGTCCATTAAAGAATGTCCAAGCTATCAGAAATAGACCATTCAAAACAGACCCTCACCCATAGTATTAAAAGATATTTTGACACATCAGTCGTAAGTACTCAATCTGATTTTTAAAAATTAAAGATTGAGAATAAACTTTCCGCCACCCCAATATCTGGCGAATATTTGGAAGTTCCAGTTCCTGTCACTAGGAACCTTAAGACGTGTTGCGTCTGGAATAAATTAATGCAAGGTCCAGGTGAGCATAGTACAAATATTATGTGAACACTATATTGCATAGTATATATAATCTATAAATGCCGAGGCGGTCCTACCTTGAGCATGGTAATGCTGAATACTTGAAAATTTAGCAGTCTAGACAGGAGGCCATGAAAAGCCTACAAATAGTCATACGAAAATTAAAACCAACCGTTTTCCCTCTCACTGCTAAAGTCACTATATGCTATGGTGCCAACAACAAAATACAAAGGCAGTCTTACTAAAACGTAGTGTCCTTCCCAAAGTACAGTCAGGAGTGCACGCCGAGACCAGCATGTGGTTAAATAGCACCTGGGAAATCCGCAGGCATTGGCATAAAAAGAGAACTACTGTGTAGCCAGTATTGTAGTTTTGTGGTCTCTGTCAGTCAAGTAAACATATGCTACTGGTATTCATGGCTGTTATAACACTACGTCCTGAATAGCAGCATGCCGCTTAAGTTATCTCATGAGGGGAGCTGAAAGTGGAGTGAAATGTCTCCATTAATCGTCACCATATCTATCAAGTTATGAAATAGCGCTAGTGACCACAAAACTGTATATTGTCTGTCCTGTAACTGTCTCACAGGACACAGTCTTACAATGAGAGCAAAGACTCGGAAGAGTGTATTAACCTAGGGTCCTCACGATACCTAAGAGTGAGTGTCGGGACACTGTCACACCGATAGTTATTGTGATGATATATTCAGTTTTGTGACACCATGCTCAGGTTGCAAAGAGTGTATGGTAGACAACATAGTTATCCAGGTGAGATGAGGATAACGAGAAGGTTACGTGTTCTGTTGCCCATAGAATGACACCCTACTGTAAAGCGCGAAATACCATATCCACGTTGTCATGATACTCCAAGATGCAAATTACCCAATACCAAGATCTTATAAATTAGAATACAATATACTAGTATACACATGACTAAAATATGCAGATACTTACTCATTATAACAACCCATCCATCAGAAACGCATGTAAATCTTTGTCCATATTCAAATACATGCCAACTGATCTGAATGATCCATCTGCTCTCTAGCTGCCTAAGTGCTAACGTTCTGTTACCCCCCTCAGGGCCTGTAACCTATAGTATCTATGCCACGAAACGTAATGTTGTTTGTGGTCTGTGTTGTAGTGCAAGTGATAGCTAACATCGTTCCTGATTGCCCTAAAGTGCTCTTGTTTGTTCCTTCAGGGGTATGACAGGGCTTCCAATATAAATACAACCACATTCACATATGATGCAATATAAAAACGTATCTGGTGTTGCAGTTCATACATTTTGTGATTCTGTGCTATCTGTTAGTGTTATTGGAACGGCACAGTCTCTTCTTTTGCGAATTGACAGACACTGCACAGCCTGCATTTGTGGAAACATTTAGTGGTAAAGGCAACCAAGTACTCTGTGTGGGAGGTTTCAGATAATTGTGACACAATGACTCTTACTATCCTCCCTCTACCAAGTGTAAGACTAGGTTTGGCAGAGATCACTCCTTTCAGGGTGTTGTTCATTTGTAGGAAGTGCTAGTGTCTATTGAGGATTTTGTAGCTATATATGTTTTGCAAATTGTCCGAAAGGGCTACTTGTTCCCTGTCATGAAAACCCCTCCCTCCATGCCACCATCTCATGACTGGCTGACTGAGGATCATCTATCCCTTCGCCGCAAAGTTGTCATGGCTCTCTTGGCCAAGGGTGACATAGAGAGAGGGTGCCGGTGCCAGAAGTGGGCTGAGGTTGCTGTTTCCACTACTTTTTGGTCCCCAAAAAGGACTTAGGCCTTCATCCTGGAGAAGCGTGGCTCAGTGGTTAGAGGCGGCAGACCCGGAAGCTGAGATCGACCGTGGACCAGGGTTCGATTCCCCGCCTCGGCGGGTCTCGGGCCCAAAAATTCCACGGACTCGACAATTCTCGCTCTGGTGCCTACTCAACTCACGGGGTCACACTCTGCGACTCTGGGCAATAGCTTGCTTAATCTCCACTACGGCCCCTCGCGGCGGGATGCCTGGCTTTCACCTTGTGGACACCCTGCCGGGGTTTCTCACAGGGGAATACCAGGACGGGTTCCCTAAGCAAGCGCCGGGACGCTCACGGGCAGCTGTGCGCTTTACAAGTCCAGCACATTTACATTTACATTTACATTTACATTTACATCCTATCCTAGACCTGTGGGCCCTCCACTACTTCCTCAAGAAGTAGAAATTCAAAATCCTCACGTTCGCTTGGGTCCTGTCTGCCCTGCACCCAAGAGACTGGATGGTAGCGTTGGATTAGCAGAATTCAGAGTTCCACATTCCCGTCCGGCTTGCCCACCAGCTTTACGTGCTGTTCACAGTGGACCATGAGCACTTTCAGTTCATTGTGCTTCCTTTTGGCCTTACCAGCGCCCCTCGGGTGTTCCCCAAGGTCATGGCGGTGGTTGCAGCTCTTCTGTGAAGATCAGGAGTTCTAGTCTTCCCCTATCTTGATGACTGGCTGTTGAAGACAAGTTCCACCGCCGCGCCCCCCCCCCCCCCCCGAGGCTGTCGTCTCCCACATCCAGACTACGGCAAACCACCTGCACTCGCTGTTGTTCACGTTCAACATGCTGAAGTCACACCTGACCCCCCTCTTAAATGCTTCCTTTCTTTGGAGAGTTTCAAGACCCAGTTCAGTTTCAGGCTTATTCTCCCAATGGACGAGTCCAGGAAAATCTGAAAGAAACCGGTTAGTATTAGATTCCTTACCTCGGTCGGTAGGTGTCGTCTGCGGCTCCGCGTCCGTCGTTGGCGCCGGGATGACGTCGCCAGAGTACTTAGACGCCGCCCTCGCGCGCTGACGTCCGTTCTTTTTTTTTTTCTGCGCCAATCCGGAAAAAGTTGTACCCTAGTAAATTTTTGACTAACTTTTTCGATCCTTTTTGATCATCTTTCGAAGTCTTATAGACTACGACGGTGCCAGTAGGGATGCCCGGGTTCAAACCCTGCGTCGACTGCACCCGACTGCTGGGACCTGACATCGAAAGCTAGACTGGAGCGGTCCCGCAAGCGACTCGAGCTCCGGCAGTCAGCCCTGCGCTGCTCGAGGTCCCGGTCCGCGAGGAGGTCGAGGGACCGGTCGCGGGGCCGGAGTCACCACAGTTCGGGAGTCGTCATCGGTCTTCGGGCTCGATGTCCTCCGGTAAGAGGCACAAGAAGTCGAAGAGGCGACATCGCTCTTCTGACTCCCCACTGACGCTCGCACTACGTGGCCGGGGGTTCGGGCGACACCGCCCTCGCGGCTCCGCCGGAGCCGCAGGCGTCGCGGCCTGCTCCACACCCGCCGATCCCTGGGCAGAACTCGACGCCAGAGGAGATCAAGGCCTTCCTCGTGGCCATGAGGTCGCTCACTCCTCCGTCGGGTTCCGCGGCGCCTTCGAGCCCAATGGTCCCGACTGGGTCACCACGCGGGCCGGGTGCTTCGGCCCCGGCGCCGTCGGGTGCTTCGCCGACTTCGGTCCCGACACCGCAGGGTCCCGCCAGGTCCGGTTCCGGACCCGGGTCGTCACCGGTCGACCATAGGACCTCGCCGGGGCCTGCCTCCAGGGTGTCACCCCTGACGCCGTCCCTGGTCCTACACTCGATTCGGGTCCGGCGTCGGAGCGGCGCCGCTCGGCGACGATTGGAGATTTCTATTTCTACGACCCGGCCTCATCCTTTGCACCTTAGTACCAGGCGATGGGTGACGAGGGGGATTGGGAGGGGTCCGAGGACCCTCTGGCACGTGAGTGCCAGTTCTCTCAGGACTGGACAGGTGAGCTTAGAGAGACCAGTGGTCTGGACACTTCGCCCGACACTGGTTTTGTCTCCCCTCCTACCGTGGCTACGGAGGAGGGGGTGCCTATAGTGTGGTGCTGTCGCGGGCTGCCAAGGCCTTGGGCCTTGAGCTACCCGTCGCGGCTGTGAGGACTAACCTCCTTACTGAGGTCCTTAAGCCGCAGGCAAGCTCGGCCTAGCCTCTGCTGCTGTTTAATGAGGCCTTGTTAGACGTTCTTCTGGGCACTTGGTCCAAGCCCGCTACAGGTCCGCCTGTAGACAGGAACGTGGCCAGGCGCCACCGCCTGGCTCCAGGCGACCCTTGCTTCCTGTCCACCCACCCCACTCCCGAGAGTCTGGTCATCCAGGCCTCTAACTCCCAGACCGCATTCCCGGAGGCTCCCCCCGATCGGGAATCCAAGAGGTATGAGCAATACGGAAAGAAGGTATTCTCCTCCCTTAGTTTGGGATTGCGGTCAGTCAACACCGCATGCCTCTTGGGCCGTTACACCCACTCTCTGTGGGACACGGTCGCGGACGTGCTGCCACAATGTCCGGAGGAGGTCCGGACTAAACTCAACCAAGCCCTTGCGGATGGTCGAGATGCAGCGCAGTATTCCATCCGGTGTGGGCTGGATACCACGGACTCACTGGGCAGAGCGATGGCAACAACTGTGGTGATTCGTCGCCACGCCTGGTTGAGGTCCGCCAACTTTTCGGCTGATATCCAAAACACTCTTATGGACATGCCGTTTGATGGCCGTCGCCTCTTTGGCGACAAGGCAGACCATTCGCTTGAGCGCTTTAAGGACTCCAGGGCTACAGCCAAGTCCTTGGGCCTCTCGGCCCCGCGCCAGCAATCTGCTGCCTTTTGTCCCTTTCGTGGCCAAGGAAGGGGCGCCCCCACACGTCCTGCCAGCCACGGGCCGCAGACTACCATCCAGCACGGTGGCGGGCGTGGAAACGGCCGTGGCGGCGGTCGGGGACAACAGCGAGGCCAGTCCACACCTGCCCCTGCAGCATCCGCCTCAAAACCCTCCTAGTCCGTGCTTTCAGGCCCATGTGACGCCAGTGGGGGGCAGGGTCCGCCATCACCACCACCACTTGCGCATTGTCACATCGGACAGGTGGGTGCTGCAAATCGTCCGACGGGGCTACTCCCTCCCCTTCGAGGCGTCCCCTCCAGCCATGCCACCTCAGTACTACCGCGTGTCGTGGGATCACTTGAAACTTCTGCAAGAGGAAGTTACGGCCCTCTTGGCCAAGGGGGCCATCGAGCGTGTTCCTGGGCCAGAAGTAGGGTGTGGTTGTTACTCCCACTACTTTCTGGCACCCAAGAAGGGCAAAGGGGGCCTACCCCCTATCTTGGACCTACGGAACGTCAACGGCTTCCTCCGGAAGGAGAAGTTCAAGATGCTGACTTTGGCTCAGGTCTTAGCTGCCCTAGACCCAGGAGACTGGATGCTAGCGCTGGACTTGCAGGATGCCTATTTCCACATCCCCGTCCTGCCGGCCCACCGGCGTTACCTGCGGTTCACGGTAGGCCACGAGCACTTTCAGTTTACAGTGCTCCCCTTCGGCCTTGCCAGCGCCCAACGGGTGTTCACGAAAGTGATGGCGGTGACGCCGCTCATCTGCGCAGATTAGGGGTTTCAGTCTTCCCCTACCTCGACGACTGGTTGTTGAAGGCGGGCTCGCCCCAGACAGTCGTCAGCCACCTCCAGACTACGGCCGACCTCCTGCACCAGCTGGGGTTCTCCGTCAATGTGCGGAAGTCACACCTGTGTCCCTCTCAGAAGCTCCTCTTCATCGGAGCGGTTCTAGACTCGGTGCAGTTTCGGGTTTATCCTCCCGAACAGCGGGTTCGGGATATACAGGCTCTGATTCCGATCTTTCAGCCTTTATCCCGAGTCTCTGTCAGGTTGACGCTGCGGCTTCTGGGGCAGATGGCCTCCTGCATCCTTCTGGTGCATCACGCCCGGTGGCGGATGCGGGCTCTGCATAGGGACCTGAAGTTTCAATGGGCCCAGCATCAGGGCAACTCGTCCGACCATGTCTTGATCTCGGAGGGCACTGCAAGACAGTTGCAGTGGTGGCTCACGGACCGCGATTGGGTTAGCGGCAGATCACTCTCCCTGCCCCAACCGGAGCATGTAGTTGTGACGGACGCGTCCCTCCAGAGCTGGGGGGGGCCACATGGGAGAGGCGGAGCACAGAGGTCTCGGGCGGAGTCCCGGCTCCACATCAACCTTCTGGAGCTGCTGGCGATCCGGCTTGCACTGAAGGCATTCCTCCCCTCTGTCCGGGGGAGTGTAGTGCAGGTTTTCACGGACAACACCACCGCCATGTGGTACTGCAACAAACAGGGCGGGGTGGGGTCGTGGACCCTCTGCCAGGAGGCTCTGCGCCTCTGGCAGTGGCTGGAACATCAGGGCGTGACCCTGGTGGTTCAACACCTGGCAGGTTCCCTGAACGCCAGGGCGGACAAACTCAGCCGTCGGTGTATGATGGATCACGAATGGCGTCTGAACTCGGACGTGGCGCAAGGCCTCTTTCAGCAATAGGGAGAGCCTTGGTTAGATCTATTCGCCACAGAAGAGAACGTGCAATGTCATCAGTTCTGCGCATTTGAATTTCCAAGGTGGCACTCGCTCGGAGACGCTTTTCCTCGTGAGTGGAGCTGCGGTCTGTTGTACGCCTCTCCGCCTATACCACTTCTGCCCAGAGTGCTGAAGAAGATCAGGCGCGACCAGGCCCAAGTTATCCTTGTGGCTCCGGACTGGGCACGAAGATATTAGTATCCAGTGCTACTCGGCATGTCTGTCGATCCTCCGATTCGTCTGCCTCTTAAGGAGGACCTTCTGTCGCAGCAGCAGGGGATGGTCCTCCACCCGAACCTGTCCAGTCTCCACCTCCATGCTTGGAGATTGAGCGGCGACAGTTGAGGCCATTTGACTTGCCTTCTGAAGTTTGTAATGTAATTCTGGCAGCCAGGCGTCCCTCCACAAAGTCGGCATACGCCTGCAGGTGGAACAGATTTGTGGCATGGTGCACAGCAAAGGCTGTGGGTCCACTCTCTGCCCCCCTTTCTGAGGTTCTCCTCTTCCTTCTTTCTCTTGCCCAACAGGGCTCTGCTCTGGGCACTATCAAGGGCTACCTTTCTGCCCTTTCCGCCTTCTTGAGGCTACCTGATCAGTCTTCTTTGTTCAAGTCCCCGATTGTTACCAGATTCTTGAAGGGAATCACTCATATGTTCCCCCCTGTTCCTTTCGTGATGCCCCAGTGGGACTTGAACCTGGTTCGAACTTACCTGATGTGCGCTCCTTCTGAGCCGCTTCATGACTGTCATCTCCGTCTTCTTACACTTAAGACTGCTTTCCTGGTTGCCATCACCTCTGCCAGGAGAGTGAGTGAGCTCCAGACTCTTTCCTCTAAACCTCCTTTCCTTTCTGTCCATCCGGACAAGGTTGTGTTGCGGACAAGACCCTCTTTCCTGCCCAAGGTAGTCACAGCCTTCCACATCGGGCAGTCCATCACCTTGCCCACCTTCTTTCCGCTTCCCCATCTCTCGAAAGAGGAAGAGAGGCTCCACCGTCTGGACCCAAAACGTGCGCTCTCATACTATCTGGATCGCACACACCAGTTCCGGGTGGATGACCAACTCTTTGCTGGTTACATGGGCGCTAAGAAGGGACGGGCGGTGTACAAACGGACCATCTCTCAGTGGGTCGTGTTGTGCATCAAGGCATGCTACACTTTGGCTAAGAAGGAACCTCCTGTTGGGCTAAGGGCCCATTCCACTCGGGCCACGGCGGCTACTACTGCCCTGGGCCGGGGAGTCCCCTTGCAGGACATATGTCAGGCAGCTACGTGGGCCTCGCTGCACACGTTTGCAAGACACTACTGACTGGACAGCCAAGTCCGGAGGGATGGCTTATTTGGCCGTTCCGTCCTCCAGGACTTTCTGGTGTGATTATTGGTTCGCAGACCCACCACCGGTGTTGGTATTGCTGGGGTATCTATTCTAAGGTAAGGAATCTAATACTAACCTGTTTCTTTCAGATGCACAAGTTACTTACCTTCGGTAACGATATATCTGTAAGAAACAGTAGTTAGTATTAGTGCTTCAGGCTATGATACAATGTTTCAGCCTTTATCCTGGATTCCTGTGATGCAGACCCTGTGTTGTAGGGAATCATGGCCTCCCGCCGGTATCTCTTGCCCGATGGCATATGCAGGCTCTGCAGTGGAACCTGAAGCTTCAATGGGCATAGCATCAGGATAACCTTTAAGACATGGTTCGGTTCTCGGAGGGAACTATGAAAGATCTGCTGGGGTGGCTCACGAACGACAATTGGGTCAGAGGCAGACCCGTCTCCATTTCACAACCAGATGTATCACTTCTGGTCGGGGTAGCCATCTACGAAAGGTGGATTTCAGAGGTCTGCGGCGGAATCCAGACTCTTTCCACAGTGTGGAGAGCCTTGGTTAGATCTGTTCGCCTCCATCAAGAACACGCAATGTTAGCAGTTTTGCAAATTGTGGTTTATAAGGGGGCTCTCGCATGAGATGCTTTTTGTCTTGAGTGGAACACAGGCCTCCCATACGCCTTGCCATCCGTACCACTCCTGCCCAGAATTCTCAAGAAGATCCAGAACAACTGGGCCCAAGTCATCCTTGTGGCTCCGGATTGGACACGGAGGGGTCTGGTATCCCGAGCTAATAAGTATGGCCATTGATCCTCCAGTCAGGCTGCCCCTTTGGGAGGCTCTTCTGTCACAGTAGCAGGGGAGCGTCCTCCACCCGAACCTGTCCTCTCTCCACCTTCTTGCTTGGAGTTTGAGGAGCACCAGTTGACCGACTTCAACCTTCCTCCAGAAGTTGTAACGCCATCCGTGTCTAGTTATATTGTCTAACAGATAAGGCATTACCGAAAGTAACTTGTTCATGATGGCTTTCTATCGTCTTTTGCTTTCTTCTTGCCTTCCCTTTCACTTTACCCCCCCCACCACCATTTGTCTTCCTAACTATGTTTACATCAGAGATCCTGATGTTTATATTTGAATCAGAGACCAAGTTGTGGTTCTTGTTACACTGATCCTTCTGTTTTTTTTTCTGCTTTTTCTAGGACATTCTTCCCTGGGCAGGAGCATCAAGTCCGTCTGATTTATCAGGGCCAACTGCTTCGAGATGACACACAGACAATGTCTTCTCTGCACCTGACAGATAACTGTGTCCTCCACTGTCACATTTCACAACATGCCACTCCACAGATGCCCGCAGGTGCCCGTGTTGATCAAGTCAATGCTGCTCTTAACATTGGAAGTCTGATGGTGCCTATGTTTGTACTGATGTTGGTGCTGCTGTGGTATTTCCAAATCCAGTACCGACAGTTCTTCACTGCAACGGCCACAGTCTGCCTGACTGGTGTCACCATCCTCTTCAGCTTTATGGCATTCACCATGTATCGCAGATAACATGAATTCATGTGTGTGCTGCGAGATGCAGCATTCCTCACCCCTAATCACACCAATTACTGTGCAGATGAAATGCTAAGAGTCTCTGGGCCAAGGCATGGCTCTTTGACAGAGAAGCAGAGGTGGCCAAGAGAATATAGTGCAAGGGACAAGATGGACCACATAAGAATGAAACATCACAGAAAAGAGTCTTCGCTTGATGTCCAGAATGTAAAAGATTGTGCTATGTGAAATGGAGTCAACTTTTGAAAATCAATAGGCAATGGAGATGTGATTAACAATGTAGCTGAATAAAAAGTGAAAGAAGGTTGGAAATTACCAGGCTCCAAGTCTGAAGATCGTTGGCAGAGAAGATTTTTTCCCTATAAAAGGAAGCATGGAGCTCACTGCTGCAAAAGAACGGAGTGTACTGGCTTATTAGGGGGAGTAGACCCCACGTAAGGGTTTTTGGAAAGTGTAGTTTTGGATAGAGGTGTAGGGATAGCAAGGCAAAGATGAAGAGTACCTACTCATTTGGGAGAGATCTGTCTAAGGAGTGATGAGCACAGTACATGCCACCTAAGTAAAGGGCATAGAGATACCAAGAGAGAGGGTACTCCAAAGCTGAAAGAGATAGACTAAAGTCTATCTAGTCCCCAGATGGTGGAGGAAAAGCACAAGTCAGGATTGACGTTTTGAATGGTACAGGTGTAGATTCCATTGGGGTGTGAAAATATTGGCCATTCATCTGTACTGTATGAAACAAAGATGGAGGTCCCTTTCTCTCTGAACAATTGTATGTATTATTTAAGATGGCGCTGGCCTTCTAAAAATGTTGCAATTATCCCTGATCTTGGTAAGCTTTCTATATTTAACAAAAATGACAGGTGTCCCCATTTAGGAATAGCAAGGAGCAATAACTGGGGAAAATTGGTGTGGAGAATGCTGGTCAGAGGCAGGGCTTTGGAGTGCACCTATTATAGAGGTACCAGTGACAACATTCCTACCAAGGAGAGGGTTTCTGAGAGCTGCCCCAAATGGATAGATGTGAAACCTAGTTTGGAGGCCACAGTTGGTAAAGCATGAAGGTTGAGAATACAATTTGCTGCAGAAGCAATCTTCAGGAAATGGTAACAGGGGAGTGGGGAGAGCACTAATTAAGTGGACGTTTACTGCCCCAGATGGAATGGCGAGGAACCGTGGTTGTGAAGGTGAGGTGAAAACCTGACCGCATAAGAACGGGTGAACAAGGCAGTATATGCTAGGAAAGTTTGGGAATGCCTCCTGCATATTGGAGAGTGGATTAATGGCAATCCCAGAAGGATGTTGTTGAGGGGATATGGGTCACTGGTGACAAGGAAGCAGCGTGGTAACAGAGATGGATTCTGACTATAACTGAACTCAGGAGAGTGTGGTTATTTTGATCGTTCAAAGTAATAAACAGGCAGTATATTTGTGGTGACTTTAGTCATGCTCCAAATGTCTAGTAGGTTGTGCTGCATGAGTGGATTCAGAACATGTACAGATTGGACACCAGTTTCTCCTTCTCTGTGAGGGTACGTTCCTTTCTTTCCCCTCATCGTTAGAAGTAATATGTTTTTGCTAAAGGACTGAAAGTTGTCCCGGTCTTGATGCCATAGAATAGGTTAGTAAAATAGTTGAAACAAGGGGAGGTTAGATTCGCCAGAAGTATTAGAAGAACATAGCTTTGATTTCAGTAGAAGCAGGAACTAGTTATTTGAAGATAACAAAACATGATGTTTCTCTCTGTGGATCACCTGAATCTGCCATGTGTGCCTCCTGCTCTCTAAGGATCGATAGGTCAGATAGACTGCTTGAATTCCATCAGTTGAACACGTTTCTTATTCTGCCTCTGGCCCTCTACACTACAGCTAACATGCCTGTTAGTCACTCTGTGGGAGCATAATATGCGGGTAACAGTAAATGGACGCCCTTATGTTGATTAAAGAAAACAAAATTCTTAAACGATCTACATTTACTTGCCTCTCTTGAAATCCCAAAGCAGACGGTTCGGTCAAACTCCATAGAGAAATGTAATGCACCTAAGCAGAAAATTACCCATTAGCTTTCATTTGTATACTTGCGAGTCATATGTCCCTTTTTTGGCTTTAAGCTGCTTTGATAAACCTGTTTGTGTGCCGATGGCCATGTACTGTGGCTGGTAGCAGTGATGTGCTAAAAATGCTGAGTTTTCCACATGGTGATATCTGCCTTTGGACAGTGATGTTATTAAATCACCATGTGCAATTAAAAAACTGTCTGGTTGAAGTGCCAGCAGGTCTTGTGCAATTTTGTTTTGCATAGCATGCACTGTTTGGTTGTTTTCTCATTCTGTACAAATGTGTCTACATTTTTTGTCATCATTTTTTAGTATCAAGAGGGCATTATGAGCCACAGGCTGCAAGGGGCTGCTTCAAAGAACTTGCTATGTTTTCAACCAGGATCTAACGGTTGGAGGCTCAAAGATAATTTTTAATAAGTTTATATTGAATTTCTCCTTGATGTCCTTCAGGAGATACTACAGAGATTGATTTAAGAGTCATTTTAATTTAGGATGTCGTGGCCATGAGTCTTTTTTCTTCATATCTACTCTCTGCATACTACTGAGAAATGGTTCCTCCTTCTCAAATACCAGATCATATTTTGGAAAGCTTAATTTAGCAAATCTCTTGTCAGATATCTAATGTATCTATTTTCCATGATGAATGTATTCATAGTAATTCCCATGTACTTGATATACACATTTTTCACAAGCTACAAAGATTACTCGATTTGCGAAGCATCTCCAACATAGATCTGTGGGACCTGCAAGTCACCGGTTTAAATCCCAGTTCTTCTGACTCTTGCTGATCTTTGTTAGAGCACCGCATTATAGTGCTATGAAAAGATAACCAAGGCTGCGTAGAAATTAGTGGTTATCATTAATCTATATTATTTTATATTCCTTAGAAATAGAGCAATCTTGCATGCTGTGCTAATTGCACAAGACAACGCAGCTGAAATATGAATGAAGACCAAGAACTACTATCAGGAGGCGTTGTATTAGGTGTAGCCAGTCATGAGCTTTGAATCCTATGCTCGAACACATTTTCATTCTCTGTAATATCCAAAAACAGTTGAGATTCATAAACATGTGAAGGATCTCGGAACACAAAATTTCCGATTTGAAACCATGCTTGCCATAGGAATACTTTCAATCTTTAAAATTTTTTTTTTTTATTTAACTAGTTTAGCGCGGCGCAAAATCTGCCCCGCTGCGGGCATTCTATTGCGCGGGCAGGGCCGCGTCAGCCAGCAGACGTGCGCAGCACTACCGAGGTAGTGCTCGCCACAGCAACAAAGGGGTTAATGCACTAAATTTAAATCAAACCAGTAATTGTAAAGTACATTTGACAACTAAATTAAGTGCCCGTACTAACGCCGCAAGAAGTGAAAATTGCCACTGCTACTATAAGGATTCCAGAAGCTGTTGTGTCCCACTGTTTGCTGCAGTCAAGTCAGTCCGTTCTGGTGCCTTTTCCATAAACCCCAGGTATAGAGAGAGGAGGCGCGACTGAAGGGGGTGTGCACGCTTATTTTTCTCTCAATCTGTGTTTTTTATTTTAATCATTCATTTGTCATATATATATATATATATATATATATATATATATATATATATTTATGAACATAGACAATTTTTTTGTTTTACGTCTCTTCTGTCACCATATCTTATCTCTTTTTGTAGGTACTTGGAAGAAATTGAATTATGTACCTGTTTGTGTCACATATCTTGCAGACTTTCACGCTTTTTTGGAAAGCCCAAAGATGTTATATAGGAGACTTGGTGATTTGAGCATCTCCAGTATAAGCTGGGCAGATATACCTTCTGGGCTGCCCATGCAGTAGGGCAAGGGGACTTGATTTCTCCGGTTCTACCCTTAGTGCGCCCAAGTCTTACTTACCTTAGGACCCCTAGACTAAACTAGGCATTACCTCTGCTTCAGTTCGAGTCCGCTTCAAGGCATTTGGCATTACCTGGAAAGTGGGGGGCACCCTGTCTTCCCCCATCGAGTTCAAATGTGGGTTCACCATTATTGTGTTTGTTTTTTAATGAGTTCACTCTTTGGTCTCTATAAGCTCTTAACCCCTTCGCAGCTGGGGTAATTCCCCCCGCTGTGCTGGGGAGCGCGCACAGCGCCCCCATGCTCATGACGAGCTGAGCTTGTCATGAGGCATAGTGCTCAGGTGCTCATGACGAGCTGAGCTCATCACGGCCACACCCGTTCCCATGGAACGCTCAGCACAGCAGGGGAATTATCCCTGCGTGTGAGCGTTCCACGGGCCATGACGAGCTGAGCTCGTCATGAGCACCGAAAAGGTTAATTATGAAAACTCAAAAAATATTAACTAAAAAAATATTAGTCGTCAACTAGTAGAACTACCAAACAGTGTTGTTCCTATCCTGAATTAGTTACAGCAATTGCAGTTGTATACATCTTTAAACTTATTACTAAAACAACTATATTTCTCAATGTACATTTCATTGCTTGTCATGGAATGTCCGAAAAATACACATACTCTATTTAAAAGTCAACCTGTTAATTTCACAATTGCAATAAGTATGTCTCTATAAAATCAACTGTTAGAATTAAAGCCGTACCTCTCGAAAATACAAGCAATTTGTTTTTTAAATCTGGCATAATATCAGTTTTTGTTTGTTTTAAGCAGAGCGACAGTGTGACTCAATCAAACATCAAATTAATCTTGTTACCCACAACTACAAAGCCCATGGTACTTCACCATTCTATTGCAAGCTCTTTTCCCTCTGATATTGGATTAACCACAATTTTTATGATCACTTTTTTGTGGGAAACAGTTTTTAAAACCCATTTGGAACCACGCATTACCTTCACTATGAACCCATAACATGTCTTACCCACACATTTTTATACCACTAATATGCCTTTACAAAGCATGCCTGTACAACAAAAATGTAAGTGTTTCACAGGTAAGTGTATTGTGTGTGTGTATGTATGTATGTATATATATATATATATATATTTATATATATATATATATATATATATATATAATTCCAAAAGGAAACTGTGCAGTTGTCATGTAAATTTCACCTATATGTTTATTTACCGTTGACCAGTAGGAAGAGTGGCCAACGCTTTTTGGCCTTTGCCTTCAATTGTACCATCCATTTTACCAATCATATGCCTTAACCACGCATTCCTTTACCAAAAAAGTTAAGCATTTTACAGGTAAGTACAAATCCCTATATATATATATATATTTATTTATTTATTTATTACCTACTGGCGGTCGCCAGTAGGTATATATAGTTAGGACCTAGTTTCCATAGGAAATCCGCAACATTCTATTGAGAATAACTTTGGCGCCGGTTGATGAATCTCCGCGAATTTCTCAAAGAAGATGGCCCGCTCCGCTCCTTCCCTGAAAGTTGTGGGGGCTGAGAAAAAAGGAAGGTCCCAAAACGTGTTTTCCCCATGTTATTTTCCATAGGACGATTAGACACGGCTACAGCCCGAACCGCTGAACGGAATTACACCAAACTTGGCAAAATGGTAGGGACTGGTACGCAGTAGTGCCTTTTGTTTAAATGGTGTAAATCCCTCCAGTAGTTGTTGAGAAAATTGAATTTGAAAACACATTTATATCTATATAAGCTTACTGTAAGCTTACTGTACTTTGTACCTTCCCGAGTACGAGCTGCATTCTGATTGGCTGCCAATGTCTGTCAACACTCCAAAACAGAAATTGTTGGCAGCCATCTTGTACCTCGGTAGACTGAGGCACAGGAAAGCAGAAAAACAAACGTGTAGAACTCAAAAAAGGGGCAGGGTAGAAGCACCCTGACCCCCTAGGCCTGCTCAGGGGGTCCCACACGGGCCCCCAAAAGAAAATGTATTTATTTTTTTGAAAAATCGCAGGGTACGCGCACCGTACGCGTACCGGTGCGCGTACCCCGCGATTTTTGGGAATGTTTTTTTGGGGGGGGGGGGGGGGCTCCTTGTGGGACCCCCTGAGCAGGCCTAGGGGGTCAGGGTGCTTCTAACCTGCTCCCTTGGCGTGTTTTCCACCTTTGTTTCCCTGCTTTCTTGTGACTTGGTTCTACCGAGGTACAATATGGCTGCCAACACATATTAGATCATTCATGACATGGTCAGTGACATCACTGATGACATCTCAAATGACATCACTGATGACATCATCCATGTGACAATCACATACACCTTTTCATACACTAGTAAAATCTTTCATCACTCTTTGTAAAGTACAGAGTATCATATTTGAATCCATTGTCACAGCAATACAAGTATCTAAAAATCCACTCGGTGATTCATAGATGTATACACACATCTAATCACTTACCTGTAGATTCACTCATGCATGCTGTCAATGAACAATAGAACACTATCAAAAATACTTATACACCTATATCGACATTAAACAACAGCACACATCCTATTCACATATGAAGTCATCCTACTCACTTATGCAAACAATGGATCATACTTACATATTTACTTAGCTACACACTTATACAAACACCACTTCATCTATTCATTTAGATAGTAAGTCATACTTAGTGAATTATAAAATAATTATTACAAGTATACAGTTATCCATACAGTCACTCACACACTCATTGAGTCTTATGTATACTTATTTATATACAGCAACTGACACATACACTGCCTTTTATTTTTCTAGTTTGTTGGACATGTACCATTGAGAAATATATTTGCTCATCACCACACCCATAAAGAGATTCACTCACCCAAACTGTTAGAACATGTAGTTTTAACTTCATATATCTACTGAATCAACTATTCACACATCTTTGGACAGTCACCCCCCCCCCCCCACCGAAACACACACACTTTCACACTCCCATACAAATACTCAGTTAACTAATCAATAACTAATATAGACTTTCACATAGCTAGTAACCAACTGTAGAATCGGTTTGCACAACTGACAAAGTGATACAGATATTCACACAGTTTAGTCACTATCCACTATATTTAGTGAGACACTATAAATTGGTCAAGTAAACAGTCAATTACACTGCTACTAAATCCTCCATCCAAATATTTACTTATATATATCCACTCATTCTTCAATGCAAATTGTTATATATATAATGCATATTTAAATAACGAAGCAAACCACATTCACTGGATGATGTCATCAGTGATGTCATTTGAGATGTCATCAGTGATGTCACTGACCATGTCATGAATGATCTAATATGTGACATCATCAGCAGTGGATTGCGGGTGCGCGAAATATAGTTAGTACAACTAACTATATAGGAGCAATTTCAATGGTTTTGTATGAATGAAATGCCCAGCTAACTATAACACCCCTAAAACGTATAGTTTTTTGAGTGAATTTCAAAGGTTTTTTGAAAGCTAATTCCTAACTATATAAGGCCTGTTTATGTTTATATTTTCATGGTAAAGGAACATATATATATATATATATATATATATATATATATTACCTACTGGCGGTCGCCAGTAGGTATATATAGTTAGGATTTTTTCTCTATGGGTTTTTTGAAAATTCTATGTCTAATAACTTTGGCGTTTGTGGACGGAATTGGCTGAAATTTTCAGGAATATGGCACATTTTGTTTCTGAGCAGCCCTTGAAAATTTGGGGGGGGTTCGTCCAGTGGGGGCCGAGAAAAAAGGGGGGTCCCAAAACGTGTTTTTAACATTGAGTTTTCCATAGGGCGGTTGGCCTCACTTTTAGCCCGAACGGCTGAATGGATTTGCACGAAACTTGGCAAAATTGTAGGGACTGGTAGCCCGATGTGCCTTTTGTAGGTCTCAATATATGTGCTCCAGTGGATTTTGAGAAATTAACGTTTAAAAAAAGATATATATCTGTAACAGCGGACCGGTTAGCGCTCTGGTTCGCGGACTTTTCGCGCAACGGAGCTTTGTGAAGCGAAGCTGATTGGTTCTCCGGCGTCTGTCAACATTCCAAACAGTCCGTAGCGGCCGCCATCTTGTCTCTCGGTAGGATCGAGAGACAAGAGGAGGTCAAAACAAAGGGGGAAATAACTATAAGGGGGCATAGTAGATCCTCGCTGACCCCCTAGGTTTGATGTGGAGGTTTTAAAAGGGCCCCGCGGGGCAAAAAAAATAATAATAATAATAATCGAACGGCTGAATGGATTTGCACGAAACTTGGCAAAATTGTAGGGACTGGTAGCCCGATGTGCCTTTGCTAGGTCTCAATATATGTGCTCCAGTGGATTTTGAGAAATTAACGTTCAAAAAAAGATATATATCTGTAACAGCGCTCCGCTTCGCGTAACGGAGGTTTGCGAAGCTGATTGGTCATTCTGTCACTGGGCTATAGTTGGGCTACATCTGGCTGATATTTGGGCTACATTTGTTTTTTTGTGTGTCTGGCGGCCATCTTTGGGCTACATTGGGCTACATTGGGCTTCATTGGGCTACATTCGGCTAATTAGCAAATAGCTCATCGCAAACTAGGAATGGTAAAGAATCGCTATTTATTCCTTAAAGTTCGCTATTTAGGAAATGCAAAAAACTTTGATGATATATATGGCGGTTCATCTCTAACAAGATAAGAAGCATAGGGATACATTTATGATGACTGGCGCATCACCAGGGATGTGTTAGTCATTCTGTGCCGCTGTTCCGTCACCTATGGTGTGCTGCATTTACAATGCGGCGCATCATGGGGCAAAAACAGCACAGATGCGTGATGTATCTGTGCCGTAAAGGTGGCGCATTGCTGGAGTTGTATCGCAAGTGTGATGAAGCTCCAGCAAGGGTCGGGGGTGCCCCTGTCGCAGGGTTTCTGTTCTCACACAGAACTGTGGACAGAGGATTGGAACCTCGGCGAATGCATTGCTGGAGTTGTATCGCAAGTGTGATGAAGCTCCAGCAAGGGTCGGGGGTGCCCCTGTCGCAGGGTTTCTGTTCTCACACAGAACTGTGGACAGAGGATTGGAACCTCGGCGAATTAGGGTGTCCCAAAACTCACGTTAGTAATCAAAAACTCCTTAGCAAGCTAGGTACAGTGTCACATTGGATATAACAAACTCTCAATGTTTAGACAATCCAGAATATGAACTTATAGTACCTCAGGATACGTGGAACTCATGAACAGTCGGTCGTTATAGATTTCTTAGAAACCAGAAAATGGAGTTAAGAAGAACAGATGTGTATTTGAAATGTTTATTTACTAATGCCGTCTTCTCAGGCGTAGTACCTTAGATAATAAAAGTACACATATTATCAGTAGCAAAATTACCAGCATAGTTACTAGTACATAAAAAGTGAATGGTGATAGTATGTTAACATGCTGTAAATGAATAAGAGTTAGCAACACTTATAAGCAGCCGCGGGCCGTGGAGGGAGTTACGGTGAGGCAGGGAGGCGGGGAGGGGGAGAAGCAGGGTGGAGAATACAAGTACACATATTATCAGTAGCAAAATTACCAGCATAGTTACTAGTACATAAAAAGCGAATGGTGACAGTATGTTAACATGCTGTAAATGAATAAGAGTTAGCAACACTTATAAGCAGCCGCGGGCCGTGGAGGGAGTTACGGTGGGGCAGGGAGGCGGGGAGGGGGAGGGGCAAGGTAGAGAGGGCTCCACCCTGCTTCTCCCCCTCCCCGCCTCCCTGCCCCATCGTAACTCCCTCCACGGCCCGCGGCTGCTTATATCTCACCCTCCCTAATACACATATTATATTATTTGCTAAGAAGGTCTCTTTGTGTTGGTTTAGGGCGTGCCCATACTTTAGTGTCTTAGATTTGAAGGAATCACATCAGCATACACCAGCTCTCTCTTCATGTGAACCGCATCAACTGTTGTGTATGTGTGTTCGGCAAAGCAATATAAAACCCGCCTCATGCCCAGAATTGGCAGAAGTTGCACTTATGTTATGAGTATGAAGTCGTGGAGATCAGACCTCATAACAATTCTGTATCGTGTTGTTCTTGAAACTTTAGCACTCGCTGTACAGATATAGTTTAACAAGTAAAGCAGATAGTAGACCAATAACATATTATTCTCATGTAAACCACGATGAACTACTAGGTGGAAAGCTAAAGCAACAACTAAGTGTCGTGTGCAGAAGTTGCAAAAAAGGAAAAATGGCGTTTAAACCGGTAATGAGCCCATGCTAACTTAACACGGTGTAAAGATATCCAGGACCTAGATGACACCTCCTCATGATCCGGAAACGAACTGAATAAGATAATAGAAGTGCCATCTCATGAGAGCAGATTGCAAGTTTATATGTGGACGGTCCGCAAGGTAAAGCATTAAAAACTAGGAAAATTTAATGCTAAAGAAAAATAAAACAGCCAAGTACTTTATCGAGTCTTAAGCCAATAGGCAAGGTAAATAATAAAAACTTGATAAATAAGTCAATGAATTGTCAATGAAATGCTAGTACTCAGCATATCAAACATGAAAAAGGTCTATGACATAACTGTGTATGCAAAATAAGCTGCAACAGCCTCCAATAGGAAGTCACCGTCTTCATCCGAAAACAGTTCAGCCATCCAATTTAAAAGCGGAAAAGAACATACGTGCTCTCCCAGCACCGGATCCTCTATCACCATCAGAGGACAGCTCGGTGGGTTTTCAAGAAAGCTCTCTTCCAAGAAAGACTGTGCTGCCGCTAGTAAATTCCAGGGACCAAGTAGTCCATGCATCAATGCCACAGCCATAATCCTTTCGCCAGGACAAACCAACTCGTGAGTAATGATAGGAGTCATCAGCTGATTAAAGTCGACGTCAGGAGAAACCGGTCCGCAGAGACACAAATCAATGGCCCAATCGAAATCACAGGTCAGGCAGTGAAATACAGGCTGGACACAGGTGAAGTAGGAGAACCGAAAAGATAATCCATATGCCGTGCTTAATATCGCCAACGGCATTGTGCCATAATATTCTAGCATGCGATTGCGGAACAGTGTCAGCAGCTGCAGGGTCGGAGGTTGCATAGGAGGGACATCCATATTTAAAAATGTAAAAAAGCACAAGAGCGTCCGCTGGTAATGCAAGTAAAAATGCCAATCCACGAACCAGAGTGCAGAAAATACAATGAAAGGAAGGAGGGATGACTCCAAAGATTTTCTCAAATGAAGTCACGAGACCACTGGTAACAACTTTAAAAAAGTGTGTCAGGGACTTTGTGGAGGATGCGTTAAAGATAGTCGGAAACATGTTGCTGAAATTGAAAGGCAAATCTTAATTGAAAAGGGTTTTGCACCTCTGTACGGGTGTTCGCTATGTGAAGTACGAAAGTTTCACGGGCCGAACTCAAGGCCACCTCTCTCTGAGACAAAAGAGCTCTTATTCTTGCCATGCCGTTGAAACGTGTCCCAAGGTTGGTATTTGTGGCCAGATTGAAAACTCCCTATGTTCATGTGTGGGAGGAAATAGAACATTTCTGCAGCAAATAACCCGTTCACTTACTGTTACGATAAAAGGAATACTTTTAATTAACTCAGAACAATCTTCATTATTGAGCATCAAATAACTACCATTTTCCAACAACTTGAACGTGGGGATGATAGCAGGAACTGGCGTGCCTTGCAACACGCAAGCCATATTTGGTCGGTGTTTGTTGCATGAACCGTGTAACTGTATGTGCCTACACATTAGTGAATGATCTGGCGTCTCAGTGCATTCCTCTCCATTCAGATAAACTTCTTGATCATCTTTGAAACATCTGTATGTGTATGGAAGCGACCAGACCTCATGAAGAAAAGCACTACCTAAAGGTTCATAACGACCTATTGGTATATATTTCATACAATTTGAAAACTTATATAAAGCAAAAGGCAGCGTTATTAAACCGTGGATAAGGCATGTTGTCAAAAAACCCGCAATCCTCTGCTGATGATGTCACTGAGCATGTCATGAATGATGTAATATGTGACATCATCAGCAGTGGATTACGGGTAATAGTATCTCTAGTTTACTCCCCTATAGCTGTCTTTATTTTAACATAAGTGTGTGTTTCCCTCCCTTATACTTACTGTTTTTGGTTCGCTTCCAGTTCGCGTACCGGCGAGCGAACTAGGAAGCGAACTAAGAGAAATAGAGGTTGGCACAGTTCCAAATATTGTACCAATTTTTTAATAACGGGGAGGTAGTTCTGAAAAGAACTTTTTTTTTTTTATTTTTCTGAACATTTTTTTACTGTTTTTGAATTTTTCGGAACAGTTTTATATTTTTTTGGGTTTTTCTTGGAGGGGGCAATGAAAACGATTCATTGTAAAGGGCTCAACAGGAGCAACAAAACAAAAAAAAGAAGTATTTATTATTTTGGGCGTTTCGGACAAACTTGCATATGATAGTCAATAGCTCTGTTGATCAGAGTGATGCTTCTTTCTCCGTAGGAAATGAATCCATCGCAAAATACGCAGGTGTGTTTTACTTCACCAAATCTCATTTGTATATTTGGCACCATCTCCCTGCCCTCTGGTCCCGTTACTTCCGGTACAACAGATCTTCTGGCCATAATAGGGAGATTATCTAGGTCGTTCCGAAACTGTGCAGCACTGTAGTTGTTAGGATGCCACCTAGTCATATGGCGATGCATTGTGTAGTTTCCGAAACTGTATTTTTTGTCGGTCCCTCTGGACAGTCTATCTTGACATATAAGGCAAGTTACGTATCTTGCATTTACTTTTTTCTGACCTTTGGGAATTTTAAAAAATTGCCAAATGAAGTTTTCTTTCCGGTGAGACGTCCTGGGCTGCTCAGGCAAAAACTGCCTCTCTTCGTGCTCGTCCTCCTGTTCCTCTTCTTCTTCTTCTTGTTGAATTATAACTTGAGCAGGTGGTCCACTCTTCCTTGGATGTGGTGGAGGTGGTGGGGAAGCACCAGCTGAAGCTACTAAAGAAGCCATTGCTCAGTGATCACAAAGGGTCTTTCTCTCACAATGATGAAAGTCAGAGTGAGGAAAGAAGGAGGGATTTTCATCATTTGGGAAAAACAAGAGTTCTCAACCAATCAAAAGTGTTCATTTTAGATTATATGACCTAGTCTTACATCATTAGGAAACCAAAAGTGAAATGAACCAATGAAAAGTGTTATTACCAAGTCACATGACTTGCTGTGTTTACGTTAAGCGCTTTGCAGGGCCTCCCGGTTTGCTTCCAGAAACCTGCGCTTTGCGACTCGCTTCGCGTACCAGTTCGCTAACGTAGTACGTCATATGACGTATCACGCGACAACGTGAAACGTCATGCGGACGGGAGGCGTCACGATGTTGTTTTGTAACGCGGCACTTGCGGTAAAGAAACGTTTACCGGCTCGCGGTCTATTTCGCGGCATCAAGGTCAGCTAACGGGAAGCTTCCCGATTTGCGAAGCGGGAACGAAGAAAAAAAAATATTTAAAAAAAAAATTATTCATAAACATATAAAATATATTTTTGGATTTAAAGAAGAATACATTTTACAGCTACAGATATTAGCTGTTAAAAAACCAATGAAATTCACAGAAAAAACCATAGGTTATGGACCATATATAGTTAGGAATTAGCATTTACAAAACCTTGAAAATTCACTGAAAAAACCATAGGTTATAGACCATATATAGTTAGGAATTAGCATTTACAAAACCTTGAAAATTCACTGAAAAAACCATAGGTTATAGACCATATATAGTTAGGAATTAGCATTTAAAAAACCTTATTTTACTCACACAAAACCATTGAAATTCCATATATAGTTAGTTGCACTAACTATATATCGTGCACCCGCAATCCACTGCTGATCATGTCACATATTACATCATTCATGACATGGTCAGTGACATCACTGATGACATCTCAAATGACATCACTGATGACATCACTGATGACATCTCATTTGACATCATTCTTGTGCTAATACGATAAACCTCTTCAGACTCTAATATAACCTTAGATACACTCAGTGTATACAGACACTCACACACTGCCACTCATCCATGGAGTTACTCACACACCCAGTCAGTCATGCAAAGAAACAATCTCACCTCCATTTCTTCAACTATACAGTTAAACACACCTTACTTATTGAAACATATACTAACACATATTTACTCTCTTATACAATCCCTGATACAAGTTCACAATGATCGATACAACCACTCACTCATTCAGTGGCTCTCATGCACAGTTATTTATATATGCCAACTCTCACATGTACTGTGTTTTACATATGTACTTACTATGACATGTAGCATTGAGATATCCATTCACTCATCAATACACTCATGCACACAGTCAACTGCCCATGTAGCTGTTTCCACATGCACTCTTGAACTCATACACCTAGTGAATAAACTGCTCACACATCTATGCATAGAGTCTCACACCTTCCAGCCACCCCCACACAAACTCAATCTCCCATAGAAATACTTGGGCAACCAATTAATAACACATATAGCCTCTCGTATAGCTAATGATCAACACATGCAGCAGTTTACAGAACAACAGACATAATGATGCACAAATTAAGACAGTTTAGTCACTAACCCATGCATTCAGTGAGACACATTTAATCACTCACTCATACAGTCAGTCATGCACCTACTAAATCCTTCACCAGACACTTCTACATCCACTCATTCTTCAATATGTAAGACATATTTAAACTTTACAGAAACATAAAATCACTGGATGTTGTTTTCAGTGATGTCATCAGTGATGTCATTTGAGATGTCATCAGTGATGTCATCAGTGATGTCACTGACCATGTCATGAATGATGTAATATGTGACATGATCAGCAGTGGATTGCGGGTGCACGATATATAGTTAGTGCAACTAACTATATATGGAATTTCAATGGTTTTGTGTGAGTAAAATAAGGTTTTTTAAATGCTAATTCCTAACTATATATGGTCTATAACCTATGGTTTTTTCAGTGAATATATATATATATAATCTCTCCAAAGGTTACAGGGACATTATAGTTCGGCTCAGATTTCACTCGTGCAAAACCAGTGACATTCAGCTGTTGTAGTTAGCTGAGCTAACTATAACTTAAAGCCACCGCAGTGCACTGCCTATAACCTCTCATACTGCATCACTCATGACATGGTCAGTGACATCACTAATGACATCTCAAATGAAATCATCCAGAGATGTATTAACCAACTACAAAAGTTAGATTTGTATGTTGGGTTCACTACCAAAGAGTGATACTACTTCCAACATATGAGTCGCTGTGTGACTGTAACTGTGCGTGAGTAGGTGTACAAGTGGGTGTGAGTGGCTGTATTGGTGAGTGGGTGTGTGAGAAGCTTTGTGAGTGCCTATGAGTGGGTGAGTGGATGTATGAGTGACTGTATTGGAGAATGAGTGTGAATGGCTGTATGGGATAGTGAGCGGATGTGAGAGTGCTTGTTTGGATGTGTGATTGGGTATGAAGCGGTTGTGTGAGTGAGTGGATGTGTTGAGTGACTGGGTGAGTTATTTTGTGAGTGTTTGGATGGGTGAATACGTAGGTGTGTGAGTAGCTGTATGGGTGAGTGTGTGGCTTTAGAAATTGCTGTATGGGTAAGTGACTGGTTGTATGTGTAGCTGTATGTGTCAGTGACTGGTTTTGCGATTGGCTGTGTGAGGAAGTGGGTGTGCAAGTAGCTCTATGGATGTTGAGTGGCAGTGTGAGTACTTGTATGGGTCTGTGAATGGGTATATGAATGGTGTGGGTGAGTGAGTATGAGATGCCATGAGTGATGTCACTGATCATGTCATGAGTGATGTAATATGTTAGGTCATAAGCAGTGTGTTGCGGGGTCACGGGTTACAGTTAGCTCAGCTAACTATAACTACTGAATTTCTGTGGTTTTGTGCGAGTAAAATGTCAGCCTAACTATAACTTTTGTTTTTTTCTGTGAATTTCTAAATGCTAATTCCTAACTATAACGTCCCGGTAACTTTTGTATTTTTTATCCAGCAAATTTATTTTCTTAATTGTAACCTCCCATATTTCTTAGGGCTCGCCTGCTGATGCACTTGCGCATAGCTGGCGAGCTATATTGTGGCTTGAACAGAGCTTAACCATCTCGGCGATTTGTTGCAGTGCCCGAGAAAAACAAGCTCAATGCGCAAGCGCATTGGCAAAAAGCGCGTACACATCAAAGCCACCAGCCTCCTCAGGCATCTCAAGCTTCCCCCAGCCGGCATTTCTCCTTCCCTAATTATTCACTGCACGGCCGGCCGGCACATCAAAGACTGCTGCTCCCGGCCCCTATTCTTCCCTTCTTGCCTCTTCCTGCCCCCCTCCCCACCACAGCAATGCCGAGGGCTTGTTTCTAACGTAATTGGAATTCTGCCCCAAATCTCGGCTGGCTTGTCTAGACCAAAGCACAGCTCATGTGGCTTCACTAGTGAAGCACATACGATCATAGCCGCCTCAGCATTTCCTGTCTTTTGCTGCTTAACCATGTTTAACCTTATCGCGTGATTACCACAGAGATGTATTATAATTCAGCAAACTCAGGCTAGATGCTTCTGGGTCGTGCGATAATCGGAGGCTGTCATTCCACGTCTGGAAGGATCTCTGCAGGCCGCGGGCTGGAGCCAATCTTGTCAGTGATGACACAGCTCTGTGCACATGGCGGCATCTTAAATCCCTACCAGCAGCACCTGGGCAGCTCGCGGCACATAAACAAGCAGTCCCTTGAGATTTGCGCGTGGACAGTACTACACCTCCGATGGCCCTCAGCTGCCCCCCCCCCCCTCTCCAGGGAAGCAGCGGAGTGACCATCCTTAAAGCAGCGCCGCTGGAGCCCGCCGCGGTGCAGCAATGATACCGGGGCTTGGCAGGCCCGGGTGCAGAGCGGGAGTGACCGGCTTGCGCTGCGGGGGGCCCCCCCACCTTTGAGGGGGACTGGGGTGCGGTGCGGCGGTGGCCGCGAAAATAAACCCCTTTCTTGCCTGCGACGCCATTTTGGGGAATCAACAGCCATCCAGCCAGAGTCTCGTGGCAGTGGGGTGCAGCTGGTGCCGGTGGGGGACAGCAGCTGCGGGAGACCTGAGGCGCCGCTTTACTGCAGGTGCAGGAGTAAAAGGAGCCAAGCAGGAGGCGCAGAAACGGTAAGTGCAGCCCCCCACAAAGATAAGTACCGGACTATGTTGAAGATCTTATAGACATTCTCCGCAATCGGTTTACAAGACATTCCTCCTGAGCTGTGTGGCTCGGAGTGATTGGAGGCTGCTTCGCTCGGGGCGAGTCCCGGACCCTAGTGGTGTCACCAGTGTGCTGTTGGTTTGGACCCCGCCCTGTACCTGGCCCTGTCTCGAGTGCGCCTTGAGTACCTGCAGGCAATAGATAGTACAAAAGGAAGCCCCTGTGCAGGAGACGCGTGTGTGCAGTGGAACTTGACCTGCACATGGCGACTAAGCCAGACGTGTATAAAACCCCCAGTCTAGGGTGACCAAGGGTATGCGGCAAGTTCAAACTAACAAACTAGACTGCTACACTCTGCCTAAAGGCTCACCGACGGACTCTCGACAAGCCCCTGCGGGGGAAGGGGGGGGGGGGGGGGGGGAGAGACTCCCTGAGTCACGCTTCGGAATTGACCCTGCAGGACGTGATGGCTGCCATTGACTGGGTCAGATCGTCTCTAGGGCAAAAAAATTGAGTTGTTGGATAATAAATTGGACACAGTCTCAATCGAGGTGAATCTTATTTGGGCTGACCTCACAAAGGTCAACGAAAAAGTCAAATCACTGGATATAAAGACAACTAGCTTGATGGAGGATGTGACTCTGCTCCAGCAGGAAGTAAGTGACCTGAAATCATTCTGTGCAATGGCCGAACAGAAACTGGACGACTACGAAGGGAGATCCAGGCGCAACAACATCCGCATCCTGGGAGTGCCTGAAAAATCAGAAGGCCCAGCCCCTGATCTGTTCGTAGAGGTGCTTATTTTAACGCACCTCAAGCCCAAGGTGTGAGAAGTTAGCCTGGCATATGATGTCCACTAGTTCTAGTGGGCACCTTGTACCAGTCTAATCGACCCTTATTGATGGTGGTTGTAAAGTCAACCTTATAGAAAGTTATCCTAGTGGTAGCATGGACCAGCAGTCATCAGGCTAAGACTTCAGAGAGCGCATTGAGCAAGTTGTTTTACCAATTATAATCCCTTGAGTACCAAATGAAAGTACACCACACAAGGTATATATCAAATATATATATGTATTCATTCTAAACACAACCCCTCTGCACTCTTTATGAGGTCAGAGGTAAAAGTACAATACAAGAAACTTAATTAGCATACGATAAGTTGCACAGTATACATTTTGCCCTAGGGGCCTCACAAACCATATACTAAAATAGGGGTATAACAACCACATCTGAGATGGAAAGCAGGGCTAGGGCCTGTGGAATCGCTGGAGCTTCTAGGAACAGAAAACACACTAAGGTAAGGGGGGCCTAAGGGAGTTTAGAGACCGTGCAGAGACACATTCCCTAAGTAACGTATAAAACACAAAAGTGTCAAAGGGTCTAAACAGAAAGTCTAAATGTGGTACATTAAACTAAAGAAGTCAGTGTTAACCCCTACATGGAAATAAGAAAAGCATAGATAGGTACCCTGTGATCCCTAACAAGATACCTTGTTAGGGATCACAGGGTACCTATCTATGCTTTTCCTATTTCCATGTAGGGGTTAACACTGACTGCTTCTAGGAACAACCAAGGGTTAGGAAGTAGGAGGCCCATGGGAGACGGGTGCAGTGTCTAAACACAGCCGCTGGTTACCATTGACTTTCTATGGGAAACTTACAAGTTACAATGTTACAATTTAAGGATACTACCGGATGGACTACGATGGAACCCTTTTAGACTTAGACACTAGGAGGGCCAATGCCCTCGAGACTACCAGAGTACTCGTGTTACCTCACCCATGGAAGCCGGGTGCATAGGTGTCTTTTGATGTCGGGTTTCATCGTCGATTTCAATTGTGAACTGCAAAGAAGTACTGCATGCGTCCAGAGGAAAAGTGTCCGGGTGGATCCAAGGGTGGATCGAAGATCTGAAGAACCTGAAAGCAGAAGGGACAGAGTCTGGGTCACTTGCCAGTGACCAGGATGGCGATGGAAAGCTGCCAGTCAATGTCTGGTGATTTCAGGTGAAAAGGTGAAGTTTGTCTCTTCAGCCACGAGGTCCAGGAGGTATCGATGAAGTCTGTGTCCTGTGTCGCAGAGTCCGGCGGGAGCCTCGACAATGCAGACCGGCAAAGTTGCTGTTGGTGCCTGTTTGCACAGGGTGGTCACTCCTTGACCACAAGGGAGATGTCTTCCGTCTTCCAGTCGAAATTGAATGTTGAAGGTCCTGCATGTATTGCGTTTGCCAAGGCTTGTTGGGTCCAATCCAGATACCGACACCGCAGTCAACTAGATCCTTTGTGGGAAAGCTCGAATCCAGCTCCTGGTCGTTGTCGACACCTCCTGGACCTCGTGGCTGCAGAGACAAGCTTCACCTCGTCACCTGAAATCACCCGGCATCGCCTGGTTCCTTCCTGGTCACTGGCGAGTGACCCAGACTCTGTCCCTTCTGCTTTCAGGTTCTTCAGATCTTTGATCCACCCTTGGATCCACCCGGACACTTTTCCTCTGGTCGCCTGCAGCACTTCTTTGCAGCTCTCCATTGAAAACGACGACAAAACCTGACACCAAAAGGCACCTATGCACCCGGCTTGCCTGGGTGAGGTAACACGAGTACTCCGGTGCTCCCGTGGGTCTTGACTCTCGAAGTGTCCTAGTCTAAAGGGGTTTCATCGTAGTCTATCCGGAAGTGTCCTTTTAATTGTAAATTTGTAACTTCTTCGTTTCCCATAGAAAGTCAATGGTAACTCGCGGCTGTTTTTAGACACTGCACGCGTCTCCTGTGGGCCTCCTACTTCCTAACCTTTGGTTGTTTAGAGTAGCCCCAGCGATTCCCTAGGCCTACTTTCTATTCCAGACGTGGTTCTTATACCACTATTTTAGCATATGGTTTTTTGAGGCCCCTTGGGCAAAACGTATACTGTACAACTTATCGTATGCCATTAAAGTAACTTGTATTGTACTTTTACCTCTGACCTCATAAAGAGTGCAGAGGGGTTGTGTTTAGAATAAATACATATATATTTGATATATACCTTGTGTGGAGTCCTTTCATTTGGTACTCAAGGGATTATAATTGGTAAAACAACTTGCTTAATTTGTTCTCTCAAGTCTTAGACTGATGACTGCTGGTCCACGCCACCACTAGGCTAGCTTTCTATAAGGTTGACTTTACAACCACATTCAATAAGGGTCGATTAGACTGGTGCAAGGTGCCCACTAGAACTAGTGGACATCATATACCAGGCTAACTTCTCACAGGCCCAATACTGACATCTATGTGAATATGCCTAATAACGAGTCATCTGCAAGTTTAACAAAACCTGCTGTGCTACCAAAGATTGATCGAACAGTGTTTGGCTACTTAATCGATTTTGATACCTTCTGACTGGATCCGAGTGAACCTGAGTCACTGCCAGCTTCTGTCTCCCGCAAAGAAAAAATATATAATAGCTAAAGTAAAGTAAAGTAAAGTCCACATTTGTAAAGCGCACAATCACCCGTAAGGGTCTCTAGGCGCTGGGGGGCCGTCGGGAAGATTAAGCGAGCTATTGCCCAGAGTCACATGGTGCTGGGCTAACCTGCCGCCGGAGCCGGGGATCGAACCGTGGTCCCCAGATTCCAGCGTCAGTCGCCCTGGCCGCGGCGCCACACCTCTCCCACAGCTACCTTTGGCTGAAAAAGACTTGCTTTGTATCTCCCTGGCTACAGCTTTGGATTGCTTTTGGTCTACTTTTCCTAGCCCTTTGGATAGGTGTAGTAACTGTCTTTTTCCTGCTCCTTAATGAACATTATCTCCCAGAACACTCCGCAGTACAACATGTGAACTTGGTTCTGAAACTACATGCGTTATCTCATCATGAACAAAGATACCTTTCCGAACATGAGAGCAGTTCAGATTCCTGAAGGAATAGATTGAGATAGGGTTTCATATGATTTATTTGGTTCCACTAAACGTTTGACAATACCACATGTATTAAAAAAATTCTTTAAATGATATCATGACCTCCAGTACATTATCTGATGACTGGGACTTTGAAACTGTGAATAGTATGCTGTCTGATTTAGAACAATCTGCTGCATTTTCTACAACTGATTTATATGATGATACATCTGATTTTGATTCCATGTATTGCTACCAACATTATGGTCATCATTTATTTCACAAACCGAGTATCCCACGTAACGTGTTTACTTATCATCAATGGGAACATTGCCCGACACCAGCGATAGGTAGTTCACAAACGTTTGCACACAAGTTCGCTTATTTTTTTGGGATTTAACACTTGAGACCCAACCTCATAATATTACAAGGTTGCACCTACAATCAATCAATCAAAATAACCTTTATTCGGATATTGCATTATCCATAAAAGTATACACATAATTACGTACATGGTCAAAGTTAAAATAAAGTAACTGTACTACATTTTCCTAAATAAAAACAATAACAATAAAAAGTACAAGGCATCTATCCATCAATTCTTATCTATTTCTATAACTCAATCTAATAAATATACATATACAAAGATCATTGTTAAGCTAGCAGCAGGATATACATAGAGCAAACGGTTAGCAGCATTATTTTAATCATAAATTTCTAAAGTGCATGGGGAATATGTCCAAATTATTAGACTAACTAGATAAAGTGCATTGTGTGATAGCAGCTATAAATCAAGGAGTGAACTGTTATCTATGTCTCCATATTTACCGGAGTGAGGACAAAGAAAAAGGTAATTCACATATTTACAAACAGCAGCATAAATTTAAAGTGCAAATGTGCAAAATACAAAAAGGCCTCCTTCCGATCTATTAAGGTGACATAGTACATTAGGATAAAAATTAGTTCATAGAAATACGAGATCGAGTGGCCATTTTTAAGAAAGTACACACACGATGTATTAATTCATCATCTTTAAGCTGTAAAATAAATTTAAATGCCACATTAAAATCTTTTATGCCTTTAGCTCTAAAAAATGGTATCAGGAGGACTTACTATATTTATGGTAGTAAGAGCAAAAGAATAAAAAGTGCATTAGTGTTTGCTTCCCAGAATTCTGACATGGGCAAGCCAGATTCTCACTATTACAGTGGTAGCCCAGGGGAAAACACAGTAAATACTTTATGGATCCTGCACGTAGGCGAAACAGAAGGCTGCGCTCCCAACAAGTAATTTCTTTAAGGAGGTAGCCTGCTGGTGTGGGCGAGGTAGGTACAGTTTCGCCTTCTTTTCGGATGTAGCCTTTCACAGAGGATTTTGCTATTTCAACATTGTATCTAGACTCCCCATAATGCCTATAGAGGGTATTCCGTATTAACTTCCCATTAATCCACTCTAGTCCATTTGGGTTGTCAAATATGTGTTCGAGATTGATTGCTGCCAGGCTTTTCCAAACTTGGGCTAGCCATGGGATTTTAAGACCCTGATCGCATTTTAGGCAGTCATACAGAATTTCCCTTGTTAGTGATGGTTCTACACTTGCAAGGAAAAATATGCTTACTAACATGAAACAAATATAATCTACTTCCTTTACATTATACATGATTGTTCATACAATTAATCAGACCCCAATTGAAAGGGATGGTTGGTTTGACCAATAGACACACATAGGGGTCAGTCAAGAATCGGGGGTACCACCGAAGGGTTTAGTATCCATAGGCCTGACCAACGCTATGTACAAGGAGAACATCTGGGGGTGGTGACTGTAGAAGAGTAGGAGAGTATGGTCTGCTTCCTATGGTCACCCCCACTTTTTGCTGTGATTCTCTGGTTTTTCGACTTTAATGTGGCTGTGGGTCTGCTAATCAGACCCTCAGCCCAGGTGTTCTCTCTCTAAATTGATACCATGTACTTTAGGTCCATACCAGATTGGGTACTGGGTCGCCTCTGTGAGCCCCTGTATAGTGTACCATAGGTACCCGGGGCATAGGTGCATCCAAGGCCTACCAGGGGCTGCAGCATGTATTATGCCACCCCTGGCTGGCCTCCAAACTGACACCACAGGCTGATCAATCAGCTTGGGTAAGGTGGTGTAATCACCCCTTACTTAGATATAGTATATGTGAGAAGTTGGCCTGATGTATGATGTTCACTATTCTAGTGAGCACCTTGTATCAGTCCAAACAATCCCTTATGGTGGTGGTTGTAAAGTCAACCTTATAGACAAGCTATCCTAGTGGTAGCATGGACTAAGCAGTCTTAGGCTAAACTCAAGAGGGCATGTGAAGCCAGCTGTTTTACCATATGCAATCCTGTAATATCAAATGAAAGGACACCACACAAGTTATATATTATAAACATATATGTATTTATTACTAGAATAATCCAGTGTACTCTTTATGAGTGCAGAGGCACAAGCGTTTAAACAACAGCACAGTTAAACATTCAAAACTTGCACAATTTTGGATAGGCCCGGTGGCCACTCTAACCATATACTAAAATAGTGGTATAAGTACCACCTCTCGAACAATGGTAAGGCCTAGGGCGTTGTGAATTGCTGGGACTACGCGGGACTAGCAGTGATGAAGTCGGGAGAGGCCCGCGGGACACGGGTGCAGTGCCTAAAGCACACGCATGCACCAATGCAAAGTTAATGGCGCGTAAAAGTTATAAAGTTACTGTTTTGGAAGTCTTCCGACTGGAATAGAATTAAACCACTTTAAACTAGGACACTAGAGGTGTAAACCACTACAGGAGCACCGGTGTTAGATCGTTACCTCACCCACAGGAAGCGGGTGCATAGGTGCCAAAGTGTGTCGGGTTTCGTTGTGGAGATCTATGGAGCCTGGAGATGAAGATGCTGCAGGCGGCCAGAAGAGAAGAGTCCGGGTGGATCCAAGGGTGGATCGAAGATGTAGAGTACCTGAAAGCAGAGGGAACAGAGTCTGGGTCACTAGCCAGTGACCAGGATGGAACCAGGAAGGAACCAGGCGATGTCGGGCGCAATCAGATGGTTGTCGTAAAGCTTGTCTCCGCTTCCACGTGGACTCTGGGGCATCGACGATGACCTGGAGTGGAACGCGGACTCACCCACGAGGGCTCTCGCTGTTGGTGGTGTCGGCTTCCGGATCGGAGTCAACAGGCCTTGGCAAAGGCAACCCACGCCGGATTTGAAGATCGCTTCTTACTCGGACCAGCAAGGTCAGAGCGGTGGCTCCTTTTCAGGGGAGCGAGGGCCAGTCTGGAGCAACCAGACCAGCAGAGTAGTTTCGTAGTTTCGTCGTCGTAGGGGCCACTAGCCAACGGGCAAGTGACCGGACAACGCGTCGAGCAGGAAAATGCAAAAGGGCCCCACGCAGCACTCGATGAGTGTGGAGGGGAGATCTTCGGTGCACAAGCTGCTCGGGCTGGGGCTTCTCAAGCCCCAATGCACAGCTTCGAGGGAACTTCGGGGGCTGCACAGTCAGCACTTCGCAGTCTTTTCAAGATGGCCGGACCCACGCTTCACGTCGCCTCCACACTGAGGTACTGGGTTTTTAAGAACCGGCACAGAACCGGTAACCCAGCGGTGCCAGGGAATCAACACCCAGAGACCTCGGGTTCTTCCTGATCCAGACCTACAGAAACTCAGAGTCTTCTAGGTGAAGTCAAAGATTAGTTTATTGGCTGCAACCAAGGTAACAAGTGTCCTAGAAGTACAATACGGGTATATTCTCAGGAGACTGCACACTTTTACAAAGTCAGGCTTCTCTTCTTATACACAATTTTGGGCCTCGGGCAAAACATTCTTGGTTGTAAAGTAAATTGTTAACATACTTTTGGTACAAAGAGAAAGCAGAGTCATGATGACATGTCCATATTTCACTTTGTGCTGCCTACAACAAATCATTTGGCAAGGCCCAACATTTCATCAGATATCACTGGACCCCTAATAAAAACGGGCACCTCCCCACCATAAAGTAAGTGAAGCAAAAGAGTGGAGATAGATGTGAGCGAGATATGGCAGGTGTGCGCGCTGAAATGGTTTTATGGTTTGTTGAGCCTAGATGCTATCTTGCTCGGCCACTGGGAGGGGAACTGACCTAACGAGTTCGGCCTGGGGCAATGGTTCCAACTTGTATAGGTCATGGAAAAGTCGATTAAGGAGTATGTGTCCTTGTGGAATCGAATTCAGCTGGATTAAGGCCTATGTAAAGGGCAACATATAAATGGGAGCCAAGGGTTCAGAATGTAAGTGACGATTTCGAGGTGAAATCGTCACTCGAATATGCTGAAAATATATGTACATGATGTACTCGTCATTCTCGGTCTTTTGATACCAAATTCGTCATGTTTCGACGCAGTTTTAAATTCTCGAGTCCAGAATAATTATATGAATCCAGATTTTCAGAACCTCAATCCCTCCTTTTGCCCTTACATAGGCAATTAATGTATTCTCATGTTAGTCTGAGTCCAGATCTATATTCCTAAAGTCATTGAGATGTTGCTGTAACATCATTCTAGTACTTAGTTCATCTCTTGACACAGGCTTCCTTCTACATGATGTAGCACAGAGGCCACATATTGCAGGAGCACACTGTATGCATAGACAGAACAGGAAAAGAATGGCTAAGACCATCCCAATGACCATCAGAATTTTCCATCCCCAGGCAGATATCAGTTCCCAGAACCATCCCATTAACGACCAATCTCCTTTATCCACATGGATAGATTCAGAAATCTTATGTAGTGTGGAGATGGCCCTGTACACTGTTGGAGCATTATCTGGGATGAAAATGCAACAACTAGATTGGATCAATTTGCATACTCCACCTCGGTCTGCAAGTATAACATCCAAAGCGACCCGGTTCTGAAGGGTCATAAGTCGATCCGACTGGAGCTCAGCAGTCAAGTTACTAAGGGCACCAGCAGTTTCAGTCACGGTGGACTCAACTACCCTTGTTAATTGCCTTATGTTTCTACTGTTAGCCATGGATCTCCAGAACGGCAGAAAACCCTTTGCAAAGTCCCCAAATTCTTGACCTGCAGTGTCTTCTTTACTCAAGACACCTCTAACTACCCTTGTCCGGTGGTAATCCGCCGCCGCTGTGTAGGTGGGAGGCAACAGGAATGAAACAAAACATGAGCCCGAGAAGTCAGGGGGCAACCATGTATAGGCTCTATCATGGCAGATGAAATAAGTACCCTTAGCGGCTAAAAACGCAGGGGAAGTCTGAGATCCAAAGACATACGTTTCTGTACAGATACTCTTCCCTAGCTGAGCTCTGGGATTCTTGCCAATACCTTGCAGACACAGATGACCTTGATGGGGTACGATCCAGATAGGGGACGATCTTTTGGCTTGCTGTTTCTCACTTAGAGTAGTGTCATATCCGGTCACGTTCCAACCTACATATGCAAGTATCTCATCATCCGGAGTATCTTCATAAGAAGTTACTTCCTTGATCATGTCAACTATACCTTTGACTAGGGCGCTAGTTTTGAGGTTGTCTTTTACAGAACGCAGGGGTTGGATTTCTCGTGCATATATGAACATTGTCCTATATGCCCATACTGAACCATTGTGACTAAATGGCAGGACCAAATAGAGGATACCTTTATCCGTTGTGTGAGGCATGAGACCACACACCCAACAGTTAGTTGTGTTCATTACAAGTTGGTGTTGGTGTAATAACTGAACAAAGGAGTTATTAATGAATTCTAACCTTCTATTGGATTCGGAAAGAATGAGAGGAAACAGTAGGAGGAGGTATGGGTGATGCAGTGGGCGCAAATGTTACATGGAAAGAGAATAAAACTTAACTTATCAAAAAGATCATTACGCTGGATATCATAAAAATACACAATATTATAAAACTTTTCTTTGTCATTGTGTTACACAGTCTCTGCTTAAAGTTCATTTGTTTGGCAGGTCTCTCCACATCAGGAAACTCCATCCTCTCTAAAGTGCTGCCCGCGGTGGTAGGTTGCCTCTGCTAAAGGATGCTTCCGTCAGTCTAGGGCAACTCCCTTGGACCAACCAGAACTACCGACCTAACGTCGTCAGCTGCACCCAAAAGACTTTAATCAACCGCGGCCCTAGCAGCGGAACCCGGATGGCGGTTCGAAAAACAAAAATAAGCAAGTTACCTAGATGGGAGACCTGCACTTTCAAAAATAGGACTTGGGAGGAAAAAAGAGATATGTTTATTAGTCCATAGGTCTTGGTCTCAAATCAAAAAAAAGGAATCACTTTTGTTCGTTCGTTTTTCTAGGTCGCAAATTGTAGCGTCTTTTTCCTGGTATTGTCTGGTCCTGAAACAGCAGTTCAGGCTCCAAAGAGATCAATTGTTCTGGTGGTGGCACAGTCTCTTGAAAAATGTTCTCGCTTTCACAATCAGGGTTAGTTCCTTTTACACGGTCATCGCTGACAGGTACGACACGTGGCACAGTTGTAAGTTCTGAGTCAGTGACACCTTTCTGAACCCACTGGTCATGTGGCGGAGGTGAAGGGATTCTTTTGCACTGGACCCCGTGGATCCAGTTGGCCTTCCCCTCCACTCGAACAGCTGACCTCGTGGAAAGAAGGACGAGGTGCGGCCCGGTCCACCTGGGCTGGTCGTTCTTTGTCCTCTGAAAGTTTTTTACGAGAATCCAGGATCCAGGGACAATGGAGTGACCTGGAGTCTCGGAGACCGGAGGCAGGGTGTTGTGGACCTGTTGATGCAAAACACGCAATTTAGCCGTCAATTCATACAAGTAATCAAGCAAAATAGGGTGTTGCAGCTCGCTGAACTTCGTGGGCCTAGGCACTCCCCATATGTTGGCTGGCCGGCCAAAGACAATTTCGTAAGGGCTGAGTTTCACTCGCGAATGCACAGTCATTCTGGTGGATAGGAGTGCTAACGGTAGAGCGTCAGGCCATTTAAGACCTGTGCTCGCTTGGATTTTGGCCAATTTAAGTTTTAAAGTGCCATTGTAACATTCTACTAATCCAGCTGATTGGGGGTGATTTGCAGCGTGGAACTTCTGTTTAATGCCTAGCCCTTCACACACTCTTTTCATCACACGACCCACAAATTCACTTCCGTTGTCAGACCAGACCATTCTAGGCATTCCAAACCTGGGGAAGTACTCTTTCACAAGGGCTTTCGCTGTGGACAAGGCAGTATTGTCTTTTAGGGGATAGGCTTCTACCCATCTTGAGAAAGCACAAACAACCACGAGCACGTATTTCAAGTTGTTGCACCTCTCCATATGTATGAAATCTAGCTGCAAAACCTCGAACGGATACGTAGGATGTGCAAAATGACCAGCTGGAGTTGGGGTTCCCCTACCAGGATTGTGCTTCAGACATACCATGCAATTCTTGACAACATTCTCCGCACACTTGGGAATTCCCTGAATTCTTCCACACTGGGGCCAACAACTCGCAAATCCCTTTCACGCTGATATGAGCCATCCCATGAGCCATTGTAACCACTGCAAGCACATATGCATCGGGTAACAACCATCTCTGATGCTCTGTCAATTCAACCCAACAACCATTTGCATCCATTCTTCCTGTACTCTCTCTCCACGTGCTCAACTCTTTCTCTGTGGCCTCAGCTTGGATGGACTTCACACTCTCTATCGTGTCCTCACATACTCCAACCTCACCAGTCCATCTTTCAGGGCCTGCAACATACATTCGGCTCATCACACTCTTTGCTGTTTCTTTAGCGGTCTCATCAGCAAATGCATTTCCACGACCCAAATCATCAGTCACCTTCTTGTGAGCACTACATTTCCCAATCGCCATTTGCAGGGGCAAGGTCAGTGATTCAAGAAGCTCATTCACCAACTGACCATGCTGAATCTTAGCTCCATGCGAAGTCAGGAACCCACGTTCTCTCCACAATCGTCCAAAGTTGTGAGCCACGCCAAAAGCATACTGGCTGTCGGTGTAGACATTCACTTTCATTCCTTTGGACAATACACATGCTCTCGTGAGTGCGACTAATTCTGCAGCTTGAGCTGAACCATGTGGTACTCGTGCAGTTTCAACAACTGTGTGCAAAGTTGTGACAGCATATGCTGCAGTCACGTTCCCATTTGGGAGCTTAAAGCATGAACCATCCACCCATAATGTACCATCACATTCAGCAAGAGGAGTGTCAAATAAATCCACTCTCCCTTTTGTCTCTTCCTCTGTTGTGAGGAAACAATCGTGCTGTTCTAAAGCATCTGATTCTTCTGCAATTGGTAACAACGTGGCTAGATTTAAGGTACTGCACCTTTTTATGTGCACATGGCTCGCTAGCAGGGTTAATTCGTAACTGGACAGTAGAGCACTAGTTAAGTGCTGTGTCTTGGTCCTATTTAACAATGTGTCTACTGCATGCGGGACCATCACGATTAGTGTATTATTCATTACTAGACCAGCAGACTGTCGAATAGAAACAGCTGCTGCTGCTGTGGCCCTTAAACAACTTGGCAATGCTTGTGCTACCGGATCCAAGGTTGACGAAAAATAGGCGCATGGCCGCTGTCGACTTCCGAATAATTGAGTCAACACAGACAATGCACAGCCCTCCTTCTCGTGGACATACAATGTGAAAGGCTTACTGTAGTTGGGGGTACCTAACACAGGAGCCGAACATAATGCTGTGCGTAATTCGAAAAAACTTCTCTGACACTCTTCAGACCACAGTCCTGCCAAGCGTCACGCAATAGGCGTGACGCTCACGCATTTCAGTGCGGTGATCCGCATCACCGCACTGAAATGCATTGTCACGCATAATACATAGTCTGATCTGTGCACTGAAGCGCTGCAAAATAGTGTGCCTGTGGCAGCTGGCAGCGTACGCCTTTGACCTGCGCAGGGTGCTCCCACAGGTTTGCAGAGCTCCAAGCAGCTGAGCAGGCTCCCATTGCTGCTGCAATGTATCTTTGAGAATCTAGTTGCGCGCGCCGGGGCTATGTCTGAGTTAGACAATGTGGCGTCATGCCGGTTGTGGCACAGGCAACTAGTCTGTGGCGCTGCGTGGTGACGCGACGTTACGTCCTGGTGACAGGGTGTGCGCCAGGAGTTTTAAAAATATTTAATGAAAAATTGGAGGTGGAAGCCTACTGCTGGGGCAGACGCCGGAATCATGGTGCTGCTGCACGGCCGGCCGGGACAGAACGGCCGGGACAGCCCGCCCGGCGCTGTGGGGTAAAATAATTGGCTGCCGGCGAATACTTAGTTCCAAGCCAGAGCTTCGCCCGGCCGAGTGAGAGTTCTGCAGCCACACTGACGTCCCGTCATGGTCAGTAACACCGATTGCAGCGGGACTGATACATGCAGAATCGTGGCTTCCCTGCTTTCCCCGTCCATCCATCTAACCGCACTACGCGGACACCAGTTAAATTAAGAGAAGACAACAGCTGCACCCAGAAGAAACATCAAGATAAAGAGCAGGACGGTGAGTCAGCCCCCTTCCCGATTCAACTCAGTCACCTGCAGCATGTGTGCTAATGAAGAATCACTTATAGTTTCGTTTTCACTATGTGATAGCAGACGCAAGTTTCAGACGGCATCTGCAGCTTCGCTGCCTTTCCGAAACCTGTGTTTTTCTGCACTTAACTTCAGTGGGCACACATGCTGTGTAGAGTGCATCCTTGCCCCCTAGCTGTTCACACAGGCCTTTCTCTCCTGCTAGAACACACTGCCGAGAGAGGATCGGGGAGATGCATGGGAGAAGTGTGGCCATTCCAGGCAAAAGCCTGTGCCAGGATAATTTGCCCTTCATTTAAAATGTGCTCTTGACTTAAGGTGACACAACAGCAAGCAAAAAAAGGAGTGACCGCCAGAGACGGCTCACAATCTTGGTCAGTTCAGGACATGGAGGGGACATGTACTGGGGCAGTCTGCCATGAAATAAAAGCCCCTTATCACTGATTGTCAAGTAAGAGGACTCAGGAGCTTGCCCAGGGCCAAGTCAGTATATATGGCACTTGACAATACAGCTTTGCATAGGTGGAGCTGACACTTTGGTCAATAGGAAGGATAGTACGTGAGGATAATTTCCTGTTTCATAAAAGTTTTTTGTTTCACACCATTCTATACTGAATGATTAGAATGCAGCTTTTAATCTAATGTCTAAACGGTTTCATCTTTTTTTGTTCATTAATGTAGCTGGACTTTATGTGTTTTTCCCAGAGTGAATGGGCGCGGTGACGTAGCACATAATATAATTGTTTCCAGTAAAAATGGGGTTTATGTTGGCGCAGCGTTACGCTGCACTGTCTGAGCAGTTGTTGGGCAGGAGTGTGTGCTCATAGTATGAGACGAAGAGTAGATATAACAAGTATAATTATTGGGAAAGCCAAAAGCTCTCTCCTCTGGGAGCTTTTGACTTTGGCAGCCAATTGGGGGGTTGCTAATGGGGGAGGAGGGTTGGATACCTGAATGACTTGAAAAAAGCACTAGAAAGTAGACAGTGCTAACTGCTTCATAGTGCTTTTAGGTCCAGATTGCAGAGACAAGGAAGGTGGGATGGGGTGAGGAAGGAGGAATAAAGAGTACCAGGGAGACAGTGGGAAGGAGGGAAAAAGCAAGCAAGAGGACAAAAGGAGAGAAGGAGAGAAAGAACATGAACCACACATATATTTGCAAAGCTGTTTTTGATGAGGATTTGCCATGAGTTCCTGCGTTTTACTAGCTTAGTGCCCTTCCATTTCTGGAGCTTAACAACAATTGTAAGCTCTTAATAGGGTTTCTTGCTGCTCAAATGGGTTTTATTTCTTGTATTTATATATTTCCCTCTTCTTTATTTCATGATTTTACTCACGAGAAAGTGTCACTCATAGTCGTTGAATGTCACTCATAATTACACTGAAATTATAAAAATGTCACACATAAGCAATCTGAAACCTTGGCAGCTATGAGACCAAGGAATGGGATTGGGTGTATTTTTACACGTTAATGCCACCAAGGGTTTGGCCAATAACGAAAAATTAGGAATCCACTGTCTACAGTACGATGTAATGCCCAAGAAAGCACGCACTTCTCTCTGTGTTCTTGGCACATTCAATTTCGCTATTGCCTGAATTCTTTCTGGGGTCAGTTTCCTTCCCTCCTTCAATAAGAGGTGACCTAAGTAGGTCACTTCTTGTCGGCAATATTGAAGCTTGGAAAGTGACACCTTGTGATGCAGATCACACAGATGACGCAATAATGTCAATGTGGCCTTTTTACAAATTTTCTCATTGTCTGCGGCAATGAGCAAATCGTCCACATATTGTACAAGAGTGGCACCTTTTGGCAAAACAATCGTGTCAAGTTGTGTTTTGAGAGCTTGACTGTATATTGAGGGGCTTTCACAGTAGCCTTGAGGAGCGCGTTTAAAGCGGAAACTTCGACCTCCTAAACTGAAGGAAAAAATGTCCCTGCTCTCCTCAGCAATTGGGATGCTGAAGAAAGCATTCTTTAGGTCAATCACCGAAAACCATGAAGCAGAAGCTGGAATCATAGTCAATAATGTGGTAATGTCGGGGACAACTGGGAATTGTGGCACAACTATCTTATTTACTTCTCGAAGATCAATCACGAATCTGTACACAGGTGGCTGAGAAGGGTCAGTTCGTTTTAAAACAGGCAGAACAGGACTATTGCAAACATTGCCTCGTGTTTCTTCAATCACATCCTTTTCAATCAATTCGTAAACAATCGCTAGTAAAGCTTTTTCACCCTCATTAGATATTCTGTATTGGGGAATTCGTGGCATTTTGACATTGGCTTTCAATGTTACAACATATGGTGGAATTTCTAAAAGACCTACATCATTAGGACCAGTAGCCCAAAGAATATCCAGGAGAAATGACAATTCTGCTGGAAGTGCATCTCTCGACAAATACATGGAAGAAACCACTTTCTTACCTAAAGTAAGTTGTACTCCTGAAGGAGAACAGTACAAAGTCGCATACAATCTTTTTAACAAATCCAATCCTAGCAAATTTTCACCACAACCTGTTGTCAGAATAAGGGGTGCTTCGAATTCACAAGGACCAACGGAAAGAGATAAAGGGTCAGAAATCGGATTTCTAACTGGGGCGCCAGAAAAACCTACTGAAACGTTCATTTCGCCAGACAAAGGTGCGCCAGGGAGTTTGGAGTGCATAATAGAACTCTTTGTAGCACCAGTATCCAACAGAAAAGGTTCTGACACACTTGATGTAATCACCTCAACGTAAGGTCCACTCTGATCTACTGGAACTGAAACAACTCCCTCTCTTTGTCTATGGCTGTCCTAGCAATCATTATTCTCCCACTGCTCATTTTCTGTGTAATAATCATCAACGTAGTATTGAGCTGTCCTGTCAGATACGTTATTTTGCTGATCAAACCTATTCATAGAGTTTTGAGGTGGAAGGGGACATGTGTCCTGAGGGGCGTTTCCACGCCCTCTACCTCTAGGTGCTTGCTGACTGCCACGACCTCTAACACCAGAAACTCCATTTGCACGTTGTAATAGAATAGGACAATTATACTTGTAATGACCCTCTTGTTTGCAATATAAATACTGGTTGGGGCCTACAGATACACGGGGTTGAGTATACTCGAATCTTTGCGAGTTTCTCTGATACTGTTGAGGCTGCAGAAAAGTATTTTGGTAGTGATTCTGACCATTATTATTTTGATTACCACCACCACGTGGCGGATAGGCTTGCTGTAGCAAAACCTTCGTTTTTAGTTCTCTAGTTTTCTTTTCTACTTTATCTTTTCTCATCTTTGTCTCTATTCTCGTAATATTGTGCAGTAGCCAATATCTGGGCTGAAGATGAGACTGCACAAGAACTTTATGATTCTTTTAATTTTTTACACAATTCTGGAAGCAGATTGTGCACGAATTTATCGAGAAACAATCTCTGACCACCTTCTGTGGTCATATCTTGACCGCTGTGGTCAATGAATGTTTCTTCAAATTTGGTGAAGAAATCTGAAACAGTTTCTTCTTTCTTTTGCTTGCATGCAGACAACTTATCCCAATTTACGCGTATTGCAGGCATTATCGTTTTCATGTAATCTACTATTTTAACAGGGAGTTCTGCTATCAAAGGCTCAGGCTTGGCACCACCAACTTGTCGGGCATCTGCAGCAGTAATATTAGCCCACGTGTCACCTAATTCCTGGTCATGATCTATATGACGAATTTTACCCCATAAAGGCTGTGGAACAACATTCCCAAATAACATATCGATATCTGCTAAATTCATTATACATGACCCAGCAGTTTGTGACAACTCTTTATAGTACCCTGCAGGATTTTTACGTGGATCTGGTAATGTTTGTTTGAGTGCTAAAACTTCAGCTCGCTTCCATGGGACATGTACCCATACACGCTGAAAGTGTGGCAGAATAGGTGGGACCGCAGTCGTGTCACCCTCTCTCCATTGTGGGGGAACTTCTCTCATAGGCTATTGTCGCGCCTTTTTCCTACTGGATGTATTACATTCAGATGGTGACCCAGAACTGCTTCCCTTACTTCTATATGATAACAACATTTCAACTGCTTTCTCCATATCTGGACCTACAATCATACCCTCTCCGAACCTAAACCGTACACGACACATTTCTCGTGGGATGCATTCCTGATCATTGTCTTCTAAATCTTCGCAAAGGAAAACACACATCTGTTCGAAAACATATCTCTGTGTCGCTGCTTCCCATTGATGGAAGACTTCCACGACAGACTGTACATCATATTTTACAGTGTCCATGACCCATTTCCGAGCTAAACCATTCAGTGAATCTCTCTCTTGGTAATCAGGTAGTTGACTTCGCAACTGTCTTCGTCCCATGTTAGGGGTCGTGGTAGGCGACCCGAAAAGAGGTAAAAGAAGGTTAGTAACAGTGCTGGCCATTTTCTGCCGAATGGAAGGTGAAACTGAAGGACAAACAGATGGAAAAACGGGGTGAGACAAGGCAGGGGCAGAGATAGCAGAAGAGGTATCAGGGGAAATAGAGGGGGCACTAGGCAAAATCGTAGAGGGAGCATTAGGAGACGTAAAAAGTACAGTAGGCAAAATTGTAGAAAACGCAGGTGAAACAGAGGTGGTCGGTGGGCCTGGAGAAGGCTGCACCGAAGAGGTAGGAGCCAGCTGAAGAACAGCTGGTGGGTGCTGTGGAGGAGCAGGAGGCGTAGTTTGCGCAACTAAAGGTTGCGGGGGTGCTGTGGCATTCTGCGCATAGGGGGGTGGTGAATTTAGTAAATGCGACATCAATGGGTCTTTTTCACGCTCTTTTGCTGCCTCTTGCTGAAGAGACTGTAAAACTGGATAACACTTATCTATTGCCATTTTACGTTGCCTGTGCAACTGCTCATTCATCTGCTCTTCTTCATTATCTTTAAACTGCACAGCAGCTTGCATTACTGAAAGTCCCCCTTCTCTCTTATTTTTCTTAGCTAATTTAATTTCTTTTTGTTTGGCTTCTTTACGCCATAAGCGGAAAGAGTCAAACATTGCCGGCCGGGCTTTCTTTTTAGAGAGTTTAACTTCAAGGTTGTCTAAGATTTCGGAATCAAAGCTACCATATTGGGGCCATTTAAAACACCATCTTTCCTGGTGTATTTAATCCATACTTCATTGTAGGTGATGGGGCCTACCCCATGTTTTACATATAGCTCGTAAGTCGGAGTTCCAACTGGAGGAACCCGACATGAGTCCTCCAATCGGGAGTCCCTATTATTACCACTAAAACAAAACAAATTCCCAAGTCTAAGACTAGGCATCTTCGCTCTCTAGTCTAGTTCCAAACTTCAAAGGATTATCGATTACGATATTTCTCGTGAATACACGAGTCCTTCGGTTTTGGTGCTTGCAAGTACCAACACAAAACTTTGTATCCCAAAAGATACCCAAAACTAAGTCCAACTAAAGACTGGGAGACGCTCCACTTATACTTAGCTGAAATATCGATGACGTCACCAGAAGACTTGTCTCAGTGTTTCGCTATACCAAACTTCAAGGGTCCAAATCAGGGCGATAGCCAGGGCAGCAGTCCTTGTAGCCGTCGGGAAGCGGGGAACCTCGCAGCAAAGACCTTCGGACCACGTCGACATGCAGGGGTCGATGAGGTGGTTGGCCGTCCTCCGGAATTTCCACACGAAGCTCCTCACGATCTTCTGGCTGACTGGTACCACTGGAATCGCCCCAAACGTTGGGCGCCAACTGAGGTACTGGGTTTTTAAGATCCGGCACAGAACCGGTAACCCAGCGGTGCCAGGGAATCAACACCCAGAGACCTCGGGTTCTTCCTGATCCAGACCTACAGAAACTCAGAGTCTTCTAGGTGAAGTCAAAGATTAGTTTATTGGCTGCAACCAAGGTAACAAGTGTCCTAGAAGTACAATACGGGTATATTCTCTGGAGACTGCACACTTTTACAAAGTCAGGCTTCTCTTCTTATACACAATTTTGGGCCTCGGGCAAAACATTCTTGGTTGTAAAGTAAATTGTTAACATACTTTTGGTACAAAGAGAAAGCAGAGTCATGATGACATGTCCATATTTCACTTTGTGCTGCCTACAACAAATCATTTGGCAAGGCCCAACATTTCATCAGATATCACTGGACCCCTAATAAAAACGGGCACCTCCCCACCATAAAGTAAGTGAAGCAAAAGAGTGGAGATAGATGTGAGCGAGATATGGCAGGTGTGCGCGCTGAAATGGTTTTATGGTTTGTTGAGCCTAGACGCTATCTTGCTCGGCCACTGGGAGGGGAACTGACCTAACGAGTTCGGCCTGGGGCAATGGTTCCAACTTGTATAGGTCATGGAAAAGTCGATTAAGGAGTATGTGTCCTTGTGGAATCGAATTCAGCTGGATTAAGGCCTATGTAAAGGGCAACATATAAATGGGAGCCAAGGGTTCAGAATGTAAGTGACGATTTCGAGGTGAAATCGTCACTCGAATATGCTGAAAATATATGTACATGATGTACTCGTCATTCTCGGTCTTTTGATACCAAATTCGTCATGTTTCGACGAAGTTTTAAATTCGCGAGTCCAGAATAATTATATGAATCCAGATTTTCAGAACCTCAACGGGTCTCAGATTCGCTGGGACTGTGGATCGGGCTGTTAAAAGTCAGGGAAGCTGGGTCTTTTTGATCTCTGTCGCTCGAGTTCCGGCGGGAACTGCAACAAAGCAAACCGTTGGGCGCTGGATGGTGCCTGTTTGCACAGGGTTGTCACTCCTTGACCACAAGGGAGATTCTTCAGTCTTCCACGTCGAGTGGGATGTCGAAGGGTCCAGAGTTCTGTATCAAAGTTTCAGTCAGGATAATCTAATGCTCCTGGGCACAGCTCCTACCTTTATTCCAAATCAAGGGGCTGGATTACCTGCTAGGTCCCTCCTATGGGTGGGACCCAGGAAGGGGGTGGTTACACCCCTTTCCCTTTGTCCAGTTTCGCGCCAGAGCTGGGACTGGAGTGTCCCAGCACCGGTTTGAACTGGGCTATGCATGGGGAGCCTTGTGCGCCCCAGGCAGTGTCTAGTTTCACTCGGCCTGCCTGCCTCAATCCACTATCTCCTGTCTGGGGTGGTGTAACACCTCCCTGTGACAGGAAACCTTTTGTCCAGGCCTCCCCTGACGGAGTTTCGGTCAGCAGCAGGAGGCCAGACCCGTGTCTGTGGCAGCAGCATCCATTTTGTGATGCTGAGGCTTTGGTTAGATTTAATCGCGTTTAAGTAAAGTAACATGTCTTCTCCCTCTAGAAGGGTGGAATGCTACCCCCCCCGTCTCCAGAACTGGTGAGGGGGTAGTATTCCAAAGTGTATGACACCTTACACAACATGTTTTGATAAAGCCAAACCAAAGTTAGCAATAACCGCGAGGATTATAATGCACTTAAGAGTATATGGTATGGCAATACCCTGGAACAGCTATAAGGAAATGGTTCCGAAAGCTGCAGACAGGCTCAGCTCATGCCAGAGCACCATCTCACATAAAACCAAGCACTCTGCCTCCAGGATTGTTAAGGCCTGCCATAGGAGTGACTGATAGGCATATATGTGTCCAGATATAGGTATACTATATCTAAGCAAGGGGTCATTACACCACCTTGCCCCAGCTGAGTGATCAGCCAGTTGTGTCTTATTTGAATGGCCAGCCAGGGGTGGCAAAAGATATGCTGCAGCCCCTGGTTGGCCTGTGATGCACCTATGCCCTGGGTACCTATAGTACACTGTACAGGGGCTGATAAGGTGATCCAATACCCAATTGGTGATGTACTTAAAGTACATGTCTGTGAATTTAGAGAGAGAACAGCAGGCTGTGGGTCTGATTAGCAGGCCCACAGCCACATTATGTCGAAAACCAGTGAAGCAAAAAGCAAAAATCTGGGATGACCATAGGAAAGCAGACCCTACTCTCCTACATAACACCCCCCCCCCCGCAAACGCAGGGACATTAAACTTAACCATAACCAGATAAGTCTTCATGTTCTAAGTGGAAATACCTGGAGAGACCATCTGCATTGGGGTTTGTGAAAAAATTCCTAGGCAGTCTAACCAGTAGGCAAACAATTAATCTGACCCAATAGCAAAAGGAACATTCAAGAAATAAATGTATAAAACAAACATACTCATTTGCTGCATGTTGCTCTGTACATGAGAAACTCTTGACAGTTGAGTACGATACAATCAAATGGAAAGACATGTCCATCTTGTGACATATAGGTAACAAATTAGTAAGTCTGAACCGAATAGCGTAAAGGATATTCTTGTTAGAGATGTACAATGTTATGCTTTGGTTACTTACGTCTTACTAGAGAATGTATTTTTGACTTGTATGTTTACAATATATAAGAAATGTACCTTATATATGCTTTTTATATATACTTCCAGATAACCAACTGTGACTCCTGAGGAAGGCGTTTTCTGCCGAAACGCGCGTCGAGTTCTTATTCGCCATTGCACTTTAGGCACCATTTATGATTTAGGGTGTCTTCTGATTTTATTGTTAAAATCCATTTAAAAAAAAAATTATTTGTTTATGTATTATTTGTATATGTTTTGATTATTGTTAGATTCTATCATATAGTCTGATATTTGCTCAGGTCTCTATATGATTTTTACTATGTCAATTAAAAGTATGTTTGTTTTATAAATTTATTTCTTGAATATTCCTTTTGCTATTGGGTCAGATTAATTGTTTGCCTACTGGTTAGACTGCCTAGGAATTTTTTCACAAACTTTATTTACCCTGCCCTAGGAGTCTGTTTGCATTACTACCCAGGGGGTCCTTGTTTTTCTCATTTTGAGACCATCTGCATTGCCATGGTCAGTCCCTGGTCTGTGCACCACTGTAAAGTCCATCCCCTGTAGGGAAATGGACCACCTGAACAGTTTGGGATTTTCACCCTTCATCTGATTTAGCCACAAGAGGGGCTTATGGTCTGTCTGAATTAGGAAGTGAGTGCCAAACAAGTATGGTCTCAACTTCTTCAGGGCCCAAACCAAAGCAAAGGCCTCCCTCTCAATGGCTGACCAACGTTTCTCTCTAGGGGTCAGCCTTCTGTTAATGAAAGCAATGGGCTGGTCTTGACCATCTACATTAAGTTGTGAAAGCACAGCTCCCACCCCAACTCAGAAGCATCTGTTTGGACAATGAACTCTTAGTCAGGACTCTTCAGGATAGGTGCAGAGCACATGGCCTTCTTCAGGTCATCAAATGCCTTTTGACAGCTAACTGTCCACTGAACCTTTTTTGGCATCTTCTTGGATGTCAGATCATTTAATGGTGTCACAATGGACCCATAGTTCTTTACAAATTTCCTCTAATACCCAGTCAGGCCCAAGAAGGCTCTGACTTGTGTCTGGGTAGTTGGAGGAGCCCAGTCCTGAATGGCCCGGATCTTGCTCTCCAATGGTTGAACCTGACCCCCACCTACTAGGTGGCCCAGGTACACAACCTTACTCTGCCCTATCTGGCACTTTGTGGCCTTGTTAGTTAGGCCTGCCTTCTGCAGGGCCTCCAAAACCTTCTTCAGGTGGATCAGGTGATCCTCCCAGGTGGAACTAAAGACAGCAATATCATCTAGATAAGCTGCGCAAAAGTCATCCAACCCAGCAAGGACTTGGTTCACCAACCTTTGGAAAGTGGCAGGTGCATTCTTCAAACCAAAGGGCATTACCACAAACTGATAATGTCCAATGGGGGTTGAGCTGCCGTTGACCTGCCGCGAGGAGACTATTTTCTACATGCAGCCCTGGTGTCGGCGATACAGCGCCATTGGAAAGAAGGGCTATCGGAACCGTGGACCTCTATGTCATGTTAATACGTGGAGATGGCAGCAGGGACGTTTAAGGCGATCACCAGTATTTACAGGCGACTGATCACAGAAGGCCTGCAGCCCCTGCCAGAACTTCGGAGAAAGTGGGAGTTTGACCTTGGGAAGGAAATACCGGACACCACGTGGGCGCAGTTGATTCGGAGGGCTTGGAAGAGCTCTAGGAATGCTAGGTTTCAATTAATACACTTCTTTATACTGCATAAGGCCTATTTGACTCTGGCCAAGATCAATCAGTACTTCCAGATAGAATCGGCCGGTGCCCACGCTGTAATCTTGAGGGGGAGGGGCTGCAACATATGTTGTGGAGTTGCGGACAGTTAGGAACATACTGGCAGGAGGTGGTCGAACTGCTTTGTGGCGTCACAGATCGTCATATAGAGGCGGACATGGGCACCTGTGTTTTGCACTGGTTTCCGCATACTCCCAAAACAAAAATCACGAGCAAGTTTCTGGATTTAGGTCTGTTACTAGCCAACAGAGAGATCACGGCCCACTGGAAGACATGACGAGGGCCTAACATAGGGAGGTGGAAATCAGAACTACTTGCATGGGCTAGAAGGGAGGGCACGGTTAGATTGTAGCAGGCTATACGCACTAATAATGAGAAGGCGATGGAAGCGGCAAGGGCGTGAGAGGCACTGGTTGTAGCGCTGCAGTTTCCAGAGACTGACTCGTAAGGGGATCCTGTTGGGGAGGTTTTGATGGGTTCCCCTTGATGACCCGAGAGCAGACACAGGGCCATGGGTTTTGCCATGAGACGACGGAATGGGGAGTTAAGAAGTGTACCGGGAACAGGAGGTATTGTCCCCAACTATCCTGAACCTAAATAGGCCCTCACTATCCCCTCCATGACTCAAAGAGAGTCTCTGCTCTGTGCGGGCGATTTCACTACTGATAATGTTGATGGCTCGCTAAAACCTCCGGTCCATTGAAATTGATTTTACTAAAGGGGTTGAGACCGAGCCACCGTCTCCCATTTTTTCCTCCAATAATGCAATCGTGAAATATCTTAATGGCAGGCCCCAAAGTGTAGGAAATATCTACTCAATCACGAACCCCACGGGCCACACTTTGACCTATACAATAAAAGAACAAACATTAGCTCTGTGGAGTGAATCTGGTTAATAAAAGGCAGGATCAAATGATCCAACTTTTTCTCCCCAAAATGCTCATTAGCAATGGAGGCATTACGGCCGAGGTCTCGGAGAGTAGGCCCAGCGCTGCCATTGACCCGCTGGGGATGGGAGCAGACGTGCATGCTCTCTGGCCTTCGCCTGGGCACGCCCCAACAACAGAAGTAGGCACCTCCAGGTGCAGTTGCAGGCGTAGGCGGCGTCAGCCACGGGAGCTCCTGGGGCATGTGGTCCTCTGCCCCTCCTGGATTTTAACTGGTGTCCCACGCAGCGGAAGCCCTAACAACATTAGTATGTACCTCCAGGCACGGTTGCGTTTGTCGGTGTCAGACGCGGGAGCCCTTTGGATTTGTGGTCCCCTGCCCTCCTCCCAGATCTCAATGGGCGTCCAGCATCATGGGCGCCCCAACCACAGAAGTAGGCGCCTCCAGGCAGGGTTGTAGGCATAGGCGGCATCAGCGCGGGGGATCCTGGGGCCTGTGGTCCTCTGTCCCCAGTCTGGATCTCAACTGGACTTTTGTTCCTGGGGGCTTCCTTCCCCCTTCTTCTTCATCCTTTGACTGTTAGGGGTCTGTTGGTGGCCAGATAGGGGTTCTTGTTCCTCCCCCGGCGCGAGAGGGCTGTGGTTTGAAGGCCTGAGTTATACCGCCAGGTAGGGTTTGGGGTAACAAGTGCATGCTTGGCTGCACGTGTCCATCTTGGCCTGTTGTTGTAAGCAGGCCGTGGAGCACCTAACATTCCTTGCCCTGGACTGTTGTGGTGTAGAGTAAGTGGCTGGGGCCAGGTTGTGGTTCCAGGACCTAGCGCAATCTGAGCCCAGAGCCAGTCCAAGATTGACCAATTCAAGGCCCCATCATTGTGTGTATGGAGAGCCCAGGACCCGTCCACCTCCTAGACCCTACTCCCCAGCAGACGATTCCAGAGCCATTTGTTTTGCAATTCAAGCCTCTTGATATGAGCTAGGGACTAACCCTGGGCGTAGTTCGCGAAGTAGCGCTACACGAAGTGCACTTCGCACTACGCGAACTTCACGTAGCACTACGCGAGCTGCGTAGTAGCATGTTCGCACTGTGCAAGATGCGTTTTCAATGATTGCACAGTGCGGACAAGCAGCCGGCACTATGCAAGCATTGAAAATGGCATCTTGCACAGTGCGAGCTGCAGTTTTCTGCTGCTCGAGTAGATTATTACTCGAGCGGCAGCTTTCTCAACGCGAACAGGTAGTTTCTCATTGAGAGCGGTCGCGAGCATGCGCAACCACTCACAATGAGAAACCTGACCTCCCCGCGTTGAGAATCTCGCCGGGATGTCATTTTGCTTGCTCGCGGTCACGAACATGACGTTCAGGACCGCGAACAAGCAAAAAATGACCGCTGCACTACGCTACGCTGCACTACGCATGCTCGCACTGTGCTACGTGCAGTTCACGTAGTGCGAAGTTGCATAAACTTCGCAAACTCCACGAGCGTAGCGTAGTGCTTCGCCCAGGGTTACTAGGGACCAAAATTAGTGAGGTCGGGGTCCCTCCTGCAGCAAGACCAATGGGGTAGCGAACAGAGTGACGGAGGGGGAGAGGTGAGTCTGCGTGATGGAAGACACGTTGGGGGAGTTGCAGGCCAAGGTCACTAAACAGATGGGTGTGACATGATGACTGGAGGAAAGAGCCGAGGATGCAGAGAATCGCTCTCGGCGCTGTAACCTGCCCCCTGCTTCCTGGTTTAGCGGGCGCATGCAATCTATGCACCAAGCCAGTCCACATAATTTACAACAAGGGGTGGTGATGGACAGAGTCTCTGAATTAAGCAGAATACTCTCACCCAGTCAATAGATCAGGGCTAGATCCAACACCGTTTTTTAGCTCATTGCACCATCCCAGTTTCAGAACCTGGCTGTATGCAAATTAGTCTGTCCCTGGCCCAGTGCTTCATGGGAACAGGGCAGACCAGACTACAAAAGCCAATTCTTACACTGGGAAGGAAACAAGCTTCCGGGGACCGGTTTCTGGCATTTCAGCCGTCTTCGGCCCGGCTTGCTTGAATCCTGATGGTGCAATGAGCAAGGGACTCACATCTGAGTATACCCTTCCACGCTTAGGGTGGACAAAATAATTTACAACAAGGGGTGGTGATGGACAGAGTCTCTGAATTAAGCAGAATACTCTCACCCAGTCAAGAGATCAGGGCTAGATCCAACACCGTTTTTTAGCTCATTGCACCATCCCAGTTTCAGAACCTGGCTGTATGCAAATTAGTCTGTCCCTGGCCCAGTGCTTCATGGGAACAGGGCAGACCAGACTACAAAAGCCAATTCTTACACTGGGAAGGAAACAAGCTTCCGAGGACCGGTTTCTGGCATTTCAGCCGTCTTCGGCCCGGCTTGCTTGAATCCTGATGGTGCAATGAGCAAGGGACTCACATCTGAGTATACCCTTCCACGCTTAGGGTGGACAAAATAATTTACAACAAGGGGTGGTGATGGACAGAGTCTCTGAATTAAGCAGAATACTCTCACCCAGTCAAGAGATCAGGGCTAGATCCAACACCGTTTTTTAGCTCATTGCACCATCCCAGTTTCAGAACCTGGCTGTATGCAAATTAGTCTGTCCCTGGCCCAGTGCTTCATGGGAACAGGGCAGACCAGACTACAAAAGCCAATTCTTACACTGGGAAGGAAACAAGCTTCCGGGGACCGGTTTCTGGCATTTCAGCCGTCTTCGGCCCGGCTTGCTTGAATCCTGATGGTGCAATGAGCAAGGGACTCACATCTGAGTATACCCTTCCACGCTTAGGGTGGACAAAATAATTTACAACAAGGGGTGGTGATGGACAGAGTCTCTGAATTAAGCAGAATACTCTCACCCAGTCAAGAGATCAGGGCTAGATCCAACACCGTTTTTTAGCTCATTGCACCATCCCAGTTTCAGAACCTGGCTGTATGCAAATTAGTCTGTCCCTGGCCCAGTGCTTCATGGGAACAGGGCAGACCAGACTACAAAAGCCAATTCTTACACTGGGAAGGAAACAAGCTTCCGGGGACCGGTTTCTGGCATTTCAGCCGTCTTCGGCCCGGCTTGCTTGAATCCTGATGGTGCAATGAGCAAGGGACTCACATCTGAGTATACCCTTCCACGCTTAGGGTGGACAAAATAATTTACAACAAGGGGTGGTGATGGACAGAGTCTCTGAATTAAGCAGAATACTCTCACCCAGTCAAGAGATCAGGACTAGATCCAATACCGTTTTTTAGCTCATTGCACCATCCCAGTTTCAGAACCTGGCTGTATGCAAATTAGTCTGTCCCTGGCCCAGTGCTTCATGGGAACAGGGCAGACCAGACTACAAAAGCCAATTCTTACACTGGGAAGGAAACAAGCTTCCGGGGACCGGTTTCTGGCATTTCAGCCGTCTTCGGCCCGGCTTGCTTGAATCCTGATGGTGCAATGAGCAAGGGACTCACATCTGAGTATACCCTTCCACGCTTAGGGTGGACAAAATAATTTACAACAAGGGGTGGTGATGGACAGAGTCTCTGAATTAAGCAGAATACTCTCACCCAGTCAAGAGATCAGGGCTAGATCCAACACCGTTTTTTAGCTCATTGCACCATCCCAGTTTCAGAACCTAGCTGTATGCAAATTAGTCTGTCCATGGCCCAGTGCTTCATGGGAACAGGGCAGACCAGACTACAAAAGCCAATTCTTACACTGGGAAGGAAACAAGCTTCCGGGGACCGGTTTCTGGCGACCGGTTTCTGGCATTTCAGCCGTCTTCGGCCCGGCTTGCTTGAATCCTGATGGTGCAATGAGCAAGGGACTCACATCTGAGTATACCCTTCCACGCTTAGGGTGGACAAAATAATTTACAACAAGGGGTGGTGATGGACAGAGTCTCTGAATTAAGCAGAATACTCTCACCCAGTCAAGAAATCAGGGCTAGATCCAACACCGTTTTTTAGCTCATTGCACCATCCCAGTTTCAGAACCTGGCTGTATGCAAATTAGTCTGTCCCTGGCCCAGTGCTTCATGGGAACAGGGCAGACCAGACTACAAAAGCCAATTCTTACACTGGGAAGGAAACAAGCTTCCGGGGACCGGTTTCTGGCATTTCAGCCGTCTTCGGCCCAGCTTGCTTGAATCCTGATGGTGCAATGAGCAAGGGACTCACATCTGAGTATACCCTTCCACGCTTAGGGTGGACAAAATAATTTACAACAAGGGGTGGTGATGGACAGAGTCTCTGAATTAAGCAGAATACTCTCACCCAGTCAAGAGATCAGGGCTAGATCCAACACCGTTTTTTAGCTCATTGCACCATCCCAGTTTCAGAACCTGGCTGTATGCAAATTAGTCTGTCCCTGGCCCAGTGCTTCATGGGAACAGGGCAGACCAGACTACAAAAGCCAATTCTTACACTGGGAAGGAAACAAGCTTCCGGGGACCGGTTTCTGGCATTTCAGCCGTCTTCGGCCCGGCTTGCTTGAATCCTGATGGTGCAATGAGCAAGGGACTCACATCTGAGTATACCCTTCCACGCTTAGGGTGGACAAAATAATTTACAACAAGGGGTGGTGATGGACAGAGTCTCTGAATTAAGCAGAATACTCTCACCCAGTCAAGAGATCAGGGCTAGACCCAACACCGTTTTTTAGCTCATTGCACCATCCCAGTTTCAGAACCTGGCTGTATGCAAATTAGTCTGTCCCTGGCCCAGTGCTTCATGGGAACAGGGCAGACCAGACTACAAAAGCCAATTCTTACACTGGGAAGGAAACAAGCTTCCGGGGACCGGTTTCTGGCATTTCAGCCGTCTTCGGCCCGGCTTGCTTGAATCCTGATGGTGCAATGAGCAAGGGACTCACATCTGAGTATACCCTTCCACGCTTAGGGTGGACAAAATAATTTACAACAAGGGGTGGTGATGGACAGAGTCTCTGAATTAAGCAGAATACTCTCACCCAGTCAAGAGATCAGGGCTAGATCCAACACCGTTTTTTAGCTCATTGCACCATCCCAGTTTCAGAACCTGGCTGTATGCAAATTAGTCTGTCCCTGGCCCAGTGCTTCATGGGAACAGGGCAGACCAGACTACAAAAGCCAATTCTTACACTGGGAAGGAAACAAGCTTCCGGGGACCGGTTTCTGGCATTTCAGCCGTCTTCGGCCCGGCTTGCTTGAATCCTGATGGTGCAATGAGCAAGGGACTCACATCTGAGTATACCCTTCCACGCTTAGGGTGGACAAAATAATTTACAACAAGGGGTGGTGATGGACAGAGTCTCTGAATTAAGCAGAATACTCTCACCCAGTCAAGAGATCAGGGCTAGATCCAACACCGTTTTTTAGCTCATTGCACCATCCCAGTTTCAGAACCTGGCTGTATGCAAATTAGTCTGTCCCTGGCCCAGTGCTTCATGGGAACAGGGCAGACCAGACTACAAAAGCCAATTCTTACACTGGGAAGGAAACAAGCTTCCGGGGACCGGTTTCTGGCATTTCAGCCGTCTTCGGCCCGGCTTGCTTGAATCCTGATGGTGCAATGAGCAAGGGACTCACATCTGAGTATACCCTTCCACGCTTAGGGTGGACAAAATAATTTACAACAAGGGGTGGTGATGGACAGAGTCTCTGAATTAAGCAGAATACTCTCACCCAGTCAAGAGATCAGGACTAGATCCAATACCGTTTTTTAGCTCATTGCACCATCCCAGTTTCAGAACCTGGCTGTATGCAAATTAGTCTGTCCCTGGCCCAGTGCTTCATGGGAACAGGGCAGACCAGACTACAAAAGCCAATTCTTACACTGGGAAGGAAACAAGCTTCCGGGGACCGGTTTCTGGCATTTCAGCCGTCTTCGGCCCGGCTTGCTTGAATCCTGATGGTGCAATGAGCAAGGGACTCACATCTGAGTATACCCTTCCACGCTTAGGGTGGACAAAATAATTTACAACAAGGGGTGGTGATGGACAGAGTCTCTGAATTAAGCAGAATACTCTCACCCAGTCAAGAGATCAGGGCTAGATCCAACACCGTTTTTTAGCTCATTGCACCATCCCAGTTTCAGAACCTGGCTGTATGCAAATTAGTCTGTCCCTGGCCCAGTGCTTCATGGGAACAGGGCAGACCAGACTACAAAAGCCAATTCTTACACTGGGAAGGAAACAAGCTTCCGGGGACCGGTTTCTGGCATTTCAGCCGTCTTCGGCCCGGCTTGCTTGAATCCTGATGGTGCAATGAGCAAGGGACTCACATCTGAGTACACCCTTCCACGCTTAGGGTGGACAAAATAATTTACAACAAGGGGTGGTGATGGACAGAGTCTCTGAATTAAGCAGAATACTCTCACCCAGTCAAGAAATCAGGGCTAGATCCAACACCGTTTTTTAGCTCATTGCACCATCCCAGTTTCAGAACCTGGCTGTATGCAAATTAGTCTGTCCCTGGCCCAGTGCTTCATGAGAACAGGGCAGACCAGACTACAAAAGCCAATTCTTACACTGGCAAGGAAACAAGCTTCCGGGGACCGGTTTCTGGCATTTAAGCCGTCTTCGGCCCAGCTTGCTTGAATCCTGATGGTGCAATGAGCAAGGGACTCACATCTGAGTATACCCTTCCACGCTTAGGGTGGACAAAATAATTTACAACAAGGGGTGGTGATGGACAGAGTCTCTAAATTAAGCAGAATACTCTCACCCAGTCAAGAGATCAGGGCTAGATCCAACACCGTTTTTTAGCTCATTGCACCATCCCAGTTTCAGAACCTGGCTGTATGCAAATTAGTCTGTCCCTGGCCCAGTGCTTCATGGGAACAGGGCAGACCAGACTACAAAAGCCAATTCTTACACTGGAAAGGAAACAAGCTTCCGGGGACCGGTTTCTGGCATTTCAGCCGTCTTCGGCCCGGCTTGCTTGAATCCTGATGGTGCAATGAGCAAGGGACTCACATCTGAGTATACCCTTCCACGCTTAGGGTGGACAAAATAATTTACAACAAGGGGTGGTGATGGACAGAGTCTCTGAATTAAGCAGAATACTCTCACCCAGTCAAGAGATCAGGACTAGATCCAATACCGTTTTTTAGCTCATTGCACCATCCCAGTTTCAGAACCTGGCTGTATGCAAATTAGTCTGTCCCTGGCCCAGTGCTTCATGGGAACAGGGCAGACCAGACTACAAAAGCCAATTCTTACACTGGGAAGGAAACAAGCTTCCGGGGACCGGTTTCTGGCATTTCAGCCGTCTTCGGCCCGGCTTGCTTGAATCCTGATGGTGCAATGAGCAAGGGACTCACATCTGAGTATACCCTTCCACGCTTAGGGTGGACAAAATAATTTACAACAAGGGGTGGTGATGGACAGAGTCTCTGAATTAAGCAGAATACTCTCACCCAGTCAAGAGATCAGGGCTAGATCCAACACCGTTTTTTAGCTCATTGCACCATCCCAGTTTCAGAACCTAGCTGTATGCAAATTAGTCTGTCCATGGCCCAGTGCTTCATGGGAACAGGGCAGACCAGACTACAAAAGCCAATTCTTACACTGGGAAGGAAACAAGCTTCCGGGGACCGGTTTCTGGCGACCGGTTTCTGGCATTTCAGCCGTCTTCGGCCCGGCTTGCTTGAATCCTGATGGTGCAATGAGCAAGGGACTCACATCTGAGTATACCCTTCCACGCTTAGGGTGGACAAAATAATTTACAACAAGGGGTGGTGATGGACAGAGTCTCTGAATTAAGCAGAATACTCTCACCCAGTCAAGAAATCAGGGCTAGATCCAACACCGTTTTTTAGCTCATTGCACCATCCCAGTTTCAGAACCTGGCTGTATGCAAATTAGTCTGTCCCTGGCCCAGTGCTTCATGGGAACAGGGCAGACCAGACTACAAAAGCCAATTCTTACACTGGGAAGGAAACAAGCTTCCGGGGACCGGTTTCTGGCATTTCAGCCGTCTTCGGCCCAGCTTGCTTGAATCCTGATGGTGCAATGAGCAAGGGACTCACATCTGAGTATACCCTTCCACGCTTAGGGTGGACAAAATAATTTACAACAAGGGGTGGTGATGGACAGAGTCTCTGAATTAAGCAGAATACTCTCACCCAGTCAAGAGATCAGGGCTAGATCCAACACCGTTTTTTAGCTCATTGCACCATCCCAGTTTCAGAACCTGGCTGTATGCAAATTAGTCTGTCCCTGGCCCAGTGCTTCATGGGAACAGGGCAGACCAGACTACAAAAGCCAATTCTTACACTGGGAAGGAAACAAGCTTCCGGGGACCGGTTTCTGGCATTTCAGCCGTCTTCGGCCCGGCTTGCTTGAATCCTGATGGTGCAATGAGCAAGGGACTCACATCTGAGTATACCCTTCCACGCTTAGGGTGGACAAAATAATTTACAACAAGGGGTGGTGATGGACAGAGTCTCTGAATTAAGCAGAATACTCTCACCCAGTCAAGAGATCAGGGCTAGACCCAACACCGTTTTTTAGCTCATTGCACCATCCCAGTTTCAGAACCTGGCTGTATGCAAATTAGTCTGTCCCTGGCCCAGTGCTTCATGGGAACAGGGCAGACCAGACTACAAAAGCCAATTCTTACACTGGGAAGGAAACAAGCTTCCGGGGACCGGTTTCTGGCATTTCAGCCGTCTTCGGCCCGGCTTGCTTGAATCCTGATGGTGCAATGAGCAAGGGACTCACATCTGAGTATACCCTTCCACGCTTAGGGTGGACAAAATAATTTACAACAAGGGGTGGTGATGGACAGAGTCTCTGAATTAAGCAGAATACTCTCACCCAGTCAAGAGATCAGGGCTAGATCCAACACCGTTTTTTAGCTCATTGCACCATCCCAGTTTCAGAACCTGGCTGTATGCAAATTAGTCTGTCCCTGGCCCAGTGCTTCATGGGAACAGGGCAGACCAGACTACAAAAGCCAATTCTTACACTGGGAAGGAAACAAGCTTCCGGGGACCGGTTTCTGGCATTTCAGCCGTCTTCGGCCCGGCTTGCTTGAATCCTGATGGTGCAATGAGCAAGGGACTCACATCTGAGTATACCCTTCCACGCTTAGGGTGGACAAAATAATTTACAACAAGGGGTGGTGATGGACAGAGTCTCTGAATTAAGCAGAATACTCTCACCCAGTCAAGAGATCAGGGCTAGATCCAACACCGTTTTTTAGCTCATTGCACCATCCCAGTTTCAGAACCTGGCTGTATGCAAATTAGTCTGTCCCTGGCCCAGTGCTTCATGGGAACAGGGCAGACCAGACTACAAAAGCCAATTCTTACACTGGGAAGGAAACAAGCTTCCGGGGACCGGTTTCTGGCATTTCAGCCGTCTTCGGCCCGGCTTGCTTGAATCCTGATGGTGCAATGAGCAAGGGACTCACATCTGAGTATACCCTTCCACGCTTAGGGTGGACAAAATAATTTACAACAAGGGGTGGTGATGGACAGAGTCTCTGAATTAAGCAGAATACTCTCACCCAGTCAAGAGATCAGGACTAGATCCAATACCGTTTTTTAGCTCATTGCACCATCCCAGTTTCAGAACCTGGCTGTATGCAAATTAGTCTGTCCCTGGCCCAGTGCTTCATGGGAACAGGGCAGACCAGACTACAAAAGCCAATTCTTACACTGGGAAGGAAACAAGCTTCCGGGGACCGGTTTCTGGCATTTCAGCCGTCTTCGGCCCGGCTTGCTTGAATCCTGATGGTGCAATGAGCAAGGGACTCACATCTGAGTATACCCTTCCACGCTTAGGGTGGACAAAATAATTTACAACAAGGGGTGGTGATGGACAGAGTCTCTGAATTAAGCAGAATACTCTCACCCAGTCAAGAGATCAGGGCTAGATCCAACACCGTTTTTTAGCTCATTGCACCATCCCAGTTTCAGAACCTGGCTGTATGCAAATTAGTCTGTCCCTGGCCCAGTGCTTCATGGGAACAGGGCAGACCAGACTACAAAAGCCAATTCTTACACTGGGAAGGAAACAAGCTTCCGGGGACCGGTTTCTGGCATTTCAGCCGTCTTCGGCCCGGCTTGCTTGAATCCTGATGGTGCAATGAGCAAGGGACTCACATCTGAGTATACCCTTCCACGCTTAGGGTGGACAAAATAATTTACAACAAGGGGTGGTGATGGACAGAGTCTCTGAATTAAGCAGAATACTCTCACCCAGTCAAGAAATCAGGGCTAGATCCAACACCGTTTTTTAGCTCATTGCACCATCCCAGTTTCAGAACCTGGCTGTATGCAAATTAGTCTGTCCCTGGCCCAGTGCTTCATGAGAACAGGGCAGACCAGACTACAAAAGCCAATTCTTACACTGGCAAGGAAACAAGCTTCCGGGGACCGGTTTCTGGCATTTAAGCCGTCTTCGGCCCAGCTTGCTTGAATCCTGATGGTGCAATGAGCAAGGGACTCACATCTGAGTATACCCTTCCACGCTTAGGGTGGACAAAATAATTTACAACAAGGGGTGGTGATGGACAGAGTCTCTAAATTAAGCAGAATACTCTCACCCAGTCAAGAGATCAGGGCTAGATCCAACACCGTTTTTTAGCTCATTGCACCATCCCAGTTTCAGAACCTGGCTGTATGCAAATTAGTCTGTCCCTGGCCCAGTGCTTCATGGGAACAGGGCAGACCAGACTACAAAAGCCAATTCTTACACTGGAAAGGAAACAAGCTTCCGGGGACCGGTTTCTGGCATTTCAGCCGTCTTCGGCCCGGCTTGCTTGAATCCTGATGGTGCAATGAGCAAGGGACTCACATCTGAGTATACCCTTCCACGCTTAGGGTGGACAAAATAATTTACAACAAGGGGTGGTGATGGACAGAGTCTCTGAATTAAGCAGAATACTCTCACCCAGTCAAGAGATCAGGCTAGACACAACACCGTTTTTTAGCTCATTGCACCATCCCAGTTTCAGAACCTGGCTGTATGCAAATTAGTCTGTCCCTGGCCCAGTGCTTCATGGGAACAGGGCAGACCAGACTACAAAAGCCAATTCTTACACTGGGAAGGAAACAAGCTTCCGGGGACCGGTTTCTGGCATTTCAGCCGTCTTCGGCCCGGCTTGCTTGAATCCTGATGGTGCAATGAGCAAGGGACTCACATCTGAGTATACCCTTCCACGCTTAGGGTGGACAAAATAATTTACAACAAGGGGTGGTGATGGACAGAGTCTCTGAATTAAGCAGAATACTCTCACCCAGTCAAGAGATCAGGGCTAGATCCAACACCGTTTTTTAGCTCATTGCACCATCCCAGTTTCAGAACCTGGCTGTATGCAAATTAGTCTGTCCCTGGCCCAGTGCTTCATGGGAACAGGGCAGACCAGACTACAAAAGCCAATTCTTACACTGGGAAGGAAACAAGCTTCCGGGGACCGGTTTCTGGCATTTCAGCCGTCTTCGGCCCAGCTTGCTTGAATCCTGATGGTGCAATGAGCAAGGAACTCACATCTGAGTATACCCTTCCACGCTTAGGGTGGACAAAATAATTTACAACAAGGGGTGGTGATGGACAGAGTCTCTGAATTAAGCAGAATACTCTCACCCAGTCAAGAGATCAGGGCTAGATCCAACACCGTTTTTTAGCTCATTGCACCATCCAAGTTTCAGAACCTGGCTGTATGCAAATTAGTCTGTCCCTGGCCCAGTGCTTCATGGGAACAGGGCAGACCAGACTACAAAAGCCAATTCTTACACTGGGAAGGAAACAAGCTTCCGGGGACCGGTTTCTGGCATTTCAGCCGTCTTCGGCCCGGCTTGCTTGAATCCTGATGGTGCAATGAGCAAGGGACTCACATCTGAGTATACCCTTCCACGCTTAGGGTGGACAAAATAATTTACAACAAGGGGTGGTGATGGACAGAGTCTCTGAATTAAGCAGAATACTCTCACCCAGTCAAGAGATCAGGGCTAGATCCAACACCGTTTTTTAGCTCATTGCACCATCCCAGTTTCAGAACCTGGCTGTATGCAAATTAGTCTGTCCCTGGCCCAGTGCTTCATGGGAACAGGGCAGACCAGACTACAAAAGCCAATTCTTACACTGGGAAGGAAACAAGCTTCCGGGGACCGGTTTCTGGCATTTCAGCCGTCTTCGGCCCGGCTTGCTTAAATCCTGATGGTGCAATGAGCAAGGGACTCACATCTGAGTATACCCTTCCACGCTTAGGGTGGACAAAATAATTTACAACAAGGGGTGGTGATGGACAGAGTCTCTGAATTAAGCAGAATACTCTCACCCAGTCAAGAGATCAGGGCTAGATCCAACACCGTTTTTTAGCTCATTGCACCATCCCAGTTTCAGAACCTGGCTGTATGCAAATTAGTCTGTCCCTGGCCCAGTGCTTCATGGGAACAGCGCAGATCAGACTACAAAAGCCAATTCTTACACTGGGAAGGAAACAAGCTTCCGGGGACCGGTTTCTGGCATTTCAGCCGTCTTCGGCCCGGCTTGCTTGAATCCTGATGGTGCAATGAGCAAGGGACTCACATCTGAGTATACCCTTCCACGCTTAGGGTGGACAAAATAATTTACAACAAGGGGTGGTGATGGACAGAGTCTCTGAATTAAGCAGAATACTCTCACCCAGTCAAGAGATCAGGGCTAGATCCAACACCGTTTTTTAGCTCATTGCACCATCCCAGTTTCAGAACCTGGCTGTATGCAAATTAGTCTGTCCCTGGCCCAGTGCTTCATGGGAACAGGGCAGACCAGACTACAAAAGCCAATTCTTACACTGGGAAGGAAACAAGCTTCCGGGGACCGGTTTCTGGCATTTCAGCCGTCTTCGGCCCGGCTTGCTTGAATCCTGATGGTGCAATGAGCAAGGGACTCACATCTGAGTATACCCTTCCACGCTTAGGGTGGACAAAATAATTTACAACAAGGGGTGGTGATGGACAGAGTCTCTGAATTAAGCAGAATACTCTCACCCAGTCAAGAGATCAGGACTAGATCCAATACCGTTTTTTAGCTCATTGCACCATCCCAGTTTCAGAACCTGGCTGTATGCAAATTAGTCTGTCCCTGGCCCAGTGCTTCATGGGAACAGGGCAGACCAGACTACAAAAGCCAATTCTTACACTGGGAAGGAAACAAGCTTCCGGGGACCGGTTTCTGGCATTTCAGCCGTCTTCGGCCCGGCTTGCTTGAATCCTGATGGTGCAATGAGCAAGGGACTCACATCTGAGTATACCCTTCCACGCTTAGGGTGGACAAAATAATTTACAACAAGGGGTGGTGATGGACAGAGTCTCTGAATTAAGCAGAATACTCTCACCCAGTCAAGAGATCAGGGCTAGATCCAACACCGTTTTTTAGCTCATTGCACCATCCCAGTTTCAGAACCTGGCTGTATGCAAATTAGTCTGTCCCTGGCCCAGTGCTTCATGGGAACAGGGCAGACCAGACTACAAAAGCCAATTCTTACACTGGGAAGGAAACAAGCTTCCGGGGACCGGTTTCTGGCATTTCAGCCGTCTTCGGCCCGGCTTGCTTGAATCCTGATGGTGCAATGAGCAAGGGACTCACATCTGAGTATACCCTTCCACGCTTAGGGTGGACAAAATAATTTACAACAAGGGGTGGTGATGGACAGAGTCTCTGAATTAAGCAGAATACTCTCACCCAGTCAAGAAATCAGGGCTAGATCCAACACCGTTTTTTAGCTCATTGCACCATCCCAGTTTCAGAACCTGGCTGTATGCAAATTAGTCTGTCCCTGGCCCAGTGCTTCATGAGAACAGGGCAGACCAGACTACAAAAGCCAATTCTTACACTGGCAAGGAAACAAGCTTCCGGGGACCGGTTTCTGGCATTTCAGCCGTCTTCGGCCCAGCTTGCTTGAATCCTGATGGTGCAATGAGCAAGGGACTCACATCTGAGTATACCCTTCCACGCTTAGGGTGGACAAAATAATTTACAACAAGGGGTGGTGATGGACAGAGTCTCTGAATTAAGCAGAATACTCTCACCCAGTCAAGAGATCAGGGCTAGATCCAACACCGTTTTTTAGCTCATTGCACCATCCCAGTTTCAGAACCTGGCTGTATGCAAATTAGTCTGTCCCTGGCCCAGTGCTTCATGGGAACAGGGCAGACCAGACTACAAAAGCCAATTCTTACACTAGGAAGGAAACAAGCTTCCGGGGACCGGTTTCTGGCATTTCAGCCGTCTTCGGCCCGGCTTGCTTGAATCCTGATGGTGCAATGAGCAAGGGACTCACATCTGAGTATACCCTTCCACGCTTAGGGTGGACAAAATAATTTACAACAAGGGGTGGTGATGGACAGAGTCTCTGAATTAAGCAGAATACTCTCACCCAGTCAAGAGATCAGGGCTAGACACAACACCGTTTTTTAGCTCATTGCACCATCCCAGTTTCAGAACCTGGCTGTATGCAAATTAGTCTGTCCCTGGCCCAGTGCTTCATGGGAACAGGGCAGACCAGACTACAAAAGCCAATTCTTACACTGGGAAGGAAACAAGCTTCCGGGGACCGGTTTCTGGCATTTCAGCCGTCTTCGGCCCGGCTTGCTTGAATCCTGATGGTGCAATGAGCAAGGGACTCACATCTGAGTATACCCTTCCACGCTTAGGGTGGACAAAATAATTTACAACAAGGGGTGGTGATGGACAGAGTCTCTGAATTAAGCAGAATACTCTCACCCAGTCAAGAGATCAGGGCTAGATCCAACACCGTTTTTTAGCTCATTGCACCATCCCAGTTTCAGAACCTGGCTGTATGCAAATTAGTCTGTCCCTGGCCCAGTGCTTCATGGGAACAGGGCAGACCAGACTACAAAAGCCAATTCTTACACTGGGAAGGAAACAAGCTTCCGGGGACCGGTTTCTGGCATTTCAGCCGTCTTCGGCCCGGCTTGCTTGAATCCTGATGGTGCAATGAGCAAGGGACTCACATCTGAGTATACCCTTCCACGCTTAGGGTGGACAAAATAATTTACAACAAGGGGTGGTGATGGACAGAGTCTCTGAATTAAGCAGAATACTCTCACCCAGTCAAGAAATCAGGGCTAGATCCAACACCGTTTTTTAGCTCATTGCACCATCCCAGTTTCAGAACCTGGCTGTATGCAAATTAGTCTGTCCCTGGCCCAGTGCTTCATGGGAACAGGGCAGACCAGACTACAAAAGCCAATTCTTACACTGGGAAGGAAACAAGCTTCCGGGGACCGGTTTCCGGCATTTCAGCCGTCTTCGGCCCGGCTTGCTTGAATCCTGATGGTGCAATGAGCAAGGGACTCACATCTGAGTATACCCTTCCACGCTTAGGGTGGACAAAATAATTTACAACAAGGGGTGGTGATGGACAGAGTCTCTGAATTAAGCAGAATACTCTCACCCAGTCAAGAGATCAGGGCTAGATCCAACACCGTTTTTTAGCTCATTGCACCATCCAAGTTTCAGAACCTGGCTGTATGCAAATTAGTCTGTCCCTGGCCCAGTGCTTCATGGGAACAGGGCAGACCAGACTACAAAAGCCAATTCTTACACTGGGAAGGAAACAAGCTTCCGGGGACCGGTTTCTGGCATTTCAGCCGTCTTCGGCCCGGCTTGCTTGAATCCTGATGGTGCAATGAGCAAGGGACTCACATCTGAGTATACCCTTCCACGCTTAGGGTGGACAAAATAATTTACAACAAGGGGTGGTGATGGACAGAGTCTCTGAATTAAGCAGAATACTCTCACCCAGTCAAGAGATCAGGGCTAGATCCAACACCGTTTTTTAGCTCATTGCACCATCCCAGTTTCAGAACCTGGCTGTATGCAAATTAGTCTGTCCCTGGCCCAGTGCTTCATGGGAACAGGGCAGACCAGACTACAAAAGCCAATTCTTACACTGGGAAGGAAACAAGCTTCCGGGGACCGGTTTCTGGCATTTCAGCCGTCTTCGGCCCGGCTTGCTTAAATCCTGATGGTGCAATGAGCAAGGGACTCACATCTGAGTATACCCTTCCACGCTTAGGGTGGACAAAATAATTTACAACAAGGGGTGGTGATGGACAGAGTCTCTGAATTAAGCAGAATACTCTCACCCAGTCAAGAGATCAGGGCTAGATCCAACACCGTTTTTTAGCTCATTGCACCATCCCAGTTTCAGAACCTGGCTGTATGCAAATTAGTCTGTCCCTGGCCCAGTGCTTCATGGGAACAGCGCAGACCAGACTACAAAAGCCAATTCTTACACTGGGAAGGAAACAAGCTTCCGGGGACCGGTTTCTGGCATTTCAGCCGTCTTCGGCCCGGCTTGCTTGAATCCTGATGGTGCAATGAGCAAGGGACTCACATCTGAGTATACCCTTCCACGCTTAGGGTGGACAAAATAATTTACAACAAGGGGTGGTGATGGACAGAGTCTCTGAATTAAGCAGAATACTCTCACCCAGTCAAGAGATCAGGGCTAGATCCAACACCGTTTTTTAGCTCATTGCACCATCCCAGTTTCAGAACCTGGCTGTATGCAAATTAGTCTGTCCCTGGCCCAGTGCTTCATGGGAACAGGGCAGACCAGACTACAAAAGCCAATTCTTACACTGGGAAGGAAACAAGCTTCCGGGGACCGGTTTCTGGCATTTCAGCCGTCTTCGGCCCGGCTTGCTTGAATCCTGATGGTGCAATGAGCAAGGGACTCACATCTGAGTATACCCTTCCACGCTTAGGGTGGACAAAATAATTTACAACAAGGGGTGGTGATGGACAGAGTCTCTGAATTAAGCAGAATACTCTCACCCAGTCAAGAGATCAGGACTAGATCCAATACCGTTTTTTAGCTCATTGCACCATCCCAGTTTCAGAACCTGGCTGTATGCAAATTAGTCTGTCCCTGGCCCAGTGCTTCATGGGAACAGGGCAGACCAGACTACAAAAGCCAATTCTTACACTGGGAAGGAAACAAGCTTCCGGGGACCGGTTTCTGGCATTTCAGCCGTCTTCGGCCCGGCTTGCTTGAATCCTGATGGTGCAATGAGCAAGGGACTCACATCTGAGTATACCCTTCCACGCTTAGGGTGGACAAAATAATTTACAACAAGGGGTGGTGATGGACAGAGTCTCTGAATTAAGCAGAATACTCTCACCCAGTCAAGAGATCAGGGCTAGATCCAACACCGTTTTTTAGCTCATTGCACCATCCCAGTTTCAGAACCTGGCTGTATGCAAATTAGTCTGTCCCTGGCCCAGTGCTTCATGGGAACAGGGCAGACCAGACTACAAAAGCCAATTCTTACACTGGGAAGGAAACAAGCTTCCGGGGACCGGTTTCTGGCATTTCAGCCGTCTTCGGCCCGGCTTGCTTGAATCCTGATGGTGCAATGAGCAAGGGACTCACATCTGAGTATACCCTTCCACGCTTAGGGTGGACAAAATAATTTACAACAAGGGGTGGTGATGGACAGAGTCTCTGAATTAAGCAGAATACTCTCACCCAGTCAAGAAATCAGGGCTAGATCCAACACCGTTTTTTAGCTCATTGCACCATCCCAGTTTCAGAACCTGGCTGTATGCAAATTAGTCTGTCCCTGGCCCAGTGCTTCATGGGAACAGGGCAGACCAGACTACAAAAGCCAATTCTTACACTGGCAAGGAAACAAGCTTCCGGGGACCGGTTTCTGGCATTTCAGCCGTCTTCGGCCCAGCTTGCTTGAATCCTGATGGTGCAATGAGCAAGGGACTCACATCTGAGTATACCCTTCCACGCTTAGGGTGGACAAAATAATTTACAACAAGGGGTGGTGATGGACAGAGTCTCTGAATTAAGCAGAATACTCTCACCCAGTCAAGAGATCAGGGCTAGATCCAACACCGTTTTTTAGCTCATTGCACCATCCCAGTTTCAGAACCTGGCTGTATGCAAATTAGTCTGTCCCTGGCCCAGTGCTTCATGGGAACAGGGCAGACCAGACTACAAAAGCCAATTCTTACACTGGGAAGGAAACAAGCTTCCGGGGACCGGTTTCTGGCATTTCAGCCGTCTTCGGCCCGGCTTGCTTGAATCCTGATGGTGCAATGAGCAAGGGACTCACATCTGAGTATACCCTTCCACGCTTAGGGTGGACAAAATAATTTACAACAAGGGGTGGTGATGGACAGAGTCTCTGAATTAAGCAGAATACTCTCACCCAGTCAAGAGATCAGGGCTAGATCCAACACCGTTTTTTAGCTCATTGCACCATCCCAGTTTCAGAACCTGGCTGTATGCAAATTAGTCTGTCCCTGGCCCAGTGCTTCATGGGAACAGGGCAGACCAGACTACAAAAGCCAATTCTTACACTGGGAAGGAAACAAGCTTCCGGGGACCGGTTTCCGGCATTTCAGCCGTCTTCGGCCCGGCTTGCTTGAATCCTGATGGTGCAATGAGCAAGGGACTCACATCTGAGTATACCCTTCCACGCTTAGGGTGGACAAAATAATTTACAACAAGGGGTGGTGATGGACAGAGTCTCTGAATTAAGCAGAATACTCTCACCCAGTCAAGAGATCAGGACTAGATCCAATACCGTTTTTTAGCTCATTGCACCATCCCAGTTTCAGAACCTGGCTGTATGCAAATTAGTCTGTCCCTGGCCCAGTGCTTCATGGGAACAGGGCAGACCAGACTACAAAAGCCAATCCTTACACTGGGAAGGAAACAAGCTTCCGGGGACCGGTTTCTGGCATTTCAGCCGTCTTCGGCCCGGCTTGCTTGAATCCTGATGGTGCAATGAGCAAGGGACTCACATCTGAGTATACCCTTCCACGCTTAGGGTGGACAAAATAATTTACAACAAGGGGTGGTGATGGACAGAGTCTCTGAATTAAGCAGAATACTCTCACCCAGTCAAGAGATCAGGGCTAGATCCAACACCGTTTTTTAGCTCATTGCACCATCCCAGTTTCAGAACCTGGCTGTATGCAAATTAGTCTGTCCCTGGCCCAGTGCTTCATGGGAACAGGGCAGACCAGACTACAAAAGCCAATTCTTACACTGGGAAGGAAACAAGCTTCCGGGGACCGGTTTCTGGCATTTCAGCCGTCTTCGGCCCGGCTTGCTTGAATCCTGATGGTGCAATGAGCAAGGGACTCACATCTGAGTATACCCTTCCACGCTTAGGGTGGACAAAATAATTTACAACAAGGGGTGGTGATGGACAGAGTCTCTGAATTAAGCAGAATACTCTCACCCAGTCAAGAAATCAGGGCTAGATCCAACACCGTTTTTTAGCTCATTGCACCATCCCAGTTTCAGAACCTGGCTGTATGCAAATTAGTCTGTCCCTGGCCCAGTGCTTCATGGGAACAGGGCAGACCAGACTACAAAAGCCAATTCTTACACTGGGAAGGAAACAAGCTTCTGCGGACCGGTTTCTGGCATTTCAGCCGTCTTCGGCCCAGCTTGCTTGAATCCTGATGGTGCAATGAGCAAGGGACTCACATCTGAGTATACCCTTCCACGCTTAGGGTGGACAAAATAATTTACAACAAGGGGTGGTGATGGACAGAGTCTCTGAATTAAGCAGAATACTCTCACCCAGTCAAGAGATCAGGACTAGATCCAATACCGTTTTTTAGCTCATTGCACCATCCCAGTTTCAGAGCCTGGCTGTATGCAAATTAGTCTGTCCCTGGCCCAGTGCTTCATGGGAACAGGGCAGACCAGACTACAAAAGCCAATTCTTACACTGGGAAGGAAACAAGCTTCCGGGGACCGGTTTCTGGCATTTCAGCCGTCTTCGGCCCGGCTTGCTTGAATCCTGATGGTGCAATGAGCAAGGGACTCACATCTGAGTATACCCTTCCACGCTTAGGGTGGACAAAATAATTTACAACAAGGGGTGGTGATGGACAGAGTCTCTGAATTTAGCAGAATACTCTCACCCAGTCAAGAGATCAGGGCTAGATCCAACACCGTTTTTTAGCTCATTGCACCATCCCAGTTTCAGAACCTGGCTGTATGCAAATTAGTCTGTCCCTGGCCCAGTGCTTCATGGGAACAGGGCAGACCAGACTACAAAAGCCAATTCTTACACTGGGAAGGAAACAAGCTTCCGGGGACCGGTTTCTGGCATTTCAGCCGTCTTCGGCCCGGCTTGCTTGAATCCTGATGGTGCAATGAGCAAGGGACTCACATCTGAGTATACCCTTCCACGCTTAGGGTGGACAAAATAATTTACAACAAGGGGTGGTGATGGACAGAGTCTCTGAATTAAGCAGAATACTCTCACCCAGTCAAGAGATCAGGGCTAGACCCAACACCGTTTTTTAGCTCATTGCACCATCCCAGTTTCAGAACCTGGCTGTATGCAAATTAGTCTGTCCCTGGCCCAGTGCTTCATGGGAACAGGGCAGACCAGACTACAAAAGCCAATTCTTACACTGGGAAGGAAACAAGCTTCCGGGGACCGGTTTCTGGCATTTCAGCCGTCTTCGGCCCGGCTTGCTTGAATCCTGATGGTGCAATGAGCAAGGGACTCACATCTGAGTATACCCTTCCACGCTTAGGGTGGACAAAATAATTTACAACAAGGGGTGGTGATGGACAGAGTCTCTGAATTAAGCAGAATACTCTCACCCAGTCAAGAGATCAGGGCTAGATCCAACACCGTTTTTTAGCTCATTGCACCATCCCAGTTTCAGAACCTGGCTGTATGCAAATTAGTCTGTCCCTGGCCCAGTGCTTCATGGGAACAGGGCAGACCAGACTACAAAAGCCAATTCTTACACTGGGAAGGAAACAAGCTTCCGGGGACCGGTTTCTGGCATTTCAGCCGTCTTCGGCCCGGCTTGCTTGAATCCTGATGGTGCAATGAGCAAGGGACTCACATCTGAGTATACCCTTCCACGCTTAGGGTGGACAAAATAATTTACAACAAGGGGTGGTGATGGACAGAGTCTCTGAATTAAGCAGAATACTCTCACCCAGTCAAGAAATCAGGGCTAGATCCAACACCGTTTTTTAGCTCATTGCACCATCCCAGTTTCAGAACCTGGCTGTATGCAAATTAGTCTGTCCCTGGCCCAGTGCTTCATGGGAACAGGGCAGACCAGACTACAAAAGCCAATTCTTACACTGGGAAGGAAACAAGCTTCCGGGGACCGGTTTCTGGCATTTCAGCCGTCTTCGGCCCAGCTTGCTTGAATCCTGATGGTGCAATGAGCAAGGGACTCACATCTGAGTATACCCTTCCACGCTTAGGGTGGACAAAATAATTTACAACAAGGGGTGGTGATGGACAGAGTCTCTGAATTAAGCAGAATACTCTCACCCAGTCAAGAGATCAGGGCTAGATCCAACACCGTTTTTTAGCTCATTGCACCATCCCAGTTTCAGAACCTGGCTGTATGCAAATTAGTCTGTCCCTGGCCCAGTGCTTCATGGGAACAGGGCAGACCAGACTACAAAAGCCAATTCTTACACTGGGAAGGAAACAAGCTTCCGGGGACCGGTTTCTGGCATTTCAGCCGTCTTCGGCCCGGCTTGCTTGAATCCTGATGGTGCAATGAGCAAGGGACTCACATCTGAGTATACCCTTCCACGCTTAGGGTGGACAAAATAATTTACAACAAGGGGTGGTGATGGACAGAGTCTCTGAATTAAGCAGAATACTCTCACCCAGTCAAGAGATCAGGGCTAGACCCAACACCGTTTTTTAGCTCATTGCACCATCCCAGTTTCAGAACCTGGCTGTATGCAAATTAGTCTGTCCCTGGCCCAGTGCTTCATGGGAACAGGGCAGACCAGACTACAAAAGCCAATTCTTACACTGGGAAGGAAACAAGCTTCCGGGGACCGGTTCTGGCATTTCAGCCGTCTTCGGCCCGGCTTGCTTGAATCCTGATGGTGCAATGAGCAAGGGACTCACATCTGAGTATACCCTTCCACGCTTAGGGTGGACAAAATAATTTACAACAAGGGGTGGTGATGGACAGAGTCTCTGAATTAAGCAGAATACTCTCACCCAGTCAAGAGATCAGGGCTAGATCCAACACCGTTTTTTAGCTCATTGCACCATCCCAGTTTCAGAACCTGGCTGTATGCAAATTAGTCTGTCCCTGGCCCAGTGCTTCATGGGAACAGGGCAGACCAGACTACAAAAGCCAATTCTTACACTGGGAAGGAAACAAGCTTCCGGGGACCGGTTTCTGGCATTTCAGCCGTCTTCGGCCCAGCTTGCTTGAATCCTGATGGTGCAATGAGCAAGGGACTCACATCTGAGTATACCCTTCCACGCTTAGGGTGGACAAAATAATTTACAACAAGGGGTGGTGATGGACAGAGTCTCTGAATTAAGCAGAATACTCTCACCCAGTCAAGAGATCAGGGCTAGATCCAACACCGTTTTTTAGCTCATTGCACCATCCCAGTTTCAGAACCTGGCTGTATGCAAATTAGTCTGTCCCTGGCCCAGTGCTTCATGGGAACAGGGCAGACCAGACTACAAAAGCCAATTCTTACACTGGGAAGGAAACAAGCTTCCGGGGACCGGTTTCTGGCATTTCAGCCGTCTTCGGCCCGGCTTGCTTGAATCCTGATGGTGCAATGAGCAAGGGACTCACATCTGAGTATACCCTTCCACGCTTAGGGTGGACAAAATAATTTACAACAAGGGGTGGTGATGGACAGAGTCTCTGAATTAAGCAGAATACTCTCACCCAGTCAAGAGATCAGGGCTAGACCCAACACCGTTTTTTAGCTCATTGCACCATCCCAGTTTCAGAACCTGGCTGTATGCAAATTAGTCTGTCCCTGGCCCAGTGCTTCATGGGAACAGGGCAGACCAGACTACAAAAGCCAATTCTTACACTGGGAAGGAAACAAGCTTCCGGGGACCGGTTCTGGCATTTCAGCCGTCTTCGGCCCGGCTTGCTTGAATCCTGATGGTGCAATGAGCAAGGGACTCACATCTGAGTATACCCTTCCACGCTTAGGGTGGACAAAATAATTTACAACAAGGGGTGGTGATGGACAGAGTCTCTGAATTAAGCAGAATACTCTCACCCAGTCAAGAGATCAGGGCTAGATCCAACACCGTTTTTTAGCTCATTGCACCATCCCAGTTTCAGAACCTGGCTGTATGCAAATTAGTCTGTCCCTGGCCCAGTGCTTCATGGGAACAGGGCAGACCAGACTACAAAAGCCAATTCTTACACTGGGAAGGAAACAAGCTTCCGGGGACCGGTTTCTGGCATTTCAGCCGTCTTCGGCCCGGCTTGCTTGAATCCTGATGGTGCAATGAGCAAGGGACTCACATCTGAGTATACCCTTCCACGCTTAGGGTGGACAAAATAATTTACAACAAGGGGTGGTGATGGACAGAGTCTCTGAATTAAGCAGAATACTCTCACCCAGTCAAGAGATCAGGGCTAGATCCAACACCGTTTTTTAGCTCATTGCACCATCCCAGTTTCAGAACCTGGCTGTATGCAAATTAGTCTGTCCCTGGCCCAGTGCTTCATGGGAACAGGGCAGACCAGACTACAAAAGCCAATTCTTACACTGGGAAGGAAACAAGCTTCCGGGGACCGGTTTCCGGCATTTCAGCCGTCTTCGGCCCGGCTTGCTTGAATCCTGATGGTGCAATGAGCAAGGGACTCACATCTGAGTATACCCTTCCACGCTTAGGGTGGACAAAATAATTTACAACAAGGGGTGGTGATGGACAGAGTCTCTGAATTAAGCAGAATACTCTCACCCAGTCAAGAGATCAGGGCTAGATCCAACACCGTTTTTTAGCTCATTGCACCATCCAAGTTTCAGAACCTGGCTGTATGCAAATTAGTCTGTCCCTGGCCCAGTGCTTCATGGGAACAGGGCAGACCAGACTACAAAAGCCAATTCTTACACTGGGAAGGAAACAAGCTTCCGGGGACCGGTTTCTGGCATTTCAGCCGTCTTCGGCCCGGCTTGCTTGAATCCTGATGGTGCAATGAGCAAGGGACTCACATCTGAGTATACCCTTCCACGCTTAGGGTGGACAAAATAATTTACAACAAGGGGTGGTGATGGACAGAGTCTCTGAATTAAGCAGAATACTCTCACCCAGTCAAGAGATCAGGGCTAGATCCAACACCGTTTTTTAGCTCATTGCACCATCCCAGTTTCAGAACCTGGCTGTATGCAAATTAGTCTGTCCCTAGCCCAGTGCTTCATGGGAACAGGGCAGACCAGACTACAAAAGCCAATTCTTACACTGGGAAGGAAACAAGCTTCCGGGGACCGGTTTCTGGCATTTCAGCCGTCTTCGGCCCGGCTTGCTTGAATCCTGATGGTGCAATGAGCAAGGGACTCACATCTGAGTATACCCTTCCACGCTTAGGGTGGACAAAATAATTTACAACAAGGGGTGGTGATGGACAGAGTCTCTGAATTAAGCAGAATACTCTCACCCAGTCAAGAGATCAGGGCTAGATCCAACACCGTTTTTTAGCTCATTGCACCATCCCAGTTTCAGAACCTGGCTGTATGCAAATTAGTCTGTCCCTGGCCCAGTGCTTCATGGGAACAGCGCAGACCAGACTACAAAAGCCAATTCTTACACTGGGAAGGAAACAAGCTTCCGGGGACCGGTTTCTGGCATTTCAGCCGTCTTCGGCCCGGCTTGCTTGAATCCTGATGGTGCAATGAGCAAGGGACTCACATCTGAGTATACCCTTCCACGCTTAGGGTGGACAAAATAATTTACAACAAGGGGTGGTGATGGACAGAGTCTCTGAATTAAGCAGAATACTCTCACCCAGTCAAGAGATCAGGGCTAGATCCAACACCGTTTTTTAGCTCATTGCACCATCCCAGTTTCAGAACCTGGCTGTATGCAAATTAGTCTGTCCCTGGCCCAGTGCTTCATGGGAACAGGGCAGACCAGACTACAAAAGCCAATTCTTACACTGGGAAGGAAACAAGCTTCCGGGGACCGGTTTCTGGCATTTCAGCCGTCTTCGGCCCGGCTTGCTTGAATCCTGATGGTGCAATGAGCAAGGGACTCACATCTGAGTATACCCTTCTACGCTTAGGGTGGACAAAATAATTTACAACAAGGGGTGGTGATGGACAGAGTCTCTGAATTAAGCAGAATACTCTCACCCAGTCAAGAGATCAGGGCTAGATCCAACACCGTTTTTTAGCTCATTGCACCATCCCAGTTTCAGAACCTGGCTGTATGCAAATTAGTCTGTCCCTGGCCCAGTGCTTCATGGGAACAGGGCAGACCAGACTACAAAAGCCAATTCTTACACTGGGAAGGAAACAAGCTTCCGGGGACCGGTTTCTGGCATTTCAGCCGTCTTCGGCCCGGCTTGCTTGAATCCTGATGGTGCAATGAGCAAGGGACTCACATCTGAGTATACCCTTCCACGCTTAGGGTGGACAAAATAATTTACAACAAGGGGTGGTGATGGACAGAGTCTCTGAATTAAGCAGAATACTCTCACCCAGTCAAGAGATCAGGGCTAGATCCAACACCGTTTTTTAGCTCATTGCACCATCCCAGTTTCAGAACCTGGCTGTATGCAAATTAGTCTGTCCCTGGCCCAGTGCTTCATGGGAACAGGGCAGACCAGACTACAAAAGCCAATTCTTACACTGGGAAGGAAACAAGCTTCCGGGGACCGGTTTCTGGCATTTCAGCTGTCTTCGGCCCGGCTTGCTTGAATCCTGATGGTGCAATGAGCAAGGGACTCACATCTGAGTATACCCTTCCATGCTTAGGGTGGACAAAATAATTTACAACAAGGGGTGGTGATGGACAGAGTCTCTGAATTAAGCAGAATACTCTCACCCAGTCAAGAGATCAGGGCTAGATCCAACACCGTTTTTTAGCTCATTGCACCATCCCAGTTTCAGAACCTGGCTGTATGCAAATTAGTCTGTCCCTGGCCCAGTGCTTCATGGGAACAGGGCAGACCAGACTACAAAAGCCAATTCTTACACTGGGAAGGAAACAAGCTTCCGGGGACCGGTTTCTGGCATTTCAGCCGTCTTCGGCCCGGCTTGCTTGAATCCTGATGGTGCAATGAGCAAGGGACTCACATCTGAGTATACCCTTCCACGCTTAGGGTGGACAAAATAATTTACAACAAGGGGTGGTGATGGACAGAGTCTCTGAATTAAGCAGAATACTCTCACCCAGTCAAGAAATCAGGGCTAGATCCAACACCGTTTTTTAGCTCATTGCACCATCCCAGTTTCAGAACCTGGCTGTATGCAAATTAGTCTGTCCCTGGCCCAGTGCTTCATGGGAACAGGGCAGACCAGACTACAAAAGCCAATTCTTACACTGGGAAGGAAACAAGCTTCCGGGGACCGGTTTCTGGCATTTCAGCCGTCTTCGGCCCAGCTTGCTTGAATCCTGATGGTGCAATGAGCAAGGGACTCACATCTGAGTATACCCTTCCACGCTTAGGGTGGACAAAATAATTTACAACAAGGGGTGGTGATGGACAGAGTCTCTGAATTAAGCAGAATACTCTCACCCAGTCAAGAGATCAGGGCTAGATCCAACACCGTTTTTTAGCTCATTGCACCATCCCAGTTTCAGAACCTGGCTGTATGCAAATTAGTCTGTCCCTGGCCCAGTGCTTCATGGGAACAGGGCAGACCAGACTACAAAAGCCAATTCTTACACTGGGAAGGAAACAAGCTTCCGGGGACCGGTTTCTGGCATTTCAGCCGTCTTCGGCCCGGCTTGCTTGAATCCTGATGGTGCAATGAGCAAGGGACTCACATCTGAGTATACCCTTCCACGCTTAGGGTGGACAAAATAATTTACAACAAGGGGTGGTGATGGACAGAGTCTCTGAATTAAGCAGAATACTCTCACCCAGTCAAGAGATCAGGGCTAGACCCAACACCGTTTTTTAGCTCATTGCACCATCCCAGTTTCAGAACCTGGCTGTATGCAAATTAGTCTGTCCCTGGCCCAGTGCTTCATGGGAACAGGGCAGACCAGACTACAAAAGCCAATTCTTACACTGGGAAGGAAACAAGCTTCCGGGGACCGGTTTCTGGCATTTCAGCCGTCTTCGGCCCGGCTTGCTTGAATCCTGATGGTGCAATGAGCAAGGGACTCACATCTGAGTATACCCTTCCACGCTTAGGGTGGACAAAATAATTTACAACAAGGGGTGGTGATGGACAGAGTCTCTGAATTAAGCAGAATACTCTCACCCAGTCAAGAGATCAGGGCTAGATCCAACACCGTTTTTTAGCTCATTGCACCATCCCAGTTTCAGAACCTGGCTGTATGCAAATTAGTCTGTCCCTGGCCCAGTGCTTCATGGGAACAGGGCAGACCAGACTACAAAAGCCAATTCTTACACTGGGAAGGAAACAAGCTTCCGGGGACCGGTTTCTGGCATTTCAGCCGTCTTCGGCCCGGCTTGCTTGAATCCTGATGGTGCAATGAGCAAGGGACTCACATCTGAGTATACCCTTCCACGCTTAGGGTGGACAAAATAATTTACAACAAGGGGTGGTGATGGACAGAGTCTCTGAATTAAGCAGAATACTCTCACCCAGTCAAGAGATCAGGGCTAGATCCAACACCGTTTTTTAGCTCATTGCACCATCCCAGTTTCAGAACCTGGCTGTATGCAAATTAGTCTGTCCCTGGCCCAGTGCTTCATGGGAACAGGGCAGACCAGACTACAAAAGCCAATTCTTACACTGGGAAGGAAACAAGCTTCCGGGGACCGGTTTCCGGCATTTCAGCCGTCTTCGGCCCGGCTTGCTTGAATCCTGATGGTGCAATGAGCAAGGGACTCACATCTGAGTATACCCTTCCACGCTTAGGGTGGACAAAATAATTTACAACAAGGGGTGGTGATGGACAGAGTCTCTGAATTAAGCAGAATACTCTCACCCAGTCAAGAGATCAGGGCTAGATCCAACACCGTTTTTTAGCTCATTGCACCATCCCAGTTTCAGAACCTGGCTGTATGCAAATTAGTCTGTCCCTGGCCCAGTGCTTCATGGGAACAGGGCAGACCAGACTACAAAAGCCAATTCTTACACTGGGAAGGAAACAAGCTTCCGGGGACCGGTTTCTGGCATTTCAGCCGTCTTCGGCCCGGCTTGCTTGAATCCTGATGGTGCAATGAGCAAGGGACTCACATCTGAGTATACCCTTCCACGCTTAGGGTGGACAAAATAATTTACAACAAGGGGTGGTGATGGACAGAGTCTCTGAATTAAGCAGAATACTCTCACCCAGTCAAGAGATCAGGACTAGATCCAACACCGTTTTTTAGCTCATTGCACCATCCCAGTTTCAGAACCTGGCTGTATGCAAATTAGTCTGTCCCTGGCCCAGTGCTTCATGGGAACAGGGCAGACCAGACTACAAAAGCCAATTCTTACACTGGGAAGGAAACAAGCTTCCGGGGACCGGTTTCTGGCATTTCAGCCGTCTTCGGCCCGGCTTGCTTGAATCCTGATGGTGCAATGAGCAAGGGACTCACATCTGAGTATACCCTTCCACGCTTAGGGTGGACAAAATAATTTACAACAAGGGGTGGTGATGGACAGAGTCTCTGAATTAAGCAGAATACTCTCACCCAGTCAAGAGATCAGGGCTAGATCCAACACCGTTTTTTAGCTCATTGCACCATCCCAGTTTCAGAACCTAGCTGTATGCAAATTAGTCTGTCCATGACCCAGTGCTTCATGGGAACAGGGCAGACCAGACTACAAAAGCCAATTCTTACACTGGGAAGGAAACAAGCTTCCGGGGACCGGTTTCTGGCATTTCAGCCGTCTTCGGCCCGGCTTGCTTGAATCCTGATGGTGCAATGAGCAAGGGACTCACATCTGAGTATACCCTTCCACGCTTAGGGTGGACAAAATAATTTACAACAAGGGGTGGTGATGGACAGAGTCTCTGAATTAAGCAGAATACTCTCACCCAGTCAAGAGATCAGGGCTAGATCCAACACCGTTTTTTAGCTCATTGCACCATCCCAGTTTCAGAACCTGGCTGTATGCAAATTAGTCTGTCCCTGGCCCAGTGCTTCATGGGAACAGGGCAGACCAGACTACAAAAGCCAATTCTTACACTGGGAAGGAAACAAGCTTCCGGGGACCGGTTTCTGGCATTTCAGCCGTCTTCGGCCCGGCTTGCTTGAATCCTGATGGTGCAATGAGCAAGGGACTCACATCTGAGTATACCCTTCCACGCTTAGGGTGGACAAAATAATTTACAACAAGGGGTGGTGATGGACAGAGTCTCTGAATTAAGCAGAATACTCTCACCCAGTCAAGAGATCAGGACTAGATCCAACACCGTTTTTTAGCTCATTGCACCATCCCAGTTTCAGAACCTGGCTGTATGCAAATTAGTCTGTCCCTGGCCCAGTGCTTCATGGGAACAGGGCAGACCAGACTACAAAAGCCAATTCTTACACTGGGAAGGAAACAAGCTTCCGGGGACCGGTTTCTGGCATTTCAGCCGTCTTCGGCCCGGCTTGCTTGAATCCTGATGGTGCAATGAGCAAGGGACTCACATCTGAGTATACCCTTCCACGCTTAGGGTGGACAAAATAATTTACAACAAGGGGTGGTGATGGACAGAGTCTCTGAATTAAGCAGAATACTCTCACCCAGTCAAGAGATCAGGGCTAGATCCAACACCGTTTTTTAGCTCATTGCACCATCCCAGTTTCAGAACCTAGCTGTATGCAAATTAGTCTGTCCATGACCCAGTGCTTCATGGGAACAGGGCAGACCAGACTACAAAAGCCAATTCTTACACTGGGAAGGAAACAAGCTTCCGGGGACCGGTTTCTGGCATTTCAGCCGTCTTCGGCCCGGCTTGCTTGAATCCTGATGGTGCAATGAGCAAGGGACTCACATCTGAGTATACCCTTCCACGCTTAGGGTGGACAAAATAATTTACAACAAGGGGTGGTGATGGACAGAGTCTCTGAATTAAGCAGAATACTCTCACCCAGTCAAGAGATCAGGGCTAGATCCAACACCGTTTTTTAGCTCATTGCACCATCCCAGTTTCAGAACCTGGCTGTATGCAAATTAGTCTGTCCCTGGCCCAGTGCTTCATGGGAACAGGGCAGACCAGACTACAAAAGCCAATTCTTACACTGGGAAGGAAACAAGCTTCCGGGGACCGGTTTCTGGCATTTCAGCCGTCTTCGGCCCGGCTTGCTTGAATCCTGATGGTGCAATGAGCAAGGGACTCACATCTGAGTATACCCTTCTACGCTTAGGGTGGACAAAATAATTTACAACAAGGGGTGGTGATGGACAGAGTCTCTGAATTAAGCAGAATACTCTCACCCAGTCAAGAGATCAGGGCTAGATCCAACACCGTTTTTTAGCTCATTGCACCATCCCAGTTTCAGAACCTGGCTGTATGCAAGTTAGTCTGTCCCTGGCCCAGTGCTTCATGGGAACAGGGCAGACCAGACTACAAAAGCCAATTCTTACACTGGGAAGGAAACAAGCTTCCGGGGACCGGTTTCTGGCATTTCAGCCGTCTTCGGCCCGGCTTGCTTGAATCCTGATGGTGCAATGAGCAAGGGACTCACATCTGAGTATACCCTTCCACGCTTAGGGTGGACAAAATAATTTACAACAAGGGGTGGTGATGGACAGAGTCTCTGAATTAAGCAGAATACTCTCACCCAGTCAAGAGATCAGGGCTAGATCCAACACCGTTTTTTAGCTCATTGCACCATCCCAGTTTCAGAACCTGGCTGTATGCAAATTAGTCTGTCCCTGGCCCAGTGCTTCATGGGAACAGGGCAGACCAGACTACAAAAGCCAATTCTTACACTGGGAAGGAAACAAGCTTCCGGGGACCGGTTTCTGGCATTTCAGCTGTCTTCGGCCCGGCTTGCTTGAATCCTGATGGTGCAATGAGCAAGGGACTCACATCTGAGTATACCCTTCCACGCTTAGGGTGGACAAAATAATTTACAACAAGGGGTGGTGATGGACAGAGTCTCTGAATTAAGCAGAATACTCTCACCCAGTCAAGAGATCAGGGCTAGATCCAACACCGTTTTTTAGCTCATTGCACCATCCCAGTTTCAGAACCTGGCTGTATGCAAATTAGTCTGTCCCTGGCCCAGTGCTTCATGGGAACAGGGCAGACCAGACTACAAAAGCCAATTCTTACACTGGGAAGGAAACAAGCTTCCGGGGACCGGTTTCTGGCATTTCAGCCGTCTTCGGCCCGGCTTGCTTGAATCCTGATGGTGCAATGAGCAAGGGACTCACATCTGAGTATACCCTTCCACGCTTAGGGTGGACAAAATAATTTACAACAAGGGGACGATTCCAGAGCCATTTGTTTTGCAATTCAAGCCTCTTGATATGAGCTAGGGACTAACCCTGGGCGTAGTTCGCGAAGTAGCGCTACACGAAGTGCACTTCGCACTACGCGAACTTCACGTAGCACTACGCGAGCCGCGTAGTAGCATGTTCGCACTGTGCAAGATGCGTTTTCAATGATTGCACAGTGCGGACAAGCAGCCGGCACTATGCAAGCATTGAAAACGGCATCTTGCACAGTGCGAGCTGCAGTTTTCTGCTGCTCGAGTAGATTATTACTCGAGCGGCAGCTTTCTCAACGCGAACAGGTAGTTTCTCATTGAGAGCGGTCGCGAGCATGCGCAACCACTCACAATGAGAAACCTGACCTCCCCGCGTTGAGAATCTCGCCGGGATGTCATTTTGCTTGCTCGCGGTCACGAACATGACGTTCAGGACCGCGAACAAGCAAAAAATGACCGCTGCACTACGCTACGCTGCACTACGCATGCTCGCACTGTGCTACGTGCAGTTCACGTAGTGCGAAGTTGCATAAACTTCGCAAACTCCACGAGCGTAGCGTAGTGCTTCGCCCAGGGTTACTAGGGACCAAAATTAGTGAGGTCGGGGTCCCTCCTGCAGCAAGACCAATGGGGTAGCGAACAGAGTGACGGAGGGGGAGAGGTGAGTCTGCGTGATGGAAGACACGTTGGGGGAGTTGCAGGCCAAGGTCACTAAACAGATGGGTGTGACATGATGACTGGAGGAAAGAGCCGAGGATGCAGAGAATCGCTCTCGGCGCTGTAACCTGCCCCCTGCTTCCTGGTTTAGCGGGCGCATGCAATCTATGCACCAAGCCAGTCCACAGGCACGCCTCGTCCGATTATTGCCAAATACTCAGGGGCATATTACCAAGCCCGCGATAAATGCGTTAGCGACTTTTTAAAGTCGCTAACGCATTTTTTTTTATCGCACTATTACCAATACGTCTCTAACCTGAGTTAGAGACGTATTCTTGACGTCATCTATCGCCCCGCGCTGGGGCGATAGATAACGCTAATGGGATGCAGGGTGGGCGTTCCCACGTCCAACCACATGTAAAATGTGGTTGGAGGTGTTAACACCCTATTATCAAGGCAGGCGTTGGTAGAAGGTTGACCTGCGATAAACTCGTTTATCGCAGGTCTCCCAACGCCTGCTTTGATCAGGTGTTAGGCATTGATAACATGGGGGTATGGATCATAAAGCTGAATCCACCCCCCCATATTATCAAGGCACACATTAGCGCGTGAAAACAACGCTTGTTTTCATGCGCTAATGTTCCCTATTGCCGACTATCGCCGGATTTAATTTTGCCTACGTGTTGCACGTTGATAATTACGCGCTATCACGGCGATTAAATCCGGCGATATGGAAATGTGCGATGTGCTTTTATTATCGCACATCTTGTTAATATGCCCCGCAAGAGGCCCACCAGGCTGTGAACCAGTCCATGATGCACAACAGATCATGATCTTTCCGGACTATATGCAACGGGTGCAGCTGACCTGGAAATCATCATGTAAGATCAAGATGAAACTTCACTCCTTAAATTTGAAGTACATGCTGATATTCTCAATGAACCTGCAGGTTACTCATACATTTAAAACTGTCTTCTTTGATATACCAAAAGCCTGCAAGGTAATGGGTGACACAACAGCAGCCCTTGAGACCACATCCAGTGCCAAGATGAGACCTGCCTGAGTCGGGCCCTCTGGAGGGTAGGGGGGGGGGGCTTTTGGCTGCAGGAGGAAGTCAAGAAGGCGTGGCTGCGTGGGTTTGGGGTGGTCTCTGACTCGGAACTGGGGGATTGGGACCGAAGGACGGACTGCCGGGCACCCAAGGAGTGGTGTCCTTGCAAGGACAGTCCCTGCCCAGGTGTCAGCCTGAGATTTGTCAGTGGAGTCAATGGAAAGGGCCTTCTTTATTTTCTACATTCTCTCAGCACCTATGTCTCCATTGAATGTGGTAAGATGCCGCGGGTCCATGTGGGGAGCGAATGTTCGAATTTTCACCTCAGTTATGATACTGTTAGATGTGGTGGGTGACAGATGCTTCTGGGGTGGGGTGTGGGTTGGGGTGTGGCTGAGTAAGTGGGCATTGTTTGATGTGTTGCTCCTGTTTTGGGTTGAATATTTATATATTTTATTTACAGTGGCAGTGGGTTACCACAGGCACACGGAATGTTCATGAAGTCCTATTCTGGACTGTCCCAAACTGCACACAGGCCCCATTGAGGCCACACTAACTGTGATGTCTTCTACCGTAGGTAATGGCCCTCTACATACTGATGACGTGGAATGTCAATGGTTTTAATGACCGCATTAAAAAAGGGGCGGTGATCCATTTCGCCAAATGACGACCCTGTGGCTTTGCTCCTGCAGAAAACTCACCTACTTGGCAATAATTGCTATTTATTGGCCCATTATGGGATCGATAGGGTCCTTCAAGCGGAGCATACCATGAGGTCTAGAGGCACTGCGGTGGTCCTCCATAAAACACTGCTGTTTATGGTCTTAAAGGTTGACCTGGATCCCTGGGGTGGGGATGGGGGGGTTTGCTGGTAGTGGAGAGTAATCTACGGGGATGAAGCAATCACTTCATTAGTTTTTATGTCCCTCCCACCTTAGTACATAATAACATGTAGGAGCTGCAAATGAAGATTTTTCAACTCCTCCATGGAATAACCTTAATTGGTAGGGACTTTAATGACATTATGATTCCCTAGGATAACTGTTATATTTGATCTATGTCTCTTTTCCCTGGCTGGGATTTCCCTGTGGCTCACATGGTGTCACTGCTAGAATGCTTGGTGACATCGTGGAATGTTGGGGGCTTGGCCTGTGTGTTAACTGGCAGTTGGTGGCAGGCAGGCTGAGCGACAGGAAGGTCACTCCTGGTGGGGTTTTATATTTACATCTTAAGAACTTGACTGCAACTCAACTTGAATAAAGCTAACCTATTTATATACCTGGTACAGAGGATCTTTTGTGTATAACATTTTGGCGATGCTTGGAGAAACCTACAACCTACAGGAAAGAGCCTATAGACAAGAGAACCTACAGCGTGCACAAAACAGAAAGAAATAAGGAACCTACAAAAGAGAAAAGAAACTGGAACTACAGAAAAGAAACGCCTTGCTCAAACCCCACCAGTGTCCATTGCCATTTGGACAGCCTGCAGCCCAGGGCGTTTGACCATTTATTGCAGATTTGAGCAGTTGCTGCTGGGATTGGCCTTTGAGGAGTAAGTACAGCGAGGCGGAGATTACCCAAGGGTGAATGATCTATAGCTGTGTCTGTCGCACACAAAAAGGGCAGAAGAACCACTGCTCATGGGTGCAGCCCTTGTGTGCAGGTCTACAATCTGCTTGTTGGGAATCCGTGGATGTTATTCTTGCCTTGTTTTGGACTGCAACTAATGCTTTGGGGTAGCGCCAGCGCCGTGTGCTGAAAAGAACGGCACTTGCCAAAAGGCCGAGTGCCACTAGTGACAACTGTTGTTGTAAGTGGTAGCGAACTGCGGTTAAATTTGTGTGCAGTGAGCAACTTTTAATTAAAGGACCTTTAACGGACCCACGGAGTGCAGCACACAGTACGAGGCATTGGATCAGTGAGGGTTTAAAACTTTCAGTAAGCCTGTGAAGCACAAACTAGAGTGTACGTGAATAACTGCCATTCAGTGAAGCACCCTGTTTGGCTGAAGAAGCTTTATTTATTTATTTTTCTTGTTTTTGTTTTTGTTGTTTAGGACCGCCATGCCTAGGATATGAATGTTTGTCAACTGGCCGTTGAGGTGCGTGACTTTTAAATGGCTGTGACTGTTGTTTTTGGAAACTCGTGCACACTTACCTTTCAAATGAGGTCACGTGCCTTTAGAGTGGATAATTGAAGTTGCGCGTAGAGGCACTGGAATCTTTCATGACATCTTTCCCTTCTTCACTCCTTGTTGCTGTTGAGGAACGTTTTCCGGCGTTGATGTGCCGTGAGCCTTCCGGCTTTGCGTCAACTAAGTGCAGCCATGTTTAAGTTGGCAATGCTTTGTTGTTACTCATACTGCGTCAAGACTATACATTCGTTTAAGCTACTAAAAGAAGAACGCATGGACATTTCATGTCAATTTGAGGACGCCGTTTGGTTGAAAGGTCATGTACATTTTGGTGTTGTCCAAGCAAAATCGTTGGGGAGTTACATTCGTTATGATGATAAAGCAGCTACATGGAGTGTATGGACTAGTATTCAAGAGCTTCACACCGAGGGAAATTTCGGGTGAGAAACCGCTCACCGGAGCATGAGACTTTTACTTTATTATTCTTATATTTGCCATTTTCTCACCTTAAAATGTTGTATTTGACTGTGTTAGGTTAATCTACCTGGAATGTTTTGGGTGTTTCGTGCCACTGCATAGTTTGTTTGTGTGGTGAGCATCCAGTTACTTAGTTGTTTCATTAAGTGATGACTATCTGTAGGTGAGTGCCCTAAGTCTGTTGGCAATATTATGGGCAGTGCCCTTTTGCAGGGAGGTGTGGAGTGTTGCATACAATTGTGAGGTGGTTGTGGGAGCTAAATACCTCATATTATGTTTTGTTCCTAGGGTGGTTTATTTTTGGCAATAAGGTTGTGGGAGCTCAGTGTCCCAATTATGTTTACAGGGCATTATCTACCCTGTTACATGTTTGGTTGTGGGGGAATGTGTGTCCTAGTAATGGTTCACAGGGTGATGTGTACCCTGTTACATGTTTGGTGGCTGAGCAGAAAATACTCAATTTTTGGTTCACGTGGTGGTATGTACCCTGTTACATGTTTGGTTGTGGGGCTATGTGTGTCCCAGTGATGGTTCATGGGGTGATGTGTACCCTGTTACGGAGCGAAAAGTACTCCAATTTAGTTCACGGGGTGGTGCGTACCCTGTTACATATTTGGTAGCGGAGCAAAATGTACTCCATTTTTTAGTTCACAGGGTGGTTTGTACCCTGTTACATGTTTGGTGGCGGAGCAGAGCAGAGCAGAATGTACTCCAATTTTAGTTCACGGGGTGGTGTGTTCCCTGTTACATGTGTGGTGACGGAGAAGAAAGTACTACATTTTAGTTCACGGGTGGTTTGTATCCTGTTACATATAGCTTGTGGGGCATTCTTTGTCCCAATATTAGTTCTCAAGGTGGTTATGTTGTGTTGTGTTTCCCAAGGGAGGGGGATGGGACTAATTATCTGAAAATGTAATGTCATATTTTCTTTTGCAATGTAAATGCTTTATTTTCAGAAAGTATAGTGTACATTGATGTTGATGTGTACACTGATGTTGATGTTGTTTACTCTAATTTCACTTTTGTTATTTCCATAAAGAAAGGAGATGTGTTATATTTGATCTATGTCTCTTTTCCTTGGCTGGGATTTCCCTGTGGCTCACATGGTGTCACTGCTAGAATGCTTGGTGACATCGTGGAATGTTGGGGGCTTGGCCTGTGTGCTAACTGGCAGTTGGTGGCAGGCAGGCTGAGCGGCAGGGAGGTCACTCCTGGTGGGTTTTATATTTACATCTTAAGAACTTGACCTGCAACTCAACTTGAATAAAGCTAACCTATTTATAGACCTGGCCCAGAGGATCCTTTGTGTATAACAATAACTCACTGGGGTTGGGTGCAACTAGAGAAAGAGGGATCAGGGAATTTGACAGTTGGTCGGAGGGCCTAGGCCTCTGTGATGCCTGGATGGTATGGAAAACTGGAACCTAGGCTTACACCCACCACTCCTTGGCTCAGAAATCTCTCTCTGTAATGACCTTATCTTTCTTGTAGTTTCGGAACTTCCCTGAACCTTCAGATCTCAGACCATATGCCAGTAAAATTCGGGTCTTCTTGAGACTCAATCGACCTTCCCGCATAGCATATGGCAAAAGTACACAATCCACATCGGATGGTGGACTGGACATGGCGGATGTGTGTCTTTAGTATTGGGAAGCACATCTGGTGGTGGTCAATGAGCGGCTAAGTGGGGGATGACGGGACCTGGCACTTCAATTAGAGCTGCTGGGATGGGTCTTGACAAGATTAAGTGTTTACCGTATGGCGCCCCCTGTTCCATCTTCCCTCCCTAAGCCCAAACTAAGCCCAAAGGGATGGTTCTTGGAACCTGGCACATGGCAATGCGGTGGGCGAGTTGGGGCCCAAATGATTATACAGGTGATTACTTTACGGGTGGCCGGGGGTTCACATCAAACATCTTCCTTAAAAGGGTTTGGTGAGTGGGACAGAATTGGGATCTCCAGAGTGTGAGATGTCTGGCAGGGTGAACACCTTAAATCCCATCAGGCGCAGCAAGAGTTCGGCCTACATAAATCTCAGTTTTTAGATGCCCGCAGATAAGCTACGCCCTAGCGCATCATTGTGACTCTTTAGGGAAAACTCCTGAGTGTGACCCTCTTGCATTCCAGATCCTAGGACCCAGAGCATAGAAAGGGATTTCACAGATTTACAAATCCCTTATGGTACACTCTCCTGATTTGTTGAAGATTCTCAAACCTCAGTGAAAAGTATGGGTGGTGCCCCTGGAATATTCAGACTGGAGAGACACTCACATGGCACCAAGAGTGCAGGTTATATCCTCACGGCCTTGGCTTATATTGCTTAATTATTTACATATGACTTAAGAAACACCTGAGTGTCTCTGGCGTACAGGCACACTGCAGTTGCCGGCGTGTTGGTATTGCTTCGGGACTCCTGCTCACTTTTATCACATGGTGTGGGACTGTCCTGTGATTGCGAGATACTGGGGCAGGCTCACTGAAGTCCTGCCAAGGTGGGGAAGAATCTTTTAACACAACTGTGACGGTGTAGGGTCAATAAATGTGCAACTAAGGGGTGGATTCCACTAACGTTGTTTTTTAAAGAATCCTGTCAGTATTCTGTTTACATACTCAAACTCCCCAAGGTACACCGTCTAACGGTGAAAATATCTAGATATTTTCGGGGTTTTAAACTATGAAACGTTGATATAGAGGAAGGTGGAAAGAAGAAGGAAAACAAGGTTTTTGCGGGATTATCAATAAGGAACTGTTTGAGTCTACAACTTGGGTAAGATATTGCGAGATAGATGTCAGTCTCATGGACTTATTTTGTGCGTTGTGATTACTTAAGACATACAAGAACGAAACTCATGTAAGACTTATTATTACGTTTCTTTGAATATAGAGTTACTGAGGAGTTCAGTGGATCACAGAAAGATTTCTGATTCCTTGGTGGATACGAGGATTTTTATCAATAATCTCGGTTGTTATTTTAAGGTGAGAATTTCTTAGTGAATACAGTAGGATGCACCCCGGGGGTGGATAAGGATAACAAGGGTTTGCCCATGCTATTTCAGCCTAAGGATAAGAATTCTCCATGTCGGCAGCAATGTTGGGGATTTAATCAATGCCTTGTATATGATAAACAAATAACGTTGACATATAGTTCAATCGTAATGTCAAGATCTACTTTATGAGTGTGTTAAATAGGTAGGGTGGTGTTTTTGTGGGTTCAATGCAGTAGATTAATGAATTTTGTGTTCAAACTGTTTTCTCATTTTTTCACAATTGGAATATAGGATTGGTATGTTTAGAAAATAAGAATGAAAATGTATGTAATTGTATTCTTGTTTTTGTTTATTTTCTTCTTGTTTACAGCCCTGATGATGTCTCAGATGGGGACGAAACGCGTTGGCTGTTAATTTTACTGTTATTTTGCCCAAAAATATTGTTTTTGCTGTTTATAAGATTGATTGTGACATCTGATGGAAGCTGATTGGACTGAATATACGCTTCAAAATAAAGAAGAAACAATGATAAAGTTGTTGGTTCGTTGGGATTAACATTTGTATAAATTGTTGATGCTTGCCATTTGTGAGCATGCAAGAAACATACAGTGTACTCTTGATTGAAAATACTCCCTCCATGATCTAGCTTTTAAAGGTGGGGAAGACCATTTACAGCTCACCACTACCCAAGGGTGTGTGATACCGAAGGAGACAAGATTTTGGTGTGGACAGGAGCACTGGAAAAGAGCCATATTGCTAATGGGTGGGGGCTGCATGCTCCTGCCCACGCTGGCCCCATATAACCAGGCCATGAATTGATGTGCAATGCAGGGGAAGGCACATACAAAGCTGGGGGATGCCCCAAAAAGCATACTAAGATATGGGAAAAAGGTTGGAGTACCGTGGACTATTGTGATGGCTAAGTTCAGGTGGGATCTGCAGATGTGCCTAACACTGATTTATAGAACTGCATGTTCAGGCCTGTGGACATGACGTGTTGTTAAAAATCAATAACAATCAGATTTTGTAAAAAATAAAAAAATTAAATTAAAGGGAAAAGCAAAAAAAAAAACGAACTGAAGTATGGTGCATTCTTCTTCCCACTGACCTCTCGCGTCCCTGTCTGGGTTCACTCATCCAGGTTGAAACAGCCCTCCTGGACTGTGGGCACTATGGATCTCCTGTCGGTGGTGTCCATTAGTCCACTGACCAGGTGTCCCTGGGCTCTTCAGTGTCCTGTATGCCGTCTGGACTCTGGTCCTGGTTGTCCTCCGTGCAGTCGGGCACCCTTTCTTTGTCTTGCTCAACTGCGCATTCCAGGTTCCTTTGCCTTCCTGTTACCTTACTGTCCTTCGCTTCCTGTATAGTGTAGTCCTTTTTCAGTGTCGTTATCTCTGTCTCCTCCCTCGTTTCCCCCCCCCCTCTCTACTGTGTCCTTTGTCTCTTTCCCTTACATTCTTCCTCTTATGGTGTCCTTTTTTCTTTTTAGGGTCCAGGAGAGAGAGTCAGTTGGCTTCCCCAGAAGGTTCTGGTCGCATCATGGTGAGTGCCTTTTGTCTTCCCTTCTTTGTGCCCTCTCATACACAGTCTAAGCAATATCTTATCTGTGAACAAGTTGTAAAACTTTTGCTAATGTCTTTTCTCCTTTTCTAGGTATTTCAGGTAAGTTCCTGGGCAAAACTTCAGGTGAGTACTTGGCTTATTCAGATATCTGCACTTGCACCTTACCTTAGTTTAGGCTGAGTACTGCAGTAGAAAATATTACTCATTTTCTGATTTCTTTTATCATATGTGTGAGAAATTGGGTTGTTGAGTGACTGGGGTGTAAGACCTAGTCAAGCAACAGCCACAATACCTTGCTTGGTGAACTTCAAAATCATTAAAATAACCTGTGCCTAACTCTGAGTAGTTTGGCACAGAAAGCAGTCAGGCTTAACTTAGAGACTATGTGTAAAGTATTTATGCAGAACACAAACAGTAATGAAGCAAAAACATAACACAAGAAAAATCACAAACCAGTTTAGAAAAAGAAAGTACAGTTTATTAAATTATTTGACACACAAATAATAACAAGCATTTACAATGCAACGGTTTCGCCTTTGAAAAAGTTAGAGCTATTGGCATTGTAAATGCCAGGCGAAACCTAAAAAGGACCACATGGAATTCACATGTTATTCACCAGATAGAATGCGTGTGCTGCTTGGGGAAGGTGCTAGCCTTCCACTAAGAGAATAATGCTCAGGGCGCCTCTCCGGCTCCAACAACAGGGCAATCCTCGAGACAGGACTATCTCATAGTACTCACGCGCGATCCATGTTTGCTTATGAAAACACAAATCATCATTAGACAACAGTATAGTTGGGAATTCAGGCAGGTCTGCACATCTTTCAGCATGCAGAGTTTTTTGTTTCCGACCCTACACATCTGTCTTTGTGAAACCACCCACCCCTCCCCAGGTGGTGCTCGAGTGTCATCTGCCTAATGACGCGTGAAGCACTGAAAACTGAACTCTGCACAGCCCAGAATGAGTCAACTAGTGAAGCCATTTATGCCTGGCACTATGGAGAGCACTTACTTTGTGTCACAAATCACAATAGGTGTCAAAGGTGAAGGAGGCGCTCTGTGATGGGCTCAGGGAGGTCTGAGTGAATACGTGCCCTCTCTCAGTGCAATGTGCGCAGGACACCTAATTATTATGATGGCTCCACGTGCCCCATCGTTAATTGTAAACAGGGCCCCTCGGTGCCAAGAATCACACAAAGCGACTGAGACTCGAGGGCCCCCTGGGGACAGGCTCCCAGGATCCGAGATCACACCAGCAGCAGAGGGTGCGCTGGGATCCCTTATATATGGATGGGGCTGTGCTCACAGCACAGAGCTGAGGGGCGGCTCTGCGTGAACCTTGTACTTGCAACATGTAAACACTGCGCTGATGACCGGTGTTTGAGGGGGTGGGAGACTGGGGGGGTCTCTGGGATCAGCCTGGCTGCCACTCTAGGGTCCGTTTCCATTAAGAAAAGTCCTTGCTCCTGAATTGCAGAGTGTGATTCACGGACTCTGGGCCGCTCTCAGCGGTCAGTCTGACCCGGCTCCCTCGATGCTCGTCAGGAGGGGAGCAGCGACCCCCGGTGCATCATTACAAGATGGCGGCAGACGGGACCACTCACCCCAGGCGGGAGCCAATCTATGTCCGCCGGGTCACGAGAGTCACCGAGGAGCTCGGGGTGAGTAACAGAGACCAGGCCGCCCATACCCGAAGCCACCACATCAGGGGCGGAGCTTCCATCGGTGCAGCGGGTGCAGTGGCACCGGGGCCCAGAGGCATGAGTGGCCCACAGATCCCTGATATTTTTTGCTTGTAACAGTTCACACAGTGGCCGAGGTGGGGGGTGTCTTTCCTTCCTTGCATCGGGCAGGGTCCGTGACACACTGCGTCCACCAGTATTGCAAGCCCCGCCCCCTGTGCAGGTAAGTGCTTTTCAAGCGGACATTGAAACTCTGGGAATCCCTTCACCTGGTTTCTTTGTTGGCGGTGGGATGGGGAGGGGGGGGGGGGTTGCCCTAGGACTCTGTGTCTGAAAAAGTGTCAGAAACCTGATGAGTGGCAGGGTCCGCCTGCAGACTGTGCCTCCCTGGATACTGTGCTCGGCTGCAGGAGTCTTCAGTCCAATAATGTCGAGCATTATCGGCCCTTTCACTGATCAATCACCACCCTTAAACTCACCTGATAAGGCAATAATCAATTTGAACTCCTCTTGCCCAGTGAGTAAAATGTTCGTGTCTGGCGCCCCCTTGCGGTTATCGATGCAAAACAGAATACAAAGCCCTGATGTGAAGTTTGGAGCAGCGCTTCCTAGCGCTCCGCCGTGCGCCTCACCGTGCAGCTTTGCTGCGTCCTTGAAAGATAACTTCCACCAAATGAAACCCGCGAAGAGTTTGTATCAAGATCATCAGTGATCTCAGACTGGAGGTCAGCAGTGGTCACACACCCCCTCCATGGACGGCCCAGCGCCTCATCACCGAGGGAGACTGCAGCATTGCAAGGTGACTGCATCCCTGCACACCCCCGGAACGGAGAAGGTAGCAAAAGGTACATTACATATACGAACTCGAAAGTTTCAAGACGGAGCTTCGCAAGTAAGCTACTGCCCGGCCGCCATCTTTGGCGGAATGACAAAAACACGCCTTTGCTGAAAAAAAAAAGCAACCGCCCACCACCGCAATGACGTTCACAAAGGGGCGGAATGAGTAAAAATCGCCGGAACGCCCACGAATCTGCTCGGGCAATGACTGACGCATCTCTGTTCCAATGGCTAGCCTCCATTTATGGAGCTAGCCAATGGAACAGAGAGGCGGGACAAAGCCCCTACTGCTTCTCAAAAGATTTCGCCTGCGCGAACGCTGCTGCGCAGCGGATTGCCAGGCGAAACCTAAAAAGCTAATCAGTAGAAACAGAGTTTTTATTTTTTAAAGGTTTTAGTGAAAACTAGCACTAAAAGATCAAAGCACCAACTACGGGCATCTAGTTACACGAGACAGGGTCAAAGTTCGGTTAAGATACAAGAAGTGGATTGGGTCCAGTCAGAGATTACCTTTGGACTTTGAAAAATGATTGAAGTCTGAGAAGGTAAAGTTCAGGGAGGCAAGTTTGCAGGAGGTGTCCGAGGAGGAAGCTTTGTTGTCTGGTGGCCTTGGGTCGAAGCCGCTGTAAAGTTTAATGAGGCAAGGTTGCAGGAGGTGTCCGAGGAAGAAGCTTTGTTTTCAGATGACCTTTGGGTCAAAGCCATGGTGAAGATTTCTATATTTGGACTGAGTCGCCGAAATGGAAGTCAAAAAACTCCAGTGAGAAAAAGCAGAAGGCTGTAGTCAAAAATAGTACCAGAATGTCAAATACACCTTTGGCAAAGGACCACTGAAACAAATTTGCTGTATGGTAGATGCCTCAAAATCAACCCAACTGGAGATGCACCTCAGGCAGATAGGTGAGTAGGTTGGACCTTGTCTACTCCTGGTTCTCAGAGTACTTTCTGGCCAAATTTTGTTTAAGTCCTCATTTTTGGGAATTGGCCATCTGGGCTCTTTGAGCACCACAACCAAGGGTTTAGGGCTGGTGTGATACCTCGTGGGGGTTCAGGATTCACTCAGGCTGGGTCCAGATGCTGGTTCAAGATGGTGGCAGCCTTTTATGTTCCATTGGCTAGAAACAGGAGGCCAGCAGACTGGCCCTTGAAGTCACTACTGGTAGTCCTGGGTACAGGTGAAGATGCAGGGATCAACAGCAAGGCTGGCCTCTCTCTGAGAGTTCAAGTCAGGCTCCAGGCAACAAAGCAGTCCTTCCACATACAGTGTCAGTCTGGTAGAGTTTACAGCAGGTCACAGCAGCAGGCAGTCGTCTGAGAGTCCTCACGCAGGTCCAGTAGTGAACTGAAGAGCCTGAAAGTCCTATTTTTATACCGTGGTGCCCTTCTTCTAGAAGGTGGGAGAAACTTCGGAAAAGGTTCTTCGAAGTGCATGGACCTGACAATACAGGGTCGTTAAGTACTTTGTGTGAATGAAGAGCACAGGGTATTCAGATGATGATGATGAGAAATGTATAAAATGCGACAAATACCCTGGGGTGTCTAGGCACTGCCTTAGATCCAATCAGTGCGAACAGAGAAGTAAACAATTAAACTGAAAACAACCACGTTTTAAGGCCCTTCCTAAATTTAAAGAGACTGTGTTCTTATTTCAACTTGATAGGCAAAGAGTTCCAAAGGCTAGCAGTTGTGGCCATGAAGCTCTTTGCCCTTGTAAGTGGGACTGTGCTTACCTCCTTCTCCCAATCCTGCCAGCAGACAGCCCACTCAGACACACCTAAACCCTCTTTTGTGTGAATATCTGGGAGGAATTCACAATGTGTAACTGTCAGTTACATCAACTCATGTGACCCAGACCAGGCTACAGGCACAAAGGTCAAAGGGCAGGAAAATGCCTACTTTCTAAAAGTATAGATTGAGTCCTTGAGAACCAAGGACTATGCCGGCACAGCTCTAAGGCAATAATGCCTGTAAATACTTTTTCTCAAAATATAGAAACATGTTTGAAAAACATTTATTCATGTATTACACATGCATTATAAATTTATCATCAATATCTTCATGATTTCAAAGCATACATGTAAAAATTTGATACAAATTCAAAACAATTGATGCACAAGTGTCATTCACATATACCTATTAGATAGCTATAATCGAATTCAAGATTGCAAAACTCAAAACAACCCAATGCATTTCGGGTTCAACATGAACCCTTCTTTAGGGGTTTATGACACATAAAAATAAAATGCAGATACTAATGTTCAAGTTCTTCGGGATGGTTCAGATAGGGAATCTACAACAAGAATATGCAATAATCAAAATTAAATAAATGTAATGCATTTTCATTTATTATCACCATCACCTGTCTCCTCAGGGTTTGCATTCTCCAGAAAATCAAAGTGAAAAAATGAAACAATAAATGAGTGAAACAGGATAAAAAGAAAAAGAGAAAAAGAAACCAGTGACGTCCATGCAAGAAAATAATCTATAACGTGCTTGTGAAATAAAGTGCCTTATCTACCTCAAAACACCACAATGCACCTGGGCCTAAAAGGTCCACGCCTATTAAAGAATCACCCATGTGGTAACTTCAACAGCATTCCTATTCGAAAGATGAAGGAATGTAGAATACCTTGCAATATCTCAGCCAGAGCTGAAGGAGCCTAAGAGATTGTTTAGGAAGTTATGTGGAGTCTAGTCAAAAATTCAGCAATGTAATCTATAAGCAAAAGCGAAAAATGTATCAAAAGGAATCCAATGACTGCAAGTGTCCACACACTCAATGTCTGAAGTAAATAAGTAAACAAGTTAACATACCCCTGTGATATCCAGAAAACAGAGGTTTTTAAATCCAAAATGTTCAAAAGTAGTAAGCGTCACAGTGTCCGATGCAGTGCCTGTATGTAAATAATGAAACCGCTGTTGTAATGGACACATTGAGCTGATTAACCACTGTCTATATCACGGGACCGAAGTCTCTTTCTTACCAGATACAACACATGAAAGATTCCTCTGTTCGTCAAATGCTTCAAACTTTTTCGTCAAAATTAAGATTGAGATGGTTTTTTTTCAAATGAAGATACATTGGAAAAACAATCCCCATCTGCACGTAAGTTTAAACCCAAGAGCAAATTCGTTTCACCTATATCCCACAAAACATTGGATAATTTCGACATTTTAATCAAAAAAGATTTGGAACAAGTGAGATATACAAAATCTTCTCACTCAAATTTCACAATACAAGAATGGAGGATTCTTAACAAAATGAGACAAGACTCCTCAATAACATTCCAGCCAGCTGATAAGGGAGGAGCCCTGGTAATTCTTGATACTGAGTTTTATCACCGGAGTATTAACTCACATGTTCAGAATGATGATACATACATTCAACTATCAAATGATCCCACGAAAGAATTTCAGCAGATCTTGATTGCAATTTTGAAAAAAGGCCTAGAAATGGGAGTAATTGATGCTAAAACATGGCAATTCTTGCTCAAACAATATCCATGAGTACCATCTATATACATGTTGCCGAAAGTGCACAAAAATAGAGAGAATCCACCTTTTCGCCCTATAGTGGCGGGTTGTGGATCCATACATGAATCCCTGGGTTATTTCCTGGATTATCATCTACAACCACTTGTTTAAGCTTGGTCCACATATGTCAAGGACACTACAGATTGCCTACAGAAACTTGAAGCTGTAAAAGAAGTTTGTCGAGAGGACATAATGAATGAATGAATGAAAATATTTGTAAAGCGCGCGATGGCCAAAACGGCTTCCTGGCGCTGGGAGCTCTAAAGAACCGGACAGACAGGGCCAGGAGGATTAGCGGGGGTAGGCCAGGGCAAACAGAAAAGTTTTTAGCGCTTTACGGAAGTGTGAAAAGATAGGGATCGAGCGTATAGAAAGAGGAAGAGAGTTCCAGAACCGGGGGGCAAGAACAGAGAAACGGGTTCCACCAGTGCGAGATTTGCGAAAACGGGGAACAGTGAGGAGGGCAGAAGATGATGAACGGAGAGTGCGGGCAGGGGTGTGAAGGGAAATCAGAGAATTGATGAAAGCAGGTGCAGAGTGATCAAGGGCCCGATAAACAAGGCACCCCAATTTGAACAAAGATCTCTGAAAAATGGGCAACCAATGAAGGGATTTGAGGACGGGAGTGATGTGATGGGTTTTGGGCAAGTGAAAGATGAGACGGGCGGCCTGATTTTGGATAGCTTGTAAGCGGCGGGATTCATAGGCAGGAATGCCAGCGAACAAGCTATTGCCATAATCAAGGCGGGAGGTAATAAGGGCAGAAATAATGATTTTAAGGGAGTCAAAAGAAAAGAAACGAGAGATTTTCCGGATCATCCGGAGGGAGAGAAAACAGGAGGACACCACGGCACTGACCTGGCCATGCATGGACAGGTCCTGTCTGACCTTGATGCCCAGAGTTTTAACGGAGGGGACGGGGGTGGGAGGAGGGCCAAGAATGGAAGGCCAGAAGGCAGGGGACCAAGGGCTGGATGAGCCGCCAATCAGGACAAGCTCAGTCTTATCTGGATTGAGCCTGAGGTGGTTGGCGCTCATCCACCCAGAAATAAAGACCATGGTGGAGTGAAAAAAGGATAGAGAGTGAGAAGAAGAGGAAAGATCGAAGACGAGCTGGAGGTCGTCAGCGTAGTTATACACAGAGACCCCCAGCTCAAGATACTTACTCTTATGAACCATCCCGAAGAACTTGAACATTAGTATCTGCATTTTATTTTTATGTGTCATAAACCCCTGAAGAAGGGTTCATGTTGAACCCGAAATGCATTGGGTTGTTTTGAGTTTTGCACTCTTGAATTCGATTATAGCTATCTAATAGGTATATGTGAATGATACTTGTGCATCAATTGTTTTGAATTTTTTTCAAATTTTTACATGTATGCTTTGAAATCATGAAGATATTGATGATAAATTTATAATGCATGTGTAATACATGAATAAATGTTTTTCAAACATGTTTCTATATTTTGAGAAAAAGTATTTACAGGCATTATTGCCGTAGAGCCGTGCTGTGCATAGTCCTTGGTTCTCAAGGACTCAATCTATACATTATAACTAGGGGATCTGGTACCCTTCCTACTGCACCGCAAGCATACATTTTGAGAATTTCTGTTAAAACATCCTTTATTATCTACACTTTTGTCATAATTAGGTGTGCAGACCTACCCATACCCTACTTTCTAAAAGTGACATTTTCAAAATTGTAAAGAAAAGTTCATTAAAGAGGGGCTCTCAGTACAATTTCATAGATACTAAACATGATACATCTACCTGCTCACAAGTAGGAATGACAGCTTACTAAATGTAATAAGGAATCCCTAATGCTATCCTATGGGGGGTAGGCCTCACAGTAGTGAGAAAATAATTGGTAGTTGTTCACTACCAGGACACGTAAACTTAAAATTACATTTACATAGAACTATGCCCTGTGGCCTATCTTAGGGGTGACATATATAATAAAAGGGGAGTTTAAGACTTGAAAGGGGGTTTAAATGCCAAATCGAAATGGCAGTCAAAAACTGCATTTAGGCTGCAATGGCAGGCCTGGGATGTTTTAAAGTGGGACTTAAGTGGGTGGCACAATTAGTGCTGCTGGCCCACTGGAAGCATTTAAGTTGCAGGCCCTGGTTATATGGTATACACCCTGCAAGGAACTTATGAGTAAATTCAATTTAGCAACTGGGTATACACCAACTTGACCAAATTGAAGGGAGAGAGTGCAAGCACTTTAGCCCTGGTTAGCAGTGGTCAGGGGCACAGAGTCCAAAAGATAAAAAATGAAATCAGCACAAAATGGAGGGTGAAAGGCGGAAAGTTTGGGATTGACCCTGCTGAGAGGGCCTTGACCCTGCAGAGAGGGACAGGTCTAACAGTATGGTAGCTCTAAAGGGCAACAGACTGACAGTCCTTCAGAATTGAGTCTGGAAATGGAGATTTGAAGTACAAAGTCAATTTGTAGACAAGCTGTAGACAGTAGCTCCTGTTCCCTCCATGATCTGATAAAACAAGCACTGCTGGCGTCCACAGCGCGTATGAAATAGACTAGATTTGCCTAAAATGCCCATCGGGAACACAACCTGCATGAACCTCATAAAAACGTCTAGAGTGCTCCACTCCTTCAAAAACCCAAATACCTTTCCACACTAAAACAAATGTACATCCACAAAGTATTCAGCCATCATATTTTCACAACTCTATTCTGAACAATAATATGATTGCCCCAGGGCACAAATAAGCAAGTCCTCTCTCCAGAACTTAGTATCCTGCCCATACACTCCTCATAAATCCTTCCTACAGGTTTCGGTTTATTTGGGTTTTGTTGATGAAACTATTATATAAGGTAAGGTGCATGAATATGTGAGATAGGAGTCCAAGTTCGGTTTTCTGGGCCATATCCTTTCCAGTACACCAAATAATTAAATTTGTTTCTGATCCTTTTTGGAATCAAATATGGCGCTGACCTCAAAATCCAACTACCCCTCTACTGAGATGGGATTGGGTTGTGTTGATTTCTAGTTTTTTGTTCTACTAGCTTAAGTAAAGAAATGTGAACAATTGGGTGTATAGGTAAATCTGATGGGAAATCTAATTTAAGTGCCACAAGGTTCACTACCTTTCAAATGTGAAAATATCCTATGAAATTGAGCTGAAATTTACTTTTCCCTTTAAAACCAGTAGAGAGCCATACTTTTCACCATTTTGGAACCTAGGGATTTTTTACTGTGTGTGTATTGTGGTATTGTGATTTTGCTTGCTCTAAGCATTCTTGACTGTGTTTTTATCTGATATAATTTCTTATCCAAATCTTCTACCGTGGGTACATTAGGTAATGTGGGTACATTAGTCGGCTTAAATGGAATTTCCCAGTCAATTATTCTATAATGTAACTGAGTGAATTGCATCATACAGACAAATTCAACTAACCACAAATCATCCGACCAATTTTTATCCTCTTGTAAGGCATAACAAAATAAGCATTGTTCCACACTCTCAGTCTGACCATCGGTTTGTAGACTATAATCGCCTTCATGCTAGTGCACATGGCTTACCCAAAGTATGACACAAATTATGCACCATGGTTGGTAATAAGTCTTGAGCGAATACTATGTAAACGTAAAAATTGATTGCAAAAACACCAGTGTCCATTCTCTTGCTGTGAGTAATGCTTTAAGTGGTATGAAATGTGTTATCTTAGTTAAAAGAGCTATGATTATTAGGATAGTCATATATCCTTTGGAAGTTCTATGTAGTCCCACATGAAAATGTAATGTCACAGTGTGCCAAAGGCTTGGAGACACCAGTATTGGTAGTAACAATCCAGCGGGGACTTGATGTCAACTTTCCTCTTGTGCACTAATTCCACAAGTACCTACAAAGGTTTAGACCTCCTGTGACATTTTAGGCCACCAAAAATATTGCTGAAAAATTAGCATTTTCTTATTTTGTCCTGGGTGACCAGTTAAAGGCGAGTTATGACACAAATCTAAAGCTTTCTTTTGTAAACTTTTAATGGGTGAATACAAAGTCTCCTGAACATAATGTAAACCTTGACAAATAACACCACCTTTCTCAAAAACAAAGCCATACCCTTCCTTTTGACTATGAACCTTAGACATTTATGGGCAAATTCAGATGAGGTCTCAGTACAGACCATCCTTTTAATATCAATTATGTTAGGTGGGGCCTGGTCAACTTCCTTTTTGTAACCATGCCTTAATAGAGTATCCGCTGTGCCATTCTTAACCCCTGGGGGAACCTCTCAACCTAAAAAGCACTCACCCTGTGCAAGACCACATTTCCCCGGCCCCCAAACTTCCTCAGTAGCTCCCAATAACTTGAACTCTGGTGGAAAATAATTAAATTCTTTTGTGTCTCAGCTCCCCCATCCAGATCCCCACAGTTTTATCTGGCAAGGATGCAATAAAAAGTGGACAACCTAGCATACAAGATATGTAGATGTGATTACGAATATAGCACATTACAACTCAATGTATTACATCGCGTGCTTTTACAACACGGTCGTTACAACAACCGCGTTGTTAGTACACAATGCATTTACATCTCAAGTCATTACAAAAAAAAAAAAAAAAACTTGCTCCACAACTGTTGGCGGTTTATAAAGAGGTGCGGGCAAAGGGGAAGCTCCCTGCATCCATGAGGGAGGCTATTGTTATCCCACTCCCGAAACCGGGACGGGACCCATTAGATAGATTGGCGTATCGCCCACTATCTATGCTGACCTATGGCTATAAAATTCTAAGTAGAATCTTGGCGACTCGGCTCCTGCCCCACATGGTACAACTGGTCCACGGCAACCAGGCGGGTTTTATGCCTACCCGGAACACGGCTGTTAATGTGCGACACCTCCTTCGCCTATTAGACGCAGATCATGGGGACACCCCACATGCTGCGGTATTGTCGGTAGATGTGGGGTGAGGTTCCGTAAAAATCGTTACGACGTTTTGGGCACCGCCGAATATGGACGAATGGGGTATCAATGAACCGTAAATGACGAGTTGTGTAAGTGTACGCGTTTTCGCCATACTACTCAGAAGAGTTCCTTACAATTACAGGTTTCTTCAAATGGACGCTCGGGTTCCATTTTAGATACGGCACCCATTTTGTTTCTTGCCCTCACGTAGTCAGCGAACAGGCAACTGTCCGCATCGTGACCCCTTTTGTTCCCAAGCTTCACGGAAGAAGCATATGCCTTTTCATGCGTCTTTTATGAGTAGGGGGAGGACACTGCTAAAGCAGTTGTCTCCGCTCGGAGGTGATCCTGCCGTGCCGGTCTATTGTTTCAGCCTCGCACGTGCTGGGATCAAGTCCTTTTAGGCTACGATTACGCATCCAATATTATCCTCACACTCCCTCTTCCCTGTTGTCTGACTTCCTCGCAGCTGTTCTTGTCTCTTTCTCTTGTTTATTTACAACTCAAGTAGAATGTACCTAATGGTGGGAAGATGTGCTTTTACAGTTGGAACTGGTGATGTTAATGTAATTATGTTCCGGTGCTCTGAATACATGAAAGCGATCCTTTGAACTTTACTGTGGGAAATGAGTTGTAACCTTTTGCTTACATATTGTGCAATGACAAAATCCTGTATAAAAGAGAGCGACTCACATATGCAAAGGGAGCAGACTCTCAGAACCTACACTCTGTTGTACTTCTTGTGACTTTTGCCTCCCTGCAGTAATAAACCCTGATCTTTGATGCACAAGGAAGTGTCCCGTGTCTCTGTCTTTAGTGCGCCAGAACAGGTATCCCACGAAGGTTCTAGGTGTTGTCCCCTGGCACCGCTGGGCCTTAAATAGCCCAGTCCTTCAGTTGGCGCCCAACGTGGGGCGACATCGGCGGTACCGGTCCAAAGCCTGACGATTGTGAGGAACTTCGTGTGAAATCTCCGAGGAAAAGGTGCACCCCGCTTCATCGATCCTGTTGTCGAAATAAGTGGTCCAAAGATTTTTCCCGCGAAGATTCCCGCCTCCTGACGGCTGCGACGGACCGATGCCCTGACTGTCGACCTGTTTTCGATGCCTGGCGTAGACCTTTCGTACAGCGAGACGATAGACGGGCCTTCCTGGTGACGCCATTGAAGCCCTCAGTTAAGTATTTGTGGGTCGCTCCCAGTCCTTAGTTGTTGTTACAGATTGTTGAAGCTTTGTTGTTTGCATAATTCCAGTGCATTTGTGGTTCTTAGTTGTTGGTTCTTAGTTGTTATTTGACAATTGCAATTGCCAAAAACCGAGGGTTTTGTTTTTCACGAAGAATTAGTGCTTCGGTAACCCTTGAAGTTTGATACTAGGTTAGTGTACATGATGCCTAGCCATAGTGGTTTTCTCGGTTTCTTTAAATGTTGCAACAAGGATTCCCGGTTGGAGGACTCGTGTCCGATACCTCCAGTTGGAACTCCGATATACGAGCTCTATAGTCGACATGGTGTGGGCCCTATTATATATAATAAATATTGGGTCCGTTACACGAAAAAAGATGGTGTCCTTAGTTGGCCACCGCACGGAAGTTTTGAACTTGCGATTTTAGATAATCTTGAAGCTAAATTGTTTAAAAAGAAAGCTAGGCCAGCTATGTTTGATTCCTTTCGGTTGTGGCGTAAAGAGGCCAAGCAGAAAGAAATCAAACAGTCTAAAAAGAATCGAAGAGACGGTATGGTCCCGATAATGCAAGTTGTACAACAATGTCAGCGAGATAAAGAAGAAAAAGAAATAGAAGTTTCTACTAGATTACATCATATGAGGATAGACAAATGTTATCCGGTTTTACCAACTAGTCAGGATAAGAAAGAAGAGGATTCAAAGGAGGATCCCTTGTTAGCATATTTGATGAAATCGCCGCCCCCTTATGCACAGGGTGCTACGGCCCCTGTAGTTCCTCCTGTAGTTCCGCCTGTTGTTCCTCCTGTTGTCCCTCCTGTTGTTCCGGCGGCTGCGGGTCAGCCAGTTGTTGGTCCTACGTTTGTCCCACCACCTGTCTCTATTCCTACTGCTCCTTTGCCTGTACCTTCTCAGCCTCTTGTCCCTGCCACCCCGACTATCTTGCCTGCTTCTGCTGTGTCTGCCTTCACTTCAAACGTTGTGGCTCCTGTTCTCCTTTCTCCTTCTGTTCGTAATCGTATCCCTAACACTGTTGCTACCCTTTATTCACCGCTTTTTGGTCAGTTATTTCCATCCGATACTTCTGAAAATCCCCAAAGACGGAGTCAGATCCCTAGTGGAAGGGAGAAAGAGACGTTAGTGACATTGGCACATAGGTGGATAGGACATCCTGCCAACTACCCTCCATGCATGGTTTTCGAGACATTTTCTCAGTTTAATGAGCCTACACAGAGATTCGTGTTCGAAGAAATGTGTAACTTTTTGAGGGAACAATGGTATAATGACAATTTAGATAACGTACCGCCCGATATGATTGAACTTCAGAGTCAATTTTCGAACGGTATGATTGTAGGTGGCGATGTACGACGTGCCTTAGAGCGATTGTTATCCTTTAGATCCACAGTGCCTTCTCGTGTGTCATTTAATGATGACGACTTAGAAACTTGGAAAGCGGCTCCTGGTCAGTATCCTATGAGAGAAGTTCCGCCAGTATACATGCCAGGTGATCCTAATGCTAATCCTGTGGTTCCTCCATATTTCCAGAGAGTTTGGATACACCTCCCATGGAAGCGATCAGAAGTATTGCAGGTCAAACAGTCCTTGCCTGATCCACGCAAGAATCCGGCGGGTTACTATAAGGAGTTGTCTCAATTGGTAGACGCTACTATTATGAACCTCGCCGACATCGACATGCTGTTCGGTAATGTTGTACCACAGCCGGTTTGGGCGAAAATTCGTCAGGAAAATCATGCGAATGAGTTAGGCGGTGATTGGGCTGCAATAATAGCGGCTGATGGCCGACAAGTTGGTGGGGCTAAGCCTGAGCAGGTAATTTCAGATCTGCCCCAGAGAATAATTACGTTCATGAAAACGCTTATGCCGGCGATGAGGGTAAACTGGGATAAATTAGCAGCTAGTAAGCAGAAGAAGGACGAGAGTGTCTCTGATTTCTTTACTAGATTCGAAGAGGCATTTGTCGATCATAGTGGTCAGGATATGGGCACTGAGGGAGGCCAACGGTTGTTTGTTGACAAATTCGTGTTGAATTTGTTGCCTGAACTATGCAACAAATTGAAAAATTCAGAAAGTGCATGGGCTGTTTCAACCACTGCACAGATATTAGCAACGGCTCAATATTATGAGAATAGGGAAAAAGAAGAAAGTGATCGTGTAGATAAGAAAACGAAGGAGCTCAAAACGAAGGTTTTGTTGCAGCAAGCGTATCCTCCGGGTTCAAATCACACTGATTTGCAACAGCAATATAGACCACAATCACAATCCTCCAGAATACAGTCACGTGCTGACTCCTCTGACTTTAGATCTATGATTGGGTATAACCAGTGTGCATATTGTAGAAGAGAGGGACATATAAAATATGATTGTCCCGCTTTGCGTGACCGCCTTAATGGTGTGTCGGCACGAGGGGGTCGTGGTGGTCCTCAACAAGCATCTCGAGGTAGAGGTCGCGGTGCCTTTCAAAATCAGACTGAGCGCCCTACTACGTCCTCGGACGCGAATAATTGTTTTGACCAGCGAAATGTAAGGTCCGATAAATCAGCGCAGTATTACGCGGACGACTATTACGTTGAACATGAGACTGTTGTAAACGACCGTTACTAGGACAGCCACCGACAGAGAGAGGGAGTAGTATCAGTTCCGGTTGATCAGAGTGGGCCTTACGTCGCAGTTGCTACATCTGGCGTAGTTGAGCCTTTTCTGCTGGACACTGGTGCGACGAAAAGTTCCATCATGCATTCAAAACTCCCTGGCGCACCTTTGTCCGGCTTAACAAATGTTTCCGTTGGATTCTCTGGCGCCCCTGTTAGCAATCCTGTATCTAGCCCTTTGCCCCTTGCAATTGGCCCTCGTGAACTGGAGGCTCCATTGATTCTATCTACTGGTTGTGGTGAGAATCTTTTGGGTCTGGATTTGCTGAAACGGTTATACGCGACTTTGTATTGCTCTCCTGAAGGAGTGGAGCTTACATTAGGTCGGAGAGTAATCTCTCCTATGTACTTGTCGATCGATAAATTCCCACCGGAATTGAGCTCCCTTCCTGCGTCTCTATGGGCCACAGGTCCCAATGACGTGGGTCTCTTGGACATCCCACCTTATATGATCAAGCTGAAACCAAATGTGCGATTGCCACGTATACCACAGTATCGTATCTCCATTGAGGGAGAACGGGCGCTATTAACGATTGTACACGATCTGATCGAAAAGGATGTCGTTGAAGAAACTCAGGGAAATGTGTGTAATAGTCCTGTGTTACCCATTTTAAAACGAACTGATCCATCTAAACCTCCTGTGTACCGTTTCATAATCGATTTGAGAGAAGTAAATAAAATCGTGATTCCACAATACCCCGTGGTCCCTGATATCACGACTTTGTTGACCCTGATTCCAGTGTCTGCCTCGTGGTTCACGGTGATCGACCTAAAGAATGCTTTCTTTAGTATCCCGATTGCTGAGGAAAGCAGAGATCTATTCGGATTCTCATTAGGTGGTCGCAGTTTTAGACTGAAACGCGCACCACAGGGCTATTGCGAGAGTCCGTCGATCTACAGTCAAGCCCTTAAAAGTCAACTTGATTCATTTATATTACCGGCAGGCGCAGCCTTGATTCAGTACGTTGACGACCTGTTGGTCGCCGCTGATACCGAAGATATTTGTAGAACTGCTACAGTATCATTGTTGCGGCATTTATGTGACTTACATCACAAGGTGTCACCTTCCAAGCTGCAATATTGTTGCCAAGAAGTAACCTACTTAGGTCACTTATTGTCAAAAGAAGGGAGAAGGTTGACCCCAGAGAGAATTGCAGCGATTACCCGAATGACTGTGCCAAAAACTCAGAGAGATGTACGTGCCTTTCTAGGTATCACGTCATACTGCAGACAATGGATCCCAAATTTTTCACTATTGGCAAAACCATTGTTAGCTCTCACGTGCAAGGATGTTCCGACTCCTTTGCCATGGACTGAAGAGTGTCAAAAAGGTTTTTCTGAATTACGTGATGCGTTGTGTTCGGCTCCTGTGTTAGGTACTCCTGATTACAGTAAGCCGTTTACACTGTACGTTCACGAGAGGGATGGTTGTGCGTTGAGTGTTCTGGCGCAACAATTTGGTGACAAACAGCGCCCATGCGCATATTTTTCTTCGACCTTAGACCCAGTAGCTAGAGCTTTGCCGAGTTGTTTAAGAGCAACAGCGGCAGCTGCGGCGTCCATTTGACAGTCCGCAGGTCTGGTCATGGATAATATGCTTACGGTGATGGTTCCGCATGCAGTTGACACTCTCTTGAACCGAACGAAAACTCAACATTTGACGAGCGCAAGGTTGTCTGGGTATGAGCTGACGTTACTGGCTAGTCACATACGGATAAAACGGTGTAATGTGTTGAATCCAGCAACATTATTGCCGATCAATACGGATTTGAGTGATGTAGCACCACATGACTGTTATCTGAGAACCGAAGAGGAAACGAAAGGTCGTATTGACCTAAAAGATACTCCGTTGGTAGATCCCGATGGTACTTTGTATGTTGATGGTTCCTGTTTTAAGTTACCGAATGGTGATGTGACGACTGGGTATGCTGTAGTGACGTTGAGAACGGTTGTGGAATCTACGAGATTAAATCAGAACTCGGCTCAGGCAGCTGAGTTGGTCGCCTTGACGAGAGCGTGTGTGTTGTCCAGAGGAAAGCGGGTGAATGTGTTCACAGACAGCCAGTATGCTTTTGGTGTGGCACATAGTTTTGGGCGATTGTGGAAAGAAAGAGGATTCTTAACGTCGCATGGCACAAAGATTCAGCATGGACAGCTTGTGAATGACCTTTTAGATGCACTCACATTGCCTAAACAGGTGGCCATAATTAAATGTAGTGCGCATCGAAAAGTGACAGATGATGTTGGTCGTGGTAATGCGTTTGCAGATGAGACTGCTAAGGAGACAGCGAAAGATCTGACAAACCGAATGTATGTTACAAGTTCAGTGAGATGGCCTGCGGAAACTAGTATGTGTGAGGACACAGTGGAGAGTGTGAAGGAAATACAGAATGAGGCCACTGAAATGGAAAAGACTAAGTGGAAAGAAAGCACAGGAAAATTAGATGAGGATGGATGTTGGGTTGATTTGTCAGAGAAACAGAGATGGATGTTACCGGATGCATATGTGCTTGCTGTTGTTACAATGGCCCATGGCCACAGCACATATTAACTCGAAGGGCATATGCAAGTTGTTGTCTCCTGTATGGAAGAATGATGGGATTACTAAGTGTGCAGAGAGAGTGGTTAAGAATTGCATGGTATGTTTGATGCATAATCCCAGTAAGGGCACCCACACTCCACCTGGTCCTTTTGCCCCTCCTACATGTCCTTTCGAAGTTATCCAATTAGACTTCATCCACATGGAGAGATGCAATAATTTAAAGTATGTGCTGGTTGTGGTTTGTGCGTTCTCCAGATGGATTGAGGCTTACCCTCTTAAGGATAATACTGCCCTATCCACAGCTAAAATTCTGCTCAAAGAGTATTTCCCCAGGTACGGCATGCCTCGGATTGTATGGTCGGACAACGGAAGTGAGTTTGTGGGAAGCGTGATGAAGAGTGTGTGTCGTGGTTTAGGAATATCCCAGAAATTTCATAGTGCTAATCATCCTCAGTCAGCGGGTTTGGTGGAAGGATACAATGGCACCCTGAAACTAAAACTTGCTAAAATTCAGGCAACAACTGGTTTATCATGGCCTGACGCTTTGCCTCTAGCTCTCTTATCGACCAGGGCTACTGTACACTCTCGAGTAGGGCTTAGCCCATATGAGATTGTGTTCGGCCGTCCTGCGAACATTTGGGGGGTTCCGAGGCCTAGAGAATTGAACAGACTTGAATATCCAATGTTAATTGATTATCTATATGATCTGACTGCTAAATTGAGTTTGATTCATCAACAGGTCTTTGAGGCTCTGCCGTCACAAACAGAGGGTCCTGGTCACCGGCTCCAACCAGGGGACTGGGTCCTCACTAGAAATTTCGGACGAAAACGCCATCTTGAGCCGAGATTTGTGGGACCCTTCCAGGTGCTACTAGCAACGAGGATGGCGGTTCGACTGGAGGGACGGAAACACTGGGTGCATGCCACCCACACCAAGAAGGTTCCGCTTCCTCTGCCGGCAGACACATGGATACGTAAAGGTTTTTCCTCGTCTGAAACTGATGTTCCCCAGCGCTTTGTCCCATTTAGCGAAGCTCAGACCATTGAAAACACTTCAGTTTTATCTGACACCCCTGTTGATTCCTCTCAAACAATTTCCCTTCCTTCAACATTGGGGAATTCAAGTACTGAACAATTGCCTGGGCAATCGAACACTCTTTCGCCATTCAATCCACTGTTTGAAGATCAGACTCGACCCGGAAGAAACCGATACTTTCTTCGTACACGCAATAAAGATGAATGAATTGTTATCATTCTGATTTCAAAATATCCCCTCACATTCTGCCTTGACCATTGTGGACATTTTATTATGTATGTATTTCTTTTCCAGAACAGCCAGGAGACGTATATGAAATTGATTATTTAACTGATTAAAACCTGCCATCTGGGTTGGCCGTAGGGCCGCACGGGCACGTCCTTCTGTTTAGCAGTTATTGACATTAGGTCAATTTCTTTTGTCGATTTCCGGGAACCCCTGGGAATTGATAATCGCTACCCAGAACGAAGTGCGTCAAGAACGTTGCGGACGGTTGTTAGAGGATGGAGTTCTCCAAGCTGACGAAGATAGAGGAAAAGACGGTGCAAAGATCTAAATTGTACAGCACATTTCGAACAAAGTGTTTTTTATTACAGGTTATCACGTTGTTCCTAACTGTTTCTATGCTGCTGGTGGGTGGAGTATATTTTGGTTTTCTATCATTGCTGCCTTCTGCCTTACCCACCTCTCCTTCTCATGATCTAAATTTCGTCTCTACTGTTTCTCCACATTCTTTTCACCTACTGCCTCAACATGAACAAGTCAGACGTGCGGAATTTAGAAACAATTCCTTTGTGCAACTTTTGCATCAGCATCAGTTGGTGGTAAATACTACAAACTGTTGGGTGTGTGGGCTAATGCCACATACAATGGACAGGGGTATCCCATACTTGGTCCTCCCGTACAGCCCCCAAGGGTCAGTTTGGGCATTCCAAACCATGTTCCGTAGTGCACTAGATTCCTACCCCCATCGAGAGCCACGCTCAGCAAACTTTGGTCCTGGCCCGTATCACAAGTCTCTAATGATAGCTATTGCCGATCTAAATAGAGATATCTTCGATACGTCACTTATCCCAGAAGAGGAGGTGCAAACCTATAAGTACCTTAGTGAGGCTGAGTATAGTATATCAGTGGGTGATAGGCAGCTTAAAAGCTCATCTCCAATCTGGATTGTACCTCACCTAGGCCACTTTTGTCTGCAAGGTCGTGGCCGAAATCCAAGAGCCCAGCTTGGTAAGAGTGCTTGTGTGGATACTTACGTTCTACCGATGCTCTCTTCCCCTGTCTTTCTGACTGCCAAGGGTACCTATTTTGTATGTTATGACCGAGCATATACGTGGTTACCACATGACTTCTCAGGTACCTGCTATATTGCAAATCTCTTGCCCCCGACTTTCACTGTTGCTGCCGACTATCACAAAACCAGAGTTGTGAGAAGTGTCATTAGTAAAGAGGATACTTCCGGTCAAGAAGCAGGAGACTTCTTCAAGGGTTTTCTACCGTTTTGGGGCCCCATAGTCAATAGCAGAAATCTGAGACAGTTAACTCGTGTAGTAGAGTCAACTGCTAACATAACTGCAAGTGCCCTTGGTAACCTGACAGCAGAGCTTCAAGCGGATAGGCTTATGACGTTACAGAACCGTATAGTTCTAGACGTTGTACTAGCAGATAGAGGTGGTGTGTGTAAGGTCATCCATTCGAGCTGCTGCATTTTTATACCTGATAACGCTCCAACTGTCTATCAAGCCATCTCAAAGTTGCATAAAATCTCGGAGTCCATACACGAGGACGAAGGAGATTGGACGCTTCTAGGATGGTTTTGGGGTCTAATGTCGACTTGGGGTTGGAAGATTCTGATGATTATAGGGGTTGTCGTGACATTTGTGTTCACGTGTTGTCTTTGTGTACAGTGTGGTCCTGCCTTATGTGGCCTTTGTGCTACAACGTGTATAAGAAGGCCACCTGTTTCCAAGGAGACATTGATGGATAGAGTTATGTTCCAACAACATCTGAATGATCTGATGAATATCGAGATCGACTCCGACTTCGACTAGTTCTTGCCTACATGAGGGCAAAAGGAGCGTCTGAGGTTCCGTAAAAATCGTTACGACGTTTTGGGCACCGCCGAATATGGACGAATGGGGTATCAATGAACCGTAAATGACGAGTTGTGTAAGTGTTTTCGCCATACTACTCAGAAGAGTTCCTTACAATTACAGGTTTCTTCAAATGGACGCTCGGGTTCCATTTTAGATACGGCACCCATTTTGTTTCTTGCCCTCACGTAGTCAGCGAACAGGCAACTGTCCGCATCGTGACCCCTTTTGTTCCCAAGCTTCACGGAAGAAGCATATGCCTTTTCATGCGTCTTTTATGAGTAGGGGGAGGACACTGCTAAAGCAGTTGTCTCCGCTCGGAGGTGATCCTGCCGTGCCGGTCTATTGTTTCAGCCTCGCACGTGCTGGGATCAAGTCCTTTTAGGCTACGATTACGCATCCAATATTATCCTCACACTCCCTCTTCCCTGTTGTCTGACTTCCTCGCAGCTGTTCTTGTCTCTTTCTCTTGTTTATTTACAACTCAAGTGGAATGTACCTAATGGTGGGAAGATGTGCTTTTACAGTTGGAACTGGTGATGTTAATGTAATTATGTTCCGGTGCTCTGAATACATGAAAGCGATCCTTTGAACTTTACTGTGGGAAATGAGTTGTAACTTTTTGCTTACATATTGTGCAATGACAAAATCCTGTATAAAAGAGAGCGACTCACATATGCAAAGGGAGCAGACTCTCAGAACCTACACTCTGTTGTACTTCTTGTGACTTTTGCCTCCCTGCAGTAATAAACCCTGATCTTTGACGCACAAGGAAGTGTCCCGTGTCTCTGTCTTTAGTGCGCCAGAACAGGTATCCCACGAAGGTTCTAGGTGTTGTCCCCTGGCACCGCTGGGCCTTAAATAGCCCAGTCCTTCAGGGGAAGGCATTTGATAGCCTTGATTGGCCCTACCTATATCACGTTATGCGAGCATTCGGCCTGGGGGAGGCATTTGTGGGATGGACAGGTTTATTATATACAACTGCTATAGCTCTGGTGAGGACGGGGACAACAATATCCTCCCCCTGCTCCATAGGCCGAGGAACGCGACAGGGCTGTCCGTTGTCGCCGCTGCTGTTTGCGTTGGCCGTCGAGCTGCTGGCTGCGCATGCTAGGATGGGGTGGCACTATCTGGGTCTGGCCTTACGGGGCGATGAACAGTACATCTCTCTATATGCTGACGATCTCCTTATCTTTTTAGCTGACACTGGAGAGGCATTGGAGGGGGCGACGAGCCTGCTGAGGGTGTTTGGGGGGATCTCTGGACTGGGAGTCAACTGGGAGAAGACCCCTTCGATCCCTTCGACAGCAGGCCCTGCTCTGGTACCGGGCATTCGGTGGGAGCCGAACTGTTTACCCGATCTTGGGACCAATATATATCATGCACCTGTTGATCTCCTGGAAGGGAACGTGGGGAGGGCTTTACGGGGACTGCGAGGTAACTTGGCCTTTTGGAGCACTCTCCCACTCTCAGTGGCTGGCAGGGTGGCGCTCCTGAAGATGGTGGCGCTCCTCCGCCTGCTATATTATTTTAGGACTTTGCCAGTGTGAATACCGGAGGGAATATTCAAGCAAATTAGATCCATGACTAGTGGCTTCATATGGGGACACGGGAGACGAAGGGTGGCTTTGCCTACAATGATGAGACCGTGATCAGATGGGGGCCTAGCGGTACCGGACTTTGAATCCTATTATTTGGCGGCTCAGCTGCAGTGGCTTACTCAGGCGGTGGCTCTGGAGTTTTGGCTTGGGAGTTTCGGGGCCCGGAAGTTCCAGAGGGCCGGTGGATTCAGCGCCATGTGCTTTCGTTTCCATCGGATCACTGACAGTTGAGGAAAGGACGTTGAGACAGTGCTGGAACCGGAGTCAGCGTAGAGCTAGCATTAGTCGCCCGTATGCCCCGGAGATTCCCCTGGGCATGTGTACTGCCCTCCCGCGTAGAGGGGATTGGTCGGCACGATCAGAATGGGAAACGATGGGAGTCCAAGTAATGGGGGATCTGTACGAGGATGGGGTGTTACTGCCTTTTCAAACGTTACAAGATAGGTATGACCTGCCGCGAGGAGACTATTTACTACATGCAGCCCTGGTGTCGGCGATACAGCGCCATTGGAAAGAAGGACTATCAGAACCGTGGACCTCTATGTCATGTCAATACGTGGTGATGGCAGCAGGGACGTTTAAGGCGATCACCAATATTTACAGGCGACTGATCACAGAAGGCCTGCAGCCCCTGCCAGAACTTCGGAGAAAGTGGGAGTTTGACCTTGGGAAGGAAATACCGGACACCACGTGGGCACAGTTGATTCGGAGGGCTTGGAAGAGCTCTAGGAATGCTAGGTTTCAATTAATACACTTCTTTATACTGCATTAGGCCTATTTGACTCTGGCCAAGATCAATCAGTACTTCCAGATAGAAACGGCCGGTGCCCACGCTGTAATCTTGAGGAGGTGGGGCTGCAACATATGTTGTGGAGTTGCGGACAGTTAGGAACGTACTGGCAGGAGGTGGTCGAACAGCTTTGTGGCGTCACAGATCGTCATATAGAGGCGTACATGGGCACCTGTGTTTTGCACTGGTTTCCGCATACTCCCAAAACAAAAATCACGAGCAAGTTTCTGGATTTAGGTCTGTTACTAGCCAACAGAGAGATCACGGCCCACTGGAAGAAATGACGAGGGCCTAACATAGGGTGGTGGAAATCAGAACTACTTGCATGGGCTAGAAGTGAGGGCACAGTTAGATTGCAGCAGGCTATACGCACTAATAATGAGAAGGCGATGGAAGCAGCAAGGGCGTGAGAGGCACTGGTTGTAGCGCTGCAGATTCCAGAGACTGACTCATAAAGGGATCCTGTTGGGGAGGTTTTGATGGGTTCCCCTTGATGGCCCGAGAGCAGACACAGGGCCATGGGTTTTGCCATGAGACGACGGAATGGGGAGTTAAGAGGTGTACCGGGAACAGGAGGTATTGTCCCCCAACTATCCTGAACCAAGACACGTAGGAACTGATACTGCTACTGTAATAGGTGATAAGGGACCAGGACACACTGGCGGCAGAGGGTGTTTGATTGTAATGGCTTATTGAACATTACAGCGACTTGCAGTAGGGGGCATGCTGGACATAGGAATTGTATTATTTACTATTCCTACTCCAGTTTGCGCAATAGTAGAGAAGGTGTTGGAATTCATTTCCAATACCTCAGCGGCTTCCTTTTTGTAACCATGCCTTAATAGAGTATCCGCTTTGCGATTCTTAACCCCTGGGGGAACCTCTCAACCTAAAAAGCACTCACCCTGTGCAAGACCACATTTCCCCAGCCCCCAAACTTCCTCAGTAACTCCCAATAACTTGAACTCTGGTGGAAAATAATTACATTCTTTTGTGTCTCAGCTCCCCCATCCAGATCCCCACAGTTTTATCTGGCAAGGATGCAATAAAAAGTGGACAAACTAGCATACAAGATATGTAGATGTGATTATGAATATAGCACATTACAACGCAGTGTATTACATCGCATGCTTTTACAACGCGGTCGTTACAACAACCGCGTTGTTAGTACGTGATGCATTTACATCTCAAGTCATTACAGCGACTTGCAGTCGGGGGCGCGCTGGACATAGGAATTGTATTATTTACTATTCCTACTCCAGTTTGCGCAACAGTAGAGAAGGTGTTGGAATTCATTTCCAATACCTCAGCGCCCCCTCCAGCAAGTCTTTGTAATGGCTTGCAATGTAAATGCATCGCATACTAACAACACAGTCGTTGTAAAGAATGTGTTGTAATAGCACTGCAATGTAATGACAGCGTTGTAAATGCTGTTTCCCTGTGATTACCATAAAGCCTGTGGGAGAGGAAACAAAAAGCTTATCAGGCCAAACACATTAATGAAACTTCAAACCAAATGATAGACAACTTCCAAATCTACCACAAACTGACCAACCGAAAAGTCTTACAAAACTTCTCATCCTTGGCATTACAACAATGCAAAGGCCTGCTTCAATCTTTATATTAAAAATAACAAATATTTGAGATTCAATTGTGTTTGTTCTGCCATCCTTCGCGTGGTTTTCCTCCTAACTTTTTGCCTTGACACCACCTGTTTTGCTGGCTTTGTTTTTGCTGGCCGTAGGGCTTGTGCTCCCTCCTTAAAACATGGTAAGATTGGCTTATACACAATTGGCGCATTTAATTTACTGGTGTGTTCTTAATAAAGTGTAACTGTCTGAGGCCAGGGCCTGTAAATTAAATGCTACTAGTGGGCCTGCATGTAGAAAAAAGCCTAGGGTACCCCAATATTAGAACCGGGGGTGGGATAATGTTTATAGAAATAATGGTTCAACAAGTGGCCAAAAATTGGTCCCAGGTAGACTTAGGGGTTGCGCCAGAATGGGCAACAGTGCAATTAAATAAGGCAAGACAATTAATGTGAGAGGGAACGAGCAAAAGTGGGACCAGGGACACGTTACGATCAGAGTAATAATAGTTGTTTATTTTCAACAGTATGCAGGGAATAGTTCAGGTGCTCACATAAACAAGTGACAACAAGAGTGAGGTGCTCAGTGAGGGTGACTTTAAAATCTGTACATCGCATTGCCAACACACATGAGAACTGCTTTGTGAAAGAATTTATAGAAAATATAAGGAGTTCTGGTTATACGGGGTCGAGTGAGTGGCACTGATTGAGCAACCCACTCAATTAGCACTTTAAACATGTCTCAAGCCCTGTCATTGCAGACGGTGTATGCAGTTTTAAACTACCATGTCACCCTCGCAAAATAAACCTTTTGCCAATCCCAAACCTTCCTTTGTAATACATATGTCACCCATAGGGTATGCCCTGGCCACCCATGAGGGCAGGGTGCTATGCATTTATTTATTTTTTAATTAGCTTTTTTTTTTTTTTTTTTTCAAATTGCAAACAATTCGTGCGTATATTACTGAGCAAAAAACAAATTCTGAAGGTGCCCCCCCCCCATATTACATGAATTACATTAAGGGATTGGGGAATAAAAGAGAGAAAAAAAATAAAATAAAAAAAAAGGGCACAGATATCCAATAATAGAAGAAAAATAGGGAAATCGGAAGAGAAAAAAAAGAGAAAAAGGATAAGCATAAACAATAGCACAAAGTGAATATATATTCCTATATGTGACAATTTCTGTAAAAAAAAACAAAAAAAAAAAACAGGAGCAGTAGCAGAGATACACTTTTTACTCCGCCGGAGTAAGCCAGTCAGTGAGTTTGCCCCAAACCTCTAGCCCCTTCTTCCGGCCCCTACGCCCCTTCCTAGCATAGACTGCTCTTTCAAGATGGTATGTAGCTATAAATCGTGCGAGCCATTGTGAATAGGAGGGAGACTCTAAGTCTAGCCAGGCTGTAGCAACGCAGATTCTCCAGACGGCCATGGCCAGATAAATGAGTCCCTCCCTTTGAATGTGTGGTGTTTCTGCCTGCGTTCCTAGCATGATAATGGTAGGATTTAGGGTGATTGGTTGAGCAGAGATTTGTCTTAAACACCCCTGTATTCGGGTCAGGATGGGTATGAGCTTTGGACAGGAAGCAAAAATATGTACAGTCAGCTCCAAATACAGCGCATCTAGGGCAAAAAGTGCCTTGGCCTGTCCCCCATTTCGCAATTTTGTTTGGAGTGAAGTACAAAAAGAAAATTGTTTTGAAGTGCTGTGCTTGTAGTTTTGCAGAGAGCAGGATATTTTGAGACAGGGTAAGAGAGTTAAAAAAAACGTTTTGAGGGACTCCAAGTTTGCCGTGCCACTTGTCTGCGACGTTTTGGAGGTCGTCCGGCGTCTGATTATTTAAAATATTGTAGAGAAAACCAATTCGAGGAGTCAGTGATTTCCGCAGCCCATTAAGAAATTCCACCTCCGTGAATCCTGAGGCGCCCCCAACCTTTCGAGAGAGAAAGTTGTGGATAGACAGGTATTTAAAAGCATCTTCTCTCTTAAGGTTGTGCTTGATTAGGAGATCAGAGAAGGGAATAACTCCCTCGTTAGTGATTAAGTCCCACAATTTAGTGATGCCTGCTCTGTACCAATCAGAGAAGTAGGCTTTCCAAAAAATGTCTGGAAGGTAGGTGTTGTTTAAGATGGGAGAATAAAAGTTAAACCTGCCTATACCCAGGCTTCTGAGAATATTTCGGAAGACCTTAAATGAGTTAAGCAGGGTTTTGAATCTGGCCCTTTTAAAGTATCCAAAGGTGGTTTCTCGTAATAGACATCCCCAGGTGTTTTCCCCCACCAGCAGTTGAAATGGAGAAGGCAGTGCTATCGAGTGGGAGTTGGGTTGATCTTTAAGTCATTCAGAGCTATATTGCATGACAGAGGCCCAATAGTACAAAGTAATATTAGGGAAGGCCCAGCCGCCCCGATCTTTTGGTAGACATAATTGTCTGAGAGCCCTCCTGGGTTGTGAATACGACCAAATAAATTGTGTGTAGATTTGCTGAAATTTCACGAGGCTGGCTTTATTAAACTCTAGGGGGATTGTGCGAAAAAAGTATAGCAATTTAGGAAAAAAAGTCATTTTGATGACGTTGCACCTGCCAACTAAGGTGAGATGAAGGTTATTAATTTGTTTCAATGCTTTTTTAGTTTGCGTAGCAAGCGGTAGTAGGTTGTTGGTGACAACTTCGTCCAGGTTAGAGGATACATAGACTCCTAGGTATTTGGCTTTAGGGACTATTCTGTAATCGGCCAAAGTGATTTTACTGTTAACTATTATCTGTGTCTTATTTTTATTAAGGGCGTAGCCAGATATTTTGCCAAATTTACTTGCTTCTAATTCCAGGCACGTTATGGCATTTAGAGGATCTGGTGAAGTTATGGCCAGATCGTCTGCATAGGCTAAGATTTTAGTGGAACATCCTTGGAAATCGACTGGTAAGATATATTGACTGTTTTCAATATGTTTGATAAAAGGGTCCAGGTATAGAGCAAAAAGCAGAGGGGAACAGGGGCACCCCTGCCTCGTGCCACGGGAGATCTGAAATTGTCCAGTTAATTGACCATTTATTGTGACGCAAGCGGAGGGTTTTAAATATAGCGATTGCACGGCTCGAGTCAGATTTGCCCCAAATCCCATCCTATGCATGACCGCCCACAGGTATTTCCAGGAGACCCGGTCAAAAGCCTTTTCGGCATCAAGTAGTATTAAAGACATGGGGTCCCCTGTTACCTGTGTGGCGTCAAACAGAGTGATAACTCTTCTGACGTGTTCAGTTGTGCCCTTTTTTGGGATGAACCCATGTTGGTATTTTGAGACAAGGGATTCCACAACCGAAGAGATGCGGTTTGCCAATATTTTGGAGAAAAGCTTGGAATCAGTATTAATAAGTGTTATTGGTCGGTATGAGCTCATGTCCAAAGGAGATTTATCTTTTTTGGGGAATATTGCTATCCTGGCATTCGACCATGAAGGAGGAGGTGCACCCCCACTGAAAATAGATGTAATTAATTCTGTTATTATTTTTTGGAGCTGAGGTGCAAAAACCTTATAAAAACTCTATGGAGATGCAGTCCACCCCAGCCGCTTTCCCGTCAGGAAGAGAATTAAGAGAAACCCGGATCTCATCCCAGGTAGGAATTAGATCTAAGGCCTCACTGGAGTCAGCAGAGAGTGTTTGTAAATTGATCCCAGCAAGGTACCTAGTAATGTCATTATTAAGAGAATCCGTCGGGTCTTTATTCTCTTCTGAGTAAAGATTGGCATAATACTCCTGAAAGCCCTTTCTTATCAGTTCAGAGTCATTTGTCTCTTCTCCTGACTGGAGCTTAATTGCATGTATCTCATTGTGTGAGACCTGCTGTCGTGTCCTCACTGCCAGATGATGCCCAATGCGGTCGCTGCACTCGTAGTTTTTTTGCTGTGTGCTTACCCCTTTAGCAGCGGCTTTTTCAGTGAATATAGCTCCTATTTTTGACCTAGCTAGGACCACCTCGTCTTGAATGTTCTCAATATTTTGCCCTGCTTGAATGGCTTGGGTTAGCTTAATTTCAGCCTCCCTGAGCTTTCCCTGGAGATTAATTATAGTGAGCCTCTCCTTATTTCTACCTGCTGAGAAGCCAAGTGTTTCTCCCCGAATGCCGGCTTTTAGTGTATCCCACACAATTGGCAACGAGGCTGACCCCAAGTTAATATCTAGGAAGTCCTGTAGCCAGACCCGCATGTGCGTTTGGTATACCGGGTCTTGGAGTAGAGCTTTCTCGAAGCTCCAGGAAAAAGGTATTCTTGGATTTCCCAGCCCCTTAATACTAAGAATAAGGGGGTTGTGGTCAGACAAGAAACGTGGAGCAGTCTCGATGGTGCTATTGTTAATAAGGGCAGAGGAGATAAAGAAGTAATCTAGCCTGACAAGAGTGCGATGAGGGGCAGAGAAAAAGGTGTAACAGGGGAGTGCGGGATTTAGACAGGCCCATACATCTTTTAGCCCGTGTGTTACAGCCAAATTGCTCAGGGCCTGAAATACCAGTGGTTTCCTGCCGGTTTACCTCCAGTTATTATCAGTTGCCCATTTACTGGGCAGGTGTAGGTTGAGATCTCCTCAAAGAATTATAGGGGTGGGCCAGTGGGCTAATTCTCCTGAAATGTAGTTAATGACTCCCGGGTCATCAGTATTGCTGCCATAAATAGAGCACAAAGTGAAGGGAGCACTGCCAGGGAGAAGGCACTCAGTTATAACCCACCTGCCCAGTGTGTCTACTTTAGTCCGGGGAGTCTTAAGAGGGAGATTTTTTTCTGCCAAAATGGCAACCCCTCTAGTTTTGGAACCTTGAGTGGTTGCTCCCAGGACTTTAAATCCCAGAGAATCCAGCAACTGTTCCTGTGCGCCTTCAATGTGGGTCTCTTGTAGGCAGTGAATATCCCCCCTCAAAGTTCTGAGCCCCTGAGAGACTTTTTGCCGTTTAGAGCGATCATTCAATCCGCAAATATTCCCACAAACAATTCTTAAGGTGTCACCATTAGCCATAGGGAAGGGGTTGTAGGGACCTTCCGTACCATGCGTAAGAATTAACGAAAGAAAGGAAAAGAAAACATTTTAAGCAAAGGAAAATACATTCAATTATCATGTGTAGGTGCCTGTGTGTTAGAAAAACAGAAAAGCATTGCACCAGATTTCTGAGCCCAGTTTCCCCCAAAAAAAGCAAGGTTAAACCCCCCTCCCCCCCCTTCTTGAGCAATCAGGGAAACCCTGAATGATGGGAGTCTACATGAGTCCCGGCCGTCTGTCACGCCGGAGTAAGTCAGGAAGCATATGTCCAGTTTTAGATTCTCTCTCTGAATCAGCCTCCAAAAATAATTACTGCGTAAGGCCTTAATAATATAAACATAAGTGCTAAATGATAAAAGAAAGTGAGCGACAGGAAGCCAGAGACCAGAGGGGATATAAGAAGAGATAGGTAGAGAGAGAAAAGAGAAAAAAAAAAAAAAAGGAAAAAAAAAAGCAACAAATACGGAGCGGGTATTATTAGTCAAGTCTTAGATCATCTGCTGTTGCCTTTGCTCTTCGTCTCGGATAAGTATTCCCCAGCTTTTATTTCTGACAAAAAGATCTTAGTGTTTCCTTTGTAGACAACTTTGAGTCTAGCGGGGTTCATCAGGTATACGTCAGCGCCTTGCTGCTGAAATGGTAGGATTAATTGTCTGAGACGCCATCTACGCTCCACTGTCTGGTGACAGAACTCTGGCTTGGTGAAGAAGGTTATACCGTTGGCACCTTTTTTAGAGTTAAAACGGGCCTTGTCGTAGATCATCTCCCTGAGAAGAAAGTTTCCGAAGTATACCAAGAACACTCTTGGATGCCCTCCAGGATTGTGTCGCTTTAGGTGGAAGGGGAAGCGGTGGGCCCTCTGTACCTCGTAATTCCAATCCCACCTGGTCTCCTCTGGGAAGGACTCCTGTAGCAGCTTGACAATGAAGCGCCTTGGGTCGTCCCCCTCCTTCCCTTCAGGAATGCCCAAAAAGCGCAAGTTGTTTTGGCGCTGGCGATTTTCCTGGTCCTCCATCTTGGTCATTAGGCCCACCATGCAGGCAGTGTTGGATTCTCCGACCTGTTTCGCAGCCAGGCTCTCTGTCTCTAGATGCTCGGTGCGTGCTTCTACCATTGTTACGCGGTCATTAATCTCAGAGCAAGTTTTATTTAGACGCCTTAGCCCGCCTTGAAGTTTCTTGGCTGCGTTTTTAGCAGCCCGATTATCAGATCTGACCTCTTCATGGAACTCCTTTATGGATGCTAAGATAGAGGCTAGCGAGGGTTCAGGGTGTTCAGCCAGTAAGTTTTTGGCGCTCCCCCACTGGGTAGAATTGTGGTCGTTCTCCTCAGCTGGATAAGACATTTGGGAGTCAGAGTAATCCCATTTTAGCTGATTGCGTCGCTTGTTCCTGCTGCTGGGTTTTTTGGGCCTCTGAATGGTGTCTGTATCTTTATGCGAGACCTCGCTGTCTCCCTCGCTGGCCCCCTCAGTCAAATCAGTCGCTTCTTCACTCGAAGAGGAGGGGGTGCCGTCAGAGACAGAGTAGAAGTTCTCTAGGCCTGCTTCGGGTGTCCAGGGGGTTTGAGCAGTAGAAGGCACCACCAAACTTTGTATAACTTTGCTGATCTCCTTAAAGTCGTTTGGAGTCACTAGGATAGAGGCACTGTGTGGTTGCTCAAGGGGGGGCTCACTGGAAGGTTGCTCTGAAAGAGAGAGGAGCTCTGGTGACGCTGAGATCTGAGCTGGGGCAGGGGCTGGGACCAGGACCGGGCTCAGGGCCGTGGCGACGCCCAGAGGCTCTGCTGACAAGCGCACGGATGTCTCACTGAGGTTTTCTGCAAGAGCACCCCCCTCTGTCTGGGCAATTGGTTGTGATTTGTCAGTCTTTCTCAGACCCAAAAATATCTTTACGGGGGGAAGGTGTGTAGTATCAGAGTTTTTAAGATCCTTGCCCCCCATACCCCCCCTGCCTTAGCTGCTGGCTTCCCCAGAGCTTTAGTCCCAGCACTGACCTCCGTTTTCAGGCTGGCTGCGCCTCCCCGGGCTCCTCCTGAGGTGGCGGCACCTACAGCAGCAATCGCTGAGTTCTTTGAGGTTTGCGCCTCACTGGTGGTGATCGGAGTTCTGGTTTTGGAGCCTTTCCGTGCTCCTCTGGTGTTCATGCCGCTCCGGTGCAAGTGTCCTCGGTATACAGATCCGCTGTTGCCTCTCACCGGGAGCTCCGCCGGCGTTGTAGCGGGGAAGAGGCTGTAAGCTGGAAAAAGCCCTCTCAGGACCGCTCGTGCTTGTGATCCGGCGATCACAAAAGTGAAAAGTAAAAGCGCTTTAAGCACCGCGCTATAAGTCTCGAAGCTGCCAGAAATCGGGTTTGGAGCTGTGATTATCCACCTCCGGGGTCTCCTGTGAGTCGGGAATCTCGAGTAAAAATAGCGCGTTTGACTTCGCCGGGTCACTTCTGCCGCTGTCTCGCTCTGCATCGCTCTGGCATCCATCAGGCTGGCGCAGGGCGGCTGGCCGAGTGCTACGCTTCCGGCGTGGACAGCCGAACGGCAGCAGACTCACACAGACTCCATCTTGCTCGGGCCGACAGGCCCATCTTGCTCGGGCCGACAGGGTGCTATGCATTTAAAAGGTTGGGCATACACCTTTAAGTTTTACGTGTCCTGGTAGTGAAAACCCCCTAAAGGCGTTTTTCACTGCTGCAAGGCCTACGTCTCCCAAAGGAGAACATGGGAGATACCTTATTCCATTTTATAAGTGTAATTTCCAAATGGGAACAGGTGAGCAGTTCATGTTTAGTGTCTTTAGAATTGTAATGCAAAATCCTAACTTATAATGACGTCAAATTGTAAATTAAAATTTTGAGAATTCCGTTTTTAGAATGTTGGCATTTTCCTGCCTTAGCCATTTAGTGCCAGCTGCCGATCTATGGGTCACATTACTTGGTGTACTTGATAGTTGGGCTCTGTGTATTCCTCCTACACAGCTACACACAATAGGAAGCTTAGGTGTGTTTGGATGGGCCATCACTGGTAGGATGGGAGGGAGGAGCTGGACCCAGCCCCCCTTACACTTGAATAGGCTTTGTCCTGCCTCTATACAAAGGGCTGCATACCCCCTGTAGTTAGTCTGGTGCTAGTGACAGGAAGGCAAAAGCCTGCCTTTAGAAACCCCTCCCTAACTCCAAAGGCACAACTTTGTGAATCAATACTGGATCTCAGACACCAACTCTTCAGTACACTTGTGGACCTGTGAATACTTTGCCAGGAAGAAAGACAGCAGTACTGATGAAAGGACTGCCACACTGCTGCTCTGAAGGACTGCTGCCCTGCTGTGTCGGCCTGCTGCCCTCTTGCCTGGGTGAGAAGGATTGGACCTGCATCTCTTGAACCCAGAGCCTCATAATGACTACAAAGGCTAGTTGGCTGGCCTCCAGATCTGAAGCCTCTGGGACACAACTGGCTTTCAAGAACCTTGCACCTGCACCTGGACTCTGCCACCTGTGAGTCTACTCTGCCAGATGGTGCCACCCATGTCCTAGACCCTTGGAAGTGGGCTTAAGGTGCTCTTCCGGCCTCTGTGATCCAGCAGAACAGACACATCTACTCTGCTGCACAGTGCAAACTCATGCAGAATCGACGCATTGCTGCTGCTGATTGGATTGGACCCATCACAAACACTCACATTGCAGCGAATCAGAACCACCGCTGCGCAAATGCATCATCAGCTCAGGCCCTCACACCCATCACTGATGGCAGCTGCAACGACAATAATGGACTCCGCATCGTAGTTCCTCGGAACCGATGCATCGCCTTGACTGCTCAAAGCACCCTCAAATCCAGAGTGCGACTTTGCGCTTTTTGGTGATATTTTCACTAAAATCTTTAAAATTGCATATCTCTGGTTCTACTGATTGGACTTTTGTCATTCTGGTCTTGTCTTATTTATTAAACAAGGTTATATTGTCCTAACTTGGTGTGGGGGTTTTCCTGTGTGATGTTTTCACTTTATTATTGTTTGAAGTGTTACATAAGTACGTTACACATTGCCTCTAAGTTAAGCCTGACTATTTTGTGCAAAGCCACCAGAGGGTTGAGCACAAGTTAATTCAGGGTTGGCTTGAGCCTCACCCTGACAAGGATTGTGGTTGCTGCTTGACATGGGCTCATATCCCAATGAACCCTTAACCCAATTTCTTACAAATGCTAAATAACCTTCAATACTGTTGCATTCATACTCTTCATGCTAATCTGCACAATCGTCTTTTTCCAATGTAACTCCATTCCATGAAGATGAACCATGTAAATGAACTTCAAAGCATTTAATATGGAGCTGGATCCTTGCTTGGCATCCGGGATGAAACGTGATTTTACACCTTGGCATTTGACATCAATTCTCTGACTAGTCCCTCACTTTTGAGAGACACAGTCCAAAGCCAAAAGAAACATGTGACTAGCTCTCCGATGCGATAGAAAGCCACTGCAGACCCACCAGTGTGGTCAATGGTTGTCTGATTTCCAAAGTATCATTACCAGCACAATTCTGCAAAGAATAGTAACAAACCAACTACAAAACTACACTGAACAAAACAAATTCCTGCATGATCTCCACTATTATTTCCAAATGGTAAGAAGACCAAAGCAGCAATCCTTTGTAAAGGTAAGCATCGTCAGTTTATCAGCAGCCTATGACCTGAATGACCACACCATTCTAATGTTGCGATTGAGTAACATGGTTGGCTTATTAGGCATTGGCCATCAATGGATCACCTCATTTATCTGGCATTGTTGCCAACAAGTACATATGGCTCTTCATTATTCTTCAATTGGACACTCTCCCCACTCCTGTTCAACTGATACACACAACCAATTGAGTAGCCAGAGAATTAAAACACCTTTCACTTTGATTCAAAGCTCTGATGGCACCAAGTGAAGCAGGGGCGCCTGACCCTTCCTAGAAGAGGTCCCTTGTATTTTCCATCCAAGCATCTATCCATTCATGCTTTCACCCTTCCATCCACCCTGATAGCTGTGAGAAGTTGGCCTGGTATATGCTCTCCACTAGTTATTGTGGGCACCTTGCACCAGTCCAAACAACCCTTATTGACGAATAGGTTTAAGACAACCTTTATTGAAAGCTATCCTTGTGGTAGCTATGGAGAGCAGCCTTCAGGCTACGTCTTGAAGGAGTGTAAAGCAGCCTGGTTTACCAGATTATAACCTCTTGAATGACCACATGAAAGGAGAACCAGATAAGGTATATATAAAATATATGTATTTATTACTAAACACTCTCTACTAACCTCTTTATGAGATTAGAGAGCAAGTAACACAATATGAACACACTAGAACTTAAGTAAATAGCACAATATACAATGGGCCTCTGGGGGAGACCAAACCATATATTAAGAAAGTGGTATAAGAACCATGACTTGACTAGACACAGTGCCTAGAGCACGTAGAATCACTGGGACCCCAAGGAACCACCCATGGTAGTGACACAGGGGACCCACGGGGGACGTGTGCAGTGTGAGAACACAGCCGCGAGCTCCCTACAATCCTATGGGAAAGTCGCGGTTAGAATTTTAAAGATTAGGGACACTTCATAGAGGACTTGGAGTAAACCCTTTCAGACTTAGAAGGTTCTAAGGCCAGCACCCATGTGAGCACCGGAGTACTCATGTTACGTCACCCAGGGAAGCCGGGTGCATAGGTGCCAAATGGTGTTGGGAATCATCGCTGTTTTTAATGGCGAGTTGCTGCAAAGTGCTGCTGCTGTGGAAAGGAAAAGTGTCCTGTGTGATCCAAGGCTAGATCGGAGCTGTGAAGAACCTGAAAGCAGGGACAGAGTCTGAGTCACTTCAGGGTGACCAGGGTCACAACAGACCAACGCCCACCAATGTCGTGTGTTTCAGGTGCGATGAGGTGAAGCTTGACTCCGCTGCCACGGGGACCAGGAGACGTCGACGACGACCAGAGTCCGCAGGCGAGCTGTCCCACGAAGGATGTCGAGTGCAAGGGGGTCGGTGTCCGGTTCGGAGACCAACAAGCTTTGCCAACGGCAACCCACGCGGTGAGAGTAAAAAGGCTTTGGGATGGACCAGCAAGGTCCTGGTGACTCCCCAAGCGATGGAGAGTCAGGGCACGTCTGGAGCAACCTGGTAAGCCTCTTCAAAGTTACAGTACCCTTCTCAGGGACCCACAAGTCGACGGATATGGGATCGCGAAGGGACCTCGAGAGGAATCACTAGATACCAGCCCACGGGTCACTCGTGGAGTGTAGGCCAGTAATTTTCGGTGGAATCACTGCTCGGGGTCTAGACTACAAGTAGCCTAAAGAACAGCCTCAGGGATCACCAAGAAGCATATGCTACTGCAAATGGTCACGGTGTCCAGGGGTTCAGGTTGCACGGTCCCCACAAGGGCTTTGGATCTCAGGTTTGCAGAGAGTACGGATCGGCCTCAGGAAAGCTTGGAAATCCACCTCCTGTGTTGCAAAGTTTTCGGAGTCTTTCAGGAGCTGCGTAGTTGCAAACCGGACAGATGCGTCTTTGGGCCTGCCTTGCAGGGGAGTAACTCCTTTACTCCAAGGGAGATTCTTCGGTCATCCAATGAAGTGTAGATAGTTGAAGTTCTGGGATTCTGTAGCAGAGTTTCATCTAGGTAAATCTAAAGTCCTGTAGTCGGGGGTTCCTACTTTATACCCAAGGGGGATGGGGGGGTCGGGGTAACAGGGGGGATGTCACTAAGGCACGGAATACCATCGACTCAGCCCCTGATGCCAATTTCCATATCCCCTTGACCCGGGGAGGCCTTAGTTCTCAGGGGTTGCAGCAAGATTTGAGAGAATTACGTACACATTCTCCCAATCGACCACGCACCGTAGGTGCTCAGAGTGCTCCCCCCGGAAGTCCCCGGAAGTCGCCCCTTACACCGTAGTCTTAGGTAATGTTCCCAGGCTCGCCCCACATGTAAATGAGGATTGGTCAACCTTGAGAAATAAGGCACTTCACCTACTGAGTTCAAGGACGGGGATCACAAATCGATTATTTAATGAATTCATAATGGCCTGTAGAATACCTTGGGTTGGGTAGTCCCAAAAGTCTCTTAGAGGTGACTGTGTGGTATTAAGTTTCCGGACCCCTGGCTTGGTTCATCACATTTTAGAAAGGGCTGGGGACCTTGTTCTTAGGGACGACATCTCTGTCCTCCCTTGGGCTATTTTTACCGACCCTATAACACCACCAGTATGGTTGGAAGGAGCGGGTTTTCCCAAACATCTGGTCATAATAACTACCCTGTCCTCCTCAATAAGCGGCTTGATGTTTTCACCTCCTTAGAAGACATTGATTGACTGGGCGAGACCAAACGCACGGATCTAATTGGGTCCTCCTTGCTTAGGGAGTCTGAGGCTGCTGGCAACTGCCCCTCCATCTGCATGCCTCCGAATGTTCCCACAAGACCACGGGCTAACAAGACAGATGGGGATGCAATACGTAACTACCTAGGCTATCCTGGGGGAGTCCGCCTCTCCCAAGGGCAACAGAGAACGGAAGGAGGGGTTGACTTGGGCGTTGCCCACCTAGCAGGTCCCGCCTCATCCCACTGTCATCATGGTCCTGATGAGCAGGTGGACAAGATCGTTTCTCCCCCTTATTCCGATTATGGAAGCCCGCGCCAAGGGCAGGCCAGGTCTGTTAAGACAGTGGGCTCCTGGAATATAGCAGGACTTCAGCAGAAATCAGTATCCTGCGAATGGGCGGTCTTTATAGATCAGTTTGATCTATTGGCATTTTAGGAAACTTGTTCTATCGGTCACGTCTATCACCTCGTTTTTTAAACATTTTCCAAACCTGCTCAACGGGGTCGGAAAGGTAGACCCATAGGTGGCCTCACTTCTTGGGTGGGACAGCAACAGGGGTGCAGGTATGAGATGGTGCCTATTGACAGCCCAGATATAATGGTATTACGGCTATGGGCGGACCAAGGCTGAGACACAATGATAATTAATATCTACGCTAGAGGGCAACCGGGTGGGAGGCGTTCGGAGACAGTCTCCCTCCTTGACAGCTTTTTAGATAGCCAAAGGGGTGGGTGTAATCTGATCATTCTGGGGTATTTCAATTGCACCTTTGAACCGCTTGACTTAGAGGATGGTAATCTAAGCTTCGACGAGGATTCGCAGTGGCACATTCCATCCCTAGACCTGTGTCCTATCAAAAAATGGTCAGAAGCTGCCTTGCAACTTAAGGGGCTATGCTTGGAAAGGGATAAATGGGAGGTCCCAATCAGATAAGAATGGTGTGCATACATTTAATAATGGCGTGAGGAGCAGCCGCATTGATTTCATCATGCTTAACATCGAATCATGGCATTCCCTTCTCGACATGCTGGTTTAGAAACGCACTGAAAACGATCATGATCCTTTGATCCTGATAATTAAGGCCCCAGGCGTACTAAACATCCCTATCATGGCAGAGGAAGGTATACGATCTGAGGTCTCGCTTTCAAATGACATGAGGAGAGTAAGATGGCCCTGGATTATTGAGAACGACGGGGATTTGGGCGCAATGAAGGCTTTGGTTGCCCATTCAATAACCTGTCTCCAAAGCTGCTCCTCCCAGGGAGATATTAATCAAATCATTCCCCAGGTTCATAAAGATCTGTTTTTAAACATTAAAACCTTCTTTCTTAAGACTAGTAAAAAGAAGGCAAAGGTAGGGGTACCAATGGCTGCCTGGTACAATAAAACCTGCAGAGATGCGTATAGGCAATTGACAAGGGCAATCAGATCGAAAGATATGGGAAAAGTCAAACAAGCAAGGGCCAACTATAAAGCAACCCAACTAAAAGCAAAAAAAGAGTGGGAAGACAACCGCTGGCAAGATTTGCTTCTGGCAAGCAACGAGAAAAACATGGTTACATTTTGGCAGTTGGTGAAGCGGGGGAGTGGTGGGACACCTAATACACCTACAAACCATGTCCCACCAGATCAGTGGGCCCAGTTTTATAAGGCCCAATTTTCTATGACCACCAACAACCTGGAAGATTTTAAAATATCTTCACCGATACCTACCCTATTATTTAACAAAACAGAGGTTGCAACAGTCCTCTCTCTGGTTCTGAGAGGAAGGGCACCGGGCCTTGACTGTGTTGCCGCGGACCTATTCGCCCATGACAAGGATAATTGGGTGATTTACATTACCTACCTTGCTAACACCATCGCCAGTGGTGTGAGTATTCCTGACACCTGGTCTGGTGCTGTCATCATTCCGGTGTATAAAAAGGGGGACCGTGCATAACCCGGCAACTATAGGCCCATTAGCCTCATAAACTCTATTCAGAAAATAGTTACAAGGCTAGTACTGAGACGAGTCCAGCAGTGGATAGAGGACTTTAACATATTATCACCCATGCAGGCAGGGTTCCACTTTCACACCAGGACAATCGACCAAGTGCTTAGGTTTGTGATGATATACTGGCTGGTTGTTATCCTAGGTGGGGGTACGCTATATGCGGCTTTCATTGATCTGAACTCTGCATTCGACCTTGTCCCTCATAACAAAATGTGGAGTGCCTTTTTGGAAGTGGGGATGCCGACAGAGTTGTTAGCAATGATAGTCAACTGCATGATCATAACTATGCCCAGGTCCGATGGGGCGCACACAGAGTTACTGACAGATTCCCGGTGTTAAATGGTGTGCACCAGGGATGTGTCCTTGCCCCTACCCTGTTTTGCTTATTCATTGACAGAGTTGTACGGTATTATTCCACATGTCCTACTGATGCTCCTGAAAACCTACCTACTCATGTTCGCGGACGACATCTTGATTCTATCTAAGACTCAATCTGGTCTACAGGTGGCCCTGTCCCATTTCAAGGAGTTCTGCCGCGACCATGAGCTGGTGGTCAATGTGGATAAGACTACGTTTATGGTCCACCACTCACAAAAGGTTATGAGGGGCAAGGTCCGCATGAATGGTGTTTTGTAGAGCAGACTGATGTATTTACCTACTTGGGGGTAACTTTACATAGGAAATTGCATTGGAAGCCCCAAATCGACATGCTTGCCCTGAAACACACACAGCTGGCAGGTGCCCTCTTAAAAGAGCATAGGCTTTCCCTCACCAAACCCCTAGCTCCTGCTCTTAAAATATATAATTCAAAGGTTACTAGTGTAATCCTATTCAGTGCAGAATTGTGGGGCCACGAGGATATTTCTCCCATTGTTATCGCCTAAAAAAAATTTATGTGGGCATTAACAGGCCTGCCGCAATCTACCGCTTTGGTGCCTTTGTTTTTGGATCTGGGATGTTCTTGTACCAAGAACCTGGCCAGATTCAGGCCTATAGCCTTGTGAGAAGACTGTGGGCCACTCCCGAGCTCTCCTTGTATGCCAAAGCCCTATTGGACTTCAGAGGGGTTGGGTGCCTAAGCAAGAATAAGTGGCTTAGGCATATAAAACACCCTGATAGATATGGGGATGGGCACATTGTGGGAGAACCCAGAAACCACCCCCTTCCCGACCAAAAAAGAGCTTAAAGCTGCCTACATGGACATGGTGAAGCCCGAGCAGTTTTCTTCTGCCACCAGGCCTACCATTACTAGGGATTTTTTGTCAATTAAGCACGAGGTTGGATTTGAACAGTACTGGGACATCATCTTAAATCCATTGGATAGTTAGCTTTACCATCAATTTAGGGTAGGCTCCCTCCCAACTAGAGTTTTCTCCAGCAAATGGCTCAAGTCAATGTCCGATCTGTGCCTGCTGTGCTTAGTACAGTCAGAATCAGTTGCCCATATCCTCTTTGTCTGCGCAGCCTACAAGCCACCAAGGACGAAATGGCTTAAACCCATTTGTTCCAACTTAGGCACGAGAGTTGCCATAGAGGCCCTGAGGATCCTACAGACTTGTACTCAGGAACCTATTTTCATCGCCATGGCCACATTTCTGAGTTGGGCATGGGTGATCCGGGCAAAAAAAAACAAGGGCTTACCATCCTGATCTGTTCTAAATCAGTTATGTTTATTGTTTGGGATGTGTAACAGCCTGTGTCCGCCACGCTGCTGTGTATTGTGGTAGGACCTCCGATCCTGTGGTAGATCTGGGTAGCTTATTTCCTAGACTGCAGGCTCCTTGTGTTTTACCTTCTTTCGCTCTCCTTATAAAATTGTAATTGAGCAGAGATTTTATTTCACATTTTCTTAAATAGATGTTTTTTTATTTTTTTATTTTTATTTATGGTATTTGCATATATACATACAGTGAAGGTGGTGGCTTCATTGCGGGAAGACCGCTGGTTAACAATTTAACATCGTACATATTTGGTTTGTGACGGGTCCCTTGCTCGTAGCAGTGGTAAAGGGAGAAACGAAAGAGAAAAAGAAAGTTAATAAGTAAAGGGAGAAGAGAGGAAGGTTACTACAGTCTTGTATTGGCAGGATCGCATATATATATAGGGAGTGACGACTTGCAGCCAATGAAACTGTGGCAGGTGTTACTTTAATGAGGGAAGCAATCACCAGTAACATTTATGGCGTCTGAGGAAGGCAGTGGTCTGCCGAAATGCATTATGCCAGCAAAATTGATTAAAATGCTCCCAAACCACTCCCCGCTGTGGCCCTTGCTTCTTTGCTAGTTGGAGAAGATTGTTTGGATATATATATATATATATATATATATAGTATTGTAAGGGCGCTGACACCGTGGGTTTCCTGGCGCTGGCAGAATACTGAGGGACTAGAAGGGTTTAGCCGGATTGGGGGAAGAGCCAAGTTTTTAGGGATTTATGGAAAAGGGTGAGGGAGTTAGAGGTTTTGAGAGAAAGGGGGAAGGAATTCCAGAGTTTGGGGGCCAGGAATGCGAATCTCCGGCCTCCGGATCTGCAAAGTTTGACAGGGGGAATAAGTAAGAGGTGAAGATGAGAGGATCTCAGGTTCCGTGAGGGACTGTAGGTCCAAATGAGGGATTTCAGAAAGACGGGACAAGAACCGGATAAAGATTTAAAGGTGAGGCAGCCGATCTTAAAGGCTGCCCTCGAGATGACAGGGAGCCAGTGCAGTTTTAAAAGAAGGGGTTTGGCGGATTGCCATTTCGGAATCCCAAAGGCCAATCTCGCCGCTTGATTTTGAACAGATTGTAGTCTGGAAAGAGATGTTTTAGGCAGACCGTGATAGATAGCATTCGAAAAATCTAAGCGGGAGAGGACGAGGGCCATGATTACTTGCAGGAGAGCTTCAGGAGTGAGGAGATAAGCCACCTTCCTGATCCTGCGCAGCTGGAACATGCAGGAGGAGACAACTGTCCCCACCTGGGGCCCGAGGGAGAGACCGGAGTCAATAGTGACCCCTAGGCTTTTTACCGAGGCCACAGGGGTGGGGGGGGGGGGGGCAAGTTCTACCGGCCAGAAATGCGGACCCCAGTAGGTAGAGCTCTTACCGGGGAGAAGAAGCTCCGTCTTTCCGGGATTCAGTTTGAGCTGGTTTTGGCACATCCACAATAGGATGTGGGACATAACTGCCTGAAAATTGGGAATAGCAGAGGGGGAATCAAGAGGGAAGATGAGTTGCAGGTCGTCCGCGTAATTGAAGACGATGACGTCCCACTGCCTCAAGGAAAGAAGAAGGGGTCGAAGATAAAGATTGAAAAGAAGGGGGGATAGGGAGGAGCCCTGAGGGACCCCACAGGGCAAATATATATGTCCGTTCTTTTGTTGTCATGCTTGTATTGTTCGTGTCTTATGGTGGTTCGAAGGTTACCAGGACGGCGTCTAGTAAGTTCCAAAAGTCTCTGGACGTTGATTTCCAGGGCGCCTATCTTTTTGCTAATGTGTCGGCTCCCCTTAGATATGTTATCCAGGAGAGCCATCCGCCATAAGACACTTTTGCTGTGTCTTTCCTGTTTGTGAGTATTAACTTGGTTGCTGCAGTTAGGAGAAGGTCCAGGAGTTCCCTGTCTTCTTTTGTGGCGAGGTTAGTTCGGATGGAGGCCGTGATGATTGAGTGGAATCCTATTGCCATTTTGCATTTGAAAGTTTTGTCTATGAAATCAAGACTTTCCCCCAGAAAGCCTTGAGTCGGGCATAAAAAGATCAGGTGTTCTAGAGCCCCCCTATCCTCATCACAGTTCCAGCACACACTGGTGTCTCTTAGCCCCAGCTTGTGCAGACGCTCTGGAGTCCAGAACGTTTTATGTAGGAGCCACAGCTTGGTCTGCGCAAGTACAGGGGTGATCTTGGTCTGCGTGGCTGATGCCCATAGCATGTCCCACTCCTTGTCCTCTAGTGGAGGGTGTATGTTTGAGGTGTATGTTTTCATTGGTGTTATTTTTTTTCATTGTGGTAATTTTGTATATGTGGGAGACCTGGTGTCGTAGTCTGTTTATGTTTGTGACGTATTGGAATATGGAGGGCTTCGAGTCTGATATTTTGGACTTTGTGAGGGCGGTTTTGATCTTTAAGAATTTGTATAGGTCTTGGTCTTCTAGTTGATTGGACGAATTGAGGTTGATTATTGTTAGTGGTGTGGAGTTGGCCTCGAGTTGATATGGGTGTGAAATGCCTTTCATTATCCAGTTTTCGAAGTAGTTTTTTGCCCTTGTATTTAATGGCGCTATTCGACCATAGGGATTCAGCCTTTGAGCCCTTGATGCTCATCTCTAGTTTGCTGTCTAATTTCAGCAGTGCTATCCTGGTGTTTTTCAATATCGGGTTGCTTGCGAGTGGGTGTGTGAGGGCTGGGAGAAGGGCAAGTGGATTGAGGTTATTTAGTATTGCTCTCTCCAGCTGTACCCAGGTTGGTGTGTACTCCTGCGCTTGCTCTATCCAGTGTGTGCCTTGCCTGGCTAGGAAGGCAATTTGGAAGGTCTTAAAGTCTGCCAGGTTGACGCCCCCTTGGTTTTTTGGTCTTCTCAGTTTCTTCATACTTATTCTGGCCTTTTTTCCACGCCACAGTAAACTGGAGCACATTTTATCTAGTTTTAGGTGGAAGTCTTCTGAGTGGAATATTGGGAGCATGCTTGCGAGATGATTTACTAATGGGGTGATCATCATTTTTAAGGTTTCTATTCATCCCCACCAGGACATGAATTTGGGGGACCAGGCATCCAGTTGCTTCTTTATCTTGTCTAGCACGAGTTTCTCATTGTGTCTAAGGGTGGCCAGCGGGTCGTTATTGAAGTGGATACCCAGGTATCTGACATAACCGGTCTGCCACTTGATTCCCGATGAGCCTATCACTCGTCTGTTGCAGTGGATGTTTAGCGGTAAGCATTCAGACTTGTCATTGTTCAGTTTGTATCCCGCAAGGGAGGCGTATTCATTAATAGAGGACATGAGGGCTTCTATTGACGTTTTTGGTTGTTCTGTCATTATTAGTATATCATCGGCGATGGCTGCTATTTTTATGGAGGTGTCGCCTATGCATATACCTCGAATATGTTCATTTTTTTTATACTTTGGATTAGGGGCTCTAAGACTAGTAGGAAAAGGGCGGGTGAGAGCGGGCAGCCCTGTCTCGTCCCTTGTTCGAGCGTCAGTGGTTCTGATAGCCCACCGTTTATTGTGACGCGTGCCGTGGGTGTTTCGTACAGAGCCATTATCTTTCTTATGCAATCTTTACCTATGTTGAAGTTTACGAGGCATTAATCTAGGAAGGCCCAGGAAACTTTGTCAAAGGCTTTTTCAGCATCAAGCGCTATGGCGACGGCTTGGGTGGGGCTCTCTGAGGCGTGTTGGAGTGTATGGCATAGAAGGCGTGTGTTGTCGCTTGCCATTCTGCCTTTCATATACCCCACTTGGGTGTTACTTATTAGTTTGGGTAGAATCTTGTTTAATCTTGCGGCTAGGATCATTGCGTAGATCTTGCAATCTACATTGATCAGAGAGATTGGTCTGTAGTTTTTGGGTAGTTGATGGTCTTTGTCCTCTTTTGGGATAACTGTTATGGTCGCCCCCGTCATGGTTGCTGGTATTTTCCCTGTGTGCGCTGTGTGGTCGAACACTTTTTTCATGAGCGGTTCGAGTTGCGGAAGGAAGGACTTGAAAAAGTCTCCCGTGAACCCGTCTGGGCCGGGGGCTTTGTTCTTTTTTAGGGACTTGACTGACTTTTCTATCTCTGCTATGGAGAATTCAGCCCCTAGTGTTGTGTTGTCTGCGTCGTCTAGCTTGGGAAGCTCTAACTTGTCTAGGTATTTCCTGCACATGTCTTTGTCTAGTATTTTCTCGTTTCTGTACAGGTCTGAATAGAATTGCCTGAATATTCTGAGAATGTCTTTGTGTTTGGTGTATGTCTTGTTATCAGTGTCGGTGATTGACGTGACTGCCCTCTGATTGCTTTTGTATTTCAGATATGAGGCGAGCAGCTTTCCTGCTTTGTTAGCTTCGCATAGATTCAGGGCCTTGCCTCTGTTGAACCAGAGGCCGGCACTTTCGCTAATGATTTTGTTGTATTCATATCTGGCAGACGTTAAACGGTGGAGGGTGTGGTCTGCCCGATTGTCTCTAATGAATAACAGATCCAGTCTTTTGATTTCAGCCTCTAGCTCTGTCAGTCTTAGATTTGCCTTCTTTCTGATCCTGGCAGAAATGTCGATTAGTTTTCCTCTGATAGTGGCTTTCATGGCGTCCCATTGTGTATCTGTGCTAACCTCCTCATTGTCATTTGTGGCAATGTATTCGGTGAGGGCGTTAGTGATTTCTTTTTTGTGGGAGGGGTCTTTAGTAATGCTGCTTCTGTATGTCCATCTACGTGCTCTTGCCTCATTGTGTTGGCCAGTTAATTTAAGGCTAATGGCTGAGTGGCCTGATACTAGCCTTGGCTCTGTTAGTGCTTCTTCTATCAGGTGCGTGTGTGTCCCTGATATTAGGATGTAGTCTATTCTTGTGTGTGATTTGTGTGGGTTAGAGTACAAAGTATAGTCTCTCGTGGTTGGATGTGTGAGTTGCCATGTATCTCTGAGGTTGAATCTGGTGCATATCTTGAGGAGTGCCTTGTGGGAGCTGTTGGGGTGGTAGTGGCAGTGGAATTGTCTGTCTAACAGTGGGTCCAGGGGCATGTTGATATCTCCTGCGACTATCAGTAGTTCATTATGCACGATTTTGTCAAGGGCGATGGCCACTTCCTCCCAGAATTGGAGGTAGTCTGAGTTGGGGCCATAGGGATTCGCTACATGGATTTGATCACTCCCTCTTGAGATGTTAGTTATCAATATCCTGCCTCTGCTGTCATGTGTGTGTGAGTTAATCATGAGTTTTGAGTTCTTGGAGATGAGCGTCATGACACCCCCTTTTTTCCGAATGGCTGGGGAGCAGACTGAATGGGTAATCCATTTTGCTTTCACTAGTTTGTACCTCCCCTCGTCTAATTTAGTTTCCTGTAGCAGGACTATATCACTCTTGGATTTGCAAACAGAGAAAGACGGATGACGTAGGGTATAGTGACTGGTGCACTCTGAGGGAAAATTCACCAAATTATTCTCTTAAATCGCACATCTACCAGCTACTAGGGCACCGCCCAACCCTACACTGACCAATCAAAATTCAAAAGAATGAGCTGGGAGTGCTAAATCTATAAAAAATACAATTTAATTATATTTAGCATAACAGATTTCAATTTGAATCAACAAAACAATTTTTTTTATATATTTTAACAGTTCTTCAATTTAACAGTATTTCTTATTCTTTGGTTCGTGATGTATTTCTTAAACTTTTCACAGCCGACGCGTTTCGTCCCGGAGATGGGACGTCATCAGGGCTGTAAATATAAGACAAGATGTATACATTCATAAGTACACATTTTACATCCCAATATATTTTACCATACAATTCTATCTCTTTAACCAAACATAAATATACTGTGTTATTATCACACTGTTCAACCTGGTACCATATGGTAATTGAAAATGTTGATTAACATTCATATGACGTTTACCAGAAACCAAAGAGATGATCTGTGGGATTCTTTTCATACAGTAATGCTTATACAATCAGTGCTAATTATCCTTCTGTAATTTACACACTGGGATATAATACGGGCAACCTGGTCACTGTTAGCAGAAAATAATTAGGTATTCACCTTAAGTTTACTGCATTCTTTTTTTTTTGTGAAAATTTGTTTTTATTGTTGCCATCACATAATAAGCAATTACGAATATTCATTGCATCATCGCAGCGTCAACATTCGGCTGCATCCAATCAGTAGAGCAACTTTTTCAAATTTACATTTTCTCCCCAACTCTGAACATACTACTTAGAAAGGGTCAAGAGAAACAACCTGCATCTTAATTCAAACACATCCTTAGCGAAAGTAGAATCTTCACTTACATTATTCCTAGCCTACACCACTAGTAAGTCTGCCTATGTGTTCAGTATCTAGGTCTCGGCTAATCCCGACCTCCAACGTCCACCCCTGAATACATTACATCAGTCCAGTTCATCCTCCTCCTCAGAGCTATCTACATCCTCATCCTCCGGTAAGGGCTCACAAATATCCCCTCTATACGAGTTCCATGGCGTCCATATTTTGTTCCACTTGCGCGGATTGAGTCTCTGTCTATAAACCTCCCTCTCCGTGAACATAAGCATATCCATATTCCTACACCACTGCGACAGCGTCGGAGTAGTCGGCGCCCCCCAGTTCTGTGCAATATCGCGCTTCGCCAGCATCATACCGATGACCACCCAACGCTTCCCATGCGGTGATAGGTCTGTCGGGCCCCACACGTGCAGGATGCATACCCGAGGGTCAAGTGTGAAAGAGGTTTTTAATGCCTGGCTGATTGTGCGCGCTACGCGTCTCCAGTAGGGTTGCAGATTGGGACATTCCCATAAAGTATGAAACAGTGTACCCTCCACCCCACAGTTCCGTAGGCAATAGGGGTGGTCAAGTTTACTGCATTCTTAATTAAAAGGTAGGCTCACCTTAAATCACACTCCTATTTCAGTACTTCCTCATCTGCGATATTATCAATTCTAAAAAGTAGGAGGCTCCCAAGGATAATTGTGGACCTTCATAAATCTAAAAGCATAACATCAAAATCTATTAATGATGAGTATTAATTGTCCATATGAAGATTTACTTTCTCCTCAGATTTAAACTAAGAGTACCATGACCTTATCATTAAAGAGTCCCCCAAGAAAAAACCCACTGACTGGTGTAGTCCCCCAATCTTATCACTGATTATATTTATCCTAGCCACTACCCTAGGATTACTTTGGCCTTCCTAAACATTTATTTTATACCAATGTCAGATGTACCTGAAATCAAGGCATCCAATGTTCTCAACACCCAATATGTCCTTTCGTTGCGTATAAAATTCTTCGAAAATAAATCTCTCACTATCACACCTGTTATAATCAAAGAAAACATGTATTGCTTTGAAATACCCCATTCACTTATAAGTCTGCGACCAAAGATCATGGCACTACTAGTTACAAAAAACTCATATTGCAAAAATTAATTAACTTACCCTAACATCCAATGGAACAATTCTCCCTTTCCTCATCAATCCACGTTCCAAAATCCTATTTCCTTCACTCTCAAAGTCAGTTTTCTAATTGGGGCACAAGAGACAAACGAAGCAAGCTGTTAGTCTTACTCCACACTATCCTAAAACTATTCCTCTCCGAACCCCTGAATTTACAACCACTCACCGTTAAACTAGGAGCCTCGGTCCTTCGTCTGCCAACCGGGTTCGATAAATCCCGTAAGCAACTTCTCAAAAACTGATGCTCAAGCTATAAAGAATCAAATGTCAATCAGAAACCAACTAAAATCCCGCGAAAACCCTAACGTGAAACACCTGTGTCACCCAACATGTTTCCAATGTGGTCCGACATCAGAATTGCATCCGGTATATATCCATTCGTTTCCGTCATTCTGTTTATCCCATATAATTCTTTTAAACCTGCTCCCAATGCGGTCCGTCAAATCTACTATATCCGGTGCCAACCCTGCCATTTCTGGTTTCCGCTGAGCCCGTGTGACGAATCACCGTGCCTTCAGCGAAATCAACTGTCCACATTGTGAGAGCGGGAATCTAATTCACTGTTCGTGTATGTAAAAATCTGTATTGAAAAAAGGTTTGAAGTATTGTCCTGTGAACAGTTGTGATTACATTAATCTAGAAATTGATTTGTTTGAATTTTGTAGAAATTTAAAATTGAAAAGTTTTTTCTCATTTTTGGATTCTGATGTGCAGAAAAAAATACTCAATAAAAATTCAGTAATGACAACGGCAGAATTACAGAATATCCATTTATTGATGACTTTGTCAGGGGAGTTGGAGTTAAATTTGGATGATGTGGCTAGTCTCTGTGATATAGAAACAGATTATCAATGTACGAGTGGGTTACGCTGTAAATCTAAGTTCATCCCCCAAGGTAGCCAATTCGCAGCTATAGATTTATATATGGAGAAAACGCTACAGGAATTCCACAAACTACAAGATAAACCATCTCGGAAAGGTAATATTAATGATAACCTGTCCCAGCGGGAAAGATTGGCCCTTTTGGACCTCAGACAAGATGCATCAATAATAATTAGGGAAGCTGATAAGGGGGGAAACATTGTGGTGATGAACAAGTCTAACTATGTAGCTGATATACGTGCACAATTGAGTGACCCCCTTTGCTATGAGAAAATAAGAGGTAATCCGATGAAAGAAGTCACAAGAAACATATCAGAACATTTGTTTGTTTGGAAAGAAGAGGGTTTGATAGATGCATTAGAGTATAAGTATCTTAATGTCACTCATCCTACCTATCCATTTTTATATACACTGCCTAAAATTCATAAATGCAGGGAGAATCCTCCGGGAAGACCTATAGTTTCTAGCATTGGTAGTGCCACAGAGCATCTTTCAGAATTTGTAGATGGCTTTCTAAAACCATTGGTGGTTAATCTACCTTCATATGTGAGGGACACCATGGACATTTTGAACAAATTAAATGATTTCAAGTGGGAAGAGGGCATGATCTTAGCTACGTTAGACGTAGTAGGCCTATACACTTGTATCAACACTGACAAAGGAGTTGAGGCACTAGAACATTTTCTAAGTAGCAGAAGTGCTAGTTTAAGATACCATTCAAGAATGTTAGTGGAAATGAGTCGACTGATTTTGAATAACAACTATTTTTTATTCGAAGATGAATGGTTTCATCAGATCAGGGGCACTGCGATGGGTTCCAGGTTTGCTCCCTCTTACGCCAACCTGTTCATGGGTTGGTATGAGAGGGAGCATGCCTGGAGCCGCAGAGCGGGCGAATGGATGGACCTGGTGGTATTTTGGGCCAGGTTCATCGATGATATTCTGTTGATATGGAGAGGCACTTCCGATGAACTGGTAAATTATCTGAACTATCTAAACAATAATGATTTCAACGTAAGACTAACGATGAACCATAGCACATCAAGCATAGAATACTTAGATGTGACATTAATGGTGGAAGGGGAAAATATTAAAAGTAGATTGTTTAGAAAAGAAACGGCTACCAATTCTATTCTAAGGGCAGATAGTTTTCACCCAAGAGCAGTTATCTCAGGTATACCATACGGTGAAATGGTCTGGGTAAGAAGGAACTGTAGTCGGGAGGAAGACTACATTAATGAACTGAACAATTTACAAGAAAGACTGAGCAGGAGAGGTTATGCCAAAAAAGATTTAACACGAGCCAGGGATATGGTATCGAAAATTGACAGGAAAACAACTCTGATTCAAAAGAAGAGACAGGTGGTCAAACGGGGTCTGTCCTTTGTCACTACATATTGTATACAGAAAGACAAAATTAGACAGGCTTTAGGTAGAAATTGGGACTTATTGAAAGGTGTACCAGGACTGGTAACACAGTTAGATGATAAACCTAAATTGATTTTTAAAAAATGTCCAACTATCAGGGACAGAATTTCTAGTAATTATATTCGTCCCACGACCATAAAGACACAGGATTGGTTTCCCTCACAGCCTAAAGGCTTTTATGTGTGCGGATCATGCATAATATGTACACATGGTATCAATAAGATCAAAACGTTTAAGTACAATAGCAATAGACAGTATTGGATCAATGAATTCATAAATTGTAATAGTACTGGGGTTATATATGCCATTATCTGTAGTTGTACCAAAGTATACATTGGTAGTACTAAAAGGCCCCTGAAAACAAGGATTCAGGAACATAGGCGGGCAATCATTAATGGTGATGTTAAATCACCATTATATGTACACATGATGAGGGAACATGGTTCAAATAGAAACTTCCAATTCCATGGCATTCAAAAGATACAACAACACATTAGAGGAGGTGATTGGGAGCTACGAATCCGACAGGCGGAAGCACGTTGGATAGTCAAATGTCGGACAAAAAAACAAGGTCTTAATATTGATACCGAGCTACATCATTTTTTGGCATAATGCATGACATAAGAATATATGATAGGATGACTGGTCATGTTGTTGGGTATCTATATAGGTTTTTTTTTATATAACCCACTAAAAACTTTGATGTGATTGTTAACAACCCGGAGTAAACTTGTGTGAGACTCATTGTAAATGTCGTTAAAATATTTCCATTATGTATACATTATGTATAGATTATATTGTACACATACTGGGTATAATAGAAGGGCAACTTGTTCCATATTGACTGAGCATAGAAATTAGGAGACCAGCTAATATAACTATATATAGTTATTGTAACTCATTGGTGAACGTGAACATGTCGCCTTAGTTGAAATATTAATAAGATCTTTTTATAAACAGTTATTATTACGAGCGATTCGATATTTAACATTGGATTCAGATACTGCGTAGTTTATTTACTTTAGAGAATGAGCAAACGGGACACATAAGGAAAGGGAACGATATTGTCCTATCAGTAAGGGAGTTACATACACGAACAGCGAATTAGATTCCCGCTCTCACAATGTGGACGGTTGATTTCGCTGAAGGCACGGTGATTCGTCACACGGGCTCAGCGGAAACCGGAAATGGTAGGGTTGGCACCGGATATAGTAGATTTGACGGACCGCATTGGGAGCAGGTTTAAAAGAATTATATGGGATAAACAGAATGACGGAAACGAATGGATATATACCGGATGCAATTCTGATGTCGGACCACATTGGAAACATGTTGGGTGACACAGGTGTTTCACGTTAGGGTTTTCGCGGGATTTTAGTTGGTTTCTGATTGGACATTTGATTCTTTATAGCTTGAGCATCAGTTTTTGAGAAGTTGCTTACGGGATTTATCGAACCCGGTTGGCAGACGAAGGACCGAGGCTCCTAGTTTAACGGTGAGTGGTTGTAAATTCAGGGGTTCGGAGAGGAATAGTTTTAGGATAATGTGGAGTAAGACTAACAGCTTGCTTCGTTTGTCTCTTGTGCCCCAATTTGAAAACTGACTTTGAGAGTGAAGGAAATAGGATTTTGGAACGTGGATTGATGAGGAAAGGGAGAATTGTTCCATTGGATGTTAGGGTAAGTTAATTAATTTTTGCAATATGAGTTTTTTGTAACTAGTAGTGCCATGATCTTTGGTCGCAGACTTATAAGTGAATGGGGTATTTCAAAGCAATAAATGTTTTCTTTGATTATAACAGGTGTGATAGTGAGAGATTTATTTTCGAAGAATTTTATACGCAACGAAAGGACATATTGGGTGTTGAGAACATTGGATGCCTTGATTTCAGGTACATCTGACATTGGTATAAAATAAATGATTAGGAAGGCCAAAGTAATCCTAGGGTAGTGGCTAGGATAAATATAATCAGTGATAAGATTGGGGGACTACACCAGTCAGTGGGGTTTTTCTAGGGGGACTCTTTAATGATAAGGTCATTGTACTCTTAGTTTAAATCTGAGGAGAAAGTAAATCTTCATATGGACAATTAATACTCATCATTAATAGATTTTGATGTTATGCTTTTAGATTTATGAAGGTCCACAATTATCCTTGGGAGCCTCCTACTTTTTAGAATTGATAATATCGCAGATGAGGAAGTACTGAAATAGGAGTGTGATTTAAGGTGAGCCTACCTTTTAATTAAGAATGCAGTAAACTTAAGGTGAATACCTAATTATTTTCTGCTAACAGTGACCAGGTTGCCCGTATTATATCCCAGTGTGTAAATTACAGAAGGATAATTAGCACTGATTGTATAAGCATTACTGTATGAAAAGAATCCCACAGATCATCTCTTTGGTTTCTGGTAAACGTCATATGAATGTTAATCAACATTTTCAATTACCATATGGTACCAGGTTGAACAGTGTGATAATAACACAGTATATTTATGTTTGGTTAAAGAGAGAGAATTGTATGGTAAAATATATTGGGATGTAAAATGTGTACTTATGAATGTATACATCTTGTCTTATATTTGCAGCCCTGATGACGTCCCATCTCCGGGACGAAACGCGTCGGCTGTGAAAAGTTTAAGAAATACATCACGAACCAAAGAATAAGAAATACTGTTAAATTGAAGAACTGTTAAAATATATAAAAAAATTTGTTTTGTTGATTCAAATTGAAATCTGTTATGCTAAATATAATTAAATTGTATTTTTTATAGATTTAGCACTCCCAGCTCACTCTTGGATTTGGCCAGGTAATCGAGTATTTTCCTGCGCTTAATGGGGTGGTTCATGCCTTTGACGTTTAGAGAGGTTATTTTGAGATCGGTCGCTAGCGCGACGGGGGTGTTGTTAGCCATTATCTAGGTGGTGCGGGTGTTGCTCTCTATGCCCGACTCTCATTGGCGATTTCGTTACAATTCGAGACTGAAACAGTAGCTGTATACTGCGGTGGTGTAGATTGAATAAGTAAAGTGTAGATAGTGCGAAAGTAAGATTAGAAAGAGTACTATCCCCCCATTTCCCCTCCTCTTTCCCCCCCACTTTAGTCCAACCTGCCGCCCCTCCCCTCCCCACCCCTCCCCGCATCCAGGATCTGGAAAGTGCGACGGCAGAATCGCCATTACGCCTTCCGGAGCCAAGTTTCGTTCAGAAACAATGTAAACAGTAAATTTTTCCCAGGTATTAGCTTTGTATGGGCTCGTGCTGCATAGCTGTATTAGTCAGTGTGCGTTGCGGCATGTAGCCACGAAAATATAAAACAGTAGTCTTGGATACATTGAAGCGCTTAAAGAACGGTTAAAAAGGATATAAAGGATATTGGATGTCTGAGATAGCGTGTTTGACGAAGTCGATTTTCACTTGAGGTAGATAGTGTAGGTAAGGTTCGAAATGTTTTTCTCCATTCTGTGAGGTAGCGCCGGTCTTTTGGGGTCATCTTCTTGAGGTAGCATTTTTTAAGAGTTATCTTTGGCGACGAAGGTCAGTTTCCTTGCCATTTATTCACTCGTAGGGTCCGGAGAGGGCCCTCTTTTGGCCGTTTCATGTGTTGACAATTCCATCTGTGTGGTTGGTGGGCCCTGCAGGTACTGGTGTAGGTCTTGTGGGTCGGTGAAGAAAAGGGTTTTTCCCCTGTCCGTTATTTTGAACTTTGTTGGTGCTACGAAGGTGAAAAGGATTTGTCTGCTTTTGAGTGTCTGGCGTTGGGCGAGGAAGCCTTTCCTGATGTCTACTGTCGACTTGGAATAGTCTTGCGTCAGTATGATTTTTTTGCCCTTTCCAGATGATTTGGTTGTTCTTTCTGGCATAGTTAAAAATCTCTTCCGCTTGTTGAGCTCTCAGTGGCTTGCAGATGATTGGATCCGTTTTTGATCCGTTTTGGATGCACTTCACACCCTCTCCGCGCCTCGCTTCTCTTCCTCGCTGTCTCGGTTTCTTGCCGGACTTGCTATGTTTCTCTCAGGCGGGTGCCATTTTGGATCTGCTTCACATCGTCTCCATGCCCCGCCTCTCTCCTCTTCCTCGCTGCCTTCCTCGCTGCTGGTTTCCGGGTGTCCCTCACTCTGCCCTGGTTCTCCCGCATAAGCGCCTCTCTTCTCTTTGTTAGTTGCGGCGCTCAGTACCTTGCTCTTCGAGAGGAACTCGCTTTTTTTTTCAGGCCTCGCGTCCTCACTCCTTGTGATAACACACCCCCTACCCCCAACTCAGATGCATCTGTTTGGACAATTAATTGCTTGGAGTAGTCAGGACTTTGCGGAATGGGAGCAGTACACATGGCCTGCTTCAGGTCTTAATGCCTTTTGACAGCTAACTGTCCACTGAACTTTCTTTGGCATTCTCTTGGAAGTTAAGTCATTCAAAGGGGTCACTATGGATCCATAACGTTTGACAAACCTATAGCACCCAGTCAGGCCCAAGAAAGCTCTGACCTGAGTCTGGGTGGTTGGAGCAACCCAGTCCATTATGGTCTGGATTTTGCTCTGCAATGAATTAACCTGACCTCCACCTACCAGGTGGCCCAGGTATACAACTTGACTCTGCCCTATCAGGCACATGGTAAAAGTCCACATTTGTAAAGCGCACAATCACCCGTAAGGGTCTCTAGGCGCTGGGGGCCGTCGGGAAGATTAAGCGAACTATTGCCCAGAGTCACATGGTGCTGGGCTAACCTGCCGCCGGAGCTGGGGATCGAACCGTGGTCCCCAGATTCCAGCGTCAGTCGCCCTGGCCGCGGCGCCACACCTCTTCCTGGTGGCCTTGATAGTGGGGGCTGCTTTCTGCAGGGCCTCCAAAACATTTCTCAGGTGGACCAGGTGATCCTCCCATGTGGAGCTAAAGACAGCAATATAATCTAGATATGCTGCACTATAGTCTTCCAGACCTGTAAGGACTTTGTTCACCAACCTTTGAAAAGTGGCAGGTGTATTCTTCAAACCAAAGGGCATCACCACAAATTGGTAGTGCCCACTAGGGTTAGAAAATGCTGTTTTGGGCTTTGCATCATCAGCTAGTTAGATCTGCCAGTAGCCCGCTGTCAGGTCAAATGTGCTCAGAAAATTGGCTGAGGCCAAAGAATCTATAAGCTCATCTGCCCTTGGAATTGGATGAGCATCAGTCCTAGTGACTGCATTGAGACCTCTGTAGTCAACACAAAACCCAATTTCTCTCTTGCCATCTTTGGTGTGAGGTTTGGGGACTAAGGCTACTGGACTAGCCCAAGTGCTATCTGAGGGTTCAATAACTCCCAATTCCAACATCTGCTGGACTTCAGTCCTGATACAGTCCCCAACATGATCAGGTTGCCTGTAAATCTCATTTTTAACAGGCAGACTGTCCCCAGTGTCAGTGAAAATATAGGTCTGTACTGATTGAGAACTTTTATGCAATCAGTTTGCTGCTGGTCAGTGAGGCAGCCTGCCAAGGCTACACTATCTACTGACCCATCATCAGGGTTCTGTGAGAGCAGGTCAGGGAGTGGATCACTCTCTTCCTCCTGTCCCTCATCAGTAGTCATGAGCAAGCCCATGTCTGCCCTGTCAACATATGGTTTGAGCTTGTTGACATGGAACACCCTATGGGGGCTCCTGGGAGTTCCAAGGTCCACCAGGTAGGTAACCTCTACTCAATTATGGTATGAGGGCCACTCCACTTGTCTTGGAGGGCTGCTGGGGCCACAGGCTCCAACACCCATACTTTCTGTCCTGGCTGGTAAACAGTGAGCACATCCTTTTGGTCATGCCAGGCCTTCTATAATTCCTGGCCAGCCTCAAGGTTTTTAGTGGCCTTCTTCATGTACTCAGCCATCCTGGAGCGGAAACCAAGTACATAGTCCACAATATCCTGTTTAGGGGGTTTGAGAGGTAACTCCCATCCCTCCTTCACTAGGCACAATGGACCCTTAACTGGATGTCCAAACAGTTCAAACGGGCTGTAACCAACCCCCTTCTGTGGAACCTCTCTGTAGGCAAATAGAAGGTAGGGCAAAAGTATGTTGCATCGGCGCCTAAGCTTTTCTGGGAGACCTTTGATCATGCCCTTTAGGGTTTTGTTGAACCTTTTAACTAACCCATTGCATTGAGGGTGATATGGGGTGGTACATTTATAATTTACTCCACACTCCTTCCACATAGCAGTCAAGTAACTAGACATGAAGTTTGCATCTCTGTCTGATACCACCTCCGTAGGGAAGCCCACTCTGGAAAATATTCCCAGGTGGGCTCTTGCCACCCCAGGTGCAGTGGTGGTCCTAAGGTGAATTGCTTCTGGGTACCTAGTGGCATGGTCCACCACCACCAGGATACATCTGTGCCCAGATGCTGTCTGAGGATCCATGGAACCAACTATAAAAATCCCAACCCTCTCAAAGGGAACCCCCACCACAAGTAGTGGTATCAAGGGGGCCTTTGTTGTACTACCTGCCTTGCCACTGGCTTGACAGGTGACACAGGAGCAACACAACTGCTTTGCATCTTCAGACATGTGAGGCCAATGAAAGTGAGGGACAAGCCGCTCCCAAGTCTTGTTTTGGCCTAGGTGACCTGCTAAAGGGATGTCATCAGAGGAATAACCAACCACCTGATGGCACCAGGCTTTGGGTCTCTACTCTCTGAGTAAAGGAGTCCATCATCCCAGTAGAACCTATGGGACCCACTAGCACTCTCAGCAGCCTCAGCAACAGCTTGTTGTCTGAGGGGTTCAAGAGAGGGGCAGCTCAGCTGCTCCTGACTCAGATCTGCCCTGGAAGCCCCCCCTGTCCCCAAGAACTCAGCCTGATCAGGTTCAAGCTCATCTTGGCCAGTTCTTTCTTCAGGCCTAGGATCATCTCCCTCAAGAGGATGATCTGTACTCTGAACCAGGAGACAAGACACAGCCTTACCCCTACTGCTCCTCCTCTTGGAAGGTACTTGGTCCATTCTTCCAGGATCCAAGACCTGTTCAGTGTAAGACATTTTTGCCTGTGACCTAGTCATAGCAAACACATCAGCAGGGATTCCCAACATTTCTGCGTGAGTCCTGAGTTCCACTTCAGCCCAAGCTGAAGTTTCTAAATTATTGCCAGGCAAGCATTCAACAGGGAGGTCTGCACTTACCACAACCTTGTTAGGGCCAGTTACCCCTCCCCAGGTGAAATTAACAACTGCCAAGGAATGGCCTGTCCTGACATTGCTAGCATTGGTCACTTGGTACATCTCCCCAAGTATGATTTGCTTAGGAGCCACAAGATCTTTTGTCACCACTGTGACACTTGCTCCTGTGTCCCTGAATGCCAAGGCCTCTTTTCCATTTAACAAGGGCTGTTGTCTGTATTTGCCCAATTTACTGCGACTCACAAATAAGGAGGCCATATCCATGCCCCCATCACAGATCAGTATAGCCTGAGTAGGAACTCTGACTAGGCCAGAGTCCATCTCAGATCCCAGGGTTAACCCTACTACATCCTTATTCTGAGAACTACCACTGTGGAGCTGAACTAGGGGGAACAGTTGCCTTAGGGGCAGTGGTAGTGAAAGTTGAGTCCTTGGACTTGTTACAGTCAATTGTCCAATGGGTTTTCTGTTTACAGATTTTACATCATGGTTTCTTCTTGCCTTTTCCCTTGTTTGATTGTGACTCCCCATCAGATGCAGATTGTGGGGCCCTTAAGAAGACTTCTGGTCTCTACCCTTTTCCCCACCCTTATCAGAGTTTTTAGAATCTTGCTCCTTTGAGTCACCACCTTGGTTTCAGCCTCACTCTGGTTCTGGCCCATTTGTCTGCCTTCTGGCCCAATTCTCGGGGAGAGGTCAGATCAGAGTCCACCAGGTACTGATGCAACAGCTGATTTGGACAATTATTAAGGATCTGCTCACTCATAATCAAATTGTACAATCCTTAAAAGTCATGCACTTTGCTGCCATGTATCCAACCTTCCAGAGCCTTAGTAGCACAATCTACAAAGTCAACCCAGTGTTGAGGCTGTGCCTTTTGGGTATCTCTGAACATAATCCTGTACTGTTCAGTGGTTAAGCCAAACCCATTAATCAGAGCACCCTTCAAGACTTTGTAATTATCAGCATCCTCTTCTCTAACAGTAAGGAGCTTGCCTCTACCTTTGTCTGCAAAGGAGTGCCACAAGATTGCTGCCCACTGCTCCTGAGAGACCCTCTGTCATTTACAGGCCCTCTGAAGTGCAGTTATCCATTTGTGGATGTAAACCCCACTCTGGAAGGGAGGGACAATCTTGTTCAGAATGATGAGATTCCTGAGAAGGAGATCATGATCTTCTTGGTAAACTGCTAACCCTTCCAGGTGGAGTAAAGAGAGGACCCATTGGGGCCTTCTCCTCCACCTATGGGAAGAATTGGATTGTCCAGGTTAGAATCATTATGTTCCTCCTGGTCAGCTTCAGAGTCCAGGTCTTGGATGTATTCACCTCCTAGCCTTTCCTCTTCTGTTGCCCCACCCAACTTGCCTGCCTCATCAGACCCTGGGGTTTTTCTGCGGTCATCCAAAAGCAATACCTCTATGAGGTGTTGAGCTCTAGGGTTTTTCCTTGTCTTCAGTATCCTGGATGCACACATGTTCCTCAATTCTTGGAATGGGACATGGTCATACTTAGTCAGCATGGAGCCACTGGCTTCAGCTCTTGAAGACATACTAGTGTTATGTGGTGTAGGCACCTACCTTACCTAGTGGGACTACTTAACTCTCTCTTGAGTTGGAGAAAGGGTGTGCTAGACCTTTGACTTACCCAACTCTAAGTTCAGTAGAATTTACTTTATTCTTGGCTTGTTTTATATGTACCGAAGTACCTACAGTGGTTTTCAGTTAGTCACTCAATGAGATTATCTGGTAAATCAACAGCAAGCTTGAATCCCACCGCTGCCACCAATGTGAGAAGTTGGCCTAGTATATGCTGTCCACTAGTTATAGTGGGCACCTTGCACCAGTCCAACAACCCTTATTGATGAATAGGTTTAAGACAACCTTTATTGAAAGCTATCCTAGTGGTAGCTATGGAGAGCAGCCTTCAGGCTAAGTCGTGAAGGAGTGTAAAGCAGCTTGGTTTAACAGATTATAACCTCTTGAATGATCAAATGAAAGGAGAACCACACAAGTTATATATAAAGTATATGTATTTATTACTAAACACTCTATACCAACCTCTTTATGAGATTAGAGAGCAAGATACATAATATCAATACACTACAACGTAAGTAAATAGCACAATATACAATGGGCCCCGGGGGGAGACCAAACCATGTATTAATAAAGTGGTATAAGAACCACGACTTGACTAGACACAGTGCCTAGAGCACGTAGAATCACTGGGACCCCAAGGAACCACCCAAGGTAGTGACACAGGGGACCCACGGGGACACGTGCAGTGTGAGAACACAGCTGTGAGCTCCATACAATCCTATGGGAAAGTCACGGTTAGAATTTTAAAGATTAGGGACACTTTGGAGAGGACTTGGAGCAAACCCTTTTAGACTTGGAAGGTTCTAAGGCCAGCACCCATGTTTGCACCGGAGTACTCGTGTTACCTCACCCAGGGAAGCCGGGTGCATAGGTGCCAAATGGTGTCAGGAATCGTCGCTGTTTCAATGGCGAGTTGCTGCAAAGTGCTGCTGCTGTGGAAAGGAAAAGTGTCCGGTGTGATCCAAGCCTGGATCGGAGATGTGAAGAACCTGAAACCAGAGGGGACAGAGTCTGGATCACTTCAGGGTGACCAGGGGCACGATAGACCAATGCCAACTAAGTCGGGTGTTTCAGGTGCGATGAGGTGAAGCTTGACTCCGCTGCCACGGGGACCAGGAGACGTCGACGATGACCTGAGTCCGCAGGCGAGCTGTCCCACAAAGGATGTCGAGTGCTAGGGAGTCGGTGTCCGGATCGAAGCCCAACAAGCCTTGGCAACACGCGGTGAGAGTAAAAAAGGCTTGGGGATAGATCAGCAAGGTCCTGGTGACTCCCCAAGTGATGGAGAGTCAGGGCACGCCTGGAGCAACCAGGTAAGCCTATTCAAAGTTACAGTACCCTTCTCAGGGACCCATAAGTCGACGGACAAGGGATCGCAAGAGAAATCACTAAATACCAGCCTACGGGTCACTCGTGGAGTGGAATCACTGCTCGGGGTCTGGACTACAAGTAGCCCAAAGCATAGCCTCAGGGATCACCAAGAAGCATACGCTGCGGCAAATGGTCACCGTGTCCAGGGGTTCGGGTTGCACGGTCCCCACGAGGGCTTTGGATCTCCGGTTTGCTGAGAGCACGGATCGGCCTCGGGGAAGCTTGGAAACCCACCTCCTGTGTTGCAAAATCTTCGGAGTCTTTCAGGAGCTGCATAGTTGCAAAGTGGACAGATGTGTCTTTGGTGCCTGCCTTGCAGGGGAGTAACTAATTTACTCCAAGGGAGATTCTTCGGTCATCCAACGAAGTGTAGATAGTTGAGGTTCTGGGATGCTGTAGCAGAGTTTCGTCCAGGTAAATCTAAAGTCCTGTAGTCAGGGGTTCCTACTTTATACCCAAGGAAGGGGTGGGACAAACTCAGGGACCCACCTATGGGAGGGTCAGGACAGAGGGGTGGCTACACCTATGTCCTTTGTCCAGTTTCGTGCGGTTATAATGCACTTAAGAGTATATGGTTGGCTGCATCACAGAACAATCCTGGAGAATAGATTCCGAAGGCTGCAGAGGGGCCCTGCTCATGCATGGGCACCCTCTCACACAAAACCCAGCACCATGGCTTCAGGATTGATAAGGCCTGCAATAGGGGTGACTGATAGGTTTATATGTGTAGTGATAAAAGGGAGATATAGGGAGCCTACATCTACGTAAGGGTTGCATACACCACCTTCCACAGGCTGCTGTAGCAGACCTGTGGTGTCATTTTGAGAGGTCTCTCAGGGGTGGCATAATACATGCTGCAGCCCATGAGAGGCCTCTGGGGTACCTATGCCCTGGGTATGTAGGATACCATATACTAGGGACTTATAAGGGTACCCCAGAATCCTATCTGTGGTGTACCTAAAGTACATGCAATCATTTTAGAGAGGAAGCAGCTAGGCTTGGGCCCTGGATAGCAGGGTCCCAGCCAGACTAAAGTCGAAAAACAGTGAAACAGAAGCAAAAAGTGGGGGTAACTATAAGAAGCAGATCCTACTCTCCTACAATAGCCACCAGGCTACTTTTACATTCTGTTATCCATTCATTTTTTTCTTTCATCCATCATTGATCTGTTCACTATCCATCAGCCATTTCATACATCCGTTCACACATCCATCATGTATGCATGCGTCCATCCAGTAATACATCTATTCTTTGACTTACCCATCCATCAGTAACGCCTTTCAACCATCAAATGATCCGTTTGTTCATGCATCCATCGACTCAGATTTCTGTTTATTTTATCCTTTCACTCGTCCATCCACCCATCTCTTCATCCGTCCATCTGCCAACTCAACCCTTCATAATTGTTATCACCCATCCTTACTTTCATCTTTCATCGTTTTTATCCTTCAATCATTCTTTACCCTTTCGATCACCCCAGCTTTCATTTTTCATTAGAGTATTAATAATGCGCTTTTGTCTTCCGAGTTGCAGACAACAGAGGTCCATAAAAAAACATAACCCTGCTGTAGCACTAAACCAGGGGATTCACATCCCTGCATGCACCCCCTGTTTAAGCGACTAGAACATTACCTAATCCACTTCTGTAAGTATGCTAACACAAATTTACATTGGTCTGGTGAACAGCCCAGATGGTCACGAAAACATCTGAAATTTCCTAGACCAGTATAACATTGAATAAGAGAAAGCTTCCTTTGCCTAAATGACTTCCTGTGATTCTGGGCAAATCACTTAATCTCCCCGTGCCTAACAAAAAAAAAAAAACGAATGTGTGTCCTAATGTAACGTAACTGGTGCTATGTAAAGCGCTCTGATACCCGATTCGGGTCGGGTCTAGTTCGCGCTATATAAAACTGCAAAAAAAAAAAGATAAAAAAGATATCCTTATTTTAGGAAGACAACACATTGCCCCATTGATACTTCAGAGACCGTCTAGTCTATAGCTGCCCCCTCTACCACTCAGAAAGTAAGAAACGTAAGTATTCTCTTTCACTCAAACCTCTCTTTTGCTTCTCAAAATAATAATATATTGAAGGAGGTCAACACACAACTCTCCTCACTCTGCAACATCCCCCTTCTTCTGCAAATCTTTCACCAAACTGAAATCAGAAGATCCCTTGTCTTGAAACAGTAGACTACTGCAGTGGGATTTCACAGGCCTGTCAAAGATCTTGGATGACAGGATCCAAAACGAAGACACTAAACATGTCTTAACTTTTAGAGATGTGGCCACTCTAAACAGACCTTGAATGTGCTCCACTACCTCCCACAGGATGTTAGGATTAAATTGAATGCACTTTGCACCATCCAAGGATCTTCTTGTTCAATGTGCAAGCACTTAGATACACTCAACTTCCTCAAATGCGATTACTCTTCGTCCGTTTAAGCGGAGGATGATCTCATGGTGCGACTAGTCCAAGGTCGTGGATGCTCTCGATTTAACTACCTCCAATTTAGAAAACGTCAGAAAAACACTGAACTATTCAAGAAAGCCTTGGCCTAAATCTTCCTAAGCTGCTTACGGAGAATGACAGAAGTATTACTAGCCTTCATCTGTGGACTCCCTACGGCCTAGGCTTCATCTCTGTACTGTTCCTAATTTTTCAAATATGATGACAACCTGGTGTCATATAAAACACTAGAATAAATATCCTTAACTAGGCTCTACTTGTTTATTTTAATTGAACAGGTTATTCAATTTAATTTTAGAGCTATGCTTTCCATAAACTTATTAGGTATGTTTCAACTAAAGGACTTCCTCCATATAAGACGTGAAATATATTATGAAGTTGAAAACAGACTTTGTGGATCACAGACAGAGGTTCAGTGGCGAAGAACAGAATGCAGGTACATTTCCCTGAAATCTCCTCACTTATTCTATGCAAAATCTCTGAAAGTCATGGGGCAGCAGTCAAATTTGAGTAAGATACATTTGTACCTGCCGGTTTCTACAGTGTTGTGAAGTTCACCCCCTTACGGGTCTATGGTTTTCCATATTAATATATATCTGATGTGTATCTAGTGTTTATAAAGTCAGGATCACTCAATTTCTGAGTACCCTCATAATTCCAAGCTTTATGCTACAGGAAGGTGTCCGAATCTTCAGACTTTCCTGGTAAAGTTTCTGCAGCAAGTGCAGATTTTCTCATTTGTCTGCTTAGCTCTGTGACACGTTGCTATATCTCTTTATGGGTCACTGAAAATTCCATACATTATATGATATGTATCACAAGGCAGACCTTGAGGTATTCTGTGGCCTTGGTGTCTAGAGGTTGAAGGAGTCCGACTTGGGAGATGAACAAGAAAGGTCTTGTCACAGTATTAGTATACGAGATTCAAGTGTTTTGTGGAAGGGTGAGGAGGACTGACCTAAATCTTCAGGATCAATGCTGGGTGCTTTTCTTTAAAACGCAACTGCAACTCTAGGACCAGAGTTGAATGTAAGAATTTAGATGCTCTTAAAGGAGGGAATGAGCACTGACCTTTATTCCCTGGAGCAGTTGTGGAATAAATGTTGGGTCTTGAGCATGCTGCGGAGTCTAGACTAAAACACAATGAGATCTCTAGAATACCTGGTCCAGGAAGTCTGTGAAGAATGGTTGGAGAGATCAGCCTACATGTGATATACTTCTTTCAATGCTTGTAGAGTAAAGATGGTTGAAACTAGGATCTGCTAGGTACAGGACCCTTAGATGGTCTTGGGGACGGACAAGAGTGCTGAACTACGTCTTAAGGAATACACTCTGTTGGAAGATCCTCAGCTGGTCCAGGGTATTTTAGAAGCTCTGACTGTGAGTGCTTGGCCTCAGCAGCTCTTGAGCAAAGGTCTGTGCCCATAGTGTCAGCGCAGACGCAGCAATAGGAGCTTGTTTTGTGAATGTGCTATCAATTGCACTGGGGGGGGGGGGTTAAAGCTATCTCAAGACAAGTATTTATCTGCCAAATTACCTAAACTGAAACACTGGATCAGTAAATGGCCATTGCTCTTCAATGATTTGCATTATTAATAGCAACTTTGAAATCAGAAGCTTTGGCTATCCAGGCAAGCAAAAGGGAAACAACTTTAAATATAAGTGTATTAACTTTGCTCTAAAGGATTGACAAGGGGGCGTTGCCAAGATGGCGGCCGTGTAGGACGTGTCTTGTGGTCCCCCCCGCCTCGCTGAGCACAATAGCCTTGTTAATGCTCACCATATAAACTGCTTTTCGGGCAGAGGGATGCAGTGCTGCCCCTAACCCATGCCGGGCTTCCCTTAAGGCGAGAAAGAGCTGCGTACTCGCTTGCAGCCATGGCGATTCCCGGTGGGGGCTGAGGGCCGGCGGCCTCCCACAGCAGTCGGCGGCTTGTGCGCACCAGGGCGGCCAGTGACGGCGGCGCACGGGCATCGGCGCGGCCGCCGGTGTGCGCAGCCTTGGAGCTTTGGAGTGGTGGTGTTCCAGCCCTTCCCCATACGGACAATGGCGGGCTCCGCGATCCGGGGAGCCACAGCACAGCCTACATGGTGGAGCTCTGGAGTGTGCAGTCTGGCCTGCGGGGGGTGCCCAGAGGCCGGCGACAGGCTACAATGATCGGCCCGGGCTCGTGGAGACAGGGCTATGCCTGAAAACCTTCAACACTTGTGGTAAGCCCTTTGATCTTCGGAGGTAACCTCGGACGCCTGCAGGGGGGCCTCCGGTCGCCGGGACACTCGGATCAGCCTGGGCCTGAGGATGCGGCCTACCCCTCCTGGACAGCTGAAGTAGGCCTGCAGGCCATGCATGGAGCGTGAGTCTGGGTCGTGGAGCCGAACGGCCGGGGGGTGCTTGTACTGATGAGGGCTGCCGCCCCTGACCCCTGCCATGGGTGGAAGCACACGTGGGACTGCCGCATCGAGGTGCAGGCCCCATACATACCACCATTGGAGGGCCTATAGAGATTGCTGCTGGGGCCGAGCACCAGAGGCGGTTGGCGGCTATCCCACAGGATAGAGAGGTCACAGACTGAACTGGGTACTGACTCACCATCCGCCTTAGTCCCCCTGCATACCTCGGCGACCCTCTGCATCCGCCCCTGCTGCAGCCACGGTGTGTGTCTACACGCCCGTTGGTGATTTCTTGTCCACTGGGCCACTCGGCGTACCGTGCAGGGCCCTCCGTGAGTCCAAGAACAGCGATGCGAGCGCCAGAGACAGCGGCTCCGAGCCTACACATGGTCCGACACATCCACATCGCTCGGGCCACAGTACCTGGCGTCAGCAGAGGGGGTCCAGGGTCCTAGCTGTGGCCCAGATGGCAAACGCTAGGCTCAAGAAAGAGCACACCGAAAAAGAGCGCTCAGTGAAGGAGATGTTGCTGAAGGCCCCTCCGCAGGGTGCGGGCGGGCGTGTGGAGGGTGATGCCTCCGGATCGCTGGAGGGGTAAGATGCACCCGCAACGAAGGCTTTTATGATGTCGTTCTTCACAACCCTGAGAGAGGACTTACAAGACCTCAAAGGCCAACTGGCAGCGGACCTTAAAGAGGTGAGGCGCGATGTGGAGATCGGAGACGGCGTGGCGACCTTGGAAGACCATGAGACATCCCGCGGCAAAGAAATTGAGATGATGCAGCAGGAGATCCTGAAGCTCAGGGAACAACACATCGAGCTCCAGGGACACACGGAGGACTTGGAGAACAGTTCCCATTGCAAAAAGACCTGCATTCGTGGAGTAAAATCTGGAGCCGAAGGCAGCGACATCAGGGAATTTACTCAGGCCCTCCTCCACCAGGTGCTGGGTTCGGAGCACACGAGTGACATCCAGATTGATAGGGTGCAGTGTGGGGCTGCCATGCCACGGAGCGGCCCCACCCCCGGACATATTGGCTTGCATCCACGATTTTCAGCTGAAAGAGCTAATTCTGCGGAAATCACGAGACTTGCATCCCTTGCAGTTCAGGGGTTACTCCCCAATGCTTTACCAGGACCTAGTGGCTGTCACATTGATAAAACCCTCCACCTGAGGGAGAAAGGGATTGCTTATGCCTGGGGACATCCCTTCCACATAATTTTCAAATACGAAGGCAAGCTGAGACAGCTTAATTTGCTGCGAGAGGCCAAGGCAGTCCTGAGGCGGCTATCCCCAGACACCCCGGATGATCAGCACAAGACCTCAGATCAGCCTCGCACCAGGCCCGGCCGATGGCAGATGGTGGGAAGGCGCTCTGCTACCCACGAGCCGGATACCGAGACTATGGCCAAAGAAAGGGAGGCTGTCGTCTCCTCGTTAACCACCAGCCCGGTGCACTCGTCCCCTGCTTGATTGTGAGGTGACTTTATCCCATTATGGTTCTCTCTAATGGTGCTGGAGGGTCGCCGCTCCCGGACTCTTGTAGCCCAGATGGGAGTTAGTTGCCAACCCCCTCACTGGATGGGTGTGGGCTCTCTCCCTTGGCGGACCCCGACTGTTACTGACCTTCTTTGGGTTGGACTTCTTGGACTTGATATGGTTAATGTTCTGTTGTTCAAGGGGTTGCTTTCTACTTTTAGGGTAGGGAGGGTTCTCTCTCCAGTGAGCAATTTTTCTTTGCACATACTTTTGTCCAGCTATGCCCGCATTCCTCCGCTCTAGGGGCCCCCTTTAGGCTCTGTCCCTCAGCGCGCCTCCCGTAGCCTTAACGGTAGCACTGGTAGGTACGTCTTTCATAGATGGAAATCAAGGTAGTTAGCTTCAATGCTCAGGGTCTTAATAACCCCACCAAGCGGAAAGCGGTCCTGTCCCTGCTTGAACACTCTGGAGGTGATATTTGTCTTCTTCAGGAAACCCACCTACTTCATAGCGACACACACAACATGCGCCATAGTCACTTTCCCCTGCAGTTTTGGTCCTCTGGGAATAGTAAATTGGGTGGAGTGGCTATTCTGCTCTCCAAATGCTTCAGGAGTTTGGTGGTGGGAACTATCGCTGAGATCAAAGGGCGTCTACTAGCGTTGTGCTTTCGTATGGGGCCTTCTCACTTTACCGTAGCATCCATCTACTCCCCAAATGAACGCCCGGAGAAATTCCTGCCTATGCTGATGTTCTTCACACACCTGACTCTATGGTGGTGGTGGGTGGCGACCTCAACTTAGTGATGGATGCTGGCCTGGACCGCTCTGGGTTGCGGTCCGGGGATGCGGGAGCCTTGTTGGTGGGCGGTGGCGATTGGCTGCGCAACGCAGGGATCAGAGACGCCTGGCACTGCTTACAGCCTGATGTGCGGGACTATTCATACTACTAAGACCTATGCCCGCCTGGACCACTTCCTTATTACGCCAGCTGCTTGGGCCTGCGCCACAGATTCCACCATTGAAGCCCGCTCCTTGTCTGACCATGCGCACATTACCTTGACACTGCGCTTTCCCTCTGTGCAGTCTTCCCCCTCCTCACACTGGCGCTTGCGAGACTCACTGCTTCGAGCCCCGACAGTGGTGGATGACATCAGGCGTTGCCTGGCCGACTACCTAGTACTTAACAATGTGGGTTAACGCCGCTGGCCTCGGTATGGGAAGCACTTAAATTGGTCGCAAGAGGGGCCCTCATCGCCAAAGCGGCTTACGAGAACCGGCGGTCCAAGCACGCTGAACTAGAAGCTTAAGTTAGAGAACTGGAAGCTATTCATAAACGCACCAGCGGCCCTAGAATTTGGCAGCAGTTTGAGAGGGAGCGGCTCCAGCTGAGGCGTCTCGATTTCGGCTGAGCACGCAGTGGTCCGGCTGAAGCACAAATACTATGTGGGCTCTAATAAAGGGGGCTGCATGTTGGCCCATTGCCTTCGCAGCCAGCGTGCGGCGCAGGCTATCAAGGCGTTATGGGGAGGGAACGGGTCGGCGGTTACGGATGATGCCGGGATAGTGCCGGCCTTCCGATCTTTTTACAAAACCTTTTGTTCCGCAGACCCCTTGACTCTGACTGATCCCAATGAGTACCTTCAAGGTGCAGTGGTCACTCCTCTCCCGCCCAGCAAGGCTGAGGCCCTGGAGGCCCCCATACGATTGGAGGAGGTGATCTCCGCTATCGCCCGGTTGAAGCCCCTGAAGGCCCCAGGCCCGACCGCTTTAGCGCTCTTTTTTTATAAAACCTTCTGTGTCACACTTGCCTCGCTGCTCACCCGTTTGTTTAACTCCTTTGCGGATACGAGTTCCCTTATGGCCTCCATGTTGCAAGCTACTATTTCGCCATCCCCAAACCGGGAAAGACCCGGAGCTTTGTAGTTCCTACCGGCCAATCTCCCTGCTGAATGTCGACGCGAAGCTGTTCTCTAGCATTCTGGCTTACAGATTGAACTCTCCTATGGCTGGCTTGGTCGACCCAGACCGTCCGGCTTCATTCCTGGTAGGTAGTGCGGGGACAATACCAAACGGATTTGCCACTAAATCGATAGAGTGAAACGGTCTAAAGAAGAAGCCCTACTGCTAGCCGTCGACGCAGAAAAGGCTTTCGACCGCGTGCATTGGCCATATTTATTTGCCACCCTCGATCGCTTCGGATTGGGGGTCAGGTTTCGGCGATGGGTAGCGAGCATCTACAGCTCTCCTTCAGCGGTTGTGCGGGTCAACGGCTTGCTCTCTGACAGCTTTGCGTTGGGAGGGGGACAAGGCAGGGCTGCCCACTCTCCCCTCTGCTTTTTGCCCTATATATGGAGCCCTTCGCCCAACGGCTTTGGGATAACCCCTTGGCACAGGGTGTCCCGTTTTGGCTAGATCACCATTTCATTAGCCTTTATGTGATGACGTAATGTTCTCGGTGGCTTACCCCCTGATCTCATTGCCGGCTATTGTGGATGATCTTCAGGCCTTCAGCCTAGTCTCTGGCTTTAAAATAAACATGCAGAAGTCTCAAGTACTCAATCTTACCGCGGCACGCCTTCGACTGGGTAACAGATGGTATTACTTACCTTGGGCTGGTCCTCCACAAAAGCCTTGCTAAAACAACGGATGTGAACTATACAACTCTCCTCTCTCGCATCCCTGAGGCTCTGGCCCACTGACGGCGCCTGCCTGTGACATGGTTTGGGAGGTTGGATGCTGTTAAAATGAACGTTCTGCCGCGGTCCTTGTATCTCTTTCAGACGCTTCCTTGAAGCCCCCGCAGCACTCACTCCGCGACATCCAGAACGCGATTGATCGCTTTGTGTAGGGCCCGATCTCTCCTTGGCTGGAGAGGACTTTGTTACAACGCCCTAAGAAAGAGGGCGGCCTTGCCCGACCTAACATTACACACTACTTCCAAGCCTCATTCCTTGTGGAATCGAACCGTCCTATGACAGAAAAATACTGGGTCTTCATGGACCAGACGGTGGCGGGCCACCACATCTGACGAGACGGCTGGTTGCCGAAACCCGAACACGCCTGGGGGCTTTACTCTTCGCCAGTTACCTGCCCCACTTTTCTTGTTTGGGGCAAGGTTTTTACAAGGGCTAACCTGACTACGTTCCCATCGCCAATGACCCCGATCTTCTCCAATCCTGACGTCCCACCTGGGATGGACAAAAAGGTCGCTACGCGCTGGCTAGAGGGCGGTTGCCAGCGCTTGGGGCATCTATTTGACATCCAAGGTCACCTCCCCTTCAAAGAGCTGTAGGGGGACTAAGGCCTCTCCGGCTCCGATCTCTTTTTACATTCACAAATGACGCACTGGGTGTCAGGTTCCGTAACGCGACCCCTGGTTATTAGAACGAAGCGGCCGTTCGGGAAATGGCTCATCAGTAAAAAGGATGACCACGGGCTTATTTCTGAAATATACTCATTCCTCACCCAAGGCACCAGGAAGGCCCGCACGGCTGGACAGAGGCGCTGGGAGATGGAGCTGGGACACACACTGTCCGATAAGGAATGGGACGATGTCTTTCATAGGTCCCACCACACAGCACATTCCATGGGTCACGCTGAAACTGTTTTTAAAATTGCGTCCTACTGGTACTATACCCAAGCCCGCTAAGCCAAGTGGCACTCTGAATGTGATGGCCTCTGTTGGCGTGGCTGCGGTAGCCCTGGTACCCTCCTCCACTTGTTATGGAACTGCCCAAAGCTCACAAGAAATTGGGAGAGATTACTTGACGACATTGACAATGCCTTCAATACCACCATTCCCAGGCTTCCAGCTTACACTCTCTTGGAATTGCCCAATGAGTTGACCTTTCCCCTGTGCTCTACTAGAGGGAGACAGATGGCGCTAGCACTGAATGCCACACATCGGGTAATACTGGTGGGGTGGAAATCGGACAGGATTCCAGAGCACACAAAATGGTTGCATCACCTATGGTATCTCTTAGGCATGAACAGACTATCAATGGCTACTTTGGGGAAAAGCACAGACTATGCCAAGATTTGGCCCCCTTTATATCCATCCTTTCCACTGAATTCAACTGTCCTGTCCTAGTTATCTCCGGATTTTGAAATTGATTCCCGAGGACAGTGTAGCCACCTAGTGGGGTCGTCCCCCACTGGACTTCCAGATCCCTTTGGACTCAGCAGAGTTCAGCATTTAACAGTGCCTACAGGCTGTTTCCCTTTCTTTTTCTTTATTTCTTGCTCACTGGGGAGGGGGGAGGGGTGGGTTTGGGATTTGATTCCTTTATTCTGTTGTTCTTTGTTTTTTTGTCAAATGCAGAATCACGAACACTACAATATCTGTTACAGGCTTTTGGCTCACTATTGCTCACAAGCTTTGCAGCACATTTGACTTTGCAGCTACAGCGGGATCGGCTTACCGGTTCCTCCCTTTCTATAAACGTGGCCGGCCCTGTCTGGGTTGTAGGCGACACGCTGTGGTAATTACCGGTTTGAGTGTGCCTTTACTTCATTGTCTCGCTATCTTGAACTGACTAGGTGTTGGCCGGCCCGCTGGGTTGTAGGTGACGCTGTCCTGTATTACCATCCCTTATGTTCTGCCAATAAAATCGATTTAATACTAAAGGATTGACAAATTACTGATACTAAAGAGTCAATCTGGCTTACTGAAGAGCATAACTCACTGTTGAGAGTAAATGCCTCAATCAAATGCATGCACTATAAGTTTGAATTAGGATCTTTGTTTAAAGATGGACTATGCTTTAGAAGACAAGGTCAGTTACTGTGGAAACAAAACTACTTGCAGAGGAAAGGTAGAATCTAAGCAAGACAAGGGAAAGAGGTGATCACAGGTTTCACTAAGACTGCTGGAAATGGATCTTATTTTTTAAGTAGAATGCCCATGTACAAAGGCAAAGGAAGGTGCCGTTTTGGAAACATGATGTGAGAGCAGAGAGGAAAGGCCCTTTTCCAGGGTACAATCTCCCTGTAAGTTCCAATAAAGTACAAACGACACACTGAAACACCACATCACAAATATTATATCAAACCTAAGTTTATTGGCACTAGTCCATTAAATTAGTTATTTAAATAAAATACAAGAGTTTTATGGAAACACCTGATTGTCCTATACTGCACCTGCTTTTCTGTAAAAAGGCACAGAATTACAGGAGTAAATCAACAAAACTAAAATGGGCACACTGCTGGGATAAGTGGTTTGGGAGTTAGGGGTGTGGCGGAATTACAAAAAATGAACCGGATAAAAGTATTGTGCAAAATGCAAAGGAATGATTGGATGCTGGAGCAAAGTGTGTGAGATCAAAAGAAAAGGAAGATGTCAGAGGCTTAAGTAGAATGGATTTGGGGTGTTGTCAAGGGAAGAGCTGATAAAGAACAATGGTGAGCTGACAACAGGAAAAGGGAGCACAATTTAAAAAAGAGGATGATAATAAGTCTATACAAAGGCGAGAGGATAAAAGAAAGGTCATTAAAAATTGTGGCAGCAAGCAATAAGCCAAAATATAGGAAGAAGTGAAACTGGACAGATTAAGAGGAAGCAGAGGGCTGGTTAGTATCTTGGAAATGTTAGAAAGGCCCTCCCTCTAGTCTGGATATGAGAGAAGGACCTGGTAATATTCAATGAATGTTAGGAAAGGGGTAGGCACCTTTCTGAGAATATCAGAGAAGTGTTAGGAAGCATTATGTGAATTTAGGTGAGGAATGGCCTGGCAGTAATCTGGTACTGTCAGATATGGACAGAGGTACTGCCCAGAAATTTGAGCTCATTCAGAGGCAGACACGGTGATCTGGAACTGGTCTGTTACATCCCTTGTGAAGAATGAAGGACCACATATTGTAATCTCCACTGCTCACTCCTGCCTATATTACTCACGCAGCCTCCAAAACTGAAATGTTTTTAGCAATGTCAGATCAGTAGTAAATATACCTGAAGCCCACTTACTTCACACCTTATACAGTATGTATGAGGGAGTGAAGGCAGAGTATTTGTGGCTGAGACAGGACAATACTAATTGGCAGGTAACTGTGCTCACTATAGGGTGTCATCAGGGAAGGGAACTGGAGGTTGGGGTATGCAGCCAACTTTGGTGTACAGTAACAGTTCATAGGTCTGGGAGACACCAGCATTGTATCAATGCCAGCCAAACGATGAAATCAATGTCTGCTTCTTTGCACTCTTCTTCAAGCTTGGCTATACTGGCATGGGCATTTCATCATATTCGTCAACACCCTCCTGCTCGTCGAAGACAGGCTGAGCTTCATTGGCATCCAGCTGTGGAGAAAAAACAGACATTGTTAGTGTAGGCCAACATTTCGTGATGGCTGATTTTGGAGGGGTTTCAGCACATCACAAAGTATCAACTTCTGAAAACAGATGGCACCAATTTGCACACACATACAATGGCTTGCAGTAACTTGCATTAGAGGGCACTGGGCATATATGATTGTATCCATTATGAAGAGCAGTGCAATTTGTCAGTGCCCATGGTTCTGTGTGTGTGTGTCAATGATCAGTTAAGAACCATCTTGGTGTGTCCAATTTGTCGTGGTGTGAATCTTGGGACATCATTCCTTGCGTCACCCATGGGTGAATGCAAAACTACTCCCCACTTTCCCCCGAACCTTGCCTCATCACAGTTGGATGCCTACCTTACTCGCCACAGTGAGGGTTCTCTGCCATACTATGAGATCCCTCGTTACAAGACGCTGCCGTTCTTACTCAGCCACACACTGTAAGTTCATCGGGTTCACGAATCGACTTTGCCAACGCAGAATTACATCATCTTAGTTTAAAAGGGGCCATTCGTTCTCCCGATAGTCATCGAAAAGTAAGGCCTCTTAATAAAACTTCAGGTATCGGTATTTGCGGGAAATGAACATATAGAAGAAGGATTGCTCAATAGAAAATGTAAGAAAAACTTGGATTCAAGAACACAAAATTATAATGTACTGATAAATGCGGACAAAAGTAGGAGCATACAGGGAAAGAGAGGCAGCATGATACCTTGAGAAAATGTACAAAGCTTCCACATTTGCTCAAAAGTATTCTGATTCCAACGTTACATTTTAACTGGAACTTCAAAGCTGGGAAATATTAATAACAAAAAAAACTATTTAAATTGGCTGCAACTCAAATGTGTTAGATAGTTCTTTTCAAATATAGTTTTTATTTGGTTTATGACCTAAAACCATTTAAAAAAATCCCAAACGGAGGAGGAGCCTAGCGCGGGACCAAGATAGCCGCGTGATCGTGTAGCTCCGTGAGACCCGCTCCGCCGCTCGTCTATCCTGTCATATATCCTGTTACCCGGGGGCACCATCCAATGGGTGATTGCTGTGGCTACGTCCTGGTGCAATTGTGGCCCGCAGGATCCATTCCTACCCCCTCGAATCGTCGTCCGAAATATCGGGCCTACCCGTTGCCGGCGCAGCGGACTCTGGTGTCATTCGTGGCCGGGACCTAATGCGACAACAGCGGCATGACCCACCGGAAGTGGTGACCCCGCCTCGGCTCACCCTTTGAATTGACTATTGGTGCTGGGCATATTGGAGGGGGTTCCCACATTCCCGCTTGACGACTCGCGATTGGGATCCCGAGCGTCTGTGACTTTCGTCCTTTGTGTCGCTGGCCTTATCCTAGGTGTTCCCGGAGGTCGCCCCGTCATGGCTGCCAGAGCAGACTCGGAGAAACCTCTCACTAAAGATGGCAGGACTCAGAGGTCCGTCCAATCCAATAAACTGGACAAATATACTGTGCCTAGGGGGTCTCCGGCTGACCAGAAGCAAACGCCAGTCACTGAGGCCTCCTCGCCGAGGGCCAACGCAGAGCCTTCTTTGCAGGACATAATGGATGTGGTCACCAGAATCAAAACTTCTATGGCGACTAGAATAGACACACTCGATCACAAGCTTGACTCTGTTAAGATTGACTTTAACCTCTTGCGCACGGATCACGCCAAGACGAGCGAAAAAGTGAAGTCCCTCGATATCCGGACTTCGAGCCTGGTTGATGATACCGCTGAGCTACAGAGAGAAGTCCGAGCTCTTCAGGCTGCGCGTGACGAAACCAGGAGGCTTCTCGATGATAATGAGGGGCGCAATCGTCGGAATAATGTCCGCATTTTTGGGTGTTCCTGAAACTGCGGAGTCGCATACACCGGACCTATTCATTGAAGACCTGATCCTTAACCACTTGAAACCAAAGGGTCTCAGTAAGTTTTTTTTATTTCAACTTCTGTTTATTAAGCCTCAGTTCGAGACACACATAAGAAAAGGGTCACAGTGACACAGCGATAAGCCTACAACCCTCATGGGGCCGGCCGCGTGAAAGAATTCGTGGTGCGAAGTTTGCATAAATCGGAACGTCCAATCGCACTCATCGATCTGCACATCAAAGTCCAGCAAGATCCCACGAAGTCGATCAAGAAGGGGGTCAAAAAGCGCTGCCCGGCACACCCCAGTGATACCCCGCCTCACAAATCTTCCCGCGGAGCGGGCAAATGCAAACATATCAAACAGAAACAAGTAACCGGCCTCAGGGGCCCAACAGTCAACCAGAGGCCCAAGAGAAGGCCGTCAAAAGAGGAAAGCAGAGGTTAGAAGGTGAAGAGAAGAAGAGCAGGGGAGGAGTAGGGCGGAAGTAGAGGAGACAGTCGCTGCAGTGGGGGCGTTACAAATTGCGAGGAGCATAGGGGAGCGCCGCATCTTCCACCAATTGCAATGCTCGCAGCGATGGGGGCATATTCCTAGCGAATTCGCTCCTGCAAAGGTAAGCCACTAGTGGCCTCCAAACCTTTTCAAAGCGGGTCGTGCGAGACTGCAGCCTGGCCGAGAGCAATTCCATAGTAATGACATGCCACAGTCTGCCGAACCACACAGCTAGAGGGGGGGCCTCCACCTTCTTCCAGTATAGAGCAATAAGTTGCCTGGCGGCACCCAACATTTGCATCGCTAAGGTCCAATCACTGTGGGTCAGGGCCAGCAGGTCAACAGGCTTGAGTCCCAGCAGTATCGTGCTAGCAGCATCAGGCAGGGGAAATCCCAGCACCCCCCGAATGTGGCTCAACACCTCCTTCCAAAAGATAGCGATTACTGGGCAGGTCCACCAAATGTGCATGAAGTCACCTGGCACATGATCGCATCTCCAACAACCGGGCGACACAGAGGGAAACATCTTGTGCAGTCGTTGGGGCGTATAATACCACAGCGTCATTACCTTGTACGCATTTTCCTGTTGCGGCACACTGCGGTACACCTTAGGAACATCCCTCCAGAGGCGGGTCCACTGCGCCTGGTCAATATCAGCACCTAGAGTCTCCTGCCAACGACGTTGATACGGGTGTGCAGGGGGTGCGGAAGGATGTTGCAGAATCCGATAAATTTTTGATATAAGGCCCTTCGCGCCCGCACCGGAGCGGGCCAGCTTCTCGAATGGGGTGAAGGCCCGAGTGGCCCCCGGGTACATCGCATCCGACAGGGCCCAGTGACGCAACTGCAGAAACTGTAATTCAGCCTCTGGGTCAGTAAGTTTTTTACGGTGGAAAGGGTGCATCGAGTGCCAGGGGGTCCGCTGAAAGTGGGTGCACAACCGCGGCCCATGATTGCTTGGGTGCTGAACTTTCGGGACCGGGATGCTATTCTGTAGGCCTCGCGGACGGACGGCCCTCTGCGGTATGAGAACGTCACAGTCTCCTTTTTCCCGGATTTTACCAAGGCGGTGCAGAAGATGAGACAGAACTTCTTCCACGTTAAGCGGAGATTGAGAGACAAGGGGATCAGGTACTCTATGCTATATCCTGCCAAGCTACGAGTTGAAGTGAACGATCGAACTTGGTTTTTTGATAAGGCCGAGGTGGCCTCGGACTGGTTGGACACTGTTAGACCGGATGACCCTGAAGATCATCGACCTGACACGGAGGGTACTCAGCACGACCCGGAATGAGGACTTTATGTTTGATTATTTCTCATTGCTGAAGATGGGGGGAGAGGAATGGCCTTTTGGTGCGTTATTTCTGTAACATGTTGGACTATGTTGCTTGTCTCTTGGGATGCCTATTCTTGGGAGTCGGGTTGTGGACTACACGGCAGGCGCCTCCTCTTTCTACTTTTAGTAACCATTGTTGGGTGGGGCGACAGGCACACTGCTAGTTGGGTTTGGGGCGTAGTCCTGATACAGGGGTGCAGGGAGGGGGGCGGTCTTCTGAGTTGGGGAGGCGGGTTGTTCCGGGGATTTTGTTTTCAGTTTCGTTTCACATTGCATTGGGTCTCGAATGATATGCGCGTGCGTGATGGAGTTGGGTAGATGTCTGGTTCTACAGTGGGGTTGGGAATTCGGGTGTTGAGCTGGAACGTAAATGGCTTGGGAGACAAGATCAAGCGGGGCATGGTTAACCAGTTTATCAGGTGCCACTCGCCGGATGTTGTGCTTCTCCAGGAAACTCACCTTGTTGGCAATTGCTGTATGGCACTTCACAGAGGGGGCTATAGACTGATTGCGCATGCTGGGTTTACGACTGGCTCCCGGGGGGGGGGGGATCTTGGTGAACAAGACTTTTCTTTTCGAGGTGCATGCTTCATGGTCTGATCAGAGAGGCAGATATGTCGGGGTGTCGGGGAGGCTGGGGGGTAAAGTGGTGACCTTCCTTTCTATTTATGTTCCCCCTACATTACAATCCGACACTTTCAAAGACCTTGCACATATATTCCTTTCACTCCCGCAATGGCTGATAGCGTGCGGGAAGCGCGCCACCTGGGGCGTGGTATATCCGATCACTCCCGGTTTGGGTCCGTATTGAGATGGGACAGCCCATGGTTGGCAGGGTGGCACCCATCAATGCCTGGCATCTTCGTGACCCCGCTATTAAGAAGGAGCTGTGTAGCGCCTCCGACCGTTACTTTCAACACAATCAGGGGACGGTAGACTCGGCTCAGACGCTCTGGGAGGCATATAAGACTGTCCTGCGTGGTGAGGCGCTGTCTCTTATCGCTAGTAAGAGGAAGAGGCGTTTGGCGGATATAACAGCAGCGGAGGCGGAGGTCATACGTTTAGAGAGGGAGGTCGCGACTTCTGCGACGGCTGAGGTTCGCCATCACTTGCGCCTTAAACAAGACGAATATCGTGAGTTATCTAGGGAGTCGGCGGTGACACAACATAATGATGTCCAAAGTAGAATCTACGAGCACGGAGATAGGGCCGGTAAGCTTATAGCCTGGTTGGAAAGGGGAGATCGCGCGTCCCGATTGGTCCCTGAGCTTGAGGGTGATGGTCCGGAGACCTTGACTGATCCGCAGTTGATAGCTGACTCTTTTGGTTCTTATTATAAGGAAGTCTATTCCTCCTCAAATGTGCACGATTGCTCGGACCACGCGGATTTGCTCCATGACATTATTATGCCGGTACTATTGGATGACAACCGGAAATATCTAGATTCCCCTCTCACTGATGACGAAATTGGGGGAGCCGTCAGGAGTATTAACTCGGGTAAGGCGACAGGTCCTAATGGCATCCCTATTGAATTATATAAATTGAATGCACATAAGATAGCGCCGCACCTGCGTGCTATGTTTTTGGAAAGCCGAGAGGCCGGGGTTCTCCCCTATGATCAACGCATTGCTAATATTGTCGTGGTTCCCAAACCGGGCAAGCCCCGTGCTTCTCCCTCCTCCTATCGTCCTATCTCCCTACTAAACGCGGAGTCTAAGATACTGGCAAAGTTGCTGGCAATCAGGTTAGTCAAGGTGATTTCCACGTTGGTGCATCCAGACCAGTCGGGCTTTATGCCACGCCGTAATACTGCCCTTAATCTGAGACGCCTCCATGGCCTCCTGGGTAGGGCTCGTGCATTGTCGCACCCGGCAGCGCTGGTGTCACTTGATGCCACCATGGCCTTTGACCGGATTGAATGGTTGTATCTCTTTGCTGTACTGGAAAAGCTGGGTTTCGGTCCTGACTTTATTGGATGGGTACGTTTACTCTATACTGCTCCCCTGGCCCGCGTGGTGGTGAATAATTGTCAATTGTGCGATTTTGAGCTGGAGAGGGGAACGCGACAGGGTTGTCCATTGTCTCCCCTTCTGTTCGCATTAGCTCTGGAACCCTTGGCTGCTTGGATTCAGTGGGAAAGGATGATACGCGGTTTGCGGTGGTCCCCTGAGTGGGAGGATAAGATCTCTCTATATGCTGATGATGTGCTCCTTTATCTATCTACACCTCGTTCCTCCCTTGACGTTTTCCTTGACATTCTTAGGGTTTTCGGTGAATTTTCGGGATTCACCATTAATTGGTCGAAATCTGTGATGTTGATGTTATCGGGCGCTCCACCGGTGATTCCGCAGAATTGTCCGCTACAGGTGACTACTACCGGTTTCGTATATTTGGGTATTTACATTTCCCTTGACGCCAAGGCGAGGTACGCAAATAACTTGCAACCGCCCTTAGTTAGATTGCGCGCAGAGGTGGAGCGTTGGCGGTCGTTACCCTTGTCTCTCTTAGGTCGAGCGGTGCTTTTTAAGATGTTGGCTCTTCCACGCTTTTTGTACGTTCTCCAAAATACCATGGACTCGGTGCCTGCCAGGTACTTTCGGGAAGTTGAAACACTCCAGAGAACCCTCCTTTGGGGTGGCAGGTCCCGCATTGCCTACGCTAAACTCACCCTTGCCTGGTATGATGGAGGTATTGGTCTCCCCGATCTCCGGAAGTATTATTGGGCTTCCCAACTTGCAGCTATCAACCACATAGTTTATGGTCTTCCTGATGATCCCGGCTATGCTATGGATCGTAGTTTGTCCCCGGGGGGAGATATGCTCCGAACGTTATATAATCGGCCGGGGCGCTTTTCCCTCACGGGCCCTACTTTGCACGCAGTGAGAGTCTGGCACGCGGCCACTAAATCCCTGGGTTGGGAGGGAAAGTTGACCCTTGCAACCCCTCTTTTCGACTCTGCTAAATTGGGTAACTTGTGGACTACCAAGGGATTTGACAAGTGGGAATTGATCGGACTCAGCCACATAAAAGATGTTTGGGGGAAGGGAGAGATGTTGACCTTTGAAGCGCTGCAGGAACGTCACCACCTCCACGCTAGGGAACACTTTCTCTATCTGCAGGTCAGACATGCCCTCCTGTCCCATATTCCGTAGGGAGACTCCCTCCCAGACGCCTCCCCCCTCGAGGATCGTATCTTGGATGGTTACATTCCTGTTAAGACGATCTCTCTGATCTACCGCAAACTTATTAATCACATGGGTGATCCGTTGCAGTCTCTACGAGAAGCTTGGATGGCTGATGGGCTGGAAATGGATGATGAAGACTGGGTTGAGGCGGTGTCTTCCCCACGGGTCGTAGCAGTACAGATGAGGCTGCGTTTGGTACAGTTGAAGATTTTACACAGATCTTATGTGACCGGTCCTAGATTGGTGCGAATGGGGTGTACGACGAATGGTGACTGCAAGCGGGGATGTGGGGAGGTTGCGACGTTTCTCCATATCCTGTGGCATTGTGATTTCATCCAGACATATTGGCGGGATATCCACGATATCATGAGGTCTGTATTGAGTTATGTCATAGGATTGGAGGTACGTAGATGCCTTTTGAACATTTGGGAGCCTACAGACCTTAATCAATATCTGAAACTATGGGTCACACTAGCTTGTATGGTCGCAAAACGCAACATAGCGCAACTGTGGGGGGCCGCTCAACCGCCTCGGCCTGCGAAGTGGTCTCAAGACCTTGATTGGTGCATGTTCAGAGAGCGGGCGGTGTATGTGGCGAGGGGCTGCCCTGAGAAGTGGACAAAGATATGGGGACCGTGGAACGCATATCGGGGCGATATCTGTGTCCCTCCGTCCAGGCGACCTGACTCTGAAACCCTGGATTCCCCTTGATCCCCGACTTTTTGTTTTCTGTTTTGTCCTGTACTAGAGGTCCCTTGCTCCTAGCACTTTGTAATACTGTCGATTTGTCTCCAATGCAATGTGATGTTTATTTTATGTTTATTGTTAATAAAAAGAATTATAAAAAAAAATAAAAAATCCCAAACAATATTATATTTCTTTAAGATAATCAAGCACCGTTGTAAGACATGAATAAGAGAGCAACACAATATTGTATCGTTACAATTAAATATTGCAGATAAAATGTAATACCCAATTCGTAAAAGTAGACATTTGAAAACAGAGAAACAGCAGTCGTCTCACGGCACTGTTTTCCACCTGTCAATGTTAGATGTTGGTTAGGGCTAATTCTTTTTAAAAAATCATAATACTATTCAACAGAGTTCATAATACTCAAAAACATTACGAATGCAATTCGAAGCAAATTTAACGCTTTTCGTATGTCACATGCAAACTCAAACTCTTCATGATGCAGACTGATTCCTCTGACTTAAATTACGTTTACCTACTGCTTTACAAGAGGTCCGGGGTTTGGGGATTACCATACCGGTTGATGTCCCCTGCCAACCCTGCCATCCACCCCTCTGCCTACTGACATCCCTATCTACTGACCACCGGACCTCCAGGCTCGATGTTTGCCCACCTGCAAGGTCGTTTTTCTCGACCCCTGACGAGCCCAAGCCTCCGCTGCATTGCCGCTCCCCTCCTGAGTCGAGGGTTTCGCTTTTGGTGAGGACGCTCTATGACAGCCCCATCGATGACAGTCTTGTCCGATGGCTGAGACGATCATGAGCATCCTGACGTTCCTCCCGCCTGCCACCACGCTAATCTCACCAAGGAGAAATGAGCCCTGTGCCATAACGGCAGCACACCGAGGATGCGGCCGTCTTGCCTGATCCTGTCATGGCGGCCGGCACTCCAGCGAAGCAGTGATGTCGGGAGGGGGCTCTCATGTCACCTCTCACGGCGGTGCTTCTTACCTCCACGAAGCAGCAGAGCGGTGAGGAGAGAAGAGCCTTGTGCCTCCCTCTCGGCCTAGAAAATGGCAGTACACCTGGGACTTCACCTGGTCTGACCCTGGCATGGCGGCCAGCACCCGACTGATAGCAGTGATTTCTTGAGGGGGCTCTCGGAGCAACTCCTCCAGGCGGAGCTACTTCCCTCGACGCAGCAGCAGAGCGGCAAGGAGATAAGAGCCCTGTGCCCTCCTCCACACAGCATAAAAATCGGCAGCACACTGGTGTTCCACCTGACTTGCCTGACCCCGACATGGCTGCCAGCCCTCCACCGAAGCAGTGATGTCTTCCACAAAAGTCAGCATTAAACCCCTCTGGAACTCACAGTGGCAAATACATATGTGGAGTTTTAGCGCACGAAAGCAGCGCCATCCCTGTTCCATGCAGCTGAAGCCCTTCCTGGTGGCGCCTCCTTGGAAGAAGATCCCCAAACTTAGCGGCAAAATGATATATATGTTCGTATGAAGTGCCTCTTAAGAAATGCTCTTGGTTCCAAAATGGCCCCTGCAGTAGATTGGCGCCTGGGGTCTTAGCAACACCATAAAGGATTCCCCCCGCTTTGCATCTACGGTGTAAATGCCACATAATAGAACTGAAATTGTATCTTCTATCCAGACCTATAAGGATGTCCCAGATTTGCTACCTGACTATACGAGAATGACTCTGGAGGCACCACTCACCCCCTCTGAAGACATGTGGACACTGGCCCTGTCTTCCTGCCGCCTCACTGCATAGATTGCACCACCTATGCTTTTGAGTCATTGAGAATTTTGGGGACAGACTGATCTTAACCACATCCCACACCTGACCTTGATCCTGCTCTCCCTCTAGGACATGTACTCTTCGAACTTTTCCTCGACCATTGAAACCCTGCCATTTGACCGATGCCCGGTGGAGCTACCTGTTAGCTGAAGAGGAGACGGGCTGTGGATTCCCCCTCAGCCGTCACCTACCCGACATTGGGCAGACGTTCCTTTTGTGGTAAATAAATAAATAATACCTCTATTTTTGACTGGATATACAATAACAGATAGCTCAATAAATAAGAGTCAAGATTCGAGGTAGCTGGAGTTTGCAGGTTTAATACAGCATAAAGGACAGGAACAGGACAACCTGCACGGGAATAGGATGGCAGCGCTGCACGGGGCAGGGACAAAGGAATGGTAACTTTTCATAACAGTGCACAAGTATATATATACTTAAACAAAATACATGAGGTTCAATACAATAGGCGTAGCAGTGGGCAGGGCCTGTAGCAGTCGCGAAAGATAAGGCAGAAAGTAGGTGTAACAAGAGGCGTGAACAGGGCGTATACATAGACATGTGATGTAAACGTAACGGAATATGTCACAAATGGGGCGGAAACATGGAGGGGGCTACCGAAGGAGCCGGGACCTCTAACCTAGTGGTGCGCGCAAGCTGGCAATGACGTGTTACTAGGGAGAAGCTGGGGGCTATGACTTCTGAGCTAGAAGGAGAGACGAAAGTCTGGAGAGTCAGAGCGACATGTACCTAAACACTATCTAGTATCTGATGTTTAGAGAACATGTTAATAGAATCCAAAAGTTATCAGGGCAAAGGCTAACAGACACTAAGACTGGTGCATGCATTATTCTACATGTAGTGTGTGTTGAGGAATATTAAATGACCATAAATACAGTATTTCTCTTACATGGAGACGTAAAGGCTAGACGATGACTGAAACTATTGATGCGATTCAGTAGCTTAGGAATGCAGAGAAGGAGAGCTGGACTGATAACTAGAATCATAACATACTCTTGGCAGACTGGCAGGCAGAGCCAGGCCGAGCCGGGCACTGTGAGGCAGGAAGTAAGTGAAGGGTCAGGGATACAGGTGGGGGCTGTATCGCTCCTCGGAGAGGGTTCAGGAGACAGGAGCTGAATCTGAGTCCGGGCCCTTTTGAGGCCTAGAAACGGGGATTTTTACAATGAAATAACGTGCACACTGAGAAACGTGGCAACGTAACTTTACATAGGCCTAATACTCGTAGCTTTCACGAGAACTGAAAACTGGCATACTAGAGATGGACACAACTGTAATTGCGTCTTTAATCGATTATGGGGAATACATATGCATATTAATCATGCACATATAGCATAAGATGGGAAACACGTAGGGACACAGAACATGGCAAAATTTTACTTTTCCACATTCCCTCCTTGTCACTACGTTTCCATCAGGAAACATCAATATTCATGATACCATCTATCATTTCATACAGTATCATTTGCTCGTCTCGAAATTTCTTGGAACGGGATCTAGGACGGGACTTGGGACTAGGAATACAAGAGGTAGCACAAATGCCGCAAATCGCAGGGCCACATTGTATACAGAGGCAGCAACTGAATATGATCGCTACTGCAATACCTAGAAATGACAATACTTTCCATCCCCAGGCAGAAATTATACTCCAAAACCAACCAGACCATGTCCAGGTGCCTGGATTCTGGTGTAACTGATGGGCAATTTTATGAAGTCTGGTTATAGCTGAATAAACAGACGGCGCGTTATTAGGAATGAAAATGCAGCAACTAGATCTGATGACTCTACATGCTCCTCCTCTATCGGCCAGTATGACGTCAAGAACGAGACGATTTTGGAGCACGACAAATCTCATAGCAGATTGCTCTTCGGTTAAGTTACCTAGGGCAGAGGCAGTCTCATTCACTACTGCTTCAAGAGTTCTTGTTAACCTACGGATTAACTTACTATTCTGGATAGGTCCTATAAAGAAGAAGAATCCTTTATTGAAATCTGTATACTGTTCTAGAGCAGTTTCAGTTTGATCGACAATCGGGGACTCGATCTCCCTTCTATGCCTAATGTGTACTAGATGTGTGTTTCTGTGATAATCGGACGGGGCTAGGAAAACTGGTGGCAGTAGGAAGGCAATGTAACAGGTTCCATCCCAATCGAGGGGCAGACGAACATATGCGGTCTGACCACAAACAAAATAAGAATGACGTGAAGCTTTGAAAATAGATTTCCCACTGTCACTATACTTGACAATAGTAGTACAATCACTATGTCCTACATGTGCGGAACCATTATTTCGGACACATAATTCGCCTTTGACTGGTAGTACTGAAATAGCAGGTAAGTCTGGAGTAGGATCAGACTGAACATTCAGAACCATGAAATTCGAAGAATAATTACCCAAATTATAAACTTCATTTTCTAGATCTAACCCTGTTCTGTGGGGAAGACCTTGCTTGTCTGGAAAACATGTACTGTTCAGAAGGGACATATCATTTGAAGATGACGTTAACATGGACCAGGCTCCACATGAACCATTATGTGAAAACGGATAAGGAAACAGTGGCAGAACTCCCTTCGGTGTCTGGAAAGGGGGGAGTCGACCACACACCCAACAATTAGTGGCATTGCTGGTCTGGTGTGAATAGTGTAACATACGGATAAACGTATTGTTGCGCATAGCAAGACGATAGGATAGTTCGTGAGGAGGCAGATCACTAAACGTATGCTCTACTGTAGCATTAGAATACTTATTTACATGAGAAATTGGAAAACATAAATGAAATGCATAACTTGTACAGGTAATCATTAAACTCAAAAACAATATAAAACTTAGAAAAACGATACATCGGATAGAGTTTTGACTAACTCTCTCACTATGGGGGTCTATCTCATACATGTCAGATACCTGTCTAACCGTTTCACCCAGGGGGACTTAGACAATTAAACTGGCTGACTTATTTTACTAGACCGGAGCTTACTTTTATACTCCTGCTGTGGAGTTTTCTCTAACAGGGAATCCTTTGAATCAGAGTCAATAGCGGGACAGTCCTTGATAATAGTATCTTGGCAGTCTTTAAAATCTTGACAATCCTTGGAAATGTTCTTGGAAACAGTTTTTAGTCGGAGTCCGTGAAATTTCTTGACATGCGACAGGTGCACCCACCCCTTCCTGCCTTCCAACTTGACGGCAGTGCGGGTGGTCAAAAGGACTAACTTTGGCTCCTTCCAGCGAGGCTCCAGCGGACTTGAACGATCGAAATTCCGGACAAGCACTAGACTTCCTGGAACGATTTCATGCGGTTTCACCTCGGTATTGTCTGGAAATGCGGCGGCAACCTGTGAACGACAAGAGTGTAGGGCAGACATCAAGGAAGCTAGGTAATCTGTCAGCATATTACTGGAAACATCGGTAATACTTCGGGGTCTAGGTGTACCCCACATGTTCGGGGGGCGGCCGAATACGACCTCATAAGGGGACAGACCTGATCTGGAATGTGCGACCATGCGCATATAAAATAGGGCGACTGGCAAAGCTACTAACCAATCTACACCTTTTTCTTGACAGACTTTGGCAATACGGATTTTCAGGGTTTGATTATGTCTCTCTACGAGACCTGCTGCTTCAGGATGGCGTACACAATGGAACTTCCACTGGTACCCTAACAAAAGGGAAACGTGCTTCATAAGTTCGGATGAGAATGGCTGGCCGTTATCAGAATACACGACCCTAGGGAGTCCATAACGGGGGAAGAATTCACGAACCAACTGCTTGGCAGTGGTCGCGGCTGTATAATCTGGGACTGGATATGCTTCTGTCCACCTGGACAAAGCGCATACAACTACAAGGACATACTTGAAACCTCGACATCGCTCCATCTGAATATAATCCATCTGGAGGACTTCAAAAGGGTGGTCAGGAGGTTGGAACCCACCTTGTTCCACCGGGACACTTTTACCTGGATTGAATTGACAACATATCATACAAATACGGACTTTCTGCTTGGCTGCAGCTCGTAAATGCTTGTTGAACCAAATGTTCTGGATACTATCTAACATGGCTTTTTCTCCTAAGTGTGCTGGACTATGTGCGGTATTGATAATGACTTGAACCATAGAGTCGGGGAGAAACCATGTGGCCTTTCCCTTCGTCACCCATCCCTGATCTGTCTGGACCCCTCCTTGTTCGGACCATTTCTTAATTTCTTCAGGAGTAGCATGTGACTGGATATCTATGACATCTTGAGTAGGGTCCTTAACTGTCATACAAGTAGTCTGTTCTAGAGTGGATGTCGGTGTCTTGTTAACTGGTATGTCTGGTGTCTGTGCTGTAAGCTTGGCTGTTCGATCCGCTAGATCATTTCCTTGGGAAATAATGTCTGTAACTTTCGTATGTGCTTTGCATTTCATGATAGCGATAGATGTTGGTAAATGTATTGCATCTAACAGAGCTTGAATAAGGAAACCATGCTGAATCTTGGTTCCATGAGAAGTCATGAAACCTCTCTCTTGCCAGAGCACTCCAAAGTCGTGTACGACTCCGAATGCGTAGCGTGAATCTGTGTAAATATTAACTTTCAGGTTCTTGGCATGTATGCAGGCTTGTGTCAGAGCAACTAGCTCTGCTGCTTGAGCAGACATGGTGTCAATACGGTGTGTTTCAATAACTTCAGTGTCAGTAGTCACTGCATACGCGGCTACTAGTTCTCCTGTACTTGTTCTCATACATGAACCATCCACATAAAGTGTCAGGTCGGGATCTGGTAATGGAATATCTGTCAGATCTTGTCTTGGCTTTGTCATAGTGTTAACAACTTCCACACAGTCATGTGTGGCAGGATTTGAAGTAACTGACGGTAACAGTGTAGCAGGATTTAAAACATTGCAGCGTCTGATTTCTATGTGTGGCTGGAACAGTGTCAATTCATAACCTGTTAAACGTGCAATGGTCAAGTGCTGAGTCTGTGTTCGGTTTAAAAGAACTTCCACGGAGTGTGGAACTTGTACTGTCAGGGAATGTCCTAACACTATGGAATCACTTTGTCTGATAGCTAGTGCTGTGGCTGCAACTGACTTGAGGCACGCAGGCAGCGCCTGGGCTACTGGATCTAGTGTGCTCGAAAAATAAGCACAGGGCTTGTATTGTCCTGCTTGATCTTGTGTGAGAACAGATAATGCTGTACCTTCGCGTTCTGTGACAAAAAGTGTAAAAGGCTTACTGTAGTTCGGTGTAGCTAAAACAGGAGCTTGACATAAGGCTTTCTTTAATTCATTAAAAGCAAGTGTATGTTCAGATGTCCAAGGGAGGACAGTCGATACGGCTGCCTCCTGTGTCGTTAACTGTATCAGTGGCTTGGCTAGAAATGCATACTGAGGAATCCATTGTCTGCAATAAGAAGTGAGGCCGATAAAAGCACGTACCTCCTTCTGGGTCTTGGGCTGAGGAAGACTCGCTATTAACTGGATACGGTCAGGTGTCAACTGCCTACCCCACTTGGACAGTAAGTGGCCTAAGTAGATCACTTGCTGGACACAGAATTGAAGCTTTGAAGGGGACACCCTGTGCCCCATCTCGGCTAGGAAGTACAGAACTGTAAGTGACGCTCGCTCGCAGTCACGTTCAGAACGGGCTGTGATCAGTAGATCATCGACATATTGGAGCAGGGCAGTGTCAGTTGGCATGTGAATATTGTCTAGTTGTCTCTTAAGTGCTTGACTGTAAATACTAGGACTTTCTGTGAAACCTTGAGGAGCTCATGTGAATTTATAGCTCCTTCCATTTAAACAAAAACCGAAAAGGTACTGGCTGTCTGGATGAATCGGAACACTGAAAAATGCATTCTTGAGGTCGATTACGGTAAAGAATATTGCCTCAGGATCAATAGCTGTCAATAGAGATGAGATATCTGGAACAACTGGGTACTGGGGAATGATACATTTATTGAGTTCTCGAAGGTCAATCACTAATCGATATACTGGGGGTGCATTTGGATCAGCACGTTTCATGACTGGAATGATAGGAGAATTACATACATTGGAGTCAGTTTCTACAACCACTCCTTGAGCAATGAGCTCGTCAATAATTTTGGATAAGGCTGCTACAGCCTCAGGTGGCAATCTGTACTGTCTGATTCGTGGTAACACTACACCTTGCTTGAGAGTCACACGATGGGGTGTGATTTGCATAAAACCAACATCAGTTGGACCTTGCGCCCATAGATGCTGCGGAACATTAGACAATCTTGGATCAAAATCTCGTAAAACATAGTGACCCTTGAAGTCACGTAAAAACAAACGTATTCCCTCTGGGGAACAACAAATAACTGCACCTAATTCTTTCAATGTCTTAATGCCTAACAAATTTTCTGGACATGACTTCGTAAGTAATAGATCAGTAGTTCGGGACAATGGACCTACTTCTAGAGTAACTGGTTTGGAAATCTCGTTAACTATTGGCTTTCCTGAAAATCCAAGGGAAACATTTCTAGAGCCTGAGAGCGGAGCCCCTGGAACCTCGTCATGACTAATAGTCGTCCTACTTGCCCCTGTATCAATCAAAAACTTTCTGTCTTTCCCTAATACTTGACTGTGAACATAGGGACCCTCTTGATCTACAGGAATCTCGATGAGAGGCAAGCCTACCTCCCTCTCTAGGCTGTTTCATGAATACGCTTGATACTCTGGATACTCGGATTGTGCATACTGGTACATCTGCTGTGTAACATGCTGTGTTGCAGCTATAGGCTGCGGTGCTGGAACTGTCTGTGGTGTATTCTGTGGTAACTGGGAAGTCTGTGAAACTTGTTCTTGTCTAGGCGGACGTGGTCTTTCTTTAGTCTTACCAGTGGCTATATTGTGTTTCAGAACTGCACACTCGTTTATAAAATGACCTGGCTGTTTACAGTAATTGCATGTCCCTTTAACGGGAGCTGCAGGATGACTGGCTTGATTCGGACCCCTCTTCTGACTGTCTTGTGGAACAGATTGTGCAACTAGTACTTTCATTTTCGTGTCTTTCATACGTCTTCTCTCGTGTTCTTGCTCTTCCCTGATTCTATTCTGGTGATACTGGAGCATCTGTAACATCTGGGACGGAGTACTAGCTTGCCATGTACTTTCGACTTTCAAAACTCGATTCTTAACTTGTGGACTTGAATTCTCGACTAGTTTAGTAACAAAAAGATGAGGGTATGACTCACTACTCGTCTTCAAACCACTGTTGATGCTAAAACATTTCTCAAATCTAGAATAAAAATCACTAGTATCTTCATCTGGTTTCTGTTTACATGCTGAGATTGCATCCCAGTCTTCCTTTTTCGTGGCTAATAACCTAGGCAAAACTTGTATCAATAATTCTGGTAATTCTTTACATTTGTCTCCAAGACCGGTACCTGGTACACGTATCTTATCTTCAGCTTCTAGAGCTGTCCAATCGATCTTTTTCTCTCCCACCTCCCAATCCTTTTCCTTGAGTTTTTCGTATATGCCCGCAGGCAACAGGACTTTTAACATTTTAATAATATCTGGATACGTGTATTCTCCCATACGGAGCATGTCTTTTAATTCACGGTGGAACCCTGCTGGATCTTTATCGTGACAGGGAATTAACTTCTTCATTTCTAAGAGTTCCATCTTGGTAACTGGGGTGTAAACAAATACTCGTTGCATCTCACCACCCGCTGTCCTAACTGGGTGTACTTCTCGTAACGGATGCTGTCTGTCTATGTAAAATGGTTTACTTTCTGGAGGTGAGACATGAACAAAATGTGGGTTCAGAAACGTTCTATATTTATGGCGCTGTTCTAGAATGACACTAATTAAATCGGTACCTAAACCTTTCCATCTATACTGGAGTAACTCGTTCAGGATATCATGTAACGGACCTGGATCAGAATGTTGACCATCATACAATGTAATGAGGTGCTGAATCATATACATACCCACCAGTCGCTGCTCGGCTGGGGGCAATTTCAGAAACATTTGTGCCACTATTTCGTCTGGAAAAGTGGTAGAATCAGTAATCCATCGGACTGCTGATCGGGCTAGTTCTTGTTCATGCATAGTACTTAATTCACTATAACCGATTCGTGATTTCAGAATGTGATCGGTAGCTTGAAATACTTGTTCTAGAGAGCCTTGTTCTGGTGCTGGAAGATGAAAGACTTTCTTGTGTTCTAGGCGTGACTGTCGGTCTGGAAATCTAGATTTACCTACATACGCTATTCTGGCGGTATTTTCGTCTTCCACCTCTTCAGTAGGGGAGTCATTTTCTTTCTCGCTTCCTAGAGCTTCTTTGCGTTGTTCGTGTAACCTTATTATTTCTTTACGTATTTTCTTGTACATACTCTCTATACTATTGAGTGTCTTGTGCTTACCCTCGGCTATATTATCACTCCACTTTGTCAGAATTTTCATTTCGGTCGGATCTTTAGTCGGGGAATCTTGTTCCCTAATTAAACAATTGATCAGAAACTTTAATAACATGAACTGGATCTCAGATTTTCTGTGAGACATGACTTCACCAATACTTTCTGGATCTTGTCCTGTACGAATGAAACGATACATTCTGTCTAGATCTTCTTTCATATTTGGTAGGGTGTCCAAATACTCGGACACCTGCCTTATACGTACGGAATATATAACCATACTATCCTCGCCTGGGACTGGATCATAACAGCATTCAGTAAGAGCTCGCCTGATTTCTGCAATGGACTGATATTTAGGCGTACGCTGTAACGCACGTTCATGTAACTCGACTGGCCCTAGACGTCTACTTGGCGGCGGGGTACCAGGAGGACCTCCTCCCGCGGCCCCTAAACTGGAATCGTCGACTGATACTCTTCGTGCTGGCAGAGTGACCAGTGTAGCGGGTACTTGTAATGTAGGTTGGACCGGGGGTACCGTAACAGGTGCTGTAACAGGTGCCCCGGTGACTGGAGGAGCAGGATTTACATTATTTACAGGAGCTGGCGGAACAGGATTTGCATATTCTGGGACTGTGTCGTCCAAATAGGACGAGAGAAAAATATCAGCTGCGGTCGGTTTGTGACGTAGCTTGGTCGGAACTAAGGGTGGCGGAAAATTACTGGATGCCTCCGGGGTTGCTTTTGGCAAGCCCTCGGCAAGAAGAGGGTACATACCCTTAATAAGGGCATTCCTCTGTCTGTCTGACTGTTCGGTTTTAACTCGTTCACCTATTTCGATTAATTCCCTTTCTTGGGCTCTTTCTGAGGATTCTCTACTTAATTCTGACTTTCTGATTTCTTTTTCGGTTCTTTTATGAGATTCTTTGCGCCATAACTCGATGGCATCTTTCTGTGACTGTCTGGCTTTCTTTTTCCATAATGCTTCTTCTCCTCGCATGATGCACTCGGCATCCCATGTACCCGATACGGGCCATCTATACTTTTCTTCTAACTGTTTGGTGTACTCCACCCACAAATCTAGATACAATATGGCACTTATGCCATGCTTTTGATACATAAAATGACCTGGACTGTCCCTAGGCGGGACAGGAACTGCTTCTTCTAACAGACCTTTTCTAGTTTTTAACTGACGCAATTTGGAAAACAATGGCATGACTGGGCTGGAGTCTAGACACAATACAATACACAATGAACACGATAATTACTGAAGAAACACCACTTTCATACCACGACATTGAAATACATGAATGACATTTAAAATAACAGTTCTGACAAAATACTACCTGGAATACTGAAAACAGAATACATGAATTTCTCGAGAACAGAACGGACTAGAACAGAAACTAGATGCACTGCTAAAACAGTACGAAACTTACCGGTCTCATAAAGAGACGCGTCAGGACCCGCATCCACCTAAGTGGACACTTCGTGTTGGATCTGTGTACCCAAACTCACGGACCAGAGACAATGCAATTGACCCTGTCTAGATACTACCCCAGCAACGGTACTCACCGGGCAGCAAGAACGGAAGGCCTCGGACTGGACTGGACTGCTACGACGACGGACGGACGAACTTCGGACTTCTGTTACGGGTGGGCCTCCGGATACCTCGGACCTTGGACTCTCGGCTTGGGCTCTGGTCGGGACTCGCCGCGTTCCTCCACCGCCTCGTCTGGATGCTGGACCGCAACCTCCGTCTCCTCCGTGGGCCTGAGGGATACTTGAAGCAGAAATATCTGCACGTGCACGGTATGGTTCCGTCACGGCTGCAGAGGATCAGGGGGCTGGCGTGGCTTCTCCGGCGCGTGGGGAAAGGGCAAGTCCCTATTCGGGCGCCATTATGTGGTAAATAAATAAATAATACCTCTATTTTTGACTGGATATACAATAACAGATAGCTCAATGAATAAGAGTCAAGATTCGAGGTAGCTGGAGTTTGCAGGTTTAATACAGCATAAAGGACAGGAACAGGACAACCTGCACGGGAATAGGATGGCAGCGCTGCACGGGGCAGGGACAAAGGAATGGTAACTTTTCATAACAGTGCACAAGTATATATATATACTTAAACAAAATACATGAGGTTCAATACAATAGGCGTAGCAGTGGGCAGGGCCTGTAGCAGTCGCGAAAGATAAGGCAGAAAGTAGGTGTAACAAGAGGCGTGAACAGGGCGTATACATAGACATGTGATGTAAACGTAACGGAATATGTCACAAATGGGGCGGAAACATGGAGGGGGCTACCGAAGGAGCCGGGACCTCTAACCTAGTGGTGCGCGCAAGCTGGCAATGACGTGTTACTAGGGAGAAGCTGGGGGCTATGACTTCTGAGCTAGAAGGAGAGACGAAAGTCTGGAGAGTCAGAGCGACATGTAGCTAAACACTATCTAGTATCTGATGTTTAGAGAACATGTTAATAGAATCCAAAAGTTATCAGGGCAAAGGCTAACAGACACTAAGACTGGTGCATGCATTATTCTACATGTAGTGTGTGTTGAGGAATATTAAATGACCATAAATACAGTATTTCTCTTACATGGAGACGTAAAGGCTAGACGATGACTGAAACTATTGATGCGATTCAGTAGCTTAGGAATGCAGAGAAGGAGAGCTGGACTGATAACTAGAATCATAACATACTCTTGGCAGACTGGCAGGCAGAGCCAGGCCGAGCCGGGCACTGTGAGGCAGGAAGTAAGTGAAGGGTCAGGGATACAGGTGGGGGCTGTATCGCTCCTCGGAGAGGGTTCAGGAGACAGGAGCTGAATCTGAGTCCGGGCCCTTTTGAGGCCTAGAAACGGGGATTTTTACAATGAAATAACGTGCACACTGAGAAACGTGGCAACGTAACTTTACATAGGCCTAATACTCGTAGCTTTCACGAGAACTGAAAACTGGCATACTAGAGATGGACACAACTGTAATTGCGTCTTTAATCGATCATGGGGAATACATATGCATATTAATCATGCACATATAGCATAAGATGGGGAACACGTAGGGACACAGAACATGGCAAAATTTTACTTTTCCACACTTTGTCTCTCTGTCGTATCCCTCTCCTACCCCTTCACCCTACCCCCTTCACCCTCTATGCTCCCTTCTTCTTGCCTTTTATCCCTTTAATGTTTTTCTGTTGAGACCTAGCTATCTGACCGATGCCCGGTGGAGCTACCTGATAGCTGAAGAGGAGATGGGCTGCGGATTCCCCCTCAACCGTCACCTACCCAGCCGGACCTTGGGCAGACTTTCCCTTCGTCTCTCCATTGTATCTATACCCTACCCCTTTCTCCCATAACCCCTTGCCCTTCTCACTCCATTTTCCTTTTCTTCTATGCTCCTTAAATATTTTTTCTGGTATCATTGGTAAAATGTAACTGATGTAAGTTTGCAATTATGTGGAACCTTATGTAAAGCGCTCTGATACCTTTGATTCTAGTCAGCGCTATATAAAACTCTTTAAATAAATAAATAAACAATTGTTTCTTTATAAGACATATTGTTCCTCCCTGCGTTGTTCTTTGTCAAATACGCTGATGCACTTAGGCTTATTATGTATGGGCTACAAAAAACAAAAATAAAATAAATGCATTTGCTTTAAGTAGAGTGAATTGATATTTTTAATCCCCTGGCTGTTTTGAAGGAATATTTGCAGAAAAAACGAATGATTAGTTGAGGAGAATGGAGGAACTTCCTTTTTCTCTAATCGAGCTCTGCTCCTGTAATCATATTCATGTCTGCCTGTGCCTGAGAAGTGTCTTGAGGTCTGGGGAGAGAAGCAGTTCACCTGGTGGGGTGACAGGCTTTGTGGGTGAAGTACATCCCAGGTGAGAGGTCAAGGGTTGGAAATGGAGCTTGCACGACACACAGTACATTCAACCTGCATCTGTGAAGGGGTTGGGGCGCAGAGTGGTAGTAAGATTCGCTGGTGATGCTGCATGGGACCCACAAAGACAATCTTACCTGTTGCCCCTTTCTGTACTGGGGGTCAGGGACCATCCAATCAGATGCTTGGAGTACAGGAGGCAAGGCGGGACACCAACGAACATGGAGGCCTCCACCCTCCCATGGCAGTGGCGTCCACCCATGACCTCACATTGCATGGCCTTTGATGCACCACTAGTGTTTAATCCGTTTTTGCACTGGCACTCCTTTTGAGACACTGCTCTTCCCCTGGTTGTTGGTGCGTTTGGCAAAGGTGTTTATGAAGTGAAAGAGGTAACTGTTCTTGGTGGAGACCTAGTGTGGTGAGCCTACTACAAAATGAACCAGCAGCAACAGAACACAAATAAAGATTTCTTACTGCCCCTTGGGGTGCTTGTCTGAATCTGAGATGTCTAGTTTCACTTAAAGCGACATGGCCCTTATGGCTTTATTGGTGGCTCTGAAGAAAGCAAATATTTAGCAAAGATTTATCTCCTTTGAATCCTCGGTGGAACTTCAGATGCAAAACTGTGCACATTGGAAACAAAATGGGTTGAGGCGAAAGAAGAAATTGTGAACAGGGTCAACAGTGGAAAGACTGTTGTTATCTTTGGAGCACCACGATGAATTTAAAAATGCATCATATAGTCCACTCTCCAACTGGAACTAAAGTAGAGTCATTGGAGAACTGTTAGCATGGAGTGAATAGCAGTATCCTGCAGCTTTCATTGCGTGTGGGACAGATGAGCTGAAATAGAACACTTTCTCACCAATCAGGTGAACCCAAATGAAGGAGGGCAGGTCTTGTTCTGTTAAAACAAGTGTTCACACTGGCATCATAGAGATAGGGTGAAGGCCTCTGAAGGGTGACACACAGCGAAAAACGATCCAGTCACAGCCATCTTCAAAGATACAGACTAATTGCCATTAACAAAATACTGACATGTTCTTTGACTTAAGTGCGAAAACCATGGTGAAAAAGAGATATCTACAGGTGCTAAAGATTGCTCTGCTGATCTTGCAAGATAGTAGGGTTCATATGTTCATTCATCTGGATGCAGCAAAGAGGTTTGTTGCCGGCACTAAAGTGACTACGGGCCTGGTTTAAAGTTTGGCAGACCGATTACTCGTGCTCAAACGTGACAAATACAAGTCTCATAGGATATAATACACTTGTAATAAGGTGGATGGGATTTCCCCTCCGCCAAACTATAAATCAACTCCTAAGGGCCTAAGTAAGAGGTGCTTGGTTTATTCCGACCCGTGCGTCAGAATTATGAGTTGGTAGGTAACACATCTGATAATAATCGAATGTGTTAAATACCCTCCCTTTGTTCAATTTCAGTAAGTTAAACCTGTCGAAATTTAACAGAGGTAAAACATATGAAATTCACTATATTATGTGAATTTCGGTGTGTTTTACACCAAAATCTGCATGTTATTCCCCACCAACCAGTAATAGTTGTTATTTATCGTACTCTATAAATAGCGTAACCTGTGGTATTGTTATTTATCAGGTGGGACAAATAGCACTAAGCTTGTAATCAGGGCCTAAGTCTGCAAGATAACTTGTGACTGATTCTGCTGAGTGGATGGGTTAATTTGAGTCCTCAGTAAAACTGTCATTTTTTTTTTTTTTACTTTCGAAAGACCTTTATTAAAGACCAACCATAAACATACATTTCTGCTTACTGCGTACAACCATATCTTGGCCGGCATAGCGACATCGCAAGTATAGAAGGTGGATGAATTGCGGGGGTAGGAGGGTATACAGCAAGCCGCCTACAACCTCGACAGGCCGGCCGCGTTAGTGGGCGTGTTTGGCTGTTAAGGCAGATTCATCATTGCAGACATACGAGTTATTAATAATGGTAGCATATAACTAAGGGACTTTGTAGCGGAAGGTAACTAGTTCCACTTATGTGTCACCTGTAAAAAAAAAAAAAAAAAAACCCTGACCACGTTGAGGAGATATTACAGCCCATGAATATTATACCCATAACATGGATCGTCCTAAGCTTGTCAGTGCACTGCAATTGCATATGTTGCTAAGGGAAGTTCGTCAGGAGGTAGGTGATCTGTGTTGTGAGGTGTCCACGCTGTTAACTATGGCGTGTTCCATTAAGTAGGTTTGCAACGGGCCCCATATATCTCTCGGACGTGAGGAGGGTTGTTGGAGCTCTGCATAAATGTGTAACTGCTCCTGACGATATATTAGGTCTTGGAGCCAATCCTTAAATTTCGGCGCCCTCCCCCTCCCCCATCTGCAGGAAATTTTCCTTTTGGCGATTAGTAGTGCCATGGAGGTGTACTTCCGCATTTTAGAAGCAATGGGTTCCGCTTACTGCGTACAACCATATCTTGGCCGGCATAGTGACATCTCAAGTATAGAAGGTGGATGAATTGCGGGGGTAGGAGGGTACACAGCAAGCCACCTACAACCTCTACAGGCCAGTCGCGTTAGTGGGGGTGTTTGGCTGTTAAGGCAGATTCATCATTGCAGACATACGAGTTATTAATAATGGTAGCATATAACTAAGGCACTTTGTAGCGGAAGGTAACTAGTTCCACTTAGGAGCCCTGCCGTGTCACTGGGTGGTGTGTTCTCCATGGGTCTGCGAGGCCGTGCTCTTCCGCAATATCCCTGAGGGTTCGCTGTGCAGCTGTGTAATGATGTGATTGGGGGTGCAATCTATCTAGGCTGGGGTTGAGTGTGACGTTAAAGTCTCCACCCCAAATCAGGTGTGTGGAGTCTACATCTGTTATCTTCCCCCACAACACCCTAAAAAACTCTGGGTCATCTGAATTTGGGCCATAGCACGATACCATGGTGATGGACTGTCCCAACAGCCTGCCCCACAGAACAGTGTACCTCCCTGTGGGCCTGTAAAGGAGCCTATAGGAGTGTATGTCGTATCAGCACTGCAGTGCCCCGGGCATATGAGGAGTAACAGGAGAATCCTCTATGAGCTGCCCAGCGGGCAGCAAAGGTAGGGGATGAGTTGGGGGATAAATGTGTTTCCTGCAGCATAGCGCAGTGAACATTATGGCGGTCCAGATAAGCAAGAATATGACGCCGTTTACGAGGATCACCTAGTCTGCGCACATTCCATGATAGGAAGTTGTATTTAAGCGTATTGAGGCGGGTCTCTGTCATAGTCGTGATGGAAAAAACATGATGGGCCATAGTGTGTATGGTGACGTGTGGATAATCCAAACAAAAGAAACAAAAGAAACTGGAAGAACAAACCCCAATCCCTCCCTCCTCCCACAACAGCATCCCCAACTTGCTGTGTAAAGCAGCCTCCCTTCTCCCAACAATCCCTCAAGTCCCAGTCCCAACCGGGGACAATCAAGAAACATTGCAACCCCGTTGCACAAAGTCATGTGAAAGGGTTTACCTGGTGGGTGGCGTCAAGAGGGCAACCAGGAACTCCTCGCATAGGTGAGGGCGTTCGGGCGTTAACATAGTCGGTCCATTTAGGCGTCCATAACAGGTTGGAGCGAGAGAACAGAGCGGGCCTGAAAAATGAACACGTGCCCATTGTAGGAGTCTATGCAAGCATGGCAGGCCAACCTCGGGGCAACCATCTTGTCACTGGGCAGGGGTGAGTGTGGCCAAGCCGGGTGGCATGGGCTACTTGCAATATCAATGTTCGTATCCCTGTGGCTGGGGAGTGGCGGTCGTCGTTCACAGCAGGCGCATGGTATTGTCTCTTTGCTATCAATGACCGGACTGTCTGTTAGGTGCACGTGTTTGTTCACAAGGGGGCCCAACTGCGGAGTCCTGGAAGGCCAGCTACTCGATGTCCGACGCTCTCCTGTTCTCATCTTCCCGCCTCATAGGGGAGCGGCGGTCCCCGGATGGCCCGGGCAGGGTCTTAATGAAGTCTTGAGCATGCTGTGGGTTTGTGAAAAAGTGTTGTTTGCCTTGGGCCGTGACTTTCAGGCGGGCAGGGAACAGCATGGGGTAGGGAATGCCAAGTTGTTGGAGTTTTCGTTTGACCTGCAGGAATTTACGTCTTTCTTCCTACACCGCCATAGTGAAGTCCGGATATATGGAAATCTCTGACCCCTCATGCTGTAGGCGTCCTTTCTCCCAGGATAGGCGAGGGCAGTGTCTCTGTCGCGGTAGTTTAGCATTTTAGCTATTATCGGGCGAGGGTGAGTACCAGGAGGAGGGCGACTTGCCAGCGAGCGGTGTGCCCGTTCAACCACAAAGACTGTCGAGAATTCTTCTCTCCCAAACAGTGTCAGGAGTAAGCGCTCAACATAGGTCTCCATTTTCCCAGTTGCGGTGGATTCTGGTACCCCTAAAATGCGGAGGTTATTGCGCCGGGAGCGCGATTCCAGCTCCTCGTTCTTGGCGGCTATCACCTTCCATACTTTGTCCATTTCAAGAGTGCGATTACACGTGGCTGCGGTGGAGTCCTCCAGGTCCGATATCTGCCTCTCTGCTTCAGTCAAACGGTCCTCATGCTTTTCAACTCTGTGCGTAAGGCCATCCATTCTAGACGACATGGAGTCCATTTTGGACTCGATGGAGGTCAAACTGGACTGCATCACTAGCAGCAACTCTTTCAGGTCCGCAGTGGATGTGGTCGCGGGCTCGGCCTGTTCGTCATCTGGCCCAGTCTGGGGGGACCGACGGACGGGGGAAGGGGGGTTGGACGAGGAAAGGAATGGGAATTAAAAAAAATAAACATTGTAAAGACCCTTTCCTTCCGCTGCCGGTGCCTCCAACGCCTGCCTCGGTGCTCCCCCAGCAGTCTCTAGGAAAGCAGGCTCCCTACCCAATCCAGACGCTGCTCTCTCATGCTATGAGAGGAGCACCAGGATTGGTTTGAGTGGCCTGGTCTGCCGCTAAGACAGTCTCTGGGTGCCTCCGGCTGTTCTCCAACCTGGCTGTGAACACAGCTGGATCGGAGAAATAGAAATGTGCATGTCTGTACTTACATGGGCACTCCTAAGCTCCCACCACTCTTCCAGACCCCCTCCTGCCCAACACACACACCTAAACCAGTCACAGAAAAATAAAATGTCGTTTTATTATCATTTTATTTTTCTGTCACTAACTGATGAGTGGGGCGTCACGCCTCCGCCATTACAGAGGAGCAACCTCTGGTTGACTTTCTTACATTCTCCTTTTCAGCCTGCATGGGTTGTAACCCTTCCAAGTTGAATGTGCATAGTCCTTCAGTTGGCTGGGATTGATCAAGATAAATTAAATCAGACCTCCCTGTGGTGTAAAGGCTTTTAAAGCTTTCATCTGAGCAGCAGCTAGAAAGATAAATAAAGTGTTATAAGGATCCTAAGCATCTACCTTTATGATCTTTTATTTCAAACATATTGATAGCTTTAGTGCAGGCTCTAGATGTACGTATTGTTATTTTCCATACCTTTAGATATAATGCAGATTTAACTTAGTCTAGATAAGAAATATAGAAAGGCTAATATTACCCCTTGCTTACTTGCCTATCATTGTTCAAAGGTCTTTATTTCGATTAATACATCATAAAAGACAACATTAAAATATTTAACATTTTTTTTAAAAAAAACAATAAGGTAGCATATAATGTAGTTGATTTCATAATACAATTTAGCGAATCACAACAGGACATTATAGCAAGTTAGCAACCGGCCCACACGATAAAAATATAATTTCAATTCATGAATTAGAATGTATCATACATTTTAACTTCAGTTGCATACACATTCCACTAGAACTAAAAAAGTTATTTAAAAAAATCTACAGCTAAAAGGAGAATACAGAATGAATCTAAAATAATCAAGTTAAGCATAATTTACGGGCGCGGATAATCCACATCCAGTGTAGAAACTTTGCAACTGCAATAACCACAGGCTGAGAGGTATTTGTTTTAAGAATCCTAAGAGCCTCGCAGCCTGTTTGAAGACCCAGCTGTAGACAAATAGGTTTCAGCCAAGATCGCCTAGGGGCTTTGTAATCTGGGCAAATAAAAAGGATATGCCCGATACTTTCCTTTTGTGTAGGACAGAAAGGACAACTGGGATCAAGCCCTTCTCTCCATTTGCAAACGAAGGAATTAATTGGTAGAGTTCCCACCCTAAATTGGTGATATCTCTTTCTGGCCTCAGGAACAGTAATACAATCCCAATAACCCTCAAGAGTAGTTGAATGTTTGAGTTCCAAAAATTCCGCCGTCAATGACGGACCAATAGTTGTGCCAAATCTTTTCATTGAAACCATGCTCCAATAAAGTTCTCTGAGGGTTTTTGTAGGTGGGAAGGTATTGGCTGTTGGGTCTTCCCATAAACTGACTAAGCCCATGGCGGAGTAAGTTCCTTTACCTCCCGCATCCAGGGAATTTTATGGGCCCTGTCAGCATTTCTGACATCTAGGAATTCCCGGGCATACTGAGAGAGATCTGGGGTAACCCACAGTCTCCTTCAGTATGCCACTGGTCTATAGCGGGCCATATCCTCCAGGCGTTGGGAACCTAGATCATAGAAAAGGGGAATCAGCAGGGTCAATACAGGAAGGCCCGTAATCCCACGAAGGAACTTGTTTTGGGCCATAGTCAAATAAGCTAAGTTGCTGAAACCCCACAATTCCGCCCCGTATAAAACTGCAGCTCCTATCTTTGCATTGTAACTTTTTAGAGCAGGCGATATTGGTCTTGTGTGAGAAAGGAGTAACTCCTTTGTTAGGGCTCCTGCTAATTGTGCATGCTTTGTGACCAACTGGTTAATGTGCGGTTTCCAGTCTCATTTAGATGCTAGGGTAATGCCTAGGTATGTAAAAACCTGTGTCTATTCTAATTTAACCCCATTCATGACCACATTCCCTCTAACATATTTGGACTAGTGAAGCACCATGAACTTGGTCTTGCTCACATTTACTACAAGACCGTAATCCTTGCAGAATACCTCAAACACGTCACTGGCTTTCTGAAGGCCCTGTTGTGTTTTTGGAATTAATAGAGTGTCATCTGCAAACATCAACAGGGGGATCAACTTACCGTCCAACGAAAGAGGAGGAGCTACGCTAGGAACCAAGATGGCCGCATAAGCTCCCGGCTCCGCCGACCTCTGTCGCTAGCTACACTATCCTGTCAAATATCCTGATTTTGCAACCGACCCCCGTGCGGCTGAAGTGTTGCTGATCCAGACGGTGTGCTCTGGAACCTTTTGCGGGCTCGAACGGTGGAGTTATACCTTGCTTCATTTTTCGGCCCAGCCCAGTGTGTGAGCCGGGGCCTCGAGTGCTGACCCAGCCGGGTCTCAGTTGAACAACATCGGCTGCGGGACTTAGGCAGAGTCCGGTCTTCCGGAGTGGAGGTTATTTTTCGCCCAACTCTGATGGCGGTTGTGTGGCCTGGTTGGTGCTGACGGAATAGCGACCGAGAACACGTCTGGCCTTGGGTGGGGGTCCTCTTCCCGGAGACCTTGCAGGCCCCGGGTCTGTCGGGCTGGGGTCCCCGCTCGCTGCTGCTGCGCAAAGTTGGTCGTTGAAAGGGCACCACCCGTGACCGTCCGCTCCGCTCTTGCTTGATTCCCCGGAGTTGCCGGGACCTCCGGGAGTGCTCGAGCGTGAGGAGATAGATCGGACAGAAAGTGTGTTGTCACTAAGAACCGTAATGGCCGCCATCGGGGCGCTTCACCAGCGAGTGGACTCCATCATCCACAAAATGAGCGCAGTGGTTGGGACCACATGTCCAGGACCGGACTCTGACCTTTTGCCAGCCTTGGAACGAGCTGATCTTCCCGCTACACGAAGCTCTACTGAGGAGGATGGCCCCGTGCAGATAAACGGATTGAAATCCCTGAACGATGTTCGAGCAACGACCTGCGAGTATGAGAACCCTTCGGGTGTTTCACTCCCAACAACATCGACGCTAGTGATGGACCCACTTCGCGTTTCACGTCTGGAAGTCTTTTCTACCGCTTTTTGGATTGTTCCTTTCCCCGCTTCCCACCAATCAGCTTTCCTGCATTTTCTGGAGAACTATTTTCGAGACTTATTATCGGTGGGGGAACATTTCAGTGTACTTGCTGCATTGCAGGATTTCATACTTTCGATTTGTCTCTCCTGTACTTCTGTGACTTTCCTTCGCTACTCTGATTCTCCTGTCCACGCAGTGGTTCTATTGGTGGGAGTTCGTATGGAAGATCGTAAGGGACAAGGTTGAGTTTGACTATCTGGGTTCGACTCTCAGGCTTCAATGGACACACGGATTCTACTGTTTTTGCCGATGCGGGGATCTGGGTGGCTGGTATGGCTTCCCCTATCAGTTCGCTAGTGCTTTCTTTCTTGTATACTTTTTGTCTGTAGGGGTCGCTGCTTTTGACGGGGGGGGGGGGACCGGGAGTGTGTATGATACTTTCCTCCTCCAATTTCCATGTTTGGTAATTAGTTAGGTGGAGCGACAGGCACGCTGCTAGTTGGGGTGGGGCGGAAGCCTTATGCAGAGGTGCAGGGAGGGGGGAGGGGTATATGTTGTATTGTCCTAGTTAGTGTTTTACGTCTTTACCTTTTGCTCACATTCACGTAGTGGACGCTATTCATGGCAATATCCTGATTGGTGGGCGGATGGAGCATGGGGTGTCGACGTCACTTCACATTCTTCGTAATGTGATGCCTTTAATCGCTGCTGATGGATAACGATTGACGATCCTCTCTTTATCCTCATACGTTGCCCTTGATGATGACTTTCTTTGCTCGTTTTTTAAGATCCTGTTTTACTTCGTGTCAAACTGGTCAATAATGTCGATGGGTTGATGGGATGATTATTATGTACCGTCAGTTCTCGTATTATTTACTCGGAGGATTGCTTACGTCATATTGCCCACGTTCGTTGCTCAAAAATTCTGTACGTGCATTGCTCATTCCATGATGTACAGCGTCTGCTGCCTTATTGTATGCTATTTGTATTCCTTAATAAAAAGATAATAAAAAAAAAAAACTTACCGTCCAACTTGGGAGCATCAGTCGGATATTGCTCGAAGTAGTTGATCACCCTGTTGATGTATAGTGAGAAGAGGGTCGGGGCTAGTACGCAACCTTGGCATACTCCCCTCGCTATAGGGAACTTATCTGTAACACTACCCAGTTGGTTCCATCTAATTTGAGCAAAATTGTCCTCATGGAGTTTTTTTTAAAAGGACAGGATGTCAAGTGGCATGCGCCTTGATCTTCAAAAACTTTCCACCTTTTTGCTCGGGGCACCAAGTCGAACGCTGATTTAAGGTCGACAAATGCCGCAAAGAGCATACCCCCCCCCAACAGTACCACCCGCCAGTAAATTAAGAGAAAGCTAAAAACTTGGTCTACAGTGCTTGTATGACTGCGGAACCCAGCCTGGAGAGGAGACAATACTTCTGCCGCCTCTATCCACCCTTGGATTCTCTGCAAAACAAGCCTTGCAACCACCTTCTGTATTCAGTCTATCAGACTTATAGGCCTATAATTTCCTGGGTCTGAGCGCTCTCCCTTTTTAAAGATCGGTATGATCTCAGCCCCCTTCCAGGTAATTGGTATGGGCGAGCCATTGGCAATACCATTTGCAAGAGATTGAATATACGGTGCCCAGAGCTCCTTATCGTGCATAAACAGATCGGCTGGATCTGAGTCCAGCCCTGGTGCTCCGCCCTTTGGTATGGTATTCAATATCTTTCTCACCTCGATTCTCTCGAAGTGTAAAGGGATTATAGCCATATTGGGGGGGGGGATATTTGCTAGTTGCATTAGTCGTTTCTTGGGATGCAAACTGGGATGCATAGTGGGAGACCCAGAGGTTAGGTGAGACATAGTTTGTTGGTTCTCCCCTTTGTATCCCCCTACCCCACTTAACCATATCCCAGAAAGTACACATTGAGCGTTCTTGACTGGCACAATAGAGCTCCCTCCAATAATCGTCGTCCCAAGTGCGCTTAGCTTCATATTGTACCTTTTTGTAGAGGGCACGGGCGCTCCTAACTCTATCTCTATCTTTGGATTTTATAGCATCAGCCAAGGCTTTGTATGCAGCCCTGCACGACTTCCCATACCATTGATCTTCCTTCTTTACAGGCCTATTCGGTTTACAAGAAACCCTTTTTGTAAAAAGAACCCTAAGTTGGTTAAGAAAATTGGTGTGGATCGGATTGACATTTGCCACAACCTCCTCCTGAGTCGTACAATTCTGAAGGGCAGTTGTCGCCTGGATTGTCAGTTCCCTCATCGCTGCTATCTTATTCTCATTCACCAAGCAATTTCCCCATCTAACACACCTGACATCGTTCGATAAGGCGATGTCAACCCTGTCAGGAAAAACTTCCTCACAGTCAGATTTAATTAGCATGAATGATAGAAGTAGGGGATCGTGATCACTTTCGACCCTTTCTACTACCATCATGTCCTTAATATTGGGTCAATTCTCTTTATTGGTGAATATATAATCAATACGGCTCTGTCGTAAGCCATTATTGAAGGTAAGAGCCCCATGTTTGTCAGAAGCTGATCTACCATTTATTGCACGTAGCCCCTGTCCTATACTTAGAACCTTGAGCTGAAGTGCAGCCTCTATCCACTTTTTAATTGGCGAGAGTGTCAAATGAGCGATGTTCCATATATAGTCTACTTCCAGGGTAAGATCTACATCATTACTGTCCAGCGGTTCAAAACAGCAATTGAAATCCCCCGCTACTATAATATTTCCTCTATTGGAATATTACCCGAGGAGTGCATCTAATTCTTTAACAGTAGTTGAGGGTTTACCCCCCCGGTATAACCCTTGAGTAGACGTTAAAAACAAAAAGATCCTTCGATTCTGGACACTGAATTTGAATTAATAATATGTCACTGCTTTTTGAGTCCAGCTGCTTTACATTGTATCTGCAATCTTGTCTAACCCAAGTTAGAAGTCCCCCTTTTGCTCTCCCATGTAAACTTGTGATCGCCGGAACATTAAAACTAAGGAATCCAGGTCTGAACTCTGGAGCATTCAGCCAGGTTTCCTGAAAGAGCATTAAATCCTTCCCATCAAGAAATGCCAACCAATCCAGAGATGACACCTTAATTTTGAAGCCTGCGATATTCCACGAGTTCAGTAGTGTTAGGGCATGATCGACAGCTCTTGTAAGCTGTCCATGTGATCCCCCAACAAAAAGGTCACCACCTCCTCTTTCCCCCGATTGGGAAACTTCAAGGGACAGAATGTTGGTATTGGTAAATCAGCTAAATAAAGCTCTATCTATCGATGTACAATTAATTTCCTGTAGGCCTGAGCCAATGGGTGAGCACGCCCTAGAATGGTTAGCCGAACTTTCTCCTCGCTGGTCCTGGCCTTGTCCGCTTAGGAGTCAATCATTAGTATCTAGTGAACTAAAGGCCTCAAATCTGTTACTCAATGTAACAAGACTAGTGGGGGGATCAGCTTGGATAACATAATCTCTCTTGCTATTAGTTCCAAAGTTAATAGGTGGGTAAAAATACCCTAATTGGAGTACGTTGACATAATCATGATGAATCCTAGCTGATCCTGCCTGCCTCAAAATGTGATCAACCAATTCGGGAGAACCAAAACTCACAACAACACAATCCCCCTTCATTCCCTTCTTGGTCTTTCCTACCCATGCTACCCTTCTCACCATCTTGAAGTTATTAAACAGATGTTCGCCTAGCACTGTTTTGTTATTCAGGAAGTGGAGGGCTTTGTTTTTAAGTGTTGATCAGTGTTCCTCCCTACCATCATGAGTTTTAGGGACATTTGCCAAGATAATGGAATATGGACATGCCTCCGGAGGGAGATGAAGAGATGTTTCTTTAAAGGAACCATCTTCTATAGTGTGTAATCTCCCCACAGGACCCCTAGATCCAGGCTTTATTCCCTGATTTGCTTCTATAGCTGAAGGAGGTATATTTGGTACTATGACTTGGGCCACTGGGGTTGACATAAAATCACTTAGACCAGTGGTTGTGGTTGTAGGGGCGCTTACGGGACCTACTTCTATTGGTTTTGTCCCGTTCATTGGGACATGCTTATGCAATACGTGTTTTTCTAAGACATTAAGCCTACGGTCTATTTGATCAAGTTTTTCCATTACTGGAAAGATAAGTGCCCTGAGACGTTCCTCCATAAGCCCTATGAACTCTGGCATGTAACCCCCCATAGTATTGACTACAACAGGTGTATTGAGCTCACTTCCTGCTTGTGTCACGGGCTGAGATTCCTGATTCATTACGTTATTTGTTTGGCTACCCAGCCCAAGTGTGGAATTTTTCCTCCTGGCTAGTTTTGCATTTTGCCGGCTTCCTTTTGGGGCACAATTTGCTTTTCTTTTCCCCGACGTATCTTTACTTCTATTTTTTTTTGTAAATATTTTTTTTATTACAGCAAGGTAGGTGGTACAATCAAAGCATTTGCATCATTTCCTTTGTCGCCCATTATAACTATTAATCTCCAGTATACGTGCCACACAGCCGTTTAGCTCACACCCCGGAGGTCGAGCGGCGCAACAGTAAATTAAATCTTGTGGAAGGAGATACAGCATGACTCTTTGGCACCCAGGAGTCTGGGAAATGGCAGAGCTACTTTTCGGTTCTCCCGGTCTCCCCCCCATGCGCAGTGTCCAGCAGGATCTGTAGCTCTTCTTCTTCAGTGCTGAACAGCAATCCCCCGCCCGCTCAACTCTCTCAACCCCACCCAACCCCCTCCCCCCCCATAACTACCCCTCCTGCCCCTAACTCCGCCCCCCACCCCCCCAGACGTGCCAATGTATCACCAGTGCGAATCCACATCCGCCCGACCAATCCAGACCCGAGGTAGACCATCAGGAGCAATCAACAAACATCTTGCAGTCAGCACCTAGGAAGTAGGGGAACTAGGAAGGGGGACTAGGTCCCCCTCTCATCAGGCGGTTGGTCCGCTGGAGCAGGGCTATGCTCTGGGGCGTCCTCCTCGTCCAGGTCTAAAAGTGTGAAGTCCAAGACCAACCCCTCCCACACCCTGGCCCCCTCTAGAGCCGCGTCATTGTCTGCCCTGAGTGCAGATTGCATACGGAGCTCTCCCTCACACCGGGCCCACTTGAGAAACTCGGCCTTCCACCTTTCCACCGCAGGGCCCTTATTCGCCTTCCATTGGGATGTTATGGCCCGCTTCGCTAGGAGTAGACCCAGGTCTAGGAACTTGCTAGTAATCTTGTTCTTCGATGTGTGTGGGAACCAGTGTAGGATGCAATGTGCCATGGTGTATTGCAAGTCTCTCTCCGTAACCTCCCTCAGGTTGTCCACTACCTCCCGCCAAAAGGAACCCAATTCTGGGCAGGACCAGAACATGTGCTGGAAATCAGCCAAGTCCGCCGGACATTGCGGACAGGCCGCCGGGTGGGCCGGGAAATATGCATGCAGTTTGTCAGGGGTCAGGTAGGCCCTGTGTAGGACATAGAGGTGCACCAGCTGATATCTAGCGTTGCGCGTCCCGTTGCGGACCCGTGCCACTATGCCGTTCCACGCCTCCTCAGGGATCTCCGTCGATAGGTCCGCCTCCCATTTCGCCTTCAGGTTCAGCAGTGGGGTAACCATCTCCGAAACCATGCGTCTGTATAGGCACGTGACCGCCTTGATCGTCCCCGCCATCATCACCACGTACTGGCAGCCCAGAGACAGTGGCGGCTCCGTCATGCCCGACTTCCAGTGCTTGCGGATCGCCGTCGTTAGTGCCGCATGAAGGAGGAAGTCTCCCCCCGCCAACTCAAAGCGGTCTCTCAGAAGGTCAAAAGGCAGCAGTACCCCGTCCTCATAGAGGTCCCCCATGGATGTGAGTCCTTGCAGCTCCCATCTTCCTAGTCCGTGCCACGAGCCCCCATGCGGTAGCGCCCCGCACAGCCTGAGCGGGATCTCAGGGGCATAAGGGATCGTAATACGGCCCCTCCGGCGATATCTATTCCAGCATTTCCGGGCCGTCGCAAATTCCTGAGTGAGGTGGAAATCTCCCATCGGGAGCTCCAGAACAATCCGGGAAAGCACTTGAACCGGGCCTGCCGCCTCCCCCAATCCATCCTCCCCTCTTCTGGCTCTCGCGACCCATTGCGTCAACCATTGTAGCTGTGCCGCAAGGTAGTATAGTTCATAATCAGGCATCGCAAGCCCACCTCCCTCTCGGGGGCAGAGGAGCGTACCGTGTGCCACCCTGCGTCTGCCCGCCCCCCACAGAAAGCCGATGACCATCGACCTCAGCCGCTGGAAGTAGCTCGCCGGGATCCAGATCGGGAGGGTCCTGAAGAAATAAAGCAGCCGCGGCAGGGTCACCATCTTAAGAAGTGCCACTCTCCCCATTAGTGACAGTGGAAGCGTGCTCCAAAAGTCAAAGTTCTCCTTAGTGTGCCTAATCGCCGATCCAATATTGCCCTCAAGGATATCCGTCTTATCATGGAAGATCGAGGTCCCAAGGTAGCGCAGGCTCCTTTCTTCCCATGTCACCCCCTCCGTGGCCTGTGGACACGTTCTTCGCGGGCGGGCCGGGAACAGGTAGGACTTCGCCCAGTTTACCCGGAGGCCTGACACCCTGCTCAACGAGTGGAGGAGGGTTTTAGCTCCCCGCAGCGAGTCAGTGGAGTCCGCTAGGAACATCAGCAAGTCATCTGCATATAATGCGATGTGATGCACCTGCCCATAAACATCCAGCCCCAAATATGCCAGACCCAGCCGGGCTCGCGCCGCGAGGGGTTCGACGGCCATGGCGAACAATAGGGGGGAGAGAGGACACCCCTGGCGAGTGCCCCTGCCCACCGCACACATCTCAGAGATAACTCTCCCAGTTCTGACCCTCGCCGTCGCGTTCCGGTAGAGCAGCTCTGTCCAATCCACGAAGCCCTCTCCCAGGCCCAGTGTACGCATGACATGGAAGAGATAGGGCCACTCCAGGCTGTCAAATGCCTTCTCCATGTCTACAGCAAACACCACCGCCTCATCTCCGTCATACGTGTCAGCCTCCAAAACATGTAGAAGCCGCCGTACGTTAAGCGCCGTGTTGCGGGCCGGGATGAAGCCAGACTGGTCTGCATGGATCAACCTGGACATATAGGGGAGCAAACGCGTCGCCAATATTTTACTCAGAATTTTATAGTCCAGGTTGAGCATGGACAGGGGGCGATACGCCGTCCGGTCCCACGGTTGTTTGCCCGGTTTCAATAGGGGGACTATGAGCGCTTCGCTAGTGGTCGTCAGCAGGTTGTCCAGTCGCTTCGCCTCATTGTAAAGGCCCGTCAACCTGGGTGCCAGAAGGTCGATATAGGTGAGGTAAAACTCCGTCGGGAGCCCATCGGAGCCCGGCGTCTTGTTCCTTGCCATACCCTTGATGGCGACTCTCACCTCCCTCTCCTCAATTTTGCTCCCGAGCCGCTTCGCGTCCTCCTCCCCCAGCTCCGGCAAGTCTAACCCCTCCGTGAAGCTCTGGAAGTCTTCCACCGACGGCAGGACCCTGCTGCGGTATAGCTCCGTGTAGTAATCATAGAATATCTCATTAATCCCCCCCTGGTCAAACCGCGCCGCTCCCGAGTGGTCTCTGATCTCAAGGATGACCGAGCTCCGGCGAGCCGGATTGGCCAGCCAGGCCAAAAGAGCTCCCGACTTATCGCGCTCCGAGTGTGCACGTGTGAGGTAGGCCTTGTAGTCAAAGCACCTGAGGCGCTCTACCGTCGCCGCCACCACTTTTCGCGCCTCAAGTAGCGCCTCATGTGTGTCCGGCCGCTCCGGTCTTGCTCTTTCCAGCCCCCGCAGCTTCTCGTCCCCCTTCGTGATGTCGTCTAGCAAGGTCCTCCTAACTCCTGACGCCGTCGCAATGCATTGCCCCCGCACTACCGACTTGAAGGCGTCCCATTCAATCGCGGCTGAGCCCGCGGAGCCCGCATTGACCTGGAAGTACGCCTCGATGTTCGAGGCTATAGTGGTGCGGAAGAGCCGGTCGTCTAGTGCCTCCGGACGCAGCTTCCAGGCAGGTACTCGCGGGCGACACTGCGACCAGCGCAGATGCACAAGTAGCGGGTTATGATCGGAGATCGTGCGCGTGAGATATTCACTGTGGCACACCTCTGCATGCACGTCCTGGGAGCACAGGAAGGCATCAATGCGAATGTGGAGCTCGTGGAGAGCGGAGAAAAACGAGTAGTCTCTGTCCGACGGGTGGGTAGCCCTCCATGAGTCGAACAGACCCCATTGGCGCTGCCAAGCAGAGCGCGCAAGTGCTAGTTTGCCAGCTGGTGCGTTAGGCAAGGGGGGGTGCGATCTGTCCAGTGTAGTGTCAAGCACGCTATTAAAGTCCCCGCCAAGGAGCAAAGGCTCCACCAAAAACGGGGCCAGCTTGTTGGACAGCAGGGATAGAAATGCAGGTTGGTCAATGTTCGGGGCGTACAGGCAACCCAAGGAAAGGTCCCTCCCATCTAATTTGCCCCGCACTATGACATACCGCCCCTCTGGGTCAATTAGTTGTTGAGTGCACTGGAAAGGAACACCCGCCCGTACCCAAATGGCCACCCCCTAGCACATGCGGAGTAGCCAGTGTGGTAGATCTGCCCCCTCCATCTCCGTTGCAGTGCCCTCCCTTCTTGAGCTAGCAGATGTGTTTCCTGGAGGAAGGCGAAGTGAATGCCCCTTCTGACTAAATAGGAGTGGTTCTTGTGTCGTCTGTGCATAGTATGCATCCCCCTAACATTCCATGTGAGACATTTGTAGCCTAGGTCGGGTTCCATTGTAGAGCCCATTGCGCTTCATCCACACTCTCAGCGACCCCCCTGGCACGTCCGGGTCCCACCCCCATTCCCCCCCCAAACTGAGCAAATAAACTTCCCCAACTCCCACACCCCAGGACAGACAACCAACGTGGAAACCCCATCCAAACTCAAGCAACGAAAGTGTACGTCAAGTGAATAGGGCTAGGGTGGCCAGTACGCCTACCCAAACAGGTCCGAAGCCCCCCGCCCCCGCCCCACCACCCCCCGGAACAGTCAGGAGGAATCCCCCCCTGCTCTACCCCCTCCACATCCCAGTGATGAGCCTCAGGAGGTCTCCGCTTCTCACTGCGTAGCGTCCGAAGGCAGCTCCCACCCACATCCCAGTACCGTACAAATTTGTCCAACTGCTTGCCGTCCACATCAGCCAAAGATGCCGTCCGCTGTTTAGGGAGTCACCACCGGCAGGTCCGTCTCCGAGAGATCGTGTCCACTACTGGAGCCAGGACTGGGAGCGCTGATCTTCGACTGCTCCGACGTGCCGCTAGCAGGGCTGGCGCCTCCCTGGCTGATGGCCGCCACCGCCAGCACCGCCTTAGCTCTTTCCTGCTGCCATCCCGACGGGGAACCAGATCTCAGCGGCGGCGGCGGCCCAGTAGAGTGCCTACCAGGTGAGGCCTCCGGAGGGGCGCCCACGTCCGGCTCCCCCCTGGTATCTAACCAGCTCCAAGCCTCCTGCGGTGTGTGGAAAAAGTGGGAACGTTCTCCAGCGATGACCCGCAGCCGAGCCGGTAACAACATAGCATAGGGAAGCTGCAGCGACCTCAGCTTCCGCTTGACCGCCAGAAAGGAGGCCCGTCGTCTTTGTACGTCTCTGGTGAAGTCCGGGAAGACCATGACCCTGCTATTATCAATTCTCAGGTCCGGCAGGCCCCTGACCCTCCGGAGGATGCGATCTCTATCTCGAAAGTGCAGGAGGCGCATCACGATTGGTCGCGGCGGTTCTCCTGGCTTGGGAGGGCGCGCCGAGACCCTGTGGGCTCGCTCCAGGGCGAAAAACTGGGAGAGTCCCTCCGGAGCCACCTCGGCCCGCAGCCAGCCCTCCAGGTAGGCGACCGCATCTTGGCCTTCCACCTTTTCTGGAACCCCCACGAGGCGGAGATTGTTGCGTCTGGAGCGCCCTTCACTGTCCTCGGCCCTGAGTTCCAGCACCCGGAACTTCTGCGCTACCTCCGCCAACGACGCTTTCAGGGTAGCCACATCCCCAGGCAGGTCTTTCAGGGTTACCTCCGAGGTCGCCACCCTCTCCTTCAGCTTCCTGTGGTCATCCTTCAATAGGGTCAGGTCCGAGCCGATGGTGTCTATACGCTTTTCAAGAGCTTCCCGTGACGCTACGATCGCCTGCATTATGTCGCTCAAGGATGGATCTCGCTGGCCGGTCGAGCTGCTTGCTCCAGACGTCGGCGCATCTTCCTCCACTAGGTGGCCCGGGTCGTCCAGCTTCAGTGCTTCGAAGCCCTTCTTTTTGCCTCCTCGCGCCATTCTGCCGGGCGGAAAGGTCTGCGTATCTTAGCGGAGGTCACCAGTGAATCAGGGCACTCCCGGAACCCCCTCCGGTCTCGCCTCAGTCGCTCGGCTCTGCACCTCCAAGCCCTTGCCAGACAGGACTCTAGTCCGTCGATCAACTCCAGTCGCTTTATTATAGGTGGTGACTGCCCTCCTGGGAGTCTCAGGCCGGGTTCGCGCCTTCAAGCGCCAGGCCCAGGTCCGCGTATGGCGCGCAGGCGCCCCCGGTCAGGAATCAATCCCCCACCACTAGTAGTCCAGGTGACTCTGTGGTGGACACCAGCGAGGCAAGGCACTCTTCTTCGGTCCCGCCTCAGTCGCTCGGCCCTTCTGCACCTCCAAGCCCCTGCCAGGCGAGGCCCCAGTCCGTCGATCAACCCAGGGAGCAGTACTCACTGTGCCAGGGCGGCGGGATAGCGGGGTCCCCGCTGCAGTCGCCTGGCTAGGCCTCCCACACCGGGGGCATCACAGCCTGATTACGCTCCTCCGGGCGTCAGGCCCACCGCAAATTCTGGAGCTCGAGTGCTCCCGGCCAGGAGGCAGTCCTTCTTCGCCAGCAGCACAGGTGCCCCACTGGGGTGGGTGTCAGGCCCCTCCGCCGCCTCCTGCCACGCCGCCGAAGCTTGCCCACCGCTGGTCACGACGTCTCTGCAGGCGCCCCGCCTCCCAGGGTGGAAGGGGCACCAGGGGTATCTCCTAGGCGGTAGGGGAAGACAGTCCACCGCAAGGCCGCAGGGTCCCCACCGCCGGCAGCAAGGGCAGAGTCTGTCACTTGCGCGGCGCCATCTTGGGGTCAGGCAGTCTGCCGGCCCCTCGCTCTCCGGCCTCTTTCTCTCCGCTGCGCCAGGCGATGCCTCTCACCTCTTACAGGCTCGTGATACCTCCGTTATTAGGAGGGGGAATTTTCAGGGGCCCGCTGGGTGTGCTCCTGCTGTTAGGTCACCGCCGCCAGGCACATTAAGCTGAGACAGCGGCCGCCATCTTGTCCGCTCTTTTCGCCGGTCACCTCGTCCCCCGAGACACGGTCGCCGTAGGTAGCTGCCAGGGTTTTCAGACCGTCAGGGTCACTCCCAGTGCTCCCAAGACCCTCCCACATGCATTCAGGGGTCCGGGGTTCGAGCCGGGGTGCAGGATGTGCTGTGGTGCGAGGCGGGCGTGGAGGAGCTCCGGAGTCCCGCTTCCACCTACATCGGCGCCGTGGCCACGCCCGGCGACGGATCTTTACTTCTAGTAGCCGGTAAAGCACGTAGCTGCCTAGTGCGTGTGGTAGGAGGCGAAGGCGGGGGACTAGATGTAAATAAGCTGGAAGTATTTGACCCCAAGTCATCACAGGGGGGGCATTTGATACCTGTAGGGGTTCAAGGGGGTTATCAATTCCTCCATTTAAATCTGTGGTAGCTATTAGGGGAGGATTTAGACTTGATGGATAAAGTGATAAATGCCTTTCCACAAGTTTAATCTCCTTGGCCACAAATGATTCGGCTGGTTTCAGGAAAGCGTCGAACGTCCCCACACCCCCTACCCCTGTGCCTCCTTTATGATTTAATTTGGCCATATATCAAGTCAAAACAGCTTTTAATATCAAAAGGGCCCTAGCACACTATAACCAGAGGTGATAAATGTAAATGGGACTGATCAAGTCAATTCATGTCTTACGGCTCACTTGTAGGTACTTTAGGCCTGGTTTCCGCCGGAAAATGGAAGAGAACTGGCCCCGCCCGGCCTCTTCTGGCCCCGGATGGCCACAGATGGCCCGCCCTTTGCCCAGGCTTAGCCCGGCGCTGCCCGCGCGCGGACCCGCGATGCGGGGGCTGGCCGGTGTGAGTAGTTGGCCTGATGTATGATGCTCACTATTCTAGTGATCACCTTGTATCAGTCCAAACAACCCTTATGGTGGTGGTTGTAAAGTCAACCTTATAGACAAGCTATCCTAGGGGTAGCATAGACCTAAGCAGTCTTAGGCTTAACTCAAGAGGGCATGTGAAGCCACCTGTTTTACCATATGCAATCCTGTAATATCACATGAAAGGACACCACACAAGTTATATATTATAAAAATATATGTATTTATTACTAGAATAATCATCTGTACTCTTTATGAGTGCAGAGGCACAAGCGTTTAAACAAAAGCACAGTTAAACATTCAAAAGTTGCACAATTTTGGATAGGCCCGGTGGCCACTCTAACCATATACTAAAAAAATTGTATAAGTACCACCTCTCGAACAATGGTAGGGCCTAGGGCCTTGTGAATCGCTGGGGCTACTCGGGACTAGCAGTGATGAAGTCGGGAGAGGCCCGCGGGACACGGGTGCAGTGCCTAAAGCACACGCATGCACCAATGCAAAGTCAATGGCGCGTAAAAGTTCTAAAGTTACTGTTTTGGAAGTCATCTGACTGGAATAGAATCAAACCACTTTAAACTAGGACACTAGAGGTGTAAACCACTACAGGAGCACCGGTGTTAGCTCGTTACCTCACCCACAGGAAGCGTGTGCATAGGTGCCAAAGTGTGTCGGGTTTCGTCGTGGAGATATATGGAGCCTGGAGCTGAAGATGCTGCAGGCGGCCAGAAGAGTCCGGGTGGATCCAAGGGTGGATCGAAGTTGTAGAGTACCTGAAAGCAGAGGGACAGAGTCTGGGTCACTAGCCAGTGACCAGGATGGAACCAGGAAAGAACCAGGCGATGTCGGGCGTAATCAGGTGGTTGTCGTGAAGCTAGTCTCCTCTGCCACGTGGACTCTGGGGCATCGACGATGACCTGGAGTGGAACACGGACTCACCCACGAAGGCTCTCGCTGTTGACGGTGTCGGCTTCCGGATCAGAGTCAACAGGCCTTGGCAAAGGCAACCCACGCAGGATTTGAAGATCGCTTCTTACTTGGACCGGCAAGGTCTGAGCGGTGGCTCCTTTTCAGGGGAGCGAGGGCCAGTCTGGAGCAACCAGACCAGCAGAGTAGTTTCGTAGTTTCATCGTCATAGGGGCCACTAGCCAACGGGCAAGTGACCGGACAACGCGTCAAGCAGGAAAATGCAAAAGAGCCCCACGCAGCACTCGATGAGTGTGGAGGGGAGATCTTCGATGCACAAGCTGCTCAGGGCTGGGGCTTCTCAAAGCCCAATGCACAGCTTCGAGGGAACCTCGGGGGCTGCACAGTCAGCACTTCGCAGTCTTTTCAAGATGGCCGGCCCCACGCTTCACGTCGCCTCCACGGGTCTCAGGTTTGCTGAGACTGTGGATCGGGCTGTTAGAAGTCAGGGAAGCTGGGTCTTGACGATCTCTGTCGCTCGAGTTCCGGCGGGAACTGCAACAAAGCAAACCGTTGGGCGCTGGATGGTGCCTGTTTGCACAGGGTGGTCACTCCTTGACCACAAGGGAGATTCTTCAGTCTTCCACGTCGAGTGGGATGTCGAAGGGTCCAGAGTTCTGTATCAAAGTTTCAGTCAGGATAATCTACTGCTCCTGGGCACAGCTCCTACCTTTATTCCAAATCAAGGGGCTGGATTACCTGCTAGGTCCCTCCTAAGGGTGGGACCCAGGAAGGGGGTGGTTACACCCCTTTCCCTTTGTCCAGTTTCACACCAGCGCTGGGACTGGAGTGTCCCAGCACCGGTTTGAACTGGGCTATGCATGAGGAGCCTTGTGCGCCCCAGGCAGTGTCTAGTTTCACTCGCCCTGCCTGCCTCAATCCACTATCTCCTGTCTGGGGTGGTGTAACACCTCCCTGTGACAGGAAACCTTTTGTCCAGGCCTCCCCTGCCGGAGTTTCGGTCAGCAGCAGGAGGCCAGACTTGTGTCTGTGGCAGCAGCATACATGTTGTGATGCGGAGGCTCTGGTTAGATTTAACCGCGTTTAAGTAAAGTAACATGTCTTCTCCCTCTAGAAGGGTGGAATGCCACCCCCGTCGTCAGAACTGGCGAGGGGGTAGTATTCCAAAGTGTAAAACACCTTAAACGACATGTTTTGATAAAGCCAAACCAAAGTTAGCAATAACCGCGAGGATTATAATGCACTTAAGAGTATATGGTATGGCAATATCCTGGAACAGCTATAAGGACATTGATCCGAAAGATGCAGACAGGCTCAGCTCATGCCACAGCACCATCTCACATAAAACCAAGCACTCTGCCTCCAGGATTGTTAAGGCCTGCCATAGGAGTGACTTATAGGCATATATGTGGCCAGATATAGGTTTAGACGTAGGTATACTATATCTAAGCAAGGGGTGATTACAGCACCTTGCCCCAGCTGAGTGATCAGACAGTTGTGTCTGTTTGAATGGCCAGCCAGGGGTGGCAAAAGATATGCTGCAGCCCCTGGTAGGCCTTGGATGCACCTATGCCCTGGGTACCTATAGTACACTGTACAGGGGCTGATAAGGTGTCCAGTACCAAATTGGTGATGTACCTAAAGTACATGTAGGTTAATTTAGAGAGAGAACAGCAGGCTATGGGTCTGATTAGCAGGCCCACAGCCACAATATGTCGAAAACCAGTGAAGCAAAAAGCAAAAATTGGGGTGACCATAGGAAAGCAGACCCTACTCTCCTACAGCTGGTATTTAAAGTGCCTCCGGGCGCACAGGTGACGTGGCCGCTTCCGCCGCTATTGAGCCGCTAGGGAGCCTGGGCACTGTAGTCCTCCCCTCGGCGGCCGCAAAAGCTGGTGTTGTGCAGCGGCGGGAGGGCAGACAAAGTAAGGGCGGCAGAGTCCAGTAGCCAGGGAAGTAGGAAAGAATGCCCCGCAAGTTTGGCAGAAACACCCGCTCTGCCGGGGCTGGCCGGTATTTAAAGCGCCTCCGGGCGCACAGGTGACATGGCGGCTTCCGCCGCTATTGAGCCGCTAGGGAGCCTGGGCACCGTAGTCCTTCCCTCGGCGGCCGCAAAAGCTGGTGGTGTGCGGCGGTGGGAGGACAGACAAAGTAAGGGCGGCAGAGTCCAGGAGCCAGGGAAGTAGGAAAGAATGCCCCGCAAGTTTGGCAGAAACACCCGCTCCGCTGGGGCTGACCGGTATTTAAAACGCCTCCGAGCGCACAGGTGACGTGGCGGCTTCCGCCGCTATTGAGCCGCTAGGGAGCCTGGGTACTGTAGTCCTCCCCTCGGCGGCCGCAAAAGCTGGTGGTGTGCGGCGTCGGGAGGATAGACAAAGTAAGGGCGGCAGAGTCCAGGAGCCAGGGAAGTAGGAAAGAATGCCCCACAAGTTTGGCAGAAACACCCGTTCCGCCGGGGCTGGCCGGTATTTAAAGCGCCTCCGGGCGCACAGGTGACGTGGCGGCTTCCGCCGCAATTGAGCCGCTAGGGAGCCTGGGCACTGTAGTCCTCCCCTCGGCGGCCGCAAAAGCTGGTGGTGTGCGGCGGCGGGAGGACAGACAAAGTAAGGGCGGCAGAGTCCAGGAGCCAGGGAAGTAGGAAAGAATGCTCCGCAAGTTTGGCAGAAACACCTTGCCTATCCTTAACAGAGGTTATACATTTTTGTAATTTGCAACTCCATCCTTATGCCCAGATTCACCTTTGCTTGGCCATGCATTTCCAGTGTGCAGGAAAAAGCCCTTTTCAACATAGTCACCCACACTTTTTGCCTTGTATTTGATGTGATTTCGACTGGAAGTGCACTGGGTTCCTGTTAAACAGGTCTCCAGTACCAGATCTCTTTCCCAAAACTGTATAATTGTTTCCCAAATTGGCAATACCTTTGGAACTCCTTGTAAGTCCCTAGCAAAAGGTACCCCTAAGGTAAAGAGGGACCTTAGGACTGCAGCACAATTTGTGCCACCCTAAAGATGCATCCGCTGGGCTCAGACCGGCCTTGCCTCCATCCCGCCCCGCCCCTGTCGATGGGCTGAGTCCCGGGTGGATATGAAGGGGTCTCTATGCCAGCAGCAGGGCCCGCCCAGGCCAGCAATTGTCATCTGCTGCGCTCTTCTGGTCGGCCCCACCACTTCTGTGCTCATCACTGGTCAGCACACAGCGCTGCCCCACAGCAGCGTCAGCAGTTTGAATAGTCCCTCTGCTGCATTCACCAGCACCGCCGCCTCGCGACTGCAGTGCCTAGGAGGCTTCTTATCGAGGGCATTCACCAGTCCTCCCAATGGGCCACACATCCGCTCCTCGGGCTCTCCCCTGCCATGCCAAGCCCTCCTACTGCTTCAGAACGCTCAGCTCAGTGACTCACTGCACTCAATTACGCTGTCATCGAGGCCCACAAGAAGGGAGGAGTCATCCTTTGTATGCACCCAGCTGCTCTTCAATAGCAATGGCCATAAGCCTAGATGCCTTACTCCCCAGGGTCAGTTAGGAAGCCCCGCAAACCACTTTACTCAAGCCTGTCAACTTCAAAATCCACCAGAGGGGGGAATCTTGCTCCATGACTGCCAGCCGTCTTCCAGCACCAGTGCCCAGTAGCCTATATGCCTCGCCCTCCAGGGCTGGTCAGAGCAGGTGAACCGCCGATATCCACTGCCCCCAGTATGATGCAGAGAACTCCAGTGCTGCTCTCTATCTGGGTCTCCCAGTTTACAGCACCACTACGAGCCCCGGCAGGCATCACAAGCAGGGACAGCAATCCTGATCCCTGACTCCCTCCGGGTCACCTCCGTCCCTCCAGGCGTCTTTCCCAGGTGGAGCTGCTTCTGAGGGAGTCTCTCCACCTGCAAGCGCCCCCACATGCACTACTCTCCACTCCGGCAGGGTGCTGAATCCACGCTCGGGCAGAGGGGGGCCCTGCTCACCGTAATCGTCACTCCGCACCATGCCGCAGCAGGGCACAGGTCACTGCTGCCGATTATGTCACAGGAGCCAGCCTCCCAACAGCAGCGCGGTACTTCCAAGTCTGCCCGCTGCACCGGGTCCCTGTCGCCACAGCTCTCCGTTCAGTTGTTTACACCGCCACCTTGTGTCGCTGTTGGTGGCAGTTACCACTGGGCGCCGGGACTCCCAAGCTGCTGGAAACCCTCTGATGCACGGCGCCAAGCACACGTTGGGCCCCCAGTCTTTAAGGCTGTCTCTACCAGGAGCTCCGGTTGGCCCCAGCTTCCACAGCGCCCATCAGACTCCCGGAGCTACTGACGCTGCCATTTTACAGCCTCGACTCGGCTTCCTTCAAGTCTGCTGTTCACCCAGTAGATCTCCTCCACAGTTACTCTCCAGGTCGCCTAGTTGTCTAGGCGCATTCCTCCTTCGTTTCTGAAAATCAGGGGCTTCGCTTTGCGCCCCTTAATCAGGATAAACACCGGGGGCGGCACTGAGCTCTGCACTCAAGCGTACGCTCTCATCCGCCTTGTGGCCATGCCCATCCATTCCGTCGATCATTTGTTTGCATAGCACTTTTCACCCTATGTGGGATGGGTATGCCCAGACGTGGGTTCCTTGTTCACTGTGCCACTGGATACAACCTAGCCATGCTGATGAAGGGTAATACCCAGAAACCGGTCCCAGGATGCTTGTTTCCGGTTCAGGGAGGACCTGGCTAGGCAGTTCGGTCTGGACTGTTCCCATGAGGGACAGGGTCAAGACTGATTTGCATATGGCTGGGTCTAAACTGGGGTGGCATGGTGAGCAAAAGAATGATGGATTTAACCAAGATCTCTTGACTGGGGGTGAATGTATGATTTATTCAGCATTCCGTCCATCATTTGTTTGCGTAGCACTACGAAGAAGAAGGGCACTGAAGAGCTGCGGAAGCAGAAGACTGAAGAGCAATTAACTTGGCACCAGCCCTGCCGGTATCAATGCTGTGGTATCAATGCTGTTCAACGTCGAACCTGCGCCAAAGACGTCTCGTCCTGCAGCAGTTGTGCCACCAAACGTTGGGAGGATGGCCTGTCTTCAATAAAGACTCAAGAACTCCTGAAGAGCATTAGAACTGCTCCCCTGCATGCAGCAGGCACCCCAAGAAGAACCATGAGGAGTTTGGAGCCGCCAAAATCGGACACCTCCAAGCACCATTGCACCCAAGTCCCCAGCCTGAGCTGAAATGGGCCACCCCTCGTGAACTTCCCAACGTCACCTGCAGCCATTGCCTCTGGGTGCTGCCTTGGACCTGGCCTAATACTCACCTTTAGTCTGGGGAGACTGGTCTCATAAGTCGCTGTACTGTACCTGAATGCCGTCATTGTTTTTCCTGCCATGGGATAGCATTGCAACTTCTGAAAAATGCACTGTTGACTGTTTAAATGCAAAAGTATTTCTCTTGCCAAATGTGCTTACCTGATCGTATTGATTCTGATGCCTGAACATATATAAAAATACATGTTATTTTTATAAATTGGTGATTTCCTTATTGAGTCGTGTGCATCACTTATTGGCTATTGTGTGTATTTGCAGATGCCTATCACTCCTCTCTAACAAGTCTATTGCTGCTCAACCACACTACCCCTAGATTTAAACCAGCCTGGCTGATGAGGGGTAATACCCCGAAACCGGTCCCAGAATGTTTGTTTCTGGTCCAGGAAGGGCCTTGCTTGGCAGTTCGGGCTGGACTGTACCAATGAGGATCAAGACTAATTTGCATATGGCTTGTTCTAAACTGGGATGGCATGGTGAGCAAAAGAATGATGGATTTAACCCAGATCTGTTGACTGGGGTGAATGTTTGATTTGCTCCGCAATCCGTTCATCATTTGTGTGTCTTTTACATGGGGGTTAATAGGATAGAGACTGACAAATGCCCCAAAGGGCGAGGTAACAGGCAGGGAGTGTACCTCAACGCCTCTATTTTTCGTGCGGCAAATGAGCTGATTACCAAACAGTTCGAGCGGGTGTTCAAGTGAAAGGATTCCGATGGGCCCCGTGGGTTGAAGGACTGGCTGTTCCTACTTGCAAACTATTTGCTTCTATTTGAGCAGCCCTGTTTAATCTGGGCCCTGAATTGCAAGCATTCTTGACATCTTTAGGTGTTCTCAGATCTTCAGGTCAGAATCACAAGGTACAGAGAGAACTGGGCATCTATACTTAACCCTGAAGCCAGTGGCTTTTCATCAGCTTTGATGAACTATCATGCTGGGTACACAATATAACTACATCAGGAGGTCCTTAAATGACACCTGGGCTGCGCCCTTGCGCCCATGTCAATTATGGGCTGGGCTGCCTTGTTCGAGGTAGTGTTTCTAGAAGATGGCGCTACAGTTTGAAGGACATACTATAGTACCAAAAGTAGGTATATGCATGAGTGTGTGTGTGTGAGAGAAAGGCTTGCAGTAAATAAAATCAAGTATAGAAATTTTGCAATAAACAATTGTGGCAAAGATGGCCAAAAACCTGAAAGTTCGACATTAAAAACATTTATTTCAAAAAAATAAACTGAGACGAAAGTCTAACTTTACGACTTTTGGTATTCCAATCCAATCCAACGACTTTGGTATTCACAAAGGGCATTAAGTACTCGTAAATACCCTTTGTGAATACCAAAAGTTGAACTTTACGACTTTCGGTATTCACAAAGGGCACGAAACTCGTAAAGTTAGATTTCGTCTTATTTTATGACTGTGAATCGGGACCATAACCCCATTGTATTGAAGAACACACAAAAACACAAATTTTGTGAAGCAACAACAGATAGAATATGGAGGTAAGGGGCCATCAGAAAAGCACGACAGAAAGGAATGTGCATGGAGTCTGTGGAGATGGAAATGACAGGAGAAAGTGCCCACCAGCACAGGGCTGAGACCACAAAAGAACTGGTGAGCCGAAGTCCCAGGGGGACATGTGGGTGTCTTCTTGTCCGGAAACCAAGAGCTACCAGAAAAAAAATAGCACTTGTCAGCTGGTGGCATCAGAAGTACAAATAACTTCAGCAAAAACTGTAAACCGAAACGATGCGCCAATAAAGGTTTTTGATGTTAAGACAAAAACACATTTGAGATGCTGCATTTAAGAAACAGTTTGACAATCTGACGTACAGCTGCAATTTGACATGTCAAATTGTCGTGCGGGTACAACCTGATGATCAATGGCACAGGTAGCATTTGACAAGCTACGCTACAGGTTGGGCAACATGCCATGTGTGCCAAACACCTGGCATGTTGCAAACGGGCGCAAGTCGAATCTGACAGACAGATGCTGCCGAATTGTGGCCACGCGGCCTCTGATGAGCTGGCACATGCAGCAGGCACACACTTACACATTTCATCTCCCGGTCCCCGAAGATCCTGGTCAGCACAAACATCCGCAGTGGCACGGTCAGGATGAGAATGAAGGGGAAGGCCAGAGACGCCACGGTCGACATCACGGCCCAGAGAACAGCGAGGCACACCAACTGCAAAGCTGTGAACAGATGCATCCGCATTGTGCGCACCTGAGAAATAAGGCAGACAAAAAGAGGGATCAAACAAAACATGTACTAAAGCAACAAAGTTCAGCGACAGATGCTACTCTGACACCGGCTAACAATTCAGGGGCCACCATCAAGAAACAGACATCTATCGCCCACCACATCAGAGACAAACGACTGTAAAGCCAGCTAACACAGCAAGGAAGCACTACAATCAAGAGATAAACTTCTTTCTCATTATTATCTGTTAACAGTAACGTTGTGGTAACTTAACACAACGTTACCATAATCGCGAATGACTCCTCTTAGCCTCCCTATGACATAGGAGATTACAACGGGTATAAACATTCACTTCCAAAGAAATTCATGGGTGATTTGCGTAAATAACTAGGATGATATTTCAGAGAAAAACATCTTCCATCTGCTCGTAAAGTCATCACTATAACTCTCTATATCTACTTTTCTCTCATTTGCTGAATACTACTCGGACTTCTTAAAACAAGAACTTTTCAATGTCCTATCTCAGTCCATAAACCTAATATTTACTTGATAATGGTTTTTGGACTTGGCCCTCTCTGCAGGGCCACCCTCAAACATTTAGGCTTGCCTTCACCCTTCCTATTTTCTGACAACGTTTTAGTTGGCTTTTAGGACTCTGTGCACTTTACCACTGCTAACCAGTGCTAAAGTGCTTGTGCTCACTCCTTTAAACATGTTAAAATTGGATTACACTCAACTGGCACATTTCATTTACTTTAAATTCCCTATTTAAGTGGTACTACAGCTATCCAGGGACTGTAAATTAAATGCTACTACTCGGCCTGTAGCACTTGTTGTGCCATCTACTAAAGAGGCCTTTTAAAACATGTCTCAGGCCTGCCATTGCAGCCTGCAGTGCAATTTTAAACTGCAAAATCGACCTTGCAAATAAACCTTTTTGCTTGACCTCAGTCTCTCTTTTTAATACATATAAGCCACCACTAAGGAAAGCCCTAAACAGCTCACAGGGCAAGGTGTATTCTATTTAAAAAGTTGGGCACATACTTTTAACTTTTATATGTCCTGGTGCCGAAAAACTCAAATTTGTTTTTTATTGCTGTGAGGCGTACCTCTCCCATAGGATTACACTGAGTTGCCTTTTTACATTTAGTCAGTATTAACTTTTGATTGGGAGCAGGTAAAAATGCCCTCTTTGGTCTCAAATGAATTGCAATTTAAAGTACGAGTTACTTATCTTCGGTAACGATGTCTATGGTAGAGACGATTCTAGCCGCAGATTCCTTAACGTAGAATTATCCCCAGGCGTGAGACTGGATCTGGAATTTTTTTTGCCACAGCAACCCCGCGCACTGGGGGGACGGCATCATGTGTCTCTGCACCGGCGTAGTCCGCGTATGTGACGTCAGCGAGGTCACATAAATCCCACTCCGGCGCGCCTACGTCAGTTTTCTTGAGAACTTTTCCACGCCACAACATGGAGCCATCAGACAAAACTGTGGGAGTATGGGAACAGTGTGCGAAAGAGCAGAACAAAGGGATGGTGATGAACAACATCACAAGGAGCAGTGCCAAACACTGCAGTACCCAAAGGCAGGGAAAAAAGTTAAAAACAGAGCACAGTCCTGAGCAGCAACCCTGCAAGTACGGAGATAGACCCCCCTTGGAGGCAAAGAAAATATGTAAAATGTCATGATAACATGCTGCAGGACTACAACCCCAAACAATAACAATGAAGTGGAATCAGTCCAGGACAAACAATGAACTACAAACCTCCAAGACAGCTCCACCACAGAGTCTGACAACCCCATAAGGAACAAGGGGCAGAGGCACAGCCAAAATACACCAACCCAGAGGATAGCAGAGGGGCCAGAGCCCTTAGTAATAAAGGGGAGAGGGAGGGCAGGGGGCGGGGTTGAAAGTAGGCCCCAACCTGGAGCAACCAGAGCATAAGGGCACGGAAGTACCTATAACCCCATACTCCAATATGCCAAAAGGGGAGGAAAGGAACAAATAAACAGGACGAACATCCTGCCAGAAAGAGCGAAAGAATGCACTCACAGAAGACAGAGCCACCCACAGGAAGCGTATGCAGAAGACCAAGCCAAAGGTCCTCGCAGAACGGCGAGGAAGGGTGGGCCATGAAGGAATCTGCGGCTAGAATCGTCTCTACCAGATACATCGTTACCGAAGGTAAGTAACTCATACATCTGATAGAGACTACTAGCCGCAGATTCCTTAACGTAGAATAGATACCCTAGCCATACCCACGGGGATCAATTATTGGCTTGTCTCCCCTGGCATCTCCAGCTGGTATCACTCAATCACGACACTCCAGAGAACATACTCTGACCAGTCCCCAGTTAAGCGTCTCCTCAAGGTTCTCCGACCAGATGGGTTTGAACGGCAATGGCGTTTCCCAAGATTCGCCCTCATTGATGACCTTTTTCGCACTGAAGTACGCGAGGCCACTGAAGAGTTCCTCACCATCAACACTGGCTCAGTAGACACTTGTGCAGTCCTATGGGAGGGTTTCAAAGCATACATCAGGGGTGTCAAGCATGCTGGAGTGCTCAAAGATCTCTGCAACACACTTTCTCACCTAGAACGCAACCTGATGGAACTGGATAGCACCACGATGCACACTTTTAATCCGAAAGCGGCGGGGCAACGATTGGCCCTCCTTACTGAACACAGATATTCTGCAGATCAAGAGATACTCTTTCTAGGTAAATATCAACCTGCTCGGCGATACGGAGAAGGCAAGCGGCCAGGTTGAGTACTAGCTCAGATGCTTCGGCCCCCATACAGCAAAGCCTATGTCACTGAGCTGCGTTCTTTCCACAAACAAGGTGCTCACTGGCACCTCGAAATTTGTAACGATTTTCTTGATTATGTTACAGCTCTCTACACTTCCAAAGTAGAGCGCGATCCCACTGCTCAGGAAGCCTATTTATCTGAGAACCCAGGGTGTACAACATGAGGGGTTGCAACGTCACGCCAGTCGACCAGCTAATTGAAACATTTCGTAATGATGAGTGACATTATCCCAATACAGCCATGTTACAATGGAGAGGGAGTAGTGCAGCAGAGTAAGCTAGTTCTGGCACCTGAAAAAAGTTCCATGCTTGCGTCCGAGCCACTGTGTGGAGAGGAGGGCCTAACCCCATCTGCAGCCGCCTTGATTGTTTTGTTTGTATGTGTGGCAAAATTCCTGCACCTCGGTTGGGTTGTCGAAAATGAGGGCGCGCCATTAATATCAATTCTGAGTCTGGCAGGGTATAACATGCCATATTTCAAACCCAAATTCCTGAGGGTGGCTTTGACCCCATTATATTTGTGACGGGCCTCTTGCACCATGATGGTAAAGTGTGAGTAGAGAGATAATTTGGAGCCCTGCCACGTTGTGTCTCCTCGTTCTCTTGCGAGGCGTGGTGCGGTGTCACGATCCCGAAAGATCATGACGCGTGCGATAATATGTCTTGGAGGGCAGCCCGGGTTGGGCCGGGGCCCAGGGTGCGGTGAGCACGCTCCACTACAAATCCGGGGTAAAGGACTCTCTCCCAAACACCAAACATGTCAGCCAACAACGTCTCAACAAAAAGGTCTCGGTGGCCTGTGGCGGTGGTCTCCGGAACCCCCAAAATCTGGGTGTTATTTTGCCTGCTTCGTGCCTCGAGGTCTCCATTCTTAATCGCCACGTTCTTGAGGATGCATTCCACACGCTCTAGCCTTTTGAGGGACTGAGCGGTACAGTCCTCAATATCCGAGATGCGGGCCTCCGCCACATCTAAGCGTCTATAGTGAACTTGAATTTTGGCCCCCAAGTTCGCAAGACTCTTGTCTAGGGTGTCAAATCGTCCATCCAATGCCCTGAAGCCCGCTCTCATCTCCTGTAGCAGCGATATGGATTGAGCGGAGGAGTCGTAAGCTTGTTCTGCGCCCTGCCCACCCTCCACTAAGCTGGAGCTGCACTCAGAAACCTTCTCCACAAGCTTTTTGAAGGGGAGGGTCTTCTGTTTAGTATCCTTGCCGCCCATGCAACAACACCGTGGAACAAGTGGAGCGGCAGCAGAGCGACCCTTGTGTTGGTTGCAGGTATAAGGCAGGTCAGGGCTTGCAACTAGCGATTGGGAACAAGAAACGGGGGGGGTGCTATGGCCCAAGGTGCAGGTAGAGCAGGCAGTATTCTCCCAATCAGCCTGAATTGGATAGTAGCGGGCGCCACAGGGGGCAAGCGTGTAGACCTGGACGCCCGGAAGCAGTACTATGTCCAGGTTGAAATGCTAGCCCTGTGGGGATGTGCAGCTGGCCAATGGTAGACTGTTTATGGGTGTAGTCAATTGTGCGGAGGCCTCCGCCCCGGGGATGCTGTTCGCCTTCGCCACAAGCTACTTACAATGCGGTCGCAGCAGTAGTGGGCCAAATGATGCAGCAATTGATTGAGCGCAAGGCCAGATGGCCGCAGGCCGTCACTTGGTGGGCCGTGTGGAAACAGCTGCGTAAGGGGTGGCAACCGGGCACAGGAAGCGACGTGTTATCTCTTGCTTCTCCACCGCTATATATATGTATATAGAGATAACTCTAATCACTAGTGTATGCAGTAGACCTTTGTACTCTCTACCATTCCTATGTGACTCTTAAGAGTATATCCATTTGTATCTCTTCCTTGAGTGACTTTACTATTTGTACATTTGCAATTTTTCTTTCTGTTTGTATCTCTTCCTTGTGTGACTTTACATCTTGTACATTTGCAATTTTTCTTTCTGTTTGTATCTCTTCCTTGTGTGACTTTACATCTTGTACACTTGCAATTGTTTTCTGTTTGTATCTTTTATGTAACGCATGTAATCCTAAATCCTTATGTTCTGCAACTGGTTCTTATGTAAAGCGCTCTTACACCTTCGGGTAAAGTTCGCGCTATATTAAATTGCATAAAATAAATCAATAAATAAATAAAAATACAGGCGACTGGATGGCCGCCTCCGGTGCCCACCCGCGGCCCCTGATCCCACGGGCCATTAGGGAAAAGGCGGGGACTTGATGTGTGGTCCGGGGGCAGCTAGACGCAGCTGCAACCTGAGCAAGGCGGAGTTCATGCGGGGGAGGATAGCACAAATGAAGTCCCTCGCCCGGTGCACTCACCGCCTTGGTGGTTCCCTACACCTGTCGGCCATCAGCCGCTGGGCGCATCCATTCCTCGTCTGAGCCGTGCGGAGAAGGCCCTGGCTGCTGTCATTACTTGCTCCACCCCATAGCTCGCCAAGTGCCGGGAAAACCAATGATGACAGCACCATTCCGTGATCGAGTGTGATCGTCGTGCACAGCTTGCGCACAGCTATCCAGCTGTGTCGAGCTTGGGGTAATTACTGCAGTGTGTAAGGGGGATAATTGCTGATAATTGCTGCTTGGCTGGGACGGCTGGCGGAGCTTTAACGCCACGCAGCCATCTTGGTCGGCGGTTTGGCCACGCCCCCCCGCGCTTTCTGTTTTTGGCGCTATTTTAATTTTATTTGCCTTTAAAATTGCATAACTCCAGTTTTACTGATTATTTTTCATTTTGATCTCAAATTATTTATTACATTTTACTCTATTTTTCCAATTTGGTTTGGGATTGTTTTTGTTTTTTGTTTTTACTTTATTACTGATTGTGTGTTGCATAAATATTTAACCATCTGGTAGCTTGACACAAGAGAAGTCAGGCGTAACATAGAGGCACTGTGTTAAACACAAGTCGATTTAGTGACTTTTGTGTTTTATCCTGACAAGGAATGTGGTTGTTGCTTGAGAAGGGATTTTATCGCCCTCAATTAGGAACCTAATTTCTCACAATGGCCCTAAAGCTTAGCTTCTCTGCTGAAATGACACACCACTTACACCATGATTGGCATCTCACCTTTTTAACATACGGGGCATCAGGGTGGTGTTTAGGGGGCATCAGCAGAAGCTTCAGTCGCTCATAAAACTGTATGCCATTAAGGGATGTGATGCCCATGTACAGGAAGATACCAAAAAGCACAGCGAGCGGGATCTGGCGCAGGAGGTCTCCTATGACTATGGAAAGACCTGCAGAAAAAACAAGTGCAAAATCAGGAGGACATCCATCGGACCTCAATTGAAGCAACATACATAAAACACACATCTATCTAACCAACATTTAAATAAAGAAAAAGGGAATTTATACACGGACATTTCGTGTTCTGCTTCAGAAAATTGTTTCAGAGTGACAGTGAAAAAATAATTGTTAATTGCCATACGTCATAGTTAATATACCGGTGATAAATCAAATACATCAAGGAGTTGCACAAATAATTAAACAGACCTGGGCATTAACATATTACACTGTATGTGCTGAGATGAAAGGCACTATTTTTTTTCTATATGCATAGTTTAACAGCATGATGATGATGTTATGAAGTCTCAACACATGAAAACTTAACAATAGTAGTTTGTGCTTATGCATGATATACCCCTCTCATTAAGTGTTATATCTCATGACAATATGAAGGTGGCATCACCAGGAAAGAAATAGCGATTGAGTATGGTGTGTATTCAACCTGTGTTTAAGAAAACCTGTCTTGTTATCTCTTCGTACTCATTCATCCCATGATTCACAGTATCCAAAATGTGCATCCATTTCCATACACGCAAATTCAGGATATCCAATAAGTTCCCACCTTTAGGGCATAACCTTCTCTCAAACTAGACATGTAAGACTCTCCACTGGGTGGTTTAATGTGTGAGAATGTTACACTAGAAGTGCACCTTTGATTGTGCATCTCACACGGCTACAATGTTTTAGTATACAAGCTTTGACTTTCTAGCAGGTCTGGCCAATGTACAATAATCCACATGGGCATACAATAGCATACATTACATCTACGCTATTGCAGTAAGTGTGATTCTTGAGCGCAAATGTATGCTACTTGTAGCTTAAGGTTTTAGTCTCAATCGTAAGGCCACATGCTTTGCAATGTCAACATCTAAAATGCCCATTGATTTGGGGTAGATTCAACATAGATCGTATGGGGAGTTATAGGGGGGCACCTAGGAAGGAGCTGACTACGTGGTCTCTGATGCTTTTCCCTTTCATGAAGGAGTGCATGGGTGGCTCGCTCATATCTATTTTATCCGACAACAATCTCCAATAGCCAGTCAGTCAGTCAAAGAAACTTTATTCGACTATGCAAGTCATAAAAGCATTACAGATAAAAAGTTAAAAAACAGTACAAAAGTTAATATCTAGGTTGAAACATTTGTGCAAAAATGGCAAAGAAAGCAATCAGAGCTATCACTATATGATACATTACATGGCAAGATTAACAGCATAAAATACAGACAGTCTCATAAGCCTTTGCAATCGTGTTGGGCTCCACAAATCATATTAGGACAGACAGGGCACACATGAGCTTCAATGAATGTCTGCTGCTGCTGGCTGGTGCCACGAAAGTGAATGGCATCGTCACAGTTTGCAGACAGGTAGGCGCCATCAGGGGCACTCTACTTCTTGTCCTGAAAAAGAACTGCAGGAACAGAAGCCTTGCCTTCCTTTCATATCTTGTTTTGGAGGTGTGGAGTCATAGACAGCTTCTCATGCTTACGTTTGAAAGAAAATAAGAACTCTATTCCACAGTCCCAGCCAGCATACCAAGGCAACATTCAATAGAAACTGAACCCAATACGGCTATAAAGAAAACAGTGTCCCCAGAGCCCGGAGGAGTCTACAGTGAGTGGATTGGGACATCATTAAAAAATATGTTCCACAAGTCTGTATCTGTCTCTCAGGATAGGCCATTGTCCCATCAATCCTCATTCTGATTGTCATCAGGGGCTTACTATATTTTTGATCCCTGTAGTGATCATAGAAGGTATTTTCAGGATATTTCCATGCGGAGCTCACAGCCAGAGGGGATTGTCGAATGCCGTGATACTGAAGAGGTCAACAGCAATGTCTTTGATACTGGAACTGAGATTGACAGAGGCTCTGGAAACTCAGTTGAAGAAGGCAATGTCAGGCCTGGAATAGAAGGGTTTGACTCCAAGAAGCACACCTGCTTGGCTCTCCATAAGAACGATGTGAAGGGATGCAGCAGTGGCCATGTCTCTTTGTAAAGACTGAGCGAAGGGCTCCTGGAGTCAGAAGAGTACTTCAGGGAGAACCCAGGGCAAACCAAGTTGGCCCTCGGGCTAGATGGGCTCTCCTGCATGGAAGACACGGTATCATTCTTCTGAAAGGGCTGGGTATCTTGGTCGTTCAAATGGTAAAGAATTTTGGAAGCCATTATGAACTTTTTCGGCATCCATTTTAAAGTACATTACCCGTGTGCCTCTCACCTTCTTTGCCCTGAAAAACAATATGTAAATGATACAATGCAATCCAATATACTATACTATACTCAACGTCGTGATCACTAGACAGACAGTACACAGTCAGTCAAATACTCTTTATTCGATTTATAAAATCATAAAAGACATAAAAACATTATATATACACATTTAAGATAATTCGATACATTTTCATATTCATTTCATACAAAACAGTGGGTCAAAATATAAAAACACGTAGATGTTATGATTAAAAGTTCATTATATCACAGATCGTGGGGCATTATGTAATTTAATCCTAGAAGCCGCAACTAAAAAATTAGCCACACAAAATGTAATGCGGGTACTACTCAGGGACTGAAGGAAAACTAGTGCCGGCCTCACTTGCGCAAAGCCAGCCTCCCTCAAAATAGGCCGCAGATATATTTTTCTGATGTCCGAGAATAGCCCGCAGAACATTACAAAGTGCATTGTGTCTTGGGTTGAGAATTGGTCACAAGTGCAAGGGGTGGCTAAATCTGGTTTGACCCAAGTGGGGTAATTGCCCAAATAAAAATGAATCAAATTAAATCTGAACTTTATCAGTAAAAACCTATGTAATGGCTTTGTGACAGTAATGAGGTATTGCTGAAGAGAAAAAGTGCCTAAAAGCAAATAGTGAGAACGCACAGTGGGTTTCAGCATTTCCCTTTCCTCCCTGGCTAGGCTGGCCCTTTCCATAAAAAGTTTTTTGACCAAATTCACATCCGCCTTCCTGATACAGGATGGTGACAGAAAAAGGTCTGGGCGACCCAGATGTTCAAAGGCTTTTCTCAGGTACTCTAACCAGGGCACTTTGTGGGAATGATCTAAAGACATTACATCCGCTAGGATCGCGTGATTAAGGGTTAGTTCCTAGTTAAGCCAGATCTTAAGCCAGAATATTAACGGTGCCAAGTTGAGCCTGTTGGTGACATAATTCAGGCCCAGCTCAGCATGAGTCGAAAAGGTCGCAGTCGACTGGGGCACGGATAACATGGAACGCAGAAACCTATTTTCGACCCTCTGGATTGTCTCTACATGTACATATCCCCATAGGGCCGACCCATACATCGCGATCGTGGTGCATTTAGCGTTGTAAACCTTAAGCAAGGCCTCCATAGGCCTCACGCCTAACCTTTTTGTAAAACCCATGAGGGCCATGGTTGATCTGGCCATGGATAGGCACTTTGCGCTTACCTGGGGGCCCCAAGAGCCCCTCTCGTCAAAGAGCACCCCCAGGTATGGGAACGCTGCAACCCTAGTGACCACCTCGCCCTTACATTTAAAAAGTTTGGATTTACCCCTGTTCCTATGAAGACCGACCACCATGGTATGGGATTTATTAGCATTTACCTTTAGGTCCAGCCTGTCCATAAAAACCCCGAATGCATCAAGTAAGAGCTGCAGGCCATTACCAGTCCGGGCTATAAGGACTGCGTCATCCGCGTACACAGTCTTTGTGAAGGTCTTTTTCCGAATAATTCCTTGGCCATATTGGGCACAGATATTGAAGACAGCCTTCTTTTTCTTTTCAGCATCTATGCTTCAAAGAGTACACACCCATGTCAGTGCAAGTGGTTTGAAAATTCCATTACTACCATACTAGAGCGTTAAATTCAGTGACACAAACCTGGTGCTAAGAAAGCTTTAAACAGCCAAATTAAAAGATAAAAAACAGAGCTGTTGTAGGACTCCCATGAACTAGCATATGCCATAAGAATTTGAGACAGGAAGGTGCAAGCGGTAAAAATGATTCTAGCAAATAGTCTCTCTGTGGGGGTTACGGTTTGTTACTTGTCTATTTTACCAGACAATGCCAGTTTGAAGAGGGTGAAGGGGTATTCACACAGCATCTCAATACATGCTGCATACCACTATGGATTACTTATACCTTGTAAAGTGAATCAATAAGAGCAGCCCCTGCCTTAAAGAAACATCTCCCATCAGTGCTTAATTTGTAAAAGGAAGAGTGCCAGTGCTGAGGCTGTGCTAAGAAGCCCACAGCCAATGCAATCAAACGTCAGCGTGGCCAATACCAAGGCTGCATACTTGTGAATTCACCACAGGCCTCTTTAACCCACTACCAGATACTGTTGACCCTTTATCTCGCTCTTTGAGGTTTCCAGTTGCTTTCTTTGTGACGGTTTTCCATCTTCCTTCAACTTTCCGCTTTATTTTTTTCTTTCTTGCGAAAAAATAAGTACTGGCTTCCAAAAATAAGTGTTGTGGCCCCCACTGGCATCCACCGGCTCAAATTAGGCACTGTGTGCTATTCATGTAGTTTGAGAAATACATTGTTTTGTGAGTCTTCATTTGGAGGGGATTCCCTTCAGACAATTTTTGTATAACAATAAAGTAAAACAAAGGGGATAAAGCCAAACAAAAATACCCACACTGACAATAAACATTCCAACCCACCAAAACCCCTACTTAGAACAGCTACATGCTAACTCTAAGCCCCCACCCATAAAAACAACCTACTCCTGACACCTAAACAAAATAAAAACATACATGTGATCAAACATTCTACATTCTAAAAGGCATGATTAACAAAATAATTACACTAAATAGTATACCTTATCTGGTAGACATGATCTAGCTGCAGATTCCTTACCTTTGAACTTCCAGGCCTCAATCTGACTAGAAGATTTTTGCACTCAGTACCTCTGCGCGCCGGTAAGTGGCATCGGTGGACTTCGCATGATGTTGTATGCATTGTGTTCATCGTCGCCCTGACGTCTGCATCGTCGTTATAACCGCCACTCCCGCGCGCTGACGTCATTACTTTTCACGACTTTCCATGCCAGAAGCGCGGCGCCATGTAGTGACTGACCGTGGTGTGTTAAAAAAGGCAACTAGGGCCCTGAAGGGACATGCCTTCGACACTAGAACCAATCCGCAGTGCGGGAAGGATGGGTGAGTCGGTAAGGAATCTGTGGCTAGATCATGTCTACCAGATAAGGTATTACCGAAGGTAAGTAACTTGTTCTTTGTGTTGGTTGTAGTATGTTTGGATGTGGATTGTTAGTGTTCAGATATTTGTTTTTATGGTGGTAGTTTTGGAATAGATAAACTTGTTCTTTTAGTCCAATTTATTTGGTAGCAACTAGGTTTGGCTTTTGACTGAGTGCTATTTGGTGGTTGGGATATTCTTCTGGTTTTGTTTGGTGGTTGATACTTTGTAACTGGTGTGAATTGTTTTATCACAATATGTTTGTTATTTGTGTTTATTTATTTTAAAGATCATGTCTCTACCAAATAAGGTGTTACCGAAAGTAAGAAGCTTGTCCATCTGATAAAGATATATAGCCGCAGATTCCTTACCTTTGAACAGATACCCATGCAATGCCATTCCCAGGCGGATCTGCGGAAAGGCTTAGACCAGGAAGTCCTGCAAGACACAGCGACCAAACAGGCCTTGTCTCCGAACCTGAGAATCCAGGCAGTAGTGTCTGGCAAACATGTGCCGGGATTCCCATGTGGCCGCTTGGCAGATATTCGAAACGGGAACACCACGCTGGAGAGCCGTGTTGATTGCTTTTGCTCTGGTGGAATGAGCTCTACACCCTTCAGGATGATCCTTCTTCGCTAAGGCATAACAGATTTTGATAGAGAGGATAACCCAGCAGGATATAGCCCTCTTTTGGACAGCACACCCTTTTTTTGCAACAATGAACCCTATAAAATTTTGGTCATCCACCCCGAACTCTTTGATTTGATTGAGGTAGAACAACAATGCTCCTTTCGGGTCCAGGCGATGGAGACACTTCTTCTTCCTTGGAAGGTTGCGGAGGTGCATAGAAAGTGGGTAGAGTAACCGACTGCCCCATATGAAAGAGTGTTACCACCTTAGGTAGAAAGGATGCCCTTGTGCGGAGCACCACTTTATCCGGAAAGACCATCAGGTAAAGAGGCCGTGATGACAATGCCTGCAGTTCGCTCACCCTCCTGGCAGAGGTTATTGCCACTAAGAAGGCTGTTTTGATGATGAGCAGCCATAGAGGGCAGTTGTACAGTGGCTCAAATGGTACACAGATCAGAAAGGTGAGAACCAAATTAATGTCCCACAGTGGCATGATAATGGGTGAAGGGGTAAACAAGTGGGTTAACCGCTTTAAGAATCTCTGCATCTGAAAAGACCAGGCTGATCAGGCAGGTAAAGAAAAGAGGAAAGGGCTGAAAGATAGCCCTTCAAGGTGTCCAGAGCAGAGCCCTGCTGGGTCAAGGAAAATATGAACAGGAAGATATAAGATAAAGATCCAGAAAAAGGGTCAATAGACCGTTCTGTACAACATTTGGACCATCAGCAGGCATATACCGACTTCGTAGACGGACGCCTGGCTGCCACATAACCTCACAGACTTCGGAAAGAAGGTCAAATGCTGTCAGCTGTCGCCGTTCAACCTCCATGCAAGGGGGTGGAGAGTGGACAAATTCGGGTGGAGAACCCTCCCCTGCTGCTGCGACAGGAGATCTTCAGCCTGATCAGAGGATTGAGGCTCATTTCCAGAAGCTCAGGATACCAGAACCTCAGTGCCCAGTCCGGAGCCACAAGAATGACTTGTGCTCGGTCTCTCCTGCTCTTTTTGAGCCCTCTGGGTAGGATTGGTAATTGGCGGAAAGGCGTACAGGAGGCTGGAGCTCTACTTGTCATGAAAAGCGTCGCCAAGCGAAAGCCGCCTTGGAAACTCCAGCACACAAAACTGACATTGTGCGTTCTCAACGGAGGCGAACAGATCTAACTAAGGTTCTCCCCACTGCTGAAAGTGTCTGTGCACCACCTCTGGATGGAGACACCACTCGTGATCCACTAGGTACCTTCGGCTGAGTTTGTCCGCTCTGGCGTTCAGAGAACCGGCCAGATGCTAAACCACCAGGGAAATGCCCTGCTGTTCCAGCCAAATCCAGAGATGCAAAGCTTCTTAACAGAGGGTCCATAACCCCACCCCGCCTTGCTTGCTGCTGTACCACATGGCAGTCGTCCTCTGATCTCCACCTCTCCCAGATGGCCTTCCCATCCCAGAGGGGATGCATCCATCACTACTGTGAGGTCTGAACGGAGAAGGGAGATGGGTCTGCCTCTGACCCAATCATGGTTTGATAGCCACCACTGCAGGTTGTTCGCAGTGGCCTCCGAGATCTGGACCAGGTCGGTGATATTTCCCCGATGCTGCACCCATTGGAACTTCAGGTCCCAGTGCAGAGCCTGCGTGTGCCGTAAGGCATGGTCCACAATTAGGATGCAAAAGATCATGAGGCCGAACAGCCTCAGAGTCATTCTCACCAAAATCCAGGATAGATGCTGAAATATCGGTATCATAGCCCGAAAATCTTGGACTCGCTGCTTGGGAGGATAAGCCTAAAACTGCACCATGTCCGGAACTGCTCTCATGAAGGGGAGCGTCTGAGAGGGAGTCAGATGTGACTTTTTCATGTTATGGTGAACCCCAGCATATACAAGAGCTTCGCCGTAGTCTGGAGATGGGAGATGACTGTTCGTGATGAGCCCACCTTCAACAACCGGTCGTCGAGATAGGGGAAGACTGGAACACCTGATTTCCGCTGATGAGCTGCGACCACCGCCATCACCTTGGTGAACACCCGCAGGACACTGGTGAGGCCAGAGGGAAGCACAGCAAACTGAAAGTGATCCTGGCCCACTGTAAACTGTAGGTAGCGATGATGGTCCGGCAGAACGGGAATGTGGAAATAGGCGTCCTGCAAGTCCAACGCTACCATCCAGTTTCCCTGGTCTAGGCCAGACTGTGCCTGAGCCAGAGGGAGCTTCTTGAATTTATCCTTTTTGAGGAAGTAGTTGAGGGCTCTAAGGTCGAGGATAGGAAGGAGGCCTCCTTCCTTCTTTGGAACTGGGAAATAGCGGGAATAGCAACCACAGCCTATTTCTGACCCAGAAAAACTCTCATAGCTCCTTTGGCTAAGAGAGCTTCAACTTCCTAGCAGAGTAGCACAAGATAATCCTCCTTTAGTCAGTCGTGAGTTGAAGGCATAGAGGGAGAGGTTGTCTCGGAGGGGAGAGAGTATCCCCTTTGGAATATCTACAACACCTACCTGTCTGAGGCGATGTTGTGCCAGTGGTAGAGGTGATGGCGTATCCTGCCGTCCACTAGACGCTCGTGACCCGAAGGACCAGACTTGGAAGGTTTTGTGGTGGAGGAGGAGATGGTAGCTTGTCTCGACTTCTGGCCTCCCGACTCTCAAGGGCAGGAGGAACCACAGCCACAGCCCCGCAGAAGTTGCTGTACTTGCGGAACCCACTGGCTGGAATAGGGATGGTGTGGATGGAAGCCCCTTCCGTAGCCAAGAAAGGAGCGAAAACAGACGCAGGTCGGGGTGAAGTACTGAGGCCCAAAGATTTGGCCCTAGCCCGCGAATCCTTGACATGCTCAAGCGCTGCAACAGCCTTGTCTCCAAAGAGAAGTGAGGCACCAAAAGGCATGTCCATGAGGTTTGCCTAGACAGCCCCCGAAAAGCCAGACATCCTCAGCCAGGCCACCGTCAAAGAAAATGCTCTGCCCAGCGAGTCCGTTGTGTCCAAGCCACAGCAAATGGCGAACTTCGCTGCATCTCTCCCGTCTGATATTGCTTGTAAGAGCAGGATCCGGTCCTCCTCTGAGAACATAGGCAGCTTCTGCGTAACCGTATCCCATATAGAATGGGAGTAACAGCCCAAAAGGTGTTCACTGCAATGCGAGGCTGGTGGAAGAGAAACATTTCTTTCCAAAGGTCTCCAGCCGTTCGGATTCCCTGCCAGGAGGGGCGAAAGGGAACGCACCATGGGAAGTGGAAGCCTGGACCACCAAGCTTTGGGGTGTTGAGTGGACACTGAGAAAAACTGTGTCACCTGCTGCAGGGCAATGGCGGTGGGCAATTGTTCTATTCACAGAAGCCCCTGTGCTGGGGTGGACCAGGTGCCCAGAAGAATGTTCATTAAGGCCTCGTTAAAATGCAGCAAGGGTTCCGATGAGGAGACACCAGACTGCAGGACCTCCGTCAAGACATTCGTCTTGACTGCCACTGTAGGAAGCTGCAGATCCAGGACCTCCGCAGTCCTATGCACCACCATAGCAAAGGACGCCCCCTCCTTCATAGCCAGGTTAGGGGGAGACAGCATGCCAGAATCTTGGGTGGTTTCCTGACCACTGGCATCACCCAGTTCCTCATACCAGTCCAAGTCCTGGGGCTGCAGGATTTCTAAGGTATCCTGCCCCCCTCCCAATCCTCTTTGTCCAACCCCAAACCTTCAGAAAGGGGTTGGTTAGACAGTATGAAGCCGTACTGCTCCTTCGGCGGAAGCCTACATGTCGGTGGATGCCATACCAACTCCACATCTTCTCGAATGAGGATGGGGAGGCGTCAATGGCGGGCGCCAGCAAAACCGAAAATCTCAGCGTCTGACGCAGTGCCGGGAAGGTCACTGTGGAGGTGCGACCGGCGCCGGTTCGCACCCAGGAATGGGTCTTACAGGAGGCCGCGGCCAGAGCCGAAGGCGTGGGACACACGGAATCTCCTTCACTTGCGCCTGCGGGCCCCATGGTACGCCAGCAGGGTCACGCCGCCCAACATAGTGCACATGGCGTTGTAAAACTCCTTGAGTAGGGCTGGGGTCATTCCCGTTCCCAGAAAGGGAGGGAGACGTAAAGTTGACCCAGGTGCCCGCTCCGCGGACTGGGGCCAAGGCTCCTCTGTCTCGTCACATGGCAGACGGGCCAAAGTCAAAGCACGCTTTGACTTCTTGTGATGCCTCTTACCTGCGACTTCGACAAGCAGGACTTTGAGCCCCCAGAGCAATGCTTGGACCTTCCTCTCGACCAAGACTGGGAGCGAGATTGATGAGACGACCTCCGTGGTGCGTGCCGTGCCGCAATCAGTTTCAGGGATCGCTCCTTTAAAGCCTTCGGCCCCATTGCCTGGCAATTGGAACCCGACTTCATGTCGTGGTCATGCTTCACGCACCTGGGACACACGAGGTGGGGGTGCGTTACTGACAGGGGCTGCACGGCTTGAACACCGTGTCTTCCTACTGGACATCCTAACACACCAAAAGGTTAAAAAAACTCTGTAAAAAATTGACAAGGGGTATCTCTCTTCAATGGATCAGCGCTAGCTGGTGTGGAAAGAAAAGAACTGACGTCAGCACACCAGAGTAGAGATTATATTAAAGATGTGGACGTCACGACGACGACAAACACGACGCCTATGATTTCACACAGAGTCTACCGACACCACCTACCGGTGCGCACAGGTAATGTTATCAAAAATCTTCTGGATACAGCCTGACACCTGGAAGTTCAAAGGTAAGGAATCTGCGGCTAGATGTCTCGATCATATACATGTACTAGCAGTCTATACTATTAACATGTATACTTATTACTAATCTACCCATACAGAAAATACAATTCACCATTACAAACATCACAAATAAAGCAATAGACCACCCACCAACCACACATATCACACAAATATATCCAACACTAAACTATACTCAATAAAAAATATCATACCTGGAAAATCTAACAGATTAAAAACAAGGGAAGCTACCAACAGACACAAAGAAACAACATACAAAGCACCAAACATCTGGCACTAAAATCAGGCATCTTCCACCTAGCAACACATGTCAAGAACATTTGAGTAGAAGACCAAAGAACAAGGAGCAAAAAAAGAAACAAATAAAATGAGCACCACACACAGCCTGACATTCAGCTGGTGCACATCATGAAGAAACCTAGTGCTCACCAAACAATAAAACATACACCGTGACCACCATTTAACTTACAGCAAAAACAAACTTACAGTTTATAAAATAATCAAACTAAGAACAGAGACCCAACCACTACACAGCCCACACCAAGAACAAATACAGCAACAACTAAATAATCCATACTAAAATCAGACATACTGATCATCGAATAGTCCACATCTACAGCAAAAAAGAGCCATCAAACAAAACACAAGGGTCTGTGCATTCATTTTCGTGCCCAGATGGAAGTCTATGCAGTTCTCTGAGGCTAGAGTTCCTTATATCTACGCTGTAAGCACTAGTTGTGAGTGAAGAGCTAGAGCTATCGAATTGATGATGGCATACCCACGAGCAGAGCCACTAGCAGTCCTGTGACGCGTTGCTCCTTGACCTCCTGTATTTTCGGCTTATCACCTGGAGCCACAGCTTTGCTCATCACAGTTAAGGCATTGGCATGAGTCACTGAGCGTACTGTTGCTGCCGCCAGCCATGGCAAACCGAACAATGCACAGATGCCACCCATGGCCACAATCAACATTAAGTCGAGATGAAAACCAGATCCTTTCACGAGCATCCGTTCCTTCTTACTAATGATCAAGCTGTGGGGAGAAAACAAAATGTGAGACCAGAATTGGCAGCACACTAAAGATGATGTACTTCACATTAGGAGTTTATTTTGTTAAAACAATTTTTATTATTTTATAATAGCATGTATGCAATAGCAATGTATGTCGCAGCAATCTGCGACATACATCGACAGCACAGCAATGTAACGATGATTACTACTTTCTTCATGAACACAGTGTGCTAGCAAAGAAATGTGAATATCATGATTTACATATGAATTGATACATTAACAATGAAACTTCTATGCTGGCAAGAATCATATAACTCAAAAACAATACACAACTGAATAAAACCGCTGGATTAAAGAGTTAGCTATAAATGTTCAACTCCAAGTCTATTTGTTTCAGCAGCTGGGTTCTACAGGCAAACATCTGCATCATGCTACACTCTGTTGTTGATGCCGGGAAGCGGGAGGCATCCATGGCACAGTCTGAGAATCATCACACTTGTTTAAGATTAATAACCTTAGCAGACCTCATTCATAATAGTCTTGTGGGGGCATTATCTGACCGGCCCTGTCCAGGGACAGCAATGACACTATGATAGCATCCCAGGCTTGCTATATCGTATTAGCACACAATCCTCCTAACTTCAAGTTTTATTGCTGTATATTTACATTTAGTCCATTTACAGATTACTTCCTTCAGTTTCCATTTGTCAGGCGCCCGGGGTGTTTCCAACTCATGGCACTCTGGTGCTTAACTTGTATGAGCCCTGGATCTATAAATCTACTCAACACACCGGTAGCTTTGGACCTTGAGAATCGGCCCAGCAAACACACCACCAGGGTCTTCGTAATATCCCAATTTGTAGATCAGTTAATACATTGTAACGCAGTATCCCAATAGGCATGGAACAGGTGTAAGCAAAAGACCCTATGAAAAAAAAACGTCTCCTTCCTCACCAAACTTAGGACACCAGATAGTAATACTGAATTAACTTAAACCTGGAATTCCTGGATACCTTAGTGGAACGTTTCAATATCTGAATTCATTCACTTACAGTCGAAGGTGCACTAAAATCCTCTGTAAATGTATAATGCAGCACAGTCAGTTCACTCTGTGACTGTGCTCCGAATGATCCATATAGGAGTTACCGTCCTATTTTTACCATCTAAGGTATAAATATATTTCATGCCAGCATGTACAGGAGGTTGCGCTGTGCCTGTATTCCACCAGGTACATATTGTTGCCAAGAGTGCCCCTTACATTAGAAAATGTCTTATTGGGATTTCATAGCCCGCATGGAGCTGCTGGAGCTCCACAAAGCTTCTTCCAGAATATAGGTTACCAAATATCATAAGGCCTTTCTCAGCCCAGTCTTGTAGTCAAATCCAATTATCGTCTTGTGGTAGCGCTGTTAAGCAGATTATAGGGAGCTTGCGTTCCAACGGGATTCACACGGGGTTCTCTTGAGAGCGGTAGTCCAGGCATAAATAAGAGTCCTAACTGAGATGCACTCTTTTTCCCAAATGGGTTAGGCAGAAAGCGCGCAAGTGCAGCCCACAGAGGTGTATCCAGGTTCCCATTGACTGTGCCATCCCAACAAGCTGCTTGTCACCTAGTCGCCCACTGCGGTTTTGGAGTCATAGAGTGGAGCTCTAGGTCTGGGGCAGCGAAACTGGCCTCGTCCACTGGCAGTTTGGTCAATGCAATCCTACATCTATTTGTACCCCATATCAGAACTACTAGCATCCAATCCATTTAATGGAAGCCAGCCCTTGGAATTTCTATTGGCAAGGAGGAGAAAAGCTATAATAGCCTAAGGAGAAGGATCATCTTTGAAAAAGCTATTCTCCCCATGACAGATTTGGGTAATGTTTGCCAGAATTTAATGACTTGCTATAAAGAGGACATGCTTACTATAGTATTCCCTCCCAGCAGGTTGTTTGCAGTTCTAAATATGCCGACCCTCAGGTATTTTATGATGGTTGGATCCCACTGTATAACATCTTCCGAGGGTCTTTCTTCTCTTGCAGTTGGACGGACAGAATACATGCAGCACTTGCACCAATTTACTTTCAGCCCTGACAGTTTTCCGAAATCCTCTAGGGCCTCAACTCTACCACATGCCACTACTAATGATACAGGGATCCAAGATTAAGGGGCACATGCATCAAACCATTTTGCAATCGCAAACAGTGCGTTTCGCAAAAATCGTCCGTTTGCGATTGCAAAATGGCCTTTTCTGATGCAATTTTTGGTGATTCCCTTAATTGCGAATGCTAATAGGGAATCACAATTTGCCATTCCCTAATGCAGATGCAAGAAACCTTTCCTAAATGCGAACTGTGCATTTAGAAAACGCTAATTACCATCAATTTCAAGTTGATGGTAATATGTGCATACTTTGAAAAATCCACAAAAATACATTTTTCAAAGTGCCATGTAGTGCACAGATGCCATGTGTATGCTTTACATGTGCACACTTGCATTTTTTGGGGGGTGCTTCAGGGTGGCCGTAGGCCCCAGGGCATCCTTGGCTTTGCATTTGCAATTTGCGATCACAAATTTGGTAATCACAATTTGCGACTGCATTACCATTCATTCCTATGGGCCTAATGAATGAAGTCACATTACCTAATAGCAATTCGCTATTTACAGAATAACTATTAGGTAATGTTAAGAAATCACCATTTTTGTTTGCGATTCATACATGCATAGGCATTTGTGCTTACCAATTAGCTATTCCTAAAAAAATCGCTATTTGGTAATCACAAATTCAGATGTTGATGCACGTGCCCCTAAGCCTCTTTTTTTAATCCAATGTATTAGACTAGCATATAATAGCTTGATCCAATTCAAGTCTCCATTGTCAAGCTCCATATTACTCATAACAGCATACAAAAATTCCCTTTGGATGGAGCTGAAGGCCTTTTTGATAGCTAAGGATAGTACGGTTACCAGAGCCTTGAGACAATCATTGTAGGGGGTAGTCCAATAAAAATGTATAAGCCTTCTGGCACTGGGTGTCATGCTGTGCTTAGGAATAAACTTTTTTTTATTGGGGTGGCTCAGACGGCCTATTTTAGGAAGAATTTATTTTGCTGATATCCTGCTCAGTATTTTGTAATTGACACTGAGCAATGAGAAGGACCTGTAAAAGGACACATGTCCAGCTCTGTCCTTTTTTAGAGGAGGGATGCACAAGTTACTACTTGTGTAATGATATATACGTAAGAGACATTAGTTAGTGATAGATTCCTTACCTTAGAATATCCCCAGGCGACAGACTGGATCCGGAAAGCTTTGCTAGCAGTACCTCTGCGCGGCAGTAGGTGGCGTTGTGCGGCTCCGCGTCCGTCTCTGGTGTCGTATGCGCCAAGATGACGTCACAGAGACTACTGAGGCGCCACCCCAGCGCTCTGACGTCAGTTCTACACACGACTTTCCGAGCCAGGATCGCAGTGGCATGCCAAAAACTGACCACTGGTGCCAAGAAACTAGGGCCCTGAAAGGGATCTCCTTAACCCTAGAAATCAGGTCGCAGAATGGGGAGGATGGGTGGGGCCATAAGGAATCTATCACTAACTAATGCCTCTTACAGATATATCGTTACACAAGTAGTAACTTGTGCATCTGAAAGAGACACGTTAGTGATAGATTCCTTGCCTTAGAATAGATACCCCAGCAATACCAACCCCGGTGGTGGGTCTGCGAACCAGATTACACCAGAAAGTCACGGAGCACAGAACGGCCAAAGAAGCAGTCTCTCCAAACTGACTGTCAAGGCAGCAATGCTTGGTAAACGTGTGCAGCGAGGTCCACGTAGCTGCCTGACAAATGTCCTGCAAGGGAACGCCGTGTCCCAAGGTAGTAGTGGCTGCTGTTGCCCTGGTAGAATTGGCACGCAGCCCCACAGGAGGCTCCTTCTTAGCCAACGAATAAAAGCTTTGATGCAGAGAACGACCCACGAGAGATGGTCCGTTTGTGTATGGCCCGACCTTTTTTGGCACCCACGTAGCCAACAAAGAGCTGGTCCTCCACCCAGAACTGTTGTGTGCGCTTCAGATAGAACGAAAGCACACGTTTTGGGTCCAGACGGTGGCGCCTCTCTTCCTCTTTCGAAGGATGCGGAGGCGGAAAGAAGGTGGGCAAAGTGATGGTCTGCCCAATGTGGAAGGGCATGACAACCTTTGGCAAGAAAGAAGGACGGGTCCTCAAAACCACCTCGTCCAGATGAACAGAAAGGAAAGGAGGTTTTGAAGAAAGAGCCTGGAGCTCACTCACTCTTCTGGCAGAGGTGAGATCTACCAGGAAAGCCGTCTTGAGAGTAAGAAGACGCAAAGGACAGTTATGAAGGGTCTTGAAGGGAGTGCACATCAGAAATGTCAAGACAAGGTTTAAGTCCCATTGAGGCATGATGAACAGCACAGGAGGAAAAGTGTGCGTAATGCCTTTCAGAAAACAGTTAACAACCGTGGACTTAAAAAGAGAATGCTGATCAGGAAGCAGTAGAAAGGCGGAGATGGCAGAAAGAAAACCTTTGATAGTGCCCAGAGCACAGCCCCGCTGGGTCAAGGAAAGAAGAACAGAAGAACTTCGGAAAGAGGGGCAGAAAGGGGATCCACAGACTTAGCTGTGCACCATTCCACAAACTTGTTCCACCTGCAGGCGTATACCGTTTTCGTGGAGGGACGCCTGGCTGCCACAATGACATCACAGACTTCGGGAGGAAGATTGGAAGCTGTCGAAAGCTGTCAACTGTCGCCGCTCAATCTCCATGCATGGGGGTGGAGGTTGGACAGATTCGGGTGGAGGACCGTCCCCTGGTGCTGCAACAGAAGATCCTCCTGAAGAGGCAGTCGGATTGGGGGATCGATCGCCATGTTGAGTAGCTCAGGATACCAGTATCTTCGTGCCCAATCCGGAGCCACAAGGATAACTTGGGCCCGGCCGTGCCGAATCTTCTTCAGCACTCTGAGAAGAAGGGGTATAGGCGGAAAGGCGTACAACAGACCGCAACTCCACTCGCGATGAAAAGCATCGCTGCTGAAAGAGACCTTGCGCCACGTCCGAGTTCAGACGCCCTTCGTGACCCTATCAAGCACTGGCGGCTGAGTTTGTCAGCCCTGGCGTTCAGAGAACCTGCCAGGTTTTGAACCAACAAGTTAATGCTTTGATAATCCAGCCATGTCCAGAGGCGCAGAGCCTCCTGACATAGGGTCCAGGACCCCACCCGCCCTGTTTGTTGCAATACCACATGATGGTGGTGTTGTCCGCGAACACCTGCACCACACTTCTCCGGACAGAGGGAAGGAATGCCTTCAGTGCAAGTCGGATCGCTCAAAGCTCCAAAAGATCGATGTGGAGCCGGGACTCTGCCGGAGACCAGAGACCTCTGATCTCCGCCTCTCCCAAGTGGCCTCCCCATCCCAGGAGGGACGCATCCGTCACCACTGTGTGCTCCAGTTGGGGAAGGGAGAGGGATCTGCCATTGACCCAATCGCGATTCGTGAGCCACCACTGCAATTGTCGTGCAGTGCCCTCCGAGATCTGGACGTGATCGGACAGGTTGCCCTGATGCTGGGCCCACTGGAACTTCAGGTCCCACTGCTGAGCCCGCATATGCCATCTGGCATGTTGCACTAGCAGGATGCAGGAGGCCATCAGGACCAGAAGCCGGAGGGTCATTCTGACTGAAACCCAGGATAGAGGCTGAAAGATCGGAATCATAGCCTGAATATCACGGACTCGCTGCTCGGGAGGATAAACCCGAAACCGCGTCAAATCCAGAACCGCTCCGATAAAGGGGAGCTTCTGAGAGGGACTCAGGTGCGACTTCGGCACGTTGATGGAGAACCCCAGCGAATGCAGGAGGTCGGGCGTAGTCTGGAGGTGTGAGACGACCGCCTGGGGCGAGCCCGCCTTCAACAGCCAGTCATCGACATAGGGAAAAACTGGACCCCTTGATCTGCACAGATGAGCTGCGACCACCACCATCACTTTCGTGAACACCCGAGCAGTGCTGGTAAGGCCGAAGGGGAGCACGGCAAACTGAAAATGCTCGTGGCCTACCATGAAGCGTAGGTAACGCCTGTGGGCCGGCAGGACAGGAATGTGGAAACAGGCATCCTGCAAGTCCAACGCTACCATCTAGTCTCCAGGGTAGACTGGACCTGAGCTAGCGTCAACATTTTGAACTTCTCCTTCAGGAGGAAGGGGTTGACATTCCTGAGATCCAAGATAGGACTCAGGCCTTTGTTCTTCTTGGGCACCAGAAAGTAGTGGGAGTAGCAACCACAACCTACTTCTGGGGCAGGAACTTGCTCATTGTCTCCATTGGCCAAGAGTGCTGAAACTTCCTGTTGGAGAAGGGCCAGATGATCCTCCGACATGCAATGGTGCTGAGGTGGCATGGATGGAGGGGTAGTCTTGAAGGGGAGGAATAGCCCCTTCGGACTATCTGCAAAACACACCTGTCCAACGTGATGGTGCGCCAGTGGGGCTGGTGATTGTGAATCCTCCCGCCCACTAGCGATTGGTGGCCCTGGAAGGTCGGACTAGGAACCTTTGGAGGCTGCTGCAGTGGGGGCTGTGGTGGACTGGCCCGCGAGCTGGCCCCCAGAGCCACGCCGGTGGTTCCCACGTCCCTGACCACGCAGGGGCTGAACAGCTTGCGCTGGCCTGTGGCCCTGGGTGGAACGTGTTGGGGCATCCCTTCCATAGCCACAAAAGGGGTGAAAAGCAGCCTGCGCAGGGCGGGTGGTGGAGAGGCCCAAGGACTTGGCCGTAGCCCGTGATTCCTTGAAACGCTCTAGTGCTTTCTCTGCCTTGTCCCCAAACAGGCTGCGGCCATCAAAGGGCATGTCCATAAGGGTAGCTTGGACTTCCCCAGAAAAGCCAGTCGATCCCAGCCAGACGTAGCGTTGAAGGGCTACAGACGTCAAAATTGTCCTACCTAGCGAGTCGGCAGTGTCCAGTCCACAACGTATGGTAAACGTCGCTACGTCTCTCCCCTCGGTAATGGCACGGGAGAGTATCGCCCGGTCCTCCTCCGGACACTGTGGCAGCACCTGCGCCACCGTATCCCACACAGGGTGGGTATAACGGCCCAACAGACATGCGGTGTTTACCAACCGCAGTCTCAAGAAGGAGGAAGAAAACATCTTCTTCCCAAGATGGTCCAGCTTTTTGTATTCCCTATCAGGTGGTGTGTTAGGGAATACGCATTTGGATGTGGAGGCTTGGACCACCAAGCTCTCAGGGGTGGGGTGTTGGGAGAGGAAAGTAGGGTCACCCAGGGCCGCGCGGTGGCATCGGGCAATCATCCTATCCACAGGAGCCCCTGTGTTGGTCCTGGACAAGATGCCCAAAAGGATGTCGGTTAGGGCTCTATTAAACGGCAGCAGGGGCACCGAAGAGCTCGATGCAGGTTGAGGCACCTCTGTCAGGAGGTTAGTCCTGACCGCCACCGTAGGGAGCTCGAGGTTGAGAGCCTCGGCCTCCCTACGCAATACCACTGCATAAGACGCTCCCTTCTCCGTAGCCAGGGTAGGAGGAGACAACATGCCACGGTCTGGTGAGGTATCCAGGCCACTGGTTCCCCCAGTTCCTCTCTCCAGTCCGGTTTGTAACCCAACTAGTCAGTCAAAGGGTATCTAGATCTCTCCCAGTCCTCCTCACCCTCCTCTGGTTGCCAATCTGGCCTAAAAGAACCAGGGTAGAACAGGGGCACAAAGTACCCATCGGCACCGGATCCGGCGTTGGTCGACGCCGGTCCGGCTCCATGTCTACATCAGGATGGAGGCCAGGGTTGACGCCTGCTGGAGACATGGTGCAGGTGGAATCTGTACTGGGGGAGGTGTAATCAGGTAGGCCAGCGCATATCCGGTTCCAGGAATGGATCCAAGGGGACCCTGCGGTGCCGGGGCTGGAGCCGCCGGCATCAAAGGCCCAGGGCCCCCAGCCAAGTTTGCGGGGCCCGAAGACGCACCGGCGGAGTCGGGCTGCCCAAAGATGGTATGCATCGCTTCGTAAAAGGAGCGAAGCTGGGCAGGGGTCGCTCCGGGAAGGAAAGAAAACTCAGAGTCAACCCTTCGGGCTCCGCAGGCGGAGCCGCGGGAGGGGCACTACCCGCATCCCTCGTTGCGTCGGCCGACCGACAGGGAGAAGTTGAAGAGCTACTATGCGTCTTCGATTTCTTCTTGTGCTTCAACTTACCTGAGGCGTGCAAAGACTTTGACGAAGACTGGTGGTGGTGGCTCCTTGACGTCCCTCGACCTCTCATGTGACCGGGACCTCGAACAGCAAGGAGCCGACTCCTGGGCCTGGAGAACCTTTCGGTACCGCTCCTGCAAAGACTTTGGACTCATGGTCCGGGAGTAGGAGCAGGACTTGGGGTAGTGGTCGCGCTCCTGGCAAAACAAGCACACGTGGTGTGGATCCGTCACCAACATTAGCTGGCTGCAGGAGCCGCTAGCCTTGAAACCGAGCATCCCTGATGAGCACCAGAAGTCGAAGACTAAATAACGGTGTTGACAAAAGTCATCCAAAAAGTCAGTCAAAAAGTGACTGGAGGTACTGCTCTCTCTGGATCTGCACTGGCTGGAGTGAAAAAAGAAAGAACTGACGTCAGCGCGGCGTCTAAGTAGCTACAGCAGCTCAATAAAGAGTTGAAAAAAAAAAAAGTAGCCACAGCAGCGTCATCCTGGCAACCACGACACCAACGACAAACACGGGGCTGACCGACGCCACCTTTCGACGCGCAGGGGTACTGCTGACGAAAAAACTTTCCGGATCCAGTCTGACGCTTGGGGGTAATTGTAAGGTAAGGAATCTCTAACTAATTGTCACTTTCAGATATCCACACACTGCCCTTGCAGGCTGCGTGTGCGTGTATTGGTGCAGAGAAAAGTGAAGAGTCGACATGGCACAGATCCCTGTGTGTCATGCTTGCAATCCACTGCCTGTGGCCTAGGTAAGCCACCCCTCAAGGTGCATGAGCACTGTACCCCTATAGTGTCTAAGTCCATCTTAGACATTGTAAGTGCAGTAAAGCCATAAAGAGTATATAGTCTGGGTGTCTGTCCTCTCGAACTCCACAGCTTCATAATGGCTTTATTGAAACTGGAAAATGTGGTAACAAACTTCTCAGCACATTAAACCCACACTGATGCCAGTGTAGAATTTAATGTAAAATGCAGACAGAGGGCATTTTAGAGATGCCCCCTGAAAAACGACCAGCCCTGGTGTGGTTCCTGAATGCCTGTCCGCCATTTGCCACTATCAGACAGGTTTCTGGACCACTAGGTAGATAGCATTCACTCTCTGGGTCCAGAAACAATGCCCATCCTGGGCAGAGGTGTCATGCCTCGTCCCCCAGGATGGGCTGGGTCCATGAGAGGGTAAGATTCAAAAGCCTGCTGACTTTGTAAGCTGTCCCTGCCATTTGCTGTCACCAGCAACTGGCTCCCACCAGTTCTTTTTTTTTCCAAGTCATTTTTATTGAATTTTCCAAAAATTAACAGATAAGTAAATAAGCACAGTGATAATAATAGACAATAAGAAAACACAATGATAATGATAAAAACAATAATAATGATAAAAACAATAATAAATACAAAGAAATAGAAATAGAACCAACAAACATCAGATTACTCAACTGCCTTACCATGGGAGCCGCAGTGATGCTGTAATGACACACCGGTGGTCGAACAATGACAGTTACAGCCAAATAATAGTGTAAAACACAATACATGACAGGGTTGTCGTGTAAGTACAATTACCCCTTAGTAACTATAGAATACATTATAAAACACATGACAGGTGCCACACATTTGAAATTGTGTTTGTTAAGCATTATTTTGCGTGAAGTGTGAGGCAGTTTTCACGGTGGGTCATATGAGAAGGCGTCAAGGGATTTTCAAAGCTTCCTGTGTGACCTGCGCCAAGGAGAGGCATGAAGTGTAACGTCATCAGCTCTTCTTAGGAAGGATAACCATTCTTGCCACATCCTAAAGGAGACTTCTTTGGAATGTTTCCACTTACTCAAAACAATTTTACAGGCTACGGTAAGCATGAAGTCTAATAAGTACCGATCATTCACATCTTTGATCTTAGGGTCCAGGGCACCTAGAAGAATGTAGGAAAATTCCCTTGGGGGGGCAATGCTGAAAGTATTGTTTATACATTCGTAGATCTTATCCCAATATGGTTGTAAGATAGGACATTGGAAGAGCATGTGGCCAAGATTACCAACCTGATACTTATAGTTCCAGCAAGTGGGGTGTTCGCTGAGTCTAAGTTTAAAGATCCCCTCTGGGGTCCAATATGTCCTATTTACTAACATAAGCTTTGTTTGCGATAATATTGGGTAGATTTTATTCGAAATGTTGATATGGATCTTCTCCCAGTCGAATGATATGTTGCTAGAGTTAGTTTCGGCTTCCCATTTTGCTTCCCATTTCCTGTGGGATTTGCGAGGCTTAGGGGATAGGAGTTTGTAAACTTTAGATACAGTGTGACCTGACTTTAGCAGCTGATGCATCTTTGAGAGAATAGAAGAATCAGAAGGCTTAATAGAGCGCAACGTGAGGAGTGATTTTAGTTTTAGGAATGTATAAAAATCTATCGGATGTAAACCGTGTCGAGACTGAAGCTCGGCGAAAGGTAGGAGAAGGGTCCATGTAAAAAGATCTTTGACTAGATTTATGCCGCTTTTGGACCAGTGTTCCCAATAGCGCATCTCTCCATCAACCTTCAGGTTCGGGTTGTGCCAGAGAGAGGTCAAGTTGGATTTGTTCGTTTTTAGTACGGATAAGTGTTCTAAACGTACAAGGGCTCTTTTAGTGTTAAGCAAAATATATTTAGAATGGGGGATGGAAGATATATCCATGGTTAGAAGAGCAGACAAAGGCATATCATTGATGATTGATCTTTCAATGTCCAACCAGACAGGGGTATAGTCCACCTGGGGAGTAGCCAGTTAGAGCCCTGTTTACAAAGAAATGCAATTTGATAGTTCCTAAAGTTCGGAAGGCCCAGACCACCTTTATCTTTGGGCAACTGAAGTTTTTTCATAGATATTCTAGGTCTCTTACCTTGCCAGAGGAACGTGTTAAAAAGCTTATAGATCCTATTCAGGAAATCATTTGAGAGCGTCATTGGTAGCATGCTGGCCAGATAGCTAACAAGATGAGTAATCATCATTTTTAATGTCTCAGCTCTTCCCCACCAAAATAAAAACTTAGGAGACCAACCATCTAGTAATGAAGAGATTTTCATGAAGAGAGCATTTTCATTGGTCTGGAGGGTGGTGATTAGATCTCTCGTAAAGTCTAAGCCAAGATATTTGAAGCAGTTAGGTTGCCACAGAAGACCCAAGCTGCCAATAATTTCTTTCCCGCCTCGGTTGTACAGGCTTTTGACTTCAGTCGTGTCCTTATTTAATTTAGGGCCTGATACAGCAAATTCGTCTTTTGAAGACATAAGAGCAGGGATAGCAGCCTCAGCATTCTCTGAAACAAGTAATACGTCGTCACCGCGTAAGCAGTTATTTTGACCATGCAGTTGTTGAAGTGATCAGATTATTTTTCCTGGGCTGATAGAGGAAGGGTTCAATTGCAAGAAGGAATAGAGACGGGGAGAGAGGGCAGCCTTGTCTAGTTCCCTGTCCTAACTTAAAGGAAGATGAGAGGCAACCTCCCGTTCTGACTCTGGCCGAGGGTTTGACAAGGAGCTATACCATCCGTGTAAAGTACTCACCCAGGTTGAATTTATCTAGTGTTGCTTTCAAGGAGGTCAAATCAACTTTGTCGAAAGCCTTTTCTGCATCCAAAGTGATAGCAACTGTTGGTGAGTCAGTAAGTTTGGCTTTTTCAAGGACATGCGTTAGAATACGTGTATTATCACTAGAAAGTCTGTTTTTGAAAAAGCCAACTTGTGAAGAGTGGATGTGTTTGGGTAAAAAAATTTGGAGGCGCTTAGCGAGGATCATTGCATACATTTTGCAGTCTAAATTAATTAGAGATATCGGTCTATAGTTTTTAGGGAGCGATGGGTCTTTCTCCTCTTTGGGAATTACTGCTATAAGAGCTTCTACTGGCGTCCCAGTGATCTGACCAGAGTCACTAAATTCCTTGAACACGTTTAGAAGTGGGAGAATCAGTGTCGAGGAGAAGTACTTGTAGAATTTAGCATTAAACCCATCAGGGCCCGCAGCCTTCCCTACTTTAAGGGCCTTAATCATGTCTTTTATTTCTATACTGGAAATTGGACTGTTAATTTCAGTTTTTTCTTGCTCTGAGAGGGAGGGCAGAGAGGAGGTAAGGTGAAGCACACATCTCAGACCCCTCCATCTTGGAGATGAGAGGATCCAACCAATTAGGAAGAGGCTCATGCCCATCTCCCACTGGAGGGTGGCATAATAGGGGGAGTACTCACCCCAAGAAAGGGACCCATAGGTCCCGACCTGCACACCCATGTAATGCCCTCAAATTTAGGCACAACCCTGAACCTTCCCTCCTCAGATTTGAGGAAGAAAGAAGAAGGACCAAAGAGCCGTGCTGACCCAGGAAGAAGAGGATACCAACTGCTTTGGCCCTAGCCCTAACGGTCTGTACCAACTCCAACCTGCCTACCCGTGTTCAGCAGCCATCAGGCCTCCTGCGCTCAGAGGCTCGGCTCTGCAACCATCTTAAAGACTCTGTCTCCAGTGAGCATCGGATTTGATTGACCAAAGACTCACCCACAGAATCCGGATCCAGGAGGCTCTGTGATTTTGCACCATTCTGCACCCAACACCCAACACCCAGGGCCCGAGTTCAAATGGCCCAACACCACGAGGAGGTCTCCACGATGATCACGACCTTAGATCTGGCGATCTCCGACCCACTTCAAGCTTCAAGTTGATGCCTGAAGGGTCTTCTCTACCGCGACCGGAGCTGCAAAGAAGACCTGATGCACAAGTTACTTACCTTCGGTAACGATTTATCTGTAAGAAACATTAGTAGTGATAGATTCCTTACCTTAGAATTACCCCCAGGTGTCAGATTGGATCCGGAAAGTTTTTCGTCAGCAGTACCCCTGCGCATGGGTAGGCGTCGTCATGCGGCTCCGAGTGTATCGGTTGCGTCGTTGGCACCAGGATGACGTCGCTGGAGCTACTTAGACGCGCCCAAGCGCACTGACGTCAGTTCTGTACACGACTTTCCGTGCCAGGAACGCAGAGCCATGCAAGAAACTGACCACTGGTGCCATGAAACTAGGGCCCTAAAAAGGGATGACCTTAACCCTAGAAATCAGTTAGAAGAAAGGGGAGGATGGGTAGGGCGGTAAGGAATCTATCACTACTAATGTTTCTTACAGATATATCGCTAGGAAAGGTAAGTAACTTGTGCATCTGAAAGAAACACGTAGTGAATGTTTCCTTACATTAGAATAGATACCCCAGCAATACCAACCTCAGTGGTGGGTCTGCGAACCAAGATCACACCAGAAAGTCCTGGAGAACAGAACGACCAAAGAAGCCGTCTCTACAGACTTGACTGTCCAGGCAGTAGTGCTTGGTAAATGTGTGCAGCGAGGCCCACATAGCAGCCTGACAGATGTCCTGCAAGGGAACTCCTCGTCCCAGAGCAGTAGTGGCTTCCCTCGCCCTGGTAGAGTGGGCGCGCATCCCCACCGGAGGCTCCTTTTAGCCATGGAGTAACAAGCCTTTATGCACAGAACGCCCCACCGAGAGATGGTCCGCTTGTGCACAGCACGACCGTTCCAACCGTTCTTGGCGCCCATGTAGCCAACAAAGAGCTGGTCTTCCACCCGTAACTGTTGTGTGCGGTAGAAAGAGAGCGCACGTTTTGGGTCCAGACGGTGGAGCCTCTCTTCCTCTTTGGAGGGATGCAGAGGCAGAAAGAAGGTGGGCAAAGTGATGGTCTGCCCGATGTGAAAGGCAGTGACAACCTTTGGCATAAAAGAAGGACGAGTCCTTAGAACAACTTTGTCCGGATGGACAGAGAGAAAAGGCGGCTTAGAAGAAAGAGCCTGGAGCTCACTCAATCTTCTGGCAGAGGTGATGGCAACCAGGAAAGCAGTCTTTTAGAGTGAGAAGACGAAGAGGGCAATTATGAAGTGGCTCATAGGGAGCACACATCAGAAAGGTAAGAACTAGATTCAAGTCCCACTGAGGCATCACGAAAGGAACAGGGGGAAACATGTGCGTGAACAGGGGACTTGAAAAGGGAAGGCTGATCTGAGAGCCTTAAAAAGGCGGAAATCAATCAATCAGTCAATCAATCAAGTACTTGTGGAGCGCGCTACTTACCCGTGAGGGTCCCAAGGCGCTGAAGGGAAGGGGGGTGTGCTGCTACAGCTCGAAGAGCCAGGTCTTGAGGAGTCTTCTGAAGGTGAGTGGCCGAGAGATAGCCCCTGATAGTACCCAGAGAAGAGCCCTGCTGGGCCAAAGAGAGAAGAAAAAGAAGGACCTCTGAAAGAGGGGCAGAAAGTGGATCCACAGTCTTTGCTGTGCACCATGCCACAAATTGATTCCACCTGCAGGCGTATACCATTTTTTGGAGGGACGCCTGGCTGCCAAGATTACATCACAAACTTCCGGAGGCAGGTCAAAAGGATTCAACTGCCGCCACTCAATCTCCACGCAAGGAGGTGGAGGCTGGACAGGTTCTGGTGGAGGACCCTCCCCTGCTGCTGCAACAGAAGATCCTCCCGAAGAGGCAGTCGGAGCGGGGGATCGATCACCATGCTTAGTAGCTAGGGATACCATACTCTTCGAGCCCAGTCTGGAGCCACAAGAATGACTTGGGCCTGGTCGCGCTTGATCTTCTTCAGCACTCTGGGTAGAAGTGGAATAGGCGGAAAGGCATATAGTAGACCGCAACTCCACTCGCGAAGAAAAGCGCCGCCTAGCGAGTGCCGCCTTGGAAATTCCAATGCGCAGAAGTGATGACATTGCACGTTCTCTAAGCAAGGCTCTCCCCACTGTCGAAAGAGATCTTACGCAACGTCCGAGTTCAGAAGCCATTCGTGATCCATCATGCAACAGAGGCTCAGTTCATCCGCCCTGGCGTTCAGAGAACCTGCCAGGTGTTGAACCATCAGGGAAATGCCCTAATGTTCCAGCCATGTCCAAAGGCGCAGAGCCTCCTGACATAGGGTCCACAACCCCACCCGCCCTGTTTGTTGCAGTACCACATGACAGAAGTGTTGTCTGTGAACACCTGCACTACTCTCCCCACAACAGAGGGAAGGAATGCCTTCGGTGCAAGTCGGATCGCCCGAAACTCCAGAGGTTGATATGGAGCCGGGACTCCGCCGGAGACCAGAGGTCTCTGATCTCCACCTCTCCCATGTGGCTGCCCCATCCCAGAAGGGACACGTCTGGCAGAACTGTGTGCTCCCGTTGAGGAAGGGAAAGGGATCTGCCATTGACCCAATTGCGATTTGTGAGCCACCACTGCAATTGTCGTGCAGGGCCCTCCGAGATCTGGATGCGATCGGACAGGTTGTCCTGATGCTGTGCCCACTGGAACTTCAGGTCCCACTGCAGACCCCGCAAATGCCATCTGGCATGATCCACTAGAAGGATGCAGGATGCAGGAGGCCATCAGGTCCAGGAGCCGGAGGCTCATCTTGACCGAAACCCGGGATAGAGGCTGAAAGATCGGAATCATAGCCTGAATATCCCGAACTCGCTGTTTGGGAGGATAAACTCAGGTTTATCCTCCTGTTTATAAACTGAGCCGAAGCCAGAACCGCTCCGATGAAGAGGAGCTTCTGAGAGGGAATCAGGAGCGACTTCAGCACGTTGATGGAAAACCCCAGCAAATGCAGGAGGTCGGCCATAGTCTGGAAGTGAGAGACGACTGCCTGGGGCAAGCCTGCCTTCAACAACCAGTCGTCGAGATAGGGGAAGACTGGAACCCCTGATCTGCGCAGATGAGCTTCGACCACCGCCATAACTTTCGTGAACACCCGAGGGGCACTGGTAAGACCGAAGGGGAGCACGGTAAACTGGCAATGCTCGTGGCCTACCATGAACCGCAGGTAACGCCGGTGGGCCGGCAGGACGGGGATGTGGAAATATGCAAACTGCAAGTCCAACGCTACCATCCAGTCTCCAGGGTCGAGGGCAGACAAGACTTGAGCTAGCGTCAACATCTTGAACTTCTCCCTCTGGAGGAAGCGGTTGACGTTCCTGAGATCCAAGATAGGATGCAGGACTTTGTCCTTCTTGGGGACCAGAAAGTAGTGGGATTGATAACCACAACCTACTTCTGGCCAAGGAACGTGCTCGATGGCCCCCCTTGGGCAAGAGGGCTGTGACTTCCTGCTGAAGAAGCGCAAGATGGTCCCCGGACATGCTTGGCATGGCATGACTGGAGAGGTAGTCTAGAAGGGGAGGGAGTAGCCCTTTCGAACAATTTGCAGCACCCACTTGTCCGAGGTGATGTTGCGCCAGTGGGGGAGATGATGGCGAATTCTGCTGCCCACTGGCGTTTGATGGGCCTGAAAGTCCAGACTAGGAAGGTTTTGCAGTGGATGCTGCGGGGGTGGAGGTGGACTGACGCGCCGCTGGCCCCCTGAACCACCTCGAGCGGAAGGCAGAAGGCGGAGGAGACTGAGAGGCCAACAGACCCATGGACTTGGCCGTAGCCCGGGAGTCCTTAAGACGCTCTAACTCACTATCTGCCTTATGGCCAAAAAGGCGAATGCCATCAAAGGTCATGTCCATCAGAGTGTTCTGGACATCCCCAGAGAAGCCAGTTGTCCTCAGCCAGGCATGGCGCCTAACCACCACCGTCGTGGAAATAGCCCTGCCCAGCGAGTCGGCGGTGTCAAGCCCACAGTGGATGGTGAACTTAGCTGCGTCTCTCCCAGCAGCAATAGCTTGGGAGAGTACTGTCCGGTCCTCCTTCGGACAGTTAGACAGCACCTGAGCAACCGTGTCCCACACAGAGTGGGAAGAAGGGCCCAAGAGGCATGCAGTGTTCACCGACCGCAGCCCTAAGCTGGCAGATGAAAACAGCTTCTTGTCAAGCTGCTCCAGCTTCTTGGATTCCCTATCTGGAGGGGCGGAAGGGAACGTGCTCTGGGAAGCGGAGGCTTGGACAACCAAGCTCTCAGGGGTGGGGTGTTGCGAGAGAAGGAGGGGGTCGCCCGGAGCTGGGCGATGGCGTCAGGCCACATTCCTGTCCACAAGAGCCGCTTGTGTTGGGCCTGGACCAGGTGCCTAAAAGAACGTCAGACAGTGCTTCATTAAAGGGCAGCAAGGGCTCCGAAGAGGTTGCCTCCGGCTCGAGCACTACTGTCAGGAGGTTAGTCCTGACGGCCACTGTAGGAAATTTGAGGTGGAGGACCTTGGCTGCCCTACGCAACACCACTGAGTAACTGGCTCACTTCTCCATAGCCACGGTAGGAGGAGACAGCATGCCAAGTCAGGTCAGGTGAAGTGTCAAGACCACTGCCATCCCCCAAATCCTCTGCCCAGTTGGGATCATAACCACACTCTTTTGTGAGAGGGTCTACAGACCCCTCTCAGTCCTCCCCTTCCTCCAAAGTCTGTGGAACAGGCTGAAAATAAGGAGGATGGACAGAAGGAAAAAAGCGCCCCATCGGCGTTGGAATCGGCGCTGATCCAGCACTGTGCCCAGTTCAGGGTTGAAACTTGGGATGATGTCGTCCCGAGGAGCGGGTGACGTTGGAGGTGGTGCCGGTGGGGTCGACGTCGGTGGAGGTGTTATAAGGTCAACAGGCGTCGACCGGAGTCCGAACCCGGATCCCAGGGGGTCCTACGGCGCCAGAGGCGCTGGCATTGCTGGGGCCAGAGCCACTGGCGATGGAAGGACAGGACAGACGGCCCAAAGAGTCGGGCCATGGCAGCAAGAAACTCTTGCACCTGAGCAGGCTTAGCTGACTTACCCGGAAAGGGTGGGTAGGCCGGCGGTGACATAGCAGGCTCTGCCTGAGCCGCAGGGATGGCACCACCCGCACCCTCAGCCGCATGAAGGGCGAGGGGAAGTCGAGGAGCGATGATGCTTCTTCGACTTCTTTTTGGAATGCTTCGACTTACCTAACCCAGAGTGTGAAGACTTAGAAACAGAGGAATGATGGTGACGGCTCCACGACTGGTCCCTCGACCTCCCTCGGGACCGGGACCTTGAGCGGCGCGGAGCCGACTGCCAGACTTCCAGCAACTTTCGGGACCACTCCCGCAAAGTCTTCGGCGTCATGGCCCGGCAGTCGGGGCACGACATGGAGTCGTGGTCGCGCCCCGGGCAGTAGAGACACACGCGGTGTGGGTCCGTCACAGACATCATGCAGTGACAGTCCCTACAGTTATTAAAGCCGGGCATCCCTACGACACCAGGAGTCGATCGACTCGAGAAAATGAGAAAAAAAGGCCTCGAAAAAAGTCAGTCAAAAAGTGACTCGGGGAGGGGAGGAGCCAAGATGGCGATCGGAACAGTCGCATGAACGCTTAGCTCCGAGGGCCCTTCCTCCCCGCACGTCTATCCTGACGATAATCCTGAGCGAGGCTTCTCGATCTAAGTTGTTGAAGAGAAGCGATCACTTACCATCTATTTCTGGGGCTCCACCGTGCAGTAGATCCGAAGAACTGTCCCCGTCTGCTTGCCGGCCTTCGCGGCGCTGACGCCGGGACCTCGATTGCAGAGGTCGCCCGGCAGTGTTCGTAGCGTTGGCGGCCCTGGTTTGGATGAGAAGCCGGTCAGTGGGAGCCTGAGAGCCGCGAGCCGGGAGAGTTGGTACCAACCCACTCCCAATAGTGGGTTGGCCCGTGAACCCGAGATATCGCCGAGCCAGAGAGAAGCCGTGTCGCCCGGTCCCCCTGGGTGTGACGTCCGGCCATGTTAATAATCCCGTCCGGGAACCGGCAGCCGGCTCCCGGCGAGCTGCGAGGAGCACACCCGGCCTTTTGTTGAGTCTCCTTTCTGCACCAAGCGCCGACTGTCGCAGTTCAGCCGTGAGACCTGTTGACTCTGATGGTCGGACTGGACTCGGAGGTGGAGGGGAAGTGACGGAGATCGAAATGGCTGCAATGGCGGATGGCTTCTTGGAATGCACCCCTCCCGGGGACGGAAAAACCGCTGAACTTGAGACCCCGAAATTCGGCTACATGGGGAAACGCTTCCGCGTAGCCACATACTGGCTGCACTGATAACCCTGCAGACTGCTCTGCTCCGGAGATCCCGGGACTTAGAGGGAAGGATCGTCACCATTGCTGACCCGCCATTTTGTAGCGTTGTGGTTTGCCTCCGAGTCGGTGCCGATGAGTCTCCTTCTGCCGCGGTGCCCTGTTCCCCGGCTGAGTCTACGTCTTGGGGGCGAGAATGGATGTGGTTCCTGAGCTGGTTGTCGTCACACCTGTTCCACAGGTGGTTGTCTCATCGGGGCCTTTTTCTGACCAACAAGTGGAGAGGCTCCAACGATCCATGGCGCATGGGGCCCGGGCTGTGCTGCGATGCTTCCCGCATCCCGTGCTTTCCTTTCCGTGCTTGGCGGACCTGTTTTTGGACTTGGAACTGTTGGTGGTCTGTGTATTGCTGCATTCTGGCCTCCGCCATGCATCGTCAGTTGTTTCTAGGTGGCTGGGACGATGTTGGGCGGCGGCGCTACCTGATTTGCTTGAGACGATTGAATCTTTTGTGTCGAGTTGTCTCCCGACTGCAAGGCTGTTTAACATTTCTACTATTAACAGAAGTGGCCAGGGGTGACCTTGTTTGGGACTTGGAGGGGCCTCTTGCTGGTTAATGGTGATTCAAGGTCACGTCTTGTGGGACTGTAATTGATTGCGTTTTCTGTGCTTGCTGATATTTGTACTTTTCTATGGCTTCTGTTTCTACGATTTTAGTATGCGGGGGTGGGAGGGACCGGGTATCTGAATCGCCGGCCCTTCTCCTCAGAATTTTCTTTATTGTTTTCCTCTCTTTCTTATCTTTATTTCCTTTCTTTAGGGTAATTCTGGGGCGACAGGCACGCTGTTAGTGGGGTAGGCCATAGCCATTACGGGGATGTAGGGTGGCGGGTGTTGGGGGGGGGTTTGTTATTTTAGTTTGTTTTGTTCTATGGTCCCTTTCTCTCTACCTTCTTAGTGGGGTTGGCTGTATCTCCCTCTTTCATCCCTTTTCTGTCGGGCATCTGCGCTTGCCTCTATTTTCTTGCCTTGGACGGGTGGGTTTTCCATATGATGTTCTCGCTAACTTGCTCGCCATTGTTTGACCTTTACTCCTGGCCTGCCTTCGGCGGGCGTAGTGTGTTTTTGGCTTTATTGCTCACCTTCGATTCCCGATTGCTTGGAGGGATACGCCCCTCCCGTCTTGTGAGAAGTTGGCCTGATAGGTGATGTTTCCAATTCTGGAACCACCTATTATCAGACCAAACAATCCCTTATGGTGTCAGGTTGTAAGTCAACCTTGTTAGACAAGCTATCCTAGGGGTAGCATGGACTAAGCAGCCTAAAGGCTTAACTTAAGAGGTTGTGTTAAGCGAGCTGTTTTACCACATACAATCCTGTAATATCAAATGAAAGGACACCACACAAGTATATATTATAAAAATATATGTGTTTATTACTAAAAACAATCCCCAGTATTCTTTATGAATAAAGGGGCACAAGCGTTAAATCAAAAGCACAGTTTAAACATACAAGTTGCACAATTATGGATGAGGGCGGGTGGCCACTCAAACCATATACTAAACAAGTGGTATAAGAGATACCAATCGAACAGTGGTTAGGCCTAGGGCCTAGGGAATCGCTGGGAGCAGTCAGGACAAGCAGTGCTGAAGTCGGGAGAGGCCCACGGGATTCGGGAGCAGTGCGGAAAGCGCACGCATGCACCAATGTTAACCAATGGTGCGTAAAAGTTACAAAGTTAAAGTTTAAGGACACTTCCGCTGAACCTAGAGGAACAAAACTTAAGACACAGACCCTAGAGATGTGTACCAGTGTGGGAACACCGGCGGAGCAAAGTTACCTCACCCACAGGAAGCGGGTGCACAGGGTCGAAGTTGAGTCGGGTTTCGTCACGCAGGCTCTTGGTGCTTGAAGCTGAAAGGGCTGCAGGCGGGGTGAAAGAGGAGTGTCCGGTGGAGTCCAAGGGTGGACTCGAGTCGAAAAGTACCTGAAAGCAGAGGGGACAGAGTCTGGGTCACTCAGCAGTGACCAGGGTGGAACCAGGACGGAACCAGGCAATGTCGGGCGCAATCAGGTCGCTGTCGAGGTGCTTCTCTCCGCTGTCACGTGGGCTCTGGGGCATCTACGACGTCCAGGAGCAGGTCACGATCTGTCCCACGCAGGCTCTCGCCGTCGGCGCTGTCGGCTTCAAGATTGGAGCAAACAACACTTGGCAAAAGCAATCCACGCGGAACCGGGAGATTGCTTCTCACTCGAACCAGGAGGGTCAGAGTGGGGGCTCCTTTTCAGGGGAGCTGGTGCAGATCTGGAGCAACCAGATTCACAAGTCGATTTCAAGTTTTCGTCGGCACAGGGGCCACTAGCCGGCTGGCAAGTGACCGGGCCAACGCGTTGAGCCAAAAGTAGCAGAAGGGCCCCACGCAGCACTCGATGAGTGTAGAGGGGTGAGCTTCGGTGCCAGAGTGGCTCAGGGTTGGGGCTTCTCAAACCCCGGTGTACAGCTTCGAGGGTCACTCGTGGGCTGCACAGTCAGCGTCTCGTGGTCAATTCAAGATGGCGTGCCCCACGCTTCCGGTCGCCTCCACGGGTCTCAGCTCTGCAGGGACTGTGGATCGGGCTGTTGGAAAGCAGGCAGGCTTGATCTCGTCGATCTCTGTCGCTCGAGTTCCGGCGGGAACTGCAACAAAGTAGACGTCGATAGCTGGATGGTGCCTGTTTGCACAGGGTGGTCACTCCTTGACCACAAGGGAGATTCTTCGGGCTTCTACGTCGAGTAGGATGTCGAAGGGTCCAGAATTTCGTTTCTTATGTTTCTTCAGGATAATCTGAAGTGCATTGGCACTGCTCCCACTCTTATTCGAATCTGGGGGGCGTGATTACCTGCTAGGTCCCCCCCTATGGGTGGGACCCAGGAAGTGGGTGGATACACCCCCTTCCTTTGATCCAGGCCGCCCTGGCACGAGGGCTGGAGTGCCCCAGAACCGGTTTGGCCGGATTATGCAAGGGGCAGCCTTGTGCGCCCCAGGCAGTGTCTGGTTTCTTTCAGACCTCCCTGCTACAATCCACTATCTCCTGTCTGGAGGGTGGTGACACCCTCCTGCGACAGGAAACCCTTTGTCCAGGCCCCATTTGGCTGAGTTTCGGTCAGCTGCAGGGGTCCAGACTCTTGTCTGTGGCAGAGGCATCCATTTTGTGGATCTAAGGCCCTTTTAGAAATTAACCGCATTTAAGCAAAGTAACATGTCTTACCCCTCTAGAGGGGTGGAATGCTATCCCCGTCGCCAGAACTGGCGAGGGGATAGTATTCCAAATCGTATGACACCTTACACGACATGTTTTGATAAAGCCAAACCAGAGTTGCTATATAGTCCGCGAGGATTATAATGCACTTAAGAGTATATGGTATGGCATTATCCTGAAACAGCTTAGGGAGTTGTTCCCGACAGCTGCAGACAGGCTCAGCTCATGCTAGAGCTCCATCTCACATTAAACCACGCACTCTGCCTCCAGGATTGATGAGGCCTTCCATAGGAGTGGCTCACAGGTTTATATGTGTCCAGATATAGGTTTAGATATAGGTATACTATATCTAAGTAAGGGGTGATTACACCACCTTACCCCAGCTGAGTGATCAGCCAGTTGTGTCAATTTAAGAACCAGCCAGGGGTGGCAAAAGATATGCTGCAGCCCCTGGTAGGCCTTGGTGGCCCCTATGCCCTGGGCACCTATAGTGCATTATACAGGGGCTGACAAGGAGTCCATTTCCAATTGTGGTATGTGCCTATAGCACATGTATCATTAATTTAGTGAGAGAACAGCAGGCTGGGGGTCTGATCAGCAGGCCCACAGCCTCAGTAGTCGAAAACCAGTGAAGCAAAAAGCAAAAATTTGGGGTGACCATAGGATAGCAGACCCTACTCTCCTACACAACCCCCCCCAAACGCAGGGACATTAAACTAACCTTGACCAAATAAGTCTTCATGTTCTAAGTGGAAGTACCTGGAGAGACCATCTGCATTACCATGGTCAGTCCCTGGGCGGTGCTCCACTGTAAAGTCCATCCCCTGTAGGGAAATGGACCACCTGAGCAGTTTGGGGTTTTCACCCTTCATCTGATTGAGCCATAAGAGGGGCTTATGGTCTGTCTGAACTAGGAAGTGAGTTCCAAACAAGTAGGACCTCAACTTCTTCAGGGCCCAAACCACAGCAAAGGCCTCCCTCTCAATGGCTGACCAACGTTTCTCTCTAGGGGTCAGCCTTCTGCTAATGAAAGCAATGGGCTGGTCTTGACCATCTTGATTAAGTTGTGAGAGCACAGCTCCCACCCCCAACTCAGAAGCATCTGTCTGTACAATGAACTGTTTGGAGTAGTCAGGACTCTTCAGGATAGGTGCAGAGCACATGGCCTTCTTCAGGTCATCAAATGCCTTTTGACAGCTAACTGTCCACTGAACCTTTTTTGGCATCTTCTTGGATGTCAAGTCATTTAATGGTGTCGCTATAGACCCATAGTTTTTCACAAACTTTCTGTAATACCCAGTCAGGCCCAAGAAGGCTCTGACTTGTGTCTGGGTAACTGGAGGAGCCCAGTCCTGTATGGCCTGGATTTTGCTCTCCAGTGGCTGAACCTGACCTCCACCTACTAGGTGGCCCAGGTATACAACCTTACTCTGCCCTATCTGGCACTTGGTGGCCTTGATAGTCAGGCCTGCCTTTTGCAGGGCCTCCAGAACTTTCTTCAGGTGGATCAGGTGATCCTCCCAGGTGGAGCTAAAGACAGCAATATCATCTAGATATGCTGCACAAAAGTCATCCAACCCAGTAAGGACTTGGTTCACCAACCTTTGGAAAGTGGCAGGTGCATTCTTCAAACCAAAGGGCATTACCACAAACTGATAATGTCCACTAGGGGTAGAGAATGCTGTTTTGGCTTTTGACTCCTCAGCTAATCTGATTTGCCAGTAGCCAGCTGTCAGATCAAATGTGCTCAGAAACTTGGCAGAAGCCAATCTGTCAATGAGCTCATCTGCTCTTGGAATGGGGTGAGCATCTGTCCTAGTGACAGCATTGAGACCCCTGTAGTCCACGCAAAATCTCATTTCTCTCTTTCCATCTTGGGTATGAGGTTTTGGCACAAAGACTACTGGGCTGGCCCATGGGCTCTCTGATTGCTCAATCACTCCAAGCTCTAACATCTTTTGCACCTCAGCCTTGATGCAATCCCTGACATGGTCAGGTTGCCTGTAGATCTTATTCTTCACAGGCAGACTGTCACCAGTGTCCACCACATGGGTACACCAGTCAGTCTGGCTGGGTGTGAGTGAAAACAAATGCCTGTGGGCCTGCAAAACTTGTCTGCAGTCCCTCTGTTGCTGGTCAGTGAGGCTGCCTGCCAAGGCTACCTCATCAACTGAACCATCATCAGGGTTCTGAGAAAGCAGGTCTGGGAGAGGGTCACTCTCTTACTCCTGATCCCCATCTGTGGCCATGAGCAAGCTCATGTCCTCCCTGTCCACAAATGCTTTCAACCGATTCACATGGATTACCCTATGAGGGCTCCTAGGGGTTCCAAAGTCAACCAGGTAGGTGACTTCTCCTTTCTTCTCAATGATAGGATAGGGTCCACTCCATTTGTCCTGGAGTGCTGCTGGGGCCACTGGCTCCAGTACCCACACCTTCTGTCCTGGTTGGAACTCTACCAGTACAGCCTTTTGGTCATGCCAAGCTTTTTGTAATTCTTGGCTGGCCTCCAGGTTTTTGGATGCTCTTTCCATGTATTCAGCCATCCTGGAGCGGAGACCAAGTACATAGTCCACTATGTCTAGTTTAGGCTTTTTGAGAGGTAACTCCCATCCTTCCTTCACCAAACACAATGGACCCCTTACAGGGTGGCCAAACAAAAGTTCAAAAGGGCTGTAGCCAACCCCCTTCTGTGGGACCTCTCTGTAAGCAAAGAGCAGGCAAGGTAAAAGAATGTCCCATTTCCGCCTGAGCTTCTCTGGTAATCCCTTTATCATGCCTTTTAGGGTCTTGTTAAATCTCTCCACAAGCCCATTGCACTGTGGATGGTAGGGGGTGGTAAACTTGTAGTTTACCCCACACTCCTTCCACATTGCTTTCAGATAGCTGGACATAAAATTGGTGCCCCTATCTGATAACACCTCCTTTGGGAAGCCCACTCTTGAGAAAACTGCAATGAGGGCTTTTGCCACCACAGGTGCTGTGGTGGTCCTCAGGGGAATAGCCTCTGGATACCTGGTGGCATGATCCACTACCACCAGTATAAATCTGTTCCCAGATGCTGTTTGGGGGTCCATGGGACCCACAATATCAATTCCAACTCTTTCAAAGGGAACCCCCACCACAGGTAGTGGTATTAGGGGGGCCTTTGTTGTGCCACCTGACTTACCACTGGCTTGGCAAGTGACACAGGAGCGACAAAACTCCTTGACATTTTCTGACATATGAGGCCAGTGAAAGTGTGAAACAAGCCTGTCCCACGTCTTGTTCTGGCCTAAGTGTCCTGCAAGGGGAATATCATGGGCCAAGGTAAGGAGGAACCCCCTAAACTGCAGAGGTATAACCAACCTCCTGGTCATGCCAGGCTTGGGGTCTCTAGCCTCTGAGTAAAGGAGTCCATCATCTCAATACACAGTATGGGTACCTTGGGCATCCCCAGCAGCCTCAGCAGCAGCCTGCTGTCTGAGGGGTTCATGGGAAGGGCAATCTAATTGAGCCTGCCTCAGGTCTGCCCTTGAGGGTCCCCCTGTCCCCAGAAACTCAACCTGGTCAGGTTCAAGTTCCTCAGAGACAGTCTCCTCTTGGACTGCAGAATCAGTTTCCTCTGAAACTTGATCCTCAACCTGGGGCAAGGTGGAAGGCTCAGCCTTTCCTCTCTTGCTCCTTCTCTTGGGTTGTGGTTGGTCTATTGTTCCAAGATCCACCACTGGTTCAGGAAGGCACTTCTTAGCCTGAGACCTTGTCACTGCAAGGACATGCTCTGAAATCCCTAGCATTTCTGCATGAGTCCTGTACTCCACTTCTGACCAAGCTGAGCTTTCAAGATCATTGCCTAACAGACAGTCTACTGGGAGGTCTGCACTCACAACAACTTTCTTTAGGCCATTTACCCCTCCCCAGGAGAAGTTCACAACTGCCACACTATGGGAGGTAGTGGAGTTGCTGGCATTGGTCACTAGGTAACTCTCACCTAGTACAATCTTTCCAGGGTCCACAAAGTCAGGTGTCACCATTGTGACACTGGCACATGTGTCCCTGTAGGCCTGAGCCAGTTTCTCATTAATTAAAGGCGTCTGCCTATATTTGCCCAGGTTACTGGGACTCACTGTAGTGGACAAAGCTAGGTCCACATCATATAGGAGAACTGCCTGAGTAGGGGTTCTGACTAGGCCAGATCCTACTTCAATACCCAGGGTCAACCCTGCTACACCCTTGGACTGGGTTCCACCACTGCTTACTGGACTAGGGGTTGCAGTTGCTTTAGGAGCTGGAGTGGTGGGGACTGGATTTGTCTTGGTGCATTCACTGCCCCAGTGGGAAACTGATTTGCAGTTATTACACCAAGGCTTCTTTGGGCCATTATTCTTCTTCTTTTTGTTTCCATTCTGGGAACCACCCTCCTTACTATTAGTTTGGGGGCCTGAAGACTTCTGGTCTTTTTCTTTATCTTTCTGATTTCCACCCTTCTGGTCTGTTTTCTTCTGGTCACCACCTTGGTTCTGGGGTTTCTGCTTAATCCTTGTTCTGACCCATTTGTCTGCCTTCTTTCCCAATTCTTGGGGAGAGGTCAGATCAGAGTCAATAAGGTATTGATGCAACAGCTGGTTTGTACAGTTATTAAGGATCTGCTCTCTCATTATAAGATTGTACAATCCTGTATAGTCTGAAACTTTACTTCCCTGCAACCAACCCTCCAGAGCCTTAGTGGCACAATCCACGAAATCAGTCCAGTCTTGAGTCTGTGCTTTTTGGGTGTCTCTGAACAACAACCTGTATTGCTCAGTGGTTAGGCCAAACCCTTCAATAAGAGCACTCTTCAAGACAGTGTAGTTTTTGGCATCCTCAGGTCTAACTGTGAGGAGCCTGTCCCTCCCTTTCTCAGAAAAGGAGTACCATAAAATTGCAGCCCACTGATCCTGAGGAACCTGCTGTACCATGCAGGCTCTCTCAAGAGCAGTCATCCATTTGTGGATGTCATCCCCTTCCTTGTAGGGGGCCACAATTTTTGTCAGGTTTCTATTATCATAGCTCCTGTCTTTTTCTCTAGGAATATTGCTGCCACCAGTGGCATCTAAGCCACACAATTTTTGCTCTCTTGCCAAGGCGAGTCTAGCTTGAGCCAAGGCTACCTCCTCCCTCTCTATTTGGAGTTTGACAGCCCTCATTCTGGCCCTATGCTCTAGCTTTTGAGAAGCAGTCATGCCTCTCTGAGATTCTCTTGAGGCACTAGAAATATGAGAGTCCCCTGAGGGAGATCTCACTCTTCTGTTGCCTGGGAGAATGACATGGTTGGATCTGGGGAGGTGCTGGCCCTCTCCATTTCCCAGTAGGTCTAAGTTGGCCTGGTTAAGCCTGGCAACTTGGACCTGGCTACCCCTCTGATCCTGATTCTCTGGGTCCTCTACATCTGAGTCCTCCTCCTCCTCCTCTTCTTCCTCTTCTTCTTCCTCCTCTGGAGTGGTATCAGTTACAGGGGGGTTCACTCCTTCTCCTGATTCTAAGGGAGGTTCATTTCCCTTCTCTAAGTCATCCTGCTCTAGAATGGCTATCAGGATAGGACAGGTGGGACTTCTGCCCCTTTTTAACCCTCTTGATATGCACAAGGCAATCAAGTCCTTTCGGGTTAGTTTGTCATAGCTGGAAGTTGCCTTGGTAAGGTCAACTGTCACAGGAGCAGACCCTGAGGCTTTTCCTGTGTCAGACATGACTGCTAGTGAGGTGTAAGTGGTGCACTTACCTACACTAAGTGTTTTCCTACTGTACCTTGCTAGTGAGTTGTAGTCAGGGTGTGCTAATCCCTTTAATCTACAACTACTAAGTTCAGTAGAACTTAATATGCTAAGCTTTTGATTTATATGTACCTAGAGGTACTTGATGTGATCTTTCAATTTGATAAAAGATTGCAATGGTAAAACAACAGCAAGCTCAAATCCGTACCGCTGCCACCAATGTGAGAAGTTGGCCTGATAGGTGATGTTTCCAATTCTGGAACCACCTATTATCAGACCAAACAATCCCTTATGGTGTCAGGTTGTAAGTCAACCTTGTTAGACAAGCTATCCTAGGGGTAGCATGGACTAAGCAGCCTAAAGGCTTAACTTAAGAGGTCGTGTTAAGCGAGCTGTTTTACCACATACAATCCTGTAATATCAAATGAAAGGACACCACACAAGTATATATTATAAAAATATATGTGTTTATTACTAAAAACAATCCCCAGTATTCTTTATGAATAAAGGGGCACAAGCGTTAAATCAAAAGCACAGTTTAAACATACAAGTTGCACAATTATGGATGAGGGCGGGTGGCCACTCAAACCATATACTAAACAAGTGGTATAAGAGATACCAATCGAACAGTGGTTAGGCCTAGGGCCTAGGGAATCGCTGGGAGCAGTCAGGACAAGCAGTGCTGAAGTCGGGAGAGGCCCACGGGATTCGGGAGCAGTGCGGAAAGCGCACGCATGCACCAATGTTAACCAATGGTGCGTAAAAGTTACAAAGTTAAAGTTTAAGGACACTTCCGCTGAACCTAGAGGAACAAAACTTAAGACACAGACCCTAGAGATGTGTACCAGTGTGGGAACACCGGCGGAGCAAAGTTACCTCACCCACAGGAAGCGGGTGCACAGGGTCGAAGTTGAGTCGGGTTTCGTCACGCAGGCTCTTGGTGCTTGAAGCTGAAAGGGCTGCAGGCGGGGTGAAAGAGGAGTGTCCGGTGGAGTCCAAGGGTGGACTCGAGTCGAAAAGTACCTGAAAGCAGAGGGGACAGAGTCTGGGTCACTCAGCAGTGACCAGGGTGGAACCAGGACGGAACCAGGCAATGTCGGGCGCAATCAGGTCGCTGTCGAGGTGCTTCTCTCCGCTGTCACGTGGGCTCTGGGGCATCTACGACGTCCAGGAGCAGGTCACGATCTGTCCCACGCAGGCTCTCGCCGTCGGCGCTGTCGGCTTCAAGATTGGAGCAAACAACACTTGGCAAAAGCAATCCACGCGGAACCGGGAGATTGCTTCTCACTCAAACCAGGAGGGTCAGAGTGGGGGCTCCTTTTCAGGGGAGCTGGTGCAGATCTGGAGCAACCAGATTCGCAAGTCGATTTCAAGTTTTCGTCGGCACAGGGGCCACTAGCCGGCTGGCAAGTGACCGGGCCAACGCGTTGAGCCAAAAGTAGCAGAAGGGCCCCACGCAGCACTCGATGAGTGTAGAGGGGTGAGCTTCGGTGCCAGAGTGGCTCAGGGTTGGGGCTTCTCAAACCCCGGTGTACAGCTTCGAGGGTCACTCGTGGGCTGCACAGTCAGCGTCTCGTGGTCAATTCAAGATGGCGTGCCCCACGCTTCCGGTCGCCTCCACGGGTCTCAGCTCTGCAGGGACTGTGGATCGGGCTGTTGGAAAGCAGGCAGGCTTGATCTCGTCGATCTCTGTCGCTCGAGTTCCGGCGGGAACTGCAACAAAGTAGACGTCGATAGCTGGATGGTGCCTGTTTGCACAGGGTGGTCACTCCTTGACCACAAGGGAGATTCTTCGGGCTTCTACGTCGAGTAGGATGTCGAAGGGTCCAGAATTTCGTTTCTTATGTTTCTTCAGGATAATCTGAAGTGCATTGGCACTGCTCCCACTCTTATTCAAATCTGGGGGGCGTGATTACCTGCTAGGTCCCCCCCTATGGGTGGGACCCAGGAAGTGGGTGGATACACCCCCTTCCTTTGATCCAGGCCGCCCTGGCACGAGGGCTGGAGTGCCCCAGAACCGGTTTGGCCGGATTATGCAAGGGGCAGCCTTGTGCGCCCCAGGCAGTGTCTGGTTTCTTTCAGACCTCCCTGCTACAATCCACTATCTCCTGTCTGGAGGGTGGTGACACCCTCCTGCGACAGGAAACCCTTTGTCCAGGCCCCATTTGGCTGAGTTTCGGTCAGCTGCAGGGGTCCAGACTCTTGTCTGTGGCAGAGGCATCCATTTTGTGGATCTAAGGCCCTTTTAGAAATTAACCGCATTTAAGCAAAGTAACATGTCTTACCCCTCTAGAGGGGTGGAATGCTATCCCCGTCGCCAGAACTGGCGAGGGGATAGTATTCCAAATCGTATGACACCTTACACGGCATGTTTTGATAAAGCCAAACCAGAGTTGCTATATAACCGCGAGGATTATAATGCACTTAAGAGTATATGGTATGGCATTATCCTGAAACAGCTTAGGGAGTTGTTCCCGACAGCTTCAGACAGGCTCAGCTCATGCTAGAGCTCCATCTCACATTAAACCACGCACTCTGCCTCCAGGATTGATGAGGCCTTCCATAGGAGTGGCTCACAGGTTTATATGTGTCCAGATATAGGTTTAGATATAGGTATACTATATCTAAGTAAGGGGTGATTACACCACCTTACCCCAGCTGAGTGATCAGCCAGTTGTGTCAATTTAAGAACCAGCCAGGGGTGGCAAAAGATATGCTGCAGCCCCTGGTAGGCCTTGGTGGCCCCTATGCCCTGGGCACCTATAGTGCATTATACAGGGGCTGACAAGGAGTCCATTTCCAATTGTGGTATGTGCCTATAGCACATGTATCATTAATTTAGTGAGAGAACAGCAGGCTGGGGGTCTGATCAGCAGGCCCACAGCCTCAGTAGTCGAAAACCAGTGAAGCAAAAAGCAAAAATTTGGGGTGACCATAGGATAGCAGACCCTACTCTCCTACACGTCTCTTTTTGTATATTGTGTAATGTGATGCCTCTGATGATATCGCCTCCGCTTCTTTTTCAATATTATAAAAATCAAACCTCTCTTATCCTTGTGCTTCGTTGTGCTACAACCACGTATTATGACTAAAACGTGATTAATCTTTGAACCGTAAACATTTGCACTGCTCCTGTTTCTATCTCCTGATATTGCGGCCGGCCCCTGTGGTTGTAGGCCTGCACCTGTACTGATTTGATTGCACCAATAAAGGTTTATAAAAAAAAAAAAAAAAAAAAAAAAAAAGTGACTCGGGGTACTAGCTCTTCCCGGATCTGCGCTTGCTGGCGTGGAAAAAGAAAGAACTGACGACAGCGCGCGTGGGCTTGTCTAAGTAGCTCCAGCGACGTCATCCCGGCGCCAATGACGCACGCGGAGCCGCACGACGATGCCTACCGACGCGCAGGGGTACTGCTGACGAAAACTTTCCGGATCCATTCTGACGCCTGGGGGTAATTCTATGGTAAGTAATCTATCAATATGTATTTCTTTCAGATAAACGAAAATTCTCTTAGTGTTAAACCGGCGGGTAAAGGTGGTGGGATTGTTATTGTTATTAAGATATCCCTTCTTTTTATGAACTCTAGTTCCTTGGCGGTCGTCTATACATCCGTTTAAGCTTTGTGCCTCTCATTATGAATAAGACCTTCACCTACTAACATTCTAGTAAGGTGATTCTGGCTCATTTACACCATCCGTTTTGATGGATAACAGTGCCTTATACCTGTCACGACCCTGTAAAATTCTACAGGCCATAGGCAATGGGGTTTATACTCTGATTTTCCTATATGGTGGGAACGGCCACCATATTAGCTAATTGATTTTCCTATTTGTAGGATCTACAATAATTCTGTTACTGTGAACATCATCGGAAGCCATACTGTGGCTTCCCCTCTCTATGGGTAAGCTCATTCCCCGTGCACCCTTCCTTTCTAGTAGTACACCTTCACACAGCAGGTGGTAACTGCATTCCACCTTTTCATTAATAGGAATTATATTATCATACCCTAAGAAGTACCCGACATCATGCCATAAGGAAATTACCATCCAGGCATTGTGATTCAGTCAATTGAAAACTACCATTCGGGCATCTTGATTCAATCATTGGTAAGCCTGCTCAACATTTTACTCTTGCGCCCACAGGTTTTATATTCTTATCACTATACTGAATCATGTCCTGTCTTTAGTTTCCAGATTTCCTGTCCTGAAGAGACCCCGTATCGCGAGAGGGTCGAAACGTTGTCTGCTTTTTAAAAAGAGAGAGCCCTCAACAAATCTAAAGAATTGATTGCACTATATTTCCAAATTGACTCCTCTTTTATGTACCAATAACCATCATTATAAGTTTTTCTACTGCACTGTTTATATCGCACAGGTTCGGTTATGGTTTATTTATTTATTTAGTTATGTATTTAGATAGCGCTCTACTACCCGGGGGCCTCTAGGCGCTTATGAAGGAAGTCCACAGAGCATCTGCGTGTATAGGAGCCGGTGTAAACCAAGTTTACAGAGTGTAAAGCCACGTTTTCAATCTCTTTCTAAAGGACAAGCAATCAGTGGAGTTTCTTAAGTGAAGTGGTAGCTTGTTCCACCATCTAGAGGTGATATAGAAGAAGCTTTTGCCACCCCATCTTTGGAGGAGGGAGGAAGGTACCCTCACCAGCTTCAGGGAGGCCGAATGGAGTGTGCGGACTGGTATATACCATAGGAAGCGTTTAATTAGATAAGTGGGATCTGAGTTTTGTAAGGCCTTAAATGCAATACACAATGGCTTGAACCTAATTGGCTTCTCAATCAGTAGCTTGTGCAATGTATTGAGGGCCTGTTTAGCAGATGAGTATTTGGACAGACTGAAGAGCAGTCTAGCAGTGGAATTCTGAAGAACCTGTAGTTTTGTAATTACTCATTTGTTTGCTCCAACTAGTATTCAATTACAATAATCGAGTTTAGACAGCACTAAGGCTGCCACCACTGTTTTCTGCAATCTTGTTGGTATAAAGGGCAACATTTTCTCAAAGATTTTTAGGATGTAATAGATGGAAGCAGTAAGTTTGCTTACGTGGTGACAGAAGGAAAGGGTGGTGTCTATAATGACTCCAAGATTCTTTGCCTTAATAACTGGTGTTGGGAGTGTCCCCAGCTCTGCTGGCCACCATTCTGAGGACAAGAAGAAGGTGACTTTCCCTTAGAGAAGTTCCTCAGTTTTATTTGAGTTTAATTTAGGACAATTCTCGGCCATCTATACGCTGACACGTCTCATACACTCCTTAAAAGTGTGCGCTGTTTTAGGATTGGTGCTTGAGATTGATACAATAATCTGGGTGTCATCTGCGTATATTACCAATTCAAACCCATGGGATTTGATTATACGTGCCAGAGGAGCAAAATATAAATTGAAAAGGGTGGGGCTCAATGATGAGCCCTGTGGCACACCACAAGGAAGCCTGAAACATTTAGATTTGAAGCCTCCTATTTTGACAAATTTTTCTCAGTTGAATAGGAAGGATCTGAGCACTGTTAGCGCTAAGTTTTCAACTCCAGCTTTCTGGTGCCGGTGTATTAGAATACCGTGGTCCACCGTATCGAAGGCGGCTGATAAGTCTAATAGTATCAGGGCTGCCAATCCTCCGTTATCAACTGCCCATCTTACTTCCTCCGTTGCAGTGATCAAGGCTGGTTCAGTGCTGTGTGGGGCTCTAAAGCCATATTGAGTAGGATCCAAAATGTGATTATTCTCAATGGAAACCGTCAGTTCCTGATTCATATGTTTCTCTAGGACTTTCGCCCGTAAGGGTAGCCGTGAAATCAGGAAATAGTTTCCTGCTTCTGTTTTATCCAGGTTTGATTTCTTTAACAAAGGTAAAATTGATGTTTTCTTCCACATTGTGGGAAATGTCCCTGTTTCAATGGTCAAATTGAGGACCTCCATAAGTGGCAAAGCAACTGACTCCACAAACAATTGGGTTACTCGCTGGGGGCAGAGATCAATGGGGGAGCCGGATTTTGTTGCCAACAGAAGCTTTGATGTTTGTTCTTGAGAAAGTGGTGTGAATTTAGAAAAGCAGGATTGGGTACATTTGGTTGCCGAAATAGGCTGGGCTGAAGTCGAACATGTGGTAATAGATTGGGCACCTTTGAGATTGACTGGTCTTAAGACAAAGGTGTCATAGATAGTGGAGAATTTATTGTGGAACGAGGAGTCACAGAACGCTTGGTCTATTGTGCAGTTATTGTTCTCTTGTACTTGACTGAGTTTCAGTACTGTTGCAAAAAGCGCCTTTGAGTTATTTTTTGCGCCTTCAATGTTTCCAGAAAAATATCTGATTTTCTTTTTTTTAATCAACTCTTTGGGATGTGCCAGTCTTGACTTGTATAATTCCTTTTCTTTAGGATCATAGTGTTTGCGCCAACGTCTTTTGTGACTGCGACACAGTCTTCTTGAGCTCTTTAGTTGTACAGAGAACCAAGGTTCAGTTGGTGCTATCCTGCTGGTTTTCCTTGTTCCTTGAGGGACAGTAGTGCTAGCTACTACTGATATCCAGTGGTGCTATTGTAATGAGGCCACCACTGGGTCCTTTGTAAAACAAGGCTTGTTCTTATTCAGCTGGGCGGAAAAATCGATATTATCTAGCCTATGCCATTGATAGCTTGATTCGCTGCTTACTGAGACGTGCTTGGAAACCGTAGGGGAAGGAGTAGAAGAGTAAAAAGAACGGCATGATGATCAGTCCAGTGAAGTTGTAAGGTATTATTATATTTCACAATGGACAGTCTGTGAATATGGCGTCTAAAAGGTGACCAGCTATGTGGGTTAGACCGGTCACAATTTGCACGAGTCCTGTGCTTGTCATTAAGTCAAGGAGGGCCTTAGAGTCAATATCGAGGGGGTTGTCTAAATGAAAATTAAAATCGCCCAAAATGATAAAGTTCTGAGATGTTACTTTATGTTCCAAGAGTTGGCCCATAGTGTGTAAAAAGTTTGTTCTGGAGCCTGGCAACCGGTAAACTAGCATCCCATTGAATGAGTAAACATGACTAGTCAATATCTTAAACAGAAGCACCTCAGCTTCCTTGTCTATTGTGGTATCGTGGCTATTGCACTGGGGCTCATTATTCACCTTCAAATACGTAAATGTATATAATGGAAATACACTGTGAGAAGTTGGCCTGGCATATGCTGTCCACTAGTTCTAGTGGGCACCTTGCACCAGTACAAACAACCCTTCCCTTATTGATGATAGGTTTAAGACAACCTTTATTGAAAGCTATCCTAGTGGTAACTATGGAAAGCAGCCTTCAGGCAAAGTCTTGAAGGAGTGTAAAGCAGCTTGGTTTACCAGATCATAACCTCTTGAATGTCTAAATGTAAGGAGAACCACCACAGAAGGTATATATATATATAAAATGTATGTATTTATTACTAAACACTCTCTAGTAATCCCTTTATGAGATTACAGAGCAAAGTACAAATTTAAACGCAATAGAACTTCAGTAAATAGCACAATAGACACTGGGCCCCAGGGGGAAATCAAACCATATATTAAGAAAGTGGTATAAGAACCACGACTTGACTAGACACAAGCCTGTGGAATCGCTGGGACCACTAGGAACACCCAAGGTAGTGACACAGGGGACCCATGGAGGACGTGTGCAGTGTGAGAACACGGGCCACGAGCGCCGTTAGCTTCTATGGGGAAAGTCGTGGTTGGAATTTTAAAGATAAAGGACACTTAGGAGAGGACTTTGAGCAACCCCCTTTAGAATTACGGGGTTCTAGGGCCAACGCCCATGGGAGTACCGGAGTACTCGAGTTACCTCACCCAGGGAAGCCGGGTGCATAGGTGTCAAATGGTGTAGGGAATCGTCGTTGATTTCAATGTCGATCTGCTGCAAAGTGCTGCTGCCGTGGAGAAGAAAAGTGTCCAGTGTGATCCAAGCCTGGATCGAAGATGTGAAGAACCTGAAAGCAGAGGGGACAGAGTCTTGGTCACTTGTCAGTGACCAGGGGCTCAGTAGACAAATTCCCACCGATGTCGGGTGTTTCAAGTGCGAAGAGGTGAAGCTTGACTCTGCAGCCACGAGGACCAGGAGGTGTCGATGACAACCAGTAGCTGGATTCGAGCTGTCCCACGGAGGATGTTGAGTGCTGCGGCGTCAGTGCTCGGATTGAACACAACAAGCCTTGGCAACAGCAACCCATGCAAAAAGAGAAAAGATCCTTCGGTGTGGACCAGCAAGGTCCAGGGGACTGCCCAAGCGATGGCGAGTCAGGGCACGTCTGGAGCAACCAGGGAAGCCCAAGGAAAGTTAAAGTTGCCTTCTCAGGGACCCACCAGTCAACGGACCAGGGATCGCAAAGGTACCTCGAGAGAAAACACAAAGGGCCGGCTCATGGAACACTCGTGGAGTGTAGGCCGGCAATCTTCGGTGGAAATGCTGCTCAGGGTCTGGTCTACAAGTAACCCAATGCACAGCCTCAAGGATCGTCGAGAAGCTAATGCACTTGCAAATGTGCACAGTGCCCAGGGGTTCCGGTTCCACGGTACCCACGAGGGCTACGGGTCCCAGCTTTGCTGGGGACTCGGTCAGCCTTTGGGAAATCTGGAAACCCACCTCCTGTGCTGCAAATACTTCGGAGTCCGGCGGGAGCTTGAGAGATGCAAACCGGTCAGATGCGTCTTTGGTGCCCGCCACGCAGGGGAGTAACTCCTTTACTCCAAGGGAGATCCTTCAGTCATCTAGCGCCTTGTAGATCGTCGAAGTTCCAGGATTCAGTATCAGAGTTTCGTCCAGTTGTAAACTCAATTCCTGTTGCCAGAGGTTCCTATCTTATACCCAAGGAAGCAGTTGAACAAACTCTGGGGACCCACCTATTGGAAAGCGGGGTGGCTACACCCATTTCCTTTGTCCAGTTTCGCGTCAGAGCAGGGGCTGGTAGCCCCTGCAACTGGTTTGAACTGGGCTATGCACAGGGACACCAAATGTGCCCCCAGTGCTGACTTCAAAGCACTCTTGGAGTGCACCCACCCAGCCTCAATACACTAAAGACTGTCTGGGAGGTGGTGACACCTCCCTGTGACAGGAAGCCTATTGTCCAGGCCTCCCCTGCCGGAGTTTCGTCCAGCAGCAGGAGGTCAGACTTGTGTCTGTGGCATCCAGTTTGTGATGCCAGGGTTCTTTTGAACTGGTACCGGGTGTAATGGTGTGGACATGTCTCTCCCTCTAGAAGGGTGGAATCATACCCCGCCACCAGAACTGGCGGGGGGTATGATTCCAAAGTGTTTGACACCAAACACGGCATGTTTCCTTGCAGCCATTCCAAAGTTAGCATTTACCGTGAGGTTATAATGCACTTAAGAGTATGTGGTCTGGCTGCATCACAGAACAACCCCGGAGAATAGGTTCCGAAGGTTGCAGAGGGGTCCTACTCATGCATGGGCACCCTCTCACACAAAACCCAGCACCCTGCCTTCAGGATTGATAAGGCCTGCCATAGGGGTGACTTATAGGTTTATATGTGTAGTGATATAAGGTAGATATAGGGAACCTATATCTAAGTAAGGGATGCATATACCACCTTACAGATCAGCTTGAACCCTTTTCTTCCTTCCCAACAGGGAAGAAACTTCCCTCTAGACCAATGGACGCAGCAGCACTCTACTCTGGCTTGGGATAAAGCCAGTGCTGATTAATTCCGCTAGTGGAACAGCAGAATTTATTAATAATTCCGCATTACAAGAGTAACCAGGAATTACTCAATTTCCCCAATCCGACCATTGGAATAAAAAATTCCACTCAACCCTAATCTTGAAAGGTATTAATACTGTCCACAGGAGATATTCTCACTGTAGGAGAGTTTATCAGTGGCGGAGAGTATCTCCCTATAGATGATGTTGAGTAGGAAGTCCCTGGCAAATGTGATCCGAACATTCCCGGCAAATGTGATCGGGTTGTGGAATCCTGTCTGTGTTGAGAGTATGAACATCATTATCTTGAATGATATGGACAGCAGCAAGATTTTGACCTTTTCCTATACCTATGACAAGGCCTAGAATTTCAGGATTTTCTTTTTTTTTTTTTTAGTTTGTAAGACCTTTATTGCACATATGCACAAATGAACACAGCATCGTGCCTACAACCCAGGGGGCCGGCTGCAATAGACATAATGGATACACACATCTGTTCAAGATTACAAAGCCGTTTAACTGACAGCCATAGGCCCGACGGCGTAATAAAAGTGTCCCTTACTGGTAGTACTACTGCTGTAAAATGTTGGTTGTCTCACAGGTTTTTAACAGTTTGGATGTACATATAAAATTTAAACAACAAAAAGAAACAGAGGAACATCAACCACTGTACCACAGCATTATTCCTCCCTCCACCTGTGCAATGAAAGCATTATGCATACCGTTACATGTCATATTTATCGTCTGTACGTCACTCGCTTTGTTCTGGTGACTGCGTGCTAAGATAAGTCTGCAAATAAGACCAGTAGTCTTTGGGACGTGACCTGGCCAGAAGTTCTTCTTCATACGTTGCTAATGTGTCACGGCAATAGACTAGATCTTCCAGCCAGCGCCGTGTCGTTGGGCCTCTGTTGCCGTTCCAATGTAGTGACACTCTGCGCTTAGCCATTAGCAGGGCAACAACACAAAACTTTCGCTGCTTTGCTCTCACCTGGGGTACCAAGCCCAGCAAACACACACGTAGCGAGCATTCAATTTGTGATCCCAACATATTGCTGAGGACATCTGTTACCTGAACCCAATAGTCCGCAACTTTCGGGCAATGCCATGCCAGGTGGACAAAGTCAGCATCTTCCTGTTTACAACGTTTACATCTAGAGTCTGCACTGAGCCCATATTTATAAAGCCTGGACGGCGTATAATACATTTGATGCAAATATTTGTAATGAATGATTCTCAAGTTACCGTTGGGGGTTAACATGTTGGTTAACAGACATGCTGTGGTCCATTCCTCTGTAGATAAAGGTGTAGACATGGCAGCGCTCCATTTAAGTCTCATCGCTTCAGTGTGGCCTGCTATGTCATCCTGCAGTCTAGTATATAGTCTCGAGACAATGTGCGTGGCAGTGGGTGCTGTCAGTATAAATTGTAGAGATGTCAGTTGTTGGGGTTCTGCGGGATATGTGTGATAGTGATCTTTCATCGCCTTTTGCAAACGGTAATATGTGAAATTGAATAAGAGTGTGGGGTTACTAATATAATTGAGGTCCTCCAGTGATTTGAAAGTACCGTCACGATATAGATCCCCCATTTTGTCTATGCCACTTGTCGAAGTAGGTCCATTCCCACTGGTTCTTGGGTGACCGAGAGTGCCGGGTGGTGTGGCAGCGGTAATGCCGGAGCATATAATGGCAGTTTATCCGCTTTCTTGCTCATAAGGTGCCAGGCTTCGTTTGTAGTGTCAATAGTGTTTATATCATGGTCGTGCAACTTCGGCCTCTTATGTGGCAGAATGGCCGAAAGTGGGATCGGGAAAGCATCTCCCGTTTCAACTGCAACGTGAGACAGGAAGGGTATTTCGTGGTACCAGTAGTGAGCGAACTGTGCCTGCGCACAGAGATAGTACAGTAGAAAGTCAGGCACCTTGAAACCCCCTTGCGCATACGGTAATGTCAACGTCTGCAAGTTTAACCTAGCTTGTTTGCCCGCCCATATGAGATTAAGGACTAGTCTGTTGATATTGCGGAATACTTCAGCAGGCAGTTTAATGGGAATATTATTAAATAGATAAAGAAGCTTGGGTAAAAGTACCATTTTCACTATGGCAGTTCTATCTGCTAGTGACAGTGGTAGTTTGTTCCCTCGGGCCACCTTTTCCCCCAGCGTTGAAAGGACCCTACCATAGTTTGTTCGGATAACTAGTTCAGGATCTCTGTGGAACCAGACACCCAGGTAGCGTGTGGGCTCCTCTTGCCATTCTAAGGGGTAGTCTAGCGCAAATGGGAGTATGCTATCCCTCAATGCGATAATGAGGGATTTAGTCCAGTTTATGCGCAGTCCGGAGTATTGCCCAAATTTAATGTACTCACGCAACAAGGGATTAAGATTTTGCTCTGGATCTTTGACATAAAGCACCATATCATCCGCATAGAGGGAGATGTGAAGAGGTCGTGTCGGAAATTAGAGGGCCGAGTGGTGATAATGTTGCCTAATTCTGCACGCGAGAGGTTCCAATATCAGAGCAAAGAGCATGGGAGATAGAGGGCATCCCTGCCTGGTACCCCGGCTGATTGGAATTGGATCCAAGACATAATGGTTTATTCTTATGCGAGCCGATAGGTTAGTGTAGAGCATGGATATCCATTGCACAAACATGGTAGGGAAGCCCATGCGGAGCCGCACGGCATGGAGGAATGGCCATTCAATCGTGTCGAATGCCTTGGAGGCGTCCAACAATACCGCTACAGCCTTGGTGTCTGGTGTCAGATAGTGTGACAATGCGAACAATGTGCGTGTGTTGTGTGTTGTGGACCTGTCCGGAGTGAAACCAGATTGATCTGGCCATACCAAGAGGGACATTAAAGGTTTAAGTCGTGCTGCAATCACACTCGCAATAATTTTAGTGTCCACGTTAATGAGTGACAAGGGCCTGTAAGAATCACACTGGTCATGTTCTTTACCTGGCTTCAGCAAGGCTATCAACATCGCTTCACGCAGCGACGGGGGAAGTGATTGGTCAGCGTGTGCCGCACCGTATAGTCTCACAAGATGTGGGGCCAGCAGATCTACAAATGTTTTATAGAATTCACCTGTGAAGCCGTCGGGCCCAGGTGCTTTGCCATTGGGGAGACTTTTGATTACATCAGAGACTTTCTCCACTGTTACAGGTTGGGATAGGTACGTCCTGTGAGCGTCAGAGAGCCATGCGATCTCAACATCAGCCATGTATTGTAATATTTCAGTTGTTGGCAGAGTCTGTCGCGATTCATATAGATGGCCATAGACAGTCCTAAATTCGTTTAGTATGTCCCTGATGTCGTGCTGAAGGGTGCCCGTGGAGTCCTTAATTACGTCGCTGTGTTGTTGTGCATGGCCAGTGCATATTTTCTGCGCCAATGTTCTCCCAGGTCTCCCCGCCTCACCATACGCCCTTGCTACCTTGCGTTTGAATGTGTAGTTCAGCTCGTCAGTGGCGTATTGCTGATGTTCTGTAAGGATTTTTTGAATTTTCCCCAAAACAGAGGGGTCCCGTGTGTGCTCATAATTTTGTTCCAGCGTACGCAATTGGCTCTCTCGATTGTGTAATTGTTGCCTAATGTCTTTTAGTATTCCCGCCGAAGTACTAATGCACGTACCCCGTATCGTCACTTTGAATGCCTCCCATAGTAGCCCCGGGTCATCAGTTGCGGGATAGTTGTGTTCAAAGTATTCCACAATGGCTTTATGGATGGTGTCTGTGTATACTGAGTCTAATAGAGCTTTTGCATTGAATCTCCATGCAAACGGAGGGGGGACGTAATATGGCAATTGCAGGTGAGCAGCACTGGCTATGGTCAGACAGCGTTCATGGCAGATGTTTCACAGAGGTAGTCCATGAATAAACGTTACTCGTGCCCAACCAGTAGTCTATCCTGGACCAGCTGTTATATGCTGCAGTTATATGTGTGGCTTCGGTATTGGCAGGGTGTCGCACCCTCCAGATGTCGCAAAGGTGCAGGTCTATTATTGCGTCATGTAGTGCCGCCCGTGCTCGCTTGTGAGGTTCAGTAGTGTTGGGTGAGCGGTCTAGACCGTCCTTGAGAGCGACGTTGAAGTCCCCACCCCATACAATGTTCTCCACCTGTAAGTCAGAGATGGTTTTCCACAGGCCAGTGAAGAACACAGGGTCATCTGTGTTGGGGCCATACGTGTTTATCAATTCTATTCGCTTTTTGCGCATAGTGCCTACTACTATTATGCTTCTACCGTCTGCACTTTTTGTAACAGTTGTAACCGTAAAGTGGACCCCTTTACGTATTAGGATGCTTACGCCATGGGAATATGAGGAGTAGTGTGAGTTGTGTACTGTCTCAGCCCATCTAGCACCTATTGTGGTTGTGGTATTAGCCGCTATGTGCGTTTCTTGAAGAAAAGCCACATCAACCTTCAATCTGTCAAAGTAAGCAAAGATTTGGCGTATTTTCTTAGGGTTATTTAGGCCCTGCACGTTCCTGGTAATAACGTTTAGCTGAGTAGACCTTAACACATCAGTGAGTAATTAGAGTAGTGATATGTGACTCGCTGCATTCCTTTTGTCCCATCCTATAATGTAACAGACATACATGATTCTCGTGATTATCACATTGCAGCTGCTTTGGCGATCTGGAGGTCGCAATGCTTCTTAGGCACAGTGATTGAAATGAAACAATCCCCAAATTTCCCCCCCTCCCCCCACCCACATCAGCATCCCAACTTTGCCAAAGCCACATCCCTGAGTTAACCAAACAATAGAGAAAACGTTTGTAGGGGAACACCCACTTGGGGGGTCCACTAGGTACACACATCTCCATCCACAGTGTGGACGTGGACAGGTGCCGTCTAAGTATCATAAAACAGTAGCGTAGCATTCTAGGCTTATATAAACCAGTGCGGTTGCAGTCTGCGGCTAGGAATTATGACATAGTCTGATATGAAATGGTAACCTTCTCGTCGTAACACCCGATAGGGGGCCTCAATAGAGGGCTCATCAGACACTGAGTGCATCCGGGCACCATAATACATGGTGCTAAAGTTAGTATCTGTTCGCTATATGGGAATTTATCATATAATAATGCAGCTCAAGGCACGTAGACATAGTGGAAGATGCACCAAGCCATCACACTGTGTGGTAACATGTCAGTTTTGAGCCCCCTGGAGGGACGGTCGGTGTCCAAATGCGCACCTCCATTAGGCAGTTCAACAATGACTTACACCTGCAATCCACAATGTCTTATAGTCTAGTATCAATAGTTGTCCTTATTACACTGAATAAAGGGTAGCATTTAAGTCAGAACCTCAAAGTGAGGATTAAATAGATGTGCCAAACGCTGTGCCAAATCGTACATTGGGTCATCCCAAGTGTACTACTTGTGATATTCCCAAATGATGTAGGGCGGTACAGGATGGAACTCTGATGGGAACACTACTAATAACTTGAAGGTGTCCCATGAACAATTTCGCTATCAGCATACACACATCTATTTAATCCTCACTTTGAGGTTCTGACTTAAATGCTACCCTTTAGTTGGTTTTCATTAGTCTTGAGGGACGTAGCATATTGGTCGTTAAACTCTCCCTCTGACCCCCCTTCAGTTAGTATTATTGTCCTTATTACACTACCTATCCGTTAAGCAAGTGTTCTGGCGCAAGTGTGTATAACAGGTTACCTCAATTGTCTAATTCACGTCATTGCAAGATTGCCAGTATCAGGCAATACATAGTTTCGCAGCGTAGCTGACCCATATAAAGAACAATTTTACCTTTTCGAAATCCCTCACTCAGTATCACTGTGCACGGGTTCGCGCCCACTTGCTCTGCGCCGACGACCACATTTCTTGATGTACTCCTGAGCAGCTTGCGGTGACAGCAGTATCGTGGACTTGCCTGCATTGGTGACCTTGAGCCGTGCCGGGTAAAGCATGGCGTACTCAATACCTAGGTCCCGCAATTTTTTCTTTACAGGTCCATATTCCTTCCGAGCCATTTGAACCGCCACGGTGTGATCTGGATAGAACTCTAGCTTGTTGCCCTGATGATTGATTTCACCCTTCTCTCTCGCCAGTTTGAGGACTGTATCTCTGTCTCTGTAGTTGAGCATGCGGGCAATTATGACACGCGGGGGGGCCCCTGGCTTTGGACGTGGTGCAAGGGAGCGGTGCGCCCGCTCCACCAGGAATACCGACGACAGCTCTTCTTCACCAAACAGTTCTTTAATCAGGTTTTCCACATACTGTTCCATTCTGCCTGTGTTGGTTGATTCCGGCAGGCCCGCTATGCGGACGTTGTTGCGTCGAGACCTAGCTTCCTGATCTTCGACTCTGGCGCGCAGTGTGTCCATGGTTTTTCCCTGGGCTGCACAGGTCGCAGTTGTGGTTTTTGATTCATCTTCTACCGCCGACAATCTGGTCTCCGCCTCCACCAGTCGTTCGCCATGTTAGTCCAGCTTGGCAGCCATGTTGTCAACTCTTTGCGCCAAATTGTCCAATTTGCCATTCATGTCCTGCAGACTGTGTTGGATGGCCCGAAGTACTGCTTCCAACCCGTGGCCGTCTTCTGCGTCAGTTTCACCCTCTGCTCCAGTCGACGGGTTTGTGATTTTGGGCTGCTTTCTCGCTTCAAAACTGGAGCTTCGCCTGTTGTTTTTCCGGTTTCCCCATCGCGTTGTCGCCAGGCGCTGGGTCGCAGTTTCAAGTTGAAGGCAAACGGAGTGTGAAAGCACCCGCTCATCTAGTAGCGCGGCAGACCCATGGAGTCCATGCCACTGGTAGATGGATGGGCCTGAAGGGGGTGCAGCCAGGGTGAGGAGCAAAGCAGCTTGTGAATAGCCCCTCTTCACGATGCCAGACACCAACACGGGCGACAGCTCCGTCCCCACAGCGTCGCGGGCCAATCCGCGGTTCCAAACAGTGTGCCTCGCAGCCGGCAGTCTGAGCGTTAGGTCGCCACGGATCTGCTTGCCCCCTTAGTGTAGTGTGCACGTGAGATAGAAGTGCTGGAACCACAGCAGGGAGGAGCGCAGACAGTTATCGCCAAGAGGTTAGGCCCATAATAAAGATTAGGTGGGGAGCACTTAGAAGTCCGTCAGCTCCGCATGCCCTAGAGCCATGTCAAAGCGGGAGCCAGGGACTACAAACACGGTGGGGAAGGCAGACGCGCATCAGCGTGAACCCCAGGAGGGGGTCAGGCACATCGCAGAAAGCAGCGCCGCTCACCCGTGCAGAGCTCTCCGCCGTTTGCCGATGAGAGTTTCAGCGCGTCTGTGCGTGTTTACCAGGGCGGCAGCGCTGTGACAGTCAATAGCATCCGCCGTAGCCAGTGCTCCGGTGCAGGACAATTCACCGCCGGTATCCGCCAATCCCAGCGGCCCTGAGCTGCCCGGTGCCTTTGGACCTGGTTTCAACGATGGGCAGGTTTGCGTTCCAACAGCGCCGCCATGTTAGCCCCGCTCTGCCCTCCGTGGAACGCACAGCATATGTACATATCAAGCATGTCAGACTGAAAGTTTACCATTCTCCGCTGTTAGCCGCAGTCAGTCTCTTTCCTCCCTGGCCGTCTTACGCTATCGCCGGGCAGTCCCAACCTTGATACTGACGGCGCATCATCACTCGGATAGCGGCCGCGGGCGCCGCCATTTTGAGATCGCGAGTTGCTATCACTGCACAACGATTAAAGTACCGCACCAAGAAATCCAAATGGCCAGAAATTTGTTCACGGCATCGGTGTGGTAATCCGATCACGATATCTGCCTGCAAAAGCCATTTTGGACAGCTGTAACAAAACTTTCCTTGTTATTATCTGCACCCGTCCGGCGGAGCTGTCTCAGGAGCCAGCCATCCTGCAGTGCGCCCTCTAGCGCCCCCCTGGAATTTCAGGATTAAGACATGAATCACCTTGATGACAGTCTCACAGGAACAGATGTTGGTTGGGGATCTTGAGAAATCCTTAATGAAGCTAGCTCTAAGTAGAGAAACCTCTGCAGTAATTAACAGAGGAGGAGGTGGTGGTGGAGGCAGTGTCAAAGGTTGCTAAAGAGGTGGAAGATTTGAAACTTGTAGAAGAGGCAAGCCAAGTATAAGGACTGGAGTAGCCAGTCTAGATGATGAATAGGCTCTGGAGTACCTAAAGTCTGATTCTGAATGACATCTTTGTGTCTTGATCCAACAAAGCAACTCTGTAGAATTGTTCACACTGGCAGAGGATTGCCTCAGTGTTGAATGATGTCTAGACACTGAGGTACTCTTCCTGTTCAACATTGAATGTGTCCTTACTCTCAATCCAACCATCAACGGTGAGTCTATTTGAGCTGTAGATCCTGTCAACATCGATGTTCTTGATGACACACAGGGCCGCAGTTTCTTACTGTGTCTTCTCCTTTGGGAGAGTCATCTGAGAAGGAGACAGGATCACTGATAGAGAGAGCAGCGTCTCTTTCCTCCCCAGAACTTCCTCAAGTAAGATTTCTGCTGCTTTCGCTTTTCTTCCTGACTATGCAGGCAAATCTTCTCACCTCTCTTAAAGTGTGCCTGAAGAGGGAGCTGCAGTGAAGACACCTTCTAGGGCTGTGAGATTCTGGTAGGCATAGGATACAGACACAGAGGCAGTCAGTTTGGCGTGTTTTTCTACCACATTCTGGGCATTTCAGAAAAAGATATGGAGTGTCATGAAAAAAAGAATTTTATTTTCTGTTGGGGAAAAAACAGAAATATACTCTTTGGCCTGAAGAACGTTGAGTGAACCAATTTTAAGGAGGTTCAGAAAGGTTTTTGTGAGGGAAAACAATCTTGAAATGGTCAAGCTCAGTACGCAAAGATTCCGTTACTAGGAGACAAATAAATAACTGAGGTGTTTGCCTCCTACAGAGCACAATGGGGCATTGGATGGCTGGGAACTCCTAAACTTGCAGTGTCCTTTTTTCACTTGAGCATAGCTGCAGCCTACAGAGCAACATTTCCATCATCTTCCCCTTCATACACTTTAAATGAGTAACATATTGGTTTGTGAAGGATGTGTTTTAATGTCACTTTTGTTTCTTTCTAATAACATGTATGGGCTTTATGTATGTTTTCTAGTTTTTTCTAGTAAATAATGGAATTGGAAATATAGCCTTTTAAGGCTACCAATCTGTACATTTTTCACATGTACTCTCTGGTCTTTCCAAAGTAAAGTGAAGATGTAAGACAAAAGCAACTTTGGAAGAAGTGTTCTGGGATCCCACACATGGGTGAATCTATTCAGTGCATATTGGTTATCAATGGAGATTCCTTGAAGAAGAAATCATGCAATACAGAAAAGCTCCTTCCAAAGTTTAGGTATTTGATATCCTGCCACAGTGTACCTCCGGATAATATCCTGGACAACTGAAAAGGCCAGAAACAAAATTTTGCCTGTAGGTTAACACCCCATCAGGAGAGACTAGAAACAAACTATGTAAGTATTTATAGACTTAGCTTCAACCATTGTTGTACTGTCCTTAATCTTTTGCTCGTTCATCCTCCCTCCCATGCCAGTATTGAGAATTGCTTACGTGGTGATCTGAGTCTCCATGAAGATGAGGATGAAGACAAGGACTGCGGGAAGAACGCTGGCGGCCATCATCCAAATAGGAAAGCTGATTGCTTCACCAAGGGGGTTTATAACCCAGCCTCTCTTCTCAGGAGAGGTTACGGAAAATCCACTGGGAACACTCAGCTTCTAAAGAACAGAATAGAAAACAAATTCACTTGGCAATCCGAGCACAGGCAGTGAGCTCACTGTTACTCTTAACTACCACACCTGCAACACAAATAGGCTCAGTAGTAATCTCATAAACTAGTCTAAAAAAACTGGAGGATCATCACTATTATCTGGGGAATACACAGAGCTCATCAGCACCCTCATCTTCCAGTGGGAGTGAACACGGCCATCACCACTCTCATCTGAAGAAAATATGGAGCTCTCCAGCATAGTTATCTGCTAATTTGAAAATACATTTTCAGTAACATTCTTCAATCCATGAGATGCCAAGCTCCTCCAAAGTCTTGTACACCAAACAGAAATATACTGAATGCATCCAAACATAGGAAAGACAGTAAGAAAAGAAGCACGCTCACTTTGAAATTTGAGCTACAACAACCTGAGGTTATAGGATCAGCACTCTTTCTTAAAAATCTTAAATAAAACAAGACACTGCTTTCTCAGTTCTCTTTTCATTTACAATCTAAATGTCTTTTTCCCACAATTACAATCATTCCCTCAATGAATTTCACATACACATGGATTTCAATACTGACCTGTGTGTAAGTCTCTTTAATGCTAAAATCCACCAGCACCATAATAAGGATAGCAATTGGAACACCAAAATCACCAATCACACGACGGATCTAAAAAACATGAACATGGCGTTAATTTACACTCCTGACACTAGACAGGAGGCAAATATTTAAGAGGCCAAACTAGAAATGTCCTTCCCTCGACAGAGGGGAGGCAGGAGCATAACCACTTAGGGCATTATTACGAGTTTGGCAGGCAGGTTACTCCATCACAATCATGACGGCTATCCCGTTCGCCATATAATGAATTCCATTATGGTCCATTGGATATAATGGAATTCATAATATGGCAGACAGGATATCCGTCATATTTGTGATGAAGTAACCCATCTGCCACAGTCGTAATCAGGCCCTAGGACATCAGAAGAAATTAGGTAATCACAGAAACCATAGGAAAATAGAGGAAATACCTTAAAGACCAGAGAACAGACAGAATCTTCCACAGAGACCAGAAAGAATAAGACAAGAAGGTAAGGACCAGAAATAAGGTGCAGAGTTTACCAGAGAAAAGAAACTAGTGAGATACAGATACATGAGAAAAATGAATGAGGCCTTCACAAAAACACAATAGTGAGGAGACCAGTTACAAAAAATAATGGAATCAGCTCATCATTGTGAGGAAGTCAGAGGCTTGATCTGAGTGACATCTTAGTATGCACTTCATTGTTGTGCCATGGTCACAAGCATATGGAAATTGAGAATATTAACTTGTTGGGATTGTGTTCAAAAGGGGCTGGGTTCAAGTTGCCAGAGTGTCACAGGACCATGGCCAAACTGATTGGGTTATAACAGGCCTCTTTTATATCAACTGCAATGCAATTAGACACAAAGGATGTTTGCGAGTGATGTTATTATCTGTGCCTTTTTCAGAATAAAGAGGTGAGAACCTAAAAAAGGATGCTGGAACTGTGCATTAAAAAAAAAGTTATTGATCTTTCAATTTTACCTTATAATTAGCAATCCTTGACGATTTATACAGTAAATACATAAAGCACAAAAGTTCAGCTTTACAATAATATTCCTAACATAAATGCTAAGTACATAATAGAAAATAAAGTTTCATAACATAAATAAATGATATAATGTACCCCTATAACATTTAGTAACAATAAGTACTAGAATATGCACAGTCAATTCTCCCTGCCTACTAATGAATCGAAAGCACATATTTGCACTCACTTTACTCTACAAAGGTCCTCAGATTCCTTTATTTTCACAGGCATACAATTTCTCTGGTCCCAATAAGTCTAATATTTTTTGGGATATATGTGAGAACTCCTAATTCTGTTCAGTGGTTTCAGGTGTGCATGCTTATTAAAGCAGTACCCCCACCAATGTGCATACATGACCCAATTTAAACATCAGCTCACATCTGCCTAAAAATGTGATCTGCAAGAAATGTCCTTTGCAACAACCATGTTTTGCCAGTTCTGGTACTTCTTAACATACATACATTCCCAGGAATCTTGCCAGAGCCATTCTATACTTAAACTCTATGTGAACTTGAAAAGTAAGAATTGTTTTATCCAAACTTTAATGATTTTTATACCATTATTATCAAAGTTTGCCCACCCTGTGAGAAGTTGGCCTTGTATATGCTGTCCACTAGTTATAGGACGCACCTTGTACCAGTCCAAACAACCCTTATTGATGATTAGGGTTAAGACAACCTTTATTGAAAGCTATCCTAGTGTTAGCTATGGAGAGCAGCCTTCAGGCTAAGTCTTGAAGGAGTGTAAAGCAGCTTGGTTTACCAGATTATAGCTTCCTGAATGACCAAATGAAAGGAGAACCACACAAGGTATATATAAAATATATGTATTTATTACTAAATAGTCTCTACTAATCTCTTTATGAAATCAGAGAGCAAGGTACACAATATTAAAACACTAGAACGCAAGTAAATAGCACAATATACAATGGGCCCCGGGGGAGACCAAACCATATATTAAGAAAGTGGTATAACAACCCCAACGTGACTAGACACAGTGCCTAGAGCACGTAGAATCGCTGGGACCCCAAGGAACCACCCAAGGTAGTGACACAGGGGACCCACGGGGGACGCGTGCATTGTGAGAACACACCTCTGAGCTCCGTACAATCCTATGGGAAAGTCGCGGTTGGAATTTTAGAGTTTAAGGACCCTTTGGAGAGGACTTGGAGCAAATCCTTTTAGACCTAGAAGGTTCTAAGGCCAGCACCCATGTGAGCACCTGAGTACTCATGTTACCTCAGCCAGGGAAGCCAGGTGCATAGGCTTCAAATGGTGTCAGGAATTGTGGTTCTGAAAATTCTGGACTCGTGTAATAAACTTTACCGCAGTATGACGATTTTGGTATCAAAAGACCGAGAATGGCTAGTGCACTATGTACAACAATTTTCGTCATATTCCAGTAACGATTTCACCTCAAAATCGTCATTTACGTCCTGAACCCTTGGCTTCCATTTTGTGTACAGCAGCCATTTTGTGAGTTGCCCTCACATAGGTTTATAACTACAGCCAAATTCGATTCCAAAGGACACGTACACCTTAATTGACTTCTCTGTGACCTGAGCAAGTTGAAACCATTGCCCCAGGCCGAACCTGCCCGGCCAGTTTCTTTCCCAGTGGCCGAGCGAGATAGCATCAAGGCACAACATGCCATAAACCTTTTTCATCACACACACACCCTGCCTAACCTTGCTCACACATGTCCCTGATTCTTTACATATGTCTTGCTTTACGAGGAGGAGGTGCCCGTTTTTATTGGGGGTCCACCGATATCTGATGAAAATGTTGGGCCTTGCCGGGTAATTTGTTGTGGGCTGGACAAACTGAAATATGGGCTTGTCATCATGACTCTGCTTTTTCTTTGTAGTGAAAACATGTGAATGGTCTAATGAAATGTAAAGAATGTTTGCCTAAAGCTTAATATTTTGTATAAAAAGAGAAGCCTGGCTTTGTAAGATTGAGCAGTCTCCTGAGAATATACACGTGTTGTACTTCTAGGACGCCTGTTACTTGGTTGCAGCCAATAAATTCGATCTTTGACTTCACCTAGAAGACTCTGAGTTTCTGTGTCTGAATCAGGAAAGTACTCGAGGTCTTAAGGTGTTGTCCCTGGCACCGCTGGGTTACCGGTTCAGTACCGGTTCTGAAATCCCAGTACCTCAGCTGGCGCCCAATGTGGGGCGATACCAGTGGTACCGGTCCAAGCCAGAGGTTCGTGAGGAGCTTCGTGTGAAAATTCTGGAGGAAGGCCGCCACTTCATCGACCCCCGCATGTCGACGTGGTCCGAAAGTCTTTGCTGCGAGGTTTCCCGCTTCCCAACGGCTACGAAGGACTGCTGCCCTGGCTATCGCCCTGATTTGGACCCTTGATGTTTGGTAGAGCGAAACGATAGACGAGTCTTCTGGTGACGTCATCGATATCTCAGTTAAGTATAAGTGGAGCGTCTCCCAGTCCTTAGTTGGTTCTTAGTTTTGGGTATCCCCTTGGGATCTTTGATTTGGAACTTGCAAGTACCAAAGCCGAAGGACTCGTGTATTCACGAGAATATCGTATTCGATAATCCTTTGAAGTTTGAAGCTAGACTAGAGAGCGAAGATGCCTGGTCTTAGCAGACTTGGAAATTTGTTTTGTCTTGGTTGTAATAATAGGGATTCCCGATTGGAGGACTCGTGTCCGGTTCCTCCGATTGGAACTCCAACTTATGAACTGTATGTGAAACATGGAGTAGGCCCCATCCCATACAATGAAGTGTGGATCAAATACACCAGAAAAGATGGTGTTTTAAAATGGCCCCAATATGGTAGCTTTGACACGGAAATCTTTGATAACCTCGAAGTCAAACTCTTCAAGAAGAAAGCCAGGTCGGCGATGTTTGACTCTTTCCGCCTATGGCGTAAGGAAGCCAAACAGAAGGAAATTAAATTAGCGAAGAAAAATAAGAGAGAAAGGGGTATTTCGATAATGCAAGCTGCTATGCAGTTTAAAGATAACGAAGAGGAACAGATGAGTGAGCAGTTGCACAGGCAACGTAAAATGGTAATAGATAAATGTTATCCAGTTTTGCCGCCTCTTCAACAAGATGCAGCAAAAGACCTTGAGAAAGACCCCCTAATGTCACATTTGTTAAGTTCGCCACCCCCCTATGCGCAAAATGCTACGGCACCTCCGCAACCTTTAGTTACGCAACCTTTAGTTGTTGTGCCTCCTGCTCCTCCACAACCACCAGCTGTTCTCCAGGTGGTTCCTGTTCCTCCGGTGCAGCCTCCTCAAGGACCACCGTCTTTGACATCTGCTCTGCCTTTACTTCCTACAACTTTGACTACTATATCGACTCCCACTTCTGGTATTCCTTCTGACACTGCCTCTGCATCTGCCTTGCCTCACCCTGCCTTTCCGCTTGTCTTTTCATCGACTTCTCCTTCTGTCCGACAGAGAGTGGCTAGTACTGTTACTAGTCTCCTATATCCTCTCTTTGGTGCAACAAGTGTAACTCCTGACACAGAGCGTAAGCAGTTGCGTAGCCAACTGCCTGATTCTAGGGAGAAGGAAACGTTGAATTATTTGGCACATAGATGGATGACCGAACCGACTAAATATGACCTAAAATCTGTTATGGATGTCTTCCATCAGTGGGAAGCATCGAAGCAGAGATACGTTTTTGAGAAAATGTGTGGTTTCCTATGTGAACATTTAGAGGACAATGATTTGGAATCTAATCCGCCCGAGTTGAGCCATGTACGGTTCGAGTTTTCAAAAGGCGCAATTGTGGGTTCAGATGTTAAGAAAGCAGTTGCGACATTGTTGTCGCTTAGGACTGAAGGTGTTTCTGGGTCATTGTTTGAGTCTGATTCCTCTGTTAAGAAGAAGGGAAGACAGTACCCAATGAGAGAAGTTCCTCCGGTATGGAAGGAAGAAGTAGCAGTTGGTCATAATAATATTCCCCCAGCCATACCAGCACATTTTTAGCGTGTGTGGGTACATGTTCCATGGAAGCGAGCTGAAGTTTTGGCCCTTAAGCAGACATTGCCTGATCCCCGTAAAAATCCTGCAGGGTATTACAAAGAATTGTCACAGACTGCAGGCTCTTGCATTATGAATTTGGCCGATATAGACATGTTGTTTGGGAATGTTGTTCCACAGCCTTTATGGGGAAAGATTCGTCATGCAGATCATGATCAGGAGTTAGGTGACACATGGGCTAATATTACTGCTGCAGATGGCCGACAAGTTGGTGGTGCTAAACCCGAGCCTTTAGTAGCAGATCTCCCTGGTAGGATCATTAATTACATGAAAACTTTAATGCCTGCGATGCGTGTGAATTGGGATAAGTTGTCTGCGTACAAGCAGAAGAAAGATGAAACGGTCTCAGATTTCTTCACCAGGTTTGAAGAAACGTTTGTCGACCACAGTGCTCAAGATATGAGTACAGAAGGTGGCCAGCGATTGTTCGTCGATAAATTTGTGCACAATCTGCTTCCCGAGTTGTGTAAGAAATTAAAGGATTCAGAGTTCTTGGGCCGTTTCCTCTTCAGCACAGATATTGGCTACTGCGCAGTACTATGAAAATAGAGATAAAGACGAGAAAGATAGAGCAGAAAAGAAAACGAAAGAGTTAAAAACAAAGGTTCTGTTACAGCAACATCTCAATGACTTTAGGAATATAGACCTGGACTCAGATTAGCATGAGGATAGGTTAAATTGCCTATGTAAGGGCAAAAGGAGGGTTTGTGGTTCTGAAAATTCTGGACTCGTGTAATAAACTTTGCCGCAGTATGACGATTTTGGTATCAAAAGACCGAGAATGGCTAGTGCACTATGTACAAGCATTTTCGTCATATTCCAGTAACGATTTCACCTCAAAATCGTCATTTTCGTCCTGAACCCTTGGCTTCCATTTTGTGTACAGCAGCCATTTTGTGAGTTGCCCTCACATAGGCTTATAACTACAGCCAAATTCGATTCCAAAGGACACGTACACCTTAATTGACTTCTCTGTGACCTGGGCAAGCTGAAACCATTGCCCAGGGCCGAACCTGCCCGGCCAGTTTCTTTCCCAGTGGCCGAGCGAGATAGCATCAAGGCACAATATGCCATAAACCTTTTTCATCACACACATACCCTGCCTAACCTTGCTCACACATGTCCCTGATTCTTTACATATGTCTTGCTTTACGAGGAGGAGGTGCCCGTTTTTATTGGGGGTCCACCGATATCTGATGAAAATGTTGGGCCTTGCCGGGTAATTTGTTGTGGGCTGGACGAACTGAAATATGGGCTTGTCATCATGACTCTGCTTTTTCTTTGTAGTGAAAACATGTGAATGGTCTAATGAAATGTAAAGAATGTTTGCCTAAAGCTTAATATTTTGTATAAAAAGAGAAGCCTGGCTTTGTAAGATTGAGCAGTCTCCTGAGAATATACACGTGTTGTACTTCTAGGACGCCTGTTACTTGGTTGCAGCCAATAAATTCGATCTTTGACTTCACATTGAAGACTCTGAGTTTCTGTGTCTGAATCAGGAAAGTACTCGAGGTCTTTGGGTGTTGTCCCTGGCACCGCTGGGTTACCGGTTCAGTACCGGTTCTGAAAAACCCAGTACCTCAGAATCTATGCTGTTTTAAATGGCGAGTTGCTGCAAAGTGCTGCTGCTGTGGAAAGGAAAAGTGTCCGGTGTGATCCAGGCCTGGATCGGAGATGTGAAGAACCTGAAAGCAGAGGGGACAGAGTCTGGGTCACTTGCCAGTGACCAGGGGCTCAGTAGATGAACGCCCACCTATGTCGGGTGCCTTAGGTGCAAAGAGGTGAAGCTTGACTCCACTGCCAAGGGCACCAGGAGACGTCGACGACAACCAGAGTCCGCAGGCAAGCTGTCCCACGAAGGATGTCGAGTGCTGGCGGTTCGGTGTCCAGATTGGAGACCAACAAGTCTTGGCAACAGCAACCCAGGAAGTGAGAGTAAAAAGGCTTCGGTGACGACCAGCAAGGTCCTGGTGACTCCCCAAGCGATGGAGAGTCAGGGCACATCTGGAGCAACTAGGTAAGCCAGTTGAAAGTTACAGTACCCTTCTCAGGAACCCACAAGTTGACGGACAAGGGATCGCGAAGGGACCTCGATAGGAATCACTAAATACCAGCCCAAGGGTCACTCGTAGAGTGTAGGACAGTAATCTTCGGTGGAATCACTGCTCAGGGTCTGGACTACAAGTAGACCAAAGCACAGCCATAGGGATTGCCAAAAAGCATATGCTCCTGCAAATGTGCACGGTGTCCAGGGGTTCGGGTTGCACGGTCTACAGGAGGGCATTGGATCTCTGGTTTGCTGAGAGCACGGATCGGCCTCAGGGGAGCTTGAAAACCTACGTCCTGTGTTGCAAAGTCTTCGGAGTCCTTCAGGAGCTGCGTAGTTGCAAACCGGAGAGATGCGTCTTTTGTGCCTGCCTTGCAGGGGAGTAACTCCTTTACCCCAAGGGAGATCCTTCGGTCATCCAACAAAGTGTAGATAGTTGAAGTTCTGGGATTCTGTCGCAGAGTTTCGTCCAGGTAAATCTATAGTCCTGTAGTCTGGGGTTCCTACATTATACCCAAGGAAGGGGTGGGACAAACTCTGGGGACCCATCTATGGGAGGATCAGGACAGAGGGGTGGCTACACCCATATCCTTTGTCCAATTTGGCGCCAGAGCAGGGGCTGAGTGCCCCCGCAACCGGTTTGAGCTGGAATATGCACAGGGACACCAAATGTGTCCCCAGTGCAGACATCAAAGCACTCATGGAGTGCACCCACCCAGCTCCAATCCACTAGAGCCTGTCTGGGAGGTGGTCACACCTCCCTGTGACAGGAAACCTATTGTCCAGCCTCCCCTGCCGGAGTTTCGTCCAGCAGCAGGAGAGCAGACTCGTGTCTGGGGCTGGCAGCATCCATTTTGTGATGCCAGGGTTCTGTGAAGCTGGTACCGGGTGTACTGGTGTAGTCATATTTCTCCCTCTCGGAGGGTGGAATCATACCTACCCCGCCAGTACTGGCGGGGGAGGTATGGCACCAAACACGACATGTTTCCTTTCAGCCATTTCAAAGTTAGCATTTACCGCTAGGTTATAATGCACTTAAGAGTATATGGTTGGCTGCATCACAGAACAACCCCAGAGAATAGATTCAGACGGCTGCAGAGGGGCTCTGCTCATGCAGGAGCTCCCTCTCACATAAAACCCAGCATCCTGACTTCAGGATTGATAAGGCCTACCATAGGGGGGACTGATAGGTTTAAATGTGCCGTGATATAAGGTAGATATAGTGAACCTATATCTAAGTAAGGGGTGCATGCACCACCCTCACAGGCTGCTGTAGCAGATCTGTTGTGTCATTTTGCATGGTCTCTCAGGGGTGGTATAATACATGCTGCAGCCCCTGCGAGGCCTCTGGGGTACCTGTGCCCTGGGTATATAGGATACCATATACTAAGGACTTAAAAGGGTACCCCAGAATCCAATCTGTGGTGTACTTAAAGTACATGCAATCATTTTAGAGAGGAAGCAGATAGGCTGGGGTACTGGATAGCAGGATCCCAGCCAGACTAAAGTCGAAAAACAGTGAGACATCAGCAAAAAGTGGGATAACTATAAGAAGGAGATCCTACTCTCCTACACACCCACCCTACATTAATCATGACATGATCTTTAAATCAACTAATAGCCAACTGAATTTTTAAAAGAACACTATTTTAGGAAAGACCAGACAGATGAGTACATGGCATCAGTATCATATAACCACAACAAGAGGGGGGACCAGGAGCGCATTAAGATCCAGCATACACGATCCAAAATAAATTGTAACAACTTATTGTATGCAGTTCCTAAGGAGGGAGGTATTCTGTCAGATATATAGGAACCAAAGGTAGGGGGATAGTTCCTTTTTGAACCAGGGCCTTCACATACCCGAATGGGTGTCATGCTTCATCATCGGGCTTGCTCTTCGTCGGGGTGGCGTTGCAATGCCCAACGGGCACCCTCAAGGGGGTTCCCTATTGGAGATCTTTTGTTCCAATGCCGTCTGTAGGTGTAAGGCCCTGGGTGTAGATTGAATGAAATGTAGATGTGACTTGTGACTTAAAAATAGACTAAGCAATTCTCAAAGAAGGGTTTATTTGGCGAGTTTGCTTGTCCAATTAAAAATGTGATGGCGACCAGTAGAGGCAATGATCCCTGATAGCAAAGGAATTTGTAAACGGTCGACATGTTTCTTGCTATTGGGAAGTTAGTAAAGATAAATAGGCAATTCATCAGGACCAAGTGAATACAATCTACACAGTGTTTGGCACCAATTTGCGGATCATACGGAATCCAAACACTAAGCACCCAAACATGATGTACCTTGAAAATCAAGAGGCTGACCCCTTCAGGGTAATCTATCTGCCTAATCGAATAAGTGCTGAAGACACACTAAAGCTTAGCGTTGTGGTCCTAATGATATTACATCTGTGACCTACCCCGTCTTGAGAGGAAGATGCTCAAGAGGGGGTAGAGAGACTTGGAAGACGCTAGAGACGGGGTAGGTCGCAGGTGTAATATCACTAGGACCATAACGCTGCACTTAAGCTTGTCTTCAGCGCTTACTCGAGGAAGCACATGGATAACCCTAATTGAATCAGCTTCTTGGTTTTTAAGGTACATTATGTTTGGGTATTTAGTGTTTGGATTCTGTATACATGCACAAAAAACAAGCCAGCTTGAAGCAGTGCTTCCCCATAAGGGTCTGCAGGGAAACACAGAATATTAATTAACTATTTGCTTGACGATGGGGATGGCTCCCCCTGTGGACGACTGCACAACGTGGAGTATAGTCTTTGCAGCAGTATATACCAGAACGCATGGTACCCTTTCCCTGGCTGTTTTGCTTGATGTGCTCGCCTGATATGTGGTAAGTGCAGTCTGAACACTTTTGGTGGTGGGAAGTTGTGCCTTGGCCTATTCCTTAACTGAAAGCCTTACTGTTTCAAAAGATGCTTCTTTTAACTTCTGCTACGAAGACATTTGCTCTTCAGGTTGAATGTCCTCATCAGAAATACAGGCGCTACTATGCACTAACTTCCCACTACATTTTGGAGAACTGGTGCATTGTATTTTTAATATGTCTAGTACAAAGGGAATAGCATTTTTTTTTATAAATATCGGATCCGAGTTGGTTAGCACCTTCCAGACAGTTTTCAGAGTCATTCCATCTTTTATTCACTTCCCATGTCACTTCGGCATGAAACCATCTATATGAACTTTCGTAAAGGCATAAAAACGTGGTTATTCAATCAATAGTTTCTTATCTTTCTGCTTGTGTCCGATGGCGCTGGGAAACACTGCCAGCTGTGCGCCTTATAAAATTAAATAATAATAAAATTCATTCTGTATGCTGGATCATCTTCGGAGGTCCGCTGCTCGTCCTGTTCCTGATTGCCGGGACAGTTGTTTTTAGTATTTTGCTCCACAATGGATGTCCCATTTCAAAAGATCGAATGGAGCAGGCCCAACTCATGTGCTATTGTGTTGTGAGCGCATGTTCCTTTGCTTTGGCACACACTTGTTTCGAGACCTGAATGAGCATTGGTTCTTATCATTTCAGCTGTCTGTTGTGTATATTTGATTGTGCCTTGGATTTGTGCCTGGGATCACAACTGGTTGAGCCTTTGGACATACACGTACTGAGGGGTCCCTTAAAGGCCCATATGTATAGCTGTCCACGGCATATTCCGTTGCTGCTGGCCGCATTCTGTGAGCCTCCGTGGGAAGCTTCTGCTCTGATGGATTGGATCTTAGGTCTGGTTCTGCTGAACCCTGACTGGCTGTTTTCGCTCCCTCAGTGGCTGCTGCGGGGGCTCGATAGGTACATATTTGCTCTATAAACATGCTCCGAGGTGTGTCTCAGGGATCATCGTCTACAGACGTTGGGAAGAGAAATGTTTCATTTACTACTCACAAAACATAAATATTCGGCCTTTTTTGTTTGGTGGGAACTTTTTATTGGGTCTGTTGTTAACATCCTAAATTGATTTTAAATTGACTTTTTATAATTTTATTTTTTTAAGACAGCTTTCTTTGTGCTTTAGGCTTCTAAATAGCATTATTGACTTTAGCTGATTTTTTGTGTGTAAATTTGAGGACTCCTTTTGCATATGCTGTTGCATTTTTAGCAATAGGATTTACTCATTTAGATAGCTTTTTAGTCAAAAAACACTGCTATTTTTACATGTACACAGGTTTCTTCCTAAAGTTGCCTTCACTCTCTCATAATGACTTTTGCCACACATTTGCAACCATGACAGTGCAGATTAGTTTCTAGGAAACTATACTTGCTTACAAACCAACTTTGCAAGAACACTATCATGACACCTTGACACACCATGTACAAGGTTAATACATACACTGTACAAATGTGATTATATGTTTCGTACATATGGCAAAAGAGCTATCTATAACACATAAACAATGGTGGCTGTAGGAGAGTAGGATCTGCTTCTTATAGTTATCCCCATTTTTTTGCTGATGTTTCACTGTTTTTCGACTTTAGTCTGGATGGGGCCTTGCTATCCAGGACCCCAGCCTAGCTGCTTCCTCTCTAAAATGATTCCATGTACTTTAGGTACACTCCAGTATGGTGACTGGGGTACCCTTATGAGTCCCTAGTATATGGTACACTAGGTACTCAGGACATAGGTACCCCAGAGGCCTACCAGGGGCTGAAGCATGTATTATGCCACCCCTGGGAGGCCTTCTAAAATGACACAACAGATCTGCTACAGCAGCCTGTGTAAGGTGGTGTATGCACCCCTTACTTAGATATAGGTTCCCAATATCTACCTTATATCACTGCACATATAAACCTATCAGTCACCCCTGTGGAAGACCTTATCAATCCTGAAGGCAGGGTGCTGGGTTTTGTGCGAGAGGGTGCCCCTGCATGAGCAGGGCCCCTCTGCAGCCTTCGGAATCTATTCTCCAGTGTTGTTCTGTGATGCAGCCAGATCATATACTCTTAAGTGCATTATAACCTTGCGGTAATGCTAACTTTGGAATGGCTGCAAGGAAACATGTTGTGTTTGGTGTCCACCACCTTGGAATCATACCTCCCCACCAGTACTGGAGGGACAAACATGGCCCCACCGGTACACCCGGTACCAGCTTAACAGAACCCTGGCATCACAAAATGGACGCTGCAGCCACAGACACAAGTCTGGCCTCCTGCTGCTGGACGAAACTCCGGCAGGGGAGAGCTGGACAATAGGTTTCCTGTCACAGGGAGGTGTTGCCACCTCCCAGACAGGCTTTAGTGTATTGGCGCTGGGTGGGTGCACTCCAAGAGTGCTTTAAAGTCAGCACTGGGGGCATATTTGGTGTCCCTGTGCCTAGCCCAGTTCAACCTGGTTGCAGGGGCTACCAGCCCCTGCTCTGGCGCAAAACGGGACAAAGGAAATGGGTGTAGCCACCGCTCTTTCCAAACCCTCCCATAGGTGGGTCCCCCAAAGTTTGTCCCACCCCTTTCCTTGGGTATAAATTAGGAACCCCTGACTACAGTACTTTAGATTTACCTGGACAAAACTCTGACACTGAATCCTGGAACTTCGACGATATACAAGGCGCTAGATGACTGAAGGATCTCCCTTGGAGTAAAGGAGTTACTCCCCTGCGTGGCAGGTGTAGGAGAGTAGGGTCTGCTATCCTATGGTCACCCCAATTTTTGCTTTTTGCTTCACTGATTTTCGACTTAATGTGGCTGTGGGCCTCCTAATCAGACCCACAGCCTGCTGTTCTCTCTCTAAATTCACAGACATGTACTATAGGTACATAACCAATTTGGTACTGGACACCTTGTCAGCCCCTGTACAGTGCACTATAGGTGCCCAGGGCATAGATGCATCCAAGGCCTACCAGGGGCTGCAGCATATCTTTTGCCACCCCTGGCTGGTACTTAAATCGACACAACTGGCTGATCCCTCAGCTGGGGCAAGGTGGTGTAATCACCCCTTGCTTAGATATAGTATACCTATGTCTAAACCTATATCTGGACACATAGACACCTATAAGTCACTCCTATGGCAGACCTTTACAATCCTGGAGGCAGAGTGCTTGGTTTTATGTGAGATGGTGCTCTAGCATGAGCTGAGCCTGTCTGCAGCGTTCAGAGCCATTTCCTTACTGCTGTTCCAGTGATACTGCCATACCATATACTCTTAAATGCATTATAATCCTCGCGGTTATTGCTAACTTTGGTTTGGCTTTATCAAAACATGTCGTGTTTGGTGTCATACACTTTGGAATACTACCCCCTCGCCAGTTCTGGCGACGGGGGTAGCATTCCACCCTTCTAGAGGGAGAAGACATGTTACTTTACTTAAAACGCGGTTAATCCTAACCAGAGCCTCAGCATCACAAAATGGATGCTGCTGCCCCGACACAAGTCTGACCTCCTGCTGCTGACCGAAACTTGGCAGGGGAGGCCTGGACAAAGGGTTTCCTGTCACAGGGAGGTGCTACACCACACCAGACAGGAGATAGTTGATTGAAGCGGGGAGGGTTGAAAGAAACTAGACACTGCCTGGGGCACACAAGGTGTCCCGGGCAAAATCCAGTCAAACCGGTTCTGGGGCACTCCAGCCCCAGTCCTGGCACGAAACTGGACAAAGGGAAAGGGGTGTAACCACCCCCTTCCTGGGTCCCACCCATAGGAGGGACCTAGCAGGTAATCCAGCCCCTTGATTTGGAATAAAGGTAGGAGCTGTGCCAATGCACATCAGATTATCCTGACTGAAACTTATGAAACGAAACTCTGGACCCTTCGACATCCCACTCGACGTGGAAGACTGAAGAATCTCCCTTGTGGTCAAGGAGTGACCACCCTGTGCAAACAGGCACCATCCAGCGCGTCACCGTTTGCTTTGTTGCAGTTCCCGCCGGAACTCGAGCGACAGAGATCGACAAGACCCAGCGTTCCTGCCTTCCAACAGCCCGATCCACAGTCCCTGCAAAGCTGAGACCCGTGGAGGCGACCTGAAGCGTGGATCTTGGAAAAACGACGAAGTGCTGACCGTGCAGCATCTGAGGCTCCCTCGAAGCTGTGCATTGGAGTTTGAGAAGCCCCAGCCCGAGCAGCTTTTGCACCGAAGCTCACCCCTCCACACTCACCGAGTGCTGCGTGGGGCCCTTTTGCATTTTCCTGCTCGACGCGTTGGTCCGGTCGTTTGCCCGTTGGCTAGTGGCCCCAGTACCGATGAACCTTTGAATTTGCTCTGCTAGTCTGGTTGCTCCAGACTGGCCCTCGATCCCCTGAAAAGGAGCACCCGCTCAGACCTTGCTGGTCCGAGTAAGAAGCCATCTTCGAATCCTGCGTGGGTTGCATTTGCCAAGGCCTGTTAACTCCGATTCGGAAGCCGACTCCGCCGACAGCGAGAGCCTTCGTGGGGCAGCTCGTGATCCACTCCTGGACATCCTCGATGCTCCAGAGTCCACGTGGCAGCGGAGACAAGCTTCCCGTCAACCACCTGATTGCGCCCGACATTGCTTGGTTCCTTCCTGGTTCCTTCCTGGTCACTGGCTACTGACCCAGACTCTGTCCCCTCTGCTTTAAGGTACTCTACATCTTCGATCCACCCTTGGATCACACCGGACTCTTCTCTTCTGGCCGCCTGCAGCATCTTCATCTCCAGGCTCCAGAGATATACACGACGAGACCCGACACGCTTTTGCACCTGTGCACCCGCTTCCTGTGGGTGAGGTAACTCTTGAACGCCGGTGCTCCTGTAGTGGTTTACACCTCTAGTGTCTAAGTCTAAAGTTTTGTCCTTCTAGTCCAGTCGGAAGACTCTTAAAACTGTAACTCGATAACTTTTATGCACCATTGACTTTGCATTGGTGCATGCATGTGCTTTTAGCGCTGCACCCGAATCCCGCGGGCTACTCCCGTCCTAACTGTTGTTAGTCCAGTGTAGTCCCAGCGATGCCCAAGGCCCTAGGCCTTACCACTGATCGAATAGTGATACTTATACCACTTTTTTGATATATGGTTTGAGTGGCCACTGGCCCTATCCATAATTGTGCAACTTTCATATGTTATACTGTGCTTTTGTTTAAACGCTTGTGCTTCTATACTCATAAAGAGTACAGGGGATTATTCTGAGAATAAATACATATATTTTTATAATATATAACTTGTGTGGTGTCCTCTCATTTGATATTACAGGATTGTATATGGTAAAACAGCTGGCTTCACATGCCCTCTTGAGTTAAGCCTTTAAGGCTGCTTAGTTCATGCTACCCCTTGGATAGCTTGTCCTTTTTAAGGTTGACTTACAACCACCACCATAAGGGATTGTTTGGACTGATACAAGGTGCCCCCAGAATTGGAGACATCATACATCAGGCCAACTTCTCACATTGGTGTGCAGCGGTTGGGATTTGAGCTTGCTGTTGTTTTACCATTGCAATCTTTTCATCAAATTGAAAGATCACATTAAATACCATAGGTACATATAAACAAAGCTTAGCATATTTAAGTTCTACTGAACTTAGTAGTTGTAGGTAGAAGGGCTTAGCACACCCTGACTACAACTCACTAGCAAGGTACAGTAGGAAAACACTTAGTGTAGGTAAGTGCATCACTTACACCTCACTAGAGTCATGTCTGGCATAGGTGAGCAAATGATTGCTATTCCTGTGGTAGGTGACCTTGTCCAGGCACCTTCCAGCTATGACCAACTCAGCCACAGAGACTTGAGTGCCTTGTGCACTTCAAGGAGGCTGAAAAAGGGTCACAACCCTACCATTCCCATCCTGATAGCCATCCTAGAAAAGGATGATCTTGAGAAAGCTACAGTAGTTCCCTCAGGGTTAGGAGAAGGAGTGATCCCCCCAGATAATGAGAACACCACCCCAGAGGTAGAAGATGAGGAGGTGGACCCTGAATCAGAAGGTGAAGAGTCAAATCATGAACAAGGGGATACCCAGGTACCAGTTGGGAGGCTTAGCCAAGTCAACTTGGTCCTACATGGAAATGGAGAGGGCCAGCACCTCCCCAGAGTACATAACAGAATTCTTCCAGGCAATAGAAGGGAGAGGTCTCTTTCCAGGGATTCTCACTTTTCTAGTGCCTCAAGGGAATCTCAAAGGGGAATGACTTCCCCCCAGAGAAAAGAACATCAGGCCAGGGTGTAAGCTGTCAAACTCCAGATAGAGAGGGAGGATGTAGCCCTGGCCCAAGCTAAACTTGCTTTAGCAAGGGAACAATAACTGTGTGGGGAGATACCCACTGGTGGCAGCAATATTCCTAGAGAGAAAGACAGGTCCTATGATAATAGAAACCTGACAAAGATTGTGCCCCCCTACAAGGAAGGGGATGACATCCACAAATGGATGACTGCTCTGGAGAGAGCCTGCATGGTACAGCAGGTTCCTCAAGAACAGTGGACTGCAATCTTATGATACTCCTTTTCTGAATAAGGGAGGGACAAGCTCCTCACTGTTAGACCTGAGGATGCTAAAAACTACTCTGTCCTGAAGAGTGCTCTTATTGATGGGTTTGGCCTAACCGCTGAGCAATACAGGTTGTTGTTCAGGGATACCCAAAAAGCTCAGACTCAGGACTGGACTGATTTTGTTGATTGTGCCACTAAGGCTCTGGAGGGTTGGTTGCAGGGAAGTAAAGTCTCAGACTATACAGGATTGTACAATGTTATAATGAGAGAACAGATCCTTAATAACTGTCCTAACCAGCAATTGCATCAACACCTTATTGACTCAGATCTGACCTCTCCCCAAGAATTGGGTAAGAAGGCAGACAAATGGGTCAGAACAAGGGTTACGCAGAAACCCCAGAACCAAGGAGGTGATCAAAAGAATGCAGACCAGAAGGGAGGAGAAAGAAAAAGACCAGAAGTCTTGTACAGGCCCCCAAAATAATTCTAATAAGGAGGGTGGTTCCCAAAATGGAAACAAGAAAAAGAAGAATGATGGCCCAAAGAAACCTTGGTGCAATACTTGTAAGTCCACTTCTCATTGGGGAAGTGAATGCACTAAGAAAAATCCAGTACCTACCACTGTAGTCCCTAAGACACATGCACCCCCTAGTACAGTTAACAGTGGTAGTGCACAACCCAAGGGGATAGTAGGGTTAACCCTGGGAACTGAGGGGGAGTCTGGCTTAGTCAGAATCCCTACTCAGGCAGTTCTGATCTCTGATGGGGACATAGCCTTGTCCAGTACTATAAGTCCTAATACTTTGGGCAAGTACAGGCAGACGCCTTTGATTAATGAGAAACTGGCTCAGGCCTACAGGGACACTTGTGCCAGTGTCACTATGGTGACACCTAACTTTGTGGACCCTGAACAGATGATACTAGGTGAGAACTACCTAGTGACCAATGCTAGCAATGCCACTACTACACATAGTGTGGCTGTTGTTAAATTCTCCTGGGGAGGGGTAACTGGCCTCAAGAAAGTTGTTGTTAGTGTAGACCTCCCAGTTGACTGTCGTTTGGGCAATGATCTTGAGGAATCCTTATGGTCAGAAGTGGAGTACAGGACTCATGCAGAAATGCTAGGGATTTCAGCACATGTCCTTGGGTAACCAGGTCCCAGGCTAAGAAGAGCCTACCTGAACCTGTGGTGGATCTTGAAACAATAGACCAACCACAACCCAAGAGAAGAAGCAAGAGGGTTAAGGCAGTGCCTTCCCACTTGTCCCAGGTTGAGGATCAGACCTCACAGGAGGGTGATCTGAGATCCAAGAGGAGACTGCCCCAGAAGAGCTTGAACCTGATCAGGTTGAGTTTCTTGGGGCAGGGGGACCCTCAAGGGCAGATCTGGGGCAAGCTCAATTAACTTGCCCTTCTCTTGAACCCCTCAGACAGCAGGCTGCTGCTGAGGCTGCTGGGAATGCTCAAGGTACCCATAGAGTGTATTGGGATGATGGGCTCCTTTATTCAGAGGCTAGAGACCTGTCAGAACTCAAAAGCTAGACTTGGCTTACCGGTTCTTGCACAGGAACAGAGATGCTAGTACCCTAATCCCTCTCAGCAATGCTAGGAGGTCTTTACTCAGAATCTTCCATCATTACCTCGGGGGACGGGGGAATTGGATAAAATAACAAACAGAGAAGAGAAGAGACTGGTCCTGAGTTGGCTCCTTCAGGCAGCTACCTTCTGTACTGTCTTTTTCAATGGAACCTAAAAACAATAACACATTATTACAATCCTAGCCTCCTAAGATCTATTTGGGACTACTCTGGTATCTTCTCTCACCCACCCTTATGCTCCAGGACCTTAGCTCCTCTTCTGATTAATTGTAGTGGTTCTATTCTCATCTAGTTAGTTGTTACTAGTGTGAAAGAAAAACCAAATATATTAATATCCTTCTCTAAAGGGCTAGACTAATATTATTGTATTTAATGGTAAGTGCACTTACTTCACTAATAAGCGGAGTTTTCTCTAATTGGGGTTCTGTAATTCTTTATATTCAGGTGCTGCTCTTCTTAAGTGTTTTAACCCTTGTATTTTGATTGTCTTTTACAGGTTGACTGAGTTATCTACTATTCCGCTGCTCCTGGTGCATATTTACATATTTACAAGCCTAAATTTTCTCTCTCATGGCTGTACAACTGTTCGTGCATAACCTCTTATCTCTTTCCTTTTTAACAGGTTGCTGAGGCTCTGCGTATTCCTCTACTCTGGTAAGTAACTTTTTTACAATAGCTATTGCTGAAAAGTCTATTAATTTTCACTTAGCTTTTCTCTCCCTGCGTCGGCGTTCAAGTGCATTAACTCCGTTCTCTCCTTCTCTTTTCAGGACGAGTCACAAAGCTCTTTTTCTCAGAAGCCTTCGTGGACGCGTTGCTCCTCACTCCTCCTCTCAGTTGGCAACACGATACCTTCCTCCTCATATGCCTTCACGAACGTCTCGACTCCTCACAAGACGTGTCAGAGTGCAACTTGCTCGGCAGCTCGCGCTTGACTTAATGCGCCGAGTGCCTCGCAAACTTCATCTCACTACCAGTTAGAGGTAACTGAAATTCCGCTTCTCTACTGCGAGTTTTACATCAAAAACTATAACCCTATTCCAGAACGAACTTCTCCGGTCAGATTCCTCAGTGAAGTACGCATTCCCTGATGCGCTCGCACTGCTCATAGAGTTCACTGCAGCTGTGGCCTGAAAGACTAGAGTGCCTACTCGCCATCTACTATGGCAACAACGGTGGCCATCTTATTTCTCCAGGTCCGCACCTTCTTGCCCAAGTGTCTCTAGCAGCATCTTGTCCAGTTCGTATCGTTTTGGGGTTGCAAAGGATGGAACCCAGGGTTTGAGTCCTGACAGTACCCCCCAACAAAGCAGGTCCTCTCTTTCTTGGTTTGGTGGGAAATCGTTGATGAAATGACCTAATTAACCTAGGTGCATGAACATCCTCCTCCAGTTCCCAAGATCGCTCCTCTGGGCCATAACCTTTCCAGTCTATTAAATAGTACAACTTCCCTCTTGATCTTTTGGAGTCCAAAATTTCTCTTACTTCGTAATTCCTGTCTCTAACTGAATTGGCTTTGGGGGTGATTGGGTTCTCAGGTTCGTAGAAGCCTTCTTTAACAAAGATACATGAAAGACTGGGTGTATCTTTAACTTGGGGGGCAGTTTTAGTCGATAGGTAACCTGATTGATTTGTTCTTCGACAGGATATGGGCCAATAAATCGAGGTTGAAACTTTCGGTTTCCCTTTAACCTCAAATTTCTTGTGCTCAACCAGACCTGATCTCCATTAGTCAAGGAAGGCCCCTCACGTCTTTTTCGATCAGCATAACCCTTATACTTTTCTTTTGCTACTCTTAGATTGTCTACAGCTCTTTGCTGAATCTGGTGCAGGTGCGAAATGACTTCCTTAACTGCTGGAACTGCTGTTTCCATTTGTCGAATAGTAGCATTTGGGTGGCTGACATAGTTTAGGAAAAAGGGGGAATACCCTGTCGAACTGTTCTTCGCATTATTGTGAGCGAATTCCGCTGTCCACAAATAGTCCGACCAATTCCCTTCCTCTTTTAAAAGGAACAGCCGCAAATATTGTTCCAGTTCTTGGTTCACCCTCTCAGTCTGCCCATCTGTCTCAGGATGATAACTAGTGGAGAATCTAACTTCTGTTCCCAACCCTTCCATAAAGGCCCTCCAGAAGTGGGACACGAATTGGGAACCCCTGTCAGAAATGACAATTTTAGGAATTCCATGTATCTTGACAATCTGGGAGCTGAAATGGGCAGCTAACAGTTTGGCTGAAGGAACCCCTTTTAAGGCTGTAAAGTGGGCCATCTTTGAAAAGGCATCCACCACCACCAGGATGGTATCGAACCCCTGACTAGTAGGTAAATCTGTAATGAGGTCTAATGTAACGGTGTGCCATGGATGAGGAGGCGTGGCTAGAGGTTGCAATAACCCCTTTGGAGCCTGCCGTTCTGACTTTCCCTGCGCAAATCTCACATGACTTAACATACTTCTCAATATCTGACGTAATCTTGGGCCACCAGTAATATCTCTTAATTAACTCCTCAGTCTTGGCTTCTCCTTTGTGACCAGCTAATTTGTCATCATGGCATTCATGCATTACTTGTTGCTGTAGCTCTGCTGTCAGAAGATACAAGGCATTCTGATCATAAGGCATTTGTTGAATGATTTTTCTGTTGGCATCTTCCTTAGCCCAATTCTGCATGGTCTCTGGACTCATGACGTCTGCAATCGACTCTCGTAGTCTAATGGAGGTGGTGGCTCCTATGATTTTGTCACTGGGAATGATGGGCTGTATGTCTGTAACGGTCTTCTGAGACTCTGTACCAATCCTGGATAATGCATCCGCTTTTCCATTTTGAGCTCCTGGACGAAACGTGATCACGAAATCATAGTCTGCAAAATACAAGGACCATCTCAGTTGCCTAGGTGTAAGAGTTCTGGCTGTTTTCAGGAATTTTAAATTGCGATGATCCGTAAACACCGTCACTTGATGCCGGGCTGCCATCAAGTAATGTCGCCATTCCTTAAAGGCGTCCTTTATGGCCAATAGCTCCTTCTCTGTAATAGTATAATTTATCTCCGCTTGAGTCAACTTTCTAGACCGATAAGCGACCGGGTACAGCTGGCCGGTGGTCTTATGTCATTGAGACAAAACTCCTCCCACTGCTTGATCCGACGCATCTGTCGCAACATAAAAAGGCTCCGAAGGATCAGCATGTAACAAAACTGGCGCCGTGGTGAAGTCCTTAACCCCTTGGATGCTAATGACAAGGGTAACTCGTCATGAATAATAGGGAAAATGAAATCTTAGCATCCAAGTGGTTAAGGACTGAAAGGCCTCCTCAGACTCCCCTGACCACTCGAACTTGGTTCCTTTTCTCAGCAATTTAGTGAGGGGAAGAATCTTTTTGGAGAACTCACTGATAAATCTCCGATAGAAGTTAGCGAATCCAATGAAGCTTTGGACTTCTTTTACGCTCCTCGGAGATTCCCAATTCGTCACTGCTTCCACCTTGCGTTGATCCATCAGAATTCCGGAAGGCGAAAGTACGAAACCCAAGAACTCCACCTGTGAAACATCGAATGCGCATTTTTCCAGCTTCACAAACAACTTATTTTCTTGTAGCTTCCGCAACACTCCCTTCACCTGCTCATGATGTTTTGCCACAGCCGAAGAATAAATTAGAATATTGTCAATGTACACAATTGCACACTGATCAATAAATTCCTTCAGGATGTCGTTTATGAAGTGCTGGAAGGCAGCTGGGGCATTGCATAATCCGTAGGGCATTACCTGATATTCAAAAAGCCCAAATCTAGTCCGAAATGCCGTCTTCCACTCATCTCCTTCTCGCATTCGAACTAGATGATAAGCGCCCCTCAGGTCGAGTTTTGTGTAGGTTTGAGCTCCCTTCACTTGGTCCAGAAGCACCGAAATCAATGGTAAGGGATACCGTTTTTTCTTGGTTATCTTATTGATGGCTCGGTAGTCGATGCATGGCCGCAATTCTCCCTCCTTCTTTGGCAGGAAAAATAAGGGAGATGAGACAGGTGACTGGGACGGCCGGATAAACCCATTGGCTAGGTATTTATTTAGGTACTCTTTTAGATGTTGGTGTTCTTTCTCAGTTAAGGCATAGACACGACTGCATGGCAAGTTTGACCCAGGCTCCAATTCTATTTTGCAGTCATAAGCTCGATGTGGCGGTAAATGTTCTGCTTCCACTTCGTTAAATACATCCTCGAATTCTTTGTATTCTTCGGGAATTTCCTGAATGTTAATCACGCACATGGAATACCCAGTGGTACATAAAGATGAAGCTGGATTGTCTCTTGCACGTCTGGCCTCTGAATCAAAACAATTCTCATGACAGTAACCCGAGTCCATTACAATGGTCTGGAGCTCCAGTTGATCGTAGGGTTATGCTCAGTAAGCCACGGGAGGCCAAGAATTAGTTGAAACTGGGGAGCATCTATTAAATTAAACTGAATCTGCTCCTGATGTCCGTCATTGGCCGTCGATTGAATTAGTTCCGTGTGGCTCACGATTGGACCTGAAGAAAGGTTTGTCCCATCCACTGCCCGAACAGGCTCACTCTTTACCTTCCTGATTGCCTGGATTCCAACTTTAGCGGCAAACGTTAAATCACAGAAATTCCCTGTGGTTCCCGAATCAATCATGACTGATACTTCAGTTAAGGTGGTCTGTCTGAACTTCACTTCCATGGTCAGAATTAAATGTGGAGCCGCTGATTGCAGCGTATTCGCCACTTGATGTTCATGTGGAGTTATTTCTTGGATCGCACCCACCTGCTCAACTCCTCCCACAGGTGGTGCCGTTAGTTTTCCTTCGGCTTGAAGGTGCCCTTTGGTCTCTTTGGGCAGTTCCGAACAAAATGACCCCCGGATCCACAATACATACATTGGTTACTTGCCCTTCTTTTATTCTTCTCTTCCGTGGTCAAAGGGCCTCTTATTGCCCCAATCTGCATTGGTTCGGCTCCTGAGTGAGTCTCTGAAGTTCTAGCGCCATCTGACCGAGCCCTGTCAAATCTTGGAGTTATCACCTTAAGGTCTTTCTTCTTTTCTCCTCGTCTCTCTCCCTGGCGGAAATCTATCTCCAACACCAAGTCTATGAGCGCGGAAATCTCGGTGGGCCGATTAGGAATCTGGGCTAATGTGTCCTTTAATTCATCTCTCAACCCGCGATAGAATACCGCAGCCCTTTTGCTTTCTGGCCAATCGGTCTCCACCACCAACTTGTTGAACTGGGCCAGATATGCGATTAAATCTCGATTTCCCTGCCGTAAATCAAGCAATTCATTATCCACCACTTGAGATATCCTCCGTCAGTCAAAAATCCATAAGAATTCTCATTTAAAATCTTCAAAATTCCTTAGCAGAGGATCATCCCGTGAGACTAGGGGCATGGACCACGAAGTTGCATCCCCACTTAGATATGAGAGTATGAAAGCCACTCTAGACTGCGCGTCAGGGAAGATTGAAGGGCGGCACATGAAGTGTAAAGAGCATTGGGAGAGGAAGATCTGCGCCTTCTGTGGATCCCCGTTAAATCTCTCTGGAGCTGCCAATGGTATGACGGGGGAAAGAGAATGTATCACTTGTGTGGTAGACCTATTAGTAGTCTCTAATACTGGATTCATGGCTTCCCTCTCCAAACTACTAGATTGGCGCAATCTTAGCGCCAATTCTGCAGTTTCTTTTCTGGCACTAACTACCTCTTGCCTCAGATTTTGATTTTCCTCTCTGACCGCTCCCAATTCCTTCTGTATTGCGTCTAGAATCGTACCTAAAGATTGGACATCAATTCCTTCCGCCATCTCTGTTCGGGTGCGAAGGCAACTTGGGCACTTCACTCTGTCAGAACTCAAAAGCTAGACTTGGCTTACCGGTTCTTGCACAGGAACAGAGATGCTAGTACCCTAATCCCTCTCAGCAATGCTAGGAGGTCTTTACTCAGAACCTTCCATCCTTACCTCGGGGGACGGGGGAATTGGATAAAATAACAAACAGAGAAGAGAAGAGACTGGTCCTGAGTTGGCTCCTTCAGGCAGCTACCTTCTGTACTGTCTTTTTCCATGGAACCTAAAAACAATAACACATTATTACAATCCTAGCCTCCTAAGATCTATTTGGGCCTACTCTGTTATCTTCTCTCACCCACCCTTATGCTCCAGGACCTTAGCTCCTCTTCTGATTAATTGTAGTGGTTCTATTCTCCTCTAGTTAGTTGTCACTAGTGTAAAAGAAAAAACAAATATATTAATATCCTTCTCTAAAGGGCTAGACTAATATTATTGTATTTAATGGTAAGTGCACTTACTTCACTAATTAGCGGAGTTTTCTCTAATTGGGGTTCTGTAATTCTTTATATTCAGGTGCTGCTCTTCTTTTATTTTTATTATTTTTTATTATAAAGAACCTTTATTGTCATTTCAAGTAAATACAAGCATGGGCATACAACCATCCCGGCCGGCCGCTAGTCAAGTCGTAAGTTCAGCAAGCAGTATAGAAAGATACAGCAGCCCGAAAATCGGGATCTGATAAGTGTCCAGGATATAACTTGTATTCAGGCGTACTGCGTATGATTCAGGATTCGAGTAGGTTCATTTTACAGTAAAGAAAGAAAAGTCAGAATCAATGCCATATGGTCATACATGTCCCTACAATAGCAAGCATGAAGCGAGAATCCGCAAAGAGTGCGAATACAGGTGAAGAAATGGGGGTAAGGCACACGAGTCAGGATAAATGTAAAAAACACATACACTACGTGGCAAACTGCACCCCACCCCTTAAAACGAAACAGACTGTAGGAAACATGAAAAAACAGCGACACCAAAAAAAGAGAAGAGGGACAAAGGGCCATAGAGACAAAGAAGGAACAAAACAACAAGCCCCATCCCCCAACCCCCCACCCTGCACCCCTGCAGAAGGCTACGGCCTACCCCCCCCCCCCCCAGCAGCGTGCCTATCGCCATAAATGAGAGACCCGAAATATAGAAGAAGAGAAAAAGGAAAAAGAAGAAAAAAGTGGAGAAGGGCCAGCGATCTAGGTACCCGAGCCCCCCCCACCAACCGCGCACAGTAAACATCCCAAAAGCAGGATCAGGACAGCCACAGTAAACAATAATCATCAATAGCGCAATCAATAACATCCCCGCTGAGTGTCCCCCTAAGCACCAGCAGCCAACAATGAGTTCCACTATGTCCTAGACGATCTCACCCCTGGCCTTTTCTATCAACAGTACCAACATACGTCCATCTAGCAATCGGCATCCCTAGCAGTGCGGATGGTCCAACCGATCCGGGCGGACCGGGCAGCGCCGTCACTCTATGGGACTGTAGCCCCCAAAACCCAGCCGAATATGTATGGCGGAAATCCGTCGGTGTCAGTATCGACACCGGAAACAACCTCCAGTCCGCGCACCATCCCACCAGCCAGGAAGAGAGAGTCACACAATTCGGTAAGCGTTGAAACGCCGCTGGGGCAGTCCAAACCATAGATCGATGTTGTTTCTTCAGCCGCCGAACAGATAAGGGCCCCGACGAGTCACTCACATATACAACAGATCCATCCAAAGCGGTATCATGAACCGGGTCTATTGGCTTCTCCACAAACGTAGGCGTAGCTGGAGCAGTCGTCACTGACGCAGAAGCGGGCACATCGGCACTTCCTTGAGAACGAACCACGCCGATGTGGAGCGGTGGGACAACAATGGCGGCCATCCTTCTTCCCAGATCCCGGGCGTCTCGGATCAGGGTCATTTGCAGAGTTGTTAACGCAGCCAGTATATCTCTGGACGTGGGCTCTTTCTCGTGGTGCCAGACCCCAGGACTCTCACACACAGCGGCTTCTCTGCCCGGATGAGGTATGCGTAAGAGGGTACTATCCGCCATCTTAGCTGATCCGGCCTCGTCCTTCTCCACCTCACCTCGGGACCGGGCCCCACACCAGGGAGGAACAGGATTCACCACGGGGATCCCGAAAGTCAAGGCAGGTTTCTCATCGGAGGGTCACCAAAGGGCTAAACAAAATCTCCGCCGCTCCCTGGGAGCTGCCCGCGACTCCGAAAAAAATCGGTAGTATGCCCGGACAAAACACTGGAATGGGGGGCCAAGTGTCGTGCACACACCTCGACCCTGCAGTATCGCACTGCCCACAAGGCTCTCCGCTAGTTGAACTTGGTCGGCACTGTCGCCATCGGCCATCAAGGCTTCGGTTCCCACTGGCCGACTCCTCACCATCGCCAGAGGCCGCTGTTGTCGCAGTCGCGGCCGGCCACTCTCCTCACTCGAGACACCGGTCCCAGCTACGTGAAGGCCGCAAAACAGTCGGGGACATTGCAACGGGTCTGCCGCACGTAGAAGCCTCGGGAGCAAACGGTAAGTGAGAGTTGTCCTTCGCCTACTTAAATATGCCGTTGCGGCTCAGGATAATTGCCAGGATGTATGCGCGGGGTGAGAAGGCTCGCGGAGCCGAGCGTTTACGCAGCCATCTCGGTCGCCATCTTGGCTCCTCCCCCAGGTGCTGCTCTTCTTAAGTGTTTTAACCCTTGTATTTTGATTGTCTTTTACAGGTTGACTGAGTTATCTACTATTCCGCTGCTCCTGGTGCGTATTTACATATTTACAAGCCTAAATTTTCTCTCTCATGGCTGTACAACTGTTCGTGCATAACCTCTTATCTCTTTCCTTTTTAACAGGTTGCTGATGCTCTGCGTATTCCTCTACTCTGGTAAGTAACTTTTTTACAATAGCTATTGCTGAAAAGTCTATTAATTTTCACTTAGCTTTTCTCTCCCTGCGTCGGTGTTCAAGTGTATTAACTCCGTTCTCTCCTTCTCTTTTCAGGACGAGTCACAAAGCTCTTTTCCTCAGAAGCCTTCGTGGACACGTTGCTCCTCACTCCTGCTCTCCTCTCAGTTGGCAACACGATACCTTCCCCCTCATACGCCTTCACGAGCGTCTCGACTCCTCACAAGACGTGCCAGAGTGCAACTTGCTCGGCAGCTCGCGCTTGACTTAATGCGCTGAGTGCCTCGCAAACTTCATCTCACTACCAGTTAGAGGTAACTGAAATTCCGCTTCTCTACTGCGAGTTTTACATCAAAAACTATAACGCTATTCCAGAACGAACTTCTCTGGTCAGATTCCTCAGTGAAGTGCGCATTCCCTGATGCCCTCGCGCTGCTCATAGAGTTCACTGCAGCTGTGGCCTGAAAGACTAGAGTGCCTACTCGCCATCTACTATGGCAACAACGGCGGCCATCTTATTTCTCCAGGTCCGCACCTTCCTTGCCCAAGTGTCTCTAGCAGCATCTTGTCCAGTTCGTATCGTTTTGGGGTTGCAAAGGATGGAACCCAGGGTTGGAGTCCTGACAAGACCCCAAGCCTGGTGCAACCAGGAGGTTGGTTATACCTCTGCAATATAGGGGCTTCCTTCTTACCTTGGCCCATGATATTCCCCTTGCAGGACACTTAGGCCAGAACAAGACTTGGAAAAGACTTGTCCCACACTTTCACTGGCCTCATATGTCAGAGAATACCAGGGAGTTTCGTCGCTCCCATGAAACCTGCCAAGCCAGTGGCAAAGCAGGTGGAACCACAAATGCCCCCCTGATACCACTACCTGTGGTGGGGGTGCCCTTTGATAGAGTTGGGATTGACATTGTTGTACCAATGGATCCCCAAACAGCATCTGGGCACAGATTTATCCTGGTAGTAGTGGATCATGCCACCAGGTACCCAGAGGCAATTCCCCTGAGGACCACAACAGCTCCTGTTGTGGCAAGGGCCCTACTTGGAGTTTTCTCCAGAGTGGGCTTTCCAAAGGAGGTACTTTCAGACAGAGGTTCCAACTTCATGTCTGGATACCTAAAGGCAATGTGGAAGGAGTGTGGAGTGAACTACAAGTTCACCACACCCGATCACCCACAGTGCAATGGGCTTGTGGAGAGATTCAACAAGACCCTAAAGGGAATGATAAAAGGATTACCTGAAAAGCTCAGGCGTAGATGGGATATCCTTTTACCCTGCTTACTCTTTGCTTACAGAGAGGTCCCACAGAAGGGGGTTGGCTACAGCCCTTTTAAACTTTTGTTTGGCCACCCTGTGAGGGGTCCATTGTGTCTTGTGAAGGAAGGATGGGACTTACCTCTCAAAAAGCTTAAACTTGATATTGTGGACTATGTACTTGGTCTCCGCTCCAGGATGGCTGAATACACGGAGAAAGCAACCAAAAACCTGAAGGCCAGCCAAGAATTACAGAAAGCTTGGCATGACCAAAAGCTGTCCTGACTGAGTACCAGCCTGGACAGAAGGTGTGGGTGTTGGAGCCAGTGGCCCCAGCAGCTCTCCAAGACAAATGGTCTGGACCCCACATCATACTGGAGAAAAAGGGAGAGGTCACCTACTTGGTGGACCTTGGCACCCCTAGGAGCCCCCACAGGGTGCTCCATGTAAACAGATTGAAACCATATGTGGACAGGGCAGACATGGGTTTACTCATGGCTACAGATGGGGAACAGGAGGAAGAGAGTGACCCTCTCCCAGACTTGTTATCCCAAAACCCTGATGATGGTTCAGTGGATGGTGTAGCCTTAGCAGGCAGCCTCTCTGACCAGCAACAGATGGACTGCAGACAGGTGTTGCAGGCCCATAGACATATGTTTTCTCTTACACCCAGTCAAACTAACTGGTGCACCCATGACGTGGACACTGGTGACAGTCTGCCTGTCAAGAATAAAATCTACAGGCAACCTGACCATGTCAGGGATTGTATAAAGGCTGAGGTGCAGAAAATGCTTGAACTTGGAGTGATTGAGCCATCAGAGAGCCCCTGGGCCAGCCCAGTAGTCCTTGTGCCAAAACCTCATACCAAAGATGGAAAGAGATAAATGAGATTTTGTGTGGACTATAGAGGTCTCAATGCTGCCACTAGGACAGATGCTCATCCCATTCCAAGGGCAGATGAGCTCAATGATAAATTGGCTTCTGCCAAATATCTGAGCACATTTGATTTGACAGCTGGCTATTGGCAAATCAGGTTAGCTGAGGAGTCTAAGGCCAAAACAGCATTCTCTACCCCCAGTGGACATTATCAGTTTGTGGTGATGCCCTCTGGTTTGAAGAATGCACCTGCCACCTTCCAAAGGTTGGTGAATTAAGTCCTTTCGGGGTTGGATGACTTTTGTGCAGCATATCTAGATGATATTGCTGTCTTTAGCTCTACCTGGGAGGATCACCTGATCCACCTGAAGAAGGTTCTGGAGGCCCTGCAAAAGGCAGGCCTGACTATCAAGGCTACCAAGTGCCAGATAGGGCAGAGCAAGGTTGTGTACTTGGGCCACCTAGTAGGTGGGGGTCAAGTTCACCCATTGGAGAGCAAGATCCAGGCCATACAGGACTGGGCTCCTCCAACTACCCAGACACAAGTCAGAGCCTTCTTGGGCCTGACTGGGTATTACATGAAATGTGTAAAGAACTATGGGTCCATTGTGACACCATTGAATGATCTGACATCCAAGAAGATGCCCAAAAAGGTTCAGTGGACAGTTAGCTGTCAAAGGGCATTTGATGACCTGAAGAAGGCCATGTGCTCTGCACCAATCCTTAAGAGTCCTGACTACTCCAAACAGTTCATTGTTCAAACAGATGCTTCTGAGTTGGGGGTGGGAGCTGTGGTTTCACAACTTAATCTAGATGGTCAAGACCAGCCCATTGCTTTTATTAGCAGAAGGCTGACCCCAGAGAGAAACGTTGGTCAGCCATTGAGAGGGAGGCCTTTGCTGTGGTTTGGGCCCTGAAGAAGCTGAGGCCATACTTGTTTGGTACTCACTTCCTAATTCAGACAGACCATACGCCCCTCTTGTGGCTCAATCAGATGAAGGGTGAAAACCCCAAACTGCTCAGGTGGTCCATTTCCCTACAGGGGATGGACTTTACAGTGGAGCACAGACCAGGGACTGACCATGGTAATGCAGATGGTCTCTCCAGGTACTTCCACTTAGAACAAGAAGACTTATCTGGTCAAGGTTAAGTTTAATGTCCCTGCGTTTGGGGGGGGGGGGGGGTTGTGTAGGAGAGTAGGGTCTGCTAGCCTATGGTCACCCCAATTTTTGCTTTTTGCTTCACTGGTTTTCGACTTAATGTGGCTGTGGGCCTGCTAATCAGACCCACAGCCTGCTATTCTCTCTCTAAATTCACAGACATGTACTATAGGTACATAACCAATTTGGTACTGGACACCTTGTCAGCCCATGTACAGTGCACTATAGATGCCCAGGGCATAGATGCATCCAAGGCCTACCAGGGGCTGCAGCATATCTTTTGCCACCCCTGGCTGGTACTTAAATCGACACAACTGGCGGATCCCTCAGCTGGGGCAAGGTGGTGTAATCACCCCTTGCTTAGATATAGTATACCTATGTCTAAACCTATATCTGGACACATAGACACCTATAAGTCACTCCTATGGCAGGCCTTTACAATCCTGGAGGCAGAGTGCTTGGTTTTATGTGAGATGGTGCTCTAGCATGAGCTGAGCCTGTCTGCAGCGTTCGGAGCCATTTCCTTACTGCTGTTCCAGTGATACTGCCATACCATATACTCTTAAGTGCATTATAATCCTCGCGGTTATTGCTAACTTTGGTTTGGCTTTATCAAAACATGTCGTGTTTGGTGTCATACACTTTGGAATACTACCCCCTCGCCAGTTCTGGCGACGGGGGTAGCATTCCACCCTTCTAGAGGGAGAAGACATGTTACTTTACTTAAAACGCGGTTAATCCTAACCAGAGCCTCAGCATCACAAAATGGATGCTGCTGCCCCGACACAAGTCTGACCTCCTGCTGCTGACCGAAACTTGGCAGGGGAGGCCTGGACAAAGGGTTTCCTGTCACAGGGAGGTGCTACACCACCCCAGACAGGAGATAGTGGATTGGAGAAGGGAGGGTTGAAAGAAACTAGACACTGCCTGGGGCACACAAGGTGTCCCAGGCAAAATCCAGTCAAACCGGTTTGGGGCACTCCAGCCTCAGTCCTGGCGCGAAACTGGACAAAGGGAAAGGGGTGTAACCACCCCCTTCCTGGGTCCCACCCATAGGAGGGACCTAGCAGGTAATCCAGCCCCTTGATTTGGAATAAAGGTAGGAGCTGTGCCAATGCACATCAGATTATCCTGACTGAAACTTATGAAACGAAACTCTGGACCCTTCGACATCCCACTCGACGTGGAAGACTGAAGAATCTCCCTTGTGGTCAAGGAGTGACCACCCTGTGCAAACAGGCACCATCCAGTGCGTCACCATTTGCTTTGTTGCAGTTCCCGCCGGAACTCGAGCGACAGAGATTGACAAGACCCAGCGTTCCTGTCTTCCAACAGCCCGATCCACAGTCCCTGCAAAGCTGAGACCCGTGGAGGCGACCTGAAGCGTGGGGCCGGCCATCTTGGAAAAACGACGAAGTGCTGACCGTGCAGTATCCGAGGCTCCCTCGAAGCTGTGCATTGGAGTTTGAGAAGCTTCAGCCCCGAGCAGCTTTTGCACCGAAGCTCACCCCTCCACACTCACCGAGTGCTGCGTGGGGCCTGATGGAGCGAGATAGAAAACAAAATTTTGTTTAAACTCGCAAAGTCACATTTCCATAACATGAATAAAATTATTAATGATTTGTGATATGTCGTGCTAATACAACCTAGATTAAACTTTACACGTGGGGGGACTAACATGTGTGCTCATAAACGTGCATAAATGTTGCATCTTTTTGTTCGTGCAAAATAATAAAATAATTTATTGTTTTCGTTTTTATCATTACTAACTGCTGCATATTTAAAATAAGCATGTGCTTGTTTTGCTTTTTCTCGTCTGTGTGATGTCATTTCTACTATTCTAGGTGCATATGGGTCTCATAGAAAAACGGAGACTGGTAAATATAAACGCTGCTTTATTTGTTTGCAATGGCTAGGTAACATTTTGATTAATCGGGTGGGTTAATTATTTAGTAAACCATGGGGTAGATACAGAATATACTTTATTTCTTACATTAATATTTTTCTTGTGTTTGTTTTATACTAGAAATCATAAGTTGCCTGCTTTTGAGGCCTAGCTATTTGAGCCGCAAAATAAAAGCTGATCTGTAATTCTGCAGAAAGTCACGAGACGCCCATTCTGAATTAAAACGTTTATTGAAGATGCATTCACAAAGCAAAAACTGATGAGCTGACATCATTCTGTCGGACATGGCCAAGGTCGAAAGTGAACTTTTTGTCAGTCCTTAACTTGGCATCCGCGGAAGTTGCACTGTAAGACTATGGAAGCTGCGAGGATGACTTAAAACAAAGTTGCAAATCGCAGGAAGCCTCTGGCTTCACGTGGAAGAGACAATGGTCTTTGTAAGACATGATTTTGTGGAACTTTTTAAGAATCGGGTGACATGTCACTTGTCACTCTCAGCCAATGGGACGTCGAGTATTTCTGAAAATTTTCCTTCGCTAGTTTAGTTAGCGTAGAAAGGTATAAAAAGTCATGCCCTTAGGGTTGGGCTGGCTGCTGCTTTCTGACTTTCCGATGAGGGTGATGTGCTGCTGGACTTTGCGTGGAGCACGTAAGAATCCTCAAAGAACTTTACTTTAATTTCTGTCTATTTAGCTCAGTTAGGGAAATAGGTTTTAGAAATGCTAAACTTTATATAATTTCTTTAAAATTGATTCCATTGCTTAAATTGTATTTTTCCATATTTCTTACTATCATGCTTGCTTTATTGCTAATAAAATTCATTTATAAAACTTACAACTTATATACCATAATCTAGAAAATAAAATCTTACTTTTGACAAACAAGCTGGTCTTGGTTATTTAGAAGTATAGGTTACCTTTAGCTAGATCACGTCGCCTATAGTGGTCATTTAAATGATTGGGTTTTATTCTAATGACAATATTCTTTCTGCAAATGTATAAAATGTTTATAGTTTGTAAATAATGTGTATATAGATTTATTTGACCACCTGATTCAGTAGGCCCAAAAATATATCAGGTTCATAAATGGGTCCATGTATAGTTTAGAATTTTATTTATAGGTTATGAAATTGGGTAGCGTAGTTTATGATATATTTTCTATAGCCCGCTGGATCAATTATCTGGTAGCAGAAATTGATGGTTGCTAAGCGGTAACCAAGGTAACATGTTGGTTGCTAAGGATTGCGTCATGGTATGCAAATAGGATTAATGTTTTAACACTCGTTAAGTTCGTTTTTCGTGCCTATCTGTAAGCTATACCGGTATAGATTGTGTGGCGAGAAATTAGTCACGCAAGCCATCTGTTCGTTTGTAGTGATATCGCCGAGTATCACAAGAGGTATCGCCGTGTACCATAGTGTTGTCGCCGAGCAGCACAGTTTTAGGGCTAGGTCTGAATCTTGTATAGTGAGGAATTTCTAAGAAATCAAAGCAGCATGAGAATAGGGACAAAGCGCCTTCCATAAAACTCACTGTGATGAGAGTAATAGTTATATCCAAGCTTGAGTGAAGGGTAAAATTTAACGTCGGTGCATGATTATCTATAAACAGGTTAGAGTCCTGTACGGGTACATGTTTCATATCTATAAACAGGTGAGAGCCCTGTACGGATAACGTCGTTATTTTGCTAACGGTGCATGATTTCTATAAACAGGTGAGAGTCCTGTACGGATTTCGTGTGTGTTTGAATTTAGGGAATTTTCCGTGTAAAAGTGCGAGTTTGAGTTGTATTTTATGTTCAAGTGGAACTCTTAGAACTTTCACTTCGCGGTGGGTTCAGAGCAAAGCGAGTTCATAATTATACTTGCTTGAAGGGTGGGGTAAGGTTACTCTACTAACAATTGAATATTATCCTTAGTGTGAATAGCGCCGTCTATTCCGAAGTGTGGATACTTGAATGTATGTAAACTATCCTAATTAGTGAAACGAACAGATGTTGTCTTTATAAGTCATTGTTAAGAATTAATTTACACTGAAAAGTGTTCTTAAAATGGCGCTGTGAAAAGATTTTGTGAAGGAGGGGTAAGCGCCAGGAGTGAGAAGCGAGAAACCGCAGCTGCTGTGTACGTCACAGAGCCGCGCTGGGATTGGGTGACCTACGTCACAAGCTGTATTCTGATTGGCTCCTGAGTCTCTGACGGCCTGTGAGCTGATTGGTCCTTAGGAAAATCTCCAAAATTATTGGTTGAGCAGGAAACTGACGTAGCTCAACTGCCATTGGCTTGTTGGTGTGTTTCGCGCACGGATTGGTTGTTTTGCGGAACATCCCGGAAATATTTTACGAACGATTTTGTGAATTAAATTTAACTTTTAAAAATGAGTTATCATTTTAAACATGTTGAGAAAAAGACAACATTATTTCAGAAATTTAAGAATTTATTTTCACCTGACAAGAAAATCGAAACGCGAGGTGGTAAACTACTTCATAAGTATAAAACACCTGCAGCGTACATGGAAGGTGAATACGGATATCATACTGTCTTATGGTTCGACAGTTGGAAACGTTATACTAAAAACGATGGTGTTTTGGCTTGGCCTGATGATGGTTCATTTAATGTAAGAGTTTTAAGAAACTTACGAGAGAAAATGAATGCTCTTGTTCCAAAACCGAGACCAACTCAATTTGAAGCTTTAGTTGAGTGGGAAGATGAGATGTATCAGTTACAAAGAGAAGCTAGTGGAATTAAAAGACCTTCTAAAAATCCATCATGGAAAAGAGAAACTCATGAAGATAGATTGCGAATGTGGAGACAGGGAAACATGAGTGAAGGATTGTATTTAATTCATGAAATGGTAATGGGTTCTCCTACAGGAAAATCTATGGAAAGTGAATCTGAGGATGCAATTATGGAAGAAATATATACAACTGCTAGAAATAAACAGCCTAATCAGCCTTTGAGACCTCCTAGATCATGGTCTACTCCGGTGGTTTCTACTGAAACTTCACCGAGTGCACCTCCAATTAATGAAGCTCCTAAACTTTATCCAAATAATTGTGAAATCACTGAAACTCCTAGAAGACCAGAATTTGAGAATGCTCGAAATGAGGGTAGACATTTTTCAATGACTCCAAGAGCAAGGGAACCTCCAAAAGATTATACAAGAGAGACAAGAAATGTTGAGGATGATGATTATAATGAATATTTAAGGTCTAAAGAAGAATTAATTAAAAGAATGACAAAAGGCATGGAAGCTGTCACAGTTCCAGTAACAATAGGTCCTGTTCAGCCTGTATTTGATCAAAGAAATACAAACAAAACTGGATTAACTATTCCTTTAAATACAGAAATTCAAAAACCTGCTGAAAAATTTTATTCAGACTTGACAGAATTAAACACTTCTAGATCGAGAATGCCTGATTTAACTTTCAATGAGGATTTATCTCCAAAAACACCAATGGGTGCTATGTCAGATGTAGGAAGTCCTGAAGTCAGGGTAACCACACCAAAGCTTGATGTGGCCAAATTAAAAGCAAATATTGAAGAATTAATAATTGGAACAATTGGCCCAGATAGTTTAAATTACTATCGGGATGATGAACTATTATTCATTTGCAAAAGTATTCAATGGAAAACGAAAAATAAATATGATCAATTAGAGGATCTAGCTGCAGAACTTGAAATTGATGTGAGTAAACAAAAGAATTTTGCAAAACATTACAGATTAGATTTCTCAGAAAGCGACATTGAGAGTTTGAACTCAATGGGAAGAATAGTTCACATTAAAGATTTAATTGTCTATATCAAAAAGCTAGGAGAACTGAACAAATGGAGAGTGAAATGGACTAAAAGGAAGGAAGATGAAAGATTAGAAAGAATGTCAAAACAATTTCCAATGAGAGAAGTTGCAGGTGGAGGATATGTTCATGTCCCATGGTCGAGACAGGACATTCTGTTATTCACAAATGATTTTCCTAAATTAAGAGAGAAACCTGTTGAGTGGTACAGGCAAGTCGATAGATTTATCAAAGTGTCAAAAGTTCTGTGGATTGATTTGGATGGATTTTTTGACATTGTTGTTCCATCTGATCTTTGGACAGAATGTAAAATTTCTATTAGTTGGCCAAAAACAGAACCTGAGCGAATCAAAGAAACAGGTGCCCCAAATCCACTCGTAATGGATTTTTATGAGAAAGTAATTGTTTGGATGAAAAACAAAATTCCACCAAAAGAAGTTGATTGGGTTAAAATAGAAAGAACAGAGCAGGAAACAAAAGAATCAGTTCATTCTTTTTATGAAAGACTACTGTTAATCTTTAAACAATACAGTGGTTATGAAAAATTAGATGAGAAAGACATGAGTCATTTTATCTATAGATTTGTTTATGGACTAAAGCCTGAAATTGGAGAAATGATCAGAACTAGTATTGTCGGATGGCAAGCACTATCTATTGATGATATTCTGAGAAAAGCAAAATATTGTAGCGATGAATTAGAAGTAAAACAGAAAAAGCTGAAGGAGAAAGCCATGTGGGCACAGGTAAAAGTAGCTGAGCAACAGATTGCCAGCATGGGAAATAAGAACACTAATTTTGTTCAAACTGGAAATACGAACCAGATACAAGGAAAGTTTAAAGGTAATAATTTCCAAAAGAAATTTAGCCCAAAGATAGAAGAGCTGAAACAAAGATTACCTTGTTTTAATTGTGGCGAAATTGGACATTGGAGGGACGAGTGTCCTCATCCTCCTAGAAACTTAAAGAATCCCTTATTGAATCCACAGATGCAGAATGGTGGTAACGTGCAGCAACAGCTACAGATGCAACAGGGGTTAAATGAATTTAATATTCAGCGACAATTACAACAACAGCAACAACAACAGGTGAATAATCGACAGGACCAGTTGCCACAACCACCTTTTCCGAATTGTGGGGGAGTTCAAAAATATAATCCAAACGTGGGATTTCAGGGATGTGAACAGGTAATAAAACCACAAAAACAGCAAAAGCAGCAAAGGGTTCAAATGCAAAATGCTTCACAACAATTTTTATTAACAGAAAGCCAAGACAGTGATTCAGATGATTATTGCTGACGGTGCCCGAGAGAGGAGGAAGAGTGTGTTGTTGGAGCCACTCTTGAGGTTGACCAGTCTGGTCCTTATGTAAACGGGAAAGTTAATGATGTAGACATCACTTTTCTAGTGGACACTGGTGCTACCCGTTCTACTGTTAGATCAGTGGAAATTGAAAACCTACCTCTCTCTGGGGATACCATCCAAGTTGTCGGAGTAAGTAATCAGCAAATTAAAACAGACCTAACTGATCCAGTACCAGTTGAAATTGGAAATTACAGAGACAAACACAGATTTGTGGTTTGTAATAGTAGTCCAGTAAATCTATTAGGTAGAGACATACTATGTAAAATGAATTGCAGAATATATTGTTCTCCTGAAGGAGTTGAATTACAAACAATGGAGGAAGATGGTTTGTACAGAATGACAATGATGATGATGGAAGCAGAAGAAACAAAATTGTTTCCTGCATTTGAAGAAAAAGATTTACCTGAAGAGCTAAAAGAAACAGTGAAATCTGAAATATGGGATTTTACTGGGAATGAGATGGGTCTGATGAAAAACGTAGATCCTGTTAAAATTGCATTGAAGCAGGGAATAGAATTTCCAAACACTCCACAATATAAAATGAAAACAGAGACAATTGAAGGTATTACACCTGTAATTGAAAAATTAATCAAGCAAGGTGTATTGGAAGAAATGAAGAGTAGCTCTTGTAATTCACCAATTATGGGAGTTAAAAAGGCTAACGGAACATTTAGGATCGTACAAGATCTGAGAAAGGTTAATCAAATTGTTATTCCATGTTGTCCTGTGGTTCCAAATCCAGCAGTGATTCTATTTCAGATTCCATATGATGCTGAATGGTACACAGTCATTGACCTTTGCAATGCATTCTTTACTGTTCCTCTACACCCAGACAGTTATGAAATCTTTGCTTTCAGATTCCAAGGTAAGACCCTTGGATGGACAAGAATCCCTCAGGGCTATACAGAAAGTCCTTCAATCTTTAACGAACTGTTAAAAAGATCATTAGAAGATTTAGACTTACCAGGTAGGTCTACGTTGGTGCAGTATATTGATGATTTGTTAATAGCTGCAAAGACAAGAGAAAATTGTGTAACAGACACAATAATTCTGTTAAATCGCCTTGCAGAAGAAGGACACAAAGTGTCCCCAGCAAAATTACAGTTTTGCAAACAGGAAGTGAAATATCTTGGTCACAGAATTGCAAAGGGAAAAAGACAAGTAACAATAGAGAGAATAAAAATGATTCAAGCAATGTTACCACCAAGAACACAAAGACAGGTCAGAATGTTCCTGGGAATGGTAGGTTACTGTCGACAATGGATAAGTGGATTTTCAGTAATTGCGAAACCACTACAAAGACTGACCAAATCAGATGTAAAAGATCCAATTATTCTCAATGATGTTGAGATGGAATCTTTTGAGAACCTGAAAAAGAGCTTATGCCAAGCTCCTGCTTTGGGTATGCCAAATTATGAGAAAGATTTTGAACTGTATTGCAGTGAGAGAGAAGGATGTGCATTATCTGTGTTAATACAGAGACATGGAAACCTAAAGAAACCTATTGCATATTTCTCTGCAGTTCTTGATCCAATTGCAAAAGCATTACCAGGTTGTTTGAAAGCAGTTGCAGCTACAAGTATCAGTCTTGAACAAAGTGAAGGAATCATTATGGGATTTCCTGTGAAAGTTTTTGTGCCTCATTCAGTTGAAATATTACTGACAAGAGGTAAGACTCAACATTTAACAAGTAGCAGATTGACAAAGTATGAGAAAATCATACTAGGAGCAGATAATGTTTCGATTTCAAGATGTTTGAATCTAAATCCTTCTACATTACTGCCTGATTCAGAAATCGTTAATGACATTGAGACAGAACATGAATGTTTAGATGTCATGGAATTCTGCACAAAACCAAGAAAAGACATCAAAGACAGACCTTTGCCTGAATCGGATTTTGTCTACTTTGTAGATGGCTCATGCTTAAGATCCGAAGGTGGTGTCTTGAAAGCTTCATACTCAGTTTGTACAGTCGAAAACATTAAAGAAGCATCATGTCTTGAAGGAGTTCGTTCAGCTCAAGTAGCTGAATTGATTGCTTTAATTCGTGCATGTGAAGTATCAAAGGATATAAGAGTTACCATCATTACTGATAGTCAGTATGGGTACGGAGTTGTGCATGATTATGGACAACTCTGGTCACAGAGAGGATACATGACATCAACAGGGTCACCAATTAAAAATGCAGTTTTCATTAGAAGATTAATTGAAGCAATACAATTGCCAAAAGAAATTGCCATAGTCAAGTGTGCAGCACACACTAGAGGAACTGATTATATTTCCAAAGGAAATGCCTTCGCAGATGAAACAGCAAAGTACTGCGCAAGGAAAAATTATTCTTACAATCGGAATAGAAGTACAGAAACTGATTCAAATTCATTAATGCTAACAACTATTGTAGAAACATGGAATGAGATTAGAGATTTACAAAACGAAGCAGATGATGAAGAAAAAGACCAGTGGTTAAGATCGGATTGTAGACAACGTGATGAAGATGGAGTGTGGGTTTACAAAGATGGGAGAGTAGTTTTACCAAATTGCATGATTTCTGACATGGCCAGATTATATCATGGTCCTGCACATTTAGGAAGAGATTCCATGGTCAGACTGTTTAAAGAAACATGGTTCAATACCAAATTCAGAACAATTGCAGAATCTTTTTGTCAAAGGTGTTTGTCATGCCAACAAATGAATCCAAACAGAAAATCAGTGGTGGGGACAGGAATAATTGGTCGAGAGGGTGGTCCCTTCACCAGGTTACAAATAGATTTCATTGAAATGCCCTTACACAACTGTTTGAAATATGTACTTGTGATTGTATGCTTGTTCTCAAGGTGGGTAGAGGCTTTTCCTACACGACATTGCGATTCAATTACAGTAGCAAAACTAATGCTCAGAGAAATCATCCCAAGGTACGGTTTTCCAGTCACTATTGAGAGTGATGGAGGAAGTCATTTTGATAACAAACTGTTGAAATTAATTTGCGAAGCTATGAGTATTGAGCAGAAAATACACTGTGCATACAGACCAGAGGCATCAGGTGTAGTTGAACAAATAAATGGAACTATCAAAAACAGAATTGGGAAAATGTGTCTAGAGACAGGAGTTAAGTGGACTGATGCTCTTCCACTTGTTTTGATGTCAATAAGAAGTACACCAGATAAAAAGACAGGTTTGAGTCCTCATGAAATTTTGATGGGAAGAGTTATGAGGCAAGCTTTTGTACCTGTAGGTAAACTGTTGAGCATAAATGACAGTGCAATTTTGGATTACTGTAAAAGGTTATCTGATATGGTAACTTCTGTGTCTAATCAGGTGGGAACTGAAGCACAATCAAATGACAAAGTTTTGACACATGATCTGAGACCTGGAGACTGGGTCAGAACGAAAGTACATCGGAGGAGGAATTGTCTATCTCCTAGATGGCAGAAACCTAGGCAGGTAATCTTGATCACTACTAATGCTGTAAAGTGCAGAGGATTGAAGCGCTGGATTCATCCAAGTCATACTATTCCAATACCAACTCCTGAGAGTTCTGATGTTGAAAGTGATACCACAGATGACTCTGATTCTGAAGCAGAAGACAGAACAGAAGGTGAAGTAATTCCAGATTCTGAAGATCGACAAGAAAGTCGACATCTGGAAACTGTGCCAGTGAATGGAAATCTGACAAGAAAAGACTTAGAAATAATTGAAATAGATTCTGAAGGTGAAGAGAATCTGCTAAAAGGAAAGATAACTGAGGATTCGGTTGTCTATATTGAAGACAGAGAAGCTGAACCAAAAGAAGTTTCAGACCAGGAGAGTATCGAAAGGCAGAGAACAAGCTCTGAAGTAAGGAACAAAAATCCGAAATCTGGGAAGCTAGAGGTAATTGAGGAAGAGGAGGAGAACGAATTACCGAGTACCAGTGATGGAAGACAAAGTGAAGTTCCTGAAGGAGTGAAATTGCCGTATAGAGAAGTTCCTGAGTCAATTGAAATTTCAGACTACGAAACTGAGGAAAGTGACGTGGAAGGTGGAAGTGAAAGCAGAAAGAAAAGGACTTGGAAATCTGAATTGAATAATTCTGAACCAAAGAAAAAGTACGTGAGAAAAGCAGACTACTGGCCTGGTGGAAGATTGAGAGTCAGATTGATTAAAAAGCCAATAGAACAAGTTGAAGAAATCAGTAGTCAAAAGAGTCCTGGAAAAGAGGTTGGAGTTGGAAGGAAAATAGAAGTGATATCGAGAAAAGGGAAGAGAATAATTAGACCAAACCAGAAATACAAGTCTCCTGAGTGGACTTACTTAGTAATTCCACCTGTTATAGACATATATGATAGTAGTGAAGAAGAAAACGAAATCCAAGAAATTAGTGACAATGATTGAAGTACAAATTTATTAAATTGGCATAAGGCTGAAGAAATCCTGTTAGTTGACACAAGGTCGAAGAAAAACTGTCTAGTAGAAGAAAAACTTATGTATGACATAAGGTCGAAGAAATCTTGTTTAGGGTTATAAAAAGAAAAATATTTTAAAAGGGGGGTGTATATAAATTTTAAAATTTATTTTTATTTTTAATTTTTTAATTTTATTTTTGAGGCTAAAACTAACCTAAAAATGCCTTACATTAAGGAGAGCACTTCAAAATGCTCTGTTTTTAAAAGATGCTGTAAGATGACTCTGGTGTGTCTGCTCATTTTAGTTCTGCTCTGGTTGGTACTAGCTGTGATTATACCTTTAGAAATGAATAGAGAATTACACAAAGTTAACATAACAAGCAAAGCTCTGGTTAGCCAAACTAAACATAGTGCATCTGCAAAAGTAATTGATCATCAGCCTAACATTCATCAAGATAAATCAATAGGTGATTTTTCAAGCAATACTTTCACAAAGCTTTTGAGTGAATATGTAAAGGTAATGGATGCAAAGGATTGTTATGTATGCGTTAAGTTGCCCGCTTCTGTTTCTGAGGGAGTAACATATAATATGCTTCCTCTCACTTATGCTGTTACATGTAGTGTATTAACTAGTTTATTTTATCAAACTGGTCGTTTAGAATATTACTATTCAAATTATGATGAGATTTTTGCTAATATCAAGATTGATAATGCTTTAAATAAGCATAAGAAAGCTAAACAAATGAGAGAATATTTCCTTGTTACTAACGAACTCACTTATGAGTATGCTTACAAGAATAATCTAACATGTAAATTGAGTGCTGAAGGAAAGAAATTTCTGAATATGGTTGAGGAGAGAAGAGCAATTTATAAGAGAAATGAATTAGTCAAGCAGACTAAGTCATCATTCTGGCAAAAAGAGGATGAGAAACTAAATGGTAAAATGCTTGAAAATATTGCAATTCACATAGACAAACCTGTTAGTGGAAAGCTTTGCATTAGAAGAGATAACACACTTTTTGATAATTATTTTGTAGGTGCAAGCAACTGTGAAGATACTTATCAGATTATGGGAGGTTGGGGATTTAAAGGTGGAAAAGATCCTATCTTTCCTGGAATTTATTTTGTTTGTGGTGACAAAGCCTACTACAACCTTCCAGACCATTGGTATGGAACTTGTTATGTGGGAATTGTTTTTCCTAAAGTGTTTCATGTTGACAGAGATTCAGAAGGATTATTTAAAATCCATAATTATGTAAATAGAGCTAAAAGAGAAACTTTTACTGAAGTTCTGGGAGATATTTTCCAAGCTGTAATACCTTTTGTTGGTATAACCCTAAATGCAGGGAGAATCAGAAAATTGTCCACTATAGTTGATAGATTATCAACTGACACTGCTGATGGGTTTCAATTAGTGAATGTTGAAGTTATTGCAATTAGATCCATGGTAATTCAAGACCGTCTTGCTTTAGACATACTCCTAGCAAAAGAGGGAGGAGTCTGTGGCATTTTACATGTCCAACATTGCTGTACATATATACCGGATGAAAGTAAAAATATTGAAATGTATATTAAGAATATTACACAAATGCATTCTGAAATAATTCCTTTAGAAGAAGAAGATTTTACTGGGAAACTTTCAAATAGGTTTCAAGCAATTAAAAACTGGTTTCATAATATCGGAAGTTCAATTCTTGGCAAGATTCTGGCACCTTTGATTATAATTATATTCATTTTTATTTTGACTAAAGTAGGTTGTTTGTTGCATAAAAGAAAGAAGCATTTAAGAGAAAAGAAGAGAATTTATAAACTCAGAAAAGAAGAGGAAAGGGAGATTGAGTTGCAGGAGTTACATAGAGAGCGTCATGTTAATTGCAAGGATTATGCTGAAACAGACTTTTAGGTTTACTAATACAATGAATTTGAATCGATTTCTTATAAAATAAATTTACCAAAATTTTGAGTGCTGGTGTGGTGATTTGTTAATCACCAGATGAGGGAGTTGATGGAGCGAGATAGAAAACAAAATTTTGTTTAAACTCGCAAAGTCACATTTCCATAACATGAATAAAATTATTAATGATTTGTGATATGTCGTGCTAATACAACCTAGATTAAACTTTACACGTGGGGGGACTAACATGTGTGCTCATAAACGTGCATAAATGTTGCATCTTTTTGTTCGTGCAAAATAATAAAATAATTTATTGTTTTCGTTTTTATCATTACTAACTGCTGCATATTTAAAATAAGCATGTGCTTGTTTTGCTTTTTCTCGTCTGTGTGATGTCATTTCTACTATTCTAGGTGCATATGGGTCTCATAGAAAAACGGAGACTGGTAAATATAAACGCTGCTTTATTTGTTTGCAATGGCTAGGTAACATTTTGATTAATCGGGTGGGTTAATTATTTAGTAAACCATGGGGTAGATACAGAATATACTTTATTTCTTACATTAATACTTTTCTTGTGTTTGTTTTATACTAGAAATCATAAGTTGCCTGCTTTTGAGGCCTAGCTATTTGAGCCGCAAAATAAAAGCTGATCTGTAATTCTGCAGAAAGTCACGAGACGCCCATTCTGAATTAAAACGTTTATTGAAGATGCATTCACAAAGCAAAAACTGATGAGCTGACATCATTCTGTCGGACATGGCCAAGGTCGAAAGTGAACTTTTTGTCAGTCCTTAACTTGGCATCCGCGGAAGTTGCACTGTAAGACTATGGAAGCTGCGAGGATGACTTAAAACAAAGTTGCAAATCGCAGGAAGCCTCTGGCTTCACGTGGAAGAGACAATGGTCTTTGTAAGACATGATTTTGTGGAACTTTTTAAGAATCGGGTGACATGTCACTTGTCACTCTCAGCCAATGGGACGTCGAGTATTTCTGAAAATTTTCCTTCGCTAGTTTAGTTAGCGTAGAAAGGTATAAAAAGTCATGCCCTTAGGGTTGGGCTGGCTGCTGCTTTCTGACTTTCCGATGAGGGTGATGTGCTGCTGGACTTTGCGTGGAGCACGTAAGAATCCTCAAAGAACTTTACTTTAATTTCTGTCTATTTAGCTCAGTTAGGGAAATAGGTTTTAGAAATGCTAAACTTTATATAATTTCTTTAAAATTGATTCCATTGCTTAAATTGTATTTTTCCATATTTCTTACTATCATGCTTGCTTTATTGCTAATAAAATTCATTTATAAAACTTACAACTTATATACCATAATCTAGAAAATAAAATCTTACTTTTGACAAACAAGCTGGTCTTGGTTATTTAGAAGTATAGGTTACCTTTAGCTAGATCACGTCGCCTATAGTGGTCATTTAAATGATTGGGTTTTATTCTAATGACAATATTCTTTCTGCAAATGTATAAAATGTTTATAGTTTGTAAATAATGTGTATATAGATTTATTTGACCACCTGATTCAGTAGGCCCAAAAATATATCAGGTTCATAAATGGGTCCATGTATAGTTTAGAATTTTATTTATAGGTTATGAAATTGGGTAGCGTAGTTTATGATATATTTTCTATAGCCCGCTGGATCAGGGCCCTTTTGCATTTTCCTGCTCGACGCGTTGGTTCGGTCGCTTGCCCGTTGGCTAGTGTCCCCAGTACCGACGAACCTTTGAATTTGCTCTGCTAGTCTGGTTGCTCCAGACTGGCACTCGCTCCTCTGAAAAGGAGCACCCGCTCAGACCTTGCTGGTCCGAGTAAGAAGCCATCTTCGAATCCTGCGTGGGTTGCATTTGCCAAGGCCTGTTAACTCTGATTCGGAAGCCGACACCGCCGACAGCGAGAGCCTTCGTGGGACAGCTCGTGATCCACTCCTGGACATCCTCGATGCCCCAGAGTCCACGTGGCAGCGAAGACAAGCTTCCCGTCAACCACCTGATTGCGCCCGACATTGCTTGGTTCCTTCCTGGTTCCTTCCTGGTCACTGGCTAGTGACCCAGACTCTGTCCCCGCTGCTTTCAGGTACTCTACATCTTCGATCCACCCTTGGATCACACCGGACTCTTCTCTTCTGGCCGCCTGCAGCATCTTCATCTCCAGGCTCCATAGATCTACACGACGGGACCCGACACGCTTTTGCACCTGTGCACCCGCTTCCTGTGGGTGAGGTAACTCTTGAACGCCGGTGCTCCTGTAGTGGATTACACCTCTAGTGTCTAAGTCTAAAGTTTTGTCCTTGTAGTCCAGTCGGAAGACTCTTAAAACTGTAACTCGATAACTTTTACGCACCATTGACTTTGCATTGGTGCATGCGTGTGCTTTTAGCGCTGCACCCGAATCCCGCGGGCTACTCCCGTCCTAACTGTTGTTAGTCCAGTGTAGTCCCAGCGATTCCCAAGGCCCTAGGCCTTACCACTGATCGAATAGTGATACTTATACCACTTTTTTGATATATGGTTTGAGTGGCCACCGGCCCTATCCATAATTGTGCAACTTTCATATGTTATACTGTGCTTTTGTTTAAATGCTTGTGCTTCTATACTCATAAAGAGTACAGGGGATTATTCTGAGAATAAATACATATATTTTTATAATATATAACTTGTGTGGTGTCCTTTCATTTGATATTACAGGATTGTATATGGTAAAACAGCTGGCTTCACATGCCCTCTTGAGTTAAGCCTTTAAGGCTGCTTAGTTCATGCTACCCCTTGGATAGCTTGTCCTTTTTAAGGTTGACTTACAACCACCACCATAAGGGATTGTTTGGACTGATACAAGGTGCCCCCAGATTTGGAGACATCATACATCAGGCCAACTTCTCACAGCAGGCACCAAAGATGCATCTGACAGATCTCCTGCCGGACTCCGAAGAACGCAAAATGGAGATCAGGCATGCGGCCAATTACACTTGGTATTCCAGAGTAAAGACCCCAAACTCTTTTGGAAAACAGTTAATAACGAGTACTTTGGCGACACAAAAAATGGCAACATTGATGCAACAATCATGCCTGAAATGTGGGTAAAACACTTTGCTGGCCTCTACAGCAATAGCACTGAGACACAATGTGGTGCTCATTTTCGATATGTGGAATCTACCCTGGAACCCCCGACTCTAGACGAGGTAAATAGGGCACTTGCCCAGACTCTAAAAAACAAGGCCCCAGGGCCGGATGGCATCCCTGCAGACTTATTTTTAGCAAATATCCCTCTGTGGCAACCCCTACTAACAAACATATTAAGATGCTACGCGGTGCAGGGCCCTCCGGATTCATGGAGCTCAGTCATAATAGTCCCCATTTTTAAAAAGGGAGATAGGTTGGATCCCAAATGTTATCGACCAAACTCTCTAATCGACAGTACTTGTAAGATTATGGGACGAGTAATACTGGAGAGATTGGAGACCTGGATAACAGACAACGGGAAGTTCTCCGCTGTCCAATATGGATTTAGGAAAGGCCTGGGCACTGTAGAACAGTACCTAAATCTGCACCTGGTCATTGGCAAATACACCATGGCCAAGCTAGGGTCCTTATACCTTGGGTTGAAGGACCTAACGTCCACCTTTGACTGGGTGCAGAGGGGGAAATTGTGGGAGGAAATGTTGTTCATGGGCATTGATCCACCCATCGTCCATTTTTTAGAAGCAATGCATCAGGGAGTCACAGGCAGAGTACAGTATGGTGTAGCTGGCGAGCTTACCCCACCTATAAAGATGGATTCATATATCAACGCCATATACTTGGGAGCCCCCATCTCGGTGATCCACAAGCTCCAGATGGTCCAGAACTCGGCGCCTAGACTTCTGACGGGCACGAACAACCGCACTTCAGCCAAAACTGCATTAAGCTCACTTCACTGGTTACCCATAAAAGAACGTATACATTTTAAGTCCCTCTGCATTACCCATAAAAACCTGCAGGGCAAAGGTCCTCCCATTTTGACCAATATCATCAAACCGTACAAAAAGTCCAGGAGCCTTCGCTCCAACGACCTCCGCTTGGCAGAAGTGCCCAGAATCAGGAAGTCTCGCTCTGGAGGACGTCTTTTTTCCTACAAAGCCTCCAAATTATGGAATTCCCTGCCTCTTCCCCTTCGGCAAGAAACCAATCACCTCACCTTTCGCAAGAAACTAAAAACATGTCTCTTTCCCTAAATCCCTTCCAGTCCGCCTCCCTATGTTCCAAGCGCTGGGATACTTCCGGGCAGCCATGCGCTATATAAGAACAGTTTCAATTCAATTCAATTCAATTCGATTGCTGGGTGCAACATGTATGCGTACTCATCCCTTTCCTATTCTGTTTATACATAAATGATTTAGAAGACCACATCAGTATTGGAAATGTAGATGCACCCACAATAGGCTGCAGGGCCTTACCAGCCTGGCTTTATGTGGAAAAACCAGAGAATCACAGCAAAAAGTGGGGGTTACCATAGGAAGCAGACCCTACTCTCCTACACAACCCCCCTCCAAACACAGGGACATTAAACTTACCTTGACCAGTTGAGTCTTCATGTTCTAAGTGGAAATATCTGGAGAGTCCACCCGCATTGGCAAGGTTCCTCCCAGGTCTATGTTCCACTGTAAAGTCCATCCCCTGTAGGAAAATGGACCACCTGAGCAGTTTGGGATTTTCTCCCTTCATCTGTTTTAGCCACGAGAGGGGCTTATGGTCTGTGTGAACTTTGAAGTGAGTACCAAACAAGTATGGCCTCAGCTTCTTCAGTGCCCAAACCACTGCAAAGGCATCCCTCTTAATAGCTGACCAACGTTTCTCTCTGGGGGTCAGCCTTCTGCTTATAAAAGCTACTGGCTGGTCTTGACCATCTTTATTCAATTGTGATAGCACAGCCCCTACCCCCAACTCAGAAGCATCTGTTTGAACAATGAATTCTTTGGAGTAGACTGGACTTTGCAGAATTGGTGCAGTGCACATGGCCTGCTTCAGGTCATCAAAAGCCTTTTGACAGCTGACTGTTCACTGAACTTTCTTAGGCATTTTCTTGGAAGTTAAGTCATTAAGGGGTGTCACAATGGAACCATACCCCGTGACAAATTTCCTGTAATACCCAGTCAGGCCCAAGAAAGCTCTGACCTGAGTCTGGGTGGTTGGAGCAGTCCAGTACATTATGGTCAGGATTTTGCTCTGGAATGGTTGAACCTGGCCTCCACCTACAAGGTGGCCCAGGTATACAACCTGACTCTGCCCTATCTGGCACTTGGTAGCCTTGATAGTTAGGCCTGCCTTCTGCAGGGCCTCCAAAACATTTTTCAGGTGGGTCAGGTGATCTTCCCAGGTGGAGCTAAGGACAGCAATATCATCTAGATAAGCTGCACAGTAGTCATCCAGGCCAGAGAGGACTTGGTTCATCAACCTTTGAAATGTGGCAGGTGCATTTTTCAGACCAAGGGGCATTACCACAAATTGATAATGTCCACCAGGGGTTGAACATGCTCTCTTTGGCTTTGCATCATCAGCTAGTCTGATCTGCCAGTAGCCAGCTGTCAGATCAAATGTGCTCAGAAACTTGGCAGATGCCAATCTGTCTATGAGCTCATCTGCCCTGGGTATTGGATGGGCATCTGTCCTAGTGACAGCATTGAGACCTCTGTAGTCCAGACAAAACCTAATCTCTCTCTTACCATCTTGGTTGTGAGGTTTAGGCCCAAGGGCTACTGGACTGGCCCAAGGGCTCTCTGAGGGTTCAATGACTCCCAATTCCAACATCTTCTGGAGTTTTGTTCTGATATAGTCCCTGACATGATCAGGTTGCCTGTAAATCTTACTTTTAACAGGCAGACTGTCCCCAGTGTCCACTTCATGAGTGCACCAGGTAGTCTGACTTGGAGTCAGGGAGAACATATGTCTGTAGGCCTGCAGAACTTGCCTACAGTCACTCTGCTGCTGATCAGTGAGGCTGCCTGCCAAGGCTACACCATCACCTGACCCATCATCAGGGTTCTGAGAGAGCAGGTCTGGGAGATGGTCACTCTCTTCCTCCTGTCCTTCATCAGTAGCCATGAGCAAGCCCATGTCTGCCCTGTCAACATATGGTTTCAGTCTGTTGACATGAAGCACCCTGTGGGGGCTCCTGGGAGTTCCAAGATCAACCAAATAGGTTACTTCTACCTAAGTATGGGCAAATTTTGCGGATCTGCGGTCCGCGAATTTGCGCGAAATCGCAAAAAAGTCAGCGAATGCGCGGATTTTTCTGCGAAATCGCGGATTTTTTTGAGATTTCCATCTACTCAACTGGAGTACTTTTTACTGGCTAATCAGTAAGTGATACCTCGTTGGGTAAATGTATAGTGCTTTTCCTACACTGCAGCTGCGTAGGGCCAGAAGATTTGTCTCCACTGACCATGTATGCCTGTAACTTTGCCACCACGCCAAAAGGCCCTGAGGTCCCTTGAGTGAGCTGTCCATCATAGTTGGGAAAGGGCGGGAAGACGTTTCATTCCGCTAGTCTGTGGTGCGGGGCTTCTAGGCGTGTCAACATACCTCTTGTGTATAAAGGGTCAGAAAGCGAGCAGGGCAGCAGGTGAGGAGAAAGCAGCCTCCTAGTCACAGGAACTACACAGGGATTGCGCTCGAGAAACTTATGGATTCAAAGACCTCCCTCGAGTATTACAGCTAATTTTCGACGGCAGATATGGGGTTAAAGCACACTTGCCCAGCCTCGACCGTGCTCACTAATGTTTTGGGCTGATTAAAACGTTACTGAATTTGAGCTTCAACTCGGGCACCTGCTTTCTTTATATCTGTAAGTGCTTCCTGTTGAGGTTTAATTTTTGTGACAGGAGTCTCGTGCCAGAATGAATCCTGCCCTGCATAGTTATCCACGAAGATGCCACCGTTTTGTGCAATACCTCTACTCAATTGGAGTACTTTCTACTGGCTAATCAGTAAGTGCTACCTCGTTGGGTAAATGATAGTGCTTTTCCTACACTGCAGCAGCGTAAAGGGCCAGAAGATTTGTCTCCACTGACCATGTGTGCCTGTAATTTGCCAACGCGCCACAATGTGCCGAGGTCCCTTGAGTGAGCTGTCCATTATAGTTGTGATTGGGAAAGGGCGGGAAGACGTTTGATACCGCTAGTGTGTGGTGCGGGGCTTCTATGCGTGTTCACATGCCTCTTGTGTATAAAGGGTCAGAGAGCGAACAGGGCAGCAGGTGAGGAGAAAGCAGCCTCCTGGTCACAGAAACGGGGATTGCGCCCGAGAAACTCAGGGATGCAAAGACCTCCCTCAGGTATTACAGCTAATTTTCGACGGCAGATATGGGGTTAAAGCACACTTGCCCAGCCTCGACCGTGCTCACCAATGCTTTTGGGCTGATTAAAATATTACTGAATTTGAGCTTCAACTCGGGCACCTGCTTTATTTATATCTGTAAGTGCTTCCTGTTGAGGTTTAATTTTGTGACAGGAGCCTCGTGCCAGAATGAATCCTGCCGTGCATCATTATCCACGAAGATGCCACCGTTTTGTGCAATACCTCTACTCAACTGGAGTACTTTCTACTGGCTAATCCAGTAAGTGCTACCTCGTTGGGTAAATGATAGTGCTTTTCCTACACTGCAGCTGCGTAGGGCCAGAAGATTTGTCTCCACTCACCATGTGTGCCTGAAACTTTGCCACAGCGCCAAAAGGGGCCGAGGTCCCTTGAGTGAGCTGTCCATCATAGTTGGGAAAGGGCGGGAAGACGTTTGATACCGCTAATGTGTGGTGCGTAGCTTCTATGCGTGTCAACATGCCTCTTATGTATAAAGGGTCAGAGAGCTAGCAGGGCAGCAGGTGAGGAGAAAGCAGCCTCCTGGTCACAGGAACTACACGCGGATTGCGCTCGAGAAACTCAGGGATGCAAAGACCTCCCTTGGGTATTACAGCTAATTTTCGATGGCAGATATGGGGTTAAAGCACACTTGCCCAGCCTCGACCGTGCTCACTAATGCTTTTGGGCTGATTAAAACGTTACTGAATTTGAACTTCAACTCGGGCACCTGCTTTATTTATATCTGTAAGTGCTTCCTGTTGAGGTTTAATTTTGTGACAGGAGCCTCGTGCCAGAATGAATCCTGCCCTGTATAGTTATCCACGAAGATACCACCGCTTTGTGCAATACCTCTTATCAACTGGAGTACTTTCTACTAGCTAATCCAGTAAGTGCTACCTCGTTGGGTAAATGATAGTGCTTATTCTACACTGCAGCTGCGTAGGGCCAGAAGATTTGTCTCCACTGACCATGTGTGCCTGTAACGTTGCCACAGCGCCAAAAGGAGCCGAGGTCCTTTGAGTGAGCTGTCCATCATAGTTGGGAAAGGGCGGGAAGACGTTTGATACCACTAGTTTGTGGTGGGGGCTTCTATACATGTTCACATGCCTCTTGTGTATAAAGGGTCAGAGAGCGAGCAGGGCAGCAGATGAGGAGAAAGCAGCCTCCTGGTCACAGGAACGGGGATTGCGCTCGAGAATCTCAGGGATGCAAAGACTTCCCTCGGGTATTACAGCTAATTTTCGACTGCAGATAGGGGGTTAAAGCACACTTGCCCAGCCTCGACCGTACTCACTAATGTTTTGGGCTGATTAAAACGTTACTGAATTTGAGCTTCAACTCGGGCACCTGCTTTATTTATATCTGTAAGTGCTTCCTGTTGAGGTTTAATTTTTGGCCCACAGGAAGCACTTACTGAGTTAAGGCATGTGCCCGAGTTGAAGCTAACTTTATAACCATTTTAGAATGGCGCCAGCAAGCACTCTGGTAGCTTGCCGGCGCCATTCTAAAATGGTTACAAAGTTAGCTTCAACTCGAGCACCTGCCTTAATTGTGCTTCCTGTGGGCCCCAAAAAAAAAATCCGCCCGCTCGCGAATTTGCAAATTTTTTGCCAATTTCGCGAGATTCGCGGATCGCGAAATTGCCGAAAATTCACAAATTTTGCAAGCGGAGCGGATTTTGCGCCCATACTTACTTCTCCCTTCTGTTCAACAATAGTGTGGGGTCCACTCCACTTGTCTTGGAGAGCTGCTGGGGGGCACAGGCTCCAACACCCACACTTTCTGTCCTGGCTGGTAAACAGTCAGTACAGCCCTTTGGTCATGTCAGGCCTTTTGCAATTCCTGACTAGCCTCAAGGTTTATGGATGCCTTTTTCATATACTCAGCCATCCTGGAGCAGAGACCAAGTACATAGTCCACAATGTCTTGTTTGGGAAGTTTGAGAGGTAACTCCCATCTTCCTTCACCAAAGGGGTCCTCTTACAGGATGCCCAAACAAAAGTTTAAAAGAGCTGTAGCAAACCCCCTTTTGTGGGACCTCTCTGTAGGCAAATAAAAGGCAGGGCAGCAGGACGTTCCATCTCCGCCTGAGCTTTTCAGGGAGACCCTTAATCATGCCCTTTAAGGTCTTGTTGAATCTTTCAACTATACCATTGCATTGTGGGTGATAGGGTGTGGTGAACTTATAGTTCACTCCACACTCCTTCCACATTGCAGTCAGGTAACTAGACATAAAGTTTGCACCTCTGTCTGAAACAACCACCTTAGGGAAACCCACTCTTGAGAAAACTCCCAAAAGGGCTCTTGCCATAACAGGTGCTGTAGTGGTCCTAAGGGGAATAGCTTCTGGGTATCTGGTGGCATGATCCACTACCACCAGAATAAACCTGTGCCCAGAGGCTGTTTGGGGATCCATTGGTCCAACAATGTCAATCCCTACACGTTCAAAGGGAACCCCCACCACAGGTAGTAGTATAAGGGGGGCCTTTGTAGTGCCACCTGATTTGCCACTGACTTGGCAGGTGACACAGGAGCGACAAAACTCCTTGGTGTCTTCTGACATGTGAGGCCAGTGAAAGTGAGGGACAAGCCTGTCCCAAGTCTTGTTCTGGCCAAGATGTCCTGCAAGGGGAATATCATGGGCTAGTTTCAAAAGGAAGCCCCTGAATGCCAAAGGTATGACCAACCTCCTGGAAGCTCCAGGTTTGGGGTCTCTAGCCTCTGAATACAGGAGCTATTCATCCCAATAGACTCTATGGGTTCCACTAGCATTCCCTGCAGCCTCAGCAGCAGCTTGCTGTCTGAGGGGTTCAATAGAAGGGCAGTCCAACTGCGCCTGCCTCAGATCTGCCCTGGAAGGTCCCCCTGTCCCAAGAAACTCAACCTGATCAGGCTCAAGCTCTTCTACGACAGTTCCTTCTTCAGGCTCACAATCAGCTTCCTCAGAAGGCTGATCCTCATCCTGCCGCAAGGGGGAAGGCACGGCCTTAACCGTACAGCTTTTCCTCCTGGTAGGCAACTGGTCCATTATTCCAGAATCCAGTGCCTGTTCAGTGTTGCAATTTTTTGACCTGTGACCTAGTCACAACAAGCACATGAGCTGAGATGCCTAACATTTCTGCATGTTTCCTATACTCCACTTCAGACCAGGCTGAAGTCTCTAGGTCATTGCCAAGCAAACATTCTACAGGGAGTACTGAGCTAACAACAACCTTCTTTGTGCCAGTTACCCCTCCCCAGGAGAAATTAACAACTGCCATACTCTGTGTGGTAGTGACATTGCTAGCATTGGTCGCTAGGTAATTTTCACCTAGTATGATCTGTCCAGGGTTCACAAAGCTGGGCGTCACCATTGTGACAATAGCACATGTGTCCCTGTAGGCCTGAGCCACTTTATCATTAATTAAAGGAGTTTGTCTTTACTTGCCCAAGTTATTGGGACTCACAGTAGAGGACATGGGTATGTCCACATCACAGATCAAAACAGCTTGAGTTGGTATTCGAACTAGGCCAGAATCCATCTCAGTTCCCAGGGTTAACCCTTCTGCTGAGAACCACCACTTGGAGCTGAACTAGGGTGAACAGTTGCCCTAGGGGCAATGGTGGCTGGAGCTGTCTCCTTCTTGGTGCAATCACTGGTCCAGTGAGAATTTACTTTACAAACTTTGCACCATGGTTTCTTAGGACCTTCTTTCTTTTTGGATTGTTGGGAACCCCCACCCTTAGAAGCTTTTTGGGGACCTTGAGAAGACTTCTGGTCTTTTGCTTTCTCCCCACCCTTATGGTCTTGCTTCTTCTGGTCACCACCTTGGTTCTGTACCTTCTGCTTCACCCTAGTTCTGACCCATTTGTCTGCCTTCTAACCCAATTCTATGGGAGAGGTCAAATCAGAGTCAACCAAGTGCTGATGCAATAACTGGTTCTGACAATTATTGAGAATCTGTTCTCTCATTATAAGGTTAAACAATCCTGTATAGTCACTTACTTTACTGCCCAGTAACCAGTCTTCCAGAGCCTTAGTAGCACAATCTACAAAGTCCGTCCAGTCCAGAGTCTGTGTCTTCTGGGTATCTGAACAGCAACCTGTACTGCTCAGTGGTTAGGCCAAACCCATCTATCAGAGCACTCTTCAGGGCATAGTAGTTGTCAGCATCCTCTTCTCTAACAGTGAGGAGCTTGTTTCTGCCTTTGTCTGCAAAGGAGAGCCACAAAATTGCTGCTCACTGACTTTGGGGCACCTGCTGTACTTTGCAGGCCCTCTCCAAAGCAGTTATCCACTTATGGATGTCATCCCCAATCTGATAGGGAGGGACAATTTTGTTCAGGTTTCAATGGTCATGAGACCTTTCCCTACCACTAGGGTTGTTGCTGCTGCCAGTGGGCTCTAGCCCACACAATTGTCTTCTCTCTTTCAAGAGTCAGGGTCTCTTTGGCAAGGGCAATTTCTTGCCTCTTGATCCTAAGCTTGACTTCCTTCATTCTAGCTTAATGCTCTCTTCTCTGAGGGGAAGACATTCTCCATAGAGCTGAGGCATTGGACCCTACTGATGAGTCAGAATGTTCAGATCCACTTGAAAGAGATCTGGGTCTTCTGTTCACATCAATAGGCCTTCTTGGGGGTCTGGAGTAAGGTCTTCCTAGGCCATCTCCAGTCTCAAGTAGTCCTGTGTTTCCCAGGTCAGGTTCATCAACCTCATCCTGGCCTGCATCCTCATCATCAGCATCAACATCCTGGTGGGGAACCCCACTAGGATCCTCCTCTGATGAGGGATGGCCCCCCTCCCTGCTACCCTGTGCTTCTGGGTCTGATGCGTTGTATAAGTCATCTGCCACTAAAAGATTTACTAGGTGCTGGGTGGTTAGACTCTGTCCTTGTCTTAACTTTCTGACAACACACAAGCTTCTCAAATCTTGGAAACTGAAAGTGTCATACTTAGTTGTCTGCACATGGCTGACATCTGGCAGTGAGGTGCTACCTCCTGCTCTTAAAGACATGACTAGTGTGGTGTGGTGTGAGCACCTACCTACACTATTTGTTTTCCTACTAGAACCTCTCTAGAAGTTGTAGTCAGGGTTTGCTAAGCCCTTACCACCTACAACTGCTAAGTTTAGTAGAACTTATGTATTATAAGACTTTATTCATATGTACCTACAGGTACCTTGATGTGATTTTCAAATGATATTCTCAAGATTATTTGGTAAAAAAATGCAAGCTCTTATCCCATCCGCTGCACACCAATGTGAGAAGTTAGCCAGGCATATGATGTCCACTAGTTCTAGTAGGCACCTTGCACCAGTCTAATCGACCCTTATTGATGGTGGTTGTAAAGTCAACCTTATAGAAAGCAATCCTAGTGATAGCATGGACCAGCAGTCATCAGGCTAGGACTTCAGAGAGCGCATTACCAATTATAATCCCTTAAGTACCAAATGAAAGGACACCACACAAGTTATATATCAAATATATATGTATTTATTCTAAACACAACCCCTCTGCACTCTTTATGAGGTCAGAGGTAAAAGTACAATACAAGTTACTTCATTAGCATACGATAAGTTGCACAGTATACTTTTTGCCCTAGGGGCCTCACAAACCATATACTAAAATAGTGGTATAAGAACCATGTGAGAATTAGAAAGCAGGCCTGGGGCCTGTGGAATCGCTGGGGCTACTCTAAACAACCAAAGGTTAGGAAGTAGGAGTCCCACGGGAGAAACATGCAGTGTCTAAACACAGCCGCGGGTTACCATTGACTTTCTATGTGAAACGAACAAGTTACAAATTTACAATTTAAGGATAATTCCGGATGGACTACGATGGAACCCTTTTAGACTTAGACACTAGGAGGGTCAATACCCTTAAGACTACCAGAGTACTCGTGTTACCGCACCCACGGAAGCTGGGTGCATAGGTGTCTTTTGATGTTGGGTTTCGTCGTTGATTTCAATGGATGAGCTGCAAAGAAGTGCTGCAGGTGACAAGAGGAAAAGTGTCTGGGTGGATCCAAGGGTGGATCGAAGATCTGAAGAACCTGAAAGCAGAAGGGACAGGGTCTAGGTCACTTGCCAGTGACCAGGATGGCGATGGAAAGCTGCCAGCCAATGTCGGGTGATTTCAGGTGAAAAGGTGAAGCTTGTCTCTTCAGCCACGAGGTCCAGGAGGCGTCGACGACAACCAGGAGCTGGGTTAGAGCTGTCCCACGAAGGATCTAGTTGACTGCGGTGTCGGTTTCCAGATTGGACCCAACAAGCCTTGGCAAACGCAATCCACGCAGGATGTCGAGAATGGCTTTGTTGCAGACCAGCAAGGTCTGGGGCGCTTCTCGTTAGTAGGGAAGCTGGAGCAAGCCTGGAGCAACCAGGAAAGCAAGTTAGATTCAAAAGGAAGTCTTCCAGGGACTCACTAGCCACCGAACTAGGAACAGGGAAGACGCGTCGAGCTGAAATGCAAAAGCGGGGCCCGCGGGTCATTCGTGGAGTGGGGGCCTCTGAGCTTTGGTGCAAATGGTGCTCGGGTCTGGGGCTTCAAGCACCCCAATGTACGACTTTGAGTTACCTCGGGAAGTGAGTGCAGCTTGCAAAATGCAGGATGTCCAGGAGTTCCGGTCCCACGTCTCTCGTGTCTGCCACGGGTCTCAGCTTTGCTGTGACCAAAGGTAGGGATCGGAGATGTCTGGTAGTCCATGTCCTGTGTCGCAGATTCTTCGGGATCCGGCGGGAGCCTCAAAAATGCAGACCGGCAAAGTTGCTGTTGGTGCCTGTTTGAACAGGGTGGTCACTCCTTGACCACAAGGGAGATGTCTTCCGTCTTCCAGTTGAAATGGAATGTCGTAGGTCCAGGATACATGTTTCAGAGTTTTGTCCAGGGTAATCTAAAGTCCTAGGGACTGGATTCCTATACTTATACTAAGTTTATTTTTATGTTATTTATTTTATACAGGATTTGTAATGCGCATGGCTGCCTCAGCGACGAGGCATCCCAGTGCAACCAGAAACCAAGGAGGAGCAGAGGGACTCACAAGCATCCAGTTTAGGGGCTGGACTACCTTTAAGGTCCCTCCTATGGGTGGACCTGGGAAGGGGGTGGTTACACCCCTTTCCCTTTGTCCACTTTCGCGCCAGAGCTGGGGCAGAGTGCCCCAGCAACCGGTTTGAACTGGTAAATGCATGGAGCACCTAGTGTGCCCCAGGCAGTGTCTGGAAAGTATTCACTGAATGCAGCCCTCCCTGCCCCAATACACAAAAGCCTGTCTGGGGAGGTGCCAGCACCTCCTTGGACAGGAAACCTATTGTCCAGGCCTCCCCTGCCGGAGTTTAATCCAGCAGCAGGAGGGCAGACTTGTGTCTGTGGCAGCAGCATCCATTTTGTAATGCTGAGGCTCTGTTTAACTTTAACCAGGTTTACCAGTACCTACATGTCTTCTCCCTCTAGAAGGGTGAAATGCTACCCCCGCCACCAGAACTGGTGGGGGGGTAGTATTCCAAAGTGTTTGACACCTTACACGACATGTTTTGATAAATCCAAACCAAAGTTAGCATTAACCGCGAGGATTATAATGCACTTAAGAGTATATGGTATGGCTATATCATAGAACAGCTATAAGGAGATGGTTCCGAAAGCTGCAGAGGGGTTCAACCCTCTCACATAAAACCAAGCACTCTACCTCCAGGATTGTCGAGGTCTGCCTTAGGAGTGGCTTATAGGTGTATATGTGTCTATATAGGTACATAGATATAGGTATACTATATCTAAGTAAGGGGTGATTACACAACCTTACCCAGGCTGTATGAACAGACCTGTGGTGTCAGTTTGGGAGACAAAACCAGGGGTGGCATAATACATGCTGCAGCCCCTGGTAGGCCTAGGGTGCACCTATGCCCTGGGTACCTAGGGTACACTATCCAGGGGCTCACAAGTTTGACCCAGTAACCAATCTGGTATGTACCTAAAGTTCATGGTATCAATTTGGAGAGAGAACAGCTAGGTTGTGGGCCTGATTAGCAGGGCCACAGCCAGACTAAAGTCGAAAAACCAGAGAATCACAGCAAAAAGTGGGGGGAACCATCTACACCTGTCATATTAGGATGGCTGGGGGATCCGCGGCGGAGGGAAAGACCGTCTGCCGCTTGACTCGCCGACCGGGCGGAAAACGTGAATAATATGGTGGCGGTGTCTGCAAGACACCGCCTTCCATATTATGATGATTGCAGAGATATGCCTTTCCATGGCGGCAACGGGGGGGGGTGCACTTCATTGACAAGATGTCAGGCACCGAGCGGTTGCCCCCCACAATGTTATGAATGGGGGATGCCACCGCCACGGTAGCAGTGGCATCCTAATGGCCACAGCGGGACCGACGCACTTCTGGTGGACGGTCCCGTTCACCATTATAGTGGCGGGCGGACTTTGTCCGCCCACCATTGTAATAGGGCCATTAGACTGGTTTACAGTACTGAACATGAGGAATTATATCGCATTTGGCAACCAAGTTCAAGTTCGAAAATTTGTATAGCGCACTACTCACCCAGAGGGTCTCAAGGCGCTTGGGGAAGGGGGGGGGGGGGGTACTTTACTTATCGAATATCCAAGTTTTAAGTTGCTTTCTGAAGGAGAGGTGGTTCTGTGTAAGGCGGAGGTGGGAGGGGAGAGAATTCCAGGTTTTGGCCGCTAAGTAGGAGAAGGATCTTCCTCCCATGGTGGATCTATGGATGCGCGGAATTGCGGCGAGGGCTTGATTGGACGATCGTAGTTGGCGGGTGGGGGTGTAGAAGGACAGTCGCGTGTTGAGGTATTCAGGTCCTAGGTCGTAGAGGGCTTTGTGTGCGTGGGTGAGGAGACGGAACGTTATTCTCTTGTTGACGGGGAGCCAGTGGAGGTCTTTCAGGTGACCGGAAATGTGAGCTTGACGGGGGATGTCCAGTATGAGTCTGGCTGAGGCGTTTTGGATGCGTTGTAGTTTTTTCTGTAGTTTGGTTGTGGTTCCGGCGTAAAAGGTGTTTCCGTAATCCAGTCGGCTTGTGACCAGTGCGTGGGTGACCGTCTTTCTTGTTTCGGTGGGGATCCAGCGGAAGATTTTTTTGAGCATGTGTAGGATGTTGAAGCATGATGATGAGACGGCGTTGACTTGTCTGGTCATCGAGAGAGAGGAGTCCAGAATGAAGCCCAGGTTACGTGAGTGGTCCGTGGGTATGGGTGCGGTTCCCAGGGCCGGTGGCCACCATGAGTCGTTCCAGGCAGCGGGGGATGAACCTAGGATGAGGACTTCCGTTTTGTCCGAGTTCAGTTTTAAACGGCTGTTCTTCATCCACTCGGCTACTTCTTTCATTCCTTCATGTAAGTTGGTTTTGGCGGTGTTTGGGTCTTTGGTGAGGGAGAGGATCAGTTGGGTGTCGTCTGCGTAGGAGATGATGTTGAGGTTGTGTTGGCGTGCGATGGATGCGAGGGGACTCATGTAAATGTTGAAGAGGGTGGGGCTGAGTGATGATCCTTGTGGTACGCCGCAGATGACTTCGGTGGCTTCTGATCTAAAAGGGGGGAGGCGGACTCTCTGGGTTCTTCCGGCGAGGAAAGAGATGATCCAGTCCAATGCTTTTCCTTGTATTCCGACGTTGCTAAGGCGTTGTATGAGGGTGCTGTGACAGACTGTGTCGAAGGCTGCGGAGAGGTCAAGTAGGATGAGGGCAGCTGTTTCTCCGTTGTCCAGTAGAGTTCGAATGTCGTCTGTTGCTGCGATGAGGGCGGTTTCGGTGCTGTGTTTGGCTCGGAAGCCGGACTGTAAGGGGTCGACGGATTTGTTGGATTCGAGGAAGGCGGCGAGCTGACTGTTGACGGCTTTTTCAATGACTTTGGCAGGGAATGGGAGGAGCGAGATGGGACGGTAGTTCTTAAGTTCAGTGGGGTTTGCTGTGGGTTTCTTTAGAAGGGCGCTGAGTTTGGCATGTTTCCAGCTGTCCGGGAAGGTAGCGGAGTTGAAGGAGCAGTTGATGACGTCACGGAGATGGGGTGCGATAATGGAGTCTGCTTTGTTGAAAATGTGGTGGGGGCATGGGTCGGTTGGCGATCCCGAGTGGATGGAGTTCATCAGGCGGATGGTGTCTTCAGTGGTGATTGGGTTCCAGTCGCAAAGGAAGTTAAAGGACGGTTTTGGTTCGGAGGTGGGTGGAATGGACTGGTCTTCGGACTGGTTTCCAAAGCTGTTATGTATGTCGGCGATTTTGTTGTGGAAGAATGAGGCTAGGGAGTCGCATAGGTTTTGGGAGGGAGTGATTTCGTTGGTGCCGGCGGTGGGGTTGGAAAATTCTTTGACGATGTTGAAAAGTTCCTTGCTGTTTTGGGCGTTGTTGTCAAGACGATCCTTGAATGCTGATTTCTTGGTGGATCGGATCAGTTGGTGGTGTTTGCGGGTGGCGTTCTTGAAGGTGGCTAGGTTGTCAGTGGTTGGGTTTTTTCTCCAGGCTTTCTCGAGGGTACGACAGACATTCTTGGATTTCTTAAGGTCATCGTTGAACCAGGGGGCTTTTTTGCTACCTTGCTTGATTTGATGTTTTTTCAAGGGTGCTAGTTCGTCGGCGCTGTGGGTGATCCATTGTGTGAGGTTGGTGGCTGCTTGGTTTGGGTCCAATGATTTGGCCGGAGGGTTTTGGTGAAGCGATGTGAGGAGCTGGTCGGTGGTAATTTTGTTCCAGTTTCTTCGGGGAATAGGTTGTGGGGGGTTGTGGGTCGTGGTCTTTTTGTAATTGAAGTGAACGCAGCTGTGGTCAGTCCAGTGGAGAGCTGTGGTGTGATTGAAGGAGATGTGCTTGCTGGAGGTGAAGATTAGGCCGAGCGTGTGTCCGGCATAGTGGGTGGGGGTATTGACAAGTTGTTTGAGTCCGAGAGTGGCGAGGTTGTCCAGAAGGGTGGTAGTATTGCTGTCGTTTTTCTTTTCCAGGTGGAAGTTGAGGTCACCCAGCAGGATGTAGTCCTCGGAGGGGAGGGCGTGTGGGCTGATGAAGTCAGTGATGTCTTCGCTGAATTGTGTGCGGGGTCCTGGGGGTCTGTAGATGAGTGTGCCTCTGAGTGTGGTCTTGGGGTCGGTGTGGATCTGGAAGTGAAGGTGTTCGGCAGTAGCGAGATAATCGTGGGAACTGGTCGTGATGCGGATGGTGTTCTTATGGACGACGGCGATGCCTCCTCCTGTTTGGTTGGTGCGGTCCTTTCAGACGATCTTGTAGCCGTCCAAAATGGCTATGGCGATGTCGGGCGCTGATGAGGCGTTCATCCAGGTTTCTGTAAGGAAGGCGACGTCCGGCGATGTAGTGTTGAGTAGGTTCCAGAGTTCAATGGCGTGTCTGTGGATCGATCGGGTGTTGAGCAGGATGCACTTTAGGTGGTTAGTGTCGGAGCTCTGTTTGGAGTTTGTGGATTTGGAGTGGGTCCTGATGCAGGCGAACTTGCAGGAGTGGCAAGTGAAGGGTCCATGGGTGTGTCCCGGGGCGGCTTGGTAGCAGTTTGGCGGGCGGCCGGGGTTAAGGGCTGAGAGGGTTGCGGCGTTGTACGTTATGCGGGTGGAGTGGATTTTGCAGGGACCAGGGGTCTGGCGCTGGGCGCGGTCCAGGCGCGGACGGGCGTAGACGGGCTTACCTTTGGCGCGCCTTCGGCGCGCATGGGGCGCGTCCGCTGCGTGTGGACGCTGCGCGTCCGTTGCATTGACATATGTAGGTAGTGGGGGGGGCGGAGCGAGGGAGGAGCAGCTGGGAGGCGGGAGCGGGGTGGAGAGGCTGGCTACGAGGCATCATACCACATCAAAAGGACTGCTTTTGCCATGGACACTGAGGGGCAGGCAGACCTTGATGACGTCAAGACTCTGCCTGGCTCCTTTGAAGAGAATTCAAGGTGAGCAACAATGGTGTGCAGAAACACTTCACCAGTGAATGCGGAAAAAATCAAAAAGTGTCTCGAAGTGAGAAATTTGAAGAAATAGAGTCCCACCCTATGAAATGATAAGTAACAAGGTGAGAAACAAACAGTTCAATCATTTCGCACAGGCAAAACGTGGCTATGCAATTACAGCAGAAGACACAGGCACTTAAGAATCTCTGACATGCCCTTTGATAACATCTACCCGATTCATTTGAGGTCTGATTTTCCAGCTATAAACACCATTGGTGAACAATCACATATGGTGCAAACCTGCACACACACCCACACACTTAGTACTCACACAAGCAGAACATAAACAGGGGTTACATGTGTCCAAGTAATAGCAGCCGTGCAAACATGCTCGAATCATCGCGTCAGCCACACACTAACAGATCATTAAAAGGTAGAATACCACCACTCACTAGAAGAAACAGACTACAATGGGGGCCAACACTGGGAGCTACAAGGAAGCAAGCAGACACGGGAGTGAGGAGGCAGGGGAAATGAAAAGCTGCAGTGAAGGGAAAAGCAGTAGTGGGGAGGGGGTGATCTGTGGATGGGGCAAACACAGGGAGGTGTGAGGGAGCAAGCAACGACGGAAGGGAAGTGGGGGAAACAAAAAGCAGCAACAATGGGAAAAGCAGTTATGGGGACGGGGTGATCTGTAGATGGGGCAAGCACTGGGAGGTGTGAGGGAGTGAGCAGAGGTGGGAGGGACGAAGTTGAGAAAATGAAAAGCAGCAACAATTGGAAAAGGAGTGACAGGAAGGCGATGATCTGTGGACGAGGCATGAACCGGGACATGCAAGGGAGCAAGCAGAGACAGGAGTGAAGAAGTGCGGAAATTGAAAGCAGCAACAAAGGGAAAACCAGTGACGGGGTGATCTGTGGGCTGGGTATGAGGGCCGGTGGGAGGGAGGTGACAGGGATTAAAAAAGCCTGATAATTGTGTAGAGTGATGAAAAAGAAAGAGAAAAGTAGGTTGTAAAATGCTCGTAATAATGAGAGCAGTGGATGTTTACAATTACTTGGTCCATGCTCTGGGGGGAGGGCTAAATACAAGAAGCATGCATGCCAGTCACATATGGTGACAAAGAATATGAAACAAGCAAATGGGAAGCCTGTGGGTGAACGGAAGCCTACAGATTACACACAGCAGGTCTCTTTAAGACAGTGCATGTGCTAACTAGCCAAGACCTAAAAACATGACCCCCCCCTTACACAAATTACATGGATGTGGTGCCTCTATGTAGTGTAAGCTATATAAATAAAACACAACACACTGGGATGCAGCCCCAAGTAATTTGCATTGGCTGAGTACCACAGGTATTTCCAGACATGAATCCATGGTAACTGAGCCATAGGCATTAAGCTATACCTCACTGATGAAGTGTAAGTAGGCCGGAACCACTTTGGTGTTATTTGTGTTGCTATCTTGAAGGGCCCTGGCATGGCTGTTCTGGCTGGGTAGTTCTTATTGGAGTAAGACCAAAAGTGATTTGCATACAATTGGTCTCTGCCTAAAGTAACCTAATGAATGATTGATTGAGATGCTATATTACCTGTGCCTTCGATGAATTCAATCATTCCACCCATCACGTATTAGTGTGACGCTATGCCCAGATGAGTGTCCCGTGCTCAATGTGGAATAACAATCAAGTTAGAACTCACTGATGAAACGCTGACAAACTTCACTGATATTTTATCCTGCTCTGGGCCCTTGCTGTTGACGCACAAGTTACTACTTGTGTAACGATATATCTGTAAGAGACATTAGTTAGTGATAGATTCCTTACCTTAGAATATCCCCAGGCGGCAGACTGGATCCGGAGAATTTTTGCGTAGCAATACCCCTGCGCGCCGGCAGGCGTCGTCCGCGGCTCTGCGTCCGTCGTCGGCGTCGTTAGCGCCGGAATGACGTCGTCAGAGTACTTAGACGCCGCCCATGCGCGCTGACGTCAATTCTGATACACAGCTTTTCCGCGCCCGATACACAGAGCCATGATAGAACCAACACTGGTGCCATGAAACTAGGGCCCTGAAAGGGGATGACCTTAACCCTAGATATCGGTTCGCAGAACGGGGAGGATGGGTGGGTCGTTAAGGAATCTATCACTAACTAATGTCTCTTACAGATATATCGTTACACAAGTAGTAACTTGTGCATCTGAAAGAGACACGTTAGTGATAGAGTCCTTACCTTAGAATAGATACCCCAGCAATACCAACCCCAGTGGTGGGTCTGCGAACCAATAATCACACCCGAAAGTCCTGGAGGATGGACCGGCCAAAGAAGCCATCCCTCCGGACTTGGCTGTCCAGGCAATAGTGTCTTGCAAACATGTGCAGTGAGGCCCAGGTAGCTGCCTGGCAAATGTCCTGCAAGGGCACTCCTCGGCCCAGGGCAGTGGTAGTCGCCGTGGCCGTGTGGAATGAGCCCTTAGTCCAACAGGGGGCTCCTTCTTAGCCAAGGAGTAACACGCCTGGATACACAAGATGATCCACCGCGAGATGGTCCTCTTGTGCACCGCCTTTCCCTTCTTAGCGTAACCAACAAAGAGTTGGTCATCCACTCGGAACTGGCGTGTGCGATCTAGATAGTAAGAGAGCGCACGTTTTGGGTCCAGACGGTGGAGCCTCTCTTCCTCTTTCGAGGGATGCGGAGGCGGAAAGAAGGTGGGCAAGGTAATGGACTGCCCGATGTGGAAGGCCGTGACAACCTTGGGCAGGAAAGAGGGTCTCGTCCGCAACACAACCTTGTCCGGATGGACAGAGAGGAAGGGAGGTGTAGAAGAAAGAGCCTGGAGCTCACTCACTCTCCTGGCAGAGGTGATGGCAACCAGGAAAGCAGTCTTCAAAGTAAGAAGACGGAGAGGACAGTTATGGAGCGGCGCAAAGGGAGCACACATTAGGTAAGTAAGTACAAGATTCAAGTCCCACTGGGGCATCACGAAAGGAACAGGAGGGAACATGTGTGTGATGCCCTTCAAAAACCTATTTACAATTGGGGACTTGAACAAGGAAGGCTGATCAGGTAGCCTTAAGAAGGCGGAAAGGGCAGAAAGGTAGCCCTTGATAGTGCCCAGAGCAGAGCCCTGCTGGGCAAGAGAAAGAAGAAAGAGGAGAACCTCAGAAAGGGGTGCAGAGAGTGGATCCACAGCCTTTGCTGTGCACCATGCCACAAATCTGTTCCACCTGCAGGCGTATACCGACTTTGTGGAGGGACGTCTGGCTGCCAGAATGACATACAGACTTCGGGAGGCAAGTCAAATGGCCTCAACTGTCGCCGCTCAATCTCCAAGCTTGTAGGTGGAGACTGGACAGGTTCGGGTGGACGACCGTCCCCTGCTGCTGCGACAGAAGGTCCTCCCGAAGAGGCAGACAAATCGGGGGATCGACTGACATGCTGAGTAGCTTGGGATACCAGTATCTTCGTGCCCAGTCCGGAGCCACAAGGATAACCTGGGCCTGGTCGCGCCTGATCTTCTTCAGCACTCTGGGCAGAAGTGATATAGGTGGAAAGGCGTACAATAGACCGCAACTCCACTGGCGACGAAAAGCGTCTCTGACCGAGTGCCGCCTTGGAAACTCCAACGCGCAGAACTGATGACATTGCACGTTCTCTTCTGTGGCGAATAGATCTAACCAAGGCTCTCCCCACTGCTGAAAGAGACCTTGCGCCACGTCCGAGTTCAGACGCCATTCGTGATCCATCATGCACCGACGGCTGAGTTAGTTCGCCCTGGGGTTCAGAGAACCTGCCAGGTGTTGAACCACCAGGGTCACGATCTGATGTTCCAGCCACTGCCAGAGGCGCAGAGCCTCCTGGCATAGGGTCCACGACCCCACCCCTCCCTGTTTGTTGCAGTAAATGTAAATGTAAATGTAAATGTATTTCGATTTATATAGCGCACGAATCACCCAGGGGTCTCAAGGCGCTTGCTTAGGGAACCCGTCCTGGTATTCCCCTGTGAGATACCCCGGCAGGGTATTCACAAGGTGAAAGCCAGGCATCCCGCCGCGAGGGGCCGTAGTGGAGATTAAGCAAGCTATTGCCCAGAGTCGCAGAGTGTGACCCCGTGAGTCGAGTAGGCACCGGAGCGAGAATTGGCGAGTCCGTGGAATTTTTGAGCCCGAGACCCGCCGAGGCGGGGAATCGAACCCTGGTCAACGGCTGATCTCAGCTTCCGGGTCTGCCGCCTCTAACCACTGAGCCACGCTTCTCCACGTAGTAGCAGTAGCAGTACCACATGGCGGTGGTGTTGTCTGTAAGCACCTGCACTACGCTCCCCCGGACAGAGGGGAGGAATGCCTTCAGTGCAAGTCGGATCGCCCGAAGCTCCAGAAGGTTGATGTAGAGCGGGGACTCCGCCGGGGACCAGAGGTCTCTGATCTCCGCCTCTCCCATGTGGCCTCCCCAGCCCAGGAGGGACGCGTTCGTCACAACTACGTGCTCCGGGTGCGGTAGGGAGAGGGATCTGCCACTGACCCAATCGCGGTCCGTGAGCCACCACTGCAACTGTCTTGCAGTGCCCTCCGAGATCAAGACATGGTCGGACAAGTTGCCCTGATGCTGGGCCCACTGAAACTTCAGGTCCCACTGCAGAGCCCGCATCCGCCACTGGGCGTGATGCACCAGAAGGATGCAGGAGGCCATCAGCCCCAGAAGCCGCAGCGTCAACCTGACCGAGACTCGGGATAAAGGCTGAAAGATCGGAATCAGAGCCTGAATATCCCGAACCCGCTATTCGGGAGGATAAACCCAAAACTGCGCCGAGTCCAGAACCGCTCCGATGGAGAGGAGCTTCTGAGAGGGACACAGGTGTGACTTCAGCACGTTGATGGAGAACCCCAGCAGGTGCAGGAGATCGGCCGTAGTCCGGAGGTGGCTGACGACTGTCTGGGGCGCCAGCCCGCCTTCAACAACCAGTCGTCGAGGTAGGGGAAGACTGACACCCCTAACCTGCGCAGATAACTGCGACCACCGCCATCACTTTCGTGAACACCTGTGGGGCGCTGGTAAGGCCGAAGGGGAGCACGGTAAACTGAAAGTGCTCTTGGCCTACCGTGAACCTCAGGTAACGTCGGTGGGCCGGCAGGACGGGGATGTGAAAATAAGCGTCCTGCAAGTCCAACGCTACCATCCAGTCTCCAGGGTCCAGGGCAGCTAAGACCTGAGCCAAAGTCAGCATCTTGAACTTCTCCTTCCGGAGGAAGCCGTTGACGTTCCGTAGGTCCAAGATAGGGCGTAGGCCCCCTTTGCCCTTCTGGGTACCAGAAAGTAGCGAGAGTAACAACCACACCCTACTTCTGGCCCAGGAACGCGCTCGATGGCCCCCTTGGCCAAAAGGGCAGTGATTTCCTCTTGCAGAAGTTGCAAGTGATCCCCTGACACGCGGTGGAATTGCGGTGGCATGGCTGGAGGGGTCGCCTCGAAGGGGAGGGAGTAGTCTCTTCGGACGATTTGTAGCACCCACCTGTCCGAGATGACAGTGCGCCAGTGGAAGAGGTGATGGCGAACCCTGCCCCCCACTGGCGTCACATGGGCCTGAAAACACGGACTAGGAAGGTTTTGAGGCAGGGGCTGCGGAGGGACGTGTGAACTGGCCTCGCCGTTGTCCCCGACCGCCGCCACGGCGGTTTTCACGGCAGCCACCACGATGTTGAACATTCTGCGGTGCGTGACTGGCAGCACGTATGGGGGCGCCCCTTCCGTGGCCACGAAAGGAGCGAAAGGCACCTGATTGCTGGCACGTGGCCGAGAGGCCCAAGGCCGTAGCCCTAGAGTCCTTAAAACGCTCAAGCGCATGGTCTGCCTTGTCGCCAAAGAGGCGACGGTCATCGAACAGCATGTCCAGAAGAGTGGCCTGGACATCGGCCGAAAAGTTGGCGGACCTCAACCAGGCGTGGCGTCGAGCCACCACCGTCGTTGCCATAGCCCTGCCCAGTGAGTCTGTGGTATCCAGCCCACACCGGATGGAATATCATGTTGCATCTCGGCCCTCCACAAGGGCTTGGGCGAGTTTAGCCCGGACCTCCTCCGGACATTATGGCAGCACTTCCGCGACCGTGTCCCACTGGGTGTGGGTGTAGCGGCCCAAGAGGCATGCGGTATTGACAGACCGCAGTCCCAAACTCAGGGATGAGAACACTTTCTTCCCGAACTGTTCATACCTCTTGGATTCCCGATCGGGCGGAGCCGTCGGGAATGCGGTCTGGGATGTGGAGGCCTGGATGACCAGGCTCTCGGGGGTGGGATGGGTGGACAAAAAGCAAGGGTCGCCCGGGGCCGGGCGGTAGCGTCTGGCCACGTTCCTATCCACAGACGGACCTGTGGCTGGCTTGGACCAAGTGCCCACAAGAACGTCACACAAGGCCTCATTAAACGGCAGCAGAGGCTCATTGGAGCTTGCCTGCGGTTTAAGGACCTCAGTGAGGAGGTTAGTCCTCACGGCCGCGACGGGGAGCTCAAGGTTTAAGGCCTTGGCCGCCCTCGTCAACACTACACTGTAAGCAGCCCCCTCCTCCGTAGCCACGGTGGGAGGGGAGACAAATCCAGTGTCTGGCGAAGTGTCAATTCCACTGGCCTCCCCAAGCTCATATGTCCAGTCCTATGGAGACTGGCAGTCTTGTGCCAGAGGGTCCACAGACCCCTCCCAATCACCTTTGTCACCCATCTCCTGCAGAGCAGGGTCATCAGACGGGGCCGTCTTGTGGAAATAGAAATCTCCAAAGGCCGTCGGAAGCGGCACCCATCGGCGCTGCTCCGCGCCAGATCCGGACCGAAGGGAGGATTGGGGACGGCGTCCATAGTGGGCGCCGGGGGCGACACCCGCAGGGCCGGCGCCGGTGAGGTTGTGAGGTCGACCGGCGACGACCCGGATCCGGAAGCGGATCCAGTGAGGGCCTGCGGCGCCGGGACCGAAGTCACCGGCGGCGCCGGGGCCGAAGCACCCGACGGCGTCGGAGCCGAAGCACCCGGCCCGCTAGGCCCTCCAGCCGGGGCCGTTGGGCCCGGAGGCACCACGGGACCCAGCTGAGAAGGGTGGGACCTCATGGTCATGAGGTACCGCTCGACCTCCTCTGGCGTCGCGTCATGCCCAGGGACCCGAAGGTGTGGGGCAGGCGGCAACGCCTGCGACTTCGTCGGAGCAGCGTGGGTGGTGTCACCCGAACCCCCGGCTGCATCGTGCGAGCGCCGGGGTGGGTCGGAGGAACGATGACGTCTCTCCAAACTCTCATGCCTCTTACCTGAGGACTTGGATCCTGACGACCGATGTCCACTCCCGGAGCTGCGAGGACTCCGACCCCGCGACCGGTCCCTCGACCTCCTGTGGGCCCGGGACTGGAGTGGCACGGGGCCGACTGCCGGAGCTCGAGTCCCTTGCGGGACCGCTCCCGCCTAGCTTTAGACGTCAGGGCCCGGCAGTCGGAGCAGGTGCGGTCATCGTGGTCGAGGCCTAAACACTTGAGGCACCGACGATGGGGGTCGGTAACCGACATCAGTCGGTCGCACTTGGAGCAGGGCTTAAACCTGGGCATCCCTACCGGCACCGTCGGAGTCGAAGACTCGAGTATAGAAAAGATCAAAAGATCAATAAAGTCTAGTCAAAAAATGACTAAGGGGTAGAGCTTCTCCGGATCTGCGCTAGCTGGCGCGGAAAAAAGAACTGACGTCAGCGCGCATGGGCGGCGTCTAAGTACTCCGACGACGTCATTCCGGCGCTAACGACGCCGATGACGGACGCGGAGCCGCGGACGACGCCTGCCGGCGCGCAGGGGTATTGCTACGCAAAAAATTTCTGGATCCAGTCTGACGCCTGGGGATATTCTAAGGTAAGGAATCTATCACTAACGTGTCTCTTTCAGATACAGCTGTACTTTTTGGGGCTACCGGAGTGACCTGCATGCTGTACCCGTGCTGGAGGACTACATTTCCCAGGGCACTGAGCTCGCAGCGGCATGAGCCGCCCGCGTCACGTAAGCAGCGCCACCACGACTTTAAAGTGAGATCCACCCACCACTACGCGGGACGCGAGCGGGCGCGCTGGGCAAAGCCCGGGCCAAGGGCGGGCCCCTCTGACCCTCAGAACCCGGAAGAGGCCGGGCAGGGCCGCAGTACTGAAACTTTCTGGACCTTATTATACATTTTTAAGATTAGTTCACTCAGCTAGCTGCTCAATTCTTTTACTAGCCTTTATTAAATGGACTGTTATAGACTTATAAATTCCATCTATCAAACATATGCTCTTGTATTTAGGGGGATTAGTATGAGTAAGCAAAAATCTTTAACAGGGTAGGGGGTGGTTGGGACTTTAGACACGTTTCTAACAAGGGCAAAAACAATTTTGATACATGAAATCGCTTTCACTGAGCGTAGGTTGTCCCTGGACCCCGCAGCAGGATTATCCTGGTCGCAAAACTTTAGTTTAGATCAGCCAATTCCAGTAACTGGAGAAATATCCGAAATATCCCCACTGGCTAGGGTCTATGTATCCCTGTCGACTTCAGCTGAAGAAGCCCCACCAGATTAAGCTGCCCGAGCAATAGACCCACAGGAATCGGTAAAATTAAACACAAAATCAAATGTTCAGACGAGGGGCCAAAAAATAAAGATTAGTCAAGGGAAAGGGACAGCACCCCCATCAAAAAAAAGGAGGGGGCAGGGAACAACAACCACCCATAAACCAGCCCCCCCTAGGCTTGCCAAGGGTTGGTGAAGGAGAACGGAGCGGTTCTTAGTCGCAGGAGCGTCCCACGCCCCCACTTGATAACTTAGTAGTTGGGGGGGTTCAAAGTATGAGTCAATTGGAATTCTGGGCAAAATTGGAGGGTACTGTATCAGCCATAATGAGACCGATGATGACTATGATAACTTCCATTGAGGAAAGGTTACTCAGTCTGGAAGGGGCGGTTAAACGTTTACTAGCCCCTGTGCAGTCTGTAGTATGAAAAAGAGGTGAGCGTGAAGAGGGAGGTAGAAGAGGAGGGCTAACAGAAAGTAACTCCCAGAGAACACCTTCTATGAGAGCGCCCCAGAACTCACATTCATTAGACACTCCGGCCACAATTAATTTGGAAACGAGAACTGGGGTTTTGATGGATATTATTCTACCCTCACAACAGAGGGACCAGGCTTTTACAGCTCCTGGCCAGCACGATAGTAGAAGGGAGGAGGGTATCGCAGGCACGGATACCCAGGATAAACAGATAAATCAGATTGGAAACCCCGATAAGTGGAACTTTGGGAGACAGAATGAATGGTAACAACCCAGTGAAACAAAATATGGAAGGAGGATCTATATAAGAGCCAAGGTAGTTGCATTTCCCTCCGGAAGCTACCCCATACTATTGTTTTAACCAATGTACAAAGACTTCCCCATAGAGTACTTGAGCATTGGTCCACTCTGAAGAACAGGGCGGTACATTTTTTAACGAAGGAGACAGGGTATGCAGATATATTGTTCTCTGAATTTAAAATGGTACGCCGTATTCCGTGGGTTGGCGGTTCTCCTAAATCATTGCCAGGGGATTGTGTTGTCATATCCTTAAGGTCCCCAGATTTGGTCAGGAGCATATTAGACATGACCAGTTATCATCCAGTCAACGAAGTGGGGGATAAGTGTGGTTCCCCTCTGTTTTTTCTACCATCTGGCACTGACCCCTTATTATGCACCAATGATAGCGAATACCAGAGGTAGTCTACAACTGAGATATGATATCTTAATATCCAACTCCTTTGAGCCCCTCTATAGCCTGGATGGGGTTGACTGACTGGAATCACCTGCTGAAATAGCTGGAGATTGGGGAGAACAATGTAACTTTAGTCCCCTGGATCCATCTCCGCAGGTCGAGCTACCTCCGCGAGAGGATTTAGTGGGGAATGTATTGCCCGAAGGAACAGAGGAATACATAAATGTGAGAGACTGCCATGTGAACTCAGCTCCTATGTCAGATCAAAATGAGGATAGTAATGGCTTATTGATGTCAACTAGTTTGGATTCAAATACTGAAGTAGGGCCGATTTTTATTAACACTTTGTCCAACCAGATCTCTATCACTAGCTCTGTTGTCACATATCTATATATCAACACTAGCTCTGTTGTCACATGGAATATATCAGGCTTACGCTCAAAGGTACAGAATCCTGTCTGGGTTGGATTAATAGAGAACTTAGATATTTTATGTCTGCAGGAGACATGGGCAATAGAACCTATCCATATAAACGGTTTTAGGACCTATCACACACAGGCAGTGAAGGCTTTGGGAGGAAGACCAAATAGTGGCATCTCTACGTATATTTCTAACAAGATGCCCCTAAGCAATATCCACTTCCATGAGGGGGATTGTTATTATCACCTTGTAGAACTAAGATAAAATGCAACTAATCGCATTATATTGATTAATTTATGCAATAATGTTCTCAAAGATGCCCTAGGACTAGTGTTAAAGAACATCATGGAAGTCTCCAAAGGTATAGGTAGTATGGAAGGTAGCGATACTATGCTCCTGTTGTTGGGAGATTTCAACTGTGCCCAATGCAACTACACTGATGACAGAATGTGTGGTTTGACCAACGAAACGGATATTGGTACCCATTTTATTCACTCCAAGACGGGGGATTTATTTAACGAGCTCATCTTCAGCTTGAACCACGCTTATGCTAATGAATTGCTAGCTACACCGATCTGTATGCCTCCCACATTCAATGGAAGAGGGTTTGCAACAACAATCGGCTTCATACTGACCTCACGTTCCCGCACGCATCTGATCGCTGCCTTTGAAGTGGGCGACATTGCTATAAGTGATCATTTTCCCCTCATTATAAAGCTCAAGCTACCTATCCATAGGCCGAAAAAGTCTATAAAACCAACTCGACTGCTGGGGAACGTAGTATTGAGTAAAACCAATGGTTATTCATTAAAGTGGATATGTTGACAAAAAATGTGATAGTGAACTGTCGGTCCGCACTGACCATTTGCCTGGGTGATATTGCATCAGATGTTGATACTGTACACTCATTTAATGATATTACAAGGGAGGTAAAAAATTCACTGGCAGTGCAACATAAGAAAAGACTAACATCTCCCGGGTGGTTTAATGATAAATGCACCAGGGCCTATGCTAGCTTAAAGAAGAATTGCATACACAGCCTAGGTCACCGTCCAAAATCAGGCAAGCTAGATCAGATTATAGAGGTGCAATAAAAGAAAGAAAGCAAACACTGAGGAATGTAGTTTGGGACTCCCTACACAATGCAGCCCAGATAGACTTGGAAGTCGCCTTGGAAGAGGTGAACAGGGCCTTGGCCAGTAGCCTAGAAAGTAAAGACCCTGGACCCGATTGGGTCCCTGTTGACTTGTTTAAATGAAATGTTCTGATGTGGGGCCCTATTTTCACCCAGGTCATTAACGCTAGCATTAAGTCCGATTTTCCATCAATGTGGGTGCAGTCAATAATAATTCCAATTTACAAAAAAGGCGATCATCAAGATCCAGGATGCTATATTCTGATCTCCCTCCTGGATTTCATGGTCAAAGTGGTAGAGAGGGTCATCCTGGAACACCTTCAAGACTGGGCAGAGGATAGCCAGATAATGTCAGACTTGCAGTATGGTTTCCATGCTGGCTTAGGCACAATTGAACAGAGCTTGAACTTGTCGATCCTGGTTGGCAAGTACACTGGAGCAAAAAAAGGAAGTCTCTTCTTGGCCTTTGTGGACCTTACTGCTGCCTTTGATTCAGTTAGAAATCATAGGCTGTGGGAGGTCCATGAGACGGTAGGGGTTGACCCACAAATTATCAAGTTTTTAAGGTGTTTGTATACTGGAGCTACGGCAAGCGTCCGGTTTGGCCTGAAGGGCGAATGCACGCAAGCTTTCCCAATCAGGAGAGGGGTCAGACAAGGTTGAGTTCTGGTCCCTTTTCTTTTTAATCTTTATATAAATGGATTAGAAGAAGCATAAGCATTACTTTTGCAGGGCAAAGAGGTGTCGGTTCATTCCGGCACTCCTTTATGCGGACGATACTGTGTTACTGGCACGCACTAAAAACAGCTTCCAGAGAATTTTGGATAGCTTCACTGTATTTATGAATGACCTAGGTCTTAAAACTAATATCACTAAAACATATGTCATGAGATGTAGGCAAGGCACCCAGAAGACCCGAGAAATGTTTATAGATGGGAAGAAGTTATTAACAGATTTTTCCTATCTAGGTATACTTTTTAACCAACATGATTCCTGGGCTGCCACTGTATCTGCTAACAAGTTGGCATTTTCTAGATTCACCTCAGCTCTAATAACATTTGCTAAAAAACTAGGGACGAAACCACCCTCAGAACTCCTACAAATATATAAAGCAAAATGTATTACGATGGCAAATTATGGGGTAGGGGTATGGGGCTTTACAGATGCTACCCCAATACAAATAGTTGAAAATGCTTTTTTTAAGGCGCATTCTGTCAGTACCCCAGAGTACCTCCTCATTTATTTGTCATGAAGAACTGGGTTTACAATATATAGCTGATCTAGTAAAAGTAGAGCCAATACTCCTGTGGCACAGAGTTTGGTGCAAAGACCAGTAAAGTTAAACAGGGAAATTTTAAAAGATACATTGAGGTGCGAGGGGGCCTTGCGAATACCTTGGATTACATTTATGCATGATATTTATGAATGACCTGGGCCACCCAGAGTATTTTTTAAATCCAATATCTATGTTGGAGATTCCGAGAAAGACTCTAAAAAAAGATTGTCTCGAACTACTGGAAACGACTAGAATGACAGGGGAAATTTCAAATAAAATTACTGTGAGGCGACATCAGTTGATACGCACAACCCTGGGGATGGAGCCTTACCTATCATTCGTACCTGGCACTTTTGATAGATTTCTTTTAATTAGGTTCAGGCTTGGAAACATCCATAGATTAATGTCTTTGCCGAAAATGAATGACTGGTCGCGCAAACTGATATTGTGTCCTTGCGACAAAACCTCAGACCCGTTGACTGTGCATTTAGTGTTATATAGAGCCAAGAAAAGTATGGATTATTCCATTTATAAAGCACTTAGGGCTTAGGTAGTATCGCCAGGCCTTGTTTTACTCCAGCTCCTGGAAAACGAGCATGTAGCACGGAGAATAACAAAGTTTTTTAAAATGGTGCTTCAAATCAGGAAATGTATTATTATGGATTTGTAATTATTGTACTACGTTGTGATGGAGAATGGTGTGTGTTTTTATATGTATAATGTTGTAAATAGTATGAAATGAAATTTGCGTTTTTTTACTGCTATCATGTGCTTTAATGCCTGTATTGAAATACAGTCGAATAAAGCTTTCCTTGACTTGACTTGACTTGATGAAGCCAATGTAAGTAAAAATCTGGGGTTGCTTGTGTTTCCATCTGGAGGAGACCTAAAGCAGACAAAGCCTGATTTGCATATGATGGGTGTCAGACCAGAGTGGCATTGATGGGCAAAGAAACGATGGACTGCGCAGCAGCCCAAAGTAATTACCAGTGGCTGGGATTAATTGAAGCATTATATATTTCTTCATTACAAATAAATTAACATAAACATTGAGTGGCATGAGGGATATTCTTTAGTACAGAGGTCAGGGTGACAGGTGTCCTCCTGTGAGCAGGTCTGGGTGGGAGTGTCCTTCTGTGCAGCGCGTGGTGCGAGAATATTCCTGCCTGCATAGGTTGTGCTTCCACACATCATCCTGAGCACAGACTGAGAATAGTATACAAGGGAAGAGAACCTCCTGCCGAGTGATAAATATTGATATCCCTTTCATTTAAGTTCAGTAACACCAATTAATTTAACAGAGCATTTTAAATTAATAAGAAACACAGAGCATCAAGAAAATGTCATCATGCATTTTGACAGACAAATTTCAAACATGATATGCACAAATACCTTCGCTTTGACTACATCAATGTGTAGTTGGATTTATTCCCCGGTCGTTTGGCTATCCACTCATCTGTGTTCTGAGGATATAAGTGTATTAACTTTAAAATATGTTTTGCTTACCCAAACAGTTTTGGTTTTGCACGTTTTACCACTGTGCACCCAAACGATCATTTTGCACTTACGTTTGAAATTCTTTTGTCAAAATGCATGATATTCAAATGGACAAATGACTCGACCTGACTAAACTGTTCACTTTAGAATAACTATACTGGCTTGAAATTAGCTGGAACTTGACATGATCTCCCGATATTCGTGGGGGAGGCGCAATGATGTGGGTGGTGATTATGAATATAAGAAACGTAAGTAGATTGAGAAGGGCTCAGGGTGGGTTCAGGGGGAGTTGATTAGTTTCTTAGTGGTTAACATGGACTGTATGTTATGTAGGTAGGTCTGATACACACCATATAATATTGTACGATAGTCTTGTTGGGTATGTTGATATTGTGTACTATGTTTTATGAGTTGTTAACTAAGGGCTAGATGTAGGTAAATAGGTTTTACCGATTTAAAATACCGAATTTTACTGATTCGGTATTTTAGAATCGGTAAATCCTATGTAGGTAAATATTTGGTAAAAATTACAGAATCGTTAAGGTTCGGTATTTACCGATTCGGTAATTGCCATTCATTCCTACGGGCCTGGAGGCCCATAGGAATGAATGTCAATAATCGAATCGGTAATTACCGATTCAGTAAATTTGGAAAAAAGTCAATGGTGGCAGGGTGTCACTTTGACACCCTGCTGTACCCCTGATTAGTGCTTGTGTGCACATGTGGTTTTACGATTCTAAAATACCGAATTTTACTGATTCGGTATTTTAGAATCGGTAAATCCTATGTAGGTAAATATTCAGTAAAAATTACAGAATCGTTAAGATTCGGTAATTACCGAATCGGTATTTACCGATTCGGTAATTGCCATTTATTCCTATGCGGTACAAAAGGGGGTGGTGATGGACGGAGCATCTGAATCAATCAAACACTCAAAAGATCTGGGTTTGATCCATCACCGTTCTTTAGCCCACTCTGCCACCCAAGTTCAGACATGGCTATATGCAAATCAGTCTGACCCTGTGCCTCATGGGAACAGTCCAGCCCGAACTGCCAAGCCATGCCTTCCCTGGACCGGAAACAAGCTTCAGAGGACCGGTTTCTGGCATTCCAGCTGTCTTCAGCCGGGCTTGCTTGAATCCAGTGGCAAAGTGAGCAAGGGACTCACGTCTGAGCATACCCTGCCACACTTATGGCGGCCAAAGCGGTACAAAAGGGGGTGGTGATGGACGGAGCATCTGAATCAATCAAACACTCACAACCAGTCAAAAGATCTGGGTTTGATCCATCACCGTTCTTTAGCCCACTCTGCCACCCCAGTTCAGACATGGCTATATGCAAATCAGTCTGACCCTGTGCCTCCTGGGAACAGTCCAGCCCGAACTGCCAAGCCATGCCTTCCCTGGACCGGAAACAAGCTTCCGAGGACCGGTTTCTGGCATTCCAGCCGTCTTCAGCCCAGCTTACGTGAATCCAGTGGCAAAGTGAGCAAGGGACTCACGTCTGAGCATACCCTGCCACACTTATGGCGGCCAAAGCGGTACAAAAGGGGGTGGTGATGGACGGAGCATCTGAATCAATCAAACACTCACAACCAGTCAAAAGATCTGGGTTTGATCCATCACCGTTCTTTAGCCCACTCTGCCACCCCAGTTCAGACATGGCTATATGCAAATCAGTCTGACCCTGTGCCTCATGGGAACAGTCCAGCCCGAACTGCCAAGCCATGCCTTCCCTGGACCGGAAACAAGCTTCCGAGGACCGGTTTCTGGCATTCCAGCCGTCTTCAGCCCGGCTTGCTTGAATCCAGTGGCAAAGTGAGCAAGGGACTCACGTCTGAGCATACCCTGCCACACTTATGGCGGCAAAGTGCTTCCTACATCACATTTACTGTAAATGATGATTGGGAAAATACCGAATCGGTAAATGATGATTCGGTAAATACCGAATAGGTAAATACCGATTCGCTATTTACCGAATCGGTAAAAAAGCCTCCTACATAGGAAAAGGCTATTACCGGTCGGTAACGGCCGAATTCGACTGGTACCGACCGGTAAAAGCCTACCTACATCTAGCCCTAAGGGCTAGATGTAGGTAAATAGGTTTTACCAATTCTAAAATACCGAATTTTACTGATTCGGTATTTTAGAATCTGTAAATCCTATGTAGGTAAATATTCAGTAAAAATTACAGAATCGTTAAGATTCGATAATTACCGAATCAGTATTTACCGATTCGGTAATTGCCATTCATTCCTATGGGCCTGGAGGCCCATAGGAAAGAATGTCAGTTACAGAATCGGTAATTATCGATTCGGTAAAATTGGAAAAAGTCAAGGGTGGCAGGGTGTCATTTTGACACACTGCTGCCGCCCTGATTAGTGCTTGTGTACACATGTGGCACACATACATGCCCTAAGGGCATGTATGTCTGTCACATGGCACAGGTGTAAATGCATATATTTGCATTTACATAGGAATTCATTATTTACCACCAACTAATAGTTGGTGGTAAATAACGAATTCTTAAAGAACAGAAGCACTGTTTACATAGCTTCCTACATCTCATTTACCGATTCGGTAAATACCGAATCAGTAAATGATGATTCGGTAAATACCAAATCGGTAAATGATGATTCGGTAAATAATGAATCGGTAAATACTGATTAGTTATTTACCGAATCGGTAAATACCGATTAGTTATTTACCGAATCGGTAAAAAAGCCTCCTATATAGGAAAAGGCTATTACCGGTCGGTAAAAGCCGAATTCGGCAGTTACGGACCGGTAAAAGCCTACCTACATCTAGCCCTGAGGGCCATATGCATCAAGCTAATTAGCATTCCCAAAGGCCGAAATTCTGAGAATTTCGGCCTTTGCGAATGCTAATTAGCAAAATGGTATGTATGTAACATGTTTGATGCAAAATAAGGAATCGCAAAATTTGCTATTCTTTATTTTGCGATTGCACTTAAGAAATCGCAAATTTTGCGATTCCTTAAATGCAATGTATCAAAGAAAAAATATTCAAAAAATGCCCATAAGGATTCGCAAATTACCACCAACTTCTAGTTGGTGGTAAGTTGCAAATTCTTTTAAAAAAGCTTTTTTCAAAAAAACAATGGTGCCATATGACGCACATACATGCCCTTAGGGCATGTATGTGCGCCATATGCCCCCAAATTTCATTTTCAGGGGTGCAGCAGGGTGTTCTTGAGACACCCCTGCACCCTTGAAAAAATTCCTAATTTGCGATTAGCAAATTGCTAATCGCAAATTGCCCCTTCATTCCTATGGGCCTCCTGGCCTCCTGATGATACATATGGCCCAGAGTTCCTAAAAATCAATACACATTTTCTCTGTTAAAATAAATGCATGATATTTTCTTGATGCTCTGGTATCATTTTGGTTTGCTATTGTCAATGAATCCAGTTTACGGAACTTGAATGAAAGGAATATCGAATAATAATTATCACTAGAGAGGTACCACTGCTTCCTTGGTAACTGGCAATTACCAAGGTCCTCTTCGTTCTGGGTAACGTTGTTTCATGAAACCAGATTGGAAATAGGGTGCTTTCTCATTTGGGCTTAGGCACACACCATATCTGAACTCACATACCCGACCAGGGAAGAAGCGACTGTTCTTAAACTTTCTGAGGAAGAAGGCGATGAAGAAGGTGCCAAACATGAGGACCAAGGAGAGTAGAGCTGTATTGGGCTGGCCCGTGATCTTGGTTACCAGCACATCAGTGTTATTCAAGGCCAGGTATGTTGCATTTTCATTGGTAAAGTTCTTCTTTTCACAGTTAGTGAGTGGATGTTCTTGAAAGATCTGCCAAGAAAAAGGAGAGAGTCATAGGTCTACCAGCCACACAGTATTGCCAGCTTACTTCATCCTAGAGCAGAAGCTTGTAGTATCCCACTGTATCCCCTGCTACCGGTGAATCTCTTGAGAAAACAGGGTACACACATTCTGCTATAATAATGAATTGCTTCCCACAGTAGACCTAGAAGCCCAAATCTCCCACTGTTCTGCAATATTTTACCTGCAGCACATACAGCTACTCTAGCACTAAAAGCATATCAAATGCTGCCAAAGGATTATTTATGGCATACAATGCGTAAAGATGTGACATGTTTGAAACTTCTCAGGTCTTCCAATGTATCTCGTATTATTCCAATTTAAGTACCACAAACTCCTGCTAATGCATGATATTTCCAAAATTGAATAGCTGGATTACTCAATTCCTGACCTTTGAAACAACGCTGATACAACATTGTCATGATCAGCAGAAACCCATGCCCTACCTAATGTCTACAGAGACTTCTAGCACGTTTTCCTTGGTCCTTCCACCGTAGCCCATTCCCTAATTTCAAAGAACTCTTAGCAGCCATTTCAATCCTGAATGCAACAATCCCTGTCCTAATTCCAGAGCTCCAGACTCTGTCAAGGTACCACATTTGCAGTGTGACACCCTATTTCTCCGCCCCAAAAATCTTTTTTTTTTTAATTTCAAAGTATTTTGGGCCAGATGTAGGTAAATGGCATTTACTGATACGTAAATACCAAATTTTACCGATTCGGTATTTACAAATCGGTAAATGCCATGTAGGTAAATATTCGGTAACAATCGCCGAATCTTTAAGATTCTGTAATTACCGAATCGGGATTTACCGATTCGGTAATTGCCATTGATTCCTATGGGCCTTGAGGCCCATAGGAATCAATGGCAATTACCGAATCGGTAAATACCTATTCGGTAAAATTACCGAATAGTCAAGGGTGGCAGGGTGTCACTTTGACACCCTGTTACACCCCTGATTCAGGCTTGTGTGCCATGTGACACACATACATGGCCTAAGGGCATGTATGTGTGTCACATGGCACAGGTGTACATGCACAGATTTGCATGTACACAGGTATTCATTATTTACCACCAACTAATAGTTGGTGGTAAATAACGAATCCTTAAGGCCCTGTGGCACTGTTTTCAGTGCCACCTACATCTCAAATTACCGATTCGGTAAATTTACCGATTCGGTAATTTACAGAATCTGTAAATTTACCGATTCGGTAAATTTATCGAATCGGTAATTTTTATGCCCCCTACATCTAAAACTCCAAATACCGGTATTTGGCCAACTACATCTGGCCCTTTATTATTAATTTTTATAAGCAAAGACTTTAGCATTTCTGTTACAAGGTTAGCCATTTTAGCCATTCGTAGTTTGTACATCAGTGTTTTCAGGCACCTCTAACGGGGTCCTTCATTCAGCATGCTTTGGTCTATGCCAAGCCCACAAAGCTCATCCGAGGTACTTCGGTCTTGACTAAAGCAACCCATGTCCTAATTCCACAAAGCTCTCCTAAGGTCCTTTATTCCCTAGTACAACAATCCACGACCTCATCTCAGAGAACTTTGTCCAGGCACCTTGTTTCAGAAATAAACACATCATGTTCTTGTCCCTTAGAGCTGTGCCAAGGCACCCTATTTTTGACTTCTGCATCCCTACCTTAAAAAAAGTAGGATCAGGCACCTCGGTTCCGAACCTTGTTGACACACAACAATTGTGTGTAGACTGTGGCAGCCACTGAGAGTTCGTTCTAGATTCTGTAGTCCTGACTGCAACAGCCCACTTCCTAGACCTAGAAAGCTGTTGTCGAGGCACTACCGTCTGGATATCAGAGAGACAAGTCATTTCAGTCCTGACTATAGCAGTTTGTGCCTAATCTCAGAGCCCCAAGGACCTGCCACCATTTTAAAGTTACTCCAACATTTATGAGGCTAAATGGGCTCCTTTCGTTGTCAGCCTTGTACCAGTTAGTGTCTGCTAGGGCAATTAACCAATGAATATCCCTCCTAATATAGAATTCCTTTCTGCTAAGCAGCCTAGAATGATCTAGTTGCTGGGAAGGTTTAAGGCTATATTATGGAGGCATAGGTATGATGGTTAATGAATGAACCATGGGTACTTTTTATTATCCTTTCACCTTCAATTAAGCTGAGGAAAGTGCTGTTCTATTAGTAGCTAGGAGCCAGACTTAATATGTCTTCTTTTATTAGGACAGTTATTTCTTTTTTCCACATCTAACCTATCGTAAAATGTTATATATAGAATCCATATAGCTACTGTTATATAACTAACGTATTGTACTCTGTATGGCCTACATTGGTATGCTGATATCTGGGGTTGACCTGATGACTTTCTGATTCAGCAGAATTAACAACTTTAAGAATGATAATTGTGTGCATTTTAGAAACCCATTAAAGAAATAAAGGTAAAGCTCATCCAAGGTACTTTAGTCTTGACTTGAGCAAACCATGTTCTTATTCCAGAAAGCTCTGCTGAGGTCCATTAATCCCGACTTCAACAATTCATGACTTAATTTCACAGCTCCAAGGACTGTCAACATTAAAATGTAGTAATTACTGCAATAACCGATGATATTATTTTATAGAAGTCTGCCAAAGCACCTTAGGCCTGACTGCAGGAGTGCATGCAATGGGCTGCTGCATGCGGGACTGATGTAGTAAAACAGAGTTCTCTAGGATTAGGACCAAATTAATGCCTTTTTCTCAGAGAGCTCAACCGAGGCCCCAACTATCACTGCAACCACCAATATTATAATGGCAGAGCCTTACTGTGACATTTCACACCCTACCCTAATGTAGTCCAAGGAAGGTCTGCTGACTCACCACAGTGCTGACTAAGCAGCTAATGTCAAAATCTCAGAGCTCTACAGGAGCTGCACCTTGGTCCAGGTTGAAGCAGGTCACGTCCTTATCCCAGAGAGTTTTGTCAAGTACCCTCTTTTCCCACTGCTGCAACCCATGTCCCGAGAGAGCTCTGTTTTTGTCACTCAATCATGGCTTCAGAAAGAGATACCCCAATCCAGTAGCCCCAAAGAGATATGCGAGGAAATTATTTCCTGACTTCAACAGACTATTTCCTAACCCAGCAAATTATGCTGAGGCACATCGGTCCTAACCACAATACAGCTTATTAAGGCAAATGCCTCCTAGTATCTAGTATGAAATCTTACCTTGACAAGCTTATAGAAAGTCTCGTAGATGAAAATAAGAGAGATGAGGAAGGCAAAGATTTCCTGAGTAAATCTGGACACGAACCGGACCAGGAAGCTGCCCTCAAATGCCACCATGACCAGCACAATGATGATGAGCCAGAAGCCAATCCATACTCTGCCCACAAGATACTCAAGGCCATTGGAGGTGCAGAACTGCAAGTAGCAAAGGGACAAAATATCATTTATGTTACTGTTACCGCACATTAAGAACAGTCAGTAGCTTTACACAATTCAAATGTAAACCCTAGACAACAGAAAGACAAAAAGAAATTGTATGACATTACAGTAGTTTTCTTTCTCGGCACTCACCAAATTAAAGCCTGATCCTGAGTGGGCTAATTAGGATATAATCTTGAACTCATAATTACAATACTCCCAACAACCATGCCTACGTGACTTCAGCGAGACTCAGGGGCCGATTAGGATGGCGGACGGACTTTCCCCGACCGCCATCCCTGTGGAAAACGGGACCGTCCGCAATGTGAGCGGCGGTCCCGCCATGCCAATTATGATGCGCCTGCCACACTTGCGGGCGCATCATGCAATTTTAACATTGCGGCGAGCGGTGCTGAAAGCACCGCCCGCCGCAATGTTAAAAATGCAGGCATGCATTTGCATACACAAAGCGGTAGGCACCGCGCGGTGCCTGCCGCTTTGTGTATGCAAATGCAGAGGGGTACCACAGGTACCCCCCATGTCCACCCCCCCTCTCGCCTTCACCATGGGGGCCCGCAGGGGGCCCCCAAAGTAAAGACCACATGCCTTTCCGTGGCGGCATTGCCGCCACGGAAAGGCATCTGCATGAGGCCATCCTAATATGGCTGGCCATATGAACCCTTTTCCGCCCCGGCCGCAAGGCGACCGGGGCGGAAAAGTGGCAGACGGTGTTTCCGTCCACCGCGGTCCCCCCGCCATTGTAATATGGCGGGGGGGGGGGGAAATAGGTGGCGGCCGGTCACGGATGTCGGGCGGATCGCCACCGCCTGAATGGCGGTGGCGGTCCGCCCGACATCCTAATGGGCACCTAAGATCAGACCTAATATGAGATTTTCAGTAACCACAGAGGTAGTAGTAACATACACTGGAGCAGGGGTGGCTGAACTGGAGTCAAGCATAACTCGCTCTCAACCTAATGAACAAGTTACTTACATTCGGTAACGATATATCTGTAAGAGACATAGATTAGTTATGGATTCCTCACCTTAGAATTAACCCCAGGTGTCATACTGGATCCGGAGAATTTTTTCTCAGCAGTACCTCTGCGCATCGATAGGTGGCATCAGTCGACTCCGCGTTCGTTGTTGGCATTGTGTTTGCCCGAATGACGCCCGGTATCTACTTAGACGCCGCCCTCTTGCGCTGACGTTAGTTCTTTACACGACATTCCACGCCAGAAGCGCAGAGCCATGCAAGACACTGACCACTGGTGCACAAAAACTAGGGCCCTGAAAGGGAAGGCCCTTACCCTAGAAATAAGTTTGCAGAATGGGGAGGATGGATGGGGCGGTGAGGAATCCATAACTAATCTGTCTCTTACAGATATATCGTTACCAAAGGTAAGTAACTTGTTCATCTGAAAGAGACAATTAGTTATGGATTCCTCACCTTAGAATAGATACACCAGCAATACCAACCCCAGTGGTGGGTCTGTGAAACCAGTTCACCCAAAAAAATCCTGGAGAACTGAACGGTCGAAGAAGCTGTCTATCCGGACTTGGCTGTCTAGGCAGTAGTGATTGGTAAACGTGTGCAGTGAAGCCCACGTAGCTGCCTGGCAGATTTCAATAAAGGGGACTCCCCATCCCAAAGCAGTAGTAGCAGTGGTTGCCCTGGTGGAAAGGGCATGCAAACCCATTAGAGGTTCCTTTTTTGCTAAGGAATAGCAGATTTTGATGCAAAGAACGACCCATTGGGAGATGGTTAGTTTTTGCACGGCCCGACCTTCCTTTGCGCCCACATAACCGACAAAGAGCTGGTCATCCACCTGGAATTGTTTTGTGTAATCAAAATAGGACGAAAGCGCACGTTTTGGATCCAGACTCCATGTCCCAAAGCAGTAGTAGCTGCCGTTGCCCTGGTGGAATGGGCACGCAACCCCACTAGAGGTTCCTAATTTGCTAAGGAATAGCAGATTTTGATGCAAAGAACAACCCATCGGGATATGGTTTGTTTTTGCACAGCCCGACCTTTTTTTGCACCCACATAACCGACAAAGAGCTGGTCATCCACCCGGAATTGTTTTGTGCGATCCAGATAGAACGAAAGTGCACGTTTTGGATCCAGACAGTGGAGCCTCACTTCCTCTTTAGAAGGATGTGGAGGCGGAAAGAAGGTGGGCAAAGTGATGGTCTGTCCTGTATGGAAAGAGGTAACCACTTTGGTAAGGAAAGAAGGCCTAGTGCGGAGGACAACCTTGTCTGGATGAACAGCCAGGAAAGGAGGCTTAGAAGAAAGAGCCTGTAGCTAACTCACCCTGTGATCCGAGGTGATGGCAACCAGAAAGGCAGTTGTGAGGGTTAAGCGTCTGAGAGGACGCGACCATAGAGCAGAGCTGTCCAGCTGGGTAATACTATTAAGATGCACAGCAATCATAGAATGGTTATCGGGCTGCACTACCCCAATGCAGAGGAAGCAGGGTAACCTGTTAATGATGGCAGCTAGACGTATCTGGCTGAGATATTTGACACCGAGGGGCCGGACAATGCTGTATGCGCCTACGCTCCCACTTCAGATTTTACCAGGCTCATTCACTCGCTATGACTGACCAGAGCTGGAGGCATGGGCAGCGTGGGATTGGACACCTGGGGTGACTTATTCACGAATGCACAGCTACAGAGCCTAGATGGGCTGATAGAGAGCTTTGGTGTTGCGCAGGGCACTTTTCTGCTTTACGCACTATTTGTATTTTGTATTTGTATAGTCCATTTATATCGCGCTAACAATCGCTCCAGGGAGCATCTCGGCGCCAAAAAGAGGACAACCAGATGAAAAGGTTGCCTTACTGCTCAAGGAGACCAAAACCGGAGTCACACCAGTGCTCTGGCCATTGGGTCTGGAAGATTGTAAATCCAGGTTTTCAATTGCTTACGGAAATCGGATTCCCTGTCTAGTGCTCTTAGTGCAGGGGGCAGCGCATTCCATGCTTTGGCACCCAGTACCGCCAGAGATTTACCCCCACGGGTTTTGAGTCTGAAACTTGGAATGGTCAAAAGATTGGCATTTGAAGATCGTAGTGCGCGATTGGGACAGTATTTAACACATTTTTTTCTTAGGTACATGGGGCCTGAATTGTGTACAGCGCGAAAGGTAATTGTTAGTACTTTGTGAAGGACCCTTTTGATTATAGGCAGCCAATGCAATACATTGAGGGCTTTGGTTGCTGAAGATCTTCTTGGCCATTTCAGAACAAGCCTTGCCGCAGCATGCTGTACCATCTGGAGTTTATGTGTAACCACCTTATTGGTACCAGCATACAGGCTGTTGCAATAGTCTATGCGAGAAGTGACCAATGCAATCGTGACTGTTTTCCTAGCTTCGAGGGGCAGCAAGTCAAAGAACTTTCTGAGCATTTTTATTACCCCGAAGCAGGTGCCTGCCACTTTTGACGCCTGATGTTTAAACGATAAGTCGGCGTCAAACTGCACCCCAAGGTTGCGAGCCAAGGAGGTAGTGTGGGGTGGTATTTCAGCCTTCTCAGGCCACCACAGTCTAGGGATGAAATCATTATTAGGGCCTATGGGCATAATCTCGGTCTTGCCTGTGTTACATTTTAAGTGGTTTTTCCGCATCCACTCAAAAGTGGCCGTTAAGCAACACTTGAGTTTTTCTTCCCAGACCTGGTTATCTTTGTCCATGACCAGGATCAGTTGAGTATCGTCGGCAAATGCTATTACATCTATGCCGTAGGACGATATCAGCTGTATCAGGGGTGCGGTATAGACATTAAACAATGTCGGACTCAGGCTAGAACCTTGAGGTACTCCCGTTGACAGTGGCTTCTCACTGGAACGAAAATCCCCCAAGGTCACCACTTGTCGCCTGTTACCAAGAAAGTTTTTTATCCACTCTAAGGCAATGCCTTTTATGCCAGATATTATTAGCCGGTCTATTAAGATAGCATGTGAGACCGTGTCGAAGGCCGCCGACAGGTCTAATAGTATCAGGACGGCCTTCTTGCCTTGATCTAAGGCTGAGCGGATGGTTTCTGTGGTGAACAGGAGGGCCGATTCGGTGGAATGCTGGGTCCTAAAACCAGCTTGGTTAGGGTGCCATGTCTCATTCTCTTCCAAGAAGTGTGTCAGCTGTTTGTTCACGGTGGACTCAGTGATTTTGCACAATGCTGGAAGTAATGAGATCGGACGTAGATTAGAGAGTGTGGTGGGGTCGGGGAGTTGTTTTTTTTGTAAGGGTTTTACAGCTGCCAATTTCCACTCAGGGGGAACGTAGGCAGTGGACAGAGAGTTGTTAACAATAGTATTTATGTCCGGGTTAACAATATCAGCAATGAGATGTAGGAGTCCTATAGGACATGGATCGAACGGAGATCCTGACTTGGTTGCCAAGATAGCCCGTTTTGACTCCTCCAGGCTGATTGTACGGAAAGCTGTAAGCTGAGGGACTTCCTGCCTAGTATTTTCATCCTCATATATTTGATCGAGGGTGGGAGCCTCAAAGTCGTTCGTCAGCCCCTTAACCTTTCCCTCAAAGAAGTCTGCGATAGAATCACAGAGCGCCTGTGAGGGAGGGATGTCCTGCATTAGCCATTTAGGTTTACTAAAGTCTTTTACGATATTAAAGATCGTCTTCTGTTTACTATTGGCTGTTTCTATGGCTGACGTATAGTACTTTGTTTTGGCTTGTTTGATTAGTGCATGGTACGCTTTCTTGATCTTTTTATATTTACTGCGTTCTGTGCTGAGGTAATTTTTCCGCCAGCTACGTTCAGCCCGTCTAAGTTCCCCCTGTTTATTTTTGAGCTCTAGGTCAAACCAGGGGGCAGATCTCTTCTTATTCCCGGGTTTACGCTTGTGTCTTCCCTGACCAGTCATGTTTTTTAGTTCCGTCATCCATTCCCTAAAGATGTTTAAATTTGGGGGTCCTGCTGCCTTAGGTTTACACTCTTTAGCTATTGGTATTAATTCGGGGTGCTTCATAGTGGCTTTTCAGTCCTCTTGTCTGGCCTGGTTATTTTTGCAGGTATGCTTATTATTAGCATTAGTTTCTGGTATGATTGAGAAAGGTATCAGTACATGGTCTGTCCATATTTGGGGTTTCAGCTGGTCTATTGATAAGGTATCTAAGTTGGTAGCAATACAATCAATCGTGTGTCCCGCCTCGTGGGTGGCTGGGGTGTCACATATTTTAAGACCCAGTACTTCCATGGTTTCTCTAAAGGAGGCAGTAGATGTCTCAGTTATAGATTCCAGATGAATGTTCACATCCCCCAGCAGGGTAAAGTTTGAGTATCTGAGTATCAAAGGGCTTAGCGCTTCTCCCACACTTCCTAAAAAGTCAGTGCTAGTGCCGGGAGGGCGATAAATTAAGGCCCCAGAGAAAGAGAAGTTATCATGGATTTTAAGACTAAAGCCCATCCCTTCCGCATCCTTTATGTCATGGAGTTCTGTCATTACACACCCAAATATATCTCTGTGTATAATGGCCACTCCCCCCCCGTTGTTCATTACCTCTGTCCACCCTCTGGATGCTGTACCCTAATGGTAGGGCATGTACCAGATCAGGGGTGCACCAGGGTTTGAGCCAAGTCTCTGTGATGAAGAGACAATCCAGGTTGTCGTCTGTAAGGAGGTCATGTATGTGCTGAGCATGTTTTGGTAGAGATCTAGCGTTAATTAAGCCCGCTTTTAAAGTATGGGTGGGGGCAGTAAGTGTGGTAAGGGCGGAGACCTGAGACCATGAAAATGCATTGTGGCATTTATGGCAGCTCATCGGACCTGTCCAGTCTGAAGGGTTTAAGTTGTGGCACTCACGATCAAGGACTGGTTTTAATGCAAGTAATTGTTGCCTACTGTAGTATCTTTTAGTAGTCTCAGCAGAGTCCTTAGCCCTGTGCCCGGCCCGTGCGTGGACGGGCGCAGACGGGCAGGACTCTGGCTTGACTCCGGCGCGAGTCCGGCGCGTCCGCTGATCGCGTCCGCTGCGCGGAGTCATTGCCGTCTCTTTTTATAGCCGTGACTCTCGCCCCTAAGTAAGGATCGCCCTACTCAAGATGGCCGCCGCAATAGTTCCAGCCTTGCCAGCAGGTCAAACAGCCCTGAAATCGGCTGTATTGTCTGGGGGGGGCAGCGCTATGCAGGATGAGTGCAACCAATCAATTTTAAAAGGTCAGTTAATTTAAAATAATGTCCTGCCCGAAATCGGCATAGACACCACAGCGTCGCGCTAAATCCGCGCGCTGGTGCAGGGGGGAGAGGACACAAAGGGCAAGTGAATACAATAAGCAAAAAGTATTTTAAAATAGCAAGAGAGAGGAGTGACCGCCCGGCTCAAGCCTCAGGCGATAGTAGCAGTAATGGTATGCCAAAGTCCTTCTACTCTTTTTATTAGCACAACAGTTCCTACGAACGCGGGGGAACACGGAGAAGGAACCGAAAATGTCACTGGTGCTGCAGACCTTGCTCACACATGCGAAGGGCAGACATGTTGTGACAGCTCTATACAGTTCTCTTAACCCTGATGTTACTTCCATGTTGGCGCCCCTTCAGGCATACTGAGACTGTGAGTTGGCAGTCACCATAAATGATAACAGTGGACGCAGTGCCTAGGATATCCCAAAATAATATCCACAAATGCCAGACTGAAATATACACAGTTTTATTTCTTACTTCACACATATTTAACACCCCACAAACTAGCCTGTATGTACTTCACGTTGGTTGACATATGCCCTCGCTGTTCTGAGTCGGATGCAACTTTCCTCCATATGGTCTGGACATGCTTTGGCCTGGGTGCATATTGGAGCGAGGTTGCGACAATATTGGGGAGTGCAACTGATACACTAATACCGGTATAGAGGCTGCACTTTCTACTTGGCATCACCAAGCATAATGCTAGGCGGAAAAATCTTAACACATTTTTGGACCTAGCACTGGCACTAGCGAAAAGGAGAATAGCCATGTCGTGGAAATCGAGCGCTGCACCTGAGGCATGTAGCTGGATGCTGGCTCTCCGCAAGGCACTTGTAGCGGAACACACAACACGAACACTGATGGTACACCGTAACACTTCCCAAACTAACCCCATGCATTGGCAAGAATGTTTGTCCTTAGTGGAGAGCAGAATGAAGGAATCCTGTCCCTTGAGGGACTGAGGTGATCGTTTATCCTTGGCTTCGGTGACAAAGGGATGGTACACTGATGTGCCTGGGCTGGACCCTTTCCCGGCTTGGGCCTAACCTAAATAGATGGGCCCTCCGACCCCTGTTGGCGGACAGGAGAGTATTGCATGAGGTCCTCTGGCTCCTCCAGTGCGTATACCGTTTTGGTGGAGGGATGCCTGGCTGCCAAGATAACATTACAGACTTCGGGAGGAAGGTCGAAAGCTGTCAACTGTCACCGCTCAATCGACATGCAAGGAGGTGGAGGATGGACAGGTTTGGGTGGAAGGCAGTCTCCTGCTGCTGCAACAGAAGATCCTCCCGAAGAGGCAGTCTGATCCAAGGATCGAAGGCCATGTGCAATAGTCCGGTATACCAGACTCTTTGTGCCCAATCCGGATCCACAACAATGACTTGGGCCCGGTCGTGCTTGATCTTCTTCAGCACTCTGGGCAGAAACTGGTATAGGCGGAAAGGCGTATAGAAGAGCGCAACTCCACTCGCAACGAAAAGCGTCACCTAGCGAGTGTCGCCTTGGAAATTCCAACATGCAGGAAGTTCTGACATTGCGCGTTCTCTCGGTGGCAAATAGATCTAACCAAGGCTCTCCCTACTGCTAAAAGAGACATTGCACCACCTCGAGTGAAGACGCCATTCGTGATCCATCATGCACCTGCAGCTGATAATGTCCGCCCTGATGGTCAGAGAACCAGCCAGGTGTTGAACCACCAGGAATTTGCCCTGATGTTCCAGCCACCAGCCATATCCAAAGGCAGAGAGCATCTTGACGTAGGGTCCACGACCCCATCCCCCCCTGTTTGTTGCAATACCCCATGACTGTGGTGATGTCCGTGAACGCTTGATATAGAGCCCGGACTCCGCCGGAGACCAGAGACCTCTGATCTCCGCCTCTCCAAAGTGGCCGCCCCATCCTAGCAGGGATGCATCCGTCACCACTGTGAACTCTGGTTGGGGAAGGAAAAGGGATCTGCCGTTCGTTAGCCACCACTGCAACTGGCCTGCAGTGCCCTCCGAGATCTGTACGCAATCGGAAAGATTCCCCATATGCTGTGCCCACTGGAACTTAAGATCCCACTGCAGAGCCTGCATATGCCATCTGGCATAGTCCACCAGCAGAATGCAGAAGGCCATGAGGCCCAGTAGCCTCAGGGTCATTCTGACCAAAACCTGGGATAGAGGCTGAAAAATCTGAATCATAGCCCGAATATCCCGGACTCGATGCTTGGGAGGATAAGCCCGAAACTGCGCTGTGTCCAGAACCGCTCCGATGAAAATGAGCTTCTGAGAGGGAATCAGGTGTGACTTTGGCACACTGATGGTGATAACCAGCGAATGCACAAGGTCGGCCGTAGTCTGGAAGCCCACCTTCAACAGCCAGTCGTCGAGCTAGGGGAAAACTGGAACCCCTGATCTGCGCAGATGAGCTGCCACCACCGCCATCACTTTCGTGAACACCCGAGGGGCGCTGGTAAGGAAAAAGGGGAGCACGGTACACCGAAGGTGCTCCTGGCCTACCGTGAACCCCAGTGGGCCAGCAGGACGGGGATGTGAAAATAATCGTCCTCGAAACGAACTGGGTTGCGGTGGCACTCCTGCGTTGCAAAAAGTTTTTTGTATAATGGTAAGGTGGTTCTCCTTCTTTGGTGCTGTAGAGTATCACCTCCTGATCATGAGTTGTTTACTGTAAATTCTGCGAAGAGTCCTCCAACACGGGGAGGGCCTATTCAAATAGCACTCAATGCGAACATGTCGCCTCAAAAATTCGTCGTTCACTTAATAGTTTTCAAACTCTGATTTATTTATCAAGTATTATGATTTTGATGATTATATATCATTGAATTTCATTAAATGTCATTCTTCACATGATACATCTCATATGTACATTAATGGTAACTGCAGTCAATCACAGAAATTCCATGGACCCCAATGCATTTTGGGCACAGCCCTTCATCAGAGGGTAATTCCTGCTGGGAAAATAATACATACTTTGTAATCCAAGAACACACGAATGTCAACTTCAAAACAATCTACTGGTGACGTTCACAGTGTCAAACGCAGTGGAAAGGTCCAGTAGTATGAAGGCAGCTATTACCTCCTCGGTCCAGTAAGTTGCGGATTTAAATAGAGTCCTACGCCATCAACCTTCTGCCCAACTATTGCCTGTATGGTGGTTGAGCCTGCTGCAACGGCTCCATGCTGTGATGGATGTGAGGCAGTGGACAGAAGGGGGCTGCCAGTTACTGGGGGACTTGTTCCAGGGGAATTTCTTTGCCTCCTTCGGGGATAAGAAGAGACACTTTAAGTTTGGCCCAGGCCAATTTCGGCAATATGCAAACATTTTCTAAACGATCCGTAGGCTGTGGCCTGAATTACAGGCAGAGCCTCAGAAATCTCAGCTGCTGCAGCACATACTGGACATTGGCTCCAGCAGGGCATGATCTCATGCCTATATACGGCGTTGTGATGGCCCAATAAGGACGTGACAGTGGATGTCCTAGGTAACCCATTAACGGATCGGGAATGGGGCAGAGCCTACTCACAAGTAAAGAAGGTGGCAAGCAATGCCAGGTTCAACCTGACACAATTCCACTTCCTGCACCTCACATACCTCACTCCCCAGACTACACAGACTCTTTCCTGCACAATGCAAGGAAAGTATGTGACTAACACTAGACAGCGAGCTTTCTGCATATGACCTGGAGCTTCCCAGGAAAGGATAGACCCATAGTAGTGGAGACTCTTGAGTGAATAACTGCAACCAAGCCTGAGGTCACACCCCAACATTGCCTGATCAGACTGTTTCCGGTCCCGAAAGCCAGCATTAGGATCGACACCTGCTTTGCTGCCCTAGGACTCCTAGCGATACAATGGACTGCATCCACACCTCCACTTATGTCAAAATGAAGGGAAGATGTGCAGGAATGGACTCTAGAGGGATAAAATAGGTTATGCATGGTTAGAACAGATGACAATGCAGAATGCTACTTAGAACAATGGTTGAGCGGGTTAACTGTCTGAGCACCTTTGCGCAATAACGATCCCTCCTTGGTGGGCTATCCAGTACCTCTCCTTGATGACCGTCTGGACCACTCTGCTCTGGAGGAGTATAGTGGGTGTGGGGAGTTACTTACCTTCAATAATGCATTATCTGGTAGAGACTCTATCTAGCTGCAGATTCCTTACCTTTGAATTTCCCAGGCATCAGGCTGGATCCGGAAACTTTTGCTGAGCAATACCTCTTGCGCGAATCATCGAGTGGCTCCATTCGGCTCCGTGTGATGTCTTCAGCGTCGGTAGCATCAGTTTTGACATTGTGGTGCCTACATAGGCGCCACCCAGGTGAGCGGACGCCAGTACGTTTCGTATGTTCCACGCCAGAGGCGCAGAGCAACGAAGTAACTGACGTAATCGACTGCAAAACTAGGGCCCTGAAAAGGAGAACACATGTCCTACAATATCATTCCGCACAGCAGGGAGGCATGGGTGGGGCTGTAAGAAATCTGCAGCTAGATAGTCTCTACCAGATAATGTGTTACTGAAGGTAAGTAACTTGTTCATCTGATAGACTTCTAGCTGTAGATTCCTTACCATTGATTCAGATAACCGAGCCATACCATCCCGGTGTTGGGTTGTGGACTCACATCCTAAACTAAAAAGTCTTGCAGAAGTGAACGGGCAAAATGTCCATCCCTGCGTACTTGCCCATCAAGGCAATAATGTTTTGTGAACATATGCAAAGAAGCCCACGTCATTTGACTGACAGATGTCTTGGACTGGGACGCCAGGGCCATAGTCGCAGCCTTTTCCCTGGTGGAATGGGCTCTTAATCCCTCAGGGGGCTGATTCTTTGCTGAGGCATAACAAATATTGATGCAGAGAACGACCCAGCGAGAGATGGTCCTTTTCTGCACTCCCTTCCCTTCTTTGCTCCCACGTATCCCACAAAGAGTTGGTCATCCACCCGGAACTCTTTTGTGAGGTCAAGGTAGAACGACAACGCTAATTTTGGGTCCAGTCGATGGAAACGCTCCACTTCCTTAGAGGGATGCGGAGGAGCAAAGTGATGGACTGACCCAGTTGGAATGGGGTCACAATGTTTTGGCAAAAAGGATACCATGGTGCGAAGCACCACCGTATCCGGAAAGAACATAAGATGAGGAGGAGAGCTGGATAATGCCAGCAACACACTCACTCTCTGGGCCAATTCAACTCACTCACCCTCCGGGCCAATGTAATTTCTACAAAAAAGGCTGTTTTGATGGTCAACAGCCAGAGGGGATAATTGTGCAAAGGCTCAAATGGAGCACATATCAGGTAAGTGAAGACCAAATTAAGGTCCCACTGTGGCATTACAAAGGGCATGGGTGGAAATATGGGTGGAAACAAGTGAGCCAGCCCTTTTAGAAATCTATTTACAAGAAGAGACCTAGGCCCAGATGTAGGTAATAGCAAATTACCGAATGGTAAATACCGAATTTTTTTTTTTTCACAACAAATTTTATTTGTAGAATCGAGCAAGGAATATGTGTGGCTCCCCACATTCAGGAGAACACCACCAATCATTGTGGTACAGGTACAGCAGAGGACCAAGCGTCCAACCAAGTAGTCAAGAGAAAGCAATGATAAAGGAATACAACCATACCCTCTCCTACCCCTACGAACTCCCAACTACCCAACCCTCCCACCTCCACCCCTGTGTCCCACCCTACCCCCGTGCACGTGTGTACAGATAGCCTCGGTATGTAATCATAATACGGTACTCGTGGCACAATGCAAGGACTCGCAAATAACATGAGATTAAAGATCTTCCTCCAGTTCTGCCGGAGGGTCAAGTGTCAACCCCCTATACTCAGCCCACCTCTTCCATATCTTGAAATGTTTGCGGGGGCATCCTCATGCTTCAAAAATCGGTCGTTCCAGGCCCATGCAAAAGTCCATTCCGGCTCTCCAAGCACACAGGGGGGGGGCCCTCACATCCTTCCAAGCCCGGGCTAGGTCTCTTTTGGCCACTACCAGTCCCAGGAGCAGCAGGTGGCGTTTATATATGTTTCCACCAACCCCCTCCAAGATGTGGAGTAGGCCCAGGCGATGAGTGCGAGGAAGAGTCCAATGCAGCACTTCAGACAGGCAGCCCCACACACCCCTCCAGAAGCCCACCAGCCGAGGGCACGACCATATCGTGTGGAGCAAAGTGCCCACCGCATTGCCGCAGCGCAAACATTCCGGGGATGCAATCAAGCCTGCCTTCCACAGTCGCTCACGGGTGAAATAGGCCCTATGGAGAATTTTGAATTGGATCAGTCTAAACCGTATAGCAATAGCTGCCCCCTTAGGGGACTCCAGAGCCTCCCTCCAGTCATCCTCATCGAGGGGGCCAACATCAGTTTCCCAAGTCGTCTTTAACGGAAGGAGGGTGGAGGAGCAATGAGTGACCAATGTCTGATAGATGCGAGAGACTTTCTTATCCCCCAGATCCCCCATAAAGACTTTTGCCTCAATGGGACTAAAATCAGGAAGCGAATCTATGTTGGTAATACTGGGCATTAGTGCGTGTCGGAGTTGTAAGTACCGAAAAAATTGGGACTGGGGCATATTAAATTCGATGCTGAGTGCCTGAAAGGACTTGAGCGTTGTCCCAGACATCACATGTCCTAGCTGTGAGATCCCGATCGCATCCCAGCCGTCAAATCCTGTTAAGGCCGACAACTCGGGTAACAGGCCATTATGCCATAGCGGCGTCTCAGCGGTCAGTCGACCCCACCAGCCCATGCGGCGCAAGGCTTGTCGCCAGACTGCAAAAACGAGACTCGTGACCCTCGGCAGCCTCCGGCGCAAGCGGGCCGAGTAGAGGACTGTGTAAATACCGAATTTTACCGATTCGGTATTTACTATTCGGTAATTGCTATGTAGGTAAAATATTCGGTAAAAATACCGATTCGGTAAGATTCGGTAATTACCGATTCGGTAATTACCGAATATGTATTTGCCATTGATTCCTATGGGCCTTGAAGCCCATAGGATTCCATAGCAAATACCGATTCGGTAATTACCGAATCGGTAAATTTAACGATTTTACAAGGGGGACAGGGTGTCACTTTGACACCCTGTTTCACCCCTGTTTCTGGCTTGTGTGCCATGTGACACACATACCTGCCCTTAGGGCATGTCTGTGTGCCACATGGCACAGGTGTACATGCACAGATGTGTATGTACACTGGAATTCGTTATTTACCATGGAATAGTATTCCATGGTAAATAACGATTCGGTAAGGGCCTGTGGCACTGATTACAGTGCCACCTACATATGGATTTACAGAATCGGTAAATTTACCGATTCGGTATTTTACCGATTCTGTAAATTTATCGAATCAGTAAATATACTGATTCTGTAAATATGAGGCCCCCTACATGTCAAATCCCAAATACCGGTCGGTAACGGCCGAAATCGGCCGTTACCTAACGGTATTTGGCGACCTACATCTGGCCCTTGGAGAGAGAGGGCTGGTCTGCCAGCCGCAACAAAGCAGACCGAGCAGAAAGGTAACCCTTGAGAGTTCTCAAGACAGAGCCCTGGTTAGAATGAACAAAAGGATAGTAGAAAAAGAAGCAGAAAGAGGGTCAATGGACCTTTCTGTTCAGTATAATACAAATTTCTGCCAACGACAGTCGTATACGTCTTAGTGGAGGGCCACCTGGCCACCAGAGTAACGTTACAGACTTCAGGAAAAAGGCCAAAGGCTATCAACTGTTGCGCTCAATCTCCACACACAAAGGCATCGAGTTGACAGATTCGGGTGGAGAACCCTCCCCAGCTGATGCGACAGAAGATCCTCCCGAAGAGGCAGCCTGATTGGAGGATTGACACTCATTCTCAGAAGCTCTGGATACAAGACTTTCCTTGCCCAGTCCAGAGCCACAAGAATGACTTGGGCCCAGTCGCTCCTGATCTTTTTCAGAACCCTGGGTAGGAGTGGTATGGGAGGAAAGGCGTACAACAGGCTTGAACTCCACTCGCGACAAAAGGCATTACCGAGCAATAGCCGCCTTGAAAACATCAAGTCGTAGTACTGCTGACACTGTGCTTTCTCTTCGGAGGTGAACAAATCTAACCAAGTGTCTCACCACATCTGAAAGAGACCTTGCGCCACCTTTGACTGGAGACTTAACTCATGATCCACTAATTCATCCGTCCTGGGGTTCAGAGAATCTGCCAGGTGTTGAACCACCAGGGTTATGCCCTGCTGTTCCAGCCATCTCGGGAGACGTAGGGCCTCTTGACAAAGGGTCCATGACTCCACCCCGCCCTGCTTGTTGCAGTAATACATGGCAGTATTGTCCATGAACACCTGCACTAGCTTTCTCTTGACTGAGGGAAGAAATGCCTTCAATGCCAACCGAATCGCTCGGAGCACCAACAAATTTATGTAGAGCTCCGACTCCACTGGAGACCAGTGTCCCCTGATCTCCACCTCTCCCAGATGTCTGCCCCATTCCAGCAATGATGCATCTGTCACAACTGTGAGATCTGGTTGGGGATGGGAGAGGGGTCTGCCGCTGACCCAATTGTGGTTCGTCAACCACCATTGCAGGTCTTTCGCAGTTCCTTTCACGATCTGAACCATGTCGGTGAGATTTCCCCAATGCTGTGCCCATTGGAACTTCAAGTCTCACTGCAGAGCCCGCATACGGCATCTTGCATGTCTTACCAACAGGATTCAGGAGGCCATGAGGCCCAACAACCTCAGAGTCAGTCTCACCAAAATCCATGATAGAGGCTGAAATATCGGAATCATAGCCTGAATATCCTGGACTCGCTGCTCGGGAGGATAAGCCCAAAACTGCACTATATCAAGAAAAGCTCAGATGAAAAGGAGTGTCTGAGAAGGAGTCAGGTGTGACTTTGGCACGTTTATAAAGAACCCCAGCGAATGCAGGAGGTTCGCCGTAGTCTGAAGGTGAGAGAAGACTGCCTGGGACAAGGATGCCTTCAACAGCAAGTCGTTGAGGTAGGAGAAGACCGACACACCAAACCTGCGCAGATGAGCTGCGACCACTGTCATCACCTTGGTGAACACCCGAGGGGCACTGGTAAGGCCGAAGCGGAGCACAGTAAACTGAAAGTGTTTGCAGCCTTCCTTGAACCACAGGTAACGCCTGCGGCCCGGCAGGATGGGAATGTGAAAATACGCATCTTACAGTTCCAATGCTACCATCCAGTCTTCCTGGTCTAGAGAAGACAAGACCTAAGCCAGAGTGAGCTTTTTTAATTTCTCCTCCTTGAGGATGAGATTGACGGTCTGAAGGTTTAAAATGGGACGTAGCCCCTTGTTCTTCTTTGGAATCAGAAAGTAGCGGGAATAACAGCCAATGCCTATTCCTGAAACTGGGACACTTTCTATAGCGCCCTGGGCCAAAAGAGATGTAACTTCCTCTTAGAGCAAATTTAAATGATCATCCATCAGCCGTTCCTGACCTAGCAGAATAGTAGGAGGAAAAGGAAGGAAAGGTAGAGAATAGCCCCCCCTGGACGATATGCAAGACCCACTTGTCCGATGTTATGGATCTCTAGTGGGGGAGATGAGGACGAATTCCCCCACTAACTGGAGTAGTGTGGTCCTGCAGAATCAGCCTAGGGGTGCTTGGAGGCTGTCTCTGCTGGGGGCAGTGTGGCAGACGACATCTGGTCTCCGTTACGAGATCGGAATACACCTCGTCTTTGCACGGCATGGGTAGTCTGTGGGGGACAGTGGCTGGGGTAGGGCTGATGCGGTTGGAAACCCCTTCCGTTGCCAAGAATGGGGCGAAAGAAAGACTGGCCACGAGGAGTGGAGGAAAGGCCCAAGGATTTGGCCGTACCACGAGAGTTCTTGAACCTGACCGGGCTGAGTCTGTCTTTTCCCCAAAAAGGTTGGTCCCATCGAAGGGCATATCAATCAAATTAGCTTGAACATCGCCCCAGAAGCTAGTGGAATGAAGCCATGCATGGTGCCTCAGGGCCACTGTTGTCGAAATCAATCTGCTCAGCGAATGAGTCGTATCTAACCCACACCATATGTGCAATTGTTGCTGCATCTCTCCGGTCTTTGACAGCTTGAGAGAGTACAGCTTGGGTCTCCTCCGGGACTTGTGGCACCACTTGCGCAACCGACTCCCATAAGCATGCGCTATTCACCGACCGCAAGCAGGGCTGGAGGAAGAAAACATCTTCTTCCAAAGTAAATCCAACCTCTTGGATTCCCTATCCGGAGGGGCAGAAGGGAATGAGCCTTTTGGTGTAGAGGCCTGCACCACCCTACTCTCTTGGGTGGGGTGTTGGCTGAGGAACTTTGGGTCGCCCAGAGCTGGGAGATGGCGGCATGCAATCGGCCTAGTCACAGGAGCCCCTGTGCTAGGTTTAGACCAAGTTCCTAGAAGGACGTCCATAAGTGCCTCATTAAAGGTCAGCAGGGGTTCGGAAGTGGAAGCCCCAGGTTGAATAACTTCAGTCAGGAGATTAGTCCTGACTTGCACGGAGGGCATCTTAAGTCCGAAGACCTCAGCTTACCTCTTTATCACCATGGCATAGGATGCTCAGTCCTCCGTAGCCCCCATAGGACGTGAGAGCATGCCAGTATGTTGGGAAGTATCCAGACCACTAACCTCCCCAAGCTCCCCATACCAGTCCAAATTCTCCTCAGAGATATCCTGGTTCTCAAGAGGGTCTCCAGACCCCTCCTATTCCTCTCCTGAGCCTAGCACGTCTTTAAAGTGCTCAGACGACAACATAGAAACTCTGGGTTTTGTCAACGTCGGAATCGGTTTTGATTGACGCCTTTCAGGCTCCTTGTTGTCGGGGATGAGGATAGGGCTTGCGCCACCAACGGGCATCGCTGACGTCACAGGCACCGACTTCGGGTTTGACACCGGGGAAGGTTGCATTGGCACAACCGGCGTTGAACCGGATCCGGGTTTGGTTCCCTGAGGCCACACTGGCGTCGTGGCAGTAGCCATCGGCGTTGAACCTAATGGAACCCCTTCCGACCCCGCAGGGCCCAAAGGGTCTCCAGCAGGGTCATTACGCTCAAATATGCGGCGCATGGCCTCTTAAATTCTTTTATTTAAGCAGGAGTTGCTCCAGCTCCCGGAAAGGGGAGGAGGCGCTAAGTCGGCTCTAGCTCCGGCTATTCAGAATCGTATCTAGATCGTCGGTGCTCCTTACCTTGCTCGACAAGAGACACCAGTTGAGGTGAAGACGAAGTCCGCTTGAACTTCTTCTTCTGCTTTTGCCTCTTCCCAGAGTATCCCGAGGAACTTGCATGGGAGGAGGAGGACTTAGGGCTTTGGGAACGGTCCCGCGTTCTCCTCTTCTTCGAAAGGGATCGTGACCTCCACGGAGTCTGGTTCGACTGTGTCAACAGCAGGACCGCAAGAAACTTCATCGCTCGCTCCCTCAAGATCTTCTGAGCCATCGCCCAACAGTCCGAACACGACTTTGTATCGTGGTCACGCTAGACACCAAAGACATACGCGTTGGGGATAGGTAACCGACATCATGCGGGAACAAGTCCTGCATGGTTTGAAAACTGTCTTCCTTGAAGACATCTTTCGCGCATGAAGTCGATTCCAAACTTTTCAACAAAAGTCAAGAAAAAGACTGCCAAAAGCACCAGAGGGGTAGCTCTTCCTGTGATTGGCGCTTAACTGGAAAGAAAAGCACAGACATCCGCGTGCTAGGGTGGCACCTATATAGGCACTGTGACATCATAACTGACTCCAACATCACATGGAGTCGAATGGAGCCACCCAACATCGCCTGAAATGGGCATTGCTCAGCAAAAGTTTTCAGATTCAGCTTGACACCTGGGAAATTCAAAGGTAAGGAATCTGCAGCTAGAAGTCTCTTTCAGATTATGCGGACAGGGAGCCATGTGGCAGGATGTACAGGTGACTCCCACACATCTCGTAGGCACATCTGTATTGGTCCCTATACTCTATGGAGGTAGGGCCGCCTCCACCGTGAGTCGAAAACACTTGAGTGCCCTAGATATCTAGATGATGACTTCCCCCATCACCACACCTTGCCACACTGTTTTGTATGTCACTGCAGCAAAATTCTTTCTTTTGTTGGCTACTTGTTCAATGTAATGCACTTCACTGAATACTATAAAGTTTTTTTTTAAGTAGTAGATATAATGTAGACATGGTCTGTGGGAGCCCCCATAGTGGCAGTTTTTCATGATTGAAGTGGCGTCTTCCTCGGTTACTGTTCTCCAGTTGGTTATGTGTGTTTCCACGTGGGAGGTGGGCAGGTAGCCGATGATGTTCTTGGGGGTAGGTTGTTTTTCAAAGTTAATGTAGATCTTTTCAATTTTGCTGTGGAAGAAGTTGTAGAGGTTGCCGCAGAGTTCCTGGATGGGGGTAATGGAGTTGGCTGAGGCTTCTGGGTTAGTGAACTCCTTGATGATAGCAAAGATATATTTGCCGTTGTTGGAGCTAGCTCCCATCCGGCCAGGGAGGGAAGGATCTTCTCCTGATGTCTCTCAAAAGGTGGTGGTAGTACCGGAGTGTGGTCTTGTAGGTTGATCTGGCATTGCCATTGTGGTTGGCTCTCCATTTCCTTTCCAGCTTTTGCATTTTATTTAGAGTCCCGGAGTTCTTCCATGTACCAGAAAACCTGTTTGTTGGTTCTGCAGTGTTTATGTGTTTTGATAATTGCAAAAGTGTCTGCACAGTTAGAGATCCACTAGTTGAAGTTAGTGATATCCTCGAATAGGTTGATGGTGATGTTGGGTTGGTTTGTTTCAAATGCGATGCGCAGGTCAGTTTCACTTATTCTGTTCCAATTCTAGCTTGGTTGGTTGGTGCTGATGAGAGCTTTGGTTGTGGTATGGAGATTTTGATGTGGATGATGGAGTGGATGGTCCTTGTGAGCAGTGAGGCAGAGTTGTAGTTGATGCTGTTGTTGGAGGGAAAGATCACATCTAGAGTGTATTCTGCACTGAGCGTGGGTTCTATGATGAGCTCGAAGAGTCCTATGTTGTGCAGGCTCTTGAGGAGGCTGGTGGAGCAGTGGTTGGAGGGGGTTTTTCAGAAGTGAATTGAAATTACCAAGAAGTAGGAAGTCCTTGGAGTTGATTGTGAGGGGACGATGAAGTCAGAGATGAAGTTGCTAAAGTTACTGCATGGTCCGGGTGGTCTATGTGCTAGGGTACCCTTCAGAATGGAGCTGTAGTTGGTTTGTAGGCTGAAGTGCATGTGTTCCAGGAAGGGAGTGTCCAGGTCCATGGAAATTGAGCAATTGAGGGTGTCTTTCTATGTTATAGGGAGCAAGGCTCTGTGTTTGTGAAGGTGGTCTTGACGTGCAATCTTCTATCCTGCTGGGATGGCCACAGTGATGTTGGGAGATGAGGTGGGGTTCATCCACGTTTCTGTCATGAAGAGTCTGGTGTGCTGTTCCTGAAGAGGTCCCAGATTTTGATTGTATGTTTTCTGAGTGCACAGGGGTTGATAAGCATGCATCTGAGTATTTGCTGAGGGTCTGGGGTGGTGCACAAGAGTAAAGCTGTGTGAGGGAGAGAGAGTGGAGAGAGGAGGCTGCAGGAGATGCAAACAGCGGCTTGAAGACTTAAAGCTGGGTTTGACAGGGCCTAGACCGGTCGGAGGGCCAGTGACAGGTAAGTTGAGGGGGAGGTTGGGGCTAGGCACCAGCTCCAAGGGGTCGTGCGGTGGCTGCTATTAAGAAGGTGCTGGGAGGGGCAGGAGTGATGAGGGGGCAGTGGGAGTGGCTAGGAAGGGTAGGAAGAAGACACAGGAAGAAGTAAGATGGGTGGAAGCAGATAAGGAGCAGAGGTGGAGGAAAAAGTGTGGGAGGGAATCCTGGGGGCCTGGAAGTAGCATGAGAAAGGAAGATGAGGTTCTACTCTGGAAAATGATGAGCTGAGCTTATAGTGTCACCACTCCCCGTGCGCTGACATCAGTCGCTTTTATGGCTGTCCGCGCCCCAAGAAGCATAGTCCCAATAGTAAATTAGCTTTGACCAGCATGCAGATTCCTAAACTTGGGATCTTATTAATGGACCGAGTCCAATTCGCAGAACAGGGAGGATGGGAGGGTTGATGAGGAATCTGGAGTCTCTACCAGACTGAGCGTCAGCAAAGGTAAGTAACTTGTTCTACGGTTAGAAACTTCAAACCGCAGACTCTTCACCTTTTGAATAGATACCAAAGCAGTATCTATTTAGTTAGGTCTGTAAAAAAAAATCAAAGGAAAAATTCCTGTAGGACCACAGCAAACCTGGCTATCCAGACAGCAGTCCTTCATGAACATATGGAAGGATGCCCAAATAGCTGCCTGACAGATGTCCAGGACAGAAACTTAGCATGCCAACGCAGCAGTAACAGGTCAGCTTTGGATCTGGTGGAATGCGAACGCAGCCCCACTGGAGGCCGCTTTGGCCAAGGCATAGCAGATCCCAATACAGAGTATGATCCAGCAAGAGGGGGTCCATTTCTGCACATCTTTGCCTTTTATCACTAAGACGAATCCCACCAAGAGCTGATTGTCCACCTGGTGCTCTCTGGTATGATCGATGTAAAAGCTCTGCGCTCTTTTGGGGTCCCAGCGATGGGAAGGAGTTTCTACCCCTCCTTAGAAGGGTGAGCTGGAGTTTAGAATGCCAACAAGGTAATATTTTGACCGGCGGGAAACAGCGTCACAACTTTCAGCAAGAAGTAATCTTGTGTCTACAGAACCAGTTTGTCTGGGAAGAAGTTGGTGTACGATTAATTGTCAAAGAGAGTTTGAAGATTGCTAACATGCTGCGTTTATGTTAAAGAGTCAAGGAACACCGTCTTGAGGATGAGAAGCTGTAAAAGATGGCTGTGAAGCAGCTCAAAGGGAGTACACATCAAATAAGTGAGGACCAAGTTAAGGTCCTACTGTTGCATGACGAAGGGAAGGGAGGAAACATATGTTGTAGGCCTTCAAAAAAACACATCCCAACACGTGACTTAAATAATGACTGCTGATCCAGCAACTGCAAAGAGGTAAAAAGATAGCCTTTAACTGTGCACACAGCAAAGACTTAGGGGGGCAAGAAATTAGAAGTGCAAAATGTCACATAACTTTGCCTGGAGGGGTTAATCTGCCTCATGCCATTTGTCCCAATGACAGGCATATACTGTCTTTGTCAAGGGACGCCTGGCTGACAAGATGACTTCAACCACCTCTTGAAGAAGGTCAAAGATGTTCAGCTGTCGCCGCTGAATCTCCAAGCATGAAGGTGGAGATTGCAAAGGCCCAGATGCAGGACTCTTCCCTATTGCAGTGACAGCAGATCCTCAAGGAGGAGCAGCCTGATGGAGGACAGATGCTTATGCCTAGGGTCTCTGGATACCATATTCACCATGTCCAATGCAGGGCCGGTGTTTAGACAGAATATTGGAAATAAAAATATTATGGGACAAAATATTGTGTCAAGCATATTGACGAAAAAAAATATTGTGAAGGAAAGTTTCTATGGGTAAGCAATGTTTTACTATATATAATGTCACAAATACGTAGCTTAATGATATATATCTTCAAGGTATGTAGATGTGGAGTTAAGAACAGTAAATCTATACTAACCTTCTTGATATTTGGTCCATGATATTTTTGACACAATGTTCTGTCCACATGATATTTTTATTTTCGGTATTCTGTCAGTGATCCTGCAGGGCCATTAAAATGACTTGGGCCCGGTTGGTCCTTACGTTTTTCATTATCCGTGGAAAGGCATACAGTAACCACGAGTTTCCACCAAGGCGAGATGCGTCTCCTAGCTAGAGACACCATGAAACACCAACATGCAGAACTACTAACATTGCACGTTCTCGCTGTAGCGAATAGATCAAGCCAAGGTTCCTCCCATTCGTGGAAGCGACCTTGTGCCATCTCAGGGCAAAATTGTCCCTTGTGATCTACAAGGCGTCGATGGCTGAGCTCTTCTACTCTGGCAATCAAATATCCTGTCGGGTGGTTCATCACAAGAAAAATACCTTGATGATCCAGTCGTTTCCAGAGGTGTAGTACCACCTGGCACAGGATTCATGACCCTACCCTGTTTGTTACATTACACATGGCAATGCTGTTGTCTGTAAGCACCTGAACTAGCCTTCCTTTGATGGATAGAAGGTATGGTTTCAAAGCTAAGTGGATGGCCCCCAGCTTCAGAAGGATCATATGGAGCTGGGACTCTGCCAGAGACCAGAGGCCTCTGGTCTCCAACTATCCCAGGTGGCCGCCCCAACCCAGGCGTGATGCATTGGTCACTACTGTTGACTCTGAATGGGGTAGAAAGAGAGGTCTGCCACTGACCTAATCACGATCCAGTAACCATCACTAATCTTGTCCAGTCTCCTCTGAGGCCACCTTGATGTTGGGATAGCTGAGATTTCAGATCCCACTGAAGAGCCCATATACGCTATCTACTGTGGTTAAAAAGGAAGCAGGAGGCCATCAGTACTAGCAGCCTTAAGAGTCATCCGAACTGAAATCCAGGACAGAGGTTGAAAGATCAGGATCATAGCCTGCCTGTCCTAAACTCTCCATTCCAGGGAAAAGGCCCCAAACTGAACCGTGTTCAGAATGTCTCTGTTGAAGGGGAGTGTCTGAGAAGGAGTCAGGTATCTCTTCAGCACGTTGATGGAAAACTCCAAAGATGATAATAGGCTCACCGTAGTCTGGAGGTGGCTGATTACTGCCTGCACGACTCTGCCTTCAACATACACCCATCAAGGTAGGGAAAGAACAGGACCTCTGACCTCCGAAGAAGAGCTGCTAACACTGCTGTTACTTGTGTGAACACCTGAGGGGCACTGGTGAGACCAAAGTGGAGTACAGTGAACTGAAAATCTTCCTGTCCCACAATGAATTGCAGGTAGCTGCAGTTGGCCTACAAAACTGGTGTATGCAAATATACATCCTGCAAAACCAACACCACTATCCAGTCTCCTGGGTCGAGAGCAGACCAGACCTGACCTGGGTCAGGGTGAGCATTTTGAATTGTCCTTTCGGAGGAAGGTATTGAGTGACCACATGTCTAAAATAGGATGAAGACCTCTCTCCTTCAGAAAGCAGCGGAAATTATAACCATCACCCACTTTTAGTGCAGAAACCATTTTGGTATCCCTCTAGCCAAAAGGGCTTGCACTTCCTGGCCATAAGACAGACAGATGGTGGTCCACCAGACACTCCAGGGGCAGCAGAAAGTGCGGTGGTGTGCCATGAAGAGTAAAGTGTATCCTTTCCGCATAATCTGCAGGACCCACTTGTTTGGTGTTATTGCCTGCCAACCTGGTAAGAATTGCTGTCTCCTGTCTCTAACCGGGTGGCTGTACTCTGCTAATGGCACACTAAAGGGGTATGGCAGGTGGGACTGCAGGGGGTGGGGGGGTATGGGCAGTAGACTGGCTGGTGTGCTGTCCCTGACTGTGGGGTCCGTGGTTGTCACCACCTACAACCGTGGAACTGCTGGGCATCTTGCTGGGACTGACGTGGCTGGCGGTATGGGGTACCTCTGCCGAACCCTTAAAACGAATGGTGGTGAGGGGTGTTGCCAGCAAGATGGTTGACTAAATGTGCCAGAGTGATGCTCCAGACGGGCCCACACTGATCCCACACCGATCCTGTGTCACTAGACAACATTTCCCATGGGAGGATTGTGGAAATGAACCCCCTGCATCTGTGGGGTGGACAGCCCCGAGCGATACGTTTGTGGTGGCTGGCCCAGCTGGGGAACGGAATATGATGTGGCCCGCCTTCCTCGGCATGGCAGAGGCCTGCCATCCAGAGGAGGATGCAGACTGAGGTGGCTGGTCAGCAATGCTTGGTCTGCTCTGGGGCCCTGAAGGCGGTGCTTGGCTTTGAGTGGAGCCGGGCTCCCCATGTTCATCCTGCCACCGTGGGGCGGAAGTTGCATGTGGCTGCGCCCCAGGCCTGGGGGCGTCAGCAGTTGTATACCACGAAGTGGAGCGGATTCTGGTGGAGGCGGCTGAAGGAACCTGCTCTGAGGTTGACAGACTCCATGTGGGCCCCAGTCATCAGTTGAGGTGGCCCGCTCCGGTGGTCTCGGCGCGGCTCGGGCCATTTCCTTCCCTTTCTGGGCCCTAGCGAACCGCTCCGGTGTGTAGGCTGACCTGGGGAAGAGCGGAGTGGGACCTGCGGCACGGGGCCGGAGTGACACGTGGAGAGGGGCCTTCCATCTGCTGTTCTCCAGCGGTGGTGCCGCTGCTGGTGGCGCCCCGGGGCAGGATCGCCCACCCCCATTAGTGATCCTTCGGATCGGCCCCTGTGGCTTGGAAGACCTGACAGCCTAGAGGTGAGGAGGAGGGACAGGTGGGAGCTGTGTAGAGGAGTTAGCCCATCCCCAACCAGGGCTACCACAGGATGCCGCGGCCCACATGTGGAGCTGAGGTAGGGGGGTGCTACTCGCCCAAAGAGCCACCATAGCCTATTGGATTTAAGATGCGACAACGGAGTGCCGCTCTAAGAGACTTGCTCAGGGTCCCCTGGGTGCACACATACTTGCCGGTTGACTGTGGGGGGGTGCTGGCAGTGGGACAGGTCCCCTGCCACCCAGGCCCTTGAACACCAAGAATGTTTGTCTATCCCTCTTGTGATGTGGTGTGAACCCCCTTCGGCGGTGAGTGCTGGCCTGGGGCCGAGGGGAGGAGCCCCGTGGAGCCTAGGAAGTAGGCCAACTGTGGGCCGCGGGGCGCGACCTGGAGATACAGATGGCGTATTGGCTGGCCCCCGCTGTCTTAGTCCGGGCTCGATAGGGGAGGACCCCCTAGCCCCCAGAGTATGGTCAAGGAGAAGGAACGAAGGCCTCCCCGCCAGGGTAAAATGGACAAATATGCTAAAGAGGTGACACCTGCAATGGAGGCGCCACTGCTGCTGGAGCCTAACAACGCTGCTCTTCTCCAAGCTAACCAGGCCTCGAGACAGGCTCTAGAGAGAGGGATGGGGAAGGTGTGCTCCGAGGTTTCCCTACTGCAGCAGGACCTCCGCAACGTAGGCAGAGAGGGTCACTTCAATGGAAAATAGAATATATGATCTCAAAGACTCAATGCACACCCTTAAAAACAGACATAGCGGAGGCCCTACCCACGAATAAGGAGGAGGTGTGGCTACTTGGTAGATGCCGAAAACCTGGCCCAACAAAACATGCTCCGATTTGTTGGATTTCCTGAGGGGGTTGAGGGCACCAACATGCAGTGGTTCCTGGAGGCATGGCTGAGGAGCAGCCTGCCAGCGGACAAGCATTCTTCCTGTTTTGCTATAGAGCAGGCTCATCGAGCATTGGGAAACAGGCTGCCGTCGGGGGCCCCTCTGAGACCAGTCATAGCCCACTTTCTGCATTTTCGCAACAGGGAAAACATCCTGGCAGAATTGCAGAAACTGGAGGAAGTTCGCCATGACAACTCCAAAATTTCGATTTTCATGGACTATTCAAGGGACATCCAACGTCAAAGGCGTACATTTGATTCAGTAAAAACGAATTTCAAATCATGCAACTACAATATATGTTGCTTTTCCCAGTCAAGTCATCAAGGTAGGGAAAGACCAGGACCTCTGACCTCCGAAAGAGAGCTGCTAACACTGCTGTTACTTGTGTGAACACCCGAGAGGCACTGGTGAGCCCAAAGTGGAGTACAGTGAACTGAAAATCTTCCTGTCCCACTATGAATTGCAGGTAGCTGCAGTTGGCCTCAAGACTGGTGTATGTAAATATATGTCCTGCAGATCCAACACCACTATCCAGTCTCCTGGGTCGAGAGCAGACCAGACCTGACCTGGGTCAGGGAGAGCATTTTGAATTGTCCTTTCGGAAGAAGGTATTGAGTGAGCACATGTCTAAAATAGAATGAAGACCTCTGTCCTTCAGAAAGCAGCGGAAATTACAACCATCACCCACTTTTAGTGCAGAAACCCTTTTGGTATCTCCTCTAGCCGTCGTGGCTTGGGCCGTTCCCTCCCCTTCCTGGGGCCTAGCGAACAGCTAGGGAGTGCGGGCTGACCTGGGGTGGAGTGGGACCTGTGGCACAGCGCTGGGGTGACATACGGAGAGGGGCCTTCCATCTGCTGTTCTCCTGCAGTGGTGTCGCTGCTGGCGGCGACCCCGGGGCGGGATCACCCACACCCATCGTGATCCTTCGGATCGGCCCCCTTGGCTTGGAATACCTGACAGCCTAGAGGTGAGGAGGAGGGACAGGTGGGAGCTGTGTAGAGGAGTTAGCTCTTCCCCAACCAGGGCTGCCACGAGACGCACCGCCCCACATGTGGAGCTGCGGTATGGGGGTCTACTCGCCCAAAGAGCCACCATAGCCTATTGGATTTAGGAAGCGACAATGGAGTGCCGCTCTAAGAGACTTGCTCAGGGTCCCCTGGGTGCACACATACTTGCCAGTTGGCTGTGGGGAGGTGCTGGCAGTGGGACAGGGCCTTTGCCGCCCACTGGCCCTTGAACACCAAGAGAGTACATTTGATTAAGTAAAAACTAAATTCAAATCCATGCAACTACAATATATGTTGCTCTTCCCTGCCAAGCTGAAGGTCATCTTTCAGGGAAAACCCCTCTTCTTCTAAAGTCCTAAGGAGGCATGGGAATGGTTGGAGGAGAGGCCCCGGCTGAAGAAGAGTGAGAGGAAACCTCTGGACAAGGAGAGGGGGAAGGAGGGCACTACCCATCCATATGTGGCACCCCGAGCCCGGCATAAAGGATGCCACTGCCGGCAGCATCTACGCGCCACCCCTTTGAGGCAGGGAGGTGCAGTGCAAGACCGGGGGGGCTCCTAGGACTCAGACGGAGGATACACTGCAGTCTCCAAGAGGAATAAATCAGTGAACCAAAGGGAGGCCTTCTACCGTGGGCCCACGGGGGATGACGCAACACTTACTCGGATTCCCCCATCCGTTGGCAGCTGCCATACAACAATTGGAGAATGACCCTGTCTGGTCCCCTTCTGACGCAACAGCTTCTGGTCGCAAAACAGCCCCTGATCCCATAATGGTTGTTTAATTCTAAGACGACACATTAAACTCCTGGGCCCTGATTCACGATGGAGTCACGCCCCACTGAAGATGATACAGCTGCAGTAGATACAACCATTGTTCTATTGTGTTTGGTTACTTGAGTCACTGCTTTAAAGGGTAGTAGGCTCTGATTGAGCGGCAAGGAGTCTGGGTTGCTAAATGATGGGGGGGCTATAGATCTCTCAGATCCCGTGTATAGTAGTTGTTGTTGAACCAAGAGGTTCCACGCTCTCAGGTGCCTTTGGAGGGTAGGGAGGAGGGGGAGTTACTCATTGGTAGAGTTCAGAGTAGATTCGGCCAAGCTATGACAATGCCCACATAGCAGTCTATTTAGCGCCCCAACAGAGATTATGTGTGCAGCACCACTTGCCAGGGTTATGGGAAGTGTGCTGTCCAGTTCTACCACATTGCTTCGGATAGGGACTCTATGAGTAGACACTGAGGCCCTCACAGCTCTCTCTTGGAACGTGAATAGGCTGGGGACAAGATCAAGAGGGGACTGATAGCCCAGTATATCAAATGTCAAAACCCCAGATGTGATACTGTTACAGGAAACCCATCTCAAAGGCACTCAGTGTAAATTCCTGGGGCATGCTCTACATTACCACATGCAGGGTACACTTCCGGGTTCATAGGCGTAGCCATGCTGATCAGGAAAAACCTCAGTTCCGTACAGTAAAACAGTAAGCAGACTGTTGGGAAGGTTTGTTGAAGTGCAGGGGTTTTGAGGAACTTAAGTTGATTAGTGCTTATGCCCCACCTCGTCTGCAGACACCCACCTTGGAAAAACTAGCTGAGCTACTTTTGGGAGCGGACTCTCCTTAACATATTTTGGGAGGTTACTTTAACAATGTTATGCAGACCAGGGGGGACAGGTTGGGCCTCCGTGGGACATATCCACGCCCAACCTCATTGACCCCTCCGTGGGACATATCCATGCCCAACCTCATTGGCCCTCTTTGCAGCCATCCTGGGTATATCGGACCAGTGACGGCGTGCCCATCAAAAAATGCTCATATTTTTCAGAGGCCCACAAAGTTTTCTCCTAAATAGACTTCATTTTTGCTCCTGCAGGAAAAGTGGACGTGGTTCGGTGGGCTGAATATCTGGCCAGGGGCCTAACAGATCACTCCCCTTTGTTGGTGAGCCTAGGTCGTAACCCAAGGAGGGGACTGGGGTGGAAGCGGAGCACATAGGACCTGAGGAACTGGAAGGTGGCGGTGGGGTTGAGGGTGGACACCGAATTGTATTTTCGAAACAATGAACAACTCCGTAACGTCCAAAATCACGCTTTGGGAGGTGTACAAGACAGTCCTCCGGTACAGCGCCCAGAACCTTATAGCACGTAGGAGAAGGAAACAGGTGGGAGCCCTGGAGGATGTGGAGCGCAGGCTGTTGGCAACCGATGGTGGGTTTGGCCCAGACCCTGATTGCACTACCCACAGGCGACTGACACTCCTGAGGGAGGAATATAAATCCCTACCACATATGAGGGTGCCAAGTCTTAGATGATGGCCTCCCTGCATCGCTTGTATGAGATCAGGGATAAAGCGGATAGACTTCTTGCCTGGCTCAGTAGGCGGGAGACAGAAGCAAGGTGGGAACACAGTCTCATGCTCCCCATAGGGGGGGAGCGGAGGAGGGGGGGGTTATCGTAGACTCCTTTGACAAGATTGCAGAGTCTTTTGTGAAATACTACCAGGAGTTCTACAAGTCCCGACCGCTCCAGCCCCAGCCCCATATTGACTATTATCTGATCTGCAATCAATATTAATGCCAACCCTTGATGGGGAAGCGTGCTTGAAGCAGAAATTATCCCCTAAGATATCCAATCAGCTATACCAAAGCTGAAGGCGAATAAGACCCCGGGCCCTAACGGGATTCCATCTGAATCCTACAAACGATTCTCAAGTGTACTGGGACCCACCTCCTTAACATGTTCCAGGAGGTGTGTGATAGAGGCATTTTTCCTCCAGACTTGCTTCGGGCGGTTATAGTGGTTATCCCGAAAGAGGACAAGCCCAGGAAGTGCAGTGGCTACTATTGCACAATTTCCCAACTTAATAGGGAGTTAAAAATCTTGGCCACCATCTTGGCAGCTAGGCTGCTGCAGGTCATAACGCCCTTAGTCCATAGAGACCAATTGGGATTTATGTAACCACCTGCTACAATCTCTATAGGACCCACAACTGGCTTACCAATGTTCGGTCGTGCCAGACACCACATGTCTGCCGAAAAGACATTTGATGCTCTGCATTGGCCTTTCCTAGATAGTACTTTGATTAAATTTGGATTCGGTCCTCGATATAGGAGGTGGGTACAACTATTGTATCAGGTCCCAGTAGCATCGGTTCGAGTGAACTGAACAACCTCAAGGTAATTACCCTTTGTAAGAGGCCCTCTATCTCACCTCCTCTTTGCCCTAACAATAAAATCCTTAGCCTGCTCAATTAGGGCCCACACAGATATTCAGGACTTCCTGCTTCTGGACGGGGATGGGGCGGAGGAAAAAATCTCACTGTACGCGGATGATATCCTCTTGTATCTGACCATCCTTCCGTGTCCCTTCCAGCGACGTCTCAAGTGTTTGAGGCAGATGGGAGACACTCCAGTTACAATATTGACTGGATGCTTTTTCACCCACAACACGGTTTGACGGTACCTTACCTGCCCTGCCGGTTAACCCGCACTTCCCTCCAATTTAAATATTTGGGAATATTTATGACACTAGACTGGGAAACATGCTATGTTCGTAACCTTGGGAGGGTGGTTGGATACTGTTGAGAGGATATGGAAAAATGGACCAAGCTGCCCCTTACACTCATGGAAGAGCGGCCATGTTCAAGATGATCTCCCTGCCCAAATGTATCTACGTCTTGCACCACACCTACTATAAGATCCCTCCAGAGGTTTTCCATTCCATTGACAGCGATTTGAGGAAGCTGTTGTGGAATGGTGGCCACCCCAAAATTGCATTAACATCCCTGCAACGTAAACAATATAATGGGGGACTCGACTTGCCAGATATATGTGCAGACCACTGGGCAGCGCATCTTATCATCATAAATGACTTGATATTTGCCCTGAATGACCACTCCACATTCCGGCTGGAACGGTCTGATTGGAGGGAGGGATAGCATCTAACATACCTGTATGGAGGCAGCGGGAAGAGACATCTTTTAACGGCAACACAGGTCATCCTATTAGCCTAGGAAAAGGCACTGAAAGGGATTTGATGATATCGGAGAATAACTACAGAAATACCACTATGGGTGGGGAAATGGCTCCCAGAAATGCGGAAGCTCCAGGGCTTTGAACCTTAGGACCTGCTGGGCATATCCAGTGAGGGGGATCTGCCTAAGGGAGGTGACACTATGCCATTTGCATCACTTCAGAGGGAATATGGGTTGAACACTAATCGATTTTTAAAGTATGCGCATATCCGACATGCATGGTGTGTGGAGGTGCTTCCAGGAGAGGGCGTCCAGGAATGGTCTACACTGGAGGGCCAGCTCCTGACTGAGGAGCTGGGTGCAGGGGCAATCTCCCTGACCTACAAGACACTAAACAACAACACGCTGATACACAATACAAGTCGAGGGAAACTTGGGAGAGAGATCTCGGGGAATTAGAAAACATTGACAGGGAAGCCGCATTAATTTATTTATGAGATTTGTAAAGCGCATAGCTGCCAGAGGGCTTCCCAGCACTGCAGATAGGGTGGTGGATAAGTGTGGAGGATCGATCATGGAAAAGGCAGGTTTTAAGTTTCGTCCTGAAGCTACGTAGGTACATAGTAAGTCGCAATTCATATGGCATTGAGTTCCAGAGTTTAGGAACCAGATGGGTAAAGGAAATTCCTCCCCATCTGGCTTTTTTTATTCTCGTTGTACTCATGAGGTGACCACATGAGGACCTAGAAAGGCCTGTTAGGGACATATGGGAGAACAAGGGATTGTACCAAGGCTGGACCTTTGCCATCCATGGCTTTGTGGGCCATGCAAAGCACCTTGAACTTGATTCTGGATTGGACAGGAAGCCAATGAGGTTTGGACAAAGAGTCTTTCACAGACTCCTGCTTGGGTATCTTAAGTAACATCCTAGCTGTCGCATTTTGAACCACCTGAAGCCTGTTGACTACATATTTGGGGGTTCCAAGGTATAGTGAGTTGCCATAGCCCAATCTCGAGACCACAAGTACCTGGATCACTGTTCTCCGGGCCTGACCTGGAAGTAGGTATATAATCTTAAGAAGCAAGTGCAGAATGCCAAAGCAGGTGGTCGAGAGTATTTTTGCTTGTGTATCCATGATAAGGCGCCGGTCAAGTCACATCCCCAAGTTCTTGATGGAGGACTTAGGGACGGGGGTGGCAATCCCCAGTTGTCTGGCCAGCTGATCTTCTTCCAAGGATCTGTACAGTTCCCCAGGAACATTAGCTCAGTTTGTTCACCATTGAGCTTTAGATAGCAGTTAGAAATCCATGTTGCTATTTTTTCCAGGCAAGGCACTAACCTCAGGTGATTGAAATAAGAGGCATCAGACACTGAGACTACCAACTGTGTGTCGTCGGCATAGGACACAATCAATAGTCCAAACTCCTCTACAATTTGTGCTAGTGGACTCATGCACACAATAAAGAAGGTGGGACTAAGTGCTGAACCCTTGGGGACTCCACATGGGGTGTAGGAGAGTAGGTTCTGCTATCCTATGGTCACCCCAAATTTTTGCTTTTTGCTTCACTGGTTTATGACTTAATGTGGCTGTGGGCCTGCTAATCAGACCCACAGCCTGCTGTTCTCTCTCTAAATTAATGCCAATGCACTTTAGGTGCATTACGAAATTGGAACTGGTTCACCTTATTGGCCCCTGAAACAGTGTACCCAGGTACCCAGGGCATAGGTGCTTCCAAGGCCTACCAGGGGCTGCAGCACGTATTGTGCCACCCCTGGCCTGGCCTCCATATTTGACACAACTGGCTGACCATTCAGCTGGGGCAAGTTGGTGTAATCACCTCTTGCTTAGGTATAGTATGCCTATATCTAACTTAAAATGGACACATATGTTCCTATCAGCCACTCCTATGGAAGGCCTCATCAATCCTGGAGGCAGAGTGCTTGGAAATATGTGAGATGGTGCTCTGGCATGAGCTGAGCCTGTCTGCAGCTTTCGGAACCACGTCCTTTAGCTGTTCCATGATACTACCCTACCATATACTCTTAAGTGCATTATGAACCTCGGTGTTAAATGCTATCTTTGGTTTGGCTTTATCAAAACATGTCGAGTAAGGGGTCATACGAATTGGAATACTACCCCCTCGCCAGTTCTGGCGACGGGGGTATCATTCCACCCTTCTAGAGGGACACGACATGTACATAACCTGAACCCCGGTTAAAGTTAAACAGAGCCTCAGCATCACAAAATGGATGCTGCCACCACAGACACAAGTCTGACCTCCTGCTGCTGGGAGTCCTTCCAGCGAGGGCAGCTTGGACAAAGGGTTTCCTGCCTTGGGAGGTGCTAGCACCACCCCAGACAGGATTTTGTGTATTCGGTAGGACAGGGCTGAATTGAATCAGACATGCCTGGGACCCACAAGGTGTCCTCGTGCATTTGCCAGTTCAAACCGGTGCTGGGGCTTTCCAGCCCCAGTCTTGGCGCGAAGCTGGACAAAGGAAAGGGGGTGTACCACCCCCCTTCCTGGTCCCACCCAGAGGAGGGACCTAGTAGGTGATCCGGCCCCCAGATTTGGAATAAGAGTAGGAGCTGTGTCCTGAGACTTCAGATCATCCTGAACTCGACTTGAAATACAGAAGAAAACTGGACTTCGACATTCTGCTGCACAGAAGACTGAAGAGAATCTCCCTTGTAGCCAAGGAGTGACTACCTGTGAATACAGGCACCAACCAGCAACTCGACGTATGCTTTGCCGCCGCCTCCCGCCGGAGCCCGAGCCCAAAGCCTGACAAGACCCAGACTCCCAGACATCTCAAAGCCCGATCCACAGTCCCTGAAAAGAAGAGACCCGTGGAGGCACCGAGAGACGTGGGACCAGACATCTTGGAAGACCCCCGAGCAGCTGACTGCGCAGCACCCGAGGCACCCTCGACGCTGAGTTTTGGGGTTTGAGAAGCCCCAACACCGAGCAGCATTTGCACCGAAGATCAGCCCCCCAGCATCTCCACGATCTGCGTGGGGCCCTTTTGCACTTTGCCACTCGGCGCGCAATCCCGGCCACTTGCCACGCGGCTAGCGGCCATCTTGGCGATGAAAACTACGACTTACACCGCTGGTCTGGTTGCTCCAGACTGGCCCTTGCTCCCCTGAAAAGGAGCACCCGCTCTGACCTTGCTGGTCCGAGTGAGAAGCTTGCATCGATTCCTGCGTGGCTTGCTTTAGCCAAGGCCTGTTTTCTCCAATCAAGTTGCCGACACCGCCATCAGCGAGAGCCTGCGTGGGACAGCTCATGATCGACTCCTGGACGTCCTTGACCTCTTTGTGTCCACGTGGCTGCAGAGACAATCTTCACTTCATCACCTGTTTGCACCCGACATCGCCTGGTTCCACCTGGTTCCACGGTAGTCACTGGCTAGGGACTTTGAACATTGTCCCCTCTGCTTTCAGGTCTTCAACTCTTCAGATCCACCCTTGGATCCACCGGAACTCTTCTCGACGACCCGCCTGCAGCATCTTCAGCTCCAAGCACCATCGACCTGCGTGACGAAACCCGACACTACTTCGCACCTGTGCACCCGCTTCCTGTGGGTGAGGTAACTCAGCAACGCCGGTGTTCCCACACTGGTATATACCTCTAGTGCCTGTGTCTAAAGTTTTGTCCTTGTAGGTTCATCGGAAGGTTCCTAAAACACTAACATTGTAACTTTTACGCACCATTGACATTGCATTGGTGTATGCGTGCGCTTTCCGCACTGCACCCGAGTCCCGCGGGCCTTTCCCGACTTCATCACTGCTAGTCCCGAACAGCTCCAGCGATTCCCCAGGCCCTAGGCCTCTTTCCTTTCAGATTGGTGGTCCTTATATCACTATTTTAGTATATGGTTTAGGTGGCCCCTAGGGCTCATCCATATTCGTGCAACTTTTGTATATTTAAACTGTGTTTTGTTTTAACGCTATTGCTTCTGTGCTCATAAAGAGTATAGGGGATAATTGTAGAAATAAATCTATATATATTTTCAATATATATCTGTGTGGTGTCCTTTCATTTGGTATTCAAGGGGATTGTGTATGGTAAAACAGCTTGCTTCACATGCCTTTACAGAGTTTAGCCTAAGACTGCTTAGTCCATGCTACCCCTAGGATAGCTTGTCTATAAGGTTGACTTTACAACCTCCACCATAAGGGTTGCTTGGCATGGTACAAGGTGATCGCTAGAACTAGTGAGCATCATATACCAGGCCAACTTCTCACATTGGTGAGCAGCGGATTGGGATTTGAGCTTGCTGTTGTTTTACCATTACAATCTTTGAGAGTATCATTTGAAAGATCATACAGGTACCTGATAGGTACACTAAAACAAGACTAATATACTTAAGTTCTACTGAACTTAGTTGTTGTAGAGGATAGGGAGTAGAACACCCTGACTACAACTACTAGAGAGATTTAGTAGGTAAACACAAGTGTAGGTAGATTGCAACATATCCACCCACACTAGAGCAATGTCTGGAGCAGAGGGATCCACTGGACCTATCTCTGTTGAGAGTGACCCTCCAAGGGCACCATCCAAATTTGCTATCTTTACTTTTAAAGAACTGAGGCAGCTGTGTTCCTTAAGAGGAATCAAAACGGGTCCTACCCCTACAGCAGGTCACCTCAGAGAGCTTTTAGACCAGTCTGAAGCTCTAAAGACCTCCAAACCAGGCCCCTCAGGGAATGGAGATGGAGGCTCTCCCAATGAAGATGACAACACTGACACTCCTGCCCCTGTCATCCAGATAGATGAGGAAGACCAGGTCACTGGAGATACTCAGCCAGAGGATGAGGAAGAAGAGGAGGAGGAGGAGGAAAGTGGGTCTGATGATGAGAGAAATAGCCAGGTGTTAGTCAGCAGGCTTAACCAGGCTAACTTAAGCTTATTTGGGACTGAAAGTGGGTCCAACCCATTCAGACCCCCAAATGGACTTAACCAGGAGCCCAGGAGGAGGAGGAATCACTCAGGTGAATCTAATACCTCCCATGCTTCTAGAGGTTCTCATGGACACTCCAGAAGGGAGTTGACTAGCCCTCAAAGAAGGGAACATGAGGCCAAAATGAGAGAGGCTGAACTTAGGATCCAGAAGCAAGAATTAGAAGTTGCCCTGGCCAAAGAGAAACTTGCTAGAGCAAGGCAGCCTAGAGAGAGTGGATGATTAGGATCCACTGGTGGCAGCAATATCCAAAAGGATAAAGACAGGTCCTATGATACTAGAAACCTGAGTAAGATTGTGCCCCCCCTACAAAGCTGGGGATGATATCCACAAATGGATGACTGCACTTGAGAGAGCCTGCAAAGTACAGCAGGTCCCTCAGGATCAGTGGGCAGCAATCTTGTGGCTCTCCTTTGAAGGTAGAGGCCGAGACAGACTCCTCACAGTTAGTGATGGGGAGTCTAGAAACTACCTGGTCCTGAAGAGTGCTCTGATTGATGGGTTAGGCTTAACCACTGAACAGTACAGGTTAATGTTCAGAGATACCTAGAAGACACAGACTCAGGACTGGTCTGAATTTGTTGAATGTGCCACTAAGGCTCTGGAGGGCTGGTTGCTGGGAAGTAAGGTTACAGACTATGAAGGATTGTACAATTTGCTTATGAGAGAACAGATTTTAAATAACTGTCAGAACCAGCAGTTGCATCAACATTTGGTTGACTCAGATCTAACCTCTCCCCAAGAATTGGGAAAGAGGGCAGACAAATGGGTTAGAACCAGAGTTAAGCAAAAGAACCAGAACCAGGGTGGTGACCAGAAGAAAACAGACCAGAAGGGTGGGGAGCAGAAAGCTAAAGACCAGAAGTCTTCAACAGGGCCCCAAACTAATACTGAGGGTGGGTCCCAAACTTCCAAGAAGAAGAAGAAAGAAGGTCAAAGAAAACCCTGGTGTAGTTTTTGTAAAAACACATCTCACTGGACAAGTGATTGCAAAAAGGGTGGAGCCCCGAACACTGCAGCCCCTAAGGCACCTGCACCCACTAGTACAGTTGGCAGTGTTGGTCCACAGACTAAGGGGTAGTAGGTATCACCTTGGGAACTGAGGGAGATTCTGGCCTAGTCAGAACCCCTACACAGGCTGTTCTGATCTGTGATGGGGAAATTGATTTTTCCCCTACTGTCAGTCCCAGTAATCTGGGCAAGTACAGACAGACACCTGTAATAAATGAAAAAGAGGCTCAAGCATACAGGGACACATGTGCCAGTGTCACTATGGTGACACCTAGCTTTGTGGACCCTGGACAATACATACCAGGTGATAATTACCTGGTGACCAATGCCAGCAATGTCACTACTACACATAGTGTGGCAATTGTTAACTTTTCCTGGGGAGGGGTAACTGGCCTAAAATGAGTTGTGGTTAGTGCTTATTTCCCAGTAGAATGTTTGTTGGGCAATGACCTGGAGAGCTCTCTATGGTCAGAAGTTGAGTACAGGACTCAAGCAGAGATGTTAGGGATATGATCACATGTCCTTGCTGTGACCAGGTCACAGGCCAAAACGTGCCTCTCTGAACCTCAGGTCTTGGATCCTGGAACAATGGACCAAGCACCTTCCAAGAAGAAGAACAGGAGGGTAAAGGCTGTGCCTTCCCAACTGCCTACAAGTGAGGATCAGCTTTCACAGGAAGATGATCTTGAGACCCCTGAAGGAACTGTCCCTGAAGAGCTTGAACCTGATCAGGTTGAGTTTCTGGGGACAGGGGGACCTTCTAGGGCAGACTTGGGGCAGGCTCAGTTACCCTGCACTTCTCTTGAACCCCTCAGACAGCAGGCTGCTGCTGAGGCTGCTGGGAATGCTCAAGGTACCCATAGAGTGTATTGGGATGATGGGCTCCTTTATTCAGAGGGTAGAGACCCCAAGCCTGGTACAACCAGGAGGTTGGTCATACCTCTGCAATTTAGGGGCTTCCTTCTTACCTTGGCCCGTGATATTCCCCTAGCAGGACACCTAGGCCAAAATAAGACTTGGGACAGGCTTGTCCCTCACTTTCACTGGCCTCACATGTCAGAAGATACCAAGGAGTTTTGTCGCTCCTGTGTAACCTGCCAAGCCAGTGGCAAAGCAGGTGGTACCACAAAGGCCCCCCCTGATACCACTACATGTGGTGGGGGTGCCCTTTGAAAGAGTGGGGATTGGCATTGTAGGACCAATGGATCCCCCTACAGCATCTGGGCACAGATTCATACTGGTGGTGGTGGACCATGCCACCAGGTACCCAGAGGCAATTCCACTTAGGACCACAACAGCTCCTGTTGTGGCCAGGGCCTTACTTGGAGTTTTCTCCAGAGTGGGGTTTCCTAAGGAGGTAGTATCTGATAGAGGTGCCAACTTCATATCAGGATACTTGACAGCTATGTGGAAGGAATGTGGTGTCAACTACAAGTTCACCACTCCCTATCATCCACAATGCAATGGGCTTGTTGAGAGATTTAACAAGACCCTAAAGGGTATGATCAAAGGATTACCAGAAAAGCTCAGGCGAAGATGGGACATCCTTCTACCCTGCCTTCTGTTTGCTTACAGAGAGGTCCCACAAAAGGGGGTTGGCTTCAGCCCCTTTGAATTGTTGTTTGGGCACCCTGTAAGAGGACCCCTGTGTTTGGTGAGGGAAGGATGGGAGTTACCTCTCAAAAAGCCCAAGCAAGATATAGTGGATTATGTACTTGGTCTCCGCTCCAGGATGGCTGAGTATATGGAGAAGGCATCCAAAAACCTTGAGGCTAGCCAGGAATTACAGAAAGCCTGGCATGACCAAAAGGCTGTCTTGACTGAGTACCAGCCAGGACAGAAAGTATGGGTGTTGGAGCCAGTGGCCCCAGCAGCACTCCAAGACAAATGGTCTGGACCCCATACTATTATTGAAAAGAAGGGAGAGGTTACCTACTTGGTGGACCTTGGAACTCCCAGGAGCCCCCACAGGGTGCTCCATGTTAACAGGCTGAAAGCATATGTTGACAGGGCAGACATGGGCTTGCTCATGGCTACAGATGAGGGGCAGGAGGAAGAGAGTGACCCTCTCCCAGACCTGCTGACTCAGAACCCTGAGGATGGCTCAGTTGATGGTGTGGCCTTAGATGGCAGCCTCACTGAGCATCAGCAAAATGACTGTAGACACGTTTTGCAGTCGTATCGACATATGTTCTCCCTGACACCCAGTCAGACTAACTGGTGTACCCATGTGGTGGACACTGGTGACAGTCTTCCTGTAAAGAACAAAATTTACAGGCAACCTGACCATGTCAGAGATTGTATCAAGACTGAGGTGCAAAAGATGCTGGAATTAGGTGTAATTGAGCCTTCAGAGAGTCCCTGGGCTAGCCCAGTGGTTCTGGTCCCCAAACCTCACACCAAAGATGGAAAGAGAGAGATGAGGTTCTGTGTGGATTACAGAGGACTCAATGCTGTCACCAGGACAGATGCACACCCTATTCCAAGGGCAGATGAGCTCATTGACAAATTGGCTTCTGCCAAGTATTTGAGCACATTTGACTTGACAGCTGGCTACTGGCAAATCAGGTTAGCTGAGGAGTCTAAAGCCAAGACAGCATTTTCTACCCCAGGTGGGCATTATCAATTTGTGGTGATGCCCTTTGGTTTGAAAAATGCACCTGCCACCTTCCAAAGGTTGGTGAATCAAGTCCTTACTGGGTTGGATGACTTTTGCGCAGCATATCTGGATGATATTGCTGTCTTCAGCTCCACCTGGGAGGATCACCTGGTTCACCTGAAGGCAGTGCTAGAGGCTCTGCAAAAGGCAGGCCTCACTATCAAGGCAACCAAGTGCCAGATAGGGCAGAGTAAGGTTGTGTACTTGGGCCACCTTGTAGGTGGAGGCCAAGTTCAACCACTGGAGAGTAAGATCCAGACCATAAAGGACTGGTCCCCTCCAACTACCCAGACTCAGGTCAGAGCTTTCTTGGGCCTGACTGGGTACTACAGGAAGTTTGTTAAGAACTATGGGTCCATTGTGACTCCTCTTAATGATCTGACATCCAAGAAGATGCCCAAAAAAGGTTCAGGGGACAGTAAACTGTCAAAAGGCATTTGATGACCTGAAGAAGGCCATGTGCTCTGCACCTATCCTGAAGAGTCCTGACTACTCAAGAGAGTTCATTGTCCAAACAGATGCTTCCGAGTTGGGAGTGGGAGCTGTGCTTTCACAACTTAATGTAGATGGTCAAGACCAGCCCATTGCTTTTATTAGCAGAAGGCTGACCCCCAGAGAGAAACGTTGGTCAGCCTTTGAGAGGGAGGCCTTTGCTGTGGTGTGGGCCCTGAAGAAGTTGACACCATACTTGTTTGGCACTCACTTCAAGATTCAGACCGACCATAAGCCCCTCTTATGGCTTAATCAGATGAAGGGTGAAAACCCCAAACTGCTCAGCTGGTCCATTTCCCTACAGGGGATGGACTTTACAGTGGAGCACCGCCCAGGGACTGACCATGGTAATGCAGATGGTCTCTCCAGGCACTTCCACTTAGAACATGAAGACACAACTGTTCAAGGTTAGTCTAATGTCCCTGCGTTTGGGGGGGGGGGGGTTGTGTAGGAGAGTAGGGTCTGCTATCCTATGGTCACCCCAAATTTTTGCTTTTTGCTTCACTGGTTTCTGACTTAATGTGGCTGTGGGCCTGCTAATCAGACCCACAGCCTGCTGTTCTCTCTCTAAATTAATGCCAATGCACTTTAGGTGCATTACGAAATTGGAACTGGTTCACCTTATTGGCCCCTGTAACAGTGTACCCAGGTACCCAGGGCATAGGTGCTTCCAAGGCCTACCAGGGGCTGCAGCACGTATTGTGCCACCCCTGGCCTGGCCTCCATATTTGACACAACTGGCTGACCACTCAGCTGGGGCAAGTTGGTGTAATCACCTCTTGCTTAGGTATAGTATGCCTATATCTAACTTAAAATGGACACATATGTTCCTATCAGCCACTCCTATGGAAGGCCTCATCAATCCTGGAGGCAGAGTGCTTGGAAATATGTGAGATGGTGCTCTGGCATGAGCTGAGCCTGTCTGCAGCTTTCGGAACCACGTCCTTTAGCTGTTCCATGATACTGCCATACCATATACTCTTAAGTGCATTATGAACCTCGCGGTTAAATGCTATCTTTGGTTTGGCTTTATCAAAACATGTCGAGTAAGGGGTCATACGAATTGGAATACTACCCCCTCGCCAGTTCTGGCGACGGGGGTAGCATTCCACCCTTATAGAGGGACACGACATGTACATAACCTGAACCCCGGTTAAAGTTAAACAGAGCCTCAGCATCACAAAATGGATGCTGCCACCACAGATACAAGTCTGACCTCCTGCTGCTGGGAGTCCTTCCAGCGAGGGCAGCTTGGACAAAGGGTTTCCTGCCTTGGGAGGTGCTAGTACCACCCCAGACAGGATTTTGTGTATTGGGTAGGACAGGGCTGAATAGAATCAGACATGCCTGGGGCACACAAGGTGTCCTCGTGCATTTGCCAGTTCAAACCGGTGCTGGGGCTTTCCAGCCTCAGTCTTGGCGCGAAGCTGGACAAAGGAAAGGGGGTGTAACCACCCCCCTTCCTGGTCCCACCCAGAGGAGGGATCTAGTAGGTGATCCGGCCCCCAGATTTGGAATAAGAGTAGGAGCTGTGTCCTGAGACTTCAGATCATCCTGAACTCGACTTGAAATGCAGAAGAAAACTGGACTTCGACATTCTGCTGCACAGAAGACTGAAGAGAATCTCCCTTGTGGCCAAGGAGTGACCACCCTGTGAATACAGGCACCAACCAGCAACTCGACGTCTGCTTTGCCACCGCCTCCCGCCTCCCGCCGGAGCCCAGAGCCTGACAAGACCCAGACTCCCAGACATCTCAGAGCCCGATCCACAGTCCCTGAAAAGAAGAGACCCGTGGAGGCACCGAGAGACGTGGGACCGGACATCTTGGAAGACCCCCGAGCAGCTGACTGCGCAGCACCCGAGGCACCCTCGACGCTGTGCTTTGGGGTTTGAGAAGCCCCAATACCGAGCAGCATTTGCACCGAAGATCAGCCCCACAGCATCTCCACGATCTGCGTGGGGCCCTTTTGCACTTTGCCACTCGACGCGCCATCCCGGCCACTTGCCACGCGGCTAGCGGCCATCTTGGCGACGAAAACTACGACTTACACCGCTGGTCTGGTTGCTCCAGACTGGCCCTTGCTCCCCTGAAAAGGAGCACCCGCTCTGACCTTGCTGGTCCGAGTGAGAAGCTTGCATCGATTCCTGCGTGGCTTGCTTTAGCCAAGGCCTGTTTGCTCCAATCAAGTTGCCGACACCGCCATCAGCGAGAGCCTGCGTGGGACAGCTCGTGATCAACTCCTGGACGTCCTTGACCTCTTCGTGTCCACGTGGCTGCAGAGACAATCTTCACTTCATCACCTGTTTGCACCCGACATCGCCTGGTTCCATCCTGGTTCCACGGTAGTCACTGGCTAGTGACTTTGAACATTGTCCCCTCTGCTTTCAGGTCTTCAACTCTTCAGATCCTCCCTTGGATCCACCGGAACTCTTCTCGACGACCCGCCTGCAGCATCTTCAGCTCCAAGCACCATCGACCTGCGTGACGAAACCCGACACTACTTCGCACCTGTGCACCCGCTTCCTGTGGGTGAGGTAACTCAGCAACGCCGGTGTTCCCACACTGGTATATACCTCTAGTGCCTGTGTCTAAAGTTTTGTCCTTGTAGGTTCATCGGAAGGTTCCTAAAACACTAACATTGTAACTTTTACGCACCATTGACATTGCATTGGTGTATGCGTGGGCTTTCCGCACTGCACCCGAGTCCCGCGGGCCTTTCCGGACTTCATCACTGCTAGTCCTGAATAGCTCCAGCGATTCCCCAGGCCCTAGGCCTCTTTCCTTTCAGATTGGTGGTCCTTATACCACTATTTTAGTATATGGTTTAGGTGTCCCCTAGGGCTCATCCATATTCGTGCAACTTTTGTATATTTAAACTGTGTTTTGTTTTAACGCTATTGCTTCTGTGCTCATAAAGAGTATAGGGGATAATTGTAGAAATAAATCTATATATATTTTCAATACATATCTGTGTGGTGTCCTTTCATTTGGTATTCAAGGGGATTGTGTATGGTAAAACAGCTTGCTTCACATGCCTTTACAGAGTTTAGCCTAAGACTGCTTAGTCCATGCTACCCCTAGGATAGCTTGTCTATAAGGTTGACTTTACAACCTCCACCATAAGCGTTGCTTGGCATGGTACAAGGTGATCACTAGAACTAGTGAGCATCATATACCAGGCCAACTTCTCACATGGGGCAGCCAGCGAGTCAGAGAAGAGCCCAGATTCCATACACTGGAAAGATCTTTCATTTAAGAAGGAGGACAGCCATAGAATGGCCTTATCCTGAATCCCAATCTCCCTTAGTCTGTGTATTAACATGCTGTGATCAATGGTATCAAATGCCGCACTAAAATCGAGAAGAATGGTGGCTGTTTCCCCCCGATCCAGTATCATTTTAAGTTTGACAGTGACTATTAGGAGAGCAGATTCCATGCTATGTTCCGGGCTGAACTCCATCTGTGATTGGTGCAGAATATTATTTGCCTCCAGGAATTGCAAGAGTGTACTATTTACATGTTTCTCAGCGACCTTGCCTAGAATGGGCAGCAATGAGATGGGGCGATAGTTCCCCAATAAAGTGGAATCAAGTTAGGGTTTCTTGAGCAGGGGCTTTACAACAGCATTCTTCCATTTCCATTTCCATTAATGCACCGGAGGGAGGTGGCAATCAAATCCCAACTGTGTCTAGTTCAGTTCAAAATACTGCATAGGGTCTTTTATGATGGGTGCCGCCTTCACACCTTGGGTAGTGCCCAGACACCCCACTGTTTGAGATGTAGAGGAGAAGAGAGCACTTTTTATCACACACTGTGGGCATGCCCCATGATTCAGAACTATTGGACGGATATAGTGGGCGAGCTTGGTAGGGTTCTAGCGGTCGTTCTCTTCTTTGACCCCCGGTTCCTTCTGGTGATCCCTAATGACATAGATCCCATCGGCCACAACTGCTATTCTGTAGCCTTGGTCTATTGGTGGCTAAGAGGGATACAACTAAACAGTGGGGGTCGCCAGTGTTCCCCACAAAAGATAAATGGAGGAGAGGTATGGACATGGACATGATGGGCGAAAAAGTTACATATGCTAGCAAGGCATGCCCCAGAAAAATCAGTAAGATTTGGGGCAAATGACTGACATACTACTCACTGAAGATTTCGGATGAACTGAAGGGCCCACGTGCGTACAGCTAGAATGTTTCACTGTCTGCTGTTCAGGGCACTGCCAGGGAGCGTCAAATTAACGGCAAACTGGATGCAATGCTTGGGAGGTACGGGGGATGTGTAGGTGCCTGTTTTGACGCTTACGTTTCCAAATATGTATACTATTCTCTGATGTGTGCTCAATCTGTGTACTGTCATGCGCAACACTTTTTTCAAAATAAAAATACATAATTTTTTTTTTAAAGGAACGGTGGTGTTTGATGCGTCTGGCAAAGCAAATAAGCCTTGCGACTGGGCTGTGGCCTTGCTCTCCTTGAGGCGCTCCACAGGGTGATCTACCTTGGCTCCAAAAAGATGTGTCCTGTTGAAAGGCATGTACATAAGAGACAACTGGACAATACCCAAAAGACCTATCGATCACAGCCAGGCGTGACAGTGAATGGCAACACTAGTGACAATGGCTCCCTCGACAGAAACTGTAGTTTTCAGACCACAACAAATTATGACTGTGGCAGCATCATCATGTATGGTTTGGGACAGGGGGCGGAGGTCATCCTGGGAGGACTTGTATGACAGAATCCCAGATAGTGTTTGAATAGCAGCCCAGCAGGCAAATGGCATTGACTAACCTGGGAGCCAAATCATGTGGAAGAAAATACCCTATTCCCAAAGTTCTCCACTCTTTTAGACTGGTGGAGTAGTTGGATAGGTGTTTGCATTGATCCAGCCAACGGAAGACTCCACCATCATGCTTTCTGGAGTGGATCCAGAGCCACTAGGTTGGTTGGTGGCATCTCGCTATCTGGCGACTGACTGGGGTCCAGTGCAAAGTTTGGCCAAGGCCGCTTGGAAAGTATCAATCAGTGCCTCATTGAAAGGAAGTATGGGCTAAGTAGTGGATTGCCCAGGCGGAAGCACTTTGGTTAGGACATTGGTTTTGACCTCTAAGGCAGGGAGTTGGAGTACTTTGGCTGCCCTCCGCATAACGACTGTAAAAGAAGCACTCTTCCAGGGCAAGAACAGAGAGTGAGAGAAGGCCATAATAAGGAGAAGTGTCAATACCACTTGCATCTTGAAGGCCATCACACTAGTTTTCCTAGTGGTAGTGTTGGCCAATTTCATCTTCTGCCTCATAGTTATTGTCAGAATTTATCCCGAACAAGGAATGCCATGTATGAACTCTGCCTTGCGGAATGTTAAATGGGCAGTTTGGGGCCTGGTGCCGACTTGGATTTGGAAAACACAGGCACCTAATTTTCCTGCATCCGAAAAGTTGGACAGTGTTGACGAGTAGATGTGGGAACCCGGAGAGCTTCTGTGATGGGTTTGAAGGATCCGACAGACGGGGGCGGGGCATGGTCTGCTGTGCAGCGGATTGGCCGCTTTCTGAGTGCGCTCCACCGGCCGGGAAGAAATCCATGAAAAATCCTGCATACCTGATGACTGCTGGGCGGCCCTGTCCTTGGTAACAGGTGGCGGTACACCTCCAGATCCTGCGGGAGCAATCCGGTGATCGAAATATACCCTGGGGCTGCAATATTTCAAAGGAGACGGAGCGGCTGGGACCCTGAGGAGCCGTGACTGTGGGGTCTGCGGGACGCCGCGAAAATTTAGCCCGCGGCTGCAGACTACGAACAGGCTGCGTCCACACCCGACAGCGGTGGAACACCCCTTGCTGACGGAGCCCAGTTAAGACGCGTACTGGAGGGGTGGCGAGCTGCTGGTGCCGGCTGGAGGCCTTACATATCACGCCTGCAAGTATGGTAATGCGAAAAAGAAGGGTTAGTGCGGCGCATCGCTCATAGCTCTGAACCCGCCATTTTGTGGAGACTGCCGGAGACTCTGGTGGTGCTGCCGTCCCTGCTGTGGGCCGGCTAATAACACTGCTGATGTGGCGACGCTAGATGGGCATCCTGGACCTCTGCTGGACACCGGGTATGTTGCAGAGTGGCTGATGTGGATGCCCTTCCCAAGTGGACGATCGATCTGAAGCCCATACTAAAGGTGTGGCACATGCAATCCTACTTGCTTTGGGACGTTGGGGATATTGTCTGTGGTGGCGGCTTTGCCTAGTAACCTTAAGGCGCGGCCCTGGAAGAGCGGAGAAGTGGCCTGCGTGGACCCCTGCGGTGGGTTAGAACAGTGCATAGTGTTTGGGTTGGCCTGTGTTTTTCGTGCGCGTGCTGTGCCATTGGGATACTGCTCTGTCGCTCCTGCTGGGACGGTGCGCTCGACGGCCACATCTGACACCCTGGTGTGAGAGCGGAACTTGATTTGGAAACGCCATCTGGGGCCACTGAATTCACTGTCCTTGCCTAGCTGTATGCAAGTTTAAAGGCCACATGCAGCATGCTGCAGTACATCCTTGGGCACTGTGTGGTGCCTGGAGCGGCACTGCATACATCATTGGCGTGCCCTGCCCTGGCTAAATTGAACTTTGCACAGACTGCACAGTATATCTGGGGCCTGCGGACCGGATGGAAGTGCATTGTAGTGAGGCTCTAACCCGGTGATACACGGAGGTGAGGCATTAGTTACTTGGGCTGCTGGGCTGGCGTGACCGTAGCTCGGAGATCCCTCATAGGGCTTCTGTACCTTTCTAGACATGGGTAAGCCAAATTCCAAGCAGCCGGAGATAACCTTCGAGAACAAGCGCACCACGCGGCATACTGAATGTGAACAGGAGGCACAGACGGATAGACAGCACGGCACACAGGCGGAGGATCAAGGAGAGGATCTGCGGACTCTTATGCTGGAGATGCGGTCCAGCCTTCATAACATCGACACGAAACTTGACACTCTGACGGCGCAGCTGGACTCTGAAACGGAATTCAACGAATTTCAAGTGGAGACAAAGAAACAGTTGCTTCACATGGATAAGCTACTGGGGGTCATCAGGGCTAAAAATGATGATTTGGAGGCACGGTCAAGGCGGAACAATCTTTGCATCACTGGAATTCCCGAGACGACCGCTATCTCCAAAATGGAGGCTTACATCGCTGACCTGCTCCACAAACTAGTTGATCCTAACTTGTCCTCCGTCTTCATGGTAGAGAGAGCACATTGTTCACTGGGACAAAGGCCCCCGGTTGGCGCGCCACCACGACCCATTATAGCGAAACTCTTAAATTACCAAGATAGAGATCTCATCCTTAGGCTGGCTAGATAACGTGGGAAGATACAACACAAGGGCAATTATATCTCGTTTGACCTTGACTTCACTCCAGCGGTGCAGGCGGCACGTCAGGAATTTCTACCGGCCAAACGTATTCTTTTACAGGCACAGATTCCGTACTCTCTGTTATATCCAGCTAAGCTGAAAGTGTCCTTTCATGGAACTGCCCACTTTTTCACTGACTTGAAATCTGCATTGAAATTTGCTAAACACGTAGGCGGTAAGAAAAACAAGGGCACCCATGAGGGCACTCAGTCTACAGGAGATCGCCTCAGTGACAATGACTGATATGGCTATAGTAAGGGCTGCTAAATTTTTCTCTAGAGAATTCTGTTACGGACCCTGAGACATGATGTTTATGTGGATATAGTGTGATCTGGTGTTCCAAGTTATATTGCTATTACTTTCAATGCGTTGCCGAGTGCCAGGGCATTTAGCAGCATCCAAAGTATTCCTGGCCACCTTGTGAGAACAAGGTAGTTTGCCGGTGTCACTGCGCCCCCATCGGAAATTTCCGTTTTGAATTGCACACATTTGTGGTTTTGCTTTTCTAGGGTGGGTATTCTGCAACCTGATTGGGGGGTTGGAGTGGGAGGGGATGGGAGAGTGGGGGTTGTTTTGTTGGTTATATTCTGTCTGACTGTCGCTCATTGGATTACTTGTGAATTCATGATTGGGTGTATACTCATCATTGCTACTCATTTGTGGCTTATGGGTCCGGGACGCATGCGTCCTCACTAATGTACCGAATTGCATTACTTGGAACATTAGCTGACTCAATGATGGTAGGAAATCAAGACTAGTCCATGCCTACCTTTCTAGACATAATATAGATATCTGTTTGTTGCAGGAGACGCACCTCAATGTTACACCTTGAAATAGACTCCGCCATGGACGTTGGAGTAATGTCTACTCCTCTGTATACTCTAATTATGCACATGGTGTGGCTGTGTAGATTAAGCAGGGGCTGGGCTGGAGGGAGGGCTTGGTGCAAGTTGACCCAGAGGGATGATATACTGTAGGAAGGTGGATATCTGACTAGATGGTTACCCCAACTTTTTGCCTAGTGTTTAGCTGGTTTTCGACTTAGTTGGCCTGGGATCCTGCTAATCAGGGCCCCAGGCTATCTGCTCTCACTGTAAAATGGACTCCATGTACTTTAGGTACATCGCCAATTGGACATTGGGTCACCTTATGAGCCCCTGTATAGTGTACCATAGGTACCCAGGGCATAGGTGCATCCAAGGCCTACCAGGGGCTGCAGCATGTATTATGCCACCCCTGGCTGGCCATACACATTGACACAACTGGCTGATCACTCAGCTGGGGCAAGGTTGTGTAATCACCCCTTGCTTAGATATAGTATTCCTATATCTAACCTTATATATAGACACATATGCACCTATAAGTCACTCCTATGGCAGGCCTTAACAATCCTGAAGGCAGAGTGCTTGGTTTTATGTGAGATGAGGCTCTAGCATGAGCTGAGCCTGTCTGCAGCTTTCGGAACCATGTCCTTATAGCTGTTCTATGATATAGCCATACCATATACTCTTAAGTGCATTATAATCCTCACGGTTGAATGCTAACTTTGGTTTGGGTTTATCAAAACATGTTGTGTAAGGTGTCAAACGCTTTGGAATACTACCCCCCTCTCCAGTTCTGGCGACGGGGTTAGCATTCCACCCTTCTAGAGGGAGAAGACTGTTGTTCCTGTTAATCCCGGTTAAAGTTAACCAGAGCCTCAGCATCACAAAATGGATGCTGCTGCCACAGACACAAGTCTGACCTCCTGCTGCTGGGAGTCCTTCCAGCGAGGGAGGCTTGGACAATAGGTTTCCTGCCTTGGGAGGTACTAGCACCACCCTAGACAGGCCATAGTGTATTGGGGCAGGGAGGGCTGAATGAAATGAGACACTGCCTGGGGCACACAAGGTGCTCCATGCATAGTCCGTTTGAAACCAGTTGCTGGGGCACTCCAGCCCCAGCTCTGGCGCGAAACTGGACAAAGGGAAAGGGCTGTAACCACCCCCTTCCCTGGTCCCACCCATAGGAGGGACCTAGCAAGTAATCCAGCCCCTTTAATTCGTATAAAGCTAGGAGCTGAGTCTAGAGACTTTAGATTTTATCCTGAACTGAAACTTGAAACGAAACTCTGGACATTCGACATTCTACTTCAACTAGAAGACTGAAGAATCTCCCTTGTGGTCAAGGAGTGACCACCCTGTGCAAACAGGCACCATCCAGCGATCTGTGGTTTGCTTTGTCGACGCTCCTGCCGGAGCCCGAGCACAGAGCCCGACAAGAACTGGACTTCCAGACTTCTTTGACCCCGATCCACAGCCACAGCAAAGCTGAGACCCGTGGAGGCGACGAGAGACGTGGGAACGGCCATCTTGGAAAACTTGCTCATTGCTACTTGTGCAGCTTCTGAGGCACCCTCGAAGTTGTGCATTGGGGATTGAGAAGCCTCAGCCCCGAGCACCTTCTGCACCGACGCACAGCCCTCCATACTCCTCGAGTGCTGCGTGGGGCCTGCTGGTACTTTTGAGCTCGACGCGTCTGTCCGGTCACTTGCCCGTTGGCTAGTGGCCTCTGTGACGATGAACCTTTGAACTTACACTGCTGGCCTGGTTGCTCCAGGCTGGCCCCTGCTTCCCTGAAAAGGAGAAGCCCCCCAGACCTTGCTGCCCTGCAACAGAAACCATCTTCGATTCCTGCGTTTGTTGCCTTTGCCAAGGCTTGTTGACTTCAATCCGGAAGCCGACACCACCAACAGCGAGATCCTTCGTGGGAAAGTTCGTATCCAGCTCCTGGTCGTCATCGACGCCTCCTGGTCCACGTGGCTGCAGAGAAAGCTTCACGACATCACCTGATTGCTTCACGGCATCGCCTGGTTCCTTCGTGGTCACTGGCTAGTGACCCAGACTCTGTCCCCTCTGCTTTCAGGTACTCTTCATCCTCAATCAGCCCTTGGACACTTCTCTCCTGGTCGCCTGCAGCATCTTTTCACAGGTCTCCATAGGATTCAGCGACGAAACCCGACACAACTTGACACCTATGCACCCGGCTCCTGTGGGTGAGGTAACGCGAGTACTCCGGTGCTCCTGTGGGTATTGACTATCCAAGTGTCCTAGTTTTCAGTAGCTTTCTCCTAGTCCATCCGGAAGTGTCCTAAATCAACTAGTTTCTAACTCTTACGTTCCCATTGTATTCCTATGAGAACCCACGTGTGTGTTAAGACACTGCACACGCTTCCCGTTGGCCTCCTGCTTCCTAACCTTTGGTAGTTCAGTGTAGCCCCAGCGATTCCCTAGGCCCTAGGCCTATTCCCTGTTCGTGACATGGTTCTTATACCACTATTTTAATATATGGTTTGCAACGCCCCTAGGGCTCGACTGTATTTTGTGCAACTTATTGTATGATAACTAAGTATCTTGTTACGTGCTTGTGCCTCTGACCTCATAAAGAGTCCTGGGGGTTGTGTTAGTAATAAATACATATATATTTTATATATATAACCTGTGTGGTGTCCTTTCATTTGGTATTCAAGGGGTTACATATGGTAAAACCGCTGGCTTCACATGCTCTCTGAAGTTTTAGCCTAAGACTACTTTGTCCATGCTACCACTAGGATAGCTGGTCTATAAGGTTGACTTTACAACCATCACCATAAGGGTTGTTTGGACTGATACAGGGTGCCCACTAGAATAGTGGACATCACATATCAGGCCAACTTCTCACATTGGTGTGCGGCGGTTGGGATAAGAGCTTGCTGTTGTTTTACCAATTGTAATCTTAAGATATCATTTGAAAGATCACATTAGGTACCTATAGGTACATATAACAAGTCTTATAATACTTAAGTTCTACTGAACTTAGTTGTTGTAGAGCAAAGGGCTTAGCACACCCTGACTACAACTCCTAGAGAGGTTTAGTAGGTAACACTTAGTGTAGGTAGGTGCACACACCACACCTCACTAGATCATGTCCCTGAGAGCAGAACCAAGTGGTTCTCTCCCAGTGGAGGTAAATCCTTTAAGGATACTTTCCAGATATGATAACCTAACTTTCCATGATTTAAGGCACTTGTGCACTTCAAGAAAGTTAAAACAGGGTTCCAACCCTACCCTCAAGCACCTGATAGAGCTCATGGAAGAATATGATGCTCAGAAAGCCTCTAACCCAGGCCCCTCAGGTAATACAAATGAGGGCCTACCCTCAACAGATGATACCCCTGACCCTACTGTCAAAGATGATGAGGAAGAGGTGGAGGAGGAAGATTCTGGGGAGGAAGTAGACAGCCAGGTCCTAGTTAGAAGACTTAGCCAGGCTAACCTAAGCCTACATGTGGCTGGAGATGGGCTAGCCCCATACAGGCCCCTAAGTGGACTTAACCAGAGGTATAGGAGGGGAAGATCCCACTCTAGGGAATCTCTCCACTCTAATGCTTCAAATGGCACTAATGTCTCTGCTCAGGGGAGAATGACTTCTCCTCAGAGGAGAGAGCATCAGGCAAGGATGATAGAAGTCAATCTGAGGATTGAGAGGGAAGAACTTGACCTCGCCAAAGAGAGACTTGCTCTTGCAAGAGAGCAAACGTTGAGTGGGTTAGAACCCACTGGTGGCAGCAATATCCCCAAGGATAAAGATAGGTCCTATGATAATAGAAACCTAAGCAAGATTGTCATACCCTACAAAGATGGGGATGATATCCACAAATGGATAACTGCTTCGGAGAGGGCTTGCAAAGTACAGCAGGTACCCCAAAGTCAGTGGGCAGCAATCTTATGGCTCTCCTTTTCACAAAAAGGTAGAGATAAGCTCCTCACAGTTAGTGATGATGATGCTAATAACTACAAAGTCCTGAAGAGTGCTCTGATTGATGGGTTTGGCGTAACCACTGAGCAATATAGGTTGTTGTTCAGGGACACAGACTCAGGATATAACTGATTTTGTAAATTGTGCTACTAAGGCTCTGGAGGGCTGGTTATTGGGCAGCAAAGTACATGACTATACAGGATTGTATAATTTGATTATGAGGGAGCAGATCCTTAGTAATTGTCAAAACCAGCTTCTACACCAGCACCTGGTGGACTCTGATCTGACCTCTCCACAAGAATTAGGTAAGAGGGCAGACAAATGGGTCAGAACCAGGATTAGGCCTAAAAATCAGGGTGGTGACCAGAAGAAAGATTCTACCAAGCCTCAAGAGAAAGGTGGGGATAAATCCAAGGACAAGTCCCCTACAGGGCCCCAAAACTCCAATGGCGGGGGTGGGTCCCAAAACACTTCCTTTAACCCTAAGAAACCTTATTGCCATGTCTGTAGACAGTGGGATGGGTATGCTCAGACGTGAGTCCTATGCTCTCCACACCACTGGAGTCAAGCTATCCTGGCTGAAGATGGCTGATAGCCAGAAACCGGTCCTAGGATGCTTGATTCCGGTCCAGGAAAGACATGGGTTGGCAGTTCGGGCTGGACTGTTCCCATGAGGCACAGGGTCAAGGATGATTTGCATATGGCCATGTCTGAACTGGGGTGGTGTGGAGTGCAAAAAAACGATGGATTTAGGCCCAGATCTCTGTACTGGGGTGAATGTATGACATTGTTCTGCATTCTGTCCATCAACTGTTGTTTTGCACATGTCTGTAGACAGCCTGGCCATTGGAAAACTGACAGCAGTTGCCCAAAAGCCAACAATAAGGATAATGTTCCCCCAAGCAATACTCCCAGACCTCCTGTTACTATTAGTAATAATCCCCCAGGTGGTGGGAGTGCCTCCAAGAATTTGGCTGGGTTTACTTTGGGAACTTTGTGGACTCTGGCCTAACCAGGTCCCCTACCATAGCTACTCTTGTCTGTGAAAATGGCATGGGGTTTGCCAACTTCACTGCTTGTCCCAACACTTTGGGCAAGTACAGACAGGATCCCCTCATCAATGGCAAGAAAGTTGAAGCCTACAGAGACACAGGGGCTAGCATCACTATGGTGACTAACAGTCTAGTCCCCTCAGGACAACTTTTACCTGGGGTCACTTATCAGGTGGTCAACATTGATGGAGTGCAGACAGATCATCCCATGGGAGTAGTAAATCTCAGCTGGGGAGGTGTCACTGGCCCTAAGAGAGTGGCAGTGTCTACAAACTTGCCTGTAGATTGTCTACTGGGAAATGATCTAGAGATCTCAGCCTGGGCTGGGGTAGAACAAGAAACCCATTCCAAAATGGTAGGCCTTCCAGAAAAGGTTAGTGGGGCTGTGATGGCCACAGCCCCAGCTAAAGCGGATTCCTTCCTAAAGAGGTTGGAAGGGCTGTGATGGTCACAGCCCAAGCTCAAGCAGACTTCCCAGAAAAGGTTGGCAGGGCTGTGATGGTCACAGCCCACACACAAACAGAGTTCCATCTGAAAAGGTTGGTAGGGCTGTGATGGTCACAGCCCAAACTCAGTACAAAAGGGGGTGGTGACTCAAACAAATTTTAGTGTTGTGAAGCCTGAAACTATGGATCACTCCACTCAGACAGAGAGTATTGGGGAGGAAGAAAAGTCTCCCTCCCACCAGACATTAGGTGAGAGTCAGCATCCTCAGGGAACTGACCCTACCCCTTGTGAAGGAACTGTCCAGAGGTAGTCGGGTCTAGCCTGGCAGAGCCCCTAACATCAGTGGACCCTTCCAAGGTGGGACCCAGTCTGGAGCAGTTAACCTGCCCCTCTCTACCCTGCCTCAGTCAGCCCAGGGCTGTAGAGGTCAGGGAGGCCAGTGGACCCCAAAGGGCCCCCTGTCCACAGGAACCCCCCGTCAGCAGATTAGGGGCATCAAAGCTAGCAGCACTAACAAGGTAAAAATTCCAAAAACTCCTGAGGGATCTCCCTTACACCTAGTTAGGAACCTCCCCCAGATGGACTCTGTTGGGCACAGCCAAACCCTGGACCTCAGGGCCCCAAACCTGACCTGTCCCTCCAGTGAGCCAACAAAAGGGACCCAGCCTCCAGCTGTAGGCAGCCAGAGGTTGACCCTGAGAGCACAGTGCAACTCAGTCCTGGAAAGAAAGGCATACATGGTGGAAGATGATTGGAGGAAGCTGATCCCTACATTAGAGGAGCCTCACTTTAGTACTCCATCTCGAAACCAGCCTTTTACTTTGCCAAAACACACCACAGGTAGAGATTCCCTATGGTGGAGACCCTATGATACCCTTAGGGTAAGGGACTGCTTAGTGGACCATGAGACAGGGGGTAACCATGCAGGTACTTCCTTATATGGCCACTTAGGCAATATAGGCTTACCTGGTCAAGGATAGCCTTATTTCCTTTCATTTTGGGGGGGGGGGGGGGTGTAGGAAGGTGGATATCTGACTATATGGTTACCCCAACTTTTTGCCTAGTGTTTAGCTGGTTTTCGACTTAGTTGGCCTGGGATCCTGCTAATCAGGGCCCCAGGCGTTCTGCTCTCACTGTAAAATGGGCTCCATATACTTTAGGTACATCTCCAATTGGACATTGGGTCATTTTATGAGCCCCTGTATAGTGTACCATAGGTACCCAGGGCATAGGTGCATCCAAGGCCTACCAGAGGCTGCAGCATATATTATGCCACCCCTGGCTGGCCATCCACATTGACACAACTGGCCGATCACTCAGCTGGGGGAAGGTCGTGTAATCACCCCTTGCTTAGATATAGTATTCCTATATCTAACCTTATATATAGACACATATTCACCTATAAGTCACTCCTATGGCAGGCCTTAACAATCCTGAAGGCAGAGTGCTTGGTTTTATGTGAGATGAGGCTCTAGCATGAGCTGAGCCTGTCTGCAGCTTTAAGAACCATGTCCTTATAGCTGTTCTATGATATAACCATACCATATACTCTTAAGTGTATTATAATCCTCGCGGTTGAATGCTAACTTTGGTTTGGCTTTATCAAAAAATTTCGTGTAAGGTGTCATACGCTTTGGAATACTACCTCCTCACCAGTTCTGGCGACGGGGGTAGCATTCCACCCTTCTAGAGGGAGAACACATGTTGTTCCTGTTAATCCCGGTTAAAGTTAACCAGAGCCTCAGCATCACAAAATGGATGCTGCTGCTACAGACACAAGTCTGACCTCCTGCTGCTGGGAGTCCTTCCAGCGAGGGAGGCTTGGACAAGGTTTCCTGCCTTGGGAGGTGCTAGCACCACCCTAGACAGGCCATAGTGTATTGGGGCAGGGAGGGCTGAATGAAATGAGACACTGCCTGGGGCACACAAGGTCCTCCATGCATAGTCCGGTTGAAACCAGTTGCTGGGGCACTCCAGCCCCAGCTCTGGCACGAAACTGGACAAAGGGAAAAGGGTGTAACCACCCCCTTCCCTGGTCCCACCCATAGGAGGGACCTAGCAGGTAATCCAGCCCCTTTATTTCGTATAAAGCTAGGAGCTGAGTCTAGAGACTTTACATTTTATCCTGAACTGAAACTTGAAACGAAACTCTGGACCTTCGACATTCTACTGCAACTAGAAGACTGAAGAATCTCCCTTGTGGTCAAGAAGTGACCACCCTGTGCAAACAGGCACCATCCAGCGATCTGCGGTTTGCTTTGTCGATGCTCCCGCCGGAGCCCGAGCACAGAGCCCGACAAGAACTGGACTTCCAGACTTCTTTGACCCCGATCCACAGCCACAGCAAAGCTGAGGCCTGTGGAGGCGACGAGAGACGTGGGACCGGTCATCTTGGAAAACTTGCTCATTGCTACTTGTGCAGCTTCTGAGGCACCCTCGAAGTTGTGCATTGGGGATTGAGAAGCCCCATCCACGAGCACCTTCTGCACCGACGCACAGCCCTCTACACTCCACGAGTGCCGCGTGGGGCCTGCTGGTACTTTTGTGCTCGACGCGTCTGTCCGGTCACTTGCCCATTGGCTAGTGGCCTCTGTGATGACGAACTTTTGAACTTACACCGCTGGCCTGGTTCCTCCAGGCTGGCCCCTGCTTCCCTGAAAAGGAGAAGCCCCCCAGATCTTGCTGGTCTGCAACAGAAGCCATCTTCGATTCATGCGTGGGTTGCCTTTGACAAGGCTTGTTGACGCCAATCCGGAAGCCGACACCGCCAACAGCGAGATCCTTCATGGGACAGTCCGTATCCAGCTCCTGGTCGTCGTCGACGCCTCCTGGTCCACGTGGCTGCAGAGACAAGCTTCACCACATCACCTGATTGCTTCACGACATCGCCTGGTTCCTTCCTGGTCACTGGCTAGTGACCCAGACTCTGTCCCCTCTGCTTTCATGTACTCTTCATCCTCGATCCGCCCTTGGATCCAACCGGGCACTTCTCTCCTGGTCGCCTGCAGCATCTTTTCACAGGTCTCCATAGGATTCAGTGACGAAACCCGACACAACTTGACACCTATGCACCCGGCTCCTGTGGGTGAGGTAACCCGACTACTCCGGTGCTCCTGTGGGTATTGACTATCCAAGTGTCCTAGTTTTCAGTAGCTCTCTCCTAGTCCATCCGGAAGTGTCCTAAATCAACTAGTTTCTAACTCTTACGTTCCCATTGTATTCCTATGAGAACCTGCGTGTGTGTTAAGACACAGCACACGCTTTCCGTGGGCCTCCTGGTTCCTAACCTTTGGTAGTTCAGTGTAGCCCCAGCGATTCCCTAGGCCTATTCCTTGTTCGTGACGTGGTTCTTATACCACTATTTTAATATATTGTTTGCAACGCCCCTAGGGCTCGAATGTATTTTGTGCAACTTATTGTATGATAACTAAGGGCTAGATGTAGGTAATTCTATTTTACCAATTCTAAAATACCGAATTTTACCGATTCGGTATTTAAGAAGTGGTAAAATAGAAGGGGGCACATGTAGGTATTTCAGAATCGGTAAATACCGAATCTGTAAGATTCGGTATTTACCGATTCGGTAAATACAGAATCGGTATCCCCCATTGATTCCTATGGGCCTTGAAGCCCATAGGAATCAATGGTGAATACCGAATCGGTATTTACTGATTCGGTAATTACTGATTCCTGCAAGGGTGCAGGGGGTATCACTTTGACACCCTCTAGCACCCCAAATACAGGCATGTGTGCCATGTGGCACACATACATGCCCTAAGGGCATGTCTGTCTGTCACATGGCATAGGTGTGCATGCACACATGTGCATGCACACCTGGATTCGGTATTTTACCACCCAATTGGATTGGGTTGTAAAATACCGAATCTGAAAGGCCTGCGGCACTCAAAGATGTGCTACCTACATGTGCTTTTACAGAATCGGTATTTTTACAGAGTCTGTATTTACCGATTCGGTAATTTTACCGAATCTGTAAATACAGATTCAGTAAAATACAGATTCTGTAAAGCATGCTCCTACATTAGAAAACCCTAATACCGGTCGGAAACGGCCGAAATCGGCCGTTTCCGACCGGTATTAGGGCTCCTACATCGGGCCCTAAGTATCTTGTTATGTGCTTGTGCCTCTGACCTTATAAAGAGTCCAGAGGGGTTGTGTTAGTAATAAATACATATATATTTTATATATAACCTGTGTGGTGTCCTTTCATTTGGGATTCAAGGGGTTACATATGGTAAAACAGCTGGCTTCACATGCTCTCTGAAGTTTTAGCCTAAGACTGCTTTGTCCATGCTACCACTAGGATAGCTGGTCTATAAGGTTGACTTTACAACCATCATCATAAGGGTTGTTTGGACTGATACAGGGTGCCCACTAGAATAGTGGACATCACATATCAGGCCAACTTCTCACATATACCCTCCTAATCGGGACGTTATGTGGGATCTCCATGGTCATTGTGGCCGTTTAAGGTCCTAATGTGGACTGCCCTGAGTTCTTTAATGATGTCTGGATGAGGGTGAGGGCTACGGGCTGCAGCACAATCAGGCCTGGACTGGCCGTTGCGGCCACCGGGCAATCCCCCGGTGTGGTGCAAGGGTGGGGGCCGGTTTTGGGCCCTGGGGGCCATTTTTGCAGCATAGCTGCGAAATCGTCCCTTTAACAAAATCGTCCGAAAACCGGCCCCCGCAAAAAGCTCGGTCGCACCCCCAGGGGGCCGGCCGAACACTTTGCCAGGGCCGGTTTTGGCTCTCAGTCCGGTACTGAGCACAATATTGTGGGGGGGTGACTTCAATGCTATTTTAAATGATGACTTGGACAGACGGGGGGCCTCCCGTTCTTTACACCCCACGGCTGGTGCTGCCTTGAAGGCTATAATTTCTGATGGAGACCCGGTTGATATATGGCGTGGCAGACATCCATTACTTAGGGAGGGCACCTGCATATCTGATCATCACAGCGCATGGTCCCGCTTGGACTTCTGGCTGGTTTCTCGAGATGTGGCTTCTTGGACGGTGGATATTTTGCATATGCCGCGTTCATTGTCTGATCATGCCCCATGCTTGCTGAAACTATTGATTCCTGGCTCACCCCGCGCGCTTTCACCTGGCGCCTCTCGCCGCATGCTCTGCTTGATGAGGCGTTTAAAGAGGAGATAAGGTCAGACATTAATGAGTACTTTGATTTGAACACAGGATCTGTTGACACCATGGTCTCGCTATGGGAGGCTTTCAAAGACGTTATTAGAGGCAAGTGCATTGCTAGACAGGCGAGAGTATTAAAGGCTATTAGAAGAACGAGTGCCTCTCTGGAGGCCCAGATTTGAGAACTTGAGGAGAAATTCTTTGCCACCGCTGTCCCGGACACAGCTGGGCTTCTGAAGGACAAGCTGCTTGATTTTTCTGATGAGGCACAACGGGAGGTTACATTCCTTGGGAAATACGCAGAGGCGAGGAAATATGGGGAGGGGGACAGACCATGGCGCACGCTGGCTGGTATGATTAGGCCGCCTAGATCCACCACATTTATCCACGAAATACACACTTCACTGGATTCCGTAGTCAGGGGACAGGCTGACATTCTCAATGTTTTTCTCTGATTTTTATTCCAGTCTGTATACTGCTACCCAGGACATGTGTCCTGAGGGGATGCGGTCCTTTATGGACTCAATTGCCCTAGTCTGGTTTAACAATGCCCACAGACAATATATGGACCTCCCGTTCACTACAGAAGATGTGGCCCAGGTAATAAAAAGTTTGCCGCTTGATAAAGCTCCCGGCCCGATGGCCTAACTACATCTTTCTATAACACATACGTTGAGGAAATAGCACCTAAGTTACTGGCGGTGTTTGCAGAGGCTCTGGAGGAAGGGGTACTACCCGAGTCTATGAGGAAAGCCATAATCATTACTTTATTAAAGCCCGGGAAACCAGACACGGAGGTACATTCATATCGACCTCTATCATTGATAAATGTAGATGTAAAAATACTAGCTAAGCTGATTGCCAATCGCCTACAACCACTGCTTCCTACGGTAGCGCTTCCACATCAATCAGGGTTTATCTCTGGGAGGTCTACATCTCATAATTTACGTACGATTTTTTCAATCTTGCACTACCTGCACCCTGAGGTCCATGCTGCAGTGTTTTTTTAGATGCCACCAAGGCATTCGACATACTCGAGTGGCCATATCTATTTGCCATATTGGGCCACATGGGATTCAGTCCACTCCTCCTCAATTGGATACGGTTATTGTATGTCTCACCCAGGGCCGGGATTAGGGTGAATGGACTAATTTCTGATCCCTTCCCCATATCTCGCAGCACTAGGCAGGGATGCCCTCTATCCCCGCTACTTTTCGCAATAGCGATGGAGCCCCTGGCTGTCCGTGTCCGGCAAAACCACACCGCGCGGGGCATAGGGCTTAGCTCCAGGAGCCTATTAATATCATTATATGCTGATGACGTGACTCTATATCTAATTGACCCGGAGGAAAACCTAGATCAAGTTTTGAGGGAGTTTACCCGCTTTGGCGGCCTCGCTGGTATTTCTATAAATTGGACAAAATCAGTGATATTTCCATTAATGGATAGCACGCCACAGGTGTATTCCGAATACCCCCTCAAATGGGAAGCCGAAGAGGTCAAATACCTGGGCATTTGGATCAGTTGTGACACACAGACAATTTGGAACCTAAATCATGGGCGGGCAGTTGAGTGGCTAGAAGAAAAAGTCAAGATCTGGTCTACACTGCCATTATCTTTAGCTGGGAGGATAGCATTGGCCAAAATGGTCATTCTGCCCAAATTTTTGTATGTGTAAATATTCCGATCCCACTCACAATGCATTTCCTTGCCTCCCTTAGGTCGCACCTCATCTCCCTGGCATGGGCGGGTGGACAAGCTAGGACGTCTTGGGATATGCTGACGCTTCCGCTGCGTCAGGGCGGGCTAGGCGCTCCGGACATGCACCTTTACGCACTATGCGCCCAGGCTCAGTTTCTGCATTTCTGGGTACACCCCACGCCATTCCAACCCCATGTCGCAGTGGAGCTTGACGCTGTTGCGCCTGTCCCGTTACAAGCAGCTATTTATAAGCCGACATATCGCCCACATGGAGACATAGATACTGCCGGCACGCTGCGTTGGGCATGGGATGAGTTGCGGAAAAGGGCGGGAATCCCATTGCTATATGCTCCCTCGATCCAGCTAGCACACAATCCAATGATGCCCTGTTTTGAGGATGGGATTAGCAAATCACTGGCGCAGAAGCTACAACTTCGCACCTTTGATGATTTATTCCCCGGAAATGAATTTAGGCCACCTCTGACAGCAGAGGCGGGCCGGGTGGTGCCCTTCTCCGAACTATCCCTATACCATAAGATATATGCCACATGTCGCACCTTGTCCAGGGACTTCCCGGCGTTCCCCCCACCACTTCACGCATTAGAGAACCTACTAAAATCCCCCTCTCCCCGCAAACTAGTCACACGATTATAAACACACATGCAAAACACAGCGCCAGTGGTGAAGCCAAAATCCTTTCAGTAGTGGAACGAAGATATTCCCATTCCATTGACCGACGCACAGTGGGACTTTTGTTTGGGACAACAGAAAGAGCTATCTCCCAACTACAGAGTCAGACTGATCCATTTCAAGTATTTGCATAGATTTTACTGAACACCCATCAGCCTGCATCGTATGGGATTAAGAGAGGATGATAGCTGCTGGTGCTGCAAACACTCCCCTGCTACTTTCTTGCACGTGGCTTGGGACTGCCCAGTGTTAGCAGAGTATTGGTCCAAAGTCTTCACCTCAATAAGCTGAATTGTTGGAGTGCCCACTTTAGACTTACTGGGTTATGTCAAGGACACCCTGCCCAAACTGTGCAAACTACACGGCCTGCTTCTACTATATGCAAAGCAGCAAATTGCGGTACCTTGGGGGAGGGTGCCATTGATTAAGGGATGGCTTGCGGACGTCACCTATGGTAACATATAGGTGAGTGCATTCTGGGAACTTGCGCCCCCCACCTCGCGACTTCGGGACATTTGGGAACCATTTTTGACATGGGTCAGGGGACAGAGCAAGCTGGCTTAAGAGGAACATGTGGAGGGCCCACAGACTGCACAATAGGTGGGGAAAACTCATGGCTAGCAATGTCTGAGGTGCGGGCTCTAGATCCTACCACCCCGTGGAACGTATGGAAACTGTATAAGCTTGATTTGTCCTGCACAGTATTTGTAGTGCTTTATATTGTTCCGTGTAGGCTGACTTTAAATGCTCGCACACTACTATCAAAGAGGATGTTAATTTTTATGCTTAGTACTTCCATGTATTAGTGATATATGTATGATGAGACCAATTAAGGCTTTGTACTCTAGTGTATGATGTTCGACTGAGCCATAATCCATATCGCTGTAACATCGAACTGGCTTGTTATGTTGTTGTACGATGTTTGTACTTTAACAAAATGCTAGTAAATAAAAATATATTTTTTTTAAAAAGGATCCGACGGACGCAAGGAAAATGTGCTGACGATACTCCAGATGGAGGACCTCTTGGTTCACTAGGGCCCAGGGGTGCACCATAGGGAATCAGAAGGAAACTGAAGAGTTGGAGCATGGCTTTGCAGAACTCTTCAATCTGCCCGTGTGTCGCAGACAACCCCGCTAACTCAGGTTGTGCCAGGACACGTTGTGGGATGAGCTCTGACATTGACTGACTTTAGGAGCAAGAATGAGAGGCATTGGGATGCCCTTGTGCCTTCTCAGGTGTACAAGAGTTGCAGAGATTTCTCTTACACACTAAATTCTGTGAGGTAAAGGGACTCGGAAAGAGGAGAGGTAGATCCGGGTCTACGTCTGGTGGCATAGAAAGAAAAGAAACTGAGGTGAGTGTGCAGGCGTAGAGCCTATATAAGCTCCAAACTTAATTTCAGGAGAGGAACAGTGCCAATGCAGCCCCACACACCAGCACCCACCAGCATGCACAGGTACTGCTGAAACGTTTTCAGATCCAGTCTAACACCTGGGGAATATTTAAAAGGTGACAAATATGATATGCAGTTAGAAAGCTCCATAATAATGTGCTTTCACATCACAAATTTTTCATTGAAAGTGGATAAAAAAGTGAAAAATGTATACCCAGTATTATTTATACCCAGTTTTTAAGGGGTGCTAATAAAATACTTCCGCGTCGTCAATATAACCGCCACTCCTGCATGCCGACAGCAGTACTTTTCCACACCAGAAGCGCAAATCCATGAAGTGACTGACCATGGTGTATTAAAAAATGAACTGCTGGGGCCCTGAAGGGCAACATCCTTGACACCTAAAGCCAATTCTGCAGTGCGGGAGGATGGGTAGGTCGGTAAGGAATCTGGGGCTAGATCATGTCTCTACCAGATAAGGCATTACCGAAGGTAAGTAACTTGTCCATCTGCCAGAGACATCTAGCCACAGATTCCTTACTTTTGAACAGATACCCAAGCAATACAATTCCTGTAAGAGGGACTGCGGAACAGCTTAGACCAGAAAATCCTGCAAAAGAGTGACCAAACAGGCCTTCTCTGCGCACCTGGGAATCCAGGCAGTAGTGTCTGGTGAACGTGTGCAGAGATGCCCACGTGGCAGCTTGGCAGATTTTGGAGATGGGAACACTACGCTGGAGAGCTGTGGTGACCTCTTTTTCCCTGGTGGAATGGTTCCTACGACCTTCAGGGGGATCCTTCGTCACTAAGGCGTAACAGATTTTTAACCCACCAGGATATAGTCCTCTTCTGGAAAGCACGTCCTTTCTTTGCCCTCACATATCCTATAAAAAGTTGGTCATCCACCCGGAACTCTTTGGTTCGATCAAAGTAGAATGATAACGCTCTTTTTGGGTCCAGACGATGGAGAAGCTCCTCTTCCTTGGAAGGATGCGGGGGTGCATAGAAGGTGGGCAGGGTAACACCTGGGGAGATTTGAAAAGAGATGGCTGATCATGTAGACAAAGAAAAGAACAAAGGGCCAAAAGGTAGCCCTTCAATGTGTCCAGAGCAGAGCCTTGCTGGGCCAAAGAAAGTATAAACAGAAGAACTTCAGACAAGGGAGCAGATAAAAGGTCATAGACCTGACTGTACAATATTTTCCAAATGTGTTCTCTCGGCAGGCGTATACCAATTTTGTGGAGGGATGCCTGGCTGCCAAGATAACCTCAAAGACTTCGGGAAGGAGGTCAAAAGCTGTCAACTGTCGCCGCTCAATCTCCATGAAAGGGAGCGAACAGTGGACAGTTTCAGGTGGAGAATCCTTCCCTGCCGCTGAGACAGAATGTCCCCCCCAAAGGGGCAGCCTGACCGGAGGGTCGATGCTCATGTCTAGAAGCTCGGGATACCAAACTCTCCGTGCCCAGTCCGGAGCCACAAGAATAACTTGTGCCCATTCGCTCCTGATCTTCTTGAGCACTCTGGGCAGGAGATGTATAGGGAGAAAGGCGTAAAGGAGGCCTGAGCTCCACTCATGACGAAAAGTGTCGTCGAGCAAGTGCTGCCTTGGAAACACCAACATGCAAAACTGCTGACACTGCGGGTTCTCTTCGGAGGCAAAACGAACTAAACAAAGGCTCTCCCCACCGCTGAAAGCGATCTTGTGAAACCTCTGGAGGGAGACACCATTCGTGCTTTGTGAGGCACCTTTGGCTGAGCTCGTCCGCCCTGGCATTCAGAGAACTGGACAGGTGTTGAACTACCAGGGAAATGCCCTATTGTTGTGCCAGATAGCTGTTGCCCTATGTAGTAAAGTATGTAGGCCCATGGTAGCCTACAGGTCCCCCGGGGAGGGGAGGCGGAACCACAGCAGCGCCATCGAGGGTGTATTAAGATGAGGCAACCAAGTGAGGTGGGGGGAATATGTCTAGTATGCATGCAGCACCCAGGGGTCCATGGAAAAACTCCCCCCTACTATGAGAATAAGGAGAGTGGAGGGAGTATGGGCGTGATGGGAGGAAAGTAGGCTCACCTGGCGAGGCGAATAAGAGGGTGTGGGTAGGATAGAAAAGGGAGAGGCCTAGTACCTAGTGATAAAAGCATGGAAAAGAGACTCTTATACAAGATTCTCAAATACTTGGCAGGTATCAATAGTCCTTCGCTATCAGGTTGGATTATCCATCGGTGTCAGCAGTGTTTTAGAATGACTCAGAGCAACCTGCTGCGAGTCATCTGAGAGGAGTGTGTCTTCATCCATGGTGAAGAGATGGGGACCTTTGTCGTCATCAGTGAGATTGGTATCTGGTGCTATGTCCGCAGCCGCCTGCAGGGCACAGTGGCAGTCCCCAATGATCTGTTCAAGATTCGTAGGTGAAGTCATGGGGGGACGACGAGTGTTCCGAGTGCGGAATCTGTGTCTCCTTCTCTGCTTTGGTTGGGTCCGGAGCAGGCCAGTCTTGCCAGCAGCTGCAGGGCCTTATTGTTTTTCTACCCAGTCCCATGACTCTTTTGGGCTAGTGAAGAAGTGAGTAGTGTCAGTGGCTTTGACCTTCAAGCAAGCAGGAAAGAGGAGTGAGTAATGGGCCCCATGTTGGCCCAGATGGTACTTCATTCCTAGAAAGGAGGATCTTTGTTTTTAAACTGCTCAGTGTAATCGGGAAATAGCATGACCACGTTGTCCTCGACTTTATGTGGGCGTGCACAATGTGCGACATCCAAGATGGTGCCTTGGTCTTTAAAATGAAGAGGTTTCACTAGAATTTACCTTGGGTGGGGGTCACCGGTGAGGGGGCAGCTTGTGGGTACTCAATGTGCCCTCTCCCGAGAATCTCCAGAGAGAAGAAGGGTGTAAGTTCCGCTACTGGAGTGAAGGTCCTAAACCAAGTCCCGAAATATTGAAGAGGGTCGCGACCCTCAACTCCCTCCGGTAGGCCGCATTGCTTCTAGGGGACCTACCTTTGAGGTCGTCAGCTCTGTCTTACAGGTGGTGGACACAGCTTTGCAGATCTCGTTGAGTGTGCTGTGCGTCCATTATTATCAGTTCCAGGGTGGCAAATTGCTTCTAACCGTCCGCCACCTTGTCAGCAAGTTTTCAGTGGTCACCCCATAGGAAGATGAAGTTTGAAGCCAATGCATTGAAGTGTGTTTCTATTGCAAGGCCTGAGTTTTTGATGGCAGCAAGCACCAGTCCAGTTTACCCGTTGCAATTGGAGTTTGAGAAAAATTCCCAGGTGTGGCCTAATGGCTACAATGGTCGACCTCGAAGCCGGGGAAGCAGTTTCAAGTCTCTACTGGGACGCTCAACATCCTGTGATTCTGGGAAAATCAAACAATCTCCCTATGCCTAACAACAACAAAAAATGAATGTGTCCATCTGAAATGCAACTGGTGCCTTCAGGTCAAGTTCGTGCTATATAAAACTCCTTTAAAATAAAAAAAGGTATCCAGTATGATGCTTGGCGTACGTTTTGTAGTTTGTGTTCACGCCGGCGTGGCGGTCGTGGCTGATTGGAGTCTGCCCATTCCGTGAGATTTGAGGAAGGTCTGTTTCAGGTGCATGAAGACGAGCTGGTGGGGAGGGACCAAACCCCCTACGTTGTCAAGCTGGCAACACATATGGGCAACCGAACCCCACCACAGTGCGTCAGGGATCAGAAGTTAGTCTCAGTAAACAGGTAGAGATAACTTGCAGTGTATCTGTGATTGTGCCTAAGGCACAGGAGGGCTAGCAGTGACTGTGAGTAGGGAACCCCACTTGTGTCTCGATGGTGGTGCCGATACATTGGGCTGCCCTGTGTCTGACGCAATGTGCTCAGGAATTGGATAGGATCAACAGGTGAGGCTTCGCATCCTGCACAATGAGGTAAATGTCAAGGTCACCCCCTAGTCTCGTGGGTAAGCTAGTGTACGACAAGTGTGAGTGGATGGAGAGTCCTCACCACGCAACTCGATGATGGCTCCGATATGGGAATACTCCCAAGCGCTGCTCAGCGCGAAGCGGGTGAAGATGGTGAGCATGTATGCTGTACCCACATAGGCTGGGTTTCAGAATTTATCGCAGGTGCCTCCTGCTGGCATGGGCCTTGTATAGTGGTGGGTCAATAAAGGTCTTCGGGACAGGGGAGGGCCTTCCCCCAAGCAAGGAGTCTGTTTCTTGTCCTCACATCTGTGGAGGGGGTAGCCTGCGGTGAAGGGGAGGGGAAATCTCCTGTGAGCGGCGCGGCCAGTGAGGTGCCTGGGGTTGGAGACCCCTGCCGCAGCCTACCTGACAGTTGCTAGGCAGCTCCAGATCCCTCAGGCTTCCGCTATGTGCCAATGCCTTGGTGGGGATCAGGGAAGGCAGGTGGTGACTCAGGTGGGGCCAGGCACCCTCAACCTCCAGCAAGTATCCCCAGATGTGTGGTGAAAGGGGCTCCCGTCCACTCCTTGGAGGGGGCCGACCACCACTGTTGGGGTAAAGATTGCAACGGAGTGGCAGAAAAGGAGAGTCCTTAGCGGTGGTGCGTTCTACACAGAGCACGTGGGTCAAGGCCCCCGACACTGCGGACCACCCAGCAGCCGCCAGGCCGCTCTAGGTCTCGCAGGCGTTCGCCGTGCCCCGATGCCGCCGCAGTGGGTCAAGGAAGATGGGGTGGGGCTCAGGCAGAGACAGGTATCATTAGGGCCCAGCAAGCTTCCCTGATCGTGCAGGCTGCCAAGGTCGGACCCGGGCAGCTTCCGCTCTCTAAAATCCTGGTCACCATCTCAGCCCAGTGTAAAATCTTGGAGGAGGTTGTTACTGTGGAAAATATGGAGGAAATTATGCATTCTTCTAGGATAATACTCAATCCACAAGTGAGTAGGTTTATTAAGAGGTGATAAATAGGGTTCACCTGGCCATAGTCATAAATGTGTTATTCCCCTGTATTAAAGTGTTGCTCTTGTGAGATCTATTGTTTACTCCACCAGTCTTTATTATGATAATGTGTTTTAACTTGGCATTAACAATAAATACATTACCAAACTCCAAAGGGTCAAAATGCTGAAGTATGCTTGTCTCATATACAGAGAATACAAAATCTGATCACCAAGTCAGAAATGTTACCCATTAGCTCCCTGATAAAAAATATAGTCTAATTGTTGTGTTTGCCAATTAAATATAGGTAGGGTATTGTCCAATTAGTCCTGCAAATACGCAGTCTTCAGATGGAACATCTCAGTTCTTTTGGATGCAAGTGCTGATGGTTTGCTACCTGGCCTCATGCTTCAGAAAAACGTTTCCAGTATTAACCTTCTTTTGACAGATTAATCCAAAAGTGAAAAGATACTTATTTTAAACGTTTTTTTTTTCAGACAACCAGCTCATATGACGACCGCTTAGAAAACGTACTTGTAATGTGTACTATGCTAGTGTCCTTACCATATATCTCAATCCAATCAGGCACAGATATAGCAAGCTAAAAAGAAGACCTCATGAAGAAATAAAACACAGAAACACTGGCTGTTAAGAAAACCACATAAAACCAATTTGGGAGAATGGTGGTCTAGGCCACACAAAACTAATATACGAGCCAAAATCACATCCAAAGAATTGAATTCACACTAAAGAACAAGTTACTTACCTTTGATAATGATATATCTGTAAGAAACATAGATTAGTTATAGATTCCTTACCTTAGATTACCCCCAGGGGTCAGACTGGATGCAGAAAGTTTTTCGGCAGCAGTACCACTGCACGTCCGAAGGTGGCGTTGGTCGACTCCGTGTCCGTCGTTGGCATCATGGTCGCCGGGATGACTTTTGCGGAAGCTACATAGACGCCGCCCTTGCACGCTGACGTCAGTTCTGTACATGACTTTCCACGCCAGAAGCACAGAGCCATGCAAGACACTGACCGCTAGTGCACAAAACTAGGGCCCTGAAAGGAAGTCCTTAACCCTAGAAGTCAGTTCTCGGAACGGGGAGGATGGGCGGAGCGGTAAGGATTCTATAACTAACCTATGTTTCTTACAGATATATCATTACAGAAGGCAAGTAACTTGTTCATCTGAAAGAAACAGTTAGTTATAGATTCCTTGCCTTAGAATACCCAGCAATACCAACCCCAGAGGTGGGTCTGAAAACTAAGTTCACACCAAAAAATCCTGGACAACACAACGGCCAAAGAAGCTGTCTCTCAAGACTTGGCTGTCCAGGCAGTAGTGCTTGGTGAATGTGTGCAGTGATGCCCACGTAGCTGCCTGACAGATGTCATTAAGGGGGACTCTCCTTCCCAAAGCAGTAGTAGCTGTCGTCGCCCTGGAGGAATGGGCGCGCAGCCCCACTAGAGGCTCCTCCTTTGCCAAAGAATAGCAGCCCTTGATGCACAGAACGACCCACCTGTAGATGGTCCGTTTATGCACGGCTCGACCTTTCTTAGTGCCTCCGTAACCAACAAAGAGCTGGTTGTCCACCCGGAATTGTTTGGTGTGATCCAAATAAAAGGAGAGCGCACGTTTTGGATCAAGAAAGTGGAGTCTCTCTTCCTCTTTTTTGAAGGATGCCTTAGGCGAAAAGAAGGTGGGCAAAGTGATGGATTGGCCAATAAGGAAAGAAGTGACCACCTTTGGAAGAAAGGAAGGTCGAGTTCTGAGGACGACATTGTCCGGATGAACAGCCAGAAAAGGAGGCTTGGAAGACAGAGCTTGTAGCTCACTCATCCTGCGGGCAGAGGTGATGGCCAACAGAAAAGCAGTTTTTAGAGTGAGGAGTATGAGAGGACAATTATGTAGCAGCTCAAAGGGAGCGAACATCAGATAAGTAAGAACCAAGTTCAAGTCCCACTGAGGTATTACGAAGGTAACCGGAGGAAAAAGATGAGTAATGCCTTTGAGAAATCTATTTACAACAGGGGACTTGAAAAGAGAAGGCTGATCAGGAAGCCTGAGGAAGGCTGAAATGGCCGAGAGGTAGCCCTTAAGAGTGCCCAGAGCAGAGCCCTGCTGGGCCAAAGACAGGAGGAACAAGAGAACCTCAGAAAGAGGGGCAGAAAGGGGATCCACAGCCTTTGCTTTGCACCACGCCACAAATTTACTCCATCTGCATGCATATACTGTCTTAGTGGAGGGACGCCTGGCTGCCAAGATTAAATCACAGACCATGGGAGGTAAGTCAAATGAAGTCAACTGCAGCCGCTCAATCTCCATGCAAGGAGGTGGAGGCTGGACAGGTTTGGGTGGAGGACCGTCCCCTACTGCTGCGACAGAAGATCCTCCTGAAGAGGCAGTTGGATCGGGGAATCGATGGCTATGTTGAGCAGCTCGGGATACCAGACTCTTCGTTCCCAATCTGGGGCCACAACAATGACTTGGGCCCGGTTGCACTTGATCTTCTTTAGCACTCTGGGCAGAAGTGGTATAGGTGGAAAGGCGTATAGAAGACGGCAACTCCACTCGCGACTAATGGCGTCCCCTAGTGAGTGCCGCCTTGGAAATTCCAAAGAGCAAAACAGCTGACATTGCGTGTTCTCTTCGGAGGCAAATAAATCTAACCAAGGCTCTCTCCACTGTTGAAAGAGACCTTGCACCATCTCTGAGTAAAGACGCCATTCGTCATCCTTCATGCACCTGCGGCTGAGTTCATCCACCTTGGCGTTCAGTGAATCTGCAAGGTGTTGAACCACCAGGGATATGCCCTGATGTTCCAGCCATGTCCAGAGACGGAGAGCCTCTTGACATAGGGTCCACGACCCCACCCGCCTTGTTTGTTGCAGTACCACATGGCGGAGGTGTTGTCCGTGAACACCTGCACTACACTTCCACGGACAGAGGGAAGGAATGCTTTCAGTGCAAGATGGATTGCCCAAAGCTCCAGAAGGTTGATGTAGAGCTCAGACTCCGCCGGAGACCAGAGACCTCTGATCTCCGCCTCTCCCATGTGGCCGCCCCATCCCAGAAGGGATGCGTCTGTCACCAATGTGTGTTCCTAATGGGAAAGGGAGAGGGATCTGCCATTGACCCAATCCTGGTTCGTGAGCCACCACTGTAATTGTCGTGCAGTGCCCTCCAAGATCTGGATGCTATCAGACAGATTTCCCTGATGCTGCGCCCACTGGAACTTCAGGTCCCACTGCAGAGCCCGCATATGCCACCGGGCATGATCGACCAGCAGGATGCAGGAAGCCATGAGGCCCAGCAGCCTCAGGGTCATCCTGACCGAAAACCGGGATAGAGGCCGAAAGATCGGAATCATAGCCCGAATATCCCAGACTCGTTGTTCGGGAGGATACACCCGAAACTGCGTCATGTCCAGAACCACTCCAATGAAGAGGAGCTTCTGAGAGGGGGGGTCAGGTGTGACTTTGGCACGTTGATGGAGAACCCCAGCGAATGCAGGAGGTTAGCCGTATTCCGGAGGTGGGAGATGACTGCTGGGGCAAGCCAGCCTTCAACATTTCAACAACCAGTCATCAAGATAGGGGAAGACTGGAACCCCTGATCTGCGCAGATGAGCTGCGACCAACACCATCACTTTTGTGAACACCCAAGGGGCGCTAGTAAGGCCAAAGGAGAGCACGGTAACCTGAAAGTGCTCGTGGCCTACCGTGAACCACATCCTGCAAGTCCAACGTTAGCATCCAGTCTCCAGGGTCGAGGGCAGACGACCTAAACCAGGGTCAACATTTTGAACTTCTCCTTCTGGAGGAAGCGGTTGACGTCTCTGAGATCCAAGATAGGATGGAGGCCCTTGTCCTTCTTGGCCACCAGAAAGTAGTGGGAATAGCAACCATGACTTATTTCTGGGGCAGGAACTCGCTTGATGACTCCCTTGGCAATTAGAGCCATAACTTCCTGTTGGAGAAGGGTCAGGTGATCCCCCAACAAGCGATGGTAGTGGGGTGGCATGGCTGGATCCAGTTTAATTCCCTGTCAAACCGTTACCTTCCTTGATTTGGTAATAGACTCCATGCATGTTACCCTCAGCTTACCTTCCGGAAAAATGAAAAAAATACAGCAGGAGCTACACAAAACGCTTGCCAGAAGGCCTACTATCATCTCCCATTCAAGCTTATTTCCCTGGTGCCCTTCATTACAGGGCTCTTCAACGCCACATGGTGGAAAATCTCGGGAAAGGTCTCACTTATTCTCAAGAGATCTATCTATCCCAGGAAGCAAGTGGGGACATGAATTGGTGGTTGTCTAAAATGGAAGCATGGAATGGAAGAGCGATTTTTGGATCGAGTGTAGATATCATTATAGAGTCGGATGCCAGAGGAGAAGGCTGGGAAGCCTGATGTGGAAATTTTTCCACAGGTCAAAGATGGTCTGCCCTATTTGCACTTCAATTACTTGGAGCTACTTGCCAGGTCTTTCACAGTTCAAAGCTGAACCAAGGACAAAGTTCATCCCAAGATTCTTTCGAAGATGGCCAATCTTGCAGCAGTGCACTATATTAATCATTTGGGGAAAACATGAGCCAAAACTTTAGTAGACCTGGCCAGGTACTTTTGGGAATTTTGTCTAGATAAAAATATCTCAGTAACTGTGGAAAAGCTGCAGGGGAAAATCGACCATACTGGTGGATTGAAAATCTTGTCATTTTCAGAATTCTAGTGCTTGGAAGCTCCATCTGACTATTTTCAAACAAATCTCGAAGTTTTGGGGGTCCGTTCTCAGTCGACCTAGTTGCCTTTAGGTTGGACCATCAACTTCTCAGGTATTTCAGCTGGAAACCGGATCTGGAAGCAACCTATGCTTTTCAACAAGATTGGTCCAAAGAACAGGGATATGCCTTTCCTTGCTTCTCAATGATAAGCCACCTCTCGGCTCGAACAAAGAGACAAATGGCAGATCTGGTGGTGGCGATACCGACTCGGAAGTTTCAGCTATAGTATCCAGTTCTGATGGAAATTTTTGGGATTTCCATGCCTATACCCCATCTCCCAGATATTCTTCAGGATCCCCTAGGGAATCCCCACCACTCAGTGTCAGATGGCAAGTTGTATCTGATGACTTGAAGGATTACAAGAAACAATGGAACATCCCTGGCCTTTCAAGACAATTCCTCCTCACTGAAGCATGGACAGATGGAACAGTTAAGAGGTATAAATTGGTATGGTACCAATGGTTATATTCTTGACATCCTGAATTTTCTTGCGGCCATGGCTGATCAGGGAATGGCTTACAGGTGATACACTGGAAGAGGCTGAGGCCTTCCCCTAACTGGGCAGTGTCACAGACGAGCAGGGTGGGAAAGATGCCACCATCAAGACAAGAATCTACACAGCAAGGGCTGTCTTAATTCAGCTAAAGAAGACCTGGACCTCCAAGGACCTAACACTGCAAACCAAGATTAGGCTTTTTAACACCAACGTAAAATTGGTTAGGCGGTTACTGCCACACCTGCTTCCGCCTCTTAAACCCGAACCTACATTGGGCTCCAAGAGACAAGAACTTCAAGACTTTTACTTTGGACACAAAATTGGAAGATATCTTAAATGCAACAAATTGGTCCCCCGACTCTATTTTTAAGACATTCTATTTCAAATCAAATTTGAGATATTGCTCCATTGGTGAGTAGCTGAGCGCTATACAAATCACCTAATAACATAACATAACATAACATAACATAACATAACCCTCACCTCCGGTCCTGTCACAGAATGAACATTTCCTAGCTATTGTAACAGAAAGTTTCAATTCTATTAGGGAAACTAAGGTGAGAATCATCCTTCCACATTATCAAAGACTTTTGATCCTCCCGCCCTGGAGTCTTCTGAGTTTTGGTTAATATTAGTTGGCAGCAAGTAAACATTAAGAATTTAATTGATTGGATGTATTTTTTCTAAGTAATATTTATGGTTATAGAGTTTTTAAATGGTTATTTGGAAACCATATTTGTTTAATGTATTTCATTCTATGGAATGATTTGGTCCTATTCACATGTCCATTTTGGAATAAATGTTGCTTACAATATCGTAATACCTTTCTTTATCCCTCATTTAGGAAATGATTCAAATAAGCAAAAATGATATCGACATTTGGAACAGCATTCGTTGCAGGAAGTAAGGGGGGCATGAAGACTGATGATTGAATATATTGCTGTTTCATTATGATTGGTTGAATGTTTCTTCTTTCCCATCGTCTCTTGGACAATGTATTTTTTTTATTTCTTAACTCTTATTGGCTGATGGAAAAATAAATGAGTAAAGGGTAGCATAATACTGGCCTCCAAGTTTTTTATAGAAATGAAACTTTCAGTTACGATAGCTAGGACTTTTTTCATTCTACTTTATTCTGTTGTATTGTATTTAATTGGCGTTTTTACAGAGCAAAGCCTACACAACGAGGATTTTTTGGAACAGCAGAAAATAAACAACTGATAGGCATTAACTGAGCCGAGGATAAGGAGCTGAGTTTAATCTGTCCCCTAAAAGTCAGATAATTTGTGAAATGTATTACATATGGTGGGAGATAATTGCCTCCCCAATTAGAATATCTGAATCTAGGAGTTAGACAGAGAATGTTTACTGAGGGGCATATGGATCATAGTGACTTAGACCATTCGTTATATTGGTAGTTTGTACAGTTAATTACATCTGGCAGAGGATTTAAAGTGCTTTAAACATAATACTCTTGTTCATCGGACAGCAATGAAGCTGATGAATATGTGCAGCAATTGTTTTCAAATCGCTTTGGGACAAACACGGCCTAGTAAGCTGTGTGGAATCTGTTAAATAGTTGTCAACTCTGGTGTCCAATTTTGGAAGTGATATATCAGACTCAGAGACCTATCTAGCTGTTTCTGAGTCTTAATGTAAAAGCATACTGACTACATTATACAGTAAAGGTTAGATCAAAGATCAGGAAAGCAACAGGCCAATAACCCTTAGCCAAATTGAGACAGGGGCTGTCTACCATGAACCAAAGTTTGGTCTTGCAATCGCTTGAAAATAAAAACTCAAGAACAAGAAGCCTCTGCTTGCCACCTTCCTTGCCGTCATCTTGGTTTCTGAACAAACTGATCAAGTGTTGGTTTGGGAAGAGCTGAGAAAAGATGACATGACATTTCAGCTAACCAACATATTGGTTGAAACATGCATTAATTTGATTGTGTAGGTCCACAAGTGACCAAATGCAAAGGTAAAACAACTGGCACATTTGTGTCAAGTTTCCATGTCCTTTTCAGTTTTTATACTAATGACATCCTCCAACTTTTGCAAGAAATATCAGATGATGTGAGAATCATAAGAGGATATAAGGCATTGCTCCTGCTATAAATAGACATTGCGTAATCTAAACCGGGCCTGCTGATGCTCTAAAACAAAACAAGGATTAACAAGACAATGTTATTAGTGTGGTGCCTAATTGACCAAGCTCATTTTGAAAAGATGCCCTGGCAGGGATGGATAAGCAAAAATAATGTATCAAAAATGGCTTGAAAAAGAAATAGGAAAAAAGAAAAAGGTAAAACAAACTTTAGTCAAAGATTTCCAGCATCACTCACACGGATCAAAGGATGTGACTGGCCATAGTCAGAATTAAGTTTCTGAATAACAATACACTCAGATTGTGAGGGAAAAAAGTGTGCATGTGGCTGCGATGAACTCAGCAGATTTCACCCGAATATCATTTGTGTTCACACCTTAAAGACAGAAGAAAAACATCCGTTGAAAAACAATAAAAATGGCCATCATCCGCTTCTATCAAGAGATGAGTACTGTGTGTCCAGTTTCCTTATGGTACCAAAGAGCTGGCTCAGTACCTTAAGTGTGGATAGAAATCAAAGCAACAAAATATGAAGCAAGTTTGTATTCAAGCTGAAGGGGTCAAGGTCCAATCATTCCTAGGTGCACTGGATAACAGAAGAAAACACACAGGTCAATCAAAAAGAAAATGGAGTGGATCATTGATCAGAGGTGAGGGCAAACCCTTTTAGCACAGAGTTGTAAGGTCTTCTGCCAAATTTCTATGGTTGGATACAAGAAGAAAAACGTTGTAGCAGTAGTTCAGCTGGGAAAGAAATTTCTTGGGGCTATGCTGGTCTTAAAAATGAATGAAAAAGGGCTGTCCAGCATGAACAGAAAAGTCAGATTCCATGGCAGCGCCTTGCATAAGCTCAGCAAGCTAAGTCTAGTAAGGATTGTCTATGCATGAGTATGTAATTGTGCCTTGGTAATTTTAATTAAATCTTCTTAGTCATCCTCATCCAGAGTCCATTCACCTACATGGGCACAATTCTCACAACTCTCTCCCCATACAAGTTAATCAAATTCTGATAAAAGCCACTTCTATATTTCAAGGTAACCTGTACTTTAGGCAGAGAAGTGTAAGAGCACCTAATAACACTAACAGTTGTTGGAGAAGCAGTTCAGTTCAATACTTTTATTCGATTGCCACTTGTATAATCATAAAAAGTACATGATTTAAAATGAAACACAAAGAAGAAATAAAAAAAAAGAGAGAAATACATAAAATAACTCATGTGAAAACTCATAATAAAGAAAGAGTCATTATTAAAATGATTCTATTCAATTTGTAATTTTTGACGGATTTTGATGGTGGCTTTTAAGAAGGTCGCCACAGATTTTGCTACATACGGCGAATCCAAGGATTGTAAAAAGAACAATGCAGAATGACACTGTCTATGACCACTGGATCTAATAAGTGGGATAATCCAGGATTTACGCGGAGTTTTGTAGTATTTGCAAAAGAAAATAATGTGACTCGTTGTTTGTAAGGATATTCCATCGCACGGACAGTTCATGAGTGTGCGGGACCAGTTATGGATTTCAGGGAATGAAATTAAACGAAAAAAGATATTAAAACGAAATCTTGTTAATAAGTATTTCTCCTGATTTGATAAAAAGTAGGACAGGTACGATTGGATGCTTTTGAGAGGTTGTATTGCACAAATTTGGCTGTTCGAAGACTTTATGATTTCTGTCTGATTTCGCAGCTCTCTCAAGTGGGCCAAGCACATCATCTTTAGCTGCTTTCTAGATATATCTTCGATACTGGGTGGGTCATCAAAGTATGACTTGTGTCCTATGTCGTTAAAAAAGTTACATACATAAACCAACCATGGAATCTTGTGCCAGTGGGTCAAGGTTAAACAGTCCGAGATCAAGGATCGAGTTAGATGGCACTCGGGTTTAGACCATATACGTTGCCACAGTAAGATTGGTTGTGAACGAATAGTGTCTGTAATATATTCCATGCCAAGCTCACTGTGGGAAGAAAAGGTTGGGGGCGCTCTGTGGGAGGGCCAGCACATATTTAATGAAGCTGTTCTCTGTTACTTGTAGATGATCTATGTGGCCATGCCCCCAAACACCCGCTCCATAGGTTGCCACACTATGGCATTTAGCATAGTACACTTTCAGGAGTTCAGGTGCCGCTGGTTTGCCCAGTTTTCTTGAGAAAGAAGTCAAGGCCGATGTTGCACGTCGAAAAAGAAGGTTTCTAGTGGCCGTGGCTTGACGCCAATTCAGTTCGTTGTCCACAAGAATCCCCAAATATGGATAGACAGGAGTTTTTTCCAACTTTATATTGTCCACCATTATTGGTTTTGTTTTTTTTACCCTAGGGCCAATATGCATGATGAAAGTTTTTTTTATGTTAATTTTCAGGCCAAGTGAGTCCATAAAGTTGCTATACTTATTGGTTTGTTTTTGTAGTTGATTTAATGTGCGGGCCAGGATGACTGAATCATCTGCATATAGCAGTGTCGGTATTGGACGGTGGTTTATGTGGGGTAGATCCTGGCTCCCTTCCAACATAGCCTGCTCTAGTCCGTTGGTATAGAGATTGAACAGGAAGGGAGCCAGTACGCAACCCTGTCTTACTCCTTTTGTTATTGAAAAGGGGCGAGACAACTCGCCGCTAGTGCCGAATCTGACTCGCCCTGAGGCATTAGAATAAAGTTCGCGGAGGAAGACAATTAATGGAGGGTCCACTCCAAGGTCGGCGAGTATTTTCCAAAGTTTTTCATGTTGGACACAGTCAAATGCCGCACTAAGGTCGACATAGACGAGGAAGATGTTACCTCCTTTGGCGCCAACGTATTTCCCAGTCAAGAGGGCAAGGTTCAAGGCCTGCTCCACGGTCCCAAGCCCCTTCTGGAAACCGTATTGCAGGTCGGTCATGATGTTGTTTTCCTTGGCCCAAGATTGGAGACAGTCCAGGAGCACTCGACCTGCAATTTTGCCCAAGGAGTCCAGAAGGGAGATTGGCCTGTAGCAGGCTGGGTCATTGCGATCGCCTTTTTTAAAGATGGGAAGAAGGATTGACGTTGACCATGATTGAAAGAGCCCTGCCGATGTTACTGCTATCAGGACCTGGGTGATTATCGGTGACCAAATTTCTACATTTTGGAGGAAAATGTCCATTGGCACTCCATCAGGGCCCGGAGCCTTGGCTGATTTTGATGCCTTGATCGCTTTAATGATTTCGCTATGATGGAATTGGATGTTTATTGGATAGATGTTATTCTTTGGTGTATGGTCTTCACTTGGTTCTACTCCTGTAGATGTAGCTGTATGTGAGGGAGGGCCAAAGATTTTGGAAAAGTGCGTGACCCAATCATCCTCCGTGACTGCTACGTCTAAGTGCTGGCCTTGAGCATTCTCAGCCAAGAAAGGGGATCTTATGACTTGCCAAAATTGGGCGCTATCTTTTCTTAGGCAACTGTCATGAAGTTGCGCCCATAGATCTTTCTTGATTTCTTTTTTGCGATCTCGTCTAGCTTGGTTATAGATTTTCCTTAAGTTGGAAATTTCCAGTTGGTTTCTTAGGGGTCTATGTAGGGCCTCTTTTAGCCTTGAGAGGGCTTTCCGACAAGCTGTGTCAAACCATCTTGCTGTAGAAGGCTTAGTGTTTTTTAGCTTGACAAAGAGTTCATTCCCAATTGTTTTCAAGATGTTCTGGAAACTGTTAACGATTGACCTGGGCGTAGTTTCAGATGATAAACAGTCAAGTATCCAGGGCTTAGTTTTTTCAAGGATTTTCGCAGTTGTTTCCACCGGGTCAATCTTGGCCCATTTAACTGTGTATCCATTCGGTCTATTCATGGTAAGCAAATTTTGCTTCAAGAGACTCGTTTTCATAAAATAAGCGTTAGCCATTTTTGGTGTGAGTTTTACACTGATTGGGTAATGGTCACTCATAACGTTTGTCCCGGTTGCAAAATTAGTTAGTTGCCCCTTGAGTGTTTGAGAGGACAGTATATAGTCTATAGTGGTTAGAAAACCTCTTCCATGAAAGGTTGGAGAAAAGTCCTTCTGGGGGTCTGCTAATTCGTTTGCAAAGTCCAGGTCTAATGAAAATAGGATCTCATTTAACTTATTTCCACAGGTTGAGTGGACGTAATGGGGCATGGGACTGTCGTTTTCATTTAGCAGTCCACAGTTTCCATTTTTATGATTAGGGCATAACGGGAGGTTAAAGTCACCACCCCACATTAGATATAATGTGCTTTGGTTAAGTTCATTTTGAAGGAATATTAAGAATGTGGCAATTTCTACTAGGATTGACAGACAGTCCAATGTAGTTGAATTATTATAATAATTAATAAAAATGTAGGTAGAGTCATTTGTAAAGTTTATTTGCAGAATTTGATATGACAAAGATTCTTTTAACAATTTAATTGATAGAAAAGGGAGAGTACTATCTACATAGATCACAAGACCCCCCTTAGGCCTACCCATAACTCCCTGCACTGCTGAGGAAAAAAAGGTTTTGTATCCTACCAAATGATTGGGAGTGGTGGACCATGTTTCCTGGAAACAAAGAACCTGATGGGCTCTTACTATGTCAGACCATGGTTCGAGTGGTAATTTGGAAAGCAAGCCTGCAACATTCCAATACATTATGGAAAAGTTCAGTTTGCTGGGTTCACTGGATGGGTGTGGAGCAGGGGATTCACAGGAAAAATTCATTGTGGGAATCAGGAGAGGGGTCGTAGTATATCTCGAATCATTGAATTTATTAAGGTTTCGATCTATACTGTCCATGGGGGAGACCGGGGCTAGGGGCACCGCTTCCTTGGAGGTAGCGTTGTCAATGTTTACTAGATTAATGCTGGTAAACGAAGTTTGCTTTACTAGACCTCCAGAATTAAACGGGCATGGGCGTGGCTGTGAACTATGATTGGGTGGAGAGGTCGTGGTATAGATGTTCTTGCTCTTGGCTTTTAAGTACCTTGCCGGTCAATCGACCATCTCTAAGCAGTCGTAGCGGTTTCTTACCGGAGGACCCTGCCAGCCCTCCAATGGATGATATGGTCTGGCTTGCCAGGGCTGTTTATGCCAATCTATGATTCTATTTCTGTTTCTATTTCTATTTCTGCGCCCACGGCTATATTCTACCTGGTTCCAATGGTCTTCTTGTGGGTGCTGCCAGTTAGGGATAGAAATATATTGATGCGGATCCAGAGGAGGATAGAAAAAAGAAAGGTGTTGGACGTCTATTCCACCCTTTTTCTCCAATAGGGGCCATGAACAAATATGATCCACAGCGGATGGATCCCTGCATGTTACTATAATGCAATCTCCGGGGATCGACTTAGTTTCTTCGCCTATCCATGTCACTCTACGTACTGTGGAGATCTCTCCAGAGTGGTATGGTTCTAGTGGTCTATTTATACTTAGCCACTGCGTGACTTTGTTTTTAAGTGACCAGGCGGTTTCGGTCATACCTTCATTTAGTTCAGGTACGCCTGTGAGGATGATTGTAAAGGGGGTTGCTTCTGGTGGGAGGTGCACTGGACGCCTATATCTTGGTGTCTTTTTAGATATCGGCTGTGGTTGTATGGCCGTTAATTTAGAGGGTGGTGGTGCCTGCTTATTTACAGTATGTTTTATAGTTGCATTGGCTACTATTTTCCCAGTTTGCCCTGTTTTTACTGGGCCAATGCTGGGTGTCTGCTGGGACAAATCCGTAATAGTTTTAGTCTTTTGTACACTAGGGGTTGTTTCACGCTGTTTTTGTACGGGACCATTATGAGTTGATTTTTGGCAAGGCAGAATAGTCGGGACGTGTTGTTTGATAGCTACTGCCAATTGAGGTTGGTTGGAAGGTTTTGGGGGGTGGGTGTTGTTTCCTAACCCTTGCGTAGCTAAGTGTAAATTTTTTGTGGTAGGGTAAGTTCGTGATAAAATTGCTAATTGGGCTTCCAAATTCCTTATACTAATTTGTATAGGTTTTAACTGTTGGGAGAGAAGATCTTTAATTGAGGTTAGTATTTGTGTTGTAGTTTTACATACTTTACAGAGATTATCCGTGTCCTCAATAAGAGTGGAAGGTAGTAAGAAATTGCTTTCTGTTGAAGAAGTTATCATAGATTGCGTTGGTTGTGTTGGGTGTTTGAATCTACCCCTCCCAGGTTCCCTTTCAAGTCCTGAAGGAGTAACAGAAATTAGTACGTTATCAGATGCATTTGTGAGGCCTTGTTTAGGAATGGCTCCTTCCCTTAGTCCTCGAAGGTGTTTATCTATGGTTAACTCTGACCTTTCGAGTGTTTGACAGGCTTCTAGGTCTGGAGTGGCCTCTAGATCAGCTAATAATGAGTCCGATTCTGATTGGGTTACTGATAAATCGACTGAGCTTGGTACTGTGTGTATATCAGCAACAGTCGGAGGTAAAGGGAGGGAGCAATTAGATAAAATTTGCTGGGCGGGTGAGCTTGCAGTTGCTAGAGGGCCCAAAGACGAGCGTTTAGCGTTCATAAGGTCCAAAGATACTCTTCGTTCCAATAGAGAAATACTATGGTCAATTGTCTCGTTAACCCGGGAAATAAATTGATCTATAGGCCCGGTGATTTGGGCTACAGCCAATGCTGTTTTAGTTTTACTTCTGGTTCTACCAGGCATGGTGGACATGTATAGGGTCCTATGCACTGAGTGGTGGCAATATTGATAGCAAAAGCCAAAGCCAAGGGAGGTGGCCCGGTCCGGTCTCTACCGGGCACTAACGGGCAACAACGGGCCCGCCCTTGGCCCGGGCTTCGCCCGGCGTCCCGCGAGACGAGGCTGTTCTCAGATTTAAGCGCCGCCTGGCGCTTCGCCGGGAGGCGGAACACTGCAAGGGCCTCTGGACCTTGAAGTCCGCCCCTCGCCCGTCTCCTCTCGGCGGCCCCTGCTCCGGTGACAGGAGAGCAGTCGGGCGGCGGGAGACAGGCGGACGGGTCCGCTGATGGATTTCCAGGGAGCTCGGAGTGCAGGGCTCTGAAGTGCTGGCAGAGCTGGATGCTGCAGACACGCGGCAGTCGCGTTTAATGTTGATGCCCCACAAGACAGTCAAAGATCACAAGGGAGCTCAGGTGTAGGGCGCTAAAATGCTGGCAGAGCTAGATGCTGCAGACACGCAGCAGTCGCGTTTAATGTGGATTCCCCCTCTCAACGGGGCTGCTCTCAGATTTAAGCGCCGCCTGGCGCTTCGCCGGGAGGCGGAACACCGCAAGGGCCTCTGAACCTTGAAGTCCGCCCCTCGCCCGTCTCCTCTCGGCGGCCCCTGCTCCGGTGACAGGAGAGCAGTCGGGCGGCGGGAGACAGGCGGACGGGTCCGCTGATGGATTTCCAGGGAGCTCGGAGTGCAGGGCTCTGAAGTGCTGGCAGAGCTGGATGCTGCAGACACGCGGCAGTCGCGTTTAATGTAGATGCCCCACAAGACAGTCAAAGATCACAAGGGAGCTCAGGTGTAGGGCGCTGAAATGCTGGCAGAGCTAGATGCTGCAGACACGCAGCAGTCGCGTTTAATGTGGATTCCCCCTCTCAACGGGGCTGCTCTCAGATTTAAGCGCCGCCTGGCGCTTCGCCGGGAGGCGGAACACCGCAAGGGCCTCTGGACCTTGAAGTCCGCCCCTCGCCCGTCTCCTCTCGGCAGCCCCTGCTCCGGTGACAGGAGAGCAGTCGGGCGGCGGGAGACAGGCGGACGGGTCCGCTGATGGATTTCCAGGGAGCTCGGAGTGCAGGGCTCTGAAGTGCTGGCAGAGCTGGATGCTGCAGACACGCGGCAGTGGCGTTTAATGTAGATGCCCCACAAGACAGTCAAAGATCACAAGGGAGCTCAGGTGTAGGGCGCTGAAATGCTGGCAGAGCTAGATGATGCAGACACGCAGCAGTCGCGTTTAATGTGGATTCCCCAGCATCATAGTTCACATGTTATTCGAAGTTGTGCTCTAGAAGTGGTTTACTCTTTTGCATGTGACCAATGCTAAGATCTATACTTATATATCAATGTTCATTGCTACTACTATGATTGCCTTCTAATCAACTTTGGTCCATGGTTTGAAGTCAGGCAGAAAAATGGGCATCAAGGTAACTGCGGACTTCAAGGAACTCTCTAGCTTTTGATAAAGGTGCAAATATTGTTGAAGCTGCAGGGTTGAAATGTAAAGAGACACCAGGATGTGTTAAAGGCCCTAGAATTACCTGGCAAGAGTGAGAAAGCCTCAAGACTTTGTAATTTTCTAGGCCTTGGAAGTGCCTCCCAGCAAAGACCTCATTCAGTTCCTCTACAGCGATGGTAACACCACAATTGCTCCCTCCGAGTAGAAAGGTGACCACAGCTTCAAATAATCTTCTCTGATCCCTGTGGTGATCTTGTTAAAGCACACACGTGATATATAAATGTCTGAAAGTACAATATTTCCACCAAAAAGAGGTTGATATATTACCCCACGCGGGAAAAGGTGACAATAGTCATGCAGGCTTTCTGCACCCTTTATTGCCAGAACAATACGTTTTTAAATTAAATTTCAAGACAAATGAGGGGAAGAACATATTCCCTGATGTAAAACAGACAATAAATTGAATCAAACCTGAACAAAAGTCTTCAAACAACATTAAAAAAAATAGGTACTCAAAAATGATTACTACTACACACTCACCATGTAAAACGCCTCTTCAAAGACCAATAAAGGCCCTGAGAATCCAACCACCAGGAGAGGTTGGGCGCCCACCAAGCAAAATATGATCCCTTGCAAAGCTGTAGAGATGATGAGTTCAGACACACCGATAAGACCACTCGTCTTCTCACCTGCAAAATGGTAAAACGTTATTCTAACATTAATAGTCCAGATATATTCCAATAGGTCCTTTGCAATTATAAATTTAAACCTTTTGACCTCTTTTCTCTCTAACAGGGAACAGTCAGTTTGTCTTGGTGACTTCAGGTCAAACCCCTTCTTGTTACCCTGCCGAGTCCCCCAGGGCTCATCTCTGAGCCCTACGCTGTTTAATATTTATGTTGCCCCCTAAGTGAAACTTATTAAAGCTTTTGGCTTCTTCACCATTGCTTATGCAGACGACACACAAATGATTGTGGCCATTCCGAATAATGTCGAGGAGGTCACCAAGAGTTTCAACAATTGTATGTGTGAAGTGGCCAAGTGGAGGAGGCTTAATTCTCTCAAGCTAAACTCTGACAAAACTAATATTCTCCTAGTCGGCAAGGACACTTGTTGGTTACCTTTATCTTTTGGTACTCTCCCTAGTCCAGCACTGAAAGTCAAGGATTTAGGGGGGATGTTCGATGCCAACCTCACTTTTAGAGACCTGGTCAGCACAATTACCTCGTTTTGCTTTTTCACTTTAAAAATGTTAAGGAAAATTCTTCCCTTTCTCCCTTTTGAACTACAAAAATCAGTGATCATTGCATTAGTGTTGTCAAAGCTGGACAACTGCAATGCTTTGTACCAGGGTCTTCATTTAGGCACACTTAATAAACTCCAGCTTTTACAGACTGCCACTGCCTGTCTCCTAAAGAAGATACCTAAATTTCACTCAGTGTCTCAAGTGTTAGTTGATCTTCACGGCTCCCAATTAAGAAACGGGTGGTCTTAAAGGCACTTTGTAAGGCCCATAAATCCTCTTGTGTGATTGATCCAAAATCGCTGCAGAAAAGTTTTAAGTGGTACATACCTAGAAGGCACCTGCGCTCCACTGCATCTAGAGCTCTGGCAATACCCAACTTTGAAAAAGTCTCATGAGAAGATAGGAGCTTTGTGTACTCCACATGCAAGTTGTGGAAAACACTCCCCGTTGAACTTAAACTTCAGTTGAGTTTATCTAGTTTTAGAAAGCAACTTAAAACTTGACTTTTTTTGGCCTCTCTTTAAGACTGTTTTTCTATTGCTATTTACCTGATTTGATGTCAGCGCCAAGATGCCTTTGGGCATGTGTAGCGCTTAATAAAACCATATCAATGAAACGTTTGCATTGGATAATTCCATTAGAAGTTCTCTTATAGGTCATCATTTAAACAGTATCAGTGTTGCACCTTTCCTCAACCCATAAACCACCACAGGGTCAGCTTTTATGCTACAGATGGCCAACATTCCCTAAATCCACGTTTCTACCTTACCGCTTTAACAAAATAACAAAATATGGCGACCTTTGACCTATCTCTCATCAAGGCTATGCATAGGAAAATACTTTCCTAAACTCTCCTTCACTGAGGCCCATCATATGAGATGACACTGAAAAACACAATATCTATTGGTTTCATCTCATAAACTAAGACACTGCTTACTCTTTCTACTGTTGGTTTTCCACACAAAGCCATACAATATGTAATATCATCTTCACTATCTCCTAGCACATGTTATAATATTAACTTATTTTTCGCACAAAACAAAGGATTGTTTTCTTGCCTGCTGTATACTGCCTTCATTCAGTCTTTCATTTTCAGGCAAGAACTCTCCTTCCAAATCACAAAACATAACTATTCACATAAAAAATAGTAACGTGCTCTAATTAACATGCATAGTCAACACCACACAAACAAATGCAGACACACACAACATCATGCTCTCTGCTGTCCTGATGTCACAATATCCTCACTCTTCCAAGATATAGGAAAGCTGGCACTTCTCTCTACTGATCCTATTCCCAGCTTGTGTTTCACAGGCCCTTACTTGGTACTGTTACAATGTACCACACAAAATGGCTGTGTTTCTTCATTTAATAGTTAGATGAGAGCAACAGAGAAAGAAGAGTACAATCAGCTAGGGTGAGTGCCAATGTTGGTTGCTCCCCTGTTTTTACCCCTCCTGTCAATAGCAAGCCTAAATAGGCACGTTTTTAGGAGCTTATTGAACAAGCATTGGCATAGCCAATAGGTCTCACCTTAGGGACCTTATAAGTGTTTAGCCACGCAACAGTTGATGTTGTTGGACCAAGGATATTGTGCTGCGTAACTAAATACTTAATAGGTCCTAAAAGCGAGACCTATTGGCTATGCCAATGCTTGTTTTAAAGGTGGCCTCGAAACGTGTCTCTATTGGGCTCTGTTTTTTGCCCTGGAACAGGCGGTACGTTTTTTTCCGGACTGCAGTGACAGCAGGCACATCGATGTGCGTGTGCTCACACTGCTCACTAGCGGAGAAGTTAGGGCATGACGTCATGCCAGGTGAGCGTTGTTGGGGGAAGGGAAATCCTTTAAAGAGTCATTTTCTCTCTGAATTTGCCTTCTCTTTTTGGTACTCGGGAGCAGCAACAGTGTCGAGGTGTCACCAGGGCTTTAAGTGGAAGCTTTTTCAATATTATATACAAGCCATAGTTGCTGTTTATTTATCTTATACATCTAACAACCATTGACAAAGCCAATATTCCTGACTTGTTGTAGGTATGATGTTACTTGTATCATATATCAGGATGCAATGACAGAAACAGCAAAATAAAAGTTGGGCAGCACACTATGCTAAGCACAGATTTTTAGTTTAAGTGTTTTAAGCCACCCCCTTAAATACACAGGCCACGCCCTTTTGAGGGACCCCACCCCCATTTTTATCATCCCACTTAAAGCCCTGCCTGCAGCTAGGTTGTGCTCTATAAGTTTATACCTTCAACTTAAAGACATACATACAAACATACGTGGGGTACTTAGGCCTTGCGCTGTGCCTCCTACCACCAGCAGGCTGGAACCTGAGGTGGAGGCCGCCGCTCGGGGTCCAGGCCAGGAATGATGCTCCATATTCCTGCTAATGAATTCCCACCGATCAATCGGCCGAAGTAATGTTAGCAGCTAAAGGTGCCGGTAGGAGGGAGGGAGGCTGCAGCCTGCTAATGGAAGCACTCTGCAGCGGCTGCAGTTAGTGAGTAGGCCCCAGGGGGGCTCTTGTGCAAATGAAATGAAGCCATCCTGGAGATTAGCGCCTGATGTCGTTGCGTGCCTCCATGTTTGGGCAGCTCAATGCAACGGTAGTGGGAAGTGGCAAAACTGGTTTTCAAGTCCCGGCGCGGTGAAGCTTCCCTTACACACGTCCCTATTTTCTACCATTGAAACAAGACACCCTGTACTGATATGGGCATAACGTCACTGATTGGCGCACATTTGGGTTGGTTCTATCTGTAACTACTTTTACTTGCTTGCAACTGTCCAATGAGATGCATTCTTAAAAATACGAAACACAACCAAACACATGGTGAGCTGACCACCTAGTACCCCTTACAATGATGCATACGGTATGCAGGTCACAGGGGTCTCATGCTAGTACTCTTCAACCTCTTATCAGAGAATTGCATGAAAGCACTGGAATCAGGCTACACAACCAGGTCACCCTCCAATAAACCAACTATGACACAATTTACTATCAGGGCTGGTACTTTATTTAGACCATTCCAAATCACTGCTTTATAGCGTCACTGCTAGAGGCCACAAGAGAGCGGTAGAGTGCAACAAATACATTTAAACAAGGAAGCTATCGGCTTCAGGAATGTGAAAGAAAGCTCTCGTATCTTGAAATCTGATGACCCATGCCGAGAGAGGAAAGTCATATGGCGCCTCTGCTTGTAAGCGCGCTCCCGCGCACATGCACTCAAGCTCTTGGCCACAGTGGTAGCATTTTCTGAAGCCCTCACTAAAAGTCTGGCCAGGGCAGCGCATGCGCTGGTTCAGGCCGAGACCTAAAAACGTATACAGGAACTAAACTGAGATTGGGATTTTTGGACATCGGCTGTAGGACAGTGAATACATCACATGACAAAATCTCTGACTCTGGGACAGATAACAATCACATTGGCCCACAAAATACACCACCACAAAAATACAATGGGAGACACATGCATTATGAAATTAAATAAATCTGCAAAGGGAAATATACTTATGCGGGGACTAGGGAATACATACACTGAATAGGGGCTACATACATGGGCATGGAGCCAAGGGTACATTCAATGGGGCAGAAAACACACTGACATCAATGTAGCAAGCACAAAAATTAGGGTACATTCATATTGGTACAGAAAACACAGAGACACCAAGGCATAAAATACAAACAGTGGCAATGGAAGTTAAGTAACCGGGGATGAGGAAAGGAGAGTCTGCAGTGCTAATGATCTGAAACCTTGGCGGTAAGACTCTCTTCCTTTGGAACAGGGTGCACTTGACACTAGGACACGGAACACAGTGACACTGGGATGGAGAATAGGGTTACAAAGAGACAGAGAGTAATTTTCATTGGGCTGGGAGAAACCTGACACTTGGACAGGTAATACCTGGGACTCTAGTATGGAATACACTGACACTGAGACATTGAGGTACTTACGTCTCTGACAGCTAGGCAAGAACAATGTGAAAGTAAGATATACATGGGACATATTGAGAATTAAATTGTTAGGACATAGAGACTTACACTGGAACAGTGGAATACAATGACACTTGCCAGCTACCCAAATCGAATTACAAGGTTTAATATCTTTCTATTATTCCAACGAGGCATACCAAAATAGCGTGGCAGAAGCACAAAATTTCAACCTCCGTAATTAACTATACACTGAATGGAAAGTGTTAATTTACAAATATTCTTTCTTTTACCAATACGATTTAAAATGTACATGTATTTTGAATTATATAGGGAGACACTGGCACAAGGATATTGGTGCAGGGCAAAATTTACAATTGGACAGAGAATTCACTTCACGTGAGAAAAGAGATACTAGTACAACGAGAAGCAGAGTGATACGCACTTTGGGTCAGGAACCATGGTGCCAATAGGACACTGATCCCTTCTTAGAATATTTACCAGCTCACACACGCTCACACACTTCTGTCATAATTCGAAACACACATCTTCATCCACAGCCTTAGCACAACACGCTTCACATTACATTCGGACAAGAGTCAAAACTGGACAAGAGACACTCTGACACCGGGACGTTGAATAAACTGGCAATTGGGTGGAAAATTCAGAGACATCAAGACAGCGAATGCAATGAACCTGTAACAGGGACACCTCAACATCAGGCATGAATTCAACTTATTCTAGCACAAGGAAAGGGGAACAACTACCAGCAGGGTATAAATGCATGGAGGCAGAGAAAAACATGGAAAATAGGGCAGAGAATGGTTGACCAATGTCTAGCTGTTTTAAGGTAAAATAGGCCTGTGAGTTGGCAAGAGGCCTTGCTTGATTTGTAAACAAAAGAGTGCAGGTACCTGAAGCTCTTGTGCACTGAATACCAAGGCTGGTAGTCTTAATCCACCTCCTGCCTCTATAATTTACTACCAGACACTCCATGACCCTTTATATCAGTCTTGCAGGTTCCTCTTTTCTCTCTTTGTGATGGTTGTGATGTCTTTCTCTTCCCCGTCTGGCTGTTTTGTTTGTTTTTCCCTCTCTTGCTCTGGGTAAATGTCTGATGCACATACAAAAGTGTCGGTCCCCAAAAATAAGTGCAGGTGGCCCCCACAGGCAACCACCGGGTCAATCTGAGCACTGGCAAGAGGCTGAATTTATTCAAGTTGATGAAATTGAAGACATTCCGGGTAGTTTTTTAATTGTTTTAACAGAAAGAGATTGGTGATTTATAATCGTATGTTGCCAAAGAAATTACTCCTGTCAATGCCTTTTAAGTGTTTATAGTTTTTATTACAAAAAACACATAAAACTATACTACAGTGGAAACTAGCTAACACAGACCCAATGACAAAGATAGAGACGAAAACTGGGAGAGGGAGACACATACACAGGGACAAGGCGCACAAGGAGAAGTATTTACAGAGGGGTTTTAGCTGTGCCACTTTCTTGATCTTCTCTACAGGCATTTGATTGTTCTGAAGAGCAAGTGACTTACCTTTGGTAATGCCTTATCTAGCAGAGACTATATCTAGCCACAGATTCCTTACCATAGAATTTCCCCAGGCATCAGACTGGAACCAGAAGATTTTTTGTGTGCATAGATCGGCTCCATGTCTATAGCCGGCATTGTGTGCACCAGAAATGACATTGCGGTACTTATATAGGCCACCCAGGTGTGATGACGTGAGTTACTTTTCACGATTTTCCACGCAAGTAGCACGGAGCCATGAAGAACACTGACCACTTGTGCGTCAAACTAGGGCCCTGAAGAGGGGTCATCCCTTTCCCTAGAAATCCATTTGCAGAGAGGGGAGTATGGGTGGATCGGTAAGGAATCGGAGGCTAGATATAATCTGTACCAGATAAGGAGTTACCGAAGTAACTTGATCATCTGATGAAGACTTCTAGCCCAGATTACTTACTTTAGAATAGATATTCAAATAATACCACCTCCGGAGGTGGGTCTGCAAACCAATTTCAAATGAGAAAGTCCTGCAGGACTGAACAGTCAAAGTGCCCATCTCTGCAGACCTGACTGCCCAGATAGTAATGTTTAGTGATCGTGTTCAGAGAAGCCCACGTTTCTGCCTGGCAAATATCCAGGATTGGAACTACGTGTGCTAACACAGTGGTGGCCGCTTTAGCTCTGGTGGAATGAGCCTGCAACCCTTCAGGAGGTTGCTTCTTGGCTAGTGCGTAGCAGATTTTGTTGCAGAGCACGACCCATCTGGAGATGGTCCACTTCTGCACAGCCCAAACTTTCTGTGCACCAACATACTCCGAAGAGTTGGGCGTCCACCTCTCATGTGTGGTCAAGGTAGATCAACAACGTTCTTTTTGGGTCCAAGCGTTGAAGTCGCTACTCTTCCATAGAGGGATGCAGAGGAGCATAAAAGCTAGGCAAGGTGATAGATTGGCCGACATAAAAAGGGGTGATCACTTTGGGTAGAAAGGAGGCCCTTGTGGGAAACCCCACTTTGTTAGTATAAACTGAGAGGTAAGGTGGCTTAGATGATAAGGCGTGTAGCTCACTTACGCTGCGGGCAGATGTAATTGCCACAAGGAAGGCTGTTTTTAAGATGAGAAGCTTGAGAGGACAATTGTGTAGAGACTGGAAATGAGCACATATCAAAAAAGTTAAATACAAATTAAGGTCCCACTGAGGCATAGTGAATGGTGAAGGAGGGAAGAGATGAGTAAGTCCCTTGAGAGACCTATATACAATAGGGGAATTTAACAAAAGAGGTTAATCAGGCAACTGGATGAAAGCAGAAATGGCAGACAGATAGCCCTTATGAATGCCCAGAGCAGAGCCATGCTGGGCAAGAGAAAGAATTAAAAGCAGAACATCAGAAAGTGGGGCAGAAAGGGGATCAACAGATTTTTCTGCACACCTTGCTGCAAATCCTTTCCAATGGCAGGCGTACACCCTCTTCGTGGAGGGACCCCTGGCTGCCAGGAGGAAATTACAGACTGCAAGAAGCCGGAAAGTGGACAGGTTAGAGTGGAGAACCCTACTATGCTGCTGCAACAGAAGATCCTCCTGAAGGGGCAGCCTGATCAGAGGATCAATGGCCATGGTAAGAAGCTCAAGAGACTCTCTGTGCCCAATCTGAAGCCACATAGATAACTTGGGCACGGTCGTTCTTGATCTTCTTGAGAACTCTGTGTAGGCGTGGTATGAGCAGAATGGCATACAGGAGACCTGAGTTCCACTGGAGACGAAAAGCAACTCTGAGCGAGTGCCGCCTTGGAAACTCCAGTGCGTAAAAATGCTGAAATTGCGCATTCTTGGCAGTAATCTAACCAAGGCTCTCTCCACTGCTGAAAGAGACCTTGTACTACCTCCAGATGGAGACACCATTTGTGATCTGCTAGGCATCTGTGGCTGAGTTTGTCCGCTCTGGCGTACAAAGACAACTTGTACATCACCTGCGACCCCGACCCCTTCAGCCTATCTTTTAAAAGTACAAAAAACATTTCTAAAATTGCCTGTTTTTGGAAATATGATGCACAATGATGCCTCCTTCAGTTTTAGACAAAAATATTCACATTTTTATGCTTTTCCAAGACTAGCTTACAATGGGGTTTCACCTGTTATAGGGTGTCAAAGTCTGCTGTTCACTCTTCTACAGAGACCGTGGCCACCTAAGAAGGCAAGCTCTCAGGTTTATGGTGTACATCATTCTCCAGGTTAGCAGTGTTGTTAAATCAGGTACTGGCAGAAAACTTAGCATTAAACATCCCGTGGGTATTGTCCCAGCACTCTCAACAGCTGTCATCCTTCAACTTCTTTTAAATTAATGTATTTGCACCAACAGGCATCAAGGCTTGAAACAGAGGGCCGGACACTCAAACACACAAAAATAGAAATGATTACCTCTCCCCAAAAAAGCCTTATAGAGGAAAGTCATCAGTATAATATTAATGACATGCTTTCAGCAGGTTTTGAAATTTGAGATGGTCCTCAGTACGGCGGAGCCAGAGTATGAGGCAGCTCCAGAGCTTTGAGCCTCGAATCCAAACAAGCATTTGCAATGCAATAGGTCTCGCATTTACGCAAATTTGAGCAATTGGCATTGTAAATAAATGCCTTGTATTTATGTTTTGGTTTTTAAAACATAAATAAAATGCATTGTCATTTACAATGCTAATAGCTTCAACTCACAAATGCGAAACCATTTGCATTATAAATGCTTGTGTTATTAAAGGTGCCTTTCTTTTTCAAACCGAACCTCCAATTTATTCTAAACTAAAAGCAGGAAAGGGTGATAGTTTGAAACAAAAATTATAACTCTCAGGGTAAACGGGAAACATTTTAGAATGGCAGATTTTGAAACATGTTTCATGTTCAAAACCCAGAAAACTGCAAGATTAGTTTTGTCTTGTGCCTTACATATCGTGAAATCTGGAGCTGCGGCGCTGGGAAATAAAGGGGGACATCTGGGCACTGTATGCCGTCAAAGTTTCTAAACTCCAAATGTTTATAACTTTTTATGGCGTGAGGCCACCCCTTAGGCCTCATCAACAGCTAAGTATTTTAACAATACATAATGAGCACTGCTCAAAACGACTCTGTGGTTGCCGGACCTGACCAGACTGAAGGTGGAGATAGAAGCGACTATCCGCCTTTAGCAGATATCATGTGTTGTACCTACACCTCTGTGGCTCATACCTCCAGCCTCGCTGTGCGGTGGTAAACACTGAAAAAGGACAAACAAGTTGGCATAAGAGGCGAGCATCTGAAGAAAGAGCCAAACAAGCATTTGCAATGCAATAGGTCTCGCATTAGTAAAGTTTGAGCTATTGGTATTGTAAATGACAATTTTTTTAATTTATGTGTTGGTTTGGAAAATAGCGAAATTAATAGCTTTGTCAGTTACAATGCCAATAGTTATAACTTTCGCAAATGTGACACCTATAGCATTTGTAATGCAATATGTGTTGTATTTACGTGACTTAGATGTATTGACAGAACAAATAACAATGGCTTTTAAATGTTTTTAATAATTAATACTTAAATAAAAGTTATTGTAATTTATAATGGCAATAGCTTAAAGTTTTGTAAATAACTTTTGTGAAGATTACGTTCAGTGTATTTTATTGTGACGAAAATCCAAGAACAGAAGTGAAATATTAACATCTTTTTGTGACAAATTTGTATTAAAGCTTGAAACATTGAGAGAACATATTTGAACCAGTTGTTGTTGATTGGTTGCACAGATTGATGCTGTGGTGGTGCTGAGTGATGTTGTGGTGGCGATGAGTGATGCTGTGGCGTTCAGTGATGCTGTGGTAGCGCATAGTGATGTTGTGGTGCCCCTGAGTGATGCTGTGGTGGTGCTGAGTGATGCTGTGGTGATGCGATAGATAGAGTGAGGGCTATAGATAGACAGAGTGAGGGCAATAGATAGATAGAGGGAGGGCGATAGATAGATAGAGTGAGGGTGATAGATAGATAGAGTGAGTGCGATAGATAGATAGATAGATAGAGTGAGTGCGATAGATAGATAGATAGAAAGATAGATAGAGTGAGTGCGATAGATAGATAGATAGATAGATAGATAGATAGATAGATAGATAGAGTGAGGGCGATAGATAGATAGATAGATAGATAGATAGATAGATAGATAGATAGAGTGAGTGCGATAGATAGATAGATAGATAGAAAGATAGATAGAGTGCGATAGATAGATAGATAGATAGATAGATAGATAGATAGATAGATAGATAGATAGATAGATAGATAGATAGATAGATAGATAGATAGAGTGAGGGCGATAGATAGATAGATAGATAGAAAGATAGATAGATAGATAGAGTGAGGGCGATAAATAGGGGGCAATAGATGGATAGATAGAGTGAGGGCGATAGATAGAGTGAGGGTGATAGATAGATAGAGTGAGGGCAAAAGATAGATAGAGTGAGGGCAATAGATAGATAGAGTGAGGGCGATAGAAAGATAGAGTGAGGGCGATAGATAGATAGAGTGAGGGAGAGATAGATAGATAGATAGATAGATAGATAGATAGATAGATAGATAGATAGATAGAGTGAGGGGCGATAGATAGATAGATAGATTGATAGAGTGAGGGGCAATAGATAGAGTGAGGGTGATAGATAGATAGATAGATAGATAGATAGATAGATAGATAGATAGATAGATAGATAGATAGATAGATAGATAGATGGATAGAGTGAGGGCGATAGATAGATAGATAGATAGATAGATAGTGATAGATAGATAGATAGATAGATAGATAGATAGATAGATAGATAGATAGATAGATAGATAGATAGATAGATAGATAGAGTGAGGGTGACATATAGATAGATAGATAGATAGAGTGAGGGCGATAGATAGATAGACAGATAGATGGTTTTGTGTGTGTGTGGTTGTGTGTGTGGTTGTGGTTGTGTGTGGTTGTGTGTGTAGTTGTGTGTGTGGTTGTGTGTGTGTGTGTGTGTGTGTGGTTGTGTGTGTGTGGTTGTGTGTTTGTGGTTTTGTGTGTGTGGTTGTGTGTGTGGGGTTGTGTGTGTGGTTGTGTGTCTTGTGATTGGGGTTGTGTGTGTGGTTGTGTGTTGTGTTTGGGGTTGTGTGTGTGGTTGTGGGGTTGCGTGTGTGGTTGTGTGTGTGCTTGTGGTTGCGTGTGTGTGGTTGTGCGTGTGGTTGTGTGTGTGGGGGGGGTTGTGTGTGTGGGGGGTTGTGTGTGTGGGGTTGTATGTGTGCTTGTGGTTGCGTGTGTGTGGTTGTGCGTGTGGTTGTGTGTGTGGGGGGGGGTTGTGTGTGTGGGGGGGTTGTGTGTGTGGGGTTGTATGTGTGTGGGGTTGTGTGTGCCTGGGGTTGTGTGTGTGTGTGGGTTTGTGTGTGTGTGGGGGGTTGTGTGTGTGTGAGGTTGTGTGTGTGGGGGGGTTGTGTGTGTAGGGTTGTATGTGTGTGGGGTTGTGTGTGGGTGGTTGTGTGTGTGGTTGGTTGTGTGTGTGGGGTTGTGTGTGTGGTGGGTTGTGTGTGTGGGGGGTTGTGTTTGTGGGGTTGTGTGTGTGGGAAGTTGTGTGTGTGGTGTTGTGTGTGTGTGGGGTTGTGTGTGTGGGGTTGTGTGTGTGGGGGGGTTGTGTGTGTGGGGGGGTTGTGTGTGTGGGGGGGTTGTGTGTGGGGGTATGTGTCTGGGGTTTGTGTGTGTGGGGTATGAGGGGAGGGTGTACGGTGTGGGATGTGTGTGTGTGGGGGGGTTGGGTTTGTGTGGGGGGTTGTGTGTGGGGTTGTTTTTGGGGTTGTGTGTGTGTGGGGATATGTGTGTGGGGTTGTGTGTGTGGGGGGTTGTGTGTGGGGTTGTGTGTGTGGGGGGTTGTGTGTGTGTGGGGTTGTGTGTGTGGGGCGGTTGTGTGTGGGGGGTTGTATGTGTGTGGGGTTGTGTGTGGGGGCTTGTGTGTGTGTGGTTGGTTGTGTATGTGGGTTGTGTGTGTGTGGTGGGTTGTGTGTGTGGGGGTTGTGTTTGTGGGGTTGTATGTGTGGGGGTGTTGTGTGTGTGTGGGGGTGTTGTGTGTGTGGGGTTGTATGTGGGGGGTTGTGTGTGTGTGCGGGGTTGTGTGTGTGTGGGGGGTTGTGTGTGTGGTTGTATGTGTGTGTGGGGGGTTGTGTGTGTGAGGGGGTTGTGTGTGTCTGGGGTTGTATGTGTGTGGGGTTGTGCGTGGGGGTTGTGTGTGTGTGTGGTTGCTTGTGTGTGTGGGGTTGTGTGTGTGGTGGGTTGTGTGTGTGGGGGTTGTGTTTGTGGGGTTGTGTGTGTGTGTGGGGTTGTGTGTGGGGGGGTTGTGTGTGTGGGGGGGGGTTGTGTGTGTGTGGGGTTGTGTGCGTGGGGTTGTGTGTGTGGGGGTGTGTGTGGGGGGTTGTGTGGGGGGGTTGTGTGTGGGGGTGTGTGTAGGGGTATGTGTGTGGGATGTGTGTGTGGGGTGTGTGTGGGTGTGGGGTGTGTGTGTGGGGGGTGTGTGTGGGGAGGTTGTGTGTGTGTGGGGTTGTGTGGGGGTGGGGTTCTGTGTGGGGTTGTTTGTGGGGTTGTGTGTGTGGGGGGTTGTGTGTGTGGGTGTGTGTGTGGGGGGGCCTGTGTGTGTGTGTGGGGCTGCGTGTGTGTGGGGTTGTGTGTGTGTGGGGTTGTTTGTGTGTGTGGGGTTTTGTGCTCAGCCGGGGGGGGCCGGCCGATCACTTTGCCAGGGCCAGTTTTGGTTCCCAGTCCGGCCCTGCTTCATTCATTTGCCTAGAAAGGGATTGGAAACACCAGCTTTGTCTTCCCTTGCTCCGTCGCCCTTACAAAGTCGCAGCCTTTTTAACGGTTCTTCCAATTTTCTTGTATACCGAGTTCTGTGATTGTACAGGGTGAAAATGATCGAAAGAAGACAAACAAAAAAAAGCAAATGGAACATGAAGTGAAAATATGAAATTGAGATGCTTTAAAGGCCCCGAAAAAAGTTCGCAGAAGCACGTGGAACATACAAAATCATATGACCTGGCAAGGAGCATGGACATGCATGGTAAAAGCAAAATATCACCTTTTTTTATTTTTTTCAAAATGAACGATTACAACTTTTTTAATGAAATGTCATTTGTGTCAGAATTATTGAACTGGGGCTTATAAATCCAGCTGTTGCCTTGATTCTCATTCATGTTCTTGTTACGTTTGGACACAGTTAGTTTTTAGGTCTCGGACCTAAAGGCTGCGCTTGCGCAGTCTGGTGTCGGAGAATTAATGTTCTTTAGTAGCGCTTTGGATCCCGCCTCCCTGCCCTGTCTCTCCTCCATTGGCTGGCTTCCTAAACGGAGGCCAGCCATTGGAGGAGAGAGCCGTCCCTCCAAAGAAGCTCCGTCTTTTTCGGATTTGGGGGCGTAAGTTTTGCTGTTCTTTAGACAGTGACGTAGTCTGTCACTCAGAACCACAAAACCACGCCCCCAATTCCGAAAAATTCGGAAGCTTGCAGCCGCCATTTTGCAGCTGTCTCTCCAAGCACCTACAGGTTTGCGCGGAAGTCCGCTCCCCAAAAACTAGTAGGTTACAATAAACATATGTTATTCTGCGCCTTGATATCAGTTGCCGAGGTATGGGAGAGCGTGGAAGTGTGCGCAAAGCTGAACGTGTGGGACTTGCACTGTGCGGTGCTCACATTGGAACGAGTGGAGATGTTATTCTGCGCCTTGATATCAGTTGCCGAGGTATGGGAGAGCGTGGAAGTGTGCGCAAAGCTGAACGTGTGGGACTTGCACTGTGCGGTGCTCACATTGGAACGAGCGGAGATGTTATTCTGCGCCTTGATATCAGTTGCCGAGGTATGGGAGAGCGTGGAAGTGTGCGCAAAGCTGAACGTGTGGGACTTGCACTGTGCGGTGCCGGAGATGTTATTCTGCGCCTTGATATCAGTTGCCGAGGTATGGGAGAGCGTGGAAGTGTGCGCAAAGCTGAACGTGTGGGACTTGCACTGTGCGGTGCTCACATTGGAACGTGCGGAGATGTTGGTCTTTGGTGTGGCCATCCTCAAAAGCTTTAAAAAGGGGAAACGAACCAAGGGGGAGACCTGAGTGAACTATTGTGATGAGAGATGCACGGTCCTTCCTCGTGCGCTCCTGTGTCACCCGATTCAAAGGAAAGGGCGGCACCTGTGAGAGGGGGCAACCCAAGTGGTGGCTAGTTTTACATCGGAGCATTATGTTTTTTTCTGTTGGGTGTGTGTTTTCTTTGTGTAATGTTGCAGCACACCTGTTCAGTGTGGGTGTGGCAAAAATCACGGATTATGTATTAAGGTTTTGCGGAGGCGCTGGAAACATTAAGTCTTAACTTTTTTTTTTTACCCCACTGCTACAGAGCAGAAGTGCGCGGAGCGAGCGCCCATACAGCCCTTAGCAAACCTACGGCATGTTTTTAAGTGAAACCGTGGCCTCAGTCCTGCGAGCTTGACCCCTTGCGCCCAGCATCTCAGGTCTAACTAATTAACATGGCCCGTTAAGAAACAATTGCAGCATCATTCTTCTCTTCTCTGCCGTTTCATGTTTCACCGCCCGCTCAAGTTCCTCTTTTTTAAATTTCCCTCACGTTTCTTTCTGGCGCCACACCCCCTTGGTGTTTATGCAGGTGCTTGCATTATTCTGACAAGAAGTTTAGCAGTTGGTGGTTTTGTGTGTGTGTTAGTGTTTTAGTCTGCTGTTGGCTGGGCCACGGGTTGTCCAGTAAAAACATCATGGGGGGGGGGTCTCAAGAAGGGGTGACATCTCTCTCCCTCACTACCTCACTCTTTCACTACCTCACTCTCTCTATCTCACTACTTCACTCTCTATCTACCTCACTCTCTCACTACCTCACTCTCTCTCTACCTCACTCTCTCTCTATTTCAATACCTCACTCTCTCTCTCTATCTCACTAACTCACTCTCTCTCTGCTAATGCAATAGGAATCACATATGCAAAAAAAAACTAATGCCAATAGAAATAACAATGCCATTTATTTAGGGATACAAAAAAAATAAAAAAATAATGAGCAATACCAATAGCTCTACCAATAATATTGCCGAGACCATTGCATTGTAAATGCTTGTTTCTTTGTGCCCTGGTGATATCATTCTGCACTGTGTGATTACCATTTAATGTACACGTCATCCTTCTTATTTAGCTAAGACTACATTCTCCTAAGTTTTTATTGGACCTATTTATTTTTGACAGTCACAAGTGCTTGACCTTTTTTTCATCCAAATAGAGTCCGATCTATTAAACAATTATTTTGCCATTTGTCCGTGGTCATCTGCAGTTCTTCCCCAACTGTTGCAAACAAAGTTATTGTTTCCTGTGAATTAGTTCGCTGCAGTTATTTCTTCCGTCAAGAAGCCCGATCTTACCCCTAGCAATGTGAAGTAATTTTTTATATTAAATTAACCTTTCCTTCTTTTAGAAAGTGTAGGTACAAAGATTCCCTGGGGCAGACTGCGTATGATGGAGCGGGTTCACATGGGCATACATGACGGTGAACAACAAAGAGAACTAAGACTTTATCAGGTAGTTGCACTTGAAAATAAAAGCTCAAGACAGTTATAGAAACAGGCGTTGGTGAGGCACTTGAACCTGATATGAGACATCTTAAGATCTCTGCTGAAAAAACTGAGCATTGGCAAGGCTAAAAGGTCTCGGACTTAGAAAGGCTGAACAAACTCTTGGCTTTGGCAGTGCTTGGATGCACCAGAATGTGAACCAATGAGTCAAGACATGCGCAGGCATGGTTAGTTGTCTTGGAAATATGGAAAAGACCAAGGGAATGCATGGAGTCCCACTGATTGTTCAATAACAAACAACAAAACTTATTTATGCAGTGAAGGATAGAACTTATTCAGTCAGAACACTGAGACTGAAATGCTTCTCGGTGCGACAAAAGAGTAGGGAGAAAATACGTCAAAACAAAAGCAGACAGAGATGCCACCCAATTGTTAGAAAGGGACAGAAACAAAGCCCTCCAAGTATATGTTCTGTGTTGGAAACAGTAGGTATGCTTATAGCGGTCTGCAGATGTGACATAAAAAGGGAAACTTTGAAATCAAATGACGCATTACCCGACAGGGGGTGGCAAATGGTGAGCACTTTCGCGGCCACTTTGATGTTCTCAGTGGCCGCGCGGCTCACTGAGAACATCAAAGCGGCTGCGAAAGTCCTTTCAAAGGCTGCAGGCAGACAAATGGTGCACGCGCCCGGCGCACATGCACTGTACCAGATCCGCCTGCAGACTTTGGGAGAATTTATGAAAGCCCTTACTTAACTCTCATGCGCGTTGGCTCAGCGAGACCTAAAAACGAAGGGAACACTTCAAACGTGTTTAAAATTTCAAATGGCTTTGAATAAAGTCTATTTAGAATCAATCCTGAGGAGACCACCTCAATATTAGAGTGAAAGAAAAACATGTGAAATGTTCTGAGATTTACTCAGCACAAGCCAGATAAAAGAATTGAGGCTAAAGAGCAAAAAAATACCGAAGCGCACACACAAGTCCAATAGTCATTAATTACAGCCAGTAAAAAAGTACTCCAATGTCAAAGTTGCGTTTGTCGCAATTTATTCTTTCCCCATTCATTCATATTTCTTGTCTCAGAGACGTCATAACCAATAAAGACAGGCATCAGACACGTGTTTCATCAGTTAGATTTTTTGAAGGATGCTAAGGATATACATACCATCTTACACAGATGCTACGATGACATAGGGATAAAAACTGAAATTGTTAGATCACCAAATGGAACACGAAAGACACCATTATGGTCCCAAAGGATACCCAATAAAAGAGCCATATGCATAAGATGAGTTCCTAAGAAAGGATTATGCCTCACTGACTGTCTATACAAAAGATGTGCAAAGTACTATAGAGTGATGACAAGTATATACATTAGATCAATCAAGGTGATGAGAGAGAGGGTACATGCCGTGGACAGTGATAGTGAACACCCTAAAGTGTGGGGGCGGGGGGGGGAGTTGCGGTCGAAAAAAGACCACCCCATACAGTGACAGGCTAACAGAGACTTAGCAAGAGTTGAAGAAATTAACATATATTGTACATGCAAGGTCAAGGAAACTGTACCTGAATTAAAGGAACAGTGCAATTCCAAGGAAAATAAAGGCTCAGTAAAAGGTAGAAAAAATATATATTTTTCAAGTGGAATTGCGCGTGTCAGACATTAAAAGGCTGCCCAAAGTGGCCTTACAAGGTAAGGGGCAAGGAGAGAAGTAATAACGTCCCCGCAGATTATGGAGTATAGCACAGTTGCAGTAAAGAACTAAAGAGGAACACCAGCTGTAGAACATGCATATTAAAAGTAGCAGGGAACATATCTATAAAAAAGAGGGTGGTGGTGTATGAAAATTAATAAACCAAAGCCACAAACGTAAACAAGTTGAATGTGGCTGATGATCAGCCCTATGTCTTTCTCATTTAAAAACAAAGAATGAAAATGAAGGTCATGTATACACGGACCGATTTAAGAAGTGGCAATTGTGGACGCATGCAGACCAATAATGAGATGAGAAGTGTTCTGTATCCATGAAAATTGATATGAAATCAATTGGCACGCTGCAATTAGACAAAGAAAACGATCTCTGACAGCTGCGCCAATGCAGTACTCAAATACGGGCAGTATTTAGCTGGTCAAAGTGGAACATACCGGGTACGTAACAGCGTGACACACCCAACCTGGCGTTGAAAGAGGGTACAAAAGTACACAGGAGGCCTTGATAAGCCCAACACCAAAGGCATAAATAAATTCATGTATTGCTGTGATGTGCTATCATGACGGAAGTTCAGAGTCAGATAAAGTTAGATTCGAAGTGCGCCGAGCGCTTACTTTCAGAAGTGACAGGCAGTCTGTGAATGTAATCCCGACAATGTGTCAATGATATAAATTACGGCTGAGAGCGAAGGACTGCCAATGAGACGAGAGCTATATTTAAGGTGAGGACAGTCGCGAACATCGCAGAGGGAATTGTCACCAATGCGCAAATGCAGCAGCGTGTTTTTTTTGCATTGCGCTTCACTAAGCGTGATACTAAAATAAACATGCGGCCGCTGTTGCCAAAGCGGACAAGGCGGAAGAGATGCTGTGCGCGAGCAAAAAAGATGCCGTGTGCGTGCCCAATCTCCAGTCCGGGTGGGTGACCCGGAAAGGAGACAGGGAGGTGAGCAAAAAGCCTCACTGCAATTCAAAGGAGCGCATTTAACATAAAGTGGGATGCACGCCAATGAAAAGCAGAGGGGGAGCTTCCACTCCACTTCCACCAGCAACCCGACAACAGTAGATCTCGCAGAGCGAGCAACACATGCGCTGCGATGCTAGGCGAGACCTAATAAAAACGGCTTAAAAGTGGGACTGCTGAAGAGGCACATGCTGCCAGATCTCAAGAGCTTGTTAGTGGAATAAGATTTCAGGAGTTCAGTCTGAAACTAGGTCAATTCTTATACTAGGCAAGTGAGAAATACAGAGTAAGCTAAAGTGGATTAATTGCTTCCCAGAAATCCAGTGAACAGGGACATGGTTACATTTCTACAGGTTACGTGCAAGCATTCTTTCTGCTGGCCTGGGTCCAAAATACTTTGGGGGCTTAGAGGTACTTCTTGGGTGTTTGCTTTGAGAACCTTAGACTCTCTTAAGCCCTTCGCTGCTAGGCCTTTTCCCCTCCTGTGCAAAGGGAAGCCTTTTTTTTGGCTATTTGGGGTATTTTGCGCTTAGGCCCCTGTAACTTTTTGAACACATAAGGTATCCATGCCAAATCTGCGTCCTTTTTTTCCAGCATCATGGGGATTCTAAAGGTATCCAGGGTTTGTGGATTCCCCTGGAGAGGACCCAGAAATTAGCCAAAATACAGGTAAATTTTGTTTTGTTTTTTAACAATGGGAAAAAAAGGCTACAGATGAAAGCATCTGTTTTTTCCCCTGCAAATGGTATTAAAAAAAGGGGTTGTGGTGCTGAAATCACCATCTTACCAGATTTCAGAAACAAGCAGACTTTTGTCAGAAAACCAAAAATGTTTACACAGTTTTGGCATTTTTCTGGGACATTGCCTATTTTTGCTATTTTTTGTGCTTTCAACCTCTTTCCAGTTAATGGTAGAAATGGGTATGAAAGCAATAATGGATCCTAGAAAACTATACATTTTGGAAAAGTAGACAGAATTCTAAATTCAGCAAGGGGTCATTTGTGTAGATCCTTCAAAGTTTCTTAATGGAAACTAACTGTTAAATATAGGAAAAATTGAAAATTAGTTGAAAAAAACAGCAATTTGTTTTCACCTGTAACTTCTTCTAATCATGCTAGCTGTTTGAAAGCAATATACAGTTACATCCACTGGACCTTTCTGGTTGTGGGGATATATAGGACTTGTAGGTTCACCAAGAACCTGACGAAGCCAAAGCCAATAACTGAGCAGCATCTTGCAATAGTTTTGTATTATGTACAGGGTATATAGCAAATAATTTGGGAAAATATATACATGGAAAAATCGGTATGAAAGATGTGATAAGTTGGCCTGGTATATGCTGTGCACTAGTTATAGTGGGCACCTTGCAGCAGTCCAAACAACCCTTATTCATGAAAAGGTTTAATAAAACCTTTATTGAAAGCTATCCTTGTGGTAGCTATGGAGAGCAGCCTTAAGGCTAAGTCTTGAAGGAGTGTAAAGCAGCTCGGTTTACCAGATTATAATCTTTTAAATGATCAAATAAAAGGAGAACCACACAAGGTATATATAAAATATATGTATTTATTACTAAACACTCTCTATTAACCTCTTTATGAGATTAGAGAGCAAGAGACACAATATCAACACACTAGAACGTAAGTAAATAGTACAATATACAATGGGCCCCAGGGGGAGACCAAACCATATATTAAGAAAGTGGTATAAAAACCACGACTTGACTAGACACAGTTCCTAGAGCAGGTAGAATTGCTGGGACCCCAAGAAACCACCCAAGGTAGTGACACAGGGGACCCACGGGGGACGCGTGCAGTGGGAGAACACAGCTGCGAGTTTCGTACAATCCTATGGGAAAGTCGCGGTTAGAATTTTAAAGATTAGGGACACTTCAGAGAGGACTTGGAGCAAACCCTTTTAGACTTAGAAGGTTCTAAGGCCAGCACTCATGTGAGCACCGGAGTATTCGTGTTACCTCACCCAGGGAAGCCGGGTGCATAGGTGTCAAATGGTGTCGGGAATCGTCGTTGTCTTCAACGGCGAGTTGCTGCAAAGTGCTGCTGCCGTGGAAAAGAAAGGTGTCCGGTGTGATCCAAGCCTGGATCGGAGCTGTGAAGAACCTGAAAGCAGAGGTGACAGAGTCTGGGTCACTTCAGGATGACCAGGGGCACGGTAGACCAATGCCCACCAATGTCGGGTGTTACAGGTGCGATGAGGTGAAGATTGACTCAGCTGCCACAGGGACCAGGAGATGTCGACGATGACCAGAGTCTGCAGGCGAGCTGTCCCCGAAGGATGTCGAGTGCTGGAGGGTCGAGGTCCAGATCGGAGACCAACAAGCCTTGGCAACAGCAACCCATGCGCTGAGAGTAAAAAGGCTTTGGTGTGGACCAGCAAGGTCCTGGTGACTCCCCAAGCGATGGAGAGTCAGGGCACGTCTGGAGGAACCAGTTAAGCCCTTTGAAAGTTACAGTACCCTTCTCAGGGACCCACAAGAAGACAGACAAGGGATTGCAAAGGGACCTCAAGAGGAATCACTAAATACCAGCCCATGGGTCACTCGTGGAGTGTAGGCCAGTAATCTTCGGCGGAATCACTTCTCGGGGTCTAGACAACAAGTAGCCCAAAGCACAGCCTCAGGGATTGCCAAGAAGCATATGCTGCTGCAAATGTGCATGATGTCCAGGGGTTCGGGTTGCACGGTCCCCACGAGGGCTTTGGATCTCAGGTTTGCTGAGAGCACGGATCGGCCTCAGGGAAGCTTGGAAACCCACCCCCTGTGTTGCAAAGTCTTTGGAGTCCTTCAGGAGCTGCGTAGTTGCAAAACGGATAGATGCATCTTTGGTGCCTGCCTTGCAGGGGAGTAACTCCTTTATTCCAAGGGAGATTCTTCGGTCATCCAACGAAGTGTAGATAGTTGAAGATCTGAGATTATGTAGCAGAGTTTCGTCCAGGTAAATCTAAAGTCCTGTAGTCAGGGCGTCCTACTTCATACCCAAGGAAGGGGTGGGACAAACTCTGGGGACCCACCTATGAGAGGGTCAGGACAGAGGGGTGGCCACACCCATGTCCTTTGTACAGCTTTGCGCCAGAGGAGGGGCTGAGTGCCCCTGCAACTGGTTTAAGCTGGACTATGCACAGGGACACCAAATGTGCCCCCAGTGCAGACGTCAAAGCACTCTTGGAGTGCACCCATCCAGCCCCAATACACTAACGCCTGTCTGGGAGGTGGTCACACCTCCCTGTGACAGGAAACCTATTGTCCAGCCTCCCCTGCCAGAGTTTCGTCCAGCAGCAGGAGGGCAGATGCGTGTCTGTGGCTGGCAGCATCCATTTTGTGATGCCCAGGTCGAGAAAGCTGGTACCGGGTAGCCCGGTGTGTCTTATTGCTCTCTCTAGGAGGGTGGAATCATACCTCCCCGCCTAGATTGGCGAGGAGGTATGATTCCAAGGTGTTTGACACCATACACAACATGTTTCCTTTTTGTTTTGGTAAATATATTTTTATTGCAGGAATCAATTACAGTTATAACTGAGTCACCTGTATTGTGTTTCGCTACAGTCACATCGATAGTACAACCACATCTATACACGGCCATTCAGCCCACAACCCGGAGGTCGGGCGGCATGTACTTCGCGTCAACGTTTGACAGTTCAGCGCTCTATGAATGTTAAACAGGTGAAGAGGAATACATCTCTCCTGCTTTTCTAAACAACCTAGGCAAACTCCCTTCCCCCCCCAAACTACTAACCCCCCCAGAGGAACATATTTTAGTCTTCAGTGTCACAAACCTTTAATGCTTAACGTAAGCCAATGTAGCTCCCTCTACCTCTATCCACCACCCCCCTCCCACCCCGCCATCGGTGAACTAGTATACTTTCAAAGAGCTTATGGTAGGAGACAATGTCTTTCCAAGTGCAAGTACTCCGTCTGCATGATGCTACTGGGGCATAGGCAGATCCCCATCAACACTCTCAGAGTCAGTGTGTGTATCGTGGTCGCGCAGGGCCTGCACCAGCGTCTCCCAAGCTTGCGCCGCCTCTAATGCTCGCTCGTCTTGGCGCCGCCTCGCCAGCTGGGTACTCTCGCTCCCCGCCCATTTAAGAAGTTCATTGCGCCATTTAGTGCCCGTTGGACCAACCCGCGCCTTCCAATGTCTGGTTATTTCCCGCTTGGCCAGGAGCAACCCCAGGTCAATAAACTTACTAGAGATTTTGTTTTTGGGGGTGTGTGGGAACCAGTGCAGGATCCCCACCGCGGCATCGAATTGCAGGGATCTCCCTGTCACTCTGCTGAGCGTATCTTCTATGACCGTCCAGTAGGAGGTCAGCGCGGAGCAGGACCATAGCATGTGAATGAGGTCTGCCCCGGGCGTCCTGCATCTAGGGCAGGCCGCCGTGTCCGAGGCGAAATACCTCTGTATTTTCTCCGGGGTCAAATAGGCTCTATGCAAGACATAGAAGTGGACCAGCTGGAACCGAGCGCCACGCGTGCCCTTCCAGGCCCGGCGTATCAGCTGGGCCCACGTGGCCTCCGGGATGTCCCTCCCAATGTCAGTTTCCCATCTGGTCCGGAGCGCTTCCAGGGGGGCTAGTTTCTCGTTGGTCATCCTGGAGTACAAGCAAGTTACCGCTTTAACCGTCCCCGCCGACATCATGACGTACTGACATGCCGATGATAACTGTGGTTCCTCCGGACCAGTCTTCCAGTGTGCTTGGAGCACCCTAGTGACCGCCACGTGAAGTAGAAAATCACCCCGGGGGATGTCGAATCGGTCCAGAAGTGCCTGAAAAGGCAACATCATCCCGTCCTCATAAAGGTCGCCCACGAGCTGTATGCCCTCATCCTCCCAGACCCGCAACCGCGACCAGTCGCCGCCATGTGGTAGAGCGGTGAGCATCCCCAGCGGGATCTCCGGGGCGTAAGGTCTCGACACTCCCAGCCCGCGATGTACTCGGTTCCAGCACAATCTAATGGTGCGTTCCTCTTGGGTGAGGTCCCTCAAAACCAGTCTTTGTTGCAACGCAACATAGGACAAAACATGTGTAGGCATGCCATATCCTCGCGTTTCTTCCGGACCGCGAAACTCCCGTGCTATCTCCTGAGTGTAAGTTTGCAACTGGGCAGCCAAGTAGTACGTTCCAAAGTTGGGCACGGCCAATCCCCCCTCCACTTTCGGTCTCATCAGGGTCTTGAGCGCCACTCTACGGCGGCCTGAGCCCCAAAGGAATGCCACAATCAAGGAGTCCAGGTATCGGAAGCTTGACGGTGGGATCCAAACTGGGAGTGTCCTGAAATAATATAAAAGCCGAGGGAGCGCCACCATCTTCAGCAGTGCGATCCGTCCCATTACCGACAGCGGTAGGGTGGCCCAAAAGGACATGCTACCCTTCAATGCTCGGATGCACCTGGAGACGTTGCCCTCTAGGATATCAGCCGGGCGATGATATACATACACCCCGAGATATTTAAAACAGCTAGGTTCCCATCGGATCGCTCTGGGAGTGTCCGGCCGGGGTTCATCTCTGCGGATCGGAAACAGGCAAGTCTTTGCCCAATTTACCTTGAGGCCCGATATCTTGCCAAAAGCCGTGAGCACTGCATCAGCCCCGGCTAAGGCCCCATCAGCGTCCTCAAGGAAGAGCAGCAGGTCGTCCACGTACAGGGAGATGTAGTGGTGCCCTGTTAAGGTCTGCAATCCCCTGTAATGGGTGCCCGTGCGGATCGATATCGCCAAGGGCTCAATCGCAAGGGCCAATAACAGCGGGGACAGCGAGCACCCTTGTCTCATGCCCCGTTCCACTGAGTAACGTTGGGAGATCAGCGAGCCCGAGCGAACTCTAGCCACCGCCGATGCATACAACACCGCGGTCCACCGCAGAAACCCCTCTCCCAGGCCAAAGCGCTCAAGTACTCCATGGAGGTAAGCCCATTCCAAGCTGTCAAAGGCCTTCTCCAGGTCAATCGAATGGATCGTGGGACTAGGAGCCTCAGCATGGCCGCCTTCTAGCAGGCAAAACAATCGGCGAATATTCATCGTGGTGTTACGTTTTGGAATGAAACCCGCCTGGTCGTCGTGCACCAAGGAGCCCATGTGATCTAGTAGACGTGAGGCTAGTATGCTGCTCAAGATCTTATAATCGACCGTAAGCATCGACAGCGGTCTGTAGGACGCAGGATCATTTCCCCCCCTACCGGGCTTGAGCAAGGGTACCACTAGGGCCTCACGCATCGAGCCGGGTAGGCACCCCCGGGACTTCGCCTCCCTGTAAACCGCCAAAAGTCTTGGAGCCAGGAGGTCAGCGAAGGTGGAATAAAACTCCACCGGGAGCCCGTCAAGGCCAGGTGTCTTGTTACACGCCATCTTTTTTATGGCGCCACGGATCTCCCCAAGTTCCACATCTCTCCCCAAGTCCTTCGCCTGTGAGGGCTCCAGGGCGGGGATCCGCAGGTCTTGTAGAAAGCCGTCAATAGGGGTGGTGTCAAGTGGCAGCCTACTGTGGTATAGCACCTCGTAATAACGCCGAAAGCAGTCAAGGATCTCGGGTTGGGTGTAAACCTCCCTGTCTCCAGCCGTGCGCATGGCCACCATGGGTGAGGACCGTCTCGTTGGATTGGCAAGCCAAGCCAGAAGCGCTCCCGATTTGTCGCCCTCGGCAAGCGATCTAGTCATGTAAGCCTTATAATCATAGCTTCGCAGCCGCTCAACTTCAACCGCCACCACCTCTCTCGCCGTCAGAGTCTGTTGTTGAAGCTCCGGGCGGCCGGGGCGGAGGAGTTCCAGATCGCGTAGCTTGCTATCAGCTTTGGTCAGATCCTCAAGGAGGACCCGGCGCACTCCAACCCTCTGTGAGATACAATAGCCCCTAACCACCACTTTAAAGGCGTCCCATTCCGTGGCTCTCTCCTCAGTCGTGCCCTCGTTCGACTCAAAGTACCTAATGATCTTGTCCTCAAGGCCATCCTGGAACACCAGATCCTCCAGTAGCTCGGGGCGCAGCTTCCAAGTCGGCACACAAGGGGTGCCCGGAAGCCACCGAAAATCCGCCAACAGCGTGTTGTGGTCGGAGATGGTTCTTGCCAAATATTCAGATCTCACGGCTGAGGAAACCAGATCCCCCGATCCCAGCAAGCCGTCCAATCGGACATGCAACTCGTGCATGCCAGAGAAATGGGAGTAGTCGCGGGTGTAGGGGTGTTGGGCCCGCCAGATATCCGTCAGCCCCCATTTAGTCTGCCAGTCTGATCTGCCCCATGCCACCCGATGGGTCGGCGAGTCCGGGAGGGGAGGGTGAGACCTATCGAGGTTAACATCCTCCACCGAGTTAAAATCCCCTCCCAGCAAGAGGGGTCCCGACAAGTAAGAGGCTAGGGACCCCGACAAAGTGGTCAGGAAGGCGAGTTGGTCCGTATTAGGCGCGTAAATGCAGCAAATGTTCAGTTCTCGTCCCCCCAGCCTGCCGGCCAGTGCCACATGCCTCCCCTCCGGATCCACAACATATCTATTCACCTGCAATGCGACCCCAGCCCTCACCCAGATCAGCGCGCCCCTAGCATAAGCTGAGTATGTGGTGTTAAATACCTGCCCTCGCCATCTGCGCTGTAATGCCAGTCCCTCAGACTTGGTGAGGTGCGTCTCCTGAAGTAGCGCAATCTGTACACCTCTGCGTACCAGCTAAGCGTGCACTTTGTGTCGCCTGGACATGGAATTCAGTCCCCGCACGTTCCAAGTAACACATTTCAGGGTTGATGGATCAGCCATTGTCCCAAGGCGTTCCCTCTGGTCTCCCCAAACTCTGTAAAATCCAAGTCAAGCACCTAGTCAATCCCACACCGAAGGCGAGTACCCCCTTCAACAACAAAAGAACATCCCCATAACATGAACCCCCTCCCTTCCCCCCCAGTACAGGTTCCAGATAGCACCACCCAGTTCCCATCCAAACTGCGTCCCCAAACTTTCCCCCCCGAACTAGCCTGACGGTAGCAACCGCAGGTGTGCCTTAAGGGCAGAGTGGGGGCTGAACGCCGATAGGGGGTCCCCGCACTGCAATGCTACCGAAGAGCGATCGAGCCCTAAGTCACTAGGGCCAGTAAAGGGTGCAGCCACAACCCCCCATTACATCAGCCACTTAACAGTACCTCTTAAACCCTCCCCTCCCCCTTTCCTGATCTCTCTCTCTCCAACCGCCTCCCTCCCTCCAACCAGAGCTGGCTCACCCGAAGTCATCATTGTCCATCAAGGAGGCCTTCCGCCGTCTCCGGGGTGATCACCGGGAGTGTCACGCTGTCTGATTCAGATCCCTCTGTGTCCGAGCGGCAACCACTCTCACCAGGCTCCGAAAGTTCAGGTGCGTGTTTGCCTTGGGAACCAGAGATATTGGAGACCATCTCCAGCGCCCCTCGTTGCTCCGCCTCGGCCTCCAGCGTTGAGGGTCGAGCAGTCCTGCCCCTGCGATGTCGGACCCGCCTAGATCTCCTCAGCAGGTTGCTCTCCGAAGTGGGTTGGGAGGAGGCCCCAAAGCCATCCTTGCCAGCTCTGTACAGCTCAAGCCAGCTGCATGCGTCATCCGGGGTGTCGAAGAATTTGGTCGTGTCGTCCAGGATGACACGGAGCCGTGCTGGAAATAACAAGGAATACTGGATGCCCTCACTCCTCAGCTCCCTTTTTACCGCCAGAAAGGATGTCCGCCTCCGTTGCGTCTCGTACGTATAATCCGGAAAGATGTTCACCCGACTGTTTGCCACCTGGTACGGACCTTTCTGTCTGGCGGCATTGAGAAGAAAGTCCCTGTCTCGAAAATGGAGTAGCCGCTCCACCACCGGCCGCGGTGGTTGGCCCTGCTGTGGTGGTCTCGCTGGCACCCTGTGTGCCCGTTCCAGGGTATAAAAGGAGGAAAGCCCTTCTGGCGCCACTACCGTCCTCAGCCAATCTTCCAGATACGCCATCATGTCCTCATCCTCAATCTTTCCCGGAAGGCCGACCACCCGAATGTTATTTCATCGATTGCGCCCTTCCGCGTCCTCCGCCCGTCTCTCCAGGACGTCTATGCGGGACAGAGCATCCTTTACTGTAGCCTCCAACGACTTCTGAGCAGGCTCCAGGATCCCCATCGAGCTCTCCACTTCCTTAACCCTGTCCGAGAGCTTACCATGGTCCGCTCTGAGCAGGCCCAAACTCGTCGCGACTTGAGCAATGTCCTGTTGGAGGGCCGATCGCGTTTCAGTGATCGCTGTCAGGATCTTGTCCAGTTGCTGTTGAAGGTGCGGGTTCCCCGGTCCCTCTGGGTGCAAGCGGTCATCGTTATCAGGCGTCTCAACATCAGAGGCCGTCTGGACGCCCCCTTTAACGCCCTTCGGTTTTCCCATGTCGGAGAGGGTCCTTAGTAGGGGCCTCCGCGAGACCCCGGTCGGGGGAAGGGCAAAGCAGGGCGCCCCCTGCCGCCGCGGTATGGTCGTGGGAAGTGGCGATAGCCCTTGGTCCCTCACCTCTCAACTATTAGTCGACCTCCAGGGAGACCAGATCAGTGGCCGGAAGTGTGGCGGGTCAAGCGGAGCGGCAATGGCCGGCGAGGCAAGAACTCCCAGGGCCACAAGTATCAGCGGCCTCCGCCAGCGTCTTTTGCTGCTGAGAGGCCAGACGCCCGTCCCACGCCCAGCACACAGGCCAGCCAAAAGTCAATGGGGGGGAGGGGGGGCCCCATGTGGTCCACCCCCAGTCTCAGGCGGCCCTCCCAGGACGGTGGGTCCCCGCTGCGCCGTCTCCCCCACCTCCAGCTGGGGGCCGGTCAGTCAGCAGCCGGCCCAGGCGCCACCCCGCCGGTCACTCCTCTCTTCCGCAGGGCAGGGGGGAGGGGCCCAGGCTCTTCACCGCAGAGCGGCTGCAAGGTCTCTCACCTCCGAGACCGGGGACCTGGGCTGTGTCGGTCTGGGTCGCGCGGCTCAGTCCCTCGCGCACTTTCACCGTACTACTCCGCCGTGGAGTGTAGCGGCGGTCACGCAGGGCCGCGTCCACCGTACCCGCAGGCGTCCTCGGCGTCCCGGTGGGCAGCTGTGAGGAAGCGGCCTCCCCTGGAGTGAGCGGATAGTAGCCGCCGCGTTAGGGGCACCGGTCTTCGTGGGGTGCTCTGCCGTCCCAGATCACAGGGAGGAGGCGGCGCCATGTTGCTCTCCGCTCCGCCCGGTCCGCGGGTGACTGGTTCCTGCAAGCGGGGCATCACCATCGGCCCCCGGCGTCTCTCGCTCGCGCAGGAACCACAGCGGTCACCGGTGTGGGGGTCGGGGCACCCACAACGCCCAGGAAGCAGGATAGTTGGCGGCTCGATCTCGGAGCCGAGCGACTAGGCGACATCCGCCATCGGCGCTCAAGCCACGCCCACACACAACATGTTTCCTTGAAGCCTTCTCAAAGATAGCATTTACCGCGAGGTTATAATGCACTTGAGAGTATATGGTTGGCTGCATCACAGAACAAACCCGGAGAATAGATTCCGAAGGCTGCAGAGGGGCCCTGCTCATGCTTGGGCACCCTCTCATACAAAACCCAGCACTCTACCTTCAGGATTGATAAGGACTGCCATAGGGGTGACTGATAGTTTTATATGTGTAGTGATATATGGTAGATATAGGGAACCTATATCTAAGTAAGGGGTGCATTCACCACCTTACACAGGCTGCAGTAGCAGACCAGATGTGTCATTTTGAGTGGTCTCTCAGGGGTGGCATAATACATGCTGCAGCCCCCACGAGGCCACTGGGATACCTATGCCCTGGGTATATAGGATACCATACACTAGGGACTTATAAGGGTACCCCATTAACCAATCTGTGGTTACCTAAAGTACATGCAATCATTTTAGAGAGGAAGCAGCTAGGCTGGGGCCCTGGATACAGTATCTGTAGGAGAGTAGGATCTGCTTACTATGGTTACTCCCACTTTTTGCTGATGTATCACTGATTTCGACTTAGACTGACTGGGATCCTGCTATTCAGGACCCCAGCCTATCTGCTTTCTCCTCTAAATTGATTGGATGTACTTTAGGTACACTCCAGATTGGATACGGGGATACCCAATGGGCACCATGTACCCAGGACACAGGTTCCCCAGAGGCCTTCCAGGGGCTGCAGCATGTATTGTGCCACCCCTGAGAGACCATTCAAAATGGCACCACAGGTCTGCTACTGCAGCCTGTGTAAGGTGGTGCATGCACCCCTTACTTAGATATAGGTTACCTATATCTATTCTAAATCACTGCACATAGAAACCTATCACCCCTATGGCAGACCTTATCAATCCTGAAGGCAGGGTGCTGGGTTTCATGTGAGAGGGTGCCCCTGCATGAGCAGAGCCCCTCTGTAGCCTTCAGAACCTATTTTCCGGGGTTGTTGTGATGCAGCCAACCATATATATTTAAGTGCATTATAACCTTGCAGTAAATGCTAACTTTAAAACGGCTGCTTAGAAACATGTTGTGTTTGGTGTCAAACACCCAAGAATCATACCTCCCCACCAGTAACTGGAGGGGAAGGTATGATTCCACCCTTCTAGAGGGACTTATGTGAAACACTGGTACACGCGGTACCAGCTTTCTCGACCTGGACATCACAAAATGGATGCTGCCAGCCACAGACACGAGTCAGCCCTCCTGCTGCGGAGCCAAGCTCAAGCAGGGAAAGGCCTGACAATTGGTTTCCTGTCACAGGAAGGTGTGACCACCTCCCAGACAAGCTTTAGTGTATTTGGGCTGGGTAGGTGCACTCTGAGAGTGCCAGAAAGTCTGCACTGGGGGCACATTTGGTGTCCCTGTGCATAGTCCAGCTCAACCCGGTTGCAGGAGCCATTTGCTCCTGCTCTGGCACGAAACTGGACCAAGGACATGGGTGTAGCCATCCCTCTGTCCCGACCCTCCCATAGGTGGGTCCCCAGAGATTGTCAAACCCCTTCTTTGGGTATAAAGTAGGAACCCTGACTACAGGACTTTAGATTTTACCTGGACTAAACTCTGCAAGCAGAAACCACATACTTCGACGTTCTACACTTTGCTGGACAACAGAAGAATCTCCCTTGGAGTAAAGGAGTTACTCCCCTGCAGCAGCAGGCACCTTAACGCATCTGACCGGTTTGCATCTCCTGAGCTCCTGAGGACTCCGAAAATTTCTGCAACGCAGGAGGTAGGTTCCCGAGCGTCGCTGAGGTTGATCTGACCTCTCAGTAATTCTGAGACCAGTATCCCTCGTAGGGACCGTGCAACCCGAACCCCTGTGCACTGTGTATTTTTGCAGCAGCATATGCTTTTTGGCGATCCCTGATGCTGTGCTTTGGGCTACGTGTAGTCCTGAACCCGAGCAGTATTTCCACTGAAGATTTCCGGCCTACAGTCCACGAGTGTTCCGTGGGCTGGTATTTTGTGATTCAGCTTCAGGTCCTTTCACGATCCCTGGTCCGTTGGCCTGTGGGTCCCTGTGAAGGTAACTTTGATTTCCTGTGGGCTTCCCTGATTGCCCCAGACGTGCCCTGACTCTCCATTGCTTGGAGAGTCCCCAGGACCTTGCTGGTCGTCACCGTAACTTGTTTCCTCTGCACACGTGGGTTGCCGTTGCAAAGGCTTGTTGGTTTTCAATCCGGACACTGACCCCCCAGGAGTCGACATCCTTCGTGGGACAGCTCACCTCCAGACTTTGGTCGTCGTCGAAGTTTCCTGGTCACCGTGGCTGCAGAGTCAAGCATCCTATCTTGTCACCTGAAGCACCCGACATCGGTGGGCATTCCTCTACCGAGCCCCTGGTCACCCTGATGTGACCCAGACTCTGTCCCCTCTGCTTTCAGGTTCTTCTCATCTCGGATCCAGGCTTGGATTCCACTGGACACTTTTCATCTTCCTGGCAGCAGCACTTCTTTACATCTCGCCACTTAAAACGAAGAGGGTTTCCGACACCATTTGACCCCTATGCACCGGCTCCTCTGGGATAGGTAACACGGGTACCTCGGTACTCACAAGGGCGCTGGCCTTAGAACCTTCTATGTTCCAAAGGGTTTGCTTGAAGTCCTCTCCGAAGTGTCCTTAAACTGTATATTTCGAACCGCGACTTTCCCATAGAGTTGTATGGAGCTCGCGTCTGTGTTCTCACACTGCACCGTCCTCCATGGGGTCCCGTTGTCACTCCTTTGGGTGGTTCTTTGGTGTCCCAGCGATTCTACATGCTCTAGGCACTGTGTCTAGTGAAGTAGTTGTTATACAATTTTTTTAGTATATGCTTCGGTCTCCCCCTGGAGCCCGCTGTGTAATGTGCTATTTACGGTTGTTCTATAGATTTAGTATTGTGCGCCTTGTGCTCTAATCTCATAAAGAGGTTAGTAGAGAGTGTTTGGTAATAAATACATATATTTTATATAACACTTGTGTGGTTCTCTTTTCATTTGGCCATTCAGGAGGTTCTGATCTGGTAAAACAAGCTGCTTTACATTCCTTCGAGACTTAGCCTGAATGCTGCTCTCCACAGCTACCACTAGGATAGGTTTCTGAAAAGGTTGTCTTTAACCTAATCACCAATAAGGGTTGTTTGGAATGGTACAAGGTGCCAACTTTAATTAGTGGACAGCATATACTAGGACAACTTCTAACAGTATCCAGTTCTAAACAGTAAAGAAGTATCTTACGCCTGGAATGATCTAGGACATTCCAACATGCCAGTAATACTGTGCACCACGCGCATTATGTTGGATGGGTATCATTCATCAACAGAAAAGGAACAGACCAACAAAGGCAGTATTTAACTATACTGATTAAAACAAGGTTGGGAGAATAAAGCAGTGCCTTATTTTTTTGAAAACACATTTTATTGGTTAAACAGCACATGTATCAACATATGACACCTTATACATTCAGTCATCTTACGTGTCTTCATCAAAACCCCCAACAAACCCCTCAGATCCCTCACCCCCGCTGCTGTTGGTGTGGGCATGGTGCAGGCAGAAATTACAATGATCAATAGACAAAACCTAACGGATCAATACACATCATCAGCCTCCTCACATGGAACACAATTCAACCTTCTCCCACATTAGTCTTCATTTTCCTCTTGGGAATTCCGTAGGGCCTGCACTAACGCCTCCCATGCTCGCGCCGCCTCTAAACTTTTCTCATTCGCTGTGCGGGCCGCCTGCCGCAGTCCAACAGTGCTCTCACTGCTGGCCCATTTACATAGTTCTGCTTTCCATCTTCCACTGGATAGGCCCCCCTCGACTTCCAGTGCCAGGTTATTTCTCTCTGAGCAAAGATTAGGCCCAAGTCAATGAACTAACTGGTAATCTTTGTTTTAGCCGTGTGGGGAAACCACAGCAGCAGACAAGTTGCCATGTCATACTCCACCTGTCTGTCTGTAACTTCATTAAGGAGCGCCCCTACCTCAGACCAGTACTGTCCTATCTTCGGGCAGTTCCATAACATATGTTCCAGTTCCACATCGGGCGCCATACATCTAGGGCACGCCGCATCCTGGGCCTGGAAATACTTCCGGATTTTCCCTGGGGTTAAATATGCCCTATGCAGTATAAAGAAGTGTACCTGCTGGAACCTAGCATTTCTGCTCCCTTTCCATGTCCTCTGGAGTATACGGCCCCATGTTGTGTATGGTATGGGCTGCCCCACACTTGCCTCCCACTTTAACTTCAGTGCTACCAGTGGTTCTAAACCTTCATTCAGCATTCGAGAGTGTAGGCAAGTGACCGCTTTGAATGTTCCCGCTGCCATCACCACATATTGGCAGGCCATGGTGGTAGGTGGTTCTGTCTGCCCAGACTTCCAGTGTTTCCGTATGCCGCATGCAATAGGAAGTTACTGTCAGGAAGGCCGTACTGTTCCTGCAACACCCGGAACAGCAATAATTCGCCATCTATATATAGGTGTCCTATTACCTGAATTCCTAACTCGTCCCAGTCTAGGAGTGTAGACCATTCCCCTCCGTGCGGTAACGCTGTCAACATTCCCAAGGGAATTTCCGGTGCATATGGGTGTGCCACCTCTGCCCTCCGGTGACTCCTGTTCCAACATAGACGCAAGGTTTTCTCTTCTAGCTTTAGGTCCCGTAGATCCAGCTGTTGCTGCATGATTATATACGAAAGGATATGTCTCTGTATTCCCCTTCCTCGGGTCAAATCAGGTCCCCTAAACTCCACCACAACATTTTGTGTGAGGATCTGCAGTTGTGCAGCTAAATAATAAAGTTCAAAATTAGGAACTGCCATTCTTCCCTCCGCTTTGGGCCTCATCATTGTGGATAGCGCTACTCGTCGCCGTCCATGGCCCCACAAAAATTCTGTGGTCAGTGTTTTCAGTTCCCTAAATATCCGTTGAGGGATCCATACCGGTAGCGTGCGGAAATAATAGAGCAGCCGAGACAAAGCCACCATTTTGAGCAACGCCACTCTCCCCACTACCGAAAGGGGAAGAGTTGCCCAGAACGCCATTCAACCCTTCAGGCCCCTTATACAGCGTCCTATATTCCTTTCGAGCATGTCAGCAGCTTCATGGTAGATACGCACTCCCAGGTAGGTGAAACAGGATCGTTCCCATATGATGTCCCCAGTGAGCCGCGGCTGGGGGGCATCTGCTCTTACCGGGAAAAGGCACGTTTTATTCCAATTAACCCTAAGGCCCGATAGTTCTCCAAATCTCTACAGCATTCCTATCGCCCCCTTCAGTGCCCCGTCCGTGTCCTCCGAGAACAGCAACAGGTCATCCGCATACAGCGATATGTACTTCGGGGTTCCACAATACTCAAGCCCTCTATACGGTGTTCCTTTCCTGGCCTGGGCGGCTAGAGGTTCGATCGCCAATGTGAACAGGGGAGAGAGTGAGCATCCCTGCCTCGTCCCTCTTCGTACTGGATAATCAGAGGATATTACCGACCCCAGCCGCACCCTGGCCGTTGCAGAGGAGTATCATACTTTCGTCCAGCGCTCAAATTGATCGCCCCACACCGAACTTCCTCAGCACCGCATGTAGGTTCACCCATTCCAGGCTATCGAAGGCCTTTTCTATATCTTTTCTATATATAGCACCATAAGTACCAATGTAACACCCATATTTTCCAATAACTAACATGTGACCATTCCAGCTTTGCAAAGGGCCTTCCACTACGCTGTAACACATGACACTGCATTTTTGGGAACATTTGAGCCGTTTGAGCTACAAACAAGGCTTTTTTTGTTCAAATCTGCCGATTTTGCAGCAGATGATGGAATATTTGGCAAATGCTGGAAATGTTTAATTATGTGAAAATTGGTGCAGCCGAACAGTCACATAATTCCAGTAGCCCTGGTCATTCTGTGGAAATCGCAGGAATTACTGTTAACATGAGTTGAAGCCATTTTGTTTGCGGCATCCGTTTGCATTAGCCATGTGCTGGCCATGTGATTCTGCCGTTCTCACTGTTGCCTGCCTTCCTATTCTGCTTGAGTCTTCAACTGTAGTTAACTCCTTCAGTACTGAGCCAGAGCACTGTGCATGCTTAGAAAGGCCTTACACCCACATGCATCAACGATAATTGCATTCGCAAACGGTGCGAATCGCAATTTTCGGCCGTTTGTGAATGCAATTATCAAAAGTGCAATGCATCATGTATTTCGCAATTTTAGGAATCCCAATCATGTTGCGATTTCTAAAATTGCGATTGCATTTCAGAAATCGCAATTTCAGATTTCTGAAATGCAATGCATGATCATTTTAAAATTGCGAATTATCAATTTGGAAGCGGTAAATTAGCATGAGGTTGAACCTCGTGCTAATTTACCGAAAACCTTCAAACATGCACAAAAATGCATTTTTGAAAGTTGCATTTTACACACACACATGTCCTTGGGACATGTGTGTGTCTAAATTGCAGTTAAGTTTCGTTTCATGGGTGCAGGGAGGGGTTCTTTGGACCCCCCTCTGCACCCTTGAAATTGCATATTCAAATTGCGATTCGCAAATTGAAAATCGCAAATTGTAAATGCCTTCCCATTGATTCCTATGGGCCTCTTGGCCCATAGGAATCAATGGGAAGGGTTTTCCTTAATTGCGATTCGCAAATTGTGAGACGCAATTAAGGAAAAATACCGATTCTTTTAAAAAAAAGGCAATTAATCATGCATTGCCGTTTGCGAATCCTTAATTGCGATTCCTTAATTTTCGCAATTAAGGATTCGCAAACGGCAATATTGATGCATGTGGCCGTTAGCTGCTAGAATGCACCTGTCTTAGAATGTAACTGTCAGGCTGTTTCAACTAACTAAGCTGTACTATGTCCCCTCCCACGTTGCTGAGTAAGAGGTTTTTGTCTGCCCATGTTAGTCGATAGTTATTCCTGTACATGCTTGTACCTCCTCTTTGAGTCTCCATGCTTATTCAGCAACAAAGCGTGTATAAAAGGCCCCTGATCTCTGTATTCCTTGTACTATCTAATACAGTGCCCTGGGGTGCTGTATCAATGTAGTCCCATTCATGAGTGATTCATAAACGTATTGTCTTTATTTTAGCCTTTGAGCCAATCTCTATCTTGTTGGTTTAAGGACCAGTGGACTGTTAAGGGTGAACCCCTGCAGCAGTGAGCCCCTAAAAAGGCTTATTTTTCCACAATTCCTCCGACTAGATCCAGAAGTGCTCCTCAGTGGTTCCTTCTTTTTTTGTGTCTCATTGAATTTATAGTTTAGCTTTTATGGAAACGAGGAAGGCTAAACCTGAGGTTACCACTCCACAACACAGACTACAATACCACATAATTACTCTCCAAAACACATAATCCCATTCAACATAATTCCTATACACTAAATACCACATACTTTCTATTCACATAATTTCACTGCACAACAAACCACATAATTCCACTACACGCAGCGTACACCCACTCTATACCAAAAAACATTAGTAAAAAACATTTACAACACCAATAGCTCTAACTCTCGCAAATGAAAAACCTATTTAATTGCAAATGCTTCTTTAACTATTAGTCGTGTTTGCAGAGTGGTGGAGAAATGGTGCTGGGCCTTCAACCAGCGCTCAGGAATTCCACTGCGTAAGACTTACAGGAGGAACAGGAGGGCTTCTTAGCCCCCAAAGTCCCTCAGGAGTAAAGTGACCTCATCCCCCATCCCGTAGTCTGCCAGGAGGCACGTTGCAGAGTGGTGGAGAAAGGGGGCGTGGCCTCCGAGGAGGTCTTGGCAATTCTACTGTGTGGGACTTACTGGAGGTAACAAGAGGGGTACTTGGCCCACAAGGACATCCTTGGGGCCCAACTACCCCTCCTAAGTCCCACACAACAGGATTGTTAAGTTCTCATAGCAGGACACGACCCCTTTGCCCACCACTCTGCAAACGTGCTCCCTGGTGGGCTCTTGGATGAGGATTGAAGTCCCCTTCGCTGCTGGAGGTCCTTTGGGGCCAACTAGTCTACCTCTTACCTCCAGTAAGCCCCACACAGTGGAACTGTTGAGAGGTCGTCACAGGCCCCCTTTCTTCACCACTCTGCAAACATGCCTCCTGGCACGCTCTTGGTTGGTGGATGAATTCCCCTTTCCTCCTGAGGGTCCCTGGGGCCAAATAGCCCTTCTGTTACCTCCAGTAAGCCGCATACAGCTGGTTTGCTGAGCATGCTCAAAGGCCACGCCCCTTTTTACACCACTCTGCAAACGCAGCTCCTGGCGCACTGCTGCTCGGGGGATGAAGTCCACTTGTGTCCTGAGGGTCTCAGGATACAAGAGGACCTAATCGCCCCACCAGCAAAGTACCAAGAGGCGTGTTTGCAGAGTGGTGTAAAAAGGGGCGTGGCCTTTGACCACATCTCAGCAATCCCTCGGTGTGGGGATTACTGGAGGTACCTATTGGGCTAGCTGGCCCCCAGGGGTCCTCAGGAATGAAAGGGACTTAATACCCCAACTTAGAACACGCCAGGAGACGTGTTTGCAGACTGTTACAGGAAGGGGGCGGCGCCTCCCGCGAGATAAATAATGATAATTACGCACTTGTATAGTGTACGACTACCCGGAGGCATCTCGGCACTTGTACGAATACCGCTGAGGAACCCTTCCTGGCCTTTCCCTGTGAGGTGCCCACTCCTGGGCACCCCCAAAGGGAAGCCAGGCATCCTAGCGTTGTTGGGGCCGTTGTGGAGATTAAGCAAGCTATTGCCCAGAGTTGCAGCGTGGGACTCATGATTAGAATAGGCACCGAGGCGAGAATTATCAGGTCCGAGGAAATTGAGTCCAAGAGCCGCCGAGACCGGAATTGAACCCTGGTCCCGTGCCAGACTTCTGCATCAGGGTCTGCCGCTCTAACCATTGAGCCACACTTCTCCACAATGCTGGCTTTTCTTTTTTTTAAAATATTTTTAGAAGGGGAGCTGCATGGCCCCCCTTCTTTTAGTATTTTTTGGGTCCTGCCCCCAGGACCTGACACAGTTTTTATTTTTTTTTAAAAATGGGATGGGGGCTACGCGGACCCCTTCCCGAGGTCGATTTTGTCTCATTGCATTTAAAAAAAAAAAAAAGTATTTTTTATATTTCTTTGGAAGGGGGACCCCACCACTTTTGGCCCCGGGGACCCCATCCCCCGGGGCCAGCCCACAAGTTGGGGATCGCGGGGGGAGCTCCAATGCCCCCACGGTCCCAGCCGGCTTCCCGCCTCCTGCGGGAGCCGGTATTGCTTTTAGACAAGGGGAGCTGCTGACATGCAGCTCCACTTGCCCAAAAGCAATTCTGCTTTGCTTAGTTGAAGTGAGAGAAGTGTTTTCTACGGCAGGTCTGAAACCGGTCCCAGGATGCCTGTTTCCGGTCCTGGCTTGGCAGTTCGGGCTGGACTGTTCCCACAAAGAACGGGGTCAAGACTGATTTGTATATGGCTGGGTCCAAACTGAGGTGGTGTGGTGAGCAGAATAATGATGGAATAAACCCAGATCCTTGTGACTGGGGGTGAATTTTTGCATTGTCCAGCATTCCGTCCATCAATTCTTTCTTTTGTATATGTCTCCCTAAGTGGGAAGGGTATGCCCAGACATGGGTCCCGTGCTCACTACACCACTGGATTCAAGCTAGCCTGGCTGATGAAGGGTGATGCCCTGAAACCGGTCCCAGGATGCTTGTTTCCGGTCCAGGGAGGACCTGGTTTGGCAGTTCGGGCTGGACTGTTCCCACAAGGAATAGGGTCAAGACTGATTTGCATATGGCTGGGTCCAAACTGGGGTGGTGTGGTGAGCAAAAGAATGATGGATTAAACCCAAATCCTTGTGACAGGGGGTGAATGTTTGAATTGTCCAGCATTCCATCCATCAATTGTTTCTTTTGCCAATGTCCCCCATCCCCTGGGGCCGGCCCACAAGTTGGGGACCGTGGGGGGAGCTCCAATACCTCCACGGTCCCAGCTGGCTCCCCGCCTCCTGCAGGAGCCGGCATTGCTTCTGGACAAGGGGAGCTGCTGACTTGCAGCTCCCCTTGCCCAAAAGCAAATCTGCTTTGCTTACTTGAAGTGAGAGCAGGTTTCCTGCTCTCGCTTCAACAAAGGAAAGCAGTGTTTTCTACAGCAGGGCAGGAGCATGTCCATAGCAAACGGCAATGGCCCGAGGGATGGGCACCCCTGGACATTGCAGGCTCTGGGGAGTGGCGGTCCCCAGGGCCATCTAGAGCTTCAGGAGGGGGGGGCCGTGTGGCCCCCTTCCCAAGTGTTTAAAGCCCCAGGGAGATGGTGGTCCCCTGGGGTCCGCAACAGACCCCCACCTTTTATTTAAAATTGCCCCAGGGAGGTGGTGGTCCCCGGGGCAGTGTGGGTGGGGCAGGAGCCACCCAACACTCCTTTAATCAGATTAGAGCCCCAGAGAGGTGATGGTCCACGGAGCAGCATGGGGGGCAGGAGCTCACCCCCACACATTTTTTTTTAAAAAGCCCCAGGGCGGTGGCTGTCTTCAGGGATCTGGGGGTCACGTGTCCTCCGAAAATTATGAGCAACGCCCCGGGCAGGTGGCGGTCCCCAGGGCTTCTGGGGGCCCCCACGGTCGCCCACACATTAATTATACATTGCCCCCGGGACCTGGCCCACCCGGGGTCTTAAAACAAATGAAGAGCTGAAGACCACGCTTCATGTTATTATTTTTCGGCAGGATCCGTGCACCCAGTGCGAATTCTGCTGATTCTTTTTTTTTATCCTATTTTTGGCCCTGGGGATCCTTGTGGGATCCCTGAGCAGGCCTAGGGGGTCAGGGTGTTTCTATCCTGCCCCCTTTTCTTATTTTTTATAATTTTTCTAACTGTTTTCTTGTGACTCAGTAACTGAGTCACAAGATGGCTGCCAACACTTCCTGGTTTGGAGTGTTGGCAGCCAATCAGAATGAACCTCGTACTCAGGAGGAGTCGCAAATCCTCCTCGTGCTCAGCTATCAATATTTTTATTCTTTGTATTCCTCAGCAACTACTGAGCTGATTTACACTATTTAAAAAAAGCACGCTTTCTGATCCAAGACCTACCTTTTTGCCAAATTTGGTGTCATTCCGTTCAGCAATTCGGGCTGTAGCTTTGTCTAAAGTGCATATGGAAATTAACATGGGGAAACGCATTTTGGGACCCCCCTTTTCTCTCGGTCCACACTTGACGAATCACCCCGACATTTTCAAGCCAGGATCTGACCTGAGCGAACCATTCGTTTTGAAAATTTTGCGAGGATTCGTCAAACGGTGCAAAAGATATTGGCAAAAGAAAAAACACTTTTTGAATTGAAACAAGTTCCTAACTATAACTACCTACCGGCGACCGCCAGTAGGCAATATATAAATATTTGTTGAGGTTCTCTTCTTTGGGAAGGCTGACACAGCACACAGCCCCAGGACCTGAGCCGCGTTAACCATGTACACACGGTTCAATTCTCTGCCCACTTGGGAGAAGCACTACGACTCATCAGGTCTGGCACAAAAGGCAAAAGTGTTAACTTAGGAGGCCTAAGAGACTTCAATAAATGGATGGAATACTGCTACTTCAAGATGGAGTAAACCAATCTTTTACAGGATTTCCTTTTTAAAAAAACTGGATGGTGCAGCTGGATCTAATGGGTGCCAATATTTTGGCACCAATATATTCGACCCACTGGAGATTCCTTCAGGTACTTTGGAGTAACAAAGCTTTCAAAATCATTGTCCCACCCTTTGGGTTGCCTTTTGAACCATGGTGCTCACCAAGCTGCTGAGACCAGCTCTGGAGTTCCTCAACTCAGGGAGATAAGGCTAATCATATACTTGGAATATATCCTCCTCCTGTACTAGGGCTCATTCTGACTAAGGACCCATTCGGAGACTTGGATAAACCTTCTGCAGAACCTGAGCTTTGTCATCAACATGGAAAAGACGATTTTTCAGCTGTCTCAGATCATGTTCTTTATAGGATTCATGGCAGAATCTTCTTGGTGATGCTCAGGCTACATATGCAAAAAAAAGAAACATCAGGAAGGAACAACGGCAGGTCTTGACGAGAGACAGTATGTTGTTGAGACAACTAGACAGGATTGGGGGCCTTCTCCCATCATTAAACTAGGAAATGTCTATGAGCCAGCTCAACTACAGAAACCGAAGTCCTCCCCTCTCCAAGAAGGTCTTTCTTACTCAAATATTATCCAACTCTAGGAGAAGACTCTAATGGAGCTAGACTGGTGGCTGAACACATGGAGGCCTGATATGGGAGGGCCATCTGACACACCTCACCTTGCAGCGTGACCGAATGGGATGCCAGCTGTCTATGTTGGGAGACCCGATATGGAGAAATTGCCACAGGAGGAAGATGGACTCAAATTGAGGTCTCCACATAAATTGCCTAGAACTAGTGGTGAGATACTTTGTGATAAAATAGCTAACAAAGGATCTGACCATCATCTCATTCCTCTTGAAGATGGACACTATATCTGCCATACGTATGTTAAATTGGGAGCCACAAAATCTAAAATACTGGCAGAGATTGAATAAGAGGAGTGGAATGTTTGACGTGTGAAGGAAATTGCAGTCTTGCCAAAGTACTTGCCTGGCAAGAAGAATCTGACAACAGATTGGGGTATAGGTTCATAATAGACAGGGTGTTCCAACACTAGATGAGTCACTGGAGTCCATACTTGACAGTTCAGTTTGCACCACCCCTAAATTTCCAGCTTACCAACTTCCTCAGTTTGAGGATGGACCAAGACTCAACAGAAGTGAATGCTTTTCTGCAGGACTGGAAAGAGGAGACCAATTATACCTTTCCTCCTGACATGATGATTGTCAGTGGCAACACAAGGAGGAGGCAGAGGGCAGATCAGGTACTAGTGATGATGACCCGGAACACTTCAGTGTGATTGTCAGCAATGGTGGTATTTTCCTGGGATTCTCAGATCCCTCTCCACCTATCTTCAGAGATGCTGACAAAATCACCTGGGCCAGTTACATTCCATGGTCTTGGGTAAGTCCTTGTGTCTCATGGAGATGCTGATTTCCATAGACTTTGGGTGATCCCAGGCATTTTTTAAACAAGCTGTACATCTCATTTGGCAAGGGTGGTCTGATGGCACTATCAGGAAATACATTTTGTGGGGAACAAGTGGGTTAGCAGGTGTCTGGGACAGGGAATTTTGCACATTCTAAATGCTTAGTACGAATTTGCAGTTGGTGAGCTGGCATACAGGGTAATTAACTCTTTTAGATCTGCCATTTCAGTAGGACATAAGGCAGTGAATGGTGCCCTGATTGGGTAACATACCATGGTATGTAGACAAATTAGTGGTATTAACCTGGCTGTGCTGTCATGTATGATCGAGTCTGGGATTTAACCTGATGCCGGAACCTTTTCCTTTCCTCGCCATTGGTCAAGGACCTTTCCAGGAAACTGGCATTTGCCAAACTAAGAATGCTAATAGGCAAAATAGTCTCAGATGTTCACGTCATAAACACCTTGGCAAGAAAGTTTACTGACATGGAGTAAACCGTACAATTGCTAGATGAACAAAACGCAACCATGGGTCCATAACTTATTGAGTCATTCCCGATCAGCCTCCAGGTACTGCCAAAAAATATACATTTCTTAGCTATCATGACAAAAAAATAAATGGTTAATTACATTGTGATGACAACCTTTCTTTGTTTAATTGTTCTGGCAATTGCAGATCTTTGATGTTACTAGACAGGTGGAAACTAGAAGCAAGATTGAAGGACCGGAGTTCTATAATTCTCACACGCATGAGGGGGGGTGATTTGTACAAAAAACATAGAGGAAAAGGTTGATCTCCTCATGGTTTCGATTTGGATGGACCTTGATGATTGGTTGAATGTATTGATTAGTTGAATTTATAGATCATTATCCCTCGTTCTCATTGGATATGTGGTTTTCCTTTTCCTGTACTGACTTATGGCGGCTGAAGTATTCAATTATAATTACAGATTTGTAAAGAACAACTTCTCACCCCTAAGGGTATCCAGGCGCTGGGGACTGTCGGGGAGATTAAGTGAGCTATTGCCCAGAGTTGCCACCCGCACCAGGGATTGACCGGTGAGCCCGGACTCCAGAGTCAGCTGCGCGTTATACCTCAGCTCAATGACAGGGTGTTTGCATAATCTTCGCCTACGTGTCATTCGTACGATCTTAACTTTCCTTCATGATCACTAGCAAATTTTATATATTTTATATTTCAGTCCATGTCACAAGCAGTATGGTTAGACACATGATGAGTTACCACCTGCCAACTGTGGTTTCAGAATTTTGAGAACATGCTGATAAACTGAATGCTTTACATACACCCCCAACATTATGCTGACGAATAAATATCACACCACAGCTAAAATGGTGCATATTTATCACATATGCAGAGTAAACAATATAGAAAATTCTGCACATATGATAAGGTAACTACACACAGCCACCACTGCGGTGATGTGAACTCTTCTTTTCATGCACCTTCAGTCATAGATAACATACTTCTAAAATATATCACAAATTCATTCTTGAATTCACACTGAATGCTTCACAACGACACTTCATAGATATAACTGATGCCATGTTAGTAAATGCAGCAGTCTCACTATTTAATAGCAGACTTTTTTCAGCTTTAATAATAGCTTCAATGATGCATAGCAGTTTTCACTGTTTAGGACTAAAGAGAGATGCACGAAAAAGACAGCTCATTGCACAAGCTTACAGTGCTTGCTCTTTTCTTACTTTGAGCACCTCTATTTTATTTACATACACAGCACATTATTCCCTAAAGCCCACCATTGACTGCAACCTCAAATTCACCCAAAGTTATTTTAGGTGCAAACACACTGCTGATACCCTCAACACACATTGAGAACATGCCAAATAATTCATTCCCTTAGGCACCATATTCCATTTAAGTGCAGCGTCCTGATGACAGATCTTAATTCATCAACCATTATTTTATTTAAATTTATTTTGGGTACAAAATCAAGTGATTGTCATCATCTCTTGCAAGGAAAAATGGGTAATGTCTTACCTAAAAGGCCCCCAAATGTTATGGCTGGAGAAAGAGCAGCAAAGTAGATGAAGATCACAGCAGCCATGCACTGGGCATTCAGGGCATCTTTGAAGTCACTTAGATATTTTGGGTATCTTCTCTGTATATCTCTGATAAGACCTCCAAAAGGTCTACCTGTCCGCCTTAATGGATCATCTTCGTCATCTACTTTCTTCCTCTTGAGCAATGCTATGTAGAGACAGAGATGGCACATGTAAGTTTAGCATGTTAACCTCCTTATGCCTTTTACCTAGTTGTGGACAAACACAATCACACAGGAAAGTACACTTCACAAACATTAGGAAGAGGAAAATGTACTCATTAACAAATCACTCTCTGAGCTCTGATGCACTCTGTTGTCAGAGTAAAAAAGCTGCCTTCAGTATGTAATATTTAACAAGTTACTTACTTACGGTAACAATATATTAGTATGAAACATAGGTTAGTTATGGATGGCTTACCTTAGATTTACCCCCGGCGTCAGACTGGATCCGGAAAGTTTATTTGTCAGCAGTACCTCTCTGCGTCCGTCATTGTGGTCGCAGGGATGACGTCGCGGTAGCTACTTAGACACCACCCCCGCGCGCTGATGTCAGTTCTGTACATGCCTTTCCACGCCAGAAACACAGGGCCATGCAAGACACTGACCTCTGGTGCACAAAACAAGGCCCCTGATAGGATGTCCTTAACCCTAGAAATCAGTTTGCAGAACGGGGAGGATAGTGTAGTAATGATGACACGCTGTGGGTTGGAATCCAAGTAGGTTTATTCATATAAGTAGAAAGGTCATCAATAACAGGTATATACGTCTTGGAAGGCAGTCTGTAAATTGACATCAACAGCCCCACCAGGAGCAGCTCAGCCCCTCTCACCAACTGTCACTCCTCATACAGCCACCCAGGCATTCTACAAAAGATCCACTCACCAACATTCCATACAGAAGACACACACACAGGCTGAGAAGCTAGGGCAGAGAAACATAGGGAATAAAACATCATGTAAGAACACTACATATCGAATCCTTTTAGAACAAAAGAATGAACAAAACCACTGCATAAACTATAAACATAAAAAATTAGCAATAATAAATAGTCCACAACCCAAAGATGAAGGAAACAAAGCCCACAACATTAAAGTGGAAATTAACTATTTAAAACAGAGTCCGAAGCCCAGACCCAGGGATGACGGGAACACCGCACCACGAGAAGGAAAGGGACCAAAGACAAGAAGGAAAGATGGATACAGAATACAGTACCCATCCCCCTCCTCAAATAGGGAAAATAAATATAGATCAAAATGTCATGTGGAATGAAGGGACTAAAACCCAATATCCTGCCCCCGACATAACCATGGGATAACAATGTAAAACACGTGCTCTCATGCAGAGAGACAAGTCATGAGAAATAAAGGGACTAAAACCCAATGTCTTGCCCCCAGCATTAACTAAGGACAACCGTATGTGCTCTCCGTGAGAGGAATCAAGTCATGTGGATTAGAGGGACTAAAAACCTAATGTCCTGCCCCTACCATCTACAAGGGACAACCTGAAAAAACATATATGCTCTCCATATAAGGAGGCATACAAGGTCTAAACCTTGCACAAACAAACGTGCGGCACATGGTGTCTTACGTACACAGGGATCCCACCCTTGCAACAAACAAATAACGTGCAGCACAAGGTGGCTTACGCACACAGGGAACACACCCCTGCAACAAACAAATAACGTGCGGCACAAGGTGTCTTACTCACACAGGGAACCCACCCCTGCAACAAACTAAATTTAAGGGGACTTTATCACAAAGTGTAGATATGGGACTAAAACCCATTCCTATCCCAAAGTAAAAGATACAACAATTGCAGCAGGTAAAAGACAAACACAACCAAACAATGGCTTGTTACACCCACCCTACATATAGAAATGGGATACCCTAGTGAATAATCAACTAGCTCTTCACCGGTGAGCGATCACTCACCGAGTGTACTAGGTAAAACACACCTTTGCGTAAGGAGATCAAATACTAAAAATGCCTATACACAACCCAAAACAGTTTACATACAACTTAAACATGTCACTGAAAACAGTTAAGGATATACAATCATACTAATTAATCCAAACACATTGCTTATAACTGTACAAACTGTCATCTTAGAATGGATGTGCACCGTCTTTTAATTTATTTTCTCTACACATTACATGCAGTTCGGCACTTGAGCTAAAGTCCGGAGGTCGACTAACCCATGCGGCGCCCCTTACTATATTATTAATCTTTGTCATCTTTTTTCCTCAACAGGCATCTCTCACAGTGGGCATATTACACAGTCCAATTCCCGAAATGCCTCGCCTTACCGCACAGCCATTATGCTCCTCACCGGATCTTTCTTTTGTACTTCAACATGCTTTGACAGGCTTCTACAATGTGCCAGTCAACCAGTCAACACTTCCCGCATGAGACACACAAAGATGGCGTTACGTATTTGACGCGGAGCTGATGGCTCACGGCACGTCTGTGCATTAAAGCGTCCTACAGAAGCGGCCAGCTTCGCAGCATAGTCACAGTAGAATCCTCGAGCCATCAGCGCGTCCTCACAACAGAGGTAAGATCGCGCGCATTGAATGAGACACGCGCCTCATATTTGAAATAACATAAAATGGTTGGAAAGGCAAAGTTGCTCAAAAGAACACCAACAATGGACCACAAAAATGCCTCACCTATTCCAATTAGCATGGTTCCAGAATAGGCACCTTGGAGCTACCAGAGGTGTTCTGTAGGTAGAATCTTTAAATAAATAACGTCGCCTCTCTCTTTAACCCCAGGGACTCGAAAGTCAAAGTCTTTGTGTGTCCCAAACACGTCCACTCACTTGTCACCAATTTGCCAGACACCACCATTAAAGAGACATCCTCTAACTTACATTTCTGAAGGAAAAGTCCATGTACATCTGTTTGAGTGCCTTCATGCGTGACCATGAGGAAATTCCAGTGTATAGAGAGTTCTGCTCCAGCGTAGGCAGCAATACCTGATAATTTATCTAGACATGCTAGGAATATAATGTCCATGTGAGTCACACTCTGCACAACGTCACTAAAGTCCGGAGGTCGACTAACCCATGCGGCGCCCCTTACTATATTATTAATCTTTGTCATCTTTTTTCCTCAACAGGCATCTCTCACAGTGGGCATATTACACAGTCCAATTCCCGAAATGCCTCGCCTTACCGCACAGCCATTATGCTCCTCACCGGATCTTTCTTTTGTACTTCAACATGCTTTGACAGGCTTCTACAATGTGCCAGTCAACCAGTCAACACTTCCCGCATGAGACACACAAAGATGGCGTTACGTATTTGACGCGGAGCTGATGGCTCACGGCACGTCTGTGCATTAAAGCGTCCTACAGAAGCGGCCAGCTTCTCAGCATAGTCACAGTAGAATCCTCGAGCCATCAGCGCGTCCTCACAACAGAGGTAAGATCGCGCGCATTGAATGAGACACGCGCCTCATATTTGAAATAACATAAAATGGTTGGAAAGGCAAAGTTGCTCAAAAGAACACCAACAATGGACCACAAAAATGCCTCACCTATTCCAATTAGCATGGTTCCAGAATAGGCACCTTGGAGCTACCAGAGGTGTTCTGTAGGTAGAATCTTTAAATAAATAACGTCTCCTCTCTCTTTAACCCCAAGGACTCGAAAGTCAAAGTCTTTGTGTGTCCCAAACACGTCCACTCACTTGTCACCAATTTGCCAGACACCACCATTAAAGAGACATCCTCTAACTTACATTTCTGAAGGAAAAGTCCATGTACATCTGTTTGAGTGCCTTCATGCGTGACCATGAGGAAATTCCAGTGTATAGAGAGTTCTGCTCCAGCGTAGGCAGCAATACCTGATAATTTATCTAGACATGCTAGGAATATAATGTCCATGTGAGTCACACTCTGCACAACGTCACTGAAGTGAAAGAAGTTGCTCACTATTCCCGAAAGCACATTCAGCGCAACATCCATGAAGTAAAAGTAGTGTCTCACCACATATTGAGTGTCAACTCTTGTTGTAGTTACCTCTTGAGACCAGTAACAGCACGCTTATGTTGGGCTTAAAATGTTGATGGTAATCATACAATGCACAGCGTCCATGTAATAAACGAAGAGGCTTACAGTACTTGAAGGCTCACTCTGCGCAGCATCCATGAAGCAAAAGAAACAGCTTACTGTACTTGTAGGCTCAGATCTTGTTGTTGTAACCTCTTGAGACAGGGTACAGCACGCTTGGGTAGGGCCTGTCCGTTGTAGTAGACACTAGTGGGGCTGCACAGCGTGCTGATTTTGTTCTCTTTGTTGCTCCTTAAGTTTCTTTGTTTCATCTTGTGGTACCTGTTGTCTGCACCTGTAGTCTTCTCCCTGTTGTAGCTTCTTCCCAACATGTTGTAGAAGGCTTCTTGATCAACTGTAGAGCGTGGGGAGATCTCCAACTCGTTGCCAAATCTAGTAATGATGACACGCTGTAGGTTGTAATCCAAGTAGGATTATTCATATAAGTAGACAGGTCATCAATAACAGGTATATACATCCTGTAAGGCAGTCTGTGAATTGACAACAACAGCCCCACCAGGAGCAGCCTGCTAGCTGCTCCGCCCCTCTCACCAACTGTCACTCCTCGTCCAGTTACCCAGGCATTCTACACAAGGTCCACTCACCAATATTCCATACAGAAGACACACAAAGGCTCAGCAGCTAGGACAGAGAAACATAGGGAATAAAACATCATGTAAGAATACTACAGATAGGTGGGGCGGTAAAGAATCTATGACTAACCTATGTTTCTTACAGGTATATCGTTACAGAAGGTCAGTAACTTGTTCATCTGAAAGAAACAGTTAGTTATAGATTCTTTACCTTAGAATAGATACCCCAGCAATACCAGCTCTGGAGCTGGGTCTGCGAACCAAGTTCACATCAGAAAGTCCTGGAGAACAGTCTGGCATAAGAAATCTCTCTGGACGTGGCTGTCAAAGAAGTAGTGTCTCATAAATGTGTGCAACGATGCCCACGTAGCTGCCTGACAGATGTCATTCAGAGGAACTCCTCATTCCAAAGCAGTAGTGGCTGCCGTCGCCCTGGTGGAATGGGCACGCAGCCCCATTGGAGGCTCTTTCTATGCTAGAGAACAGTAGGCTTTGATACACAAAACAACCTATCTGGAGATAGTCTGCTTGTGTACAGCCCCACCTTTCTTGGCGCCCATGTAGCCAATAAAGAGCTGGTCATCCACCCAGAACTGTTTAGTGCGATCCAGATAAAAAGAAAGCGCATGTTTTGGGTCCAGACAGTGGAGCCTCTCTTCCTCTATCGAAGGATGCGGAGGCAGAAAGAAGGTGGGCAAAGTCATGGTTTGCCCAATGTGAAAGGCAGTGACAACCTTGGGAAGGAAGGATGGACGAGTTCTGAGGGCAACCTTGTCCAGATGTACAGGCAGAAAAGGAGGCTTGGATGAAAGAGCCTGGAGTTCACTCACTCATGTTGCAGATGTGATGGCCACCAGGAATGCAGTCTTCAGAGTTAAAAGCGTCAAAGGACAGTTGTGAAGCGGCTCAAAGGGAGCGTACATTAAATAGGTCAAGGCCAGATTCAAGTCCCACTGAGGCATAATGACGGGAATAGGAGGAAAGAGATGAGTTATGCCTTTTAAGAAACGATTTACAACCGGGGACTTGAAGAGAGAAGGCTGATTGGAAGCCTAGGAAAGACAGAAATGGCAGAAAGATAGCCCTTGATAGTGCCCAGAGCAGAGCCCTGCTGGGCCAAAGAGAAGGGGAACAAGAGAACCTCAGAAAGAGGGGCAGAAAGGGGATCCACAGCCTTTGTTGTGCACCATGCCACAAATTTGTTCCACTGGCAGGCATTTACCATTTTAGTAGAGGGACGCCTGGCTGCCAAGATTACATCACAAACTTCGGGAGGCAAGTCAAATGACGTCAACTGCCACCGCTCACTCTCCACACAAGGAGGTGGAGGACCGTCCCCTGCTGCTGCGACAGACGATCCTCCCAAAGAGGCAGTCAGATCAGAGGATCGATGGCCATGTTGAGCAGCTCCGGATACCAGACTCTTCGTGCCCAATCCGCATCCAAAAGAATGACTTAGTCTCGGCCGCGCTTAATCTTCTTCAGCACTATGGGCAGAAGTGGTATAGGCGGAAAGGCATACAACAGACCGCAATTCCACTAGCGACGAAAAGCGTCACCTAGCGAGTGCCGCCTTGGAAATTCCAACATGGAGAATTGCTGACATTGCGCGTTCTCTTCAGTGGCAAATAGATCTAATCAAAGCTCTCCCCACTGTTGAAAGAGGCCTTGCACCACCTCCAAGTGAAGACGCCATTTGTGATCCATCATGCACCTGCGGCTGAGTTCGTCCGCCCTGGCGTTCAGGGAACCTGCCAGGTGTTGAAACACCAGGGATGTGCCCTGATGTTCCAGCCATGACCAGTAGCAGAGGGCCTCTTGACATAGAGTCCACGACCCCACGCCTCCATTTTTGTTGCAGTACCACATGATGGTGGTGTTATCTGTGAACAACTGCACTACTCTTCCCCGGACAGAGGGAAGAAATGCCTTGAGTGCAAGACGGAACGCCAGAGGCTCCAGAAGGTTGATGTGGAGCCTGGACTCCGCCGGAGACCAAAGGCCTCTGATCGCCGCCTCTCCCATGTGGCCGCCCCATCCCAAAAGGGATGGGTCCGTCACCACTGTGTGTTCTGGTTGGGGATGGGAGAGGGGTCTGCAGTTGACCCAATCCTGGTCCATGAGCCACCACTGCAGTTGAGGTGCAGTGTCCTCCAAGATCTGGACGCAATCAGACAGATTCCCCTGATGCTGCGGCCACTGGAACTTCAGGTTCCACTGCATGTGCCACCTGGCATGATCGACCAGCAGAATACAGGAGGCCATGAAGCACAGCAGCCTCAGGGTCATCCTGATAGAAACCTGGAATAGAGGCTGAAAGATCGGAATCATTGCCCGAATATCTCGGACTCGCTGTTCGGGAGGATAAACCTAAAATTGCGTCATGTCCAGAACTGCTCCGATGAAGAGGAGCTTCTGAGAGGGGATCAGGTGTGACTTCGGCACATTGATTGAGAACCCCAGCAAATGCAGGAGGTTGGCCGTAGTCTGGAGGTGGGAGACGACAGTCTGGGGCGAGCCCGCCTTCAACAGCCGGTCGTCGAGATAGGGGAAGACTGGAACCCTTGATCTGTGTAGATGAGCTGTGACAACCGCTATCACCTCCATGAACACCCCCAGGGGCGCTGGTAAGGCCAAAGTGAGCATCCTGCAAATCCAACGCTACCAACCAGTTTCCAGGGTGGAGGAGACAAAACCTGAGCGAGCATCAACATCTTGAACTTGTCCTTCCGGAGGAAGCGGTTGACATTCCTGAGATCCAAGATAGGACACAGGCCCTTGTCCTTCTTGGGCACCAGAAAGTAGTGGGAGTAACAACCACAACCTACTTCTGGGACAGGAACACACTCAATGCCTCCCTTGGACATGAGAGCCATGACTTCCTGTGGAGAAGGTCCAGGTGATCCTCTGACATACGGTGGAAGTGGGGTGGCATGACTGGAGGGGTAGCCTCGAAGGGGAGGGAGTAGCCCCTTCGGACTATCTGCAAAACCCACCTGTCCGACGTGATGGTGCACCAGTGGGGGAGGTGATGGCAGATCCTGCTGCCCACTGGCGTTTGATGGGCCTGAAATGTCAGACTAGGAATGCTTGGAGCCTGCTGCAGAGGGGGGGTTGGTGGACTGGCCCGTCCTCTGTCCCCTGAACCACGGCAGTGGTTACCCTGAGCCACGGCAGTGGTTCCCACGTCCCCGGCCGAGCGAAGGTTGGGGAACTTGCGACATCCTGTGGCTCTGGGGGGAACGTAAAGGGGCACTCCTTCCGTAGGCACCATAGGGGAGAAAAGCAGACTGCACAGAGTGGCTGGAGAAGCCCAAGAACTTGGCCGTAGGCTGTGAGTACTTGAAACTCTCTAGAGCGTTTTCCGCTTTGTCACCAAACAGGCGACGGCCAACAAAAGGCATGTCCATGAGGGTATTCTAGACATCCCCAGAAAAGCCAGTCAATCTCATCCAGGCGTAGCATCGAAAGGCTACAGATGTGGAAATTGTCCTGCCTAGATAGTTGGCGGTATCCAGCCCACAACGGATGGTAAACTTCGCTGCATCCCTCCCGGCGGCAACAGCCTGTGAGAGCACTGTCTGGGCCTTCTACGGACACTGAGGCATCAACTGCGCAATTGTGTCCCACACAGGGTGGGAATAAAGGCCCAATGGACATGCAGTGTTTACTGACCACAGTCCCAAGCTGGCGGAAGAGAGAATCTTCTTCCCAAGATGATCCAGCTTCTTGGATTCCCTCTCAGGTGGAATGGAAGGGAATGCGCTCTTGGAGGTAGAGACTTGGACCACTAAGCTCTCAGGGTTGGGGTGTTGGGAGAGGAAAGTGGGATTGCCCGGAGCAGGGCGGTGGCGTCGAGCAATCATCTTATCCACGGGAGCCCCCATGTTGGGCATGGACCAGGTGCCCATAAGGACGTCAGTGAGGGCTTTATTAAACGGCAGCAGGGGCTCCAAAGAGTTCGCTTGCGGTTGAAGCACCTATGTCAGGAGGTTAGTCCTGACCGCCACGGTAGGGAGCTCGAGGTTGAGAGCCTCGGCCGCCCTACGCACTGCGTATGATGCTCCCTCCTCCATAGCCATGGTAGGAAACAACATGCCAAGGTCAGGGGAAGGTGTCCAGACCACTGGCATCCCCCAGGTCCTCTCTCCAATCCTGATCACATTCCAACTGGTCAGTCAGAGGGTCACCTGACCCCTCCCAGTTCTCCTTCTCATTTTCTGGGTGCCAATCTGGCCTAAAAGGGACCCCAGGAGTGAACAGGGGCACAAAAACCCCACTCAGGGCCAGTCCGGCTCCGGGTCCATATCAGAATGGAGGCTGGGGTCGACACTGGCTGAGGGGCTGACCGACGTCGAATACGAGTGCGGTGCTGGAGGAAGCGGCACTGGTGGAGACGTAATAAGGTCAACCGGCGCCGTTCCGGATCCAGGCCTGGAACCGTGAGAGGCCTGCGGCACTGGGGCCTGGCCCCCCAACCGAGTCCGCGGGGTCCGGAGGTGTGCAGGCGGGTTCCGGCTGCCCGAAGATGGCGTGCATCGCCTCGTTAAATTTATGAAGCTGGGCAGGAGTCGCTCCGGTTCCCGGGAAGGGAGGAAAACTCGGAGTCGGCTCTTCAGCTTCCGCACGTTTGAGACGCGGGAGGGGCACCGCCCACATCCCTCGTTGCGTCAGCCGACTGACAGGGAAAAGTCGAAAAGCGCCAATGCTTCTTCTACTTCTTCTTGGGCTTCGACTTACCTGACCCCAAGTGCAAAGACTTAGAAGACAAGTGGTGATGGGTCCGCGACCGGTCCCTCAACCTCCCTGGCGACCGGGACCTCGAACAGCGCAAAGTCGACTGCCGGCACTCAACAAGCTTTGGGACCGCTCCTGCAAAGCCTTCGGAGCCATGGACCGGCGGTCGGAGCACGACTTGGGGTTGTGGTCGAGCTCCAAGCAAAAGAGGCACACGCGGTGAGGATCTGTAACTGACATCAGTCGAGAATCGGATCCTCAGGCCTTGAAGCCGGGCATCCCTACATGCACCAGGATCGTAGGACTCAAAAAAGACGTCGACAAGAGTCGCTCAAAAAAGTTCAGTCAAAAAGTGACTGGAGGTACCGCTCTCTCCGGATCTGCACTGGCTGGCGCGGAAAAAGAAAGTAGGGATGTCAGCACACAAGGGCGTTGTTTAAGTAGCTACTGCCATAAACAAAAACTCCTTCTCCTGATTTTGACAACAAGACTTATAATGCTATCCTGCCATAGGCAGAGATTGCACAAGTCGGGAACAAAACCAGATCTAAAATTTGAGAGAGCAAACCGATGTATGTCAAAATACCTCGTATATAAAAATAAAAAATGAGAAAAAGCGGTGTAATAAGAAAGTTCAAAATTGAACCCTCCCGATTGTCTATGAGAGGCTAGGTATTAATAGGGAAATATTTATCCTTTTAAGATAATCGACAGTGTATGCAATGAGATAGTTGTACACATCTAGATAGATATATACTGAAGAGAATACGACTGTCATTAACCATTCAAAGATGGTGGCTGTTTTAGAACTTGAAAAAGGCCGACCTGCATACTCTACCGGTATACACTGGATATATTGAGGACTAACTCAATGATGCAGAAAGAGTTAAATATGCATAGAAAGAGATTCTTATAAAAAGAAAAAAGTCGCCCGTATTTTAAACACGTAAAATAGGGATTGCTTGAGTAATCGACAACGGGTGCTCTTATACCCCGTTAATGAATTAACAACTTAACATTAATAATAATAATTAGAATGCCGACAGATACGCACATAATAACAGTGCGATATAGGAGAATTTAAATATAAAAAGTGATCGCGCGGTATTCCAATTGAAAATTAAACACACTACAAGATGGCAGCCGTGCTAGGGATCACAAACACTCGGCATACAGTGGGCGGCCCATACAAAGCGACCAGATGAAAGTAATTATCCAATTAGGGAGTATATTTAAACTGGCATACTGAGAGAAGAAATCACTTTCAGAAGACACGTGAAGCAGGAAGACGCCGTGCAGTTCAGCTACTTTAAACAAGTATGTTTGGGGGAGTTAGATTAATTGGAGAAAAGGTGATGTTAGGCATAGGACACTGCACTAACAGCATTTCAGACATTGTTTTATGTCTTTCCACAGTTGGCAGGTAATCCATAAAAACTGCAATATAGTGGCCCTTGTTTCCATATTTAAAAGAAATAAGAAGGTGGAATTCAATTTTAAAAGCAGATTCTTGCACTAACCAAAGGTAAGATCACCTAGACAGAGTAAATTGACTCATAAAAAAAAGGGGGGGGGGACTTAAAATTAAAATGTATAGTATCTTAAACTACAAATTATTTTGTAGATTTAACTGTTTGAGAAGAGCAGTGAACAGTAAGCTCCCAGAGGCGTCTTCCTATCATCACAAGATATCAAGAGATAGGACCGGTAAGGCCCCGAGTTAAAAGATGTGACAAGAAAGAACTGACATTGAGTGGAGGGAAACCATATAAATAAAAATTCCTAAATTAAACATAGATTTTTATGTCTCAACAGGATTGAAGTTGGTCCCTCTTTTTTAATCAACCTGGATGTGTATTAAATATAGCTACTTTAAAGGTAATAACAGTAGCACACCACAGATAAATGACTGAGGAAATATGTCAACGACCTAGGGTATTAAAACAAGACCCACGTGTGTTTTTCTCCTAGAATAAACAAGATGACACATCATCAATACTGTTTGATAGCACAGTAGCTGAAGACAACCCACTCCAAAAAGTGACAAGGGAGTGCCAGGAAGGAAATATATACCTGGGTAAGAATATATAGTTTTCTAGGGTTGGTACTTTGATGATTAAGATAGGACAACGATTAGAGTACCCTCAACTAAAGTTGTTAACAACTATGTCCCATGAAGTAATTTGAGGACACGTTATCGTGGCATTAATGATATATATATGCCAGGTAGTCTTGGTTTTCATGGAGACTAAGAAATGGGGAATCTTAGTAAAACGTGAGACTTAAAGACGAGATACAGATCACATTGAGGCGGGGTTACCAAATAGTAGGGCATTAGAGGTAGAATGTAAATGAATCAATGTGCAATTGTCAGATCTAATATTGGACCTAACTGGAATATATTGTGACATGTTTTTTGTAGATACCATGTTAATGAACAAGTCCTGAAGAAGGTGCAAGATTGTGTGAGGCACCGAAACGCTGCGTCGACAGTTTGTTCTTTATGTTTAATAAACAAGTTGTACAGTGATGGAATGAGATAGTTAGCTCTGTATGTTTGAGAAATATGATGTATATTGAGATTTATGCAACAACGCCTAGTAGCGTTTTTTAAATAGAGTTGAAAAACATTTTAGAGTAATGTGCATAGAATTGTCTGCAGAATACATATGATATAATGTATTAGTGTTTTTAACATAACATTTTTTTTAATAAATGAATTAAATTTTTAACTTGTGTTTGCAATATTTGTTCATGTCAATACTGATCTGCAATTGATTAAGTTGTAAATTTGGTAACCCACGCCTAGACTGATTTTCCGACTTGTGCAATCTCTGCCTATGGCAGGATAGCATTATAAGTCTTGTTGTCAAAATCAGGAGAAGGAGTTTTTGTTTATGATTGTTGGCCCAATCCTTTTCCTGACAAAAGGGTAGCTTCCTCCTCATTTATAAGTAGCTACTGCAACGTCATCCCGGCGACCACCTTCCGACGAGCAGAGGTACTGCTGATGAAAAAACTTTCCGGATACAGTCCGAAGCATGGGGGTAATTCTAAGGTAAGGATTCTATAACTAACTGTTTCTTTCAGATACTGTGGTATATACCTGCGCACAACAGCCTTTTCCAAAAGATAAACAATCTGTTATGAGAAAGTTTGCCACTATTTAAACAACATGTGACCAGAACTTGCAGGTCTAATGGTCTTCTCGCTGAATGTAAGCTCAGCACCACAACCTGCTTTTGAACTCACTTCTGCAGTCCAAATGACTAGTTGGGTGGTCCTTTGGCTTCTTCAGAGAAGGAACAAATAATCAGTTTGTGTGAGATATTATCCCAACCATTCTCCAGTGACATGTTGACACAAATTTAGGCGCCACTCCATCTGCCAAGCAACTTTAGGTCATTCACCAGTAATAATTAGGAGAACTATGGATTATCTCTATGATGACATGCTACCCCAAGCTATTCTGTAACACTATGGGAGCACCAGAGAGCTCCCTTCATCGTTTATGATGTTAATATCTATTGAAGTCCCTGGTGGCAACTGATGCACTAGCATTGTCCATTAATACAAACATGTTAACTGAAGGAACCATTCTGTTTCCATGCGGGGACCAGGTGCTATACAACACAGGCCTCCCCGAATTGTATTCACCACCTCATTCCAATCTTGCTTGGAAGCAAGACGATTATTAGGTCTATAGAAGCTTAAAAAAGAACAGCAGCCAAGAATGTCCTTCTCCAAATGCTTCATAATAATGCAACCTCACTTCTGAGGGCGAGAATTAGTGACATCAAATAGGCTTTTGCTCCAGCTTTATGTCTTGTCAGCAATTTCAGATTTGCTCATATATAGTGAGACATCATTTAGCAAACAAAGCAGCAAAAAGTTAGACATTGTAAAACTAAAACTTTCACAAGATACACATATACTTAAAAAAGAGGAGGCAGGGGGGGAGGAGCCGCGCCAGCGACTAAGATGGCCACCTGAGCATCGGCTCCGCCGGCCGCCACATCCTGACTTGCCATCCGGCACATTATCCTGAGCCCCGTCCCTACCATCGGGTGGGGGACCAGCACCTGAGCCACCAGGTGAAATTTTGAACGATTTGGGCGCTCCGATGACCTAACACCGTCGTCTGGAATTTTTGGGCCTTCTGGAGACGTCACCGGAACCCCGCGTGTGGCACTGCCCACTCTGGAGTTCAACAATAACGGCGAGTGGGACCGGAAGTGCTCGGTGGCACCCGATCCACGGAAGTCGCATTGTATCTGTGGGGCCTCCGGGTTCCCCTCTCAGACTTGTTCACACTGTGCTTCCCTGCTGGGACGGAGCAACCCGCGATCGACAGGCTTTGATTGACTTGGCGACACTTTGACTCGGCCTTGTTCGATCGGCGGAGGTGGTGTCCGGATTGAGGTTGATAATGGCGGCGAGGGGGGACCCCGAAAAGCCATCGTCGAAAACATTGAGGTCTACCAGACTGGTTGAGTCCAATAGACTGGAAAAGTACAGTTTTTCCAAGGGCTCCCCGGTGGACGAGAGGCACGCTCAAGTGAGTGGCCAGGGGGGTGACCCCTCCGGAGAGGACCCAACGATGAAGGATCTGATGGCAGCGATCACCGGGATCCAGTCCTCCCTTGGTAGGATGGACTCCAAATTGGACACGGTGACTATCGAGGTGGGCCTCATCTGTGCGGACCTAACCAAAACCACGGAGAAGGTCAAGACACTAGAGATAAAAACATCGAGCCTCACAGATGATGTGTCGGAACTTCAGCGGGAGGTGAGAGACCTGAAGGCATCTCGGACTCAATGTTACAGAAAGATGGATGAATATGAGGGACGAGGGAGGCGCAATAACGTCCGCATCCTAGGCGTACCGGAGAGATCGGAGGGACAGGCCCCAGATCTCTTTGTGGAGGATCTTATCCTGAACCACCTTAAACCCAAGGGCCTCAGTAACTTTTTCACGGTGGAAAGAGCCCATAGAGTTCCCGGCGGACGCCCAAAGACAGGGGCGCTCCCTCGTCCTATGATCGCACGAATATTGAACTTTCGAGACCGGGATGCCATCCTACAGACGGCAAGATCCTCCGGACCTCTGGCATATGAGAACGCTTTCTTGCTCTTCTTCCCTGACTTTACCCAGACAGTCCAGAAACAACAGCAGGGTTTTATGGCGATTAAAAGGCGACTGCGGGCCTCGGAAATCAAGTACTCCATGCTGTTCCCGGCCCGCTTTCGGGTCGAGCGCGCCGGAAAAACTTGTTTTTTTGATCATCCTGAGGCTGCTGTGGACTGGCTGGACCGTGTTCAGGTGCCAGATACGGAGGGAGACACCCGGGCGGAAAACGAGGAACTGTAACTTTTTTCTGTTTATGTTAGTTGGACTATGGTGGTGAGGGTGGGGGTGCTGGTTTGACTGGGGTGTTTTCTTTTTTTCCCCCATCGATATCCTTAACATTTTTGAATTTTTATTTTTATTGAACATTCTTGATGGGGTTTGTTGCGGGTTGGGATTGTGGAGGCTGGTGGCCTGTTGTAAGGTCCTCCTCCGTCGTTTTCTACGTTTAGATTCCGTAGCTTAGGGGAGACAGGCACACTGCTAGTTGGGGATGTGCATACGTAGCACGCAGGGGTGCAGGGTGGGGGGTTGCCAAGTTGGGTTTAGGGGTTGTTTGTTGGTTTGTGTTTTGTTTATGACCAGTGTCTGCTATGGGTGTCACGGAATGCATCAGAACTCTCCGGGGATGAGCATGGCTTCCACTAGGTTGGGCTTGGGTATATCCGTCCTCAGTTGGAATGTGAATGGCTTGGGAGATAAGATCAAGCGTGCCATGGTGGTGCAGCTAATCAGACGACGATCGCCAGATGTGGTTTTGTTACAGAGACCCATCTTATGGGTAAGCGATGTATGGTGCTGCTCCGTGGAGGGTATAAACTGGTGGCCCATGCTGGTTTCACCTCAGGTTCTAGAGGGGTAGGGATCTTAATGAAGAACTCCTTCCCGTACACTATACAAGCGACTTGGTCTGATAATCGAGGCCGATATGTCGGCATCTCGGGGCTCTGGGAGGGTAGGACTGTCGCGTTCCTTTCACTATACGTTCCCCCTGCGCTGCAGACAGACACCTTTCGCGATCTGAGCAGGGTGTTTTTTTCGTTGTCCATAGGTATCTTGGTGTTAGGGGGAGACTTCAATGCTGTGATGGATGGCGAGCTGGACAGGTACCCCTCCCGTGTGTTGTTGCCCTCTCGTAGATGGTTATCGGATTTTGTCTCCGCAACTGGCATGGTTGATGGGTGGAGACTCCGGCACCCCGGTGACTCGGAGTATACACATGTGTCTGCGGCACATCACTCTTTTTCCAGGATTGATCATGTGTTTGTCCCTGCGTTGCAGGCGGGGTTTGTTCAGGAAGCGAGTCATCTGGCTAGAGGAGTATATGATCACTCGCCGATTTGGCTTCACCTGAATATCGGTCAAAGTGATGTGGCTAGGATAGCCCCAATTAGCGCTTGGCGGTTAAGAGACCCTACTACCAAAAAGGAGATTGTACGTGTTACGGATAGCTACTTCCGAAAGAACGCGGGGACAGTTGACTCTCATTGCTCCCTATGGGAGGCCTACAAAACTGTAGTCAGGGGGGAGGCGCTCTCCCTAATCTCGGGGCAGAAAAGGAGAAGTAGGGCGGAAATTGACAGGACAGAGGCCGAGCTATCGGCCTTTGAAAGGGAGGTCTCCACTAATGGGGAACCGGGGGCGGTACACCGCCTCGGTCTCCTTAGAGACGAGTACAAACACCTGGCGCGTGATAGAGCGAGGGAGCAACATGCCAACACACAAAGTAGGATTTATGAACATGGTGACAAGGCAGGGAAATTGATTGCATGGCTGGAGAAGGGTGATTGGGGATCGCGTCTGGTGCCGGAACTGCAGATTGCGGGCTCGGGTGTCACGACGGATCCACAGATCATAGTGGATGAGTTTGCCCGATACTACGAGGAGGTCTATACTTCAATGGGACTGTACACAGTGGAAGAGAATGCGGAGGTCATCCGAGATATTCCAATGCCCGTTTTGTCAGATGAGCATAGGGAGTTTCTGGACTCCGCCATCACGAATGACGAGGTCACGATGGCTATACGGGGGGTTCACTCCGGAAAAGCCTCGGGCCCGAATGGTATCCCTATAGAACTGTACAAACTGCATGTAGATCGTCTGGCCCCGTTTCTAAAAGACATGTATCTTGAGAGTAGAGAAGAAGGTGTACTACCTTATGACCAACGCATCGCTAATATCATTGTAATCTATAAGGACGGCAAGCCTCGGTTGGAGTGCTCCTCCTATCGACCGATTTCTCTCCTGAATGTGTAGCCCAAGGTCCTGGCCAAGTTAGTTGCCAATCGGTTGGTGAAAGTTGTTTCAGAACTGGTACATCCGGACCAATCCGGCTTTATGCCGCACCGTAATACTTCTCTTAATCTTCGTAGACTTCACGGAGTGGTGGCGGGTGCTTCCCGCATTCACGAGCCGGCTGTGCTTCTGTCGCTAGACGCTACTATGACGTTCGACAGGGTGGAATGGTTTTACCTGTTTGCAGTGTTGGAGAAACTAGGGTTCGGACCAGAATTTATACGTTGGATCCGTCTTCTGTACTCTGCTCCGTTGGCCCGAGTGGTGGTGAATAATCATAAGTCCCGCGATTTTCAGCTGGGGAGGGGCACCCGTCAGGAATGTCCCCTTTCACCACTTTTGATTGCCTTGGCCCTGGAGCCGCTTGCGGCTTGGGTACGATGGGACAGATCAATCAAAGGGCTGCAATGGACCCCGGAATGGGAGGATAAAATTTCGCTTTATGCTGATGATATTCTCATGTACCTGACCTCCCCCCGGCAGTCCCTGATTGTTTTTCTGGACATCTTAGCAATTTATGGGAGATACTCGGGTTTCGCTATTAATTGGGCGAAGTCGGTCCTTTTTGTGTTGAGCGGTGACCCCCCTAGAGTGCCAGCGCATTGTCCGGTAAAAGTCGAGTTGGTAAGTTTTCGCTACCTTGGAATTCACGTCTCAAAAGATCCTAAGGTGCGCTTCAACGCTAATCTGGGTCCCCCCATGGCCAGACTCCGTTGTGATATCGCAAAATGGAGGGAGTTGCCGCTCTCCCTGTTGGGTCGGGCGGTATTGTTTAAGATGATGGCGCTACCCCGGTTTTTATATGCCTTGCAGAACTCCTTCGATCCCCTACCCCCCTCTTATTTTAATGAGATAGAATTGTTGCAGCGTCAACTTCTTTGGGCTGGGAAACCGCGGATTGCACTATCCAAATTGATGTTGCCCTGGTATGATGGCGGGATAGGATTGCCCAATATCAGGAAACATTACTGGGCCTCCCAGTTAGCCCCTATCAACCATGCGGTCTATGGCTCTCCGGCCGATCCCGGATTTGCCATGTATCGTGGCCAGTTGCCCAGGGTCTTGTATGCTAGACGTGGCAGGTTTCCTCTGCTGGGTCCGACGTCGGTTTCGACGCGGGTGTGGCACGAGGCTAACCGAGCTCTCAAATGGGATGGTAAGATAACAATGGCCACGTCACTGTGGAACTCGGAAGCTTTGGGTGGTCTGTGGAAGTCGAAGGGTTTCGATCGCTGGGACCTGATTGGTATCTCGCAGGTCTAAGACATGTGGGGTAAGAAGGGGATATTGACCTTTGAGGAATTGCAAGCCAGACACCAATTGAATGAGAGTGAGCGATATCGCTATTTCCAAATTAAGCATGCACTGGTGGCGGCTATTCCACGTGATGTGAAACCTCCGGTGGCCTCTCCGCTTCATGAAGCAATTTACTTTTCAGTGCCCGAGGACGGAACTGTTGAAAAGCACAAGACGCATCAGGACAATTAGATAAAAACCATTGTACCCCTGACGAAGGGTTATGTTTAACCCGAAATGCATAGGGTTTTTTTCTTTTTCAAGTGTGTAAATAGTCTTTGATCACAAATCACCGTTCATATGTTTTACTTCTTTTGAAAGTATGAGTATAATCATATCATTTGATTCTATGACACAATATGTACAATGTACATGCAACAGTGGTCCCACGCATTCAAGAAATATAGGAGAAAAATTAATATAGACAGAGTCAATCTATATTGTGAGTGACATGTCCAGCCGGACAGTGGTCTTCAAATTTTACTCAATATGCATATAATTGAAACACAACAAGTACCTTCCACAATTCAACCAGTGTGGAACACAAGCCTGTGCCCAGCACTAACAGAACAGGTACAGAGGGTGGGTATAGAGAGCAAAGAAGGGCTATTTAAGGCAAGAAAGACGTTTTCTGTCATCAATACAATTGTACAGAATTTTCAAACCAAAGCACCATTACATTACATAGTAATCACGTTTTTAGTATTTGGTGGTAAATAAGTCGATGGCGTTTCGGACCCTTTAGTAAATCACAGGGAGCATCATCAGGACATTTCAATGAAAGCCTTAGTAAAGTTTAGCCTCTAATTGCCTAGAAGGAGAAAGAAGGAAATATATACATTGAGAAACTTAGATTGCAGAGGTATTCAGAGAAGGGGGGTGACTTGTAGTGACATTTCTTTACAGGCGAAATTCAAAAACGAGTGCATTTTAGACTTGCTGATGCGAAATGTCAAGAATCTGGAGTACATGCACAATGTGGATCTAGCGCGAGACATAATACTTTCATTGAGAAACTTAAATTGCAGAGGTATTCAAAGAAGCGTGGTGACAATTGATGCAGTTGATTCCTTTACAGGTGAAATTTAAAACGAGTGCATTTTAAATTTGCTGATGCGAATTGCCAAGAATCTGGAATACATGCACAATGTGGGTCTGGCGCGAGACAAATTACTGATATGTGAGGCCCAGAAACTGGAAAACATGCACGATTCGGTAGGCATAATGGACAAACGACGGTCACGTTGGGGTGAACAGCACGCGGTGATAGGTAGTAGAACATCACGCATGCACGGTCATGGGTGTGACGACAAAAGACTGAGTCAGATAGTGGTGTGCAATGGCCGTGGGTTTAACGTGTGAATTCGGTGATGGAAAGTGGGGTGTGCAGTAACCGAGCGGACTAACGGCGCATAGGATAAAGTGTGGGTTGGAAAAGGTCCTGCTTACCGGAGTAACCCAATCGATAGCGGCAGATGAGGGGGGGATGCGTGCGCTCTATACGAAGAAAGGACCATTGTTAGAGCATGCATGGGGCAGATGACAGTGAAAATAAGGGCGGGGGCATGGATTCTTACCGCAATCGAGCGTAGCGTTTCGCGGAGCTAATGGTGTCCATCGGAGCCTCGGGTGACCTAAAAGGAAACCCGAACCATTAAGGATTTAATGGCAGTGAGCCGTTAAGGGAACGTGAGGAAGGGAGGGATTGTGAACTTACCGGGTGAGTCGGCGTGCGGGTCTGCTCCCGGGCTTGCTCACTGAACCGAGTGGCTACTGAATATAGAGAGAGCGGATAGGGCGAAGAACATGTGATGTTCAAGGGCATAGAAATGAACGAAGGACCAAGACCGGCGGCCATCTTGGGAGAGTGATTAAAGTGATGTGCCCGAGTGACATGCATGTGACAAATTAGATCACAAAAATAAAAATAAAATAAAATAATAAAACCTATTAAACAGCGCAATATTTACAATGAGTAACAGAGCTGACTCAGAGCCCACATTAGATTAAGGCAGTCCATTCATCCTGCAGGTTCAGCCCAGAGTTCAAACTGTCAGTCTTTATAATCCATTTCAGCTCTTCCTTGTTTAGTAAGCGATTCAGATCACCACCCCTTGGTGGGACGATGACCTGAGAGATCACGGTCCAGCGGATGTCATTTTCCGTGTGGCCTTTTTCCAGAAAATGTTCAACCAACGGAGCATTGGGCGTTTTGCAGCGGATACGGCTCCGATGTTGCGATATCCTCAGCTTGATTTTTTGCTTTGTTTGGCCCACATATATCAAGTTACATGGGCAAAGGATGGCATAAATGATGTTGCAGCTATTGCAATTAGTAAATGATTTCAATCCATTTCTTACATTTTTATATACAAATTCCTTACCATCTAGTGAATAATCGCATACAACACAGGTACCACATTCAGAGTGGCAAAAGAGAGGTGGTAGTTGCCAATGGTCATGCAGTGTAGTATTTCTCACCGATGGCAATGCTGCCCTTACTAGCTGATCCTTTAGATTTTTACTCTTCTTGAATGCAAAAAGTGGAGTCTCCCAGTTTAATGGGCCTGAGTTCAATATGTGCCAGTTCTTTTTTATACACTGTTTGACACGATTTGAGATAGGTGAATAGGTTGTTACACATACCAATTTGTTGGATGGTTCTCTAGGCTTTGGCTCAAGGAGTGTTTCGCGAGGACAGTACCAGGCTCTTTTCATAGAGTTTTTGATAAGACGCTTGGGATATCCTCTCGTTCTCAGTTTTTCAAAAAGGTTGTTAGCTTCAATTAAATAATCCTCCTTTTTAAAGCAATTTCTCCTGAGTCTAAGGAATTGTGAGTATGGCAAGCTGTCCCTCACGGCCCTGGGGTGACAGCTGTCATAACTCAACAAAGTATTTCTTTCCGTGGTTTTACGGAACAGGGAGGTGTATAAAGTACCGTCTTGGTGTTGCACATTTAGGTCTAGAAAAGCGATATTGTGTTTGTTATGGGACAGGGTGTACGTAAGGCCGTTGCAATTATTATTGAGCCAATGCAGAAGTCCATTGAGCTCATCCAACGAACCACCCCAGATAAGAAAAATATCGTCTATATATCGCTTCCGGATATGCAACCCTTGATGGAATGGGTTGCTGGGGGACAAGATGGTATTAGTCTCTAGCCAGTCCATATAGAGAATCGCCAGGGTAGGGGCAAAAATAGCACCCATAGACGTGCCTCGCACCTGTTGGTAGTATTGTGAGTCATACAGGAAGAAATTCTGGGTGAGACAGATCTCAAGGAGTTGGATAATGAAAAGAGTGGGGACCCTGTGAGGACGGGGCCGGGTATTGAGTATACTTTCCATAACCAGCAAGGAGTCTCTCTGGGGTATGTTGGTATAAAGGGACTCCACGTCAAGTGTGCATAGAGTCTCATTGTCAGGGTTATATGGGTGGTTCTCGATAAGGTTAATCATGTGCATACTGTCTCTGATGTAGCACTGAGTTACTGGCACAAAGTCCTTCAGAAAGTAATTGACATAGTGACCCAAAGGTTCCAGGACCGAACCACAACCTGACACAATCGGTCTCCCTGGTGGGCTTTCCAGTCTTTTGTGGATTTTGGGCAGAGTATAGATGACCGGGATTCTGGGGTTGGTGATATTGAGGAAGTTGTATTCGTATTTACTAATGATGCCATTAGAAAGGGCCTCGGTTGTGAGGAGTTTGATCAGATTTTGAATCTCTTTAGTTGGATTACACGGCAATCTACAATAATGATCCGTGTTGGACACCTGACGTTGCAACTCCTTTTTATATTTACAGATGTCCTGTAGTACAATGCCGCCGCCCTTATCAGCTGGCTTGATAATGAGCTCAGAATTGTTTTTAAGGGTGGTAATGGCCGTTTTCTCCTCTAGGGAAATATTGAAGGGTATAAAGAGATGTGTCTTTTCAAGGGCAGTGATTTCCTTAAGAATAACCTTTTCGAAGGTAACAATCTCCCTCGGTATCATGTTGGCCGAGGGGGCAAAGGTGGAGGGTGGTCTAAAGGGTGTAACCATAGTTTTGGGTTCCGAAGGATTAAGTTCGAAGTATGATCGTAATCTCAGTTTGCGAAAAAAGGCCATTAGCTCGGACTGAAGGTCCAAAAAATTAGGGTAGGTGGCCGGGACAAAGGATAGTCCTCTTCGTAGAAGGGATGTCTCCTGAGATGAGAGAGTGTGCCTTGAGATATTAAAGATAGGAATGAGGTCAGAGGCAGAGTTGCTGGTTACCATTGATAGAATTTGTGTCTGGTCTGACGTTCTCCCGGAGGGTTGTTCCATCTCTGCTGTTGCTTTACTTTTCCTCTCTTTTGAGGTTCGGAGTTGCCTCTGGCTAAAAAATGAGTTTGATTCCGTGCCTGCCCACTACCCCCCTCACCAGGGTCAGAGCTATCGGATGATTCGGCTGAGGAATCAGTGAAACCCACCACCGTGTTTCTTCTGTTGAAACGTCCCCAGAGTCTGGGGGTTTGTTGGTGAGGGTTAAAATTGTGGTTTGCGTAGAAATCTTTCTGTAGATAGGGGTATGCACGTTCAAGCGAAAAGAATTTAATGTCCTTTTTTACTTTATTAGATTTTTTATTCTGCTCAATTCGGTGGAATTCCGCCACAGTTTTATCAATCTTTTCTAACAAGGACTTTGCGTCAACAATCGTTTTATCATCAGCTATCTGTTTTTCTAGATCCTTGATGATATCATCCAATTTCTTTAATTCCTCAACTGCAGTTTCTATACCAAGCACCAGCCAGTGCCTGGAACAAGTTGTGCCAATGCTACTGAAGCCAGTTATATATTTAGGATTGTCTGTGAACACCCCAGGGATATTTCTCACTTGTAGGCATAGGGGAATGGTGTTTGATTTCAAGTATTGGGTCAGCATAAGTGTCATGAGTTCTAATCGAGAATGCTTTTTCTTTTGCTTTTCTAAATCCTCCGAGAGACTGCTCTTGCCAGCTACAGAGGGTTCATCTTGGGAATCAAATAAAGAAGGACCTGCACATATTTTGTTGATATATTCAATAGAGTATAAGGGGGCTGAGTCAGACATTACAAGAAGACAAACAGTGAGGGAAACTAAAGTGTACACTACTGACAGTACCAGGTGAACGGGCGAGATGCCACTTAGGAGAAGTGGAGGAAAGGCAAGGCCCTTGCAATCAATCGATTGCACAAAGTTAAGTTAGCAACAACAAGGGACCCCAAATTGGTCAGCTGGGACCTCGGGGAACATACTTTGTACATGCAACAGTGGTCCCACGCATTCAAGAAATATAGGAGAAAAATTAATATAGACAGAGTCAATCTATATTGTGAGTGACATGTCCAGCCGGACAGTGGTCTTCAAATTTTACTCAATATGCATATAATTGAAACACAACAAGTACCTTCCACAATTCAACCAGTGTGGAACACAAGCCTGTGCCCAGCACTAACAGAACAGGTACAGAGGGTGGGTATAGAGAGCAAAGAAGGGCTATTTAAGGCAAGAAAGACGTTTTCTGTCATCAATACAATTGTACAGAATTTTCAAACCAAAGCACCATTACATTACATAGTAATCACGTTTTTAGTATTTGGTGCTAAATAAGTCGACGGCGTTTCGGACCCTTTAGTAAATCACAGGGACCATCATCAGGACATTTCAATGAAAGCCTTAGTAAAGTTTAGCCTCTAATTGCCTAGAAGGAGAAAGAAGGAAATATATACATTGAGAAACTTAGATTGCAGAGGTATTCAGAGAAGGGGGGTGACTTGTAGTGACATTTCTTTACAGGCGAAATTAAAAAACGAGTGCATTTTAGACTTGCTGAAGCGAAATGCCAAGAATCTGGAGTACATGCACACTGTGGATCTAGCGCGAGACATAATACTTTCATTGAGAAACTTAAATTGCAGAGGTATTCAAAGAAGCGTGGTGACAATTGATGCAGTTGATTCCTTTACAGGTGAAATTTAAAACGAGTGCATTTTAAATTTGCTGATGCGAATTGCCAAGAATCTGGAATACATGCACACCACTATCTGACTCAGTCTTTTGTCGTCACACCCACGACCGTGCATGCGTGATGTTCTACTACCTATCACCGCGTGCTGTTCACCCCAACGTGACCGTCGTTTATCCATTATGCCTGCCGAATCGTGCATGTTTTCCAGTTTCTGGGCCTCACATATCAGTAATTTGTCTCGCGCCAGACCCACATTGTGCATGTATTCCAGATTCTTGGCAATTCGCATCAGCAAATTTAAAATGCACTTGTTTTAAATTTCACCTGTAAAGGAATCAACTGCATCAATTGTCACCACGCTTCTTTGAATACCTCTGCAATTTAAGTTTCTCAATGAAAGTATTATGTCTCGCGCTAGATCCACATTGTGCATGTACTCCAGATTCTTGGCATTTCGCATCAGCAAGTCTAAAATGCACTCGTTTTTTAATTTCGCCTGTAAAGAAATGTCACTACAAGTCACCCCCCTTCTCTGAATACCTCTGCAATCTAAGTTTAGCCTCTAATTGCCTAGAAGGAGAAAGAAGGAAATATATACATTGAGAAACTTAGATTGCAGAGGTATTCAGAGAAGGGGGTGACTTGTAGTGACATTTCTTTACAGGCGAAATTAAAAAACAAGTGCATTTTAGACTTGCTGATGCGAAATGCCAAGAATCTGGAGTACATGCACAATGTGGATCTAGCGCGAGACATAATACTTTCATTGAGAAACTTAAATTGCAGAGGTATTCAAAGAAGCGTGGTGACAATTGATGCAGTTGATTCCTTTACAGGTGAAATTTAAAACAAGTGCATTTTAAATTTGCTGATGCGAATTGCCAAGAATCTGGAATACATGCACAATGTGGGTCTGGCGCGAGACAAATTACTGATATGTGAGGCCCAGAAACTGGAAAACATGCACGATTCGGCAGGCATAATGGATAAACGACGGTCACGTTGGGGTGAACAGCACGCGGTGATAGGTAGTAGAACATCACGCATGCACGGTCGTGGGTCGTGACGACAAAAGACTGAGTCAGATAGTGGTGTGCATGTATTCCAGATTCTTGGCAATTCGCATCAGCAAATTTAAAATGCACTCGTTTTAAATTTCACCTGTAAAGGAATCAACTGCATCAATTGTCACCACGCTTCTTTGAATACCTCTGCAATTTAAGTTTCTCAATGAAAGTATTATGTCTCGCGCTAGATCCACATTGTGCATGTACTCCAGATTCTTGGCATTTCGCATCAGCAAGTCTAAAATGCACTCGTTTTTTAATTTCGCCTGTAAAGAAATGTCACTACAAGTCACCCCCCTTCTCTGAATACCTCTGCAATCTAAGTTTCTCAATGTATATATTTCCTTCTTTCTCCTTCTAGGCAATTAGAGGCTAAACTTTACTAAGGCTTTCATTGAAATGTCCTGATGATGGTCCCTGTGATTTACTAAAGGGTCCGAAACGCCGTTGACTTATTTAGCACCAAATACTAAAAACCTGATTACTATGTAATGTAATGGTGCTTTGGTTTGAAAATTCTGTACAATTGTATTGATGACAGAAAACGTCTTTCTTGCCTTAAATAGCCCTTCTTTGCTCTCTATACCCACCCTCTGTACCTGTTCTGTTAGTGCTGGGCACAGGCTTGTGTTCCACACTGGTTGAATTGTGGAAGGTACTTGTTGTGTTTCAATTATATGCATATTGAGTAAAATTTGAAGACCACTGTCCGGCTGGACATGTCACTCACAATATAGATTGACTCTGTCTATATTAATTTTTCTCCTATATTTCTTGAATGCGTGGGACCACTGTTGCATGTACAAAGTATGTTCCCCGAGGTCCCAGCTGACCACTTTGGGGTCCCTTGTTGTTGCTAACTTCACAATATGTACAATGAGCCAATGGATAAGATGGGCGCATGAGCCACACTAAAAGTTTTTGAACTAAAAAAGTTTGACTGTTTTTGATTTATTAAGAAGGGCAGAAATTAGTGGAATAGGGTTTAAATTTCCACAAGAAACCTTAGGGACTAATAGGTAGTGCTTGCTGCAGGCTTAGTTGTATCTAAGTCTTGACAGTGCAGTTTACACAAGGGGTTGTTGGCACAACCCTCAGCAGTAAGCTCCCTAAAAGGTTTACAAGCACTTAAAGTAAGAGTATAAAAATTGGACAAATACAAAAGGAGTGCAGGTCTAACACTTACAGAGATATCTGTACACCGCCAGAAATAGATCCAATTCGAGAGGACATGGGTGTCACCTGAGCCCACTTTTCACACTCCATAATTCTGTAATGTTGGAATCTACATTCTCCGATTATAATTTGCGGATACCTACGGCATGATGTTCATTTTGTTGTTTATGATTAATAAAAAGATATATTTTTTTTTAAAAGAGGAGGCAGTAACTTAGGTATACTTGTTATGATTTTGTTAAATGTGGTATGTGAGGGTGTTTTCTTGATGGCAAACAAGACGGCTGTGCACTGCAAAGCACATGTTATTGAATATATGCAGATGAACTGCAGGGCCTTGTTTTTGTTGAATGAGGTTGTGAGAGCAGGGATGGAAGTGGACAGAGCCAAGTAGCCTGTGGCTCATAGGAAAATTGCGCACGATTCCCTTCAGAGACACTGACTGGGATGGACAACATTGGAACATCTGTAAGAAAAAACTCCACCAAATAGGAAGTCTGAGACGTCGGCAGGGTTGGATCAGGAAAATGAGAGCAAGAAGCCTCTTTCCTAGGAGACAAAGGTGCTGGCACCACGAGAATGACTGAGCTGACACCGTAGAGACGTCAGCACAACCAGAGTGAGCAAGCTGACACTGAAGAGACTTCCGCTCGATAAGGAGAGAAGACCAGAAACATGAGTTCCACAAGAGCTGGGCGATTGTGGGGTGGACATAAACCCTTCCTCCAGTGGGATGTGTCACCTTTGACCTTGAGTGGGCATATAAGAAAGCAGGTGGAAGCAGGACCCAGTACCACTGTTTCCCTTTAATAAGAAGACATAAGACTTATGGCCATATGTAGGTAAATCTAAATTACCGATTTGAAAATACAGAATTTTACCGATTCGGTATTTTCGAATCGGTAATTGCTATGTAGATAATAATTTGGTAAAAAATACAGAATCGGTAAGATGAAGTATTTACTGAATCAGTATTTACCGATTCGGTATTTGCCATTCATTCCTATGGGCCTGGAGGCCCATAGGAATGAATGTCAATTAACTAATCGGTAATTACCGTTTCGGTAAAATTGGGAAAAAGTCAAGGGTGGCAGGGTGGCACTTTGACACCCTGTTTCACCCCTGATTAGTGCTTGTGTGCACATGTGGCACACATACATGCCCTAAGGGCATGTATGTCGGTCACATGGCACAGGTGTAAATGGACAGATTTGCATTTACATAGGAATTCGTTATTTACCACCAACTAATATTTGGTGGTAAATAACAAATCCTTAAAGCCCAGAAGCACTCTTTGAAGTACTTCCTACATTTCATTTACCGATTCGGTAAATACCGAATCGGTAAATGATGATTCGGTAAATACTGAATCGGTAAATATCGATACGTTATTTACCGAATCTGTAAATGTGCCTCCTACATAGGAAAAACCTATTACCGGTCGGTAACGGACGATTTCGGCTTTTACCGACCGGTAATGGCCTTCCTACATATGGCCCTAGGTGACATAAATATCATAAGCAAGCACTTCTGGCAGCAAGGCCCAACAACATTGGACCAGTGGAAGAGTGAGAATCCACAATTATGCACTAATATCAAAGAGATAAAGAGGATAGGGAATGGGCCTGACATGATGGTCTACCCCAAAAACAGTAAAGGAAAATGTGAAACAGCAACAAACAGGTCCTTTACTCCCTTTCCAATCCCGCTTTATGGCCTAATAAGACCTGTGAAGAGTGGGAAAGTACATAAAGATTTGTTTTCTTTTAACTAAAAATAAAAAGGGACAGCAGTTAAGAGGAAAGTGGGAGAGGAAAGTCCAAATATCAAGAAGGAGAGACAGTTCTTCAAAGTGAAACATTTCATCTGCTAGTTATACTGGTTGGCGAGCGAAACCTAGGTAGGCAACAGTGATTAACACAGTCCACTCCACCTCTGTGAGAAGTTGGCCTGATGTATGATGTTCACTATTCTAGTGATCACCTTGTATCAGTCCAAATAACCCTTATGGTGGGTTGTAAGTCAACCTTATAGACAAGCTATCCTAGGGGTAGCATGGACTAAGCAGTCTTAGGCTTAACTCAAGAGGGCATGTGAAGCCAGCTGTTTTAATAATAATAATAATCCACATTTGTAAAGCGCACAATCACCCGTAAGGGTCTCTAGGCGCTGGGGGCCGTCGGGAAGATTAAGCAAGCTATTGCCCAGAGTCACATGGTGCTGGGCTAATCTGCTGCCGGTGCCGGGGATCGAACCGTGATCCCCAGATTCCGGAGTCAGTCACCCTGGCCGCGGCGCCACACCTCTTCCTATGCAATCCTTCTAATACCAAATGAAAGGACACCACACAAGTTATATATTATAAAAAATATATGTATTTATTACTAGAATAATCCTCTGTACTCTTTATGAGGACAGAGGCACAAGCGTTTAAACAAAAGCACAGTAAAAGATACAAAAGTTGCACAATTATGGATAGGCCCGGTGGCCAATTAAACCATATACTAAATAAGTGGTATAAGAACCACGTCACAAACAATGGTAAGGCCTAAGGCCTTGGGAATCGCTGGGACTACACTGTACTAATAGTAGTTAGGACGGGAGCAGCCCGCGGGATTCGGGTGCAGTGCCTAAAGCACATGCATGCACCAATGCAAAGTCAATGGCGCGTAAAAGTTACAATGTTACTGTTTTGGAAGTCTTCCGACTGGACTAGAATTTAGTCACTTGTTACCGATTTACAGACACGTAGTAGCATCCGAGTGCCAGCATGCCATAACGTTCCATTGTGTATGCCTTTTTGATTTTGTTTTTTTGTTTCTGAAACCACTAGTCAACTGAACACCCGCTTTCAAAGCATGCCTAATCCTTACTCAGCATGAGCATGAGAGAGTTGAAACTTGCACAGAGTGTTGGTTGCTGTAAAGTATTGCCATTTTTTAGTTGTTGTAAATTGTACTATTGTACTCCTTTGTGTGTCTCCTTCCTTACCCCTTTTCTCTATTCCTGTGTGTCTCTATTGTTTTTATCTTACAGGTACAGTGTGACCTCCTTACAAGAAACAGGTCTAATTTACCTTTTTCTCATTTAGTTTACATTTATTTCATTTGTAAACTCACCATTTTTCACTTGCACCATTGGTCCTGAAGAAAGCCTACTAGACCTACAGAGGCGACCAAGGCTGAAACATGTCGACCATTTTTATTATCACTTCTGAGCACGTTTGAATTCCTAATCAATTCAGGAAATGTACATCGCAACAACTTTTAGCGGATTACCCGAATCCAGAATTAATAAAGTTCACAACTCTGGCTATACGGGTTTTTTATAACCTTTTTTAGACACCACCCACTTCACTGTATCACTACTGTTTTTAACCATGGGTAAGAACCTCCTGGTGGAGGCTGCATCAATACTGACCCTATGATTATGCACACACGTGTATGAAAAGCGGGGAGACAACATATACCGCTACGAACACCCAGAAAACACGTGCATGAGGGTCTTTTATTTGTGAGACACCACACACCGCCTGCATACCCTGGTTACGCAGGTCAAGTGATCCTTCCCCCGTGATTAATGGACTAGAACTTAGCCACTTTAAACTAGGACACTAGAGGTGTAAACCACTACAGGAGCACCGGTGTTTGATCGTTACCTCACCCACAGGAAGCGGGTGCATAGGTGCCAAAGTGTGTCGGGTTTCTTCGTGGAGTTCTATGGAGCCTGGAGATGAAGATGCTGCAGGCGGCCAGGAGAGAAGAGTCCGGTTGGATCCAAGGGTGGATCGAAGATGTAGAGTACCTGAAAGCAGAGGGGACAGAGTCTGGGTCACTAGCCAGTGACCAGGATGGAACCAGGAAGGAACCAGGCGATGTCGGGCGCAATCAGGTGGTTGTCGAGAAGCTTGTCTCCGCTGCCACGTGGACTCGGGGGCATCGACGATGACCAGGAGTGGAACACGAGCTGTCCCACGAAGGCTCTCGATGTCGGCGGTGTCGGCTTCCGGATCGGAGTCAACAGGCCTTGGCAAATGCAACCCACGCAGGATTTGAAGTTCGCTTCTTACTCGGACCAGCAAGGTCAGAAATGCTGCTCCTTTTCGGGGGAGCGAGGGCCAGTCTGGAGCAACCTGACCAGCAGAGTAAATTCGAAGTTTCGTCGTCGTAGAGGCCACTAGCCAACGGGCAAGTGACCGGACAGACGCGTTGAGCAGGAAAATGCAAAAGGGCCCCACGCAGCACTCGGTGAGTGTGGAGGGGTGATCTTCGGTGCACAAGCTGCTCGGGACTGGGGCTTCTCAGTCCCCAATGCACAGCTTCGAGGGTGCCTCGGGAGCTGCACGGGAAGCACTTCGCAGTCTTTTCAAGATGGCCGGTCTATGGACACAGCTCCTACCTTTATTCCAAATCAAGGGGCGGGATTACCTTCTAGGTCCCTCCTATGGGTGGGACCCAGGAAGGGGGTGGTTACACCCCTTTCCCTTTGTCCAGTTTCGCGCCAGAGCTGGGGCTGGAGTGCCCCAGCAACGGTTTGAACTGGGCTATGCATGGGGAGCCTTGTGCGCCCCAGGCAGTGTCTAGTTTCACTCACCCTGCCTGCCTCAATCCATTATTTCCTGTCTGGGGTGGTGTAACACCTCCCTGTGACAGGATACCATTTGTCCAGTCCTCCCCTGCCGGAGTTTCGGTCAGCAGCAGGAGGCCAGACTTGTGTCTCTGGCAGAAGCATCCATTTTGTGATGCTGAGGCTCTGGTTAGTTTTAACCGCGTTTACTGTTACCCACATGTCTTACCCCTCTAGAAGGGTGGAATGCTACCCCCGTCGCCAGAAGTGGCGAGGGGGTAGTATTCCAAAGCATATGACACCTTACACGACATGTTTTGATAAAGCCAAACCAAACTTAGCAATAACCGCGAGGATTATAATGCACTTAAGAGTATATGGTATAGCAATATCCCAGAACAGCTATAAGGACATGGTTCCGAACGCTGCAGACAGGCTCAGCTCATGCTAGAGCACCATCTCACATAAAACCAAGCACTCTGCCTCCAAGATTGTTAAGGCCTGCCATAGGAGTGACTTATAGGTGTATATGTGTCCAGATATAGGTTTAGATATAGGTATACTATATCTAAGCAAGGGGTGCTTACACGACCTTGCCCCAGCTGAGTGATCAGCCAGTTGTGTCAGTTTGGATGGCCAGCCAGGGGTGGCAAAAGATATGCTGCAGCCCCTGGTAGGCCTTGGATGCACCTATGCCCTGGGTACCTATTGTACAACGAGGCAACGACGGACAGATCGGGGCCTCCGTCTTCCTAATATGTCCAACTATATCCTTTTCTGATTCACCTTTTTATTTTGTTTATTCACACTAGCGGTAGCAAAAAATTTTGAGAACAGAGGCCCTGAAGAAAGCCTGTGGAACCCCTTGTCCTGGTGGCTCAAACATGTTGGCCTTGTCGTTGGCAGTCAATATTTGTTAAGTCTGCCTTGTTGTTTGCACTGTTCTTGGTTTTAACTAGAGGGTGAAATAGCCATTTGAATAAAATATACCGATTACCTTTTCACCACTCTATTTTATCTCACCACCTATCATTTTTGCACTGCACATTTTCCCATACTTTGGCATCTATCTCATAGTCAACACAGTGGTTGTGGGTTTGACTCACTGAGATTTTTTCAGCTTATGAGTGTGGACATGGTCCCAATGATCGAGGGATATACCACCCCATTTTTTACTGGATGACCAAATGAGAATATAGATCATTGTAAGATTTTTTGATGGAAATCCATGATTATGATTTCTCTGAGTCTCACTGACATTCACCTGTGATCTTTATTTAGCTGCACAAGTGTGTACCTTCGACACTCACAGACTGTATAGTGATCTGATATTCAAAATCAAACTAACAGTGGCTGCAATTTAGAGTAGGATCTATTGGACCTAGCTCTTCTGTATTAGACACCTGGTTCCTTGTCTGCTGACCGAAACCTGGCAGGGGAGGCTTGGACAAAGAGTTTCCTGTCACAGGGAGGTGCTACACCAGCCCAGACAGGAGATAGTGGATTGGAGCAGGGAGGGTTGAAAGAAACTAGACACTGCCTTGGGCACACAAGGTGTCCCATGCAAAATCCAGTCAAACCGGTTCTGGGGCACTCCAGCCCCAGCTCTGGCACGAAACTGGACAAAGGGAAAGGGGTGTAACCACCCCCTTCCTGGGTCCCACCCATAGGAGGAACCTAGCAGGTAATCCAGCCCCTTGATTTGGAATAAAGGTAGGAGCTGTGCCAATGCACCTCAGATGATCCTGACTGAAACGTATGAAATGAAACTTTGGACCCTTCGACATCCTACTCGACGTAGAAGACTGAAGAATCTCCCTTGTGGTCAAGGAGTGACCACCCTGTGCAAACAGGTACAATTGTAAAAAAATTGTAAATTGATACTTGTATAGCGCACTACTCACCCGCAAGGGTCTCAAGGCGCTTGTACGAATACCGCTGTGGAACCCATCCTGGCTTTCCCTGTGAGGTGTCCACTCCTGGGCACCCCCAAGGTGGAGGCCAGGCATCCTTAGCGTTGTGGGGGCCGTTGTGGAGATTAAGCAAGCTATTGCCCAGAGTTGCAGAGTGGGACTCCATGATTGGAATAGGCACCGAGGCGAGAATTATCAGGTCCGTGGAATTTTGAGCCCAAGACCCGCCGAGGCGGGGAATTGAACCCTGGTCCCGGGCTAGACCTCTGCATCAGGGTCTGCAGCTCTAACCATTGAGCCACACTTCTCCACACCATCCAGCTCCCAACGGTTTGCTTTGTTGCAGTTCCCGCCGGAACTCGAGCGACAGAGATTGACAAGACCAGCTTCCCTCAACTCCTAACAGCCCGATCCACAGTCCCAGCGAATCTGAGACCCGTGGAGGCGACGTGGAGCGTGTAGCCGGCCATCTTGGAAAAACTACGAAGTGCTGACCGTGCAGCTCCCGAGGCTGGCTCGAACCTGTGCATTGGGGTATGAGAAGCCCCAGCCCCGAGCAGCTTTTGCACCGAAGATCTCCCCTCCACACTCACCAGGTGCTGCGTGGGGCCCTTTTGCATTTTCCTGTCCGACGCGTTGGTCCGCTCGCTTGCCCGTTGGCTAGCGGCCCCAGTACCGACGAACCTTTGAATTTACTCTGCTAGTCTGGTTGCTCCAGACAGGCCCTCGCTCCCCTGAAACGGAACAACCCCTCTGACCTTGCTGGTCCGAGAAAGAAGCGATCTTCCAATCCTGTGTGGGTTGCCTTTGCCAAGGCCTGTTGAATCCAATCCGGAAACCGACACCGCCGACAGCGAGAACCTTCGTGGGACAGCTCGTGATTCGATCCTGGTCATCCTCGATGCCCCCGAGTCCACGTGGCAGCGGAGACAAGCTTCCCGTCAACCACCTGATTGCGCCCGACATCGCCTGGTTCCTTCCTGGTTCCTTTCTGGTCACTGGCTAGTGACCCAGACTCTGTCCCCTCTGCTTTCAGGTACTCTACATCTTCGATCCACTCTAGGATCCAACCGGACTCTTCTCTCCTGGCCGCCTGCAGCATCTTCATCTCCAGGCTCCATAGAACTCCACGATGAAACCTGACAAACTTTGGCACCTATGCACCCGCTTCCTGTGGGTGAGGTAACGATGGAACGCCGGTGCTCCTGTAGTGGTTTACACCTCTAGTGTCCTAGTTTTAAGTGGCTAAGTTCTAGTCCAGTCGGAAGACTCCTAAAACAGTAACTTTGTAACTTTTACGCACCATTGACTTTGCATTGGTGCATGCGTGTGCTTTTAGCGCTGCACCCGAGTCCCGCGGGCTACTCCCGTCCTAACTGCTGTTAGTCCAGTGTAGTCCCAGCGATTCCCAAGGCTCCAGGCCTTAACACTGTTCGTAAAGTGATACTTATACCACTTTTTTGATATATGGTTTGAGTGGCCACCGGCCTCATCCATAAACTTGCAACTTTCATATGTTAAACTGTGCTTTTGTTTAAACTCTTGTGCTTCTATACTCATAAAGAGTACAGGGAATTATTCTAGTAATAAATACATATATTTTTATAATATATAACTTGTGTGGTGTCCTTTCATTTGATATTACAGGATTGCAGTTGGTAAAACAGCTGGCTTCACATGCCCTCTTGAGATTAGCCTGAAGGCTGCTTAGTCCATGCTACCATTAGGATAGCTTGTCTTTTAAGGTTGACTTACAACCACCACCATAAGGGATTGTTTGGACTGATACAAGGTGCCCCCAGAATTGGAGACATCATACATCAGGCCAAATTCTCACACACCCTCCTACATAACCCCCCCCCCCAAACAAAAGGAGATAAGGCTATCCTTGACCAGGTAAGCCTATATTGCCTGTGTGGCCATATAAGGAGGAACCTGCAATGGCAAAGTTACCCCCTATCTCATGGTTCACTAAGCAATCCCTCACCCTAGGGGTATCAGAGGGTCTCCACCATAGGGAATTACTACCTGTAGTGTGTTTTGGCAAAGTAAAAGGCTGGTGTTGAGATGAAGTACTGAAGTGAGGCTCCACTAATGTAGGGCTCAACTTCCTCCAATCACTATCCACCATGGGTGCCTTTCTTTCCATGACTGAGTTGCACTGAGCTCTCAGGGTCAACCTCTGGCTGCCTACAGCTGGAGGCTGGGTCCCTTTTGTTGGCTTACTGGAGGGACAGGTCAGGTTTGGGGCCTTTGGGTCCCATGTTTGGCTGTGCCCAACAGTGTCCATCTGGGGGAGGTTCCTAACTAGTTGTAAGGGAGATCCCTAAGGAGTTTTTAAATTTTCCACCTGGCTAGGGCTGCTAGCTTTGGTGCCCCTAATCTGATGATGGGGGTGTTTTATTGGACAGGGGCCCTTTGGGGTCCACTGGCCTCCTTGACCTCTGCAGCCCTGTGTTGGAGCCTTACTTGGAGGAATATTTTCCTTATTGTTATTCTTTGGGCAACTGCTATCAGTCTTCCAGTGGCCAGGCTGCTTACAGGCATGGCAATAAGGTTTCTTTGGGTTAGAGGAAGTGTTTTGGGACCCACCCCCATCCTTGGAGTTTTGGGGCCCTGTGGGAGACTTGTCTTTTGATTTATCCCCACCTTTCTCTTCAGCCTTGGAATTATCCTTCTTTTGGTCACCACCCTGATTCTTAGGCCTAATCCTGGTTCTGGCCCATTTGACTGCCCTCTTACCCAATTCTTGTGGAGAGGTCAGATCTGAGTCCACCAGGTGCTGGTGCAAAAGCTGGGTTTGACAATTACTAACGATCTGCTCCCCCATAATCAAATTATACAATCCTGTATAGTCATGTACTTTGCTGCCAAGTAACCAACCTTCCAGAGCCTTAGTAGCACAATCTACAAAATCAGTCCAGTCCTGAGTCTGAGTTTTTTGGGTATCTCTGAACAACAACCTGTATTGCTCAGTGGTTAAGCCAAACCCATCAATAAGAGCACTCTTCAGGACAGTCTAGTTTTTAGCATCCTCATGTCTAACAATGAGGACCTTATCTCTCCCTTTCTCAGAAAAGGAGAGCCACAAGATTTCTGCCCACTGATCTTGGGTAACCTGCTGTACCATGCAGGCTCTCTCCAGAGCAGTCATCCATTTGTGGATGTCATCCCCATTTGTAGGGGGGGCACAATCTTACCCAGGTTTCTATGATCATAGGACCTGTCTTTATCCTTAGGGATATTGCTGCCACCAGTGGAATCTAATCCACTCAATTTTTGTTCCCTTGCTAAAGCAAGTTTAGCTTGGGTCAGGGGTATCTCTTCCCTCTCTAGCTGGAGTTGGACAGCTCTCATCCTAGCCATATGCTCTTTTCTCTGAGGTGAAGTCATTCCCTTCTGAGAAACTCTTGCGGTATTAGAAATGAGAGATTCCCTGGAAGGGGACCTGTCTCTTCTAATGCTTGGATTAAGTCTACTATTAGGCCTGGAAAAGTGGTTCACCTCTCCATTCCCATGTAAGCTTAGGTTAGCCTGGCTAAGCCTCCTGACTTGAACCTGACTATCCCCCTGATCATCTGAATCTAGATCCTCATCTACCTCCTCCTCATCTACTTCTAGGGAGATGGTTTCAGGGTCTATGGGGGTTACCCCTTCTCCTGTAGCACCTGAGGGGTCTGTGGAAGCCTTCTCTAGGTCAGCTGTCTCTAGGACATGTATCAGGATTGGGATGGTAGGGTTGTGACCCTTTTTCAGCCCCCTTGAAGTGCACAAGGCACTCAAGTCTCTGAAGCTGAGTTTTTCATAGCTGGAAGGTGCCTTGGGAAGGTCACCTGTCACAGGTAGAGAACTGGACTGTTCACCTGTGCCAGACATGACTAGTGAGGTGTGGGTGTATGCACCTACCTACACTATGTGTTTACCTACTAGAACCTTGCTAGTGAGTTGTAGTCAGGGTGTGCTAAGACATTTGGTCTACAACTACTAAGTTCAATATAACTTAAGTATTTTCATCATTATTCCTTTATTTTGATCAATTAGATCATGAAAGGTAGCGACACAATAGTACAAAAAGGTTATTACAATTCAATCAACAATATTTAAAAAAGTTTGCAATTCCCATCCCGATGGACGGAACAGACAATAGCAAATGTTTACCTATCGTACATCATACATTAAGTGTCAATTTAAAAATCAGAAATACATTTTAAAATTTTTAAAACTGTACCAGTCTATATCAATGCATACAGCGGGTACGAATATGCCACATCTCAGTTAAAAAATGTGCTACCGCAAACACAATTGGAGGTGATACATCCGTTTTTAGTATTCTGTAGGCCGACAGGTAGTGCCTGAACCCCAGATTTTTAAGTAGGGGAACATGCCAGTACTTTCTTGGTTTGTGGTAGGCCTTACAGAAAAAGATGACATGCGAATCAGTTTCCTGTTGATGCAAGCATGCTGGACATAAGTCTGAGGTGGGGGGATGGGACCAGGTACAGCTAAATGCATTGAGGGGAAGTGTGCCATACCTCCACTGTAAAAATAGTTTCCTTGTCAAAACAGGGCTAATATTGTCGAAGACAAGTTCCCGTCGGTAGGGTCTTTAATTTTGATGAAGGAATGTGTTAAAGACCCCATACTAGAATTCTGTAATAATGATGTTATTTTAAATTCATAGTAGTCTTTCGATAAAGATTTACGGGATACCCTGTTACAAGCATTGGCTGGATCCAGCCACAGTTCCGGCCTTCCTAAGCTCTCACATGTATGTTTGATATATTTCAGCCAGGGAATGTTCGTTGATTTTACTAGAGATAAAATCTCTTGCAACTCCGTCCTGTAGCACAAGAGTTCAGGGGTACTCCAAATTCTGCGCCAGAAAGTTAAGGGTTTTAGCCCCAGTTCTTCCTCGATGGTTCTTAAGCCCAGGTCTAATCTCAGCGGCAGAAGTGGAGTACTTGGTGGTAAAGCCACCAACAGCCTGATGAATTTGTTCTCCGTGGTTGTAAGGTCTTAGGTAGGTATATGCCCCCACAATTCTCCTCCATGTGTAACTGCCCCCCGAGCCTGCATTTTATAAATTTGGAGCACTGGACCGAGGGGTTTATGGGTTGATCTATTCGCCATCCTTGAGATACCACCCGTTAACTGGGCTAATTTGGTGTTGGCCTTTGTCCGATGTGTATCCCAAGTCAGATTTTGATTGATGGTAACCCCTAGGTATTCAAATGTGTTAACCCTCTCTAGTATCAGTGCACCTATGGTGGGTTGGGGCGTGTTGAGGAAGGGGGACTGAGAATCATATATTTGGTTTTCATCGCATTGATCTCAAGTCCCCGGTCGGCACAAAATGCTTCAAACCCATCCAAGAACCGTTGGATCCCCATCGGCGATTTAGACAGCAGCAGGGTGTCGTCCGCAAACATAATTGCGGGCACCCTGCTGCCGCCAAGTTTTGGAGCGTCAATGTGGGCTATCCTTGTCAGGTGGTCAACTACCCCGTTGACAAAGAGGCAGAACAGGGTGGGTGCAAGCACACAACCCTGCCTCACCCCCTGTCAACGGGGAATCTTCCCGAAAGCTTCCGGTTTCTGCCACACCTGACCCGTGCATAGTTATCTAGGTGCAGTCTTGTCAGGATATTCAGGATGTCTAAAGTGATGCCCATCTCCGCCAACACTGTCCAGAGTCTAGATCTTGGGACCAAATCGAAGGCGGCGCGCAGATCTACAAAAACCGTGTAGAGGCTGCCTCCTTCGATTATAGCGGTTTTCCAGAACAAGAGATTAAGTCGGAAGATCTGGTCTGTTGTTGAGATCTTCCTTCGAAAACCAGCCTGATAGGGGGAGAGAATGGAAAACTCCTCCATCCAGTTTTGGAGGCGATCAAGTATCAGCCTACCAAAACGTTTTTGGGAGACATCGATGAGGCTGATGGGCCTGTAGTTGGCTGGAGGCAGAGGCGATCCCTTCTTGAAAATCAGAACAATCTCCGCTCCCAGCCAAGTAGAGGGCACCTCCATGCCCCTCAAGATGGCATTGAATATTATCAACAGGTAGGGGGCCCAGATGTCCGGCTCCTGTTTGAAAATGTCGCCTGGGAGCCCGTCCAGGCCTGGCACCTTGCCGGAAGCCAGACCTAGAATGGCCACCCGTACCTCGTCCTCTGAGAATAGGTCCACCTCCTGCTGCATTCCAGTGGTTTGGGATACCTCATTTGGGGGCCTGTCGCCATCAGTATACAAGGCCTGGAAATGATCTTGCCAGGCCTCGGCTGAAATATTGGGCTCAATCGCTGGAGGAGGGTCCTCCGACCCAGCATTCACCGGTCGCCAGAACTTCCGGGAGTCCCTGACAGCTAGTGCACTAGTCAGATTCTCCCACCTATCAAAGTCCCATTCGGCCTTAGCATGGCTAATCAGCCACTTGTAGTCATTTCTCCTTTCCTGTATCAGTAATCTACTTTTGCCCTCCTTGATGCTCGTCAATAAATCTAATTCGGCATTACGACATGCGGCGTTATACCAAGTAGGTTGTTGAGGCCTTAGTCCCCCCTTCCCTCCCATAGAGAAAAGTACATCTGCCAGGGATTTAATAAGATCTTCGTGTGCCAACCCAAGTTTTATGTGCACATCGCCATTTTTAGGCTGATCCGTTAATGCAGACACCCTTTCAAGTATCGGAATAACGCGGGCATACAACCCCCTGATCTTTTCCGGGTTCGCTACTAACTTTTCCCACCTCACTCACCGTCTGTTATTTGACAGAGATAAGCCCATATCAGGCACTTCTGAAGCAGCCCCATTTGCTATATCTGTACCCGGGAGTGAATATTCTAGTTCTAGCGCGTTGTGGTCGCTATCTTCCCTGGGTATTACCCTGAAGTCCTCGATATGCGACCAGGAGGACAACTGAACAAGAATGTAATCCAGTCTTGACTCCCTTCCCACTTTATTAAATGTGCATTTTGGGGGGATGTCAGACGTGGTACGTCCGTTACAGGCCCTGATACCGTGATTGAGGGTTAGAGTGTTAATCTGGACTGCAAGGGGTGTCCAAGCTCTGGGGGGAGGGGCTGCCGTGGAGGGCACTAGCCACAGCGCGTCCTCCTCCAGTGATATTCCATCTACTAGTCCTGGGAGGGGCTCGAAGTGGGAATTTAGATCTCCTCCTACCAGGAATGAAGTGCCATGTGGGAAATTGCCGAGAAGGGCGGAAAGTTCCTCAATGGTACCAGATTCCCTGGTTACATTCACCGGCCTGGAGTAAATATTTACCAGTGCCAGTTTGCTTGAATTTCTCCACTCTAGGATGACGCATTGAATATCGTCCGAAGCTGTGGGGTAAGATTCTGCTTTCCAACCTAGGTGTGAAGCCACCCAAATTGCAAGGCCCCCAGATGGCCTCCCCTTGCCCCCCCATCTCGCGAGTGTGGAAAATACCGCGAAGCCTGGGCGGGTGTGTTCCTCTGGCGCCCAGGTTTCTTGGAACAGGCAGATATCTTTGCTTCCCACAAAAGAGCTCCAATCCGGGCAATCTAGCTTGTTTCCAATTCCGGGCACATTCCAGGAAAGCATCTTTAAAGGATGCGATCCCGGATTGGGTGCGGGACAAGCGAGAATCCTCTTAGCTTGAGGGGTGGGCAGGGATGTTATAATTCCAACCTGGTCCGCTCCAATGCCTGGGAGGTCCCTACAGATGGGCGAGGACCCCATTAATGGATATTGGCCTTCCTGGTCTATTCGCTTGTCAGCACGTCTCAGAATCTCTATGGTACGATCAATAAGCTCGTTTGAGGAGGTAAAATTGAAGTTGCTCTCAGAACCACCCCTGAGTTGCTCATGTCCGACCCCCCCCCCCTATTCGGGGTATGTCAGTCAATCATGTCCAGGCAACTAAACCTATTATATATGTTGAACTGGGCAGGCTGTCTATCTATATGACGATAGAAATCTCCTCACTCCCAACCTCCCCTACCACCTTGCCTGGGGACTGTCTCCCATCCCTCCTCGTCAAACGGATTCATCCTGGGTGGATAGAAGAAGGAGAGAGGTAGGGGTTGGATGGAAGTCCCCTGATCAGGGTGTGGCCAGCCGCAAATGTGGGATACAGTCCTAGGGTCCCTGAAGTTAGTCACGGTGCAGTCCCCATTAATTGTTTTCCGTGAATTAGCAACCCATGGTACTCTTCTTGCCATGAGAACCTCACTTACTATTCCCTGAGGGAAGGGTCGATTTAAAGAAAGCCAGTTGGCCACCTTGTTCTTTAGGGAGGTTGTAGATTCGCTGGTTTTGGGTTCTAACTCCGGAATACCAGCCAATATAACAACATAAGGTCCAGCCTCTGGGGGAAGACTCAGCGGCCTGGATCTTTGTGGCATGGCTTGGGCTCTTGGAATTGCTGGAGTATTAGAACCCAAAAGGATCGGTTTGGGCGCTCCCTCAACAGGGTGTGGGATAGTAGGATGGGCAGTGGGCGGCTCTCGTTGGGTCAATTTAGATGGCTGTCTGGTATCCTTCCCTATTGGAACTGAAGGGCCCTTGGAATTCTTAGGGTCTATCCCGCCCCTAACAGCCTTGTTTCCAACTTTGAGGGCATCTGCTAGTTGGACCGTTGATTTTCCTATAGAAGATAGCCTGGCCTCGATCTTTAGTAAACGGGCTTCTAAGGGGCTAAGGAGAGACTTCAGGAGTGCGACAATATTATTAATAGTAATGTCGCCCCCTTCAGCCAAACTAGATTTGGGGCTCGCGTGTTCCATTACCTGCAAGGGTGCAACCACTATAGGTGTCAATGGGGCATTTTCAGTGAGTGTTGGAACAAATTTACTAATTTCTGCTGGAACTACCACCAGTAAGGGGTTGAGTTTGGGAGCTTTCGCCTTGCGGCTACCTGGGTTTTGGGTCGTTCTTTTCCTTTTCGGGATAGCCTTCCCTGACTCCCTGGTTTGAGCGGGTGTCTCTGGTTTTGGGGCTTGGAGGATTAACAATGAGGGGGGGGGCTAGATTGTGTATGATGCTGGGATGGAGTAGATGGGTGCGATAGATCGTTAAAAGAAATTGAAATATCTGTATCTGACATAGCTGTTACCCCGCTGATCCCAGTAGCCCCTAAGCCAGGTGGAACTTGGTCGTTTTCCTTTACGGGAGTCCTGGCTTGAGCAATGGTTCCCATGGAGGATCTTCTTACCCACTCAATTTCCTGGGAGATACGTCGTTCCAGAACTGTAATTGCGTCAATCAGGAGGGCACCGGCTTTTACAAAATAATTGTCCAGAGTACCAGTAGGAGCACCTCCAGCAAGGGCACTTTTACTCCTGGTTTCTCTAGCTGCCATGGTCCTTTCTCAGCAGCCAATGGTTTTGGTTAAATATGGGGAAGAAGAGCCAAGGGAGGTGGCCCGGTCCGGTCTCGCCCGTGCTCGAACGGCCTCAAACGGCCCGCCCTTTGCCCGGGCTTAGCCCCGTGCTTCGTCCCGCGCATGTACCGCGATCCGCGGAAGAGGGCATGGATAAGTAGAAGGAGCAGGGGGCGAGAAGAGACACCAGCTGCGCTGAGTTGCAGAAGCGCTGAGAATGCTGGATCTCGCAGTCCCAGCCCCTGCCGGTGTTGTTGGTTTAGCCCTTGGTCGGGTCGGCTCGGTCAGCTTGAACCCAAAGTCCTCGGTTGCAATGTCCGTGTAGAATACCAAAATCTCCCAGGGAAAGCTTCCACAGTGAAAACGGCTTGCGAGCGGCGCCCGCGGAGTGGGGTCCACGAGCCGTAAATAGCCTGCGGGGGAGCAGGGGCGGGAAGAGACACCAGCTGCGCTGAGTTGCAGAAGCGCTGAGAATGCTGGATCTCGCAGTCCCAGCCCCTGCCGGTGTTGTTGGTTTAGCCCTTGGTCGGGTCGGCTCGGTCAGCTTGAACCCAAAGTCCTAGGTTGCAATGTCCGTGTAGAATAGCAAAATCTCCCAGGGAAAGCTTCCACAGTGAAAACGGCTTGCGAGCGGCTCCCGCGGAGCGGGGGCCGCGAGCAGTAAATAGCCTGCGGGGGAGCAGGGGCGGGAAGAGACACCAGCTGCTCTGAGTTGCAGAAGCGCTGAGAATGCTGGATCTCGCAGTCCCAGCCCCTGCCGGTGTTGTTGGTTTAGCCCTTGGTCGGGTCGGCTCGGTCAGCTTGAACCCAAAGTCCTCGGTTGCAATGTCCGTGTAGAATACCAAAATCTCCCAGAGAAAGCTTCCACAGTGAAAACGGCTTGCGAGCGGCTCCTGCGGAGCGGGGGCCGCGAGCCGTAAATAGCCTGTGGGGGAGCAGGGGCGGGAAGAGACACCAGCTGCGCTGAGTTGCAGAAGCGCTGAGAATGCTGGATCTCGCAGTCCCAGCCCCTGCCGGTGTTGTTGGTTTAGCCCTTGGTCGGGTCGGCTCGGTCAGCTTGAACCCAAAGTCCTCGGTTGCAATGTCCGTGTAGAATACCAAAATCTCCCAGGGAAAGCTTCCACAGTGAAAACGGCTTGCGAGCGGCGCCCGCGGAGTGGGGTCCACGAGCCGTAAATAGCCTGCGGGGGAGCAGGGGCGGGAAGAGACACCAGCTGCGCTGAGTTGCAGAAGCGCTGAGAATGCTGGATCTCGCAGTCCCAGCCCCTGCCTGTGTTGTTGGTTTAGCCCTTGGTCGGGTCGACTCGGTCAGCTTGAACCCAAAGTCCTCGGTTGCAATGTCCGTGTAGAATACCAAAATCTCCCAGGGAAAGCTTCCACAGTGAAAACGGCTTGCGAGCGGCTCCCGCGGAGCGGGGGCCGCGAGCAGTAAATAGCCTGCGGGGGAGCAGGGGTGGGAAGAGACACCAGCTCCGCTGAGTTGCAGAAGCGCTGAGAATGCTGGATCTCGCAGTCCCAGCCCCTGCCGGTGTTGTTGGTTTAGCCCTTGGTCGGGTCGGCTCGGTCAGCTTGAACCCAAAGTCCTCGGTTGCAATGTCCGTGTAGAATACCAAAATCTCCCAGGGAAAGCTTCCACAGTGAAAACGGCTTGTGAGCGGCTCCTGCGGAGCGGGGGCCGCGAGCCGTAAATAGCCTGCGGGGGAGCAGGGGCGGGAAGAGACACCAGCTGCGCTGAGTTGCAGAAGCGCTGAGAATGCTGGATTTCGCAGTCCCAACCCCTGCCGGTGTTGTTGGTTTAGCCCTTGGTCGGGTCGGGTCGGCTCGGTCAGCTTGAACCCAAAGTCTTCGGTTGCAATGTCCGTGTAGAATACCAAAATCTCCCGGGAAAGCTTCCACAGTGAAAACGGCTTGCGAGCGTAAGTATTTTAGCTTTGTTTATATGTACCTATGGTACTTAATGTGATCTTTCAAATGATATCAAAGATTACAATTGGTAAAAGAACAGTAAGCTCAAATCCCAACCGCTGCACACCAATGTGAGAAGTTGGCCTGATGTATGATGTTCACTATTCTAGTGAGCACCTTGTATCAGTCCAAACAACCCTTATGGTGGGTGGTTGTAAGTCAACCTTATAGACAAGCTATCCTAGGGGTAGCATGGACTAAGCAGTCTTAGGCTTAACTCAAGAGGGCATGTGAAGCCAGCTGTTTTACCATATGCAATACTTCTAATACCAAATGAAAGGACACCACACAAGTTATATATTATAAAAATATATGTATTTATGACTAGAATAATCCTCTGTACTCTTTATGAGGACAGAGGCATAAGCGTTTTAACAAAAGCACAGTTAAAGATACAAACGTTGCACAATTATGGATAGGTCCGGTGGCCACTTAAACCATATACTAAATAAGTGGTATAAGAACCACGTCACGAACAATGGTAAGGCCTAGGGCCTTGGGAATCGCTGGGACTACACTGGACTAACAGTAGTTAGGACGGGAGTAGCCCGCGGGATTCGGGTGCAGTGCCTAAAGCACACGCATGCACCAATGCAAAGTCAATGGGGCGTAAAAGATACAATGTTACTGTTTTGGAAGTCTTCCGACTGGACTAGAACTTAGCCACTTTAAACTAGGACACTAGGGGTGTAATCCACTACAGGAGCACCGGTGTTTGATCGTTACCTCACCCACAGGAAGCGGGTGCATAGGTGCCAAAGTGTGTCGGGTTTCGTCGTGGAGTTCTATGGAGCCTGGAGATGAAGATGCTGCAGGCGGCCAGGAAAGAAGAGTTCGGTTGGATCCAAGGGTGGAACAAAGATGTAGAGTACCTGAAAGCAGAGGGGACAGAGTCTGGGTCACTAGCCAGTGACCAGGATGGAACCAGTGAGGTACTGAAAATCTGAACCCGTTTCATAAAAGTCGTCGTATCATGACGATTTTGGTAGCATCAGACCGAAAATGGCGAGTGTAAGGTGTACAAATACTGTCGCCATATTCGAGTGACGAGATCACCATGAAATCAGGGTTTACGTTCTGAACCCTCGGGTTCCATTTTGTGTACGGCAGCCATTTTGTGGTTGCCCTCACATAGGCCGATGACTAAGGCAGACCGAGTCCTTGGGACACGTACACCTTTAGCTGACTTCTGTGTGACCTGGGCAAGCTGACTCCGTTGCCCGAAGCCAAACCTGCTCAGCCAGTTTCCTTCCCAGTGGCCGATCGAGATTAGGGATCAAGGCACAGCATACCATAAACCCTTTATTGCACACAGCTATGTCTAATCTTACTCACACCTGTCTCAACTCCTTTCTTTATGACCTGTTTTACGATGAGGTGGTACCCGTTTTTATTAGGGGCCGTCCGATTTACCTGATGAAGAATGGTGGGTTTGACTAATAATTGATTGTGGGCTGGACAAACTGAGAAATGGGCTTGTCATCATGATTCTGCTTTTTCTTTGTCGTGAAAATATGTGAATGGTCAACTGTAAATAAGGAATGTTTGCCTGAAGCATAATATTTGGTATAAATAGGGATGACTAGTTTTGTAAAGTTGAGCAGTCTCCTGAGAACATACACCGTGTTGTACTTCTAGGATATCTGTTACTGGCTGCAGCCAATAAATTTGATCTTTGACGTCACCAAGAAGTCTCTGCGTTTCTGTAATCTGAGACAGGAGAATCCGAAGTCTTTGGGTGTGTCCCCTGGCACCGCTGGGTTCTAAATAACCCGGTACTTCATTTGGCGCCCAACGTAGGGCGATTTCAGCGGTACCGGTCCAAGCCAGAAGTTCGTGAGGAGCTTCGTGTGAAAATTCTGGAGGAAGGCCAACCACTTCATCGACCCGTGTATGTCGTCGTGGTCCGAAAGTCTCTGCTGCGAGGTTCCCTGCTTTCCGACGGCTACGAAGGACTGCTGCCCTGACTATCGCCCTGTCTTGGACCCTTTGATGATTTGTAGAGCGAGACGATAGACGAGTCTTCTGGTGACGTCATCGATACCTCAGTTAAGTATGAGTGGAGCGTCTCCCAGTCCTTAGTTTTTGGGTATCCCCTTGGGATCTTTGATTTGGAACTTGCAAGTACCAAAGCCGAGGGACTCGTGTATTCACGAGACTATCGTTTCTTGATATTCCCTTGAAATTTGAAGCTAGACGAGAGAGCGAAGATGCCTGGTCTTAGCAGACTTGGAAATTTGTTTTGTTGTGGTCGAAATAGGGATTCCCGATTGGAGGACTCGTGTCCGGTTCCTCCAAATGGAACTCCAACCTATGAACTCTATGTGAAGCATGGCGTGGGCCCCATCACATATAACAAAGTTTGGATTCGTTACACAAAAAAGGACGGTGTCCTTCAATGGCCCCGATATGGTAATTTTGACACAGAAATTCTAGATAATCTAGAGGTTAGACTTTTTAAGAAGAAAGCCCGGCCGGCGATGTTTGACTCTTTCCGCCTATGGCGAAAGGAAGCCAAACAGAAAGAAATTAAATTAGCGAAGAGGAATAAAAGAGAAAAGGGTATCTCAATAATGCAAGCTGCTATGCAGTATAAAGATAACGAAGAAGAGAAAGCAAGTGAGCAGTTGCACAGGCAATGTAAAATGGCGATTGATAAATGTTATACAGTTTTGCCGCCTCTCCAGCAAGATGCAGCAAAGGAACTTGAGAAAGATCCTTTAATGTCACATTTGTTGAGTTCGCCACTCCCTTATGCGCAGAGTGCTACAGCTCCTCCGCAACCTTTAGTGGCGCAACCTCTGGTTGCTTTGCCCCTCGCTATTGCACAGCCGCCAGCTCCTCTTCAGCTGGCTCCTACTCCTCTGGTGCAGCCTTCTCAAGGGCCGCCGACTCTGCTACCTGCTCCATCTTTAATTCCTACGACTTTTTCACCTGTTCTTGCTGCCTCCTCTGCTACTGCTCCTACATTAGCTTCCTCTCAGTCCGCTTTATCTCCTGTCCTGTCAACCTCTCCTTCTGTCCGACAGAGAATGACTGATACTGTTACTAGTCTTTTGTCTCCTTTCTTTGGGTCATTAACTACGACCCCTGTTTCAGAGCGTAAACAGTTGCGTAGCCAACTGCCTGATACTAGAGAGAAGGGAGTATTGGATCATTTGGCGCATAAATGGGTTACCGACCCTACAAGATATGAGTTAGAGTCTGTTATGGATGTCTTCCGCCAATGGGAAGCACCGAAGCAGAGATATGTTTTTGACAAAATGTGTGATTTTCTTTGCGAAGAATTGGAGGATAATGATTTGGAACCCAATCCACCTGAGTTGGGTCGTGTACGGTTTGAGTTTGCGAAAGGCACAATTGTGGGTTCCGATGTTGAGAGGGCAGTTGCGACATTGTTGTCGTTTAGGAGTGAGGCTTCTCGGTCGTTGTTTGAGCCGGACCCTTCTGTTAGGAGGAAAGTGAGACAGTACCCAATGAGGGAGGTTCCTCCGATGTGGAAGGAAGCAGTTCAGGCTGATGCTGGTCTTAATATTGTAGCTATACCGGCTCATTTTCAGCGTGTTTGGGCACATGTTCCATGGAAACGTGCTGAAGTCTTGGCCCTTAAGCAGATTTTACCTGACCCTCGTAAAAATCCTGCAGGGTGCTATAAGGAGTTATCACAGACTGCAGACTCATGTATTATGAATCTAGCTGATATAGACATGTTGTTTGGAAACGTTGTTCCACAGCCTTTATGGGGTTTGATTCGTCACACGGATCATGCGCAGGAGTTAGGGGACACATGGGCTAATATTAGTGCGGCAAATGACAGACAAGTAGGCGGTGCTAAACCTGAGCCTTTAGTAGCAGAACTCCCTGGTAAGATCGTTACCTACATGAAGACTTTAATGCCTGCAATGCGTGTAAATTGGGATAAATTGTCTGCATGCAAGCAGAAGAAAGAGGAAACCGTGTCTGATTTCTTCACCAGGTTTGAAGAGACGTTTATCGACCACAGTGGTCAAGACATGAGTACAGAAGGCGGTCAACGGTTGTTCGTTGACAAGTTTGTGCACAATTTGCTTCCAGAGTTGTGTAAGAAATTGAAAGATTCAGAGAGTTCTTGGGCCGTTTCCTCTTCAGCACAGATATTGGCTACTGCACAATACTACGAAAATAGGGATAAGGATGAGAAGGACAGAGCAGACAAGAAAACTAAAGAGTTAAAGACGAAGGTTCTTTTACAGCAAGCGTATCCTCCCCGTAGTAACCAACGTGACTATCAGCAACCTCAGCAGTTTCAGCGCAATTCGCAAAGGTTCAAGCCTTCTCAACAACGTTTTCCTCTAGGCCCTAATCAGTGTGCATATTGCAAAGAAGAGGGTCATTTTAAAAGTAGCTGCCCTGTGTTGTTACAGCGCATGAATGGTGTTTCTAGCGCAAGAGGTCGGGGTGTTCCACAAGCTCCTAGAGGTAGAGGACGTGGAGGTTTCCCCCAGAACGCGCGTCCCTTTCCTCCTCAAAATTCAATGAATAGTTTTGATCAGCAGAATAACGCGTCTGGTAGGACGACTCAGTACTATGCTGATGACTACTATGCAGAAGGTGAGAATATGGAAGGTGATGATTGCTAGGACAGCCATAGACAAAGAGAGGGAGTTGTTTCAGTTCCAGTAGATAAGAGTGGACCTTATGTTGAGGAGATTACATCAGGTGTGTCAGAGCCTTTTCTGTTGGATACTGGTGCTACGAAGAGTTCTATTATGCACTCTAAACTCCCTGGCGCACCTTTGTCTGGCGAAACGAATGTTTCAGTAGGTTTTTCTGGCGCCCCGGTTAGGAACCCGATTTCTAGTCCTATGTCTCTTTCTGTTGGACCTTGTGAATTCGAAGCACCCCTCATTCTGACGACAGGTTGTGGTGAGAACTTGTTAGGATTGGACCTGTTGAAAAGATTGTATGCGACATTGTATTGTTCTCCTTCGGGAGTACAACTCACATTGGGTAAGAAAGTGGTCTCCCCGATGTATTTGTCAAAGGATAAACTTACGGTAGAATTGTCATCTCTTCCTGATATTCTGTGGGCTACTGGTCCTAATGACGTGGGTCTTTTGGAAATACCGCCATATGTTGTGACGTTAAAAGCGAACGTTAAAATGCCACGCATTCCCCAATACAAGATCTCTAGTGAAGGTAAAAGGGCGTTGCTAGCGATCATTTATGATTTGATTGAAAAAGATGTAATTGAAGAGACAAGAGGTAACGTTTGCAATAGTCCTGTTCTGCCTGTTCTGAAGCGTACTGACTCCTCTCAGCCACCTGTTTACAGGTTTGTAATTGATCTTAGAGAGGTGAATAAAATAGTTGTGCCACAGTTTCCAGTTGTTCCTGATATCACTGCCTTATTGACTATGATTCCAGCTTCCGCCACTTGGTTCTCGGTGATTGACTTGAAAAATGCCTTTTTCAGCATCCCGATCGCCGAGGAGAGAAGGGATATTTTCGGCTTCTCCTTAGGAGGTCGAAGCTTCCGGTTCAAGCACGCTCCTCAAGGCTATTGTGAGAGTCCATCAATCTATAGTCAGGCTTTGAAAACACAACTTGATACGATTGTTTTACCTAATGGTGCTGCTCTTATTCAGTACGTTGACGATTTGTTAATCGCTGCAGATACTGAGGAGATTTGTAAAGAAGCCACCTTGTCGTTGTTACGTCATTTGTCTAATTTGCATCATAAAGTGTCTCTTTCGAAATTACAGTATTGTCGACAAGAAGTGACCTACTTAGGTCATTTCTTATCGAAGGAGGGAAGAAGATTGACCCCAGAACGAATTCAAGCAATTGCAAAAATGAGTGTGCCAGTTACACAGAGAGAAGTGCGTGCTTTCTTGGGTATCACGTCATATTGCAGACAATGGATACCGAATTTTTCCCTACTGGCCAAACCTTTGGTGGCATTAACTTGTAAAGATACACCAAATCCTCTCCCATGGTCTGATGATTGTCAGAAAAGTTTTTCGGAATTGCGCGATGCATTGTGTTCGGCTCCTATGTTGGGTAGCCCCGACTACAGTAAGCCCTTTACACTGTATGTCCATGAGAAAGAAGGATGTGCATTGTCAGTGTTGACACAATCTTTTGGGGACAAGCAGCGTCCATGTGCGTATTTCTCGTCGACTTTGGATCCGGTAGCTAGAGCGTTGCCGAGTTGTTTGAGAGCTACAGCGGCAGCAGCTGTTTCTATTCGGCAGTCTGCTGGTTTGGTGATGAACAATACGTTGATCGTAATGGTTCCACATGCAGTGGACACTTTGCTAAACAGGACCAAGACACAGCACTTAACTAGTGCTCGGTTGTCAGGTTATGAGTTGACACTTTTAGCGAAGTCATGTGCACATAAAAAGATGCAACACGTTGAATCCAGCTACGTTGTTGCCGATTGTAACAAAGACAGATGTTTCTGAACAGCATGATTGTTTTCTCAGGACAGAAGAAGAAACGAAAGGGAGAGTAGATCTTAGGGACACTCCTCTTGTGAAGTGCGATGGTACCTTATGGGTGGATGGTTCGTGCTTCAAGCTTCCGAATGGTGATACGACTGCGGCATATGCTGTTACGACTTTGCATACGATTGTTGAAGCTGCACGTATCCCACATAATTCAGCTCAAGCAGCAGAATTGATTGCACTTACGAGAGCGTGTGTATTATCAAAAGGAATGAAAGTGACCATATATACTGACAGCCAGTATGCGTTTGGTGTGGCTCATAGTTTTGGATTATGGTGGAAAGAGCGTGGGTTTCTGACTTCGCATGGAACCAAGATACAGCATGGTCAGTTGGTGAGTGAGCTCCTTGAGTCACTTACTTTGCCGTTGCAAGTCGCGATTGTGAAATGCAGTGCACATAAGAAGGTTACCGATGATGTTGGTCGTGGTAATGCGTTTGCTGATGAAGTTGCAAAAGAAACAGCAAGAGATGTGATGAGTCGAATGTATGTTGCGAGCCAAGCAAGATGGATTGGTGACGTTGGAATGTGTGAAGATACGATAGAGAGTGTGAAGTCTATTCAATCTGAAGCTACAGAGAAAGAATTGAGTGTGTGGAGAGAGAGTACGGGTAAATTGGAAGCGAATGGTTGTTGGGTTGAATTATCAGAGCATCAGCGATGGTTGCTACCCGATGCATACGTGCTTGCAGTGGTTACGATGGCGCATGGAATGGCTCACATCAGTGTGAAAGGGATCTGTAAGTTGTTGGCTCCAGTATGGCAAAATGCTGGAATTCCTAAGTGTGCAGAGAATGTGGTTAAAAATTGTATGGTTTGTCTGAAATACAATCCTGGTAAGGGAACTCCAACTCCAGCTGGTCATTTTGCGCCTCCAACGTATCCGTTCGAGGTTTTGCAGCTAGATTTCATCCACATGGAGAGGTGAAACAACTTGAAATACGTACTCGTTGTTGTTTATGCCTTTTCGAGATGGGTAGAAGCATATCCCCTGAAAGATAATACTGCCTTGTCCACAGCGAAAGCCCTTCTCAAAGAATTCTTCCCTAGGTTTGGTTTGCCAAGAATGGTTTGGAGTGATAATGGGAGTGAATTTGTGGGTCAAGTGATGAAGAGAGTGTGTGAAGGGCTAGGAATCCGCCAGAAGTTCCATGCTGCAAATCACCCCCAGTCAGCTGGACTAGTAGAGTGCTATAATGGCACTCTTAAAACTAAAACTGGCCAAGATACAAGCAAGCTCTGGCCTTAAATGGCCTGATGCTTTGCCATTAGCACTTTTGTCAACTAAGATGGCTGTACATTCCCGAGTAGGACTTAGTCCTTATGAGATTGTGTTTGGTCGCCCGGCCAACATATGCGGAGTGCCGAGGCTGACAAAATTCAGTGAGATTGAACACCCTATACTGCTTGATTACTTGTATGACTTGACAGCTAAATTGCGTGTTTTACACCAACAGGTTCACGATACTTTGCCTCAGGCTTCTGAAGATCCAGGACATGTCATCAATCCTGGCTCATGGGTGTTGATCAAGAACTTCCAGCGGACAAAGAACGATCAGCCCCGCTGGATCGGCCCATACTTGGTACTTTTGTCCACGAGATCTGCAGTGCGAGTGCAAGGAAAAAAGAACTGGATCCACGGCGTACACTGTAAGAGGGTCCCTTTGCCTCTGCCGTACGACCGGTGGGTCCAGGAGGGTATTGCAGATTCTGACACTGAGACTGTGCCTCGTTTTCTGCCTTTCAGCGATGCACGTTTAATAGGGACAAATTCTGAGCGCGAAAGCGACGATCTTCTGCAAGAAGCCGTGCCATCTTCAGTTCGATTGGACACTACTGAGCCTGACCTGTTGTTTCGTGATGAGACATTACCAGGGAAAAGCCGTTACAATTTGAGGCCAAGAACTATGGACAAATAAATAAAATTCCTTTTCTTTGCTATTTTTGAAAGTGCAGCTCTCTCATCTGGGAAACTATTTTGATTTTTGTTTTTCGAACCACCATCTGGGTTCAGCTGTAGGGTCGCAGTGTCAAGTCTTTGGAGTGCAAGCCGAAGACACAAGGTCGACGGTTCTGGTTGGTCCTTGGGAATTCCCTGGACTGACAGGCGCATTCCTTAGCACGGAACACCCTACCTCCGCGAGCAGCAAGGTTAGAGGATGGAGTTTTTCGAGATGGAGAGACCTGCCAAAGAGATTAATTTTAGAGCCAAACTGTGTACAATGATGACTAGAAAACGTTTTCTGATATTATGCATTTTCATGTTGCTTAGCGTAATGATGTTTTTAATACGATATGTTTTATTCTCTTTTCGAGTGACGTTTGCACCCACTACACAGCCCATACCTCCTTCTACTGTTTCCTCGCATTCTTTTCACCCCCTACCTGAACATGAGTCCGTTAGAAGATTAGAGTTTATCAATAACTCCTTCGTTCAGCTTCTGCACCAACACCAATTAGTAGTGAACACAACTAACTGTTGGGTGTGTGGTCTTATGCCTCATACTACTGATAAAGGTATTCCTTACCTAGTCCTGCCATTCAGCTATAATGGTTCTGTGTGGGCATACCGAACGATGTTCATCTATGCTCGTGAAGTCCACCCCTTACGTTCTGTGAAAGACAACCCAAAGAATAGTGCCCTAGTCAAGGGAATAGTCAACATGATAAAGGGAGCTGCTTCTTATGAGGCTATACCGAAAGATGAGACACTAGCGTATATTGGATGGAACGTGACTGGATATGGAGCGAGTCTGAGCGAGAACCAGCGAGCAAAAAGATCTTCTCCGATTTGGATTGTACCCCATCAGGGTCATCTATGTCTGCAAGGTAATGGCAAGAATCCGAGTGCTCAGAGAAAAGTATCTGCACTGAGACGTATGTTTTTGCGTCCCAGACTTCCCCGTCGTTCCTAGCAGCTAAGGGTACCTATTTCATCTGTCATGATAGAGCATACACATGTTGCCCCCTGATTTCTCGGGCACATGTTTTGTCTCGTTCCTGTTGCCTCCCACCTACACAGCTGCGGCAGATTACCACAAGACAAGGGTAGTTAGAGGTGTCTTCAGTGAGGAAGATACCGCAGGACAAGAATTGGGAGATTTCTTGAAGGGTTTTCTGCCGTTTTGGGGACCTATGGTGAACAGCAGGAACATATGGCAATTGACGAGGGTGGTCGAGTTCACCGTAGTTGAAACTGCTGGTGCCCTTAGTAACTTGACTGCTGAGCTCCAGTCGGATCGTCTTATGACTCTCCAGAACAGAGTTGCATTAGATGTCATACTTGCAGATCGAGGTGGGGTATGTAAAGTGATCCAATCAAGTTGCTGTGTTTTCATTCCGGACAATGCTCCGACAGTGTACCAGGCCATTTCCAAACTGCATAAGATCTCCGAATCTATACATGTGGATAAAGGAGATTGGTCGTTGATGGGATGGTTCTGGGAACTGTTATCCACGTGGGGATGGAAGATTCTGATGGTCATTGGGATGATCTTAGCCATTCTTTTCCTGTTCTGTCTGTGCGTACAGTGTGCTCCTGCTATATGTGGCCTCTGTGCTACATCGTGTGTACGGAAACCTGTATCAAGAGACGTGCTAAGTAATAGGATGATGCAACAGCAACATCTTGATGACCTGATGAGTATAGACCTGGACTCAGACTGACATGGGTTTAGGTTATTGCCTATGTAAGGGCAAAAGGAGGGTCTGAGGTACTGAAAATCTGAACCCGTTTCATAAAAGTCGTCGTATCATGACGATTTTGGTAGCATCAGACTGAAAATGGCAAGTGTAAGGTGTACAAATACTGTCGCCATATTCGAGTGACGAGATCACCATGAAATCAGGGTTTACGTTCTGAACCCTCGGGTTCCATTTTGTGTACGGCAGCCATTTTGTGGTTGCCCTCACATAGGCCGATGACTAAGGCCGACCGAGTCCTTGGGACACGTACACCTTTAGCTGACTTCTGTGTGACCTGGGCAAGCTCACTCCGTTGCCCGAAGCCAAACCTGCTCGGCCAGTTTCTTTCCCAGTGGCCGATCGAGATTAGGGATCAAGGCACAGCATACCATAAACCCTTTATTGCACACAGCTATGTCTAATCTTACTCACACCTGTCTCTACTCCTTTCTTTATGACCTGTTTTACGATGAGGAGGTACCCGTTTTTATTAGGGGTCCGTCCGATTTACCTGATGAAGAATGGTGGGTTTGACTAATAATTGATTGTGGGCTGGACAAACTGAGAAATGGGCTTGTCATCATGATTCTGCTTTTTCTTTGTCGTGAAAATATGTGAATGGTCAACTGTAAATAAGGAATGTTTGCCTGAAGCATAATATTTGGTATAAAAGGGATGACTCGTTTTGTAAAGTTGAGCAGTCTCCTGAGAACATACACCGTGTTGTATTCTAGGATACCTGTTACTGGCTGCAGCCAATAAATTTGATCTTTGACGTCACCAAGAAGTCTCTGCATTTCTGTAGTCTGAGACAGGAGAATCCGAAGTCTTTGGGTGTGTCCCCTGGCACCGCTGGGTTCTAAATAACCCGGTACTTCACCAGGAAGGAACCAGGCGATGTCGGGCGCAATCAGGTGGTTATCGAGAAGCTTGTCTCCACTGCCACGTGGACTCGGGGGCATCGACGATGACCAGGAGTGGAACACGAGCTGTCCCACGAAGGCTCTCGCTGTCGGCGGTGTCGGCTTCCGGATCGGAGTCAACAGGCCTTGGCAAATGCAACCCACGCTGGATTTGAAATTCGCTTCTTACTCGGACCAGCAAGGTCAGAGATGCTGCTCCTTTTCAGGGGAGCGAGGGACAGTCTGGAGCAACCAGACCAGCAGAGTAAATTCAAAGTTTCGTCATCATAGAGGCCACTAGCCAACGGGCAAGTGACCGGACAGACGCGTCGAGCAGGAAAATGCAAAAGGGCCCCACGCAGCACTCGGTGAGTGTGGAGGGGTGATCTTTTTTTTTTTTTTTTTTTTTTAAGAACTTTTATTTCCGTTAGCATGAAGTTACAAACACGGGCCTACAACCAGTGTGGCCGGCCGCTAATCAAATCGAGCAGAAATTAGGTAGGAAATATCACATCAATCCGGCGCTTAAAAACAAAGCCACTTCCAGGATACTGCAGAGAATCAAGATAATACGTGATACCAAGGATTCGAAACGGTTCATTTTTAAATAACCAAAAATTAAATCAAAAATCGACATCGCATTGTCATTCCCGCTCCCAACACAGTCAGCTAAAACACAGTATCACTCCGATGATGAACATAGATTGAATGGGAGAGGAGAAGAGTACTAAAGTCAGGATAAACGCAATAGTCACGTACCAAGCACGGTAAGCGAGCCCCACCCCTGAAAGGGACGTACTATGGGAGACATGAAGACGACGACATCGAAGAAGGAAAAGGGCAAAGGGCCATAGAAACAAAAAAAGGAACAGAAAACAAACCCATCCCCCAACCCCCCACCCTGCACCCCTGCAAAAGGCTACGTCCTACCCCCCCAGCAGCGTGCCTGTCGCCCTAAATGAGAGACCCGAAATATAGAAAAGAAAGAGTAAAGAAGAAGGAAAAAAAAAAATGAGGAGAAGAGCCGGCGATTCGGACACCCATTCCCTCCCACCCCCACATACTAGCATCGTATAGACAGAAGCAATATAAAAGTATAAGTATCAGGAAGCACATAAAACGCAATCAATTGCAGCCCCACTAGACGTGCCCTTGAATCACCATTAAACAGCAAGAAGTCCCTCCAAATCCCAAACGAGGTCACCCCTGGCCACTTCTGTCAATAGTATCAATGATGAACAGTCCTGCAGACGGGATACAATTCGATACAAAAGGTCCAATCGTTCCAATCAGACCAGGTAGTGCAGCAGCCCAACATGGTCGCAGCCACCGAGAGACAACTGACGAGGCATGGCGGATGTCAGAATGCAACAATACCCAGACCACCAACAGTCTCAAGTCCAAAAACAGGTCCGCCAAGCACGGAACGGAAAGCACAGGATGTGGAAAACACCGCAGCACAGTCCGGGCCTCATGTACCATGGATCGATGTAGCTTCTCCACTTGCTGGACAGAAAAAGGGGGCCCCGGTGAGACAACCACTTGCGGAACAGGTATAGCAACAGGAAGCTCAGAACCCAAATCTATTCGCGCCTCCAAGTCAGTAAACCCATCCGGGGAATATGACACTGTAGCAGAGGGAGACGCATCGGCACCATCTCGAAAGCAACCCAGTCCGCTACAAAATGGCGGGTCAGCAATGGTGGCGATCCTTCCCTCCAAGTCCCGGCCTCCCTGGAGCAGTGTAGCCCGCAAGGTTGTCAGTGCAGCCAATACGTGGCGACGCGTAAGCGTTTCCCCACATAGCCAAACTCCGGGGGTCTCAAGTTCAGCAGTTTCTTCGTCCCCGGGAGGGGCGCACCCCGAGACGCCATCCGCCATTTCGGCCATCTCGTTCTCCTCCTCTTCCCCTCCACTGCAGAGTCTCGTGCGACCAATGGAGTCAGCAGGCCCCGCGGCTGGATCTCGACAGTCGGCGCTTGCTGCAGAAAGGAGAGTCACCGAAAGGCCAGACGTGCTCTCCGCAGCTCGCCGAGAGCCACCCGCTGGATCCCGGACGGGACTATCAATATGGCCGGGCGCCTCACCCAAGGGGAACCGGGCAACATGGGCCCTCTCCGGCTCGGCAGTATCTCGGGTTCACGGGGCAACCCACTATTGCTAGTGGGTTGATACCAACTCTCCCGGTTCGCGGCTCTCAGGCTCCCACTGACCGGCTTCTCATCCCGACCAGGGCCGCCAACGCTACGATCACTGCAGGGCACCCTCTGCACTCGAGGCCCCGGCTTCAGCGCCACGAAGGCCGGCAAGCAGACGGGGACGGTTCTTCGGATCTACTGCACGGTGGAGCCCCAGAAACAGACGGTAAGTGATTGCTTCCCTTCAGCAACTTAGATCAGCAAACTTTGCCCAGGATTATCTTCAGGATAGACGTGCGGGGAGGAAGGACCCAGGGAGCCAAGCGTTTATGCGACCGTTCCGATCGCCATCTTGGCTCCTCCCCCCGAGGGGTGATCTTTGGTGCACAAACTGCTCGGGGCTGGGGCTTCTCAGTCCCCAATGCACAGCTTCGAGAGTGGCTCGGGAGCTGCACGGGAAGCACCTCGCAGTCTTTTCAAGATGGACGGTCCCACGTCTCACGTCGCCTCCACGGGTCTCAGCTTTACTGTGGCTGTGGATCGGGCTGTTGGAGGTCTGGGAATCCGGTTCTTGTCGATCTCTGTCACTCGAGCTCCGGCGGGAGCTGCAACAAAGCAAACCATTGGTCGCTTGATGGTGCCTGTTTGCATAGGGTGGTCACTCCTTGACCACAAGGGAGATTCTTCAGTCTTCTACGTCGAGTAGGATGTCAAAGGGTCCAGATTCTGTTTCAAAGTTTTAGTCAGGATTATCTAAAGTCTATGGACACAGCTCCTACCTTTATTCCAAATCAAGGGGCTGGATTACCTGCTAGGTCCCTCCTATGGGTGGGACCCAGGAAGGGGGTGGTTACACCCCTTTCCCTTTGTCCAGTTTCGCGCCAGAGCTGGGGCTGGAGTGCCTCAGCACCGGTTTGAACTGGGCTATGCATGGGGAGCCTTGTGCGCCCCAGGCGGTGTCTAGTTTCACTCGCCCTGCCTGCCTCAATCCACTATCTCCTGTCTGGGGTGGTGTAACACCTCCCTGTGACAGGATACCATTTGTCCAGGCCTCCCCTGCCGGAGTTTCGGTCAGCAGCAGGAGGCCAGACTTGTGTATGTGGCAGCAGCATCCATTTTGTGATGCTGAGGCTCTGGTTAGTTTTAACCGCGTTTACTGTTACCCACATGTCTTACCCTTCTAGAAGAGTGGAATGCTACCCCCGTCGCCAGAAGTGGCGAGGGGGTAGTATTCCAAAGCGTATGACACCTTACACAACATGTTTTGATAAAGCCAAACCAAAGTTAGCAATAACCGCGAGGATTATAATGCACTTAAGAGTATATGGTATGGCAATATCCCAGAACAGCTATAAGGACATGGTTCCGAAAGCTGCAGACAGGCTCAGCTCATGCTAGAGCACCATCTCACATAAAACCAAGCACTCTGCCTCCAAGATTGTTAAGGCCTGCCATAGGAGTGACTTATAGGTGTATATGTGTCTAGATATAGGTTTAGATATAGGTATACTATATCTAAGCAAGGGGTGATTACACAAACTTGCCCCAGCTGAGTGATCAGCCAGTTGTGTCAGTTTGGATGGCCAGCCAGGGGTGGCAAAAGATATGCTGCAGCCCCTGGTAGGCCTTGGATGCACCTATGCCCTGGGTACCTATAGTACACTGTACAGGGGCTCATAAGGTGACCCAATATCCAATTAGTTATGTACCTAGGGTACATGGAGTCCATTTTACAGAGAGAGCAGATAGCCTGGGGCCGTGATTAGCAGGGTCCCAGGCCAACTAAGTCCAAAACCAGCTAAACACAAGGCAAAAAATCTGGGGTAACCATAGTCAGGTATCCACCCTCCTACAACCTCCTTATCTGTTAGAGCACTGCTCCCAACAATTTGGAGGATTATTTGAGCCAATATGGAACCTTCAGGAGAAGTAGAAAATCAGAAGTACCACCCCTCCCTCTTTCTCTGTGAACTGGAAATAATAAAGATATGGTATAATCTGAAGGTGGGGGGTGGCACTGACAGATCTGAAAATGGGCAGGAGAGGGAAACCCACCCAACAAAGCACAATGGAAAATTATGTATTTCTGTGCAATGCAGCTGTGAACATTCCCATAAAACAGAAAGTCAAGAGGGTAACAGAACAAATAGAGGAAAAAAATGATAATCCAAAGCCAGCAATGAAGGATGTATTACTTGTGGTGAGAGACACAAAAACTACAGTGGAACCAAAATTGAATCAGTAACAACAGAGGTAAATTTACTAAGAATTTATTTCAAGAAGAGGAGCAAGAGAATCACGCAAAATGAACAGTCTCCCAAAACAATTAGAACGGAAGTCAAAAGTACACACCATAGTAGACAGTCTGCAAATAGAGACCGCATCATACAGTTGAATTTGGAAGATGCAGAGGGCAGGTGCAGAAGGAATAATATTTGTATAGTAGGAGTAACAGAATGAGCAGAAGGACCAATTGTTGAATTATGTGTAGGGTACTTGATACTCAATACTCTCAAACCTATGGGCCTATTGTAGGAGGCTGTCTAAGTATATGGTGCGCACTTATGTAAGTGGGCACCATGTACTAATCCAGACAACCCATATGGCGATTTTAGTGGTTTTTAGACAACTTTAGAAAGCTCTCTAAGTGGTAGCTGTGAAGAGCAGCCTTCAGGCTTAGTCCTGAAGGAGTGGAAAGCAGCTTGTTTTACCAGAATGTAATCTTATTGGTAGAGATTAGTCAGGAGTAACCAGAAGGCATGAAAGACGAATGCCTACCGATGTCGGATGTTGCAGGAGAGTTGAATGTGACCTTGGAGCTGTAGCTATGTGGACCGGGTGATGCTGAGGAAGAACAGAAGCTGTTCACGAGCTGACCCACATCGGATATCAAGAGTTGAGGTGTCGGTGCCCATCAGGAGCACCAACAAGCCTTGGCAACTGCAACCAATGTAGAAGGCGAAAAAGGTACGGTGTCAAGACAAACAAGGTCCAAGTGACTCACCACACACAGGGGAGTCAGAGTAGGTCCCGATAAATCTGGAGAGCCCACTGGAATAAAAAAAGACCCTCACAAGGACCCGCAGGCCAGAGGCACTAGAGTTGCAAGGGGACCTCGAGTAGTTTACCAAAGATGCAGGCCCACGGTGCAAAAGATGCGTTGAGCCCGAAGATCTTGGTCACAGGAGATGCTTGAGGTTGAGGCTACTTGGAGCCCGAAGATCTTGAAGGAATGACGCCAACAAGCCTTTACAACAGCAAGTCGACGCGGTGCACAGAGTTTCTGTGCCAGCAGTTCAGACGAGGGATACTGGCCTCAAACTTGATGAGAGAACAGGGCAGGCCTCGAGAGAATGGCAGAACCACCACCTGTGTTGCTGAGCCTTTCGGAGTCCGTGAGAGCCCAGGAGCAACAGACCGGTCAGTTTGGTTGCAGTGCCTGCAGATGCAGGGAAGTGACTCCTTCACTTCAAGGGAGATTCCTTCAGGTGTCTTGGATGTCCACAGGCCTTGAAAAGTTTCTGTTTGGAGTACGGACACATACGTTACAGCAGACTTGCAGGACGATGAGACCAGGAGCAGCAGGAGTCTTCCCAGTTGCACTCTCGGAGCCCAGAGCAAAGTCTAGCGAGGTCCAGGGTGTCCAGACAGCCGAAGAAGTGGTGTCTTGATATGAATCTTGTCCCATGACAAATCTAGGGGCCCACCCACAGGTAGGCCCTTAAGTACCCTAAAGAAATGGTTGGGACGATTCAGGGTTCCCTCCCAGGAGTGGCTAGAAAGTGGGGAGGATACTCCCATGTCCTTTGCCCAGTTTCGTGGAAGCCAACAGCTCTCTTAACTGGTTTGAATTGGACCATGCAAGGAGGGCACCAAAGATGCCCTGCAAGCAGTCTCGGTGACACTGGCAAGAGCCCCCACCCTGCCCCAATACACTAAATCCTGTCTGGGAGGTGGTCACACCTACTTGTGACAGGTTACCTTTTGTTCTGCCTTTCCCTGCTTGAACTTGGCTCAGCAGAAGGAAGGAAGAACCATGTCTCTGGTCGGCAGCAGCCCTAGCTTGCTGTTCATATCTGGAGGATTGGTGCCAGGAGCACTGAGGGCCTCCCGGAGGAGCTTTCCAGTGCATGGAATCATAACACTCACACCATTTACGGTGTGGGAGGTATGATTCCAACATGTTTGATACCAAACATGACAGGGTTTGTTACAGCCAGTTCATAAATGGTCATCGTGTAATGACGCACGGCCACTCCATGTATTATAATGGCTGATGCACGTATAACCCGGGAGAATGGACTCCGGAGGTTGTAGGGGTGTCCTGCTCATGCAGGGGCACCCTCCTACTTAGAACCGAGCACCCTGCCTTCAGGGTTGAAAGGCCTGCTTTAGGGGTGACTTTATAGGTTTCAAGTGCAGTGACCTTAGATATAGGGATACCTATATATGTTGTAAGTGGGGCTAGCACCAGATTACACAGGCTGCAATGGTAGGCCTGTAGTTACAGTTTGAGTGGTCTCTCATGGTTGGCATAATACATGCTTCAGCACATGGGGACCCCTGGGGTACCTGTGCCCTGGGTACCTCAGTACCATATACTAGGGACTTATAACGGTACACCAGTATCCAGTCCAGGATGTACCTACGTACTTACCATAACCAATTGAGGAGAGAAAGCACAGAGACTGGGGTCCTGATTAGCAGGATCCCGGTCAGACTAGTCAGAAACAGCATAACACCAGGTAAAAAGTGGGGGTAACCATGAAAGCAGATCCTACTTTCTTAAACATATCAAATTTTTATTCAGTTAAGGGGGCACCCAGGGCTCCAATTCCCCCATAAAAGCCAATGCCATGTACAAATATTGTACCATCTTCAAGCATCGTGTTTGAGATGAGATCCTTTAGGCAGCTACAAAGCAGGTGCAAATACAGTACGAGAATGTCACAATATAAATCTTCCCAGGTTTAACTAATGCAGTACGGAAACAGCGACACAGATTTGATAAAGTAAAACACATCTCGAGGGAAAAATAAAAAGTATATGATGTTTGCTTCTGCAACACTATGTATTGTAGAGAAAGGGAAATTCTGGATCTTTTACAGGCTTAAGGAAACATGGGACTTGTTGAAGGGATGGCATACAGTTATTACTAGGCTAAATACTAGTAAAAGCAGAAATGACAGACACCAAACAAAGGAACCCACTGACCAGGAAATTGAAACAGGGAAAAAAGCTGCTTTCGGCCACCCACTGTTCCTCAAGTATAGTATGACTAGCAGAGCAGAATAAGAGATAACGATAGAACGTGAATCCTTCGATTTACAGCACACACCCACCATGCTGGGAATATCTGAAGGTAAGCCAAAGGTAAGTCCCAGAAGGGCCAGGTGTGCTAGCAGACTGGGGTCCCACATTTAACAACTCAAAAGATTAACTTTGTGCTTGGCAACAAGGTGAGCATTATACGTTTACTGAAATCTGCCCAGTTCCAAAAGAGATTAGCATGACTAAACAGAACGAAATTGGGTTATTAATTGTGAAGGATGAGTGTCCTTCAGATGAAATAGGGCTACTCATTAGGAACCAAGTACTCCATTGTAGCACTTGACTCTCTCAGTGTGGCACAGCAGAGCTGTCCAAGTCCCACTCAGGGGAGTTAGTGTGGGAAAGAAATCTCCATTCACAGGCACACGACAACACTCAATACATTATTCAGTCAGTGCCTATTCTCATAAAAAGGAAAGGCACATTTATTAATGCACATTACTAAATACTACACATTAAATTACAAATATCTACATAAGGTAGTTGGGAACACCTTTGGTAACACCCTCGTGAGATCACATCCCTAGAGGATCATGAATCCAAAAGTCACAATAAGCCCATCCATCCAGCTGCAACACCATAATATCAGGGGGTTAACTTTGAATAAGGCAGACTTACTGCCTTTGTCAAGGGGGGCATCACTTTAAAGGATATAAGGTAAGCCTATTGGCTTTGTCAAAGAGCCCTCCAAATTAATAAAAACAGTAATTACATGTTTTACAATCACACCCAATGCAAATAATAATCATAACCAAATGCAGTCATCGATACATGAATAACAATGTTATCAGTCAATATATCATGGTAAATGCAGCATCAATACAAAACAACAACAAACTTGCTACAGTCTTTCATTTACATAATCTAGCTACATAAAGCAACTCTAGAACCCATCCCAGAACCAAAGAGTAAACGTTATAGCTCATGGAGTGCTTGAAAACAAGAGAATCCTCTTCTAGGGTAATAACCGCAAAACCTGTGGAAATGTGGAACAAGTTATTATTCAATATTCCTGGGGGGCTGCTGCACCGGACCCTTTACAAATGAAGGCATGCAAACTAGTCCATGAGGGGTATTCTGTAGTGCTTCTCGCCCAGGGAAGTGAATATGTAATGAGTGGCTTTAGCTCTGTGGCCTCATGCTGCAGAATGTTTTCTTCATCTTTTTTTTTTATAATTCCCGGGTGCCCCTGCTCACTGGGCACCTAGATGCTGCAAGGATTGAGGGCAGCGTGGAGATGCCACTCCCGGCTGGTAGGATCCACTGCTGGCACAGAAGCCATCTTGCGCATCCTCGCAGCCGGGTTCTGGTCAGGGAATGCCTCCCCACTCACCACAGGCCCGTACACAGGGAGTTGGAAGGGCTGCGCTGACGGACGGTGGCACTCACTATGGCCCCTATGTTGCACCTGGGTGCCAGCTCTCGCTGCACATCGGGATCCAGGGATGGGGGTACCAGACCACAATCAATGTTGCGTCGGTCCCCAGGGAGATGGGGCAGTTGAAGGGATGGCGAGGGAGCCCAAAGTATGCCCTCTTCCCAAAGGGGATAAATAACTAAAGATGCGCTGAACCCTGGGCCATGGCTCGAACCAGGGGTTTGAAGAAAAAAAAAAGCGACTGAGCTCCAAATGCTCCGTTTCTCGTTGGAGGTCAAAGTTCAGTTGTTTAAAGGAGCATAACTCCTGCCCCACTGGACCAATGATCAAGATCTTTGGCTCATTTTGCTCTTGACAGAGAGCACTGGCTGCCAGAAGCATTTTTAAGAAGCCTCTAAAGGGGCGCACTTTGCTGGCATCCCTTTGCCAGACTTCTCTTCTTCCTGACTTCTAGAGCCCCTCTCCTGTTGGTGAGGCAATCTGTTTGATTCAGATATTTGTATTGGTTTTAATCAGGTAGAAACAACAGCCGCCGCCCTCAACCATAGGCCGGCGGGGAATAGTAACCATTATAGAAATAGAAGAGAAAACAGAGGAAAAAAGAAGCGATGCACAAAAAGAGAGACAAGCGAATGGGAAAACTCGATAGATGAAGGTAAAAGTCAACAGCGGAAAGCTGTGTTATGCCGGCGACAGTCTCTCAATAACGCCCTCCTACAGGGAAAGGACGAACTCACGGAGCACTCTGGGGCATATTACCAACCAGTAGCGATATTTATCTCTAAGTAGGCTTAGCAACGATTTTTTTATCGCTAAGCATCGCCGGAAATTATCGCTGAGATAACGTGCTATTAGCAACGTTTATCTCCAAAGCGATAATTTTTCCGGCGATAGCGTGAATATCGCTGCGAATACAGCGATATTCACGTATTAGCGACAAAATGCTCTTAGCCATGTTATCCACCTCCCATTGGATAACATGGCTAAGAACTGGTCTGAGCAGGCGTTAGTTTTTGGCGATAGCGGGAATATTTCCATCGCTACGCCTACTTTGCTAATAGGCAAAAGCGATGTTAGCGACTGCTTTCAGTCGCTAACAGGTTGGGTACGCCCACTTTGCATGTCATTAGCGATAAATATCGCTGACATGCAAAGCGGGCCCCAAACCGCTCGCTATCGCCTAAAAGCTGTCGCTAACATCAGTTAGTGACAGCTTGCTAATATAGCGATAGAGTTATCGCCGCTTAGCGGCCAAAAACGCTATAATTGCCTATCGCCCCCCTTGGTAATATGCCCCTCTGTGTTAGCGATGATGCGCATTGGGGATGTAAATCGAGTAGACGTGAATCCCATCAGTTTAAACTTCCATCAGAAGATTTAATATTTTGCTTTTTAATATTTATCCATCATATGATAATTCTCATATTTCAAATACTTCATGATCATAACATTTTATAGATGTGAAACAGAATGTCAAGTAGCATAGACTCCCGATGCATTTCGCGTCTAGCCCTTCGTCAGGAGGAATTTCCTAAAAGAAACAAAATGAATGAGCTATACTCCAAGAGCTCATGAATGCAGCACTAAGTAACATAGCCAGATATCAAACATAAATAAACTGTATCTCATCCAAACGTCGTTTAGTGCTAGCTGTAACGAGTATGGTGAACAGCATTGAAGTTGGTGAAAAGACCAAGATGAAGAAGGATTTAAGTAAAACTGTGCACTCGAAGAACATCGTGTGTGCAATAGAAACCAACCGACACGTGACTCAAAGTGCCAACACGAGTATAGCCAGAAATGTGGTTTAGCTGATGTGCTTGAAATTTTAGCCGAACTGAAATTATTAACTGGTGCTGACGTGAAAGTTAATGAAAAAGGTCTAAGGCGTGATTACACTTCGGTAACAAAAGCAGTCTTCCAAACTCATTATCATGTGCCGGCAGTGCTGTAACTGACGTATCATGCAATACAGGTATGTGCAAAGTGAGACGTGTAAATACATATCTCCACATACGGTCTTGAAAAAAACGTACTCAACCATAAACTGCAAATCAGCGTACCTGATACGGTAACCATCCATATGCGTGAAACATGAAGTTTATCGCGTTCATTGTCCCGGGTAGTAAAATACCAGCGAGATCGGAAGAAGACCAGCTCGAAGTGTAACCATGAAAGAAATAAAAGAAATACTGTGCACGAACCGCACGTATGTCCTGCATTAAACAAATTAATTAAAAATGCAAGGAGTAAAAATTAAAAAAAAGAAGTAAAGTCAAATAAACAAAAGGAGTGTAAATAATGTGAAAGTGTGAAATAAAGAGAAAAAGAAATCGTGTCTATTAGCAAGTAAAACCTGTGTACTTCGGGCATTGCATGCAAGTAAAACAACGCAATAGGTTACAGGATGAATCCAGTCTAACATGTTATAAAAAACAACTAAATTCTAAACATTCATTTAACCCCTTTGGGTGTACAGAATCAAGTTTGTTTATCCAAAATAATTCACGTTGTAAAAGAAAATTTCTAGTATCCCTTCCTTCTTTGTCAGTTATTTGTTCTAACACCATAAGCCTCAGTTGGCTGATATTATAATTAGCCTCTAAAAAATGTGCTGCCACTGTAGACTTAAGGCCCGATGTAGGTGGCTCATTACCGGTCAGTAAACCCGAAATTCGTTAAATTTCAGGCTTACCGACCGGTATTGAGCCATTTCCTATGTAGGTGATGATTCGGTAAATGTATTTACCGAATCATCATTTACCGAATCGGAAAATGCTATGTAGGAAGCACATATTAGAGTGATGATGTAGATTTAGGATTCGTTATTTACCACCAACTACAAGTTGGTGGTAAATATCGAAAACCTTTGAAAAAGCAAATTAGTGCTTTTATAACTGTGCCATGTGGCAGACATACATGCCCTTAGGGCATGTATGTGTGCCACATGTGCACACATGCACGATTCAGGGGTGCAACAGGGTGTCATTGTGACAACCTGCCACCCTTGAATGTGTTCCCCATATTACCGAATCGGTATTTATCGATTCGGTAATACAGAATATTACTGATTCGGTAATATTTAGCGATTTTTTTGCTACATAACATTTACCGATTCTGAAATACCGAATCGGTAAAATTCTGTATTTTAGAATTGGTAAATGTCAATTACCTGCATATGGCCCTTAGTGTTCTTGGTGCGTATGTTGCTTTTGTGTTCCGTAAGGCGGACCTTAATTTTACGTTCAGTTTTACCAACATATGGTAAGCCACAAGGGCATTTCAATAGGCACACCAGATTGCTGGAATCACAAGTAGCATTGACACCTAATTTAATCGGTGTGTCTTTCGAAGGATGCATGATGCTAGTGCCCTTTATAATGTTGTTGCAGCTGCCAGAATTGTGACAAGGGACAGTGCCTCTGTAGTTCTGTTCATGTAGAGGAGTGCCCTTGTTGAGTAATTGTTGTAAATTGTTGGTTCTTTGATAAGCAAAAATCGGACTCGCTTCTGGTTTTGGGCTTTAAAAGCTTGGGTCTGCTTATTGATTTAGCACGGTCGATAGCTTCATGTAAAATGGGTTCAGGATATGCTCTTTGTCTGAATTTCTTGATCAGTTTATGACTGTTTTCATGATAAATTTCTTCCGTGGATGAGATCCGTTTAATACGTAAGAGTTGTGAATAAGGTAATTGTTTTTTGAGGGATTTTTGATGAAAACTGGAAAAATGCAAAAAGTTGTTAGGGTCGGTAGGTTTGGAAAAAACAGAAGTAATCAATTGGTTATTTTGCAGAGTGATGTTAACATTCAAATATGAAATACTATTCATACTAATGTTATAAGTAAATTGTAACCGTTCATCAATGGTGTTCAATAGTGAGATGTTTGAAAGCAATTCAGATTGGTGTCCCTTCCTAATCAAAAAATATCATCAATGTACCTGTAAAAAACAACCAAATTATTAGTCCAGTGCTCTTGTGACAAAATGTGATCCAACTCAAACATGTGCATGAACAAATTAGCTTACGAAGGTGCTGCGCAATTGCCCATGGATGTACCAGACAGTTGAGTATAGTAATCATTGTTCCAAGAGAAATAGCGGTGGTATAAAGTAAAATGCATGAGTTCAAGCAAAAAAAATGTTGATCCTCATTTTTGTTGCTATTTATCAAACACGACTCTAAGGCCTGTAAACCCAAGTCATGTGGAATAGAGGTATACAGTGACTTAAAGTCTATGGTACACAATATTGGGTGAATTCGATAGTCAATCACGATGGTACTTATCTTAGTGAGAAAATCGGTAAAGTCCCTTAAATAAGTTGTCATTTTTTGCACAATGGTTTGCAGGTGTCTATCTGTTGTACTTACCAATAGGTTCGTGTATAGAATTCCGGGTACTCACTATTGGTCTAAAAGGTGGTCTTTCTAAACATTTATACATTTTTGGTATCGTATACAAGTACGGAACACTGGGATTTTTTTTTGATCAAATATTTCTTGTCCCGTTCATTGATGGTGCCTTTATCTAGAGCGTTGTTAATGATTGTCATCAAGACCTTAGAGAATTCCCTCGAGGGATCAGATATTAATTTCATATAAACGGTTTGATCTGAAACATGAGCTGTGAGATTTTCGATGTAAAAACGAGTATCCAATACAACAGGAGAACCCCCTTTATTAGTTCAGTTGAGCGATGGTATTACGCTCCTTAATGGTAAGATTGGATCTGTTTTGCTCCTTAGATCTGAACAGTTCATTAATCTCCTTCCATACAATTGTTTCAAAAGAGTCAAGAACAGTGCCATAGGTGCCGATTTTGAACAGATTTAGCCTCAGTTTGAAGTGCCTGGGTGAGACGAAGCGCATGCAAATATGTAGGATATGTCAATTCGGCAAACTCAGTTGCTAGGAATCTTATAGTGGAGCCCCATGTTTTGTCAAAGCATGGCAGTGTGTGTAAAGCTGGTCCTCAGCTTCTCCATACCCACAAATTCCCACCGTTTATGCAACCAATCAAGCCGGGTCGGAATCATATCAGTGCCCCAACGAGATAAATGGGTCTGCTTGGCCTCCCCTAATGGAGAAGTGGCTCAATGGTTAGAGTGGCAGACCCTGATGCAGAGGTCTGGCTCGGGACCAGGGTTCAATTCCCGCCTCGGCAGCTATTGGACTCAATTTCCCCGGACCTGATCATTCTCGCCTCGGTGCCTAGTCTAATCATGGGTCCCACTCTGTGACTCTGGGCAATAGCTTGCTTAATCTCCACAACGGCCCCAGCAGCGCTTGGATGCCTGGCTTCACCTTGGGGGTGCCCAGGAGTGGACATTTCACAGGAAATCCAGGATGGGTTCCACAGCGGTATGAATACAGCGATACGAGATCTCTGGGTAGAAGTGCGCTATATAAATACAAACAAACACACACACACACATGCCAAGGTAATAGCTCTTCTGCTGCAAGATCTGAGAAGGTAGGTCAAAGAGTTAGGCAGACCGAGCAGAATGTAGCTCGGTAAGCTGGGCAACCCCGTCTCATAGATAGCATCAACGTCGGACAGGACGGCTGTCGCAAACTGCTGGATCTTTGGGCAGTGCCACAACAAATACGTTCGGGTGCCCTCCTGGCCGCATTGACGCCAACACAGTGAGAGTTGCCTGGTCTTCCAGCAGGCCACCGGACTGTGGTATAATATCAATAATGGGCAATTCTGAGGAACATTTCTTGGCCCGCTATACTGAAGAGGGAAGCCCTGGCTCTATGGATGATGTCCTGCCATTCTTTACCAGAAAACTGACGATCACATTTACACCCCCACCTACCCTGCGCTGGTAACTTCATGTAGCATATTGGACGCTAGAGGGCGCCAAGCAAGATGGCCACACCGCTGTGAGGCTCTTGCCGCTCGGGGAAAAAATCCGCCTTTTATCCTGGTTATCCGGAGTTTGTGAGCAACTGAAAGACATCCTTTATGCAGCTGTAATTTACAAGACTATTTAACAGTGGAAAAATTACTGGTACCTGCCTGTGTGGTGATGATTGGTGTTTCTGGCCTGCTGGGTGGTCTGCAACTAAAATGGCGGTGCTGAAATATTTACTGGCGGCGTAGGCGCATATCCACGGAGCTTGCTGAGTTTCACCTGCGGTGACTGGAGGTGCAGCGGATCCCCCGGTGGTGGCGGGATAGCTGACTGGGATCGCCCCTGACTGGTGCTGACAGACTGCTCGGGAGTTGAGGCGGCCGTGCTCCTGCGGCCTGATACGGCGCCGAAGGGATGGCAGCGGAGCAGCGGGCGGCCTGGATCTGGGGCCGGAGCGCTGTGGGGTGCTCTGTTGCCCTCCCCCGCATTCGAACTGGCCTGAGGTACAGGGTTGACAGCATGTGCCTGCTGCCGCGGATCGGACGGAGCGGGAGTGAGCGGCTTCCGCCTGCGTGATTTGGTGCCTGCCGAGTCCGGTGGCGCGCTGTGGCTCTGTGGGCCAGATCATCGGCGGTGCAGTTGGAGCAAGACTGGTGAGGCACGCGGCAAGGCTGCGGGGCGCCGCGAGGGGCTGTGCAGGCCCTGTCCCGTGGGGTGGTGAGGAGGCTCTGACGGAGACCCGCGGGCGGGCAGAGCCTCCTTCGTGTCACCCATGCGCAGGATACCCACAGCCGTAGACACTGCGTGAGCGAAGGCCGCACCCGTCTCAGTAGGGCCCGCGGTGGAGAAAGCAGCTCCTCCGTGGGCGACGGCTGCAAACTAAGGCGCCGTCCCTGAAGCCAAGCGGGGCGGGCAAAGGCCAGACCTGGAAGTCAAAAGGAACCGAAGAATGGGGAACCTGCCGCTCCTCCGGTGAACACCTCGGCCTTGGAAATGGCAGGGAGCCGCCCTTCGATTACGCTGGCGAAAAAGACACCACACGGCGGCCTGTCTCCGGGTAGGATGACACCAGTAGGCACCCAACCTCCGGAGAAGAGGGGGCGTCCGAAGACGAATCTGCGGCATGACCTCTGTGTGAAGCCGTAGATTACACCGCCTGAGGCAGGATGTCAACACTATCCGGCACCGAGGGAGATGACGGATAAAGCTCCTCCAAGTCACACCGCGCCGGGGACTGGAGTGGGGCCGGAGCTGAAGTGGACAAGGGGCGGCGCAGGAACGATGCCGAGTCGACCTCCACCAAAGCAGCCGCCTGCGTGGAGGAACAAGAGGGACCGGGGGAGTGACATGAAGCCCTCCGCCGGCCACGGCCCAGGATGTGACGGAGGTGGCCCGGCGACCCATGCGGCGGCGCCAGGGACGATTCAACCTCCGACTCGCCCTCCGATGAGGCAGCCGCCAGCGGGGAGAGACGAGAGGGGCCTGAAGGGGTACGAGGGGTCCCCGCCCAACCTCGACCCAGAGTGGGACGAGGAGGGCCCACCAACCCCTGTGGCCCCTCCCGGACCAGCAGGTGCCGTGGCAGCGTCAGCTCAGCCGTGGACAAGGCCTTCGCCTGCCCAGAGGGCCAAGCGGTGCCCGGGGATGCAACCCGAGCCCTGGCGACCTCCTGCGACACCACAGGGACTCCCGCAGGAGTTTGCGGCGAGGCAGAGGCGTCGTGGTCCAAAGGATGGACCCTGAGGAACCGCACCCCAACAGCACCACATTCTCTAAGCCTGGATCCGAACCAGTCAGTGCCAGGGCCAGAGCCGCAGCGTATGTCTTTATCTGGACTCTCGACGTCCCCTCACCAGGAAACGGTGGATAGGAGGACCACATGTTAAAAATAGCAATGTGTATGTACATAAGCGGCGTTCATTTGTGTTCATAGCACCCCTGTTGTAAGCAGAACGGATATCGCGAAAACACTGAGTGTGTTATCCCGCCAGCATAGATCCATGCACACATGTACATGACAGCCATTTTAGGTACCATGGTCTCCCTGTTCACGATCGCTCATCAGCGCACTTCCCTGACCCTGCAAGCATTTCCCCCATGCACCCTGACTGCCCCCTCTCCCACATGCGCGAGTCATGAGCCCACCCCTCCCGCATGACTCTGTCCCTAAGAATCGCACCCCGCGCCTGACCAACACCTCCTGTCCCTCCGTGAATACCCCTCCTTTGATGACCTCTTCCTCCGAGCCTGAATGTTTGCACGGACCGCTGGTCATCCCTTAGCCCGAGGATACGGTTTATTGCCCACTACTGTATGCACTCGCCTCTCTTGAAAGGAGCCACTATTGATCATGGCCACCCCACCCCCTGAGACTCGATCAGGCACACACATTCCAATGGAATCAGCAGAACACTCAGCCGCATGATAGCCCCTCCTATTTGCATGGAGAATAAGGGCCCTACTGTAGCCACGTGTTGGAATACCTCCATACTATACAATGTGTTGATTGTAATAAAGGATGCCTGTGTGCCATAAACCTGTGTATAAAAGACGAAGCCTCAGAGAAACTTGTTAGAGCACCTCCCGAAGACACCATGCGAGTGTCCCAAAGGACATGCTCTCCTCATGAGTAATAAACTCTGTTCTTGTTTTCCTACTTCCAGTGCCCGTCTCCTTATTTGGTAATTATTCAAGGTGAGAACGAAGAGTCGCCCTGCACCAGCAGCCTGGGCATCGGGTGCGATAGGGGCTGACTTTTTTACAATTGGCGCCCAAAACGCGGGGTCCATCAGCGACATAAGGTCCGGTAAGAGAGGTCCAGACGATGGGGTGAACATCTAAATGATTGGAGTATACCTGCCTTGAGAGGGCCCTCGTCCGGCTGCCGATTGAATGAGCTTCACCGATTCCGAACGGACCTCTCTCAAGTGACCTATTGTCCTGACTGGAATCCCACAGGAATGCTGCGGTAAAAACATGGAGAAAGAGAACGATCGGGCGCTGGAAAAAGGAAGGCGAAGAACTGTCCACATGGTCCGGTCCGGGTAAGGTCGTGACACACGACAAATTGCGAAATTGATTGATTGTTTGAAAATACTAGTATTGCCTATTGATTGCTTCTGGGAGATTCTCTATTTGCAAACAAACACAGAGTCGCCATACTCTGTTTAATCTTTGCAGATAGTGAAGGGTAGGCAACGCAAAACTTTAACACGTCGTGCCTATTTTTTCCTCCCCATTGATTGATTGATTGAATCGAGCATTAAATTGTTCGAAGTTGGTTCTCTTAAGGATCTTCTCTGCCTACAAACGGGGAAGAATAGGAATATTCTCTCTCCCTTTGCCGACAGTGAAGGGTAGGTAACGCAAACCTTTAACACGTCGTACCTATTTCGTTCCTCACTGATTGATTGTATGTCCAAACATTGACGGTTTGGAATTGGTTCTTTTTGGAGGTATTCTCTATTTTTGCAAACAAGCACAGGAGTCACCATACTCTAGTCTTTGCAAGTAGTGAAGGGTAGGTAATGCGGACCTTTGTCCCCCGTTGTAATCTGTCATACCTATCTACTCCCCACTGACTGATACGCCAGTCTCACCCGGACCATTTACTGGAGGAAGGTCACCTGGCATGACCAGAGAACACCCCTAGTAAAAAGGACATATACAATAATAACGAAGTGATCACTGTAACCTGTTAACAGAAAAACTTTAGCATGAAACAACCTGGAAAGAAGGGAATAGGAAAACGAATTCAGTAGGCCACTGATGAAAAACGAACTTTTTATTAAATAACGAACAAGGAAAACGATAACAATACTTAATGGTAAAACCTATTTAGTAACCCGTAATAAGAAACCTGAAAACAATAAGAACGATAAACTGGGGAAAAATGCAAGTCAGCAGAACATCCGCCCCCACTCTAGAAACTTCCAAAGTGGAGCAGGGTTGCGGCCACGCCCAGCCGGAAGCAACCCATATAAGGCGGGTCCTGCTGCCAACAGTCGGCCAGGAGATCGTAACGTAGGGTGTAGCCGGAGGAGAGGCCGAGGCCAGCGGGATCCGGTCAGGGGATTGCCTTGACAATGCCGGAGAGTTGCAGGGGGGGGAATGTCTATGTCCTCGACCCTCCCCTCTCTCTCCCAGTCCGGCCGCGGTGGCCCGTGAGAGTTGCAGATAGTCCCGCCACATTCTCTCCCGGCCCGGCCACCAACGACCGGGGGCCAGGGCCGACGAGATCCGGCTGCAGCCGATGAGCCAAGGAGCCCGTTCATGGGGCCAGAGCAAGGGGCGTCCGGCCGACATCCACCGGAGGCCCGGCCCAAAGACGGACGGGACATTGTTTCTTTTCTCCTTCGTAATGGCAGCGACAACACGCCAGACATTTCTTCTTCCTTCAATAATTGCTGCGACAACTCTGGGGGGGATGTCTTGCACATGCCTCCGACCCCCCGTCCTCATCGCCTGGTCCGGCCATAACAAATGTCAAACGAGACGCCGTGGGGTGCACTGGGAGGGAGAGACGGTGCGAACAGGCCTCTCCCGCCTCCCCAGGTGGAGGCTTCCCAACGGCACCCTCAGCGCTCCAGGCGCCCGGAAATGGGTTCTTCCACTGTGGCAATGCTGCAACGCCTCGCCCGGCAGGTAGGAGCCCGTCCACTCATTTGACCCCACGATCACCGGTAGCTGCCGAACTCTCAAAATGGCGATCGACCTGGCAAGAGCGGGCCCAGCATGAAGAAATGGCCCGGTCACTTGTTGACTTCACCGTCATAGTTCTCCGCAACCTTGAAGATTCTAGAGGAGCCACGGGAGTCCCCGACTCCCGCAAATACCCCCGATGGGGAGTGACTGCCATGATTGCCCACGGAACGATGGAAACGTAGCCGCAGGACGTCGGCGCTCCCATGCTGGCGCCAGTCTCAGTTTGAATGACTAGAGTCCTATAGACCACAGTTCGGATCATTTCCGGTGGAAGCACAGTATGACCCGGTAGGAACATTGTTGCCTCCCTCCCCCTCTTTTTGACTGATGGTTCAAACCACCGATCCCTTCTTTTTCCCTTTAACGGAACTTTGGACTGCCAAAGGAAGCTCTGGGCCAACCATGACTTAGTAGAGATTTAGACTATGCCTGAATCTGCCTGACTGCACTCAAAAATGGCGCTGATGCAAATGAAACTTTCAACTCCTTGTTGTACCCCGATTGTTCGGCCCTGGTGTCATGAGATATGTATGAAGGGTTTTTTTAACCACATGAATTGATATAGGATGGGTACTGGTTATAGGTTCGGACAATGAAGTGAGATTGGATAGGTACTGATTATGTGTTCAGACGGCGAATTGACATCAAATGTGTATTGATTGAACATTCGGACAATGAATTGTTGTTTAAAATTTTGCACATCATGATTATTGAAAGTTGGAAGCCCAACACTTATGACACTCGCTCACACTGAAGTCTCGACATGATTTTATTGCGCTTTTCGCACTTTTATTGTGAAATAAACGACCACCGACTCCGCTCCAGCCTGCTCCGTGGCCGGTCCACGGGGTTGTAGGCCCGTATTTATACATCGACATTCTTATTAAAGATTTTCTGAGAAAGCAACTATAGTTGTCCGTGTAAATTGATAAAGTCTTGAATGAATAATCCCTATTTTTCGATATAACTGAAATATAGGTGGAATGACTAAGCTCGGTTAGATAAAGGGCTGAAAAAGGTATAACGCGTAGAAATATTACAAATATGAAGGGTCGAATTTTAGTTGTGTATTTTTCCTTTTTATACAGCCAAAGGCAACCGCTGGAGATCCAGGTATTTAGCCCACACTTTATATGCTACCTGTATAAGAAAAATCACACTAACGGTCCACCTGGGCTTAAACGCCCCAGTTGGCAGTGACTGCATCCTGTGGAAATAGGCCGAGTACGCAGTAAGTAAAAACCTTTCTGGGTTTATGCGCGCGAGTGCGTATCAATATAGCTTGCTCTCCCTTCCCTCCTTTTCTCTCTCTCTCTGCAGGTCACCTCGGAATGCCGACGAAAACGGCGATCCAACAGACGAAGAGACGGGAAAAGGGGTCTGATTATAGTACCTAACCACGACAAACCCCGAATAAAGTAAAGAAGCACACATGATTAAGCGTTCTTACGTTTGACTAAGTAGGGAAAGGTTTAGGGTATTTCGAGGTAGGGGTTACACAAGTATCCTCCACCGAGAAGACTAGGGATATTGCCAATATTTGAAAACCTACTACCTCCTTTTTCGCATCCTCATAGGCATATAACTAAAAGCTGCCCCATTGCTCTCCAATTGACACCAACTGTTGTCTCAGCCTGGAAACGCACTTGCTAAAAATGACTCGAATAAACCTCCGTGAGCATTAGCCCGACCAGGTTAGTCCATGACCAGTTGCCAAAGGCGTAAGTGTGTACAATCAAAGTCACCAGCAAGAGGCAGCCAACGAATAAAAGATAAGAAAAAGGTAAAAAGAACTTAGGATGATAAAGATGCTCAGCTCACAGAAAAGGATAATTATGGCCAATAACTGTTTTATGTTTTGTCTTGGATCTTTTTATGTAATACCTGTACTGTCTCCCCCGTCTGAGTTTGTGTGTACGTGATGTATGGATCTACGTCGTCCCTCCGCTTGTGTTTACGCATTACTTAACCCCTGCTGTTCTAAGTTGTGTGCGCACTGAATGGACCATTATTGTACACGTCTCTCTCTCCTCACGGCATACGAGTACCGAATGGTTCGTTTAGAGTACCTCTCTCTCTCTCTCTCTCTCTCTCTCTCTCTCTCTCTCTCTCTCTCTCTCCAGAAGCCCCCCCGTTTCCTCTTTTTCTTGTATGATGGCATTGTGTCCCTCCGACACAAACATAATTGGGTTTCCTCGAACACAAAGGTGTTCAGCAAAATTGACCAAACCCAAAACGATTGAGACTTACCATATTACTACCTCTCCCTTCTACAAACAATAGAACCCGAGTTGGTAATGAAGGAAAGGACGGGTAAGACGACGGATGTCCCCTAAATCTGGCCTTTTATAGGGGAACTATAACGTCAATGGTCTTCTGTTTCTCAGTTCGTTAGAAAATGCGATCCCCAATGCCCCGATTGCCCCACCCCCTTGCACCTAAGTGCGGATGTCCAGAGTACCCCACTTCCCCCGATCGACCCTAGCTCTCTGTCCAAAAGCACCCACTCGCCCCCGATCAACCCTATGATAATGCCCCTGCTTGCAAGAATTAGCCGACCCCGAAAGGAGATGTGATATTGTCGATACTTGGGTTAAAGGGAAGAACGAGTCTCTCCATAAGGACTCGATTTTTTGTAACGTAATACATTGTGTACAAAAGTTCAATTTCTCTTATCATATATCGCGAATGAACGCCAAACAAGTCTATGAATTTAATATGCAATGCCTTTCTACAGACTCCATAAATAACGACCTCTGACTGTGACCGATGTTCTCCCGACCAGTTTGTCTAACAACTTGTTTTTCACCCATTCAAAGATACAATCGCCAAAGGAGAGGAGCTGGACGTGACGCACAGCCTGGCCACAGATCATGGAGCACGTGTGACGACCAAAGGTGGAGCCGCAGAGCAACGAGACGCGGGACGAGGCACAACTTTCAAGTTCAGCTGATGTTTTCCTACTTCCAGTGCCCGTCTCCTTATTTGGTAATTATTCAAGGTGAGAACGAAGAGTCGCCCTGCACCAGCAGCCTGGGCATCGGGTGCGATAGGGGCTGACTTTTTTACACACACGCGGAGCCGAATCACCCGCGGAGAGCCCACGCCCCCGGCAGGCCGGACACCAGCCCCTGGGGACAAACTGCGACACTTAGCCACCGGGGAGCGACGCTCTTGCGACTTTGGAGAGGGGTGAGGATGACGACAACGGCCGTTCCTGTCGCCGTCTGCCGAGGAAGATCGAGAGGATGAAGCCGACCTTGAGAGGTGCGCTGAGAGTAGTTTCATTCGGCCCTCCCGCCGCAATTTCAGCTTCAACTGTTGGCACGCCTCAGGGATCTTCTACTAAACACCACATACAAATGAGGTGAGGGTCCGTCGCCAACATAACACGCCCACACGACGTGCAGGTCTTGAAGCCAGAAGGCAGTTGCACACTGTTCCACCAAAAAGAGAAACAATGAGGTAAGAAACAAGAGCCCCAAAACAGACCCGAGCAAGACCAGATTCACGTTGCACGCGGAAAATTAAAAACTGCCGTAGGCGTGCCGGGGTGGGGCTTATGTGACCTCGCTGACGTCACGTACGTGGACGACGCCTGTGCGTAGTCGCGTGGTGTTGCCCCGGCTCGCAGGGATGCTGTGGCAAAAAGTGTCCGGATCTAGGTTCTTATCCTTCGTCTATCTGTTCAGAGGCTGTTTCAAGCACCATGAAGAAATGTTATTGTATCTCTTTATTGAGCTTCATCTTTCCCGGAAAGGGTCGCATGCTTTTCAAACATATTTCCAGGAGTCTGAAATTTACAGCCTTAAAGGACTTCCTCTGGAAATGCACATTGAGAGGGCAGTCCAGAAAGATCTTCAAATTGCTAATTGTGGCTCGTTCTATTATACTGAATGATGGTATCTCTGTCTCAGGATTTCAAAAACAAGCTGCTAAAGCCCTCCCCAGTATTCCTGGTTTCGGTTGTGATACAATGGCTTTATTTTCAAACTCCATATACAACAATTTTGACTGTCCTTTGGACTCAGTGTCAAGAATCCATGATTTTAAGTACAGGTCTGCTTATGAACCCTCAGTTCCTCTAGGAAATCCCAAGAATCTTAAGTTGTTGGGGCAAGAGCTGCCCTCTGAATCATCTGGCCTGTAATCCAACAGAATTGTGGTCTGCTGATGCTATCTACTGAAGCCAATGTCCTTTGATTGCATTTCAGACACACTGGCAGTAAAAGGCTCAACCACCTCCTCTGTAGCTCTGGGCCAGTATGCCACCTTGCAAAGATCAGCTTTAATAATGTTCACATTACTACTCAAAGGCAATATACGTTTCTTTCCGGCGTTCACGGTAGTCTCTCCAGGATAGACTATGCACATTAAACACTACAGTTATAAAGGCCACAAGCAGAGAAAAGACTCAATCAGCAGTACTAAAACCTGTCCACACCAGCAGTTTACCCCCCACTAAAACAAGTTTATCGACTAGAGGAAAACTTAACTCCAAAAACGTAGTAAACCTGCCTCCGGAGTCGTCCAATTTTGTCATCATCCTAACAGGTGTCCCAGTCGTACCAGAGGGAAATGTGGAATCAAACATTAGTTTGAAAAACAAAGTTATCCACTGGTTACGCATAAATAGACCGTTACCTTTACACCTGAATGGAGACATTGTCTCAGTGAGAAGGTGCCACTGGGTGGGCTTACGCCCAAAAGATATAGAAGGCGACTTGATCATTGTAAACTTTCGGGACCATAGGGTGGTCACTTATATTAGTGACTCGTTCCCGGGTAGAAGTAATGGAGGAGTATCATCCCGAAACTTGACTTACTTTTACCCGGAAACTATGATGTTGCCCCCCATAAACCTCTAAGGGGGCACGGTTTTGACGTCCCTTACCACTTAAAACAAATCACTAACTCTGCCATCCCTACTCATTATAATAGAAATGCTATCCCCTTTTTCCCGCCCAATTATCCCAACAGGTACCCAATTCCAACTGTTAATAACTATCCTCCCACAGACCCAAAGGAATTTTGGAACATTCCCTTATATAACATGTTTCATCCCTTAACTGGCATGGACGTAAATGATTGACTCAATCCAACTCCCCTACAAGAGAGATCTGTCCGTGAAAACTTGTCAATATCTCCTTTTCCGGTCGAGAAGGGTATACCTGTACCGGTGACTCATTATGAACTTATTCAGTGGGATGTTTTGGAGAAAAGACACTATGAAGTAGTGGGTCCTCGGGCTAGTAATATAACCCGAACCCTTGATGAACAAAATACTAATCCTGCAGCCCATAGCAGAGATAAAGATGATGTTACACACATGAATATGGGATCTTCAGGCAAAGTAAATCTTAACTCTGTCTTAGATCAGCGGAGTAGAGAAAACCCCTATAATAATATTAGAAGCACAAACTCCCCCTATGCTGATGCAATAAATAATGTTATAGAAACAAGAGTGGGTGGGAGTGATATAGTTCACCTTAATGGAAAATCATCACGGGGTGAAGAGGGTAATCGGGTAGAGGACAGCTGCTTTCGTTTAATTTCCTGGAATATAGCTGGCCTTTGGCGGAGGCTAGAGGATCCTGCCTGGCTAAAATGCATTGAATCTTTTGACATTGTCTGCCTTCAGGAGACATGGAGTACTATGGACCATAGCTTGGATGGTTACCAAATGTTTAATGTTTTTGCTGAGCCTTCACAAGCAGGGAGAGCTAAAGGTGGGCTTGGGACAGCTATTTCTGTAAAGTATAACTTAACACACGTGGTTCGAGTGGTGGAATCTCCTTGGTACCAATTACTTATGATCAAGGACTTATTTCCAGTAACCCTTCTTCTTAGAAATTGGTATTATAATATATTTGATCCCCATGCAACCACAGTTATTGAAAAATTACAGGAGGAAATCGTTAAGGTCACAAACAGGGTTTTCACTCTTTTTATTGTATGGTTAGGCGATTTTAATTGTGTATGCAAATTTAGTGGGTCTAGAGTATGTGGATTGGTGGACTCAAGTGACCAGCCTATGGTTCATTTTACTCATTCGAAACAGGGGGAGGCTTTGAATAGTATTGTTATGAATAATGATTTATGTATCCTGGATATGCCTAGCTTTTCCGGCTTATTGAGTATACCCACCTTCCAGGGTACAGGGGGCCGAATGAGTACAATCGACTTTGCTATGGTATCTAAGGGTTTTGCTCATCTTGTAAAGGATTTTAAGATTGAGGCGAATCCCGCCAGCGACCATAATCCCCTAATTTTGAGTTTTAACTCTGTCCTTGAGAAAACCCAGACTGCGGAACAACCGATAAAATATAGTCAAAATCAGGGGGTCACCTTAAGGTGGGACAAGATAGATGTGAGGCAATTGGAGGCGGACATCTTCAAGAAAAACAAGGATGGGATAGAAATTTGTTTGACGCCTATATCCGACCCAGATTTTATAATCAAGAATTTTGAATCACTACTGGGAAACGTGGCTTCACACCTTGTAAAAACAGGGGGGAGGAAACAAGGTAGGGGACCCAAATGGTTTGACGAAGAATGTTCTGCTGCTCAAACAAGTTTAACAAAGGCTTTACGCCAAGTACCACGTGATAGAGATCTGGTTAGATCAGTTAGGAAAAGGTATAGAGACGCACTCAGTAGACGGAAAAATGAGTTAAGGATTAAGGCTTGGGAAGATCTGGAAAAAGCGGCCGAACTGAGGGACACCAGGCTTTTTTGGGAGGTAATAAACCGACCTTTTTTAAAAACTGGAGAAGAAGGTACTATCCAAGCGCACATACCAGAAGACTCTTGGGTAGCTCACTATAGTAAAATCTTCAATCCAAATGAGGTATTGCTGACTACTACTGTGGGAGTTGGCGACTTCAATATGGAGTCAGCAAAATTACTTAGTGACTCATTAACGCTTCTAGAGGTAAAGATCGCCCTGAGTAACGGTGCTGCATTAAAGGCCCCGGGCCCTGATGCAGTACCCTTGGATCTTTTTAAACATAACTTAGAGGTCTGGTCACCACTACTATTAAATGTTTTTAAGGCAATAGTGGTGGGGTCTATTCCGATTTCCTGGAAAGAGGCGGTTGTGGTACCCATTTTCAAAAAGGGTGACAGGTCTGACCCGTGCTGCTACAGGCCGATATCACTAATAGACGCGTCCTGCAAACTAATGGGCAGAGTGATACTGGCACGCCTTGAAACATGGGCGGAGTCAGCAGGCATTATTGTGGACTCCCAATATGGGTTCAGAAGAGGTAAAGGAACCACCGAGCAGTGCCTCAATTTGGCACTAATTATGGGCAAGTACATGGGTGCCAAGAACAGTTCCATCCACTTGGCATTCATGGACTTGTCCAGTGCCTTTGACACTGTATGTAGGGGTAAGTTGTGGCGGATGATGGAGTCCATGGGGTTTGAGGAACCTTTGGTTACCTTGCTTCGCAGGCTCCATGCCGCCACAACAGTGAGAATAAGATATGGCCCTGGTGGGGAGAAGACTAGACCCATATTATCCACTGAAGGTGTCCGCCAGGGATGTATTTTAGCTCCCTTTTTATTTTTGGTCTATACCAATGGATTAGAAAGTTTTTTGTTAGAATCTGGCGCTGACTTTCCACAGGCTAATGGCAAAAGGATACCAATGTTGTCATACGCAGACGACACTGTTTTAATGACCCTCACTTCCAATAGCATGCAGGTTTGTCTGAATGCTTTTTATACATTTATGGAAAGCTTAGATCTAAGGGTCAATTTCACTAAATCCTTTGCCATGACTTGCGGTCCGAGAAGCGTAAAAACCCGCATGTATATGGTGAAGGACTCAATTATAGTGAAAGTTGATAATTTTAATTGTCTGGGTAACCTATTTAATAAGAAACTGAATTGGGCCCCTTTGATATCAGCTCGGGTCCAAAAGGTTACACAATCAACTGAAGCCCTTTTTCGTTTTGCCAGTAAACTAGGTCAAAGGCGAATAGCAGAAATAATATCCCTGTATAAAGCCAAGTGTGTCTCCGTTGTAACTTTCGGCGCTGGAGTATGGGGGTCACAAAACTGTGAAAAGATACAGATTATGGAAAATAAATTTATAAAGCGCCTCTTATCTGTCCCATCTGGCACGTCAAACAGTTTTTGTCATGGGGAGGTGGGTATGGAGTTTGTAAGTGACATTATACATGTAGCTCCACTACTGCTATGGTCCAAAGTTTGGCAATCTGAAGAATTGAAACTGACAAAGGATATTTTACAAGATTGCCTTAAACTTGACCACTATAGGGAGATTCCATGGCTCCTATATGTTAGGGATACCTTTTATAAGATTGGGTTAGGTAATATGTTTGAAAACCCTGATATGATTAGTAAGGATTCTAAGTTAACTATTAAAAATGCCTACTGTTCTAATCTGAGTACCTTAAGGAATAGTGAGCATGCACTGTATGTTAGGGGCAAATTGCAGCGGCCTTTTTATTTATCATATATCATCAATACGCAATGGCGTTTTTATTTGACAAGGTTTCGCCTTAGTACTCTACACTTCCTTTTTGCCTTTCCAAAGCAAGGGGGGTGGTGTGAGAGACTACCTCTTTGCCCCTGTAATGATAGGGTTTCGCAAAGTACTTTGCACCTTATCCTTTTCTGTGCTTTGTATAAGGTCCCAAGAAACACATTCATTAGACCTGTCTTACTATCCTTTAGATCACGCTATTACAAAGAGGGCTATGAACATTTATTGTCCTTGTCAACTTCAAACATTTGTAATGCTGTACTTAGTTTTATTAGATCGGTCTCTGCTATTAGAAATCGATACTGAAATAAGCTGTGGGTGGAAATTTCCATAAATGTTTCTCCTGTTGGCCTGTTGATGAAACCAACCTAGCACTTTATGTCCTGTCCATATATATGATCAATGTTATTTTTAATGTCTTGTAAATGCTAAATATGTAAATATGTATCGTGGATTTCTATGACAATCTATGTATTTTATATTAGTGTATACTTTTATGACTCTTTTGTGGAATCGAAATAAAGTTATTAAAAGGTAAAAGGACTATGTACTAGTGCCGGCTGCATAGGCTTCCTATGTTGCGGAGGTCAGGCATTTAGCTCGGGGTATTTCCGACCACTCCCCGCTCTGGTTTCGATTTGAATTAGCGCCTGTTTCTGGAGGAAGGGTGGCTCCTATTAACCCTTGGTATCTTCGTAATCCCAAGACTCGTTTTGCTTTGGTTAAGGCATTGGACCTTTATTTCTCCGAAAATGAGTGTTCGGTTTCTTCCTCCATATCAATATGGGAAGCTTTCAAGACTGTCATTCGAGGCCAAGCTCTCTCTTTTATTGCTGGTGTTAAAAAACAGAAGGAAGAGGGTGTGGTGAAGATAGAGACGGAGATAACTGATTTAGAATTGGAATTGGAACAGGAGGTTACCCGCTCTAGGTTACATGTCCTGCGCCTGAAGCAGTTGGATTATAGAACATTGGTGACAGATGGCGCGAAGGCTCTTAGTCGAGAGCAACAGGGGCGTCTCTATGATGTTGAGGACAAGGCGAGCAAATTGATCGCATGGCTGGACAGAAAAGACAGAGCCAATCGTGTAGTGCCGGAGATTGAGATAGAAGGCGGTGTTCTGGTCACCGACCCACAGGAGATAGTGACATGCTTTGCTGACCATTTTCGATCTGTGTACTCTTCTGTGTTAGACAGGCCGGAGGAGGACTCATGTTTGTTGTTACGAGACATTGCGCTCCCGTGCCTGTCTGCGGAGGATAGGGACCTTATGGATAGTAAGATTACTGCAGATGAGGTGGCGTTGGCTATGCGCTCTCTGAATTCTGGTAAGGCGATGGGTCCCAACGGTCTCCCGATTGAGCATTACAAGCTTCGCCCTGATAGGACTGCTCCGTATTTGAGGGATATGTTTTTAGAGTCCCGAGAACTCGGTCTCCTTCCTCGTGAGCAGAGATTAGCTTCGATAGTAGTAATTCACAAGGAAGGAAAACCTAGGATTAGATGTGCGTCGTATAGACCGATATCATTGATAAACACTGAACCTAAGATTCTCGCTAAATTGTTAGCTAATAGACTGATAAAGGTTATTTGCGAGTTGGTTCACCCGGATCAATCTGGCTTTATTCCACATAGGAATACGGCGCTGAATCTTAGACGTTTGCATGGAGTACTCGCGAGGGCCTCGACATTGCGGGAGTCTGCCATTTTGGCGTCATTGGACGCCACGATGGCGTTTGATACTGTTGAATGGCCTTATTTGTGGGCGGTACTGGCTAAATTCGGTTTCGGTTCAGATTTCATTGGCTGGGTGCGTCTTCTTTACGCCGACCTGCTCGCTCAAATTGTTGTCAATGGTAGCATCTCGGAACCTTTTTCGTTCGGGCGGGGGACACCCCAGGGCTGCCCACTATCTCCTCTCTTATTTGCCTTAGCCCTCGAGCCTCTTGCGGCCTGGATCCACTGGGAGCCCTCACTAAAGGGTATTAGCTGGTCTCCGCAGTTTGAGGACCGTATTTCGCTATATGCAGACGACATCTTGCTGTATTTGACCTCCCCTAGGAAATCCTTAATAGTACTTTGTGATGTTCTGGCCTCTTTCGGCAGAAACTCCGGCTTAGTCATTAATTGGGCGAAATCCTATTTATACGTTCTTAGTGGCGAGACACCGACCCCACCGCTCAATTGTCCCATTCAGATAGCTCGAGATGGGTTCCGATATCTCGGAATCTATATTTCAATGAATTCGGCGGTCCGATATGAGAGAAACCTCCTCCCTCCCTTGACCCGGTTGAAGCAAGATGTTGCGAACTGGCAGAAACTCCCATTATCAATGCTTGGGCGTGCGGCCCTCTTTAAAATGATGTCGCTCCCTCGGTTTCTTTATGCTCTTCAAAATACCCTTGATATCGTCCCAGCTAGCTATTTTCATTCCGTGGAAGAGCTACAGCATAAGCTATTGTGGGATGGAAGACCGCGTATTGCGCTGACTAAACTGACACTCCCGTGGTATGACGGAGGTATTGTCCTCCCTGATATTAAGAGATATTACTGGGCTTCACAACTAAGTGCTATCAATCATGGTATGTATGGCCCTGAGTTAAACCCTGGTTTTGCCATGGACAGGTGGTTACTTCCTGGCGGCAATTATTATAGAGCTTTGTATTCTGGATCGGTATTGAAGGCTTTGTCGGGGCCAACGAAGACGGCTGTGCATATCTGGCGTGACGCCACTCATTCGTTAGGATGGAAAGACCGTCTGACTTTAGCTACCCCGCTTTTTGGATCTGACAAATTTGACAAACTGTGGAACACTAAAGAGTTTGACAAATGGGATCTTATTGGCATTTCTAGAGTTGGAGACCTCTGGGTGAAGGGACGGGTGAAATCGTTTGCAGCTCTCCTGGCTGAGTTTGAATTGGGAAACTCAGAGTATTTTCGATATGTTCAGATTAGGCATGCGTTGACGTCTGTCTTCCCGGAAGGGGAGGTGATACCGGAGTCTACCCCTTTAGAGGATCGTATTTTGGATGGCCATATGCCTGACAGTACCATTTCCCTAGTATATAAGAAACTGATTAATCAAAGGGCGGACCTTCTTTTGCGTCTGCGCGACCAATGGACCAGTGACGGCCTTGAACTTGATGATGAGGACTGGCAATCGGCGGTTTCTTCACCAAAAGAGGTGGCGATTCCGGCGCGATTGAGATTAGTCCAGCTCAAAATCTTGCATAGAATATACGCCACGGGTCCCCGATTGGTCCGTATGGGCTTTTCGGAGGAGATTCTGTGTCGTCGGGGCTGTGGTCAGCTGGGAACGTTCCTCCACATCATCTGGGAATGTCGGGAGGTATTGGATTATTGAAAAAGGGTCCATGTAATGATGCAGGAGATCATGGGTGTGGCACTCTTGCCGGAACCCAGACGTTGCCTATTAAACGTTTGGGAGCCCACCGATCATAATGTGGCACAGACTCAGTGGGTGACCCTAGGTGCCATGGTAGCTAAAAGGAACATTGCACAGCTATGGGGATCCCCAAGGCCTCCTACTCTTGATGTTTGGATGGAAAACATGGATTGGTGCATGTTCAGAGAGAAAACAGTGTACTTAGCTCGGGGTCGCCCCCGAAAATGGCATAAGATTTGGGGCCCCTGGAACCGATATAGAGGAGATATATGTGATCCGCCTGTGCCTTTGGTACCTGATGTCTTGCTTTCCCCCTGACCCTTTACTGTTATTGTCTCTGATGCTTCCCTTTCCTCCCCCCTTTCCCCATCACTGTGATGCTTATTGTAATGATGGATGATATAACTCTACCCTCTTTGGGTCTCAGCAACCTTGGATACTGTATATGCCTTGTCTGGTTTTTTTTTTATTCAATAAAAAGAAATATAAAAAAATAATAATAATAATAATGTTCACATCAATCCAGGCAAGGGTCAGGTTTATGTTCCAGGGTCGACTAGAGAGTTTTTAAGGCCGTCATCAGTTCTGGAAGGCATAGGCATGTGTGTTGTGACTCTTGTAACCTCCATAAGGGCAGACAATTCAATCCAAGCATTCCTACCAGACGTATATTGGATAACCTCATTCAATCTGTGCCTGTTTAGTCGCTTTGCTTTCACCCTTCTGACACCATTAACAGGGAGTGGCACCTCTGCGCAACAGGTCTTATCTGTATGACCACAGAATTCTAATAGGGTTCTAGGGACACCGCAAGTAGTTGCAAAAAATGTGCTCTCCTCATTCCCAAAGGCTGCAGCCTTAATCTCAAATGTCACAGGAGTGGCAACCCAGAGGTCAGGTCTTGCTCGAGTGCAAGGCTGCAGTGGCAGCCACTCATGATATCAGGAGGATTGCAGCAAATCACCCTTCAAAATGCAGAGGTATGTACCCTCTGTAAGCAGGTCGATTGGTCTTGTCCTGGACACTACAGCAAAAGAGAGGGAGGAACCACCCAGCATGACCCACCGCATATTCCTCCAGCTGGGTTTTTTACAGTTGCAGTTCGGGTCCCGCTGAGGCAGCTTTAAACAGCTCCCAATCCATGGTAGTAGGGAGGTCACAGGGCATGTAATTCACCCACATGCACAGCGACTCTGGTCGAGGCTCTTGTCCTCCCACTGCACCTCTTTTAGCTCTCCTGCGGCCAGTGTCTACTCCTTGGGACCACTAGGTTAGCGCCATCGGTTTCACTGTATCTTGGTGATTTCTAGGTTATACTCTCTGCTCATCGATAGCACCATTGACTCAGCACTGCTCTTTCTCCTATTACAAGGCTAATCGAGCAAGACAGACAACATGACAGTTCAGCGAGGCCCAGGAAATGGTATTCCACTCTGGCGTTTCACCTTCCTTTTTGAGTTTCCCACCTCTTGGCAGTCTTTTCTGGTACGAATGGGGCCCTGTGACTAGCATACTAAATGATTTCACTGTGGGCCACAGCCCCAAAGTATGTGTGATTTGTATAGTACAAACCTAGCCAACAGGCAGTGGAGGACAGCACAGGGTTAAAACAAAGATACTGTCAACATTGACTGGATGGAATACGAGTTCAGACATTGGAGATGGAACATTATTTTGCAGTGTTGTTTCAAGAGGAATGGCTCCTTTCTACATTGCAGCACGGTTGGGGTGGGTCTGTTAAATACAGGGATGTTATCCCAGATCCTGGGAACATATATGAAGGCCCGTTGGTTTGGTTATTATATTTTATTTTGTACTTGGTCTCCAATCGGATGGTCTCAAGTTTGATGGTGTCCTGTCACAGGGGATGGTGAGGCTCCATCCTACTGCTTGGCTCTGTGTCTTCATTCCAACACTTTCCATATTCTGTTACCATCCCACCTACAGCGATTGGTCTCCTGCCATAACTCATCTGTCACACACACTGATGAATGCCTTACAACATAAGCCCAATGGGGGTTACTTAAGTCATTTGTAGCTTCAAAGTGGAAGATATTATCACATGCCTAACACTAGAGCTTACTACAGAGTAAATTCTAACAGATAGACAGATAGAAAGATAGATAGATAGATAGATAGATAGATAGATAGATAGATAGATAGATAGATATTTCGTATCATTTTGATTACTTAGATCGTACCAATCAACTGTGAAATTAAATAATTACCTCTGTGTGAAGATAATGTAAAAGTAAACAATTTGTTTGAGCAACGAGAAGTTACAACATTTTGCGTGGGAAGAAATACAACTAGCATGTAATGACTAGTGATCTTGAACACTCATGGAGTTATTGGCTAGGATGGTTCATAATAATATCACAGCAGCTAAGTGTGTGAACCATCATAACATCTTCACTTTGACTCTAAAAATGGTAATGGGGCTGCCTGAGATAACTTGGGATAGTACCATGTATTTTTCAGTAGATTGAGTTTTTGCAGCCTTGACCTTATGTCCACAGACTAAATGTCATGATCCTGATGGGATCATAATAAAATGTCTTCAACTACATGCCACATCTGTCAGAGTTTCTGCCTACTGTTGTCATTAGCTTTTAAGCAGTACTATACACTCCGGTATTATACCACAATCGTGAAAGGATTCAGTTATAATTTTTATTTTTAAAAAGGGTTACAGCGCCTGTCAAACTTGCTACATAACTATGCTATTACTGGTGTGACAACTTAGTTAATGGCCAGCTGCTACTTACTTGTGCCAAGAGAACAAAGGTGAGGAGAAAGGCATGCTATCAAATATCCAGTATGGTTTTAAAATTGAGATGGGAACTACAGTACAGTGCCTGAATCTCCATTTCCCAACTGTAAATTAAACTATTGCTAAGAAGTATGCAATCCAATTGATCTTCATCAGTGTTTGATTCTGTTAATAGACCCAAGGTATGGATTATCCAGTCAAAATGGGTGTTGTGGGACAATGACTTTCCGTCGTGGTAATATTTATTTGTAAGTGAAGTGATGGTTTCCATCAGCACAAGGATTTAGGCAGAGGTGCATGTGGATGCTAGATTCTTTATTTGTGAACTCATTGGAGAACACCCTACAACCTGTTGAACCGACCTCTGGATTAATGTAATCAGACAATTCATTATTGATTGTGTGCACCACATAAGTCCAGCAATGTCCAATATTCACATATGTTGAATTTGTGGACCAATATGATCTAAAAATTAACACCATGAAATATAAAATGCTGTCTTTTGACCAAGTGAGCTCGAAAAGCAAACAAAGCACATAATACTAATAAAACGCAAGTACATAAAAGAACACTTTCTCCTATTTAGATGTTGGTTTTAATGCTAACATAAATTAGATGACACACATGAGTAATAGAGACTGAAAAATGGATGACGTCAATATGGTAATCTTTAAATTTGGCCACAAATTTGTAGGGAAACCTACAGCTCGAATGCTCGAGAAGTACAAGGTAAATGCTTTTGGCAATTCCCCAGTAAGGAAGCATTAGGCATTTGTAGGTGTACAGTGCTTGTATTGGGGGCTCTGCTAACCCACAATTGATTAACAGTAAGAAAATACGGGGGCGTGGCTTCGGAGCCTTGGGTGATGGCCGCTGTCTCTGGGAGCTCTGTCGGGACGTGGGGTTCCGTGACGGCTCCAGGCGCACATTTCGTCTTTCGGACCTTAGAACAGTTTGAATTAGCTGGCGGAACCAGCGCTGCTCCTCATGACGACAAATGGGGAGCGCAGGGTGAGCCCAGGACCTTTATTTTGATCCTTTCCATGCCGCGTCTTCATACAGCGTCGTGGCCGCCATTTTGTTTTTGGGCGCGCTCACGTTTTCCCGCTAAACTAATGTGAGCAGCTGTTTCCTCACAGGAAATATTTTTCCTCAAAATGACACCAGTTTCTTGATACATTTGATTTATCTTGGGACATTTGGACTGTCAATTGGCTTTTTCTGTATGTGGCTGCTTCCTGGCTTTATTTGCTTTCTCTTTGGCGATTGAGTTGGTTCTCAATACATTTCTACATTTCTACTGGCTGAAGGTGATTCTCTCCTCATTATTCTTCATGGCAATGCCTCACAACAACCGAAAGGGATCACCTCCTTCCAAGGAGGCGGGTTTGGAGGATTTTAACCCATTTAGTGTTTTGCCGGATTCTATTGATGATAATATGAGTGACTCTGTTGGCGCTAAAGGTTCGGTTTCTGCTAGTTCCCGCTCAGGGATGAAGCAAGGTTCAAAAATACCCTCTGCGTCGACGTCTACTTCTGAAAGTGAATCCTCCTTCTCCTACTGGTTTGTCATCCTCAATATCTATGGAGCTTATTCTTGATGAAATTAGTGCCCATAAGCCACATATGGAATAAACAAATACTCGTCTTCAAAATCTAGAAGCCAATTGGTCACTCACGGAACAAAGAGTTGGAGAATTAGAATCCTGTGTTGATCTTGTGCAGGGTCTTACGAATCAAGTACCTCAAATATCCAAAGAGATTGTGCAGCTTAAACAACAAATTGAAAATTTGGAAAATCGTAATAGGCGTAAGAACTTACGTATTTACGGACTGGCAGAAGGACTTGAGGGCCCTAATCCCATCTCCTTTTTTCAGTCTTTTCTGCCTACTCTTTTGGGTCTCCCTGACAGCCCTACTTTGAATATTCAACGAGCACATCGACTTGGACAACCCTCACGTTCTGCATCATCTTCTTCAAAGCCCGGAGATGTTATATTATATTTTCTCGAATATACTGGTTTACTCAAAGTTCTGCATGCTGCCAAACAACGTGGTAAAATCATTTGGAATGGCTCTCCTCTCTTTTTTGCCCTAGACTACGCCAAGGTAACTGCTGAACGTCGGAAAAAATTCTTGGACATGAGACCTGCTCTGCGCAATTTAAACGCTAGATATGAGTTGTTTCACCCATGTCTTTTCAAAGTAACTTATAACAACAAGACAACTACCTATGAAGATCCTGCCTTGCTACAACAGTTCCTGAATAGTTGCTATTAATGGATTCTATGGAAGTTTCTCGACCATGATGGACTCATCCTTCTTCTCTTTTGTCGTTTGTCCCGTTTCTTAGGTGTTTTCTCTTCCCTCTTGTATGAGAGCAGGGTCTGCTTTCCTAGGGTCACCCCATTTTTTGCTTTTTGCCTCACTGGTTTTCGACTTAATGTGGCTGTGGGCCTGCTAATCAGACCCACAGCCTGCTGTTCTCTCTCTAAATTCAACACCATGTACTTTAGGTACATCACCAATTGGGTATTGGGTCACCTTATGAGCCCCTGTACAGTTTACTATAGGTACCCAGGGCATAGGTGCATCCAAGGCCTACCAGGGGCTGCAGCATATCTTTTGCCACCCCTGGCTGGCCATCCAAACGGACACAACTGGCTTATCACTTAGCTGGGGCAAGGTCGTGTAATCACCCCTTGCTTAGATATAGTATACCTATGTCTAAACCTATATCTGGACACATATACACCTATAGGTCACTCCTATGGCAGGCCTTAACAATCCTGGAGGCAGAGTGCTTGGTTTTATGTGAGATGGTGCTCTAGCATGAGTTGAGCCTGTCTGCAGCTTTCGGAACCATGTCCTTATAGCTGTTCTGGGATATTGCCATACCATATTCTCTTAAGTGCATTATAATCCTCGCGGTTATTGCTAACTTTGGTTTGGCTTTATCAAACATGTTGTGTAAGGTGTCATACACTTTGGAATACTACCCCCTCACCAGTTCTGGCGACGGGGGTAGCATTCCACCCTTCTAGAGGGATAAGACATGTGGGTAACAGTAAACGCTGTTAAAACTAACCAGAGCCTCAGCATCACAAAATGGATGCTGCTGCCACAGACACGAGTCTGGCCTCCTGCTGCTGACCGAAACTCCGGCAGGGGAGGCCTGGACAAAAGGTTTCCTGTCACAGGGAGGTGTTACACCACCCCAGACAGGAGATAGTGGATTGAGGCAGGGAGGGTGAAGGCGTCCCATACATAGCCCAGTTCAAACCGGTGCTGGGGCACTCCAGCCCCAGCTCTGGCGCGAAACTGGACAAAGGGAAAGGGGTGTAACCACCCCCTTCCTGGGTCCCAGCCATAGGAGGGACCTAGCAGGTAATCCAGCCCCTTGATTTGGAATAAAGGTAGGAGCTGTGTCCATAGACTTTAGATAATCCTGACTGAAACTTTGATACATAACTTTGGACCCTTCGACATCCTACTCGATGTAGAAGACTGAAGAATCTCCCTTGTGGTCAAGGAGTGACCACCCTGTGCAAGCAGGCACCATCAAGCGCCCAACGGTTTGCTTTGTTGCAGCTCCCGCCGGAGCTCGAGCGACAGAGATCGACAAGAACCGGATTCCCAGACATCCAACAGCCTGATCCACAGCCCCAGCAAAGCTGAGACCCGTGGAGGCGATGTGAGACATGGGACCGGCCATCTTGGAAAGCCTGCGAAGTGCTTCCCGTGCAGCATCCCGAGGCACCCTTGAAGCTGTGCATTGGAGACTGAGAAGCCCCAGCCGAGCAGCTTTTGCACCGAAGATCACTTCTCCACACTCACCGAGTGCTGCGTGGGGCCCTTTTGCATTTTCCTGCTTGACGCGTCTGTCTGGTCACTTGCCCGTTGGCTAGTGGCCTCTGTGACGACGAACTTTCGAATTTACACCGCTGGTCTGGTTGCTCCAGACTGGCCCTTGCTCCCCTGAAAAGGAGCAGCCCATCAGGTCTTGCTGATCTGATCCAGAAGCCATCTTCGATTCCTGCGTGGGTTGCATTTGCCAAGGCCTGTTGACTCCAATCCGGAAGCCGACACCGCCGACACCGCCGACAGCGAGAGCCTTTGTGGGACAGTCCGTGTTCAACTCCTGGTCATCGTCGATGCCCCCGGGTCCACGTGGCAGCGGAGACAAGCTTCACGACAACTACCTGATTGCGCCCGACATCGCCTGGTTCCTTCCTGGTTCCATCTTGGTCACTGGCTAGTGACCCAGACTCTGTCCCCTCTGCTTTCAGGTACTCTACATCTTTGATCCACCCTTGGATCCAACCGGACTCTTCTCTCCTGGCCGCCTGCAGTATCTTCATCTCCAGGCTCCATAGAACTCCACGACGAAACCCGACGCACTTTGACACCTATACACCCGCTTCCTGTGGGTGAGGTACCGAGAGTACTCCGGTGCTCCTGTAGTGGTTCACACCTCTAGTGTCCTAGTTTTAAGTGGCTAAGTTCTAGCCCAGTCGGAAGACTCCTAAATCTGCAACTTTGTAACTTTTACGCACCATTGACTTTGCATTGGTGCACGCGTGTGCTTTAGGCACTGCACCCGTATCCTGTGGGCCGCCCCAGTCCTAACTACTGTTAGTCCAGTGTAGTCCCAGCGATTCTCAAGGCCCTAGGCCTCACCATTGTTCGTGACGTGGTTCTTATACCATTATTTTAGTATATGGTTTAAGTGGCCACCAGGCCTATCCATAACTGTGCAACTTTTGTAGGTTTAACTTTGCTTTTGTTTAAACACTTGTGCCTCTGTCCTCATAAAGAGTACAGAGGATTATTCTAGTAATAAATACATATATTTTTATAATATATAACTTGTGTGGTGTCCTTTCATTTGGTATTAAAAGGATTGCATATGGTAAAACAGCTGGCTTCACATGCCCTCTTGAGTTAAGCCTAAGACTGCTTAGGTCCATGCTACCCCTAGGATAGCTTGTCTATAAGGTTGACTTACAACCACTCACCATCAGGGTTGTTTGGACTGATACAAGGTGCTCACTAGAATAGTGAACCTCATACATCAGGCCAACTTCTCACACCTTTTGTATTTTGTATTAGATTTTATTTTGTATTTTTGCATATTGATATGTTTTTTGTGTATGTTTGATTAATCCTTTCCTTTTTATTTTTCATTTATCAGGTTGCAGGTTCTGTGGTCCCTCACAGCTTTTTCTTCAATTTTCCTGGAAGTTGTCTCCCTCCTCGCTGTCTCGTTTTGGAGTCTCCCTTTCAGCGTTCCATCTCCCTCATGTTGCTTCACCATCCCCATTCGTATTGTCTCCCTGTGGTATGTCTTTGGTTACAGTATTTCTTCATTAATTGTTTCTTTGTTTCCTTCATTCCTTATTTATGCTTTCTCCCCTTTCTTTGTCTACATTATCTCAGTTTCTTTTCCCAGTTCTTTTCTCAATTCTTATTTCCTACTTGTCTTTTCTTTCACTGCACTTACCTTTCTCTTTTTCAACAGTTTCCTCTTCCTTACTCCCATTTATTACTCTTCCTCTATTTTTCTAGAGTTATTTGCATTGGTACGTTTATATTTTCATTGAATACTCTGTGTTTCTTTATATATTTAGATTTTTAGATGTCAATTAACATAGTTTCCTGGAATGTTAAGGGTTTGGGTTCTCCCATTAAACGTCAACGTGTTTTGTCTCATCTTGCTCATTTAAAAGGAGATATAGTGTTATTACAGGACATTCATATTAAGGATGTTGAAATTTCTAAACTGCGTCGTAATTGGGTAGACAATGTTTTTGCATCTCCTGGTTCAGGGAAACGTAATGGTGTTGCAATTCTCTGTCATAAACGACTAAATATCCAACTTATAAAGCACGATAATGACACTGATGGTAGGCGGGTTGCTGTATCTTTGTTGGGTAACAAATTTCCTTTAACTATCTTTAATTTGTATGCTCCCACTGTATATGACAAATTGTTCTGGCCTCAAATTCTTTCTTCTCTCATGCAGTATACTGATGATTATCTTATTTTAGGTGGTGACTGTAACATGTTTATGGACCCCTTTCTAGACAGAAAGTCCAACTCTCGTTTTTATCCTTCCCACGTCCACACTCAGTTTACCTCCACTATATCTCAGAGATCTCTTGTTGACTCTTGGAGGTTTCGCCATCCCACATTGCAGGAGTATACATATTTTTTTCCTGCTCATTCTTCCCAATCACGGATTGATTATATTTTTATTTCCAAAGCTCTGACCCAACACATTATTCACTCAGACATAGGCTCCATTTTAATTTCTCATCATGCCCCTGTCTCCTTACTTCTAGATTTGCTCCCCCCCCAACAAAGGTACTAAGAGATGGCGATTTAATAATTCTCTCCTTTTAGAAACATCTTTCACGACAGCTTTCCTTGATTTTGCATCCCTATTTTTTTGCAGATAATGAATCTCCTCAGACTTCCCCTCAATTGCTATGGGATACTTTTAAAGCTGCCTTTAGAGACTTCATTATTTCTTATGTAGCCAAAAAGAGTTGCCTAGCTGCTCAATCTTTGGATAAACTGACTTCCCAAATTAAACAATTGGAATATGCGTATTATTCGACTAAGAATCAATCTGATTTGACTACCCTTATTAAAGCAAAAATTTCCTTCAATAAATTATCTACGGACTCTGCGAATTTATATCTTCTTAAAGCTAGCGCTTAGTATTACTCCGCACAAAACAAAGCTGGTAATCTCCTTGCCAATTATCTTAAAGTTAAAAAAGAATGGATGAAAATAGAGTCTATCATATCTTCTACCAACACTATCCTTCATAAGGATAAAGATATTTTATCTGAATTCACTGACTTTTATCAACAATTGTATACCCCGGAATCCTCGCCTTTATCATCTGATATTGATGACTATTTGTCTTCTATTCCCTCTCCTTCCTTACCAGACGTGGACTTCTCCTCTTTAGATAAAGATATTCTTCCTAAAGACATTTTGGAGGCCATTCACATGCTTAAAAAGGGTAAAGCTCCTGGCCCGGATGGCTTTACAATAGAATTTTACCTACATTTCTCCAACATACTAGTTCCCAAGCTCCATCAATTATTTTCATTTTTTTATAGCTTCTAAGAAATCCGAGGGATCCTTCCAGGAAGCTTTGATTTGCCTTCTTCCCAAGGAAAACAAAGATCATACTTTATGTAAAAATTACAGACCTATTTCCTTGATCAATCTTGATTACAAGATATTTGCGAAGATTCTTGCACTTCGTTTAGACAAATTTCTATCTCACTTAATTGGTAAGGAACAATGTGGTTTCATTAAGGGTCGTCATCTTTCTGATAATACTCGCCTTTTCTTTAATGTTCTTAGTAAGTCCCAGTCTCATAATCACTCATTGGCCGCTGTTGCATTAGATGCTGAAAAAGCATTTGACAGGGTTAATTGGCAATTTATATTCTCAACTCTCACTTGGTTTGGATTTGGCCCCAAATTTCTTTCTTACATATCGTTATTATATTCTTTTCCTAGATCCTTTATCTTTGCCAACGGTCTTGTATCTTCTTCTTTCCCTTTATTCCGAGGTGTCCGTCAAGGTTGTCCTCTTTCTCCTCTCCTCTTTATTTTAGCTTTGGAACCTTTTCAAACAAAAATTCGAATGAATAAGAATATTACTGGTTTCCAATATGGCGATAAACATTTGAAGCTTTCTGCTTATGTAGACAAAATTCTTTTATTCATTTCTAATCCTCGGACTTCCATTCCAACCTTCCTTTCAGAGGTTTCGGCCTTTGCATCGGTATCAGGTTATAAACTTAATATTGATAAATGTGAAATTCTTCCTCTTAATAAGTTTTGTTTTCATGTGGATTTTTTGACATCTTCCTTTCATTGGAGTCCTTCCAAAATCAAATATCTAGGCCTTTGGTTTACTCCCTCACTTAAAGAAACGGTTGCACTTAATCTGAAAACTTTACAAACCACTCTTATTGACTCTACATCCAGATGGCATCCTTTGTTTTGACCTGGTGGGGTAGATTGGACTCTATTAAAATGATGTTAGTTCCAATAATCTTATTTTTCCTTTCTAATCTTCCGGTCAATATTCCGAAATCCTGTTATAAAAATATTTATTCTACTTTATCTTGCATTTTATGGCAACACAAGAAACCTAGGATGTCTTTCTCCAAACTTAAATGTCCTAAACATCTAGGTGGGGTTAACTTTCCGGATTTTTCCTCTTATCATACTTCATTTTTTCTTACACATTCTGTCCCTTTGTTTTCTGATCGTTTATCAGATACTATTTCTCAGCCGTTGTGGGTTGACATTGAATCCTCCTTCTTCCACCCTTTTACCTTTGAGGAATTTGTTTCTTTATCTACTATTCCACAAAAGATGTCCCTTCCTAATCTTAAAAATTCCAGAAACATTTTTCTTCCCTTGTTCCTCGATGATTTGGATGATCGTACACAATTTTTGCAATCCCCTATCTGGTACAATCCTCTTATTAAAATTCGCAATAGAACTCTTTTCTGAGAAAAGTGGAGGAGGGATCTTGGTCTCCTGTGGACTCATCAGCTTTTTCAAGATGTATTCCCTTTCCTTCTCTTTAATCTCCCTTTTCTCTTCCTCTATCTTTTTATCCGAAATACAATCTTTTGAGTGCAGTGTTACCGGCATTTGCGGGCATTTTCCTGTGCTGTTTCCTTTGCTCTGTCACCCCGACGTCCCACAGCCAGTCTTCCTCCTCTGCCGCCGCAGCTCCACGCCAGCACAGCGCGGCCAGCAGCAGAGGGGGGGACTACCACTACCGCCAGCCCCTGGGGCCGGAAGCCGCCACCGCTGAATCCGTCCATCACCACCCCTTGTTGTAAATAATTTTGTCCACCCTAAGCGTGGAAGGGTATACTCAGATGTGAGTCCCTTGCTCATTGCACCATCAGGATTCAAGCAAGCCGGGCCGAAGACGGCTGAAATGCCAGAAACCGGTCCCCGGAAGCTTGTTTCCTTCCCAGTGTAAGAATTGGCTTTTGTAGTCTGGTCTGCCCTGTTCCCATGATGCACTGGGCCAGGGACAGACTAATTTGCATACAGCCAGGTTCTGAAACTGGGATGGTGCAATGAGCTAAAAAACGGTGTTGGATCTAGCCCTGATCTCTTGACAGGGTGAGAGTATTCTGCTTAATTCAGAGACTCTGTCCATCACCACCCCTTGTTGTAAATAACCGCTGAATCCGCGCCAGGAGGCGCATAAATTAGAGGACAAGCCCGGCAGGAGCGGGGGTGTTACCGGCGTTTGCGGGCATTTTCCTGTGCTGTTTCCTTTGCTCTGTCACCCCGCCGTCCCACAGCCAGTCTTCCTCCTCTGCCGCCGCAGCTCCACGCCAGCACAGCGCGGCCAGCAGCAGAGGGGGGGACTACCACTACTGCCAGCCCCTGTGGCAGGAAGCCGCCACCGCTGAATCCGCGCCAGGAGGCACATAAATTAGAGGACAAGCCCGCGTCGCGGGATCGCGCGCGGGTCGCGCCGGGCATAGGGCGGGCCATTTGTGGCCGACCGGGGCAGGAGGAGGCAGGGCAGGGCCATTCCTCTTGGCTGGATGTTGGGACTCCGACTGTTAGGAGCTACGAACTTGTGGTAATTCACTTGGCGTTGAATATTGTGCTAAAAGCGACTCTCTGCTCGGATATTTACCTCCCAGTGCATAGCGATACATTGTTTGGGGCACTATCTGCACTTTATACCATTTGATATCTTTGTGATTAACTTTCGCATTTAGAAACATGGGTAAAAATATGCCTGCACAGCCCCGTGCAAGTACTAGGCAGAAAGTAGCTACAACTACCCCCCTCCCAAGTTTGACCGCTATATATAAAATGCTGCAAAAGACTATAGGAGTAGTTGTTACAGCTATAGAGAACACAGAGAGGCGTCTCTCGCTCCCCATTGGTATGCCCCCACCCTTACAATCTGTAAACGCATCTACAGTTTTGGCAAATTCCTTTGACTCAATGCTTATGGCTTCGCATGCTGGGCTTCTCGGGGCCGAGAATCACGAGACTCTCCCTAGAGAGCAAAATTTGCCTCCTGAACCTTCCCCTTTGGCTAGCAGACTTTCACTAACACCTACTATGTTGTTGCCGGATATAAGTGCAGCGCCCCCTCTCTTAATCAATGATTCGGTAGAGTTGGAGGGAATTGACGCACCTTTTACCACTGATCTCGCTCAATCGGACAGGTTAAATACTGAAAGTCCACCTGCGAGAACCAGAGGGCAAAACGCCAAAAGTAAACAAAATCACATTACTAAAGAGCAGCCCGCAAATAAATACAGGGGGAAAGGCAGCCGTATACATCGAAAAACTGTACCAAATTCATCAGGTCGAAAGGGGGATAAGTGTGAGGGTCAGACAATAGTTGTTGATGCCCAGCCCAGTGAGGGGAAGATTGAGGTTGGTGAAGAGGGCTTTTGGGGAAGAATGGAAACTCTGTTATCAACACTATTAGGGCACATCTGTTTGAAAATTACCAATATCGAAACTAGGGTAGGTTCCATTGAGGAACAGATAACGAAAATCACCCATCTGACTCCGACATCTTACGCCAAGACACTTGCGCCCCCATCTGTATCCACCTCAAATGGGGTCGTGTCCAAATCTGTGCAACATAAAACTAAGGGGGCAAGGGACAAGTTAGAATCTATACGTCCAGGGGGTACTGCTGTAAATAGCCAAGCAGCCCAAATAGTCCTAAATAATCAATCCAACATTATTGATAATACTAACAGCCATAGTGATGGTGAAAGTTTGGAAAGACGAGATAAATTACCAAAGGAGAACAGTGTAACTTTATTGGCAGGAAACGGGAAACCAGGGGAGATTACAACTGAACAGATAAAAGGTCCACGTATTCCAGAAAACACTAAGGGTACTGGACATACCACCAGTAATAAACTTATCACCAGAATGTGGAGCATTGAGGTTCCGTAAAAATCGTTACGACGTTTTGGGCATCGCCGAATATGGACGAATGGGGTATCAATGAACCGTAAATGACGAGTTGTGTAAGTGTACGCGTTTTCGCCATACTACTCAGAAGAGTTCCTTACAATTACAGGTTTCTTCAAATGGACGCTCGGGTTCCATTTTAGATACGGCACCCATTTTGTTTCTTGCCCTCACGTAGTCAGCGAACAGGCAACTGTCCGCATCGTGACCCCTTTTGTTCCCAAGCTTCACGGAAGAAGCATATGCCTTTTCATGCGTCTTTTATGAGTAGGGGGAGGACACTGCTAAAGCAGTTGTCTCCGCTCGGAGGTGATCCTGCCGTGCCGGTCTATTGTTTCAGCCTCGCACGTGCTGGGATCAAGTCCTTTTAGGCTACGATTACGCATCCAATATTATCCTCACACTCCCTCCTACCTGTTGTCTGACTTCCTCGCAGCTGTTCTTGTCTCTTTCTCTTGTTTATTTACAACTCAAGTGGAATGTACCTAATGGTGGGAAGATGTGCTTTTACAGTTGGAACTGGTGATGTTAATGTAATTATGTTCCGGTGCTCTGAATACATGAAAGCGATCCTTTGAATTTTACTGTGGGAAATGAGTTGTAACCTTTTGCTTACATATTGTGCAATGACAAAATCCTGTATAAAAGAGAGCGACTCACATATGCAAAGGGAAGCAGACTCTCAGAACCTACACTCTGTTGTACTTCTTGTGACTTTTGCCTCACTGCAGTAATAAACCCTGATCTTTTACGCACAAGGAAGTGTCCCGTGTCTCTGTCTTTAGTGCGCCAGAACAGGTATCCCACGAAGGTTTTAGGTGTTGTCCCCTGGCACCGCTGGGCCTTAAATAGCCCAGTCCTTCAGTTGGCGCCCAACGTGGGGCGACATCGGCGGTACCGGTCCAAAGCCTGACGATTGTGAGGAACTTCGTGTGAAATCTCCGAGGAAAAGGTGCACCCCGCTTCATCGATCCTGTTGTCGAAATAAGTGGTCCGAAGATTTTTCCCGCGAAGATTCCCGCCTCCTGACGGCTGCGACGGACCGATGCCCTGACGGTCGACCTGTTTTCGACGCCTGGCGTAGACCTTTCGTACAGCGAGACGATAGACGGGCCTTCCTGGTGACGCCATTGAAGCCCTCAGTTAAGTATTTGCGGGTCGCTCCCAGTCCTTAGTTGTTGTTGCAGCTTGTTGAAGCTTTGTTGTTTGCATAATTCCAGTGCATTTGTGGTTCTTAGTTGTTGGTTCTTAGTTGTTATTTGACAATTGCAATTGCCAAAAACCGAGGGTTTTGTTTTTCACGAAGAATTAGTGCTTCGGTAACCCTTGAAGTTTGATACTAGGTTAGTGTACATGATGCCTAGCCATAGTGGTTTTCTCGGTTTCTTTAAATGTTGCAACAAGGATTCCCGGTTGGAGGACTCGTGTCCGATACCTCCAGTTGGAACTCCGATATATGAGCTCTATAGTCGACATGGTGTGGGCCCTATTATATATAATAAATATTGGGTCCGTTACACGAAAAAAGATGGTGTCCTTAGTTGGCCACCGCACGGAAGTTTTGAACTTGCGATTTTAGATAATCTTGAAGCTAAATTGTTTAAAAAGAAAGCTAGGCCAGCTATGTTTGATTCCTTTCGGTTGTGGCGTAAAGAGGCCAAGCAGAAAGAAATCAAACAGTCTAAAAAGAATCGAAGAGACGGTATGGTCCTGATAATGCAAGTTGTACAACAATGTCAGCGAGATAAAGAAGAAAAAGAAATAGAAGTTTCTACTAGATTACATCATATGAGGATAGACAAATGTTATCCGGTTTTACCAACTAGTCAGGATAAGAAAGAAGAGGATTCAAAGGAGGATCCCTTGCTAGCATATTTGATGAAATCGCCGCCCCCTTATGCACAGGGTGCTACGGCCCCTGTAGTTCCTCCTGTAGTTCCGCCTGTTGTTCCTCCTGTTGTCCCTCCTGTAGTTCCGGCGGCTGCGGGTCAGCCAGTTGTTGGTCCTATGTTTGTCCCACCACCTGTCTCTATTCCTACTGCTCCTTTGCCTGTACCTTCTCAGCCTCTTGTCCCTGCCACCCCGACTATCTTGCCTGCTTCTGCTGTGTCTGCCTTCACTTCAAACGTTGTGGCTCCTGTTCTCCTTTCTCCTTCTGTTCGTAATCGTATCCCTAACACTGTTGCTACCCTTTATTCACCGCTTTCTGGTCAGTTATTTCCATCCGATACTTCTGAAACTCCCCAAAGACGGAGTCAGATCCCTAGTGGAAGGGAGAAAGAGACGTTAGTGACATTGGCACATAGGTGGATAAGACATCCTGCCAACTACCCTCCACGCATGGTTTTCGAGACGTTTTCTCAGTTTAATGAGCCTACACAGAGATTCGTGTTCGAAGAAATGTGTAACTTTTTGAGGGAACAATGGTATAATGACAATTTAGATAACGTACCGCCCGATATGATTGAACTTCAGAGTCAATTTTCGAACGGTATGATTGTAGGTGGCGATGTACGACGTGCCTTAGAGCGATTGTTATCCTTTAGATCCACAGTGCCTTCTCGTGTGTCATTTAATGATGACGACTTAGAAACTTGGAAAGCGGCTCCTGGTCAGTATCCTATGAGAGAAGTTCCGCCAGTATACATGCCAGGTGATCCTAATGCTAATCCTGTGGTTCCTCCATATTTCCAGAGAGTTTGGATACACCTCCCATGGAAGCGATCAGAAGTATTGCAGGTCAAACAGTCCTTGCCTGATCCACGCAAGAATCCGGCGGGTTACTATAAGGAGTTGTCTCAATTGGTAGATGCTACTATTATGAACCTCGCCGACATCGACATGCTGTTCGGTAATGTTGTACCACAGCCGGTTTGGGCGAAAATTCGTCAGGAAAATCATGCGAATGAGTTAGGCGGTGATTGGGCTGCAATAATAGCGGCTGATGGCCGACAAGTTGGTGGGGCTAAGCCTGAGCAGGTAATTTCGGATCTGCCCCAGAGAATAATTACGTTCATGAAAACGCTTATGCCGGCGATGAGGGTAAACTGGGATAAATTAGCAGCTTGTAAGCAGAAGAAGGACGAGAGTGTCTCTGATTTCTTTACTAGATTCGAAGAGTCATTTGTCGATCATAGTGGTCAGGATATGGGCACTGAGGGAGGCCAACGGTTGTTTGTTGACAAATTCGTGTTGAATTTGTTGCCTGAACTATGCAACAAATTGAAAAATTCAGAAAGTGCATGGGCTGTTTCAACCACTGCACAGATATTAGCAACGGCTCAATATTATGAGAATAGGGAAAAAGAAGAAAGTGATCGTGTAGATAAGAAAACGAAGGAGCTCAAAACGAAGGTTTTGTTGCAGCAAGCGTATCCTCCGCGTTCAAATCACACTGATTTGCAACAGCAATATAGACCACAATCACAATCCTCCAGAATACAGTCACGTCCTGACTCCTCTGACTTTAGATCTATGATTGGGTATAACCAGTGTGCATATTGTAGAAGAGAGGGACATATAAAATATGATTGTCCCGCTTTGCGTGACCGCCCTAATGGTGTGTCGGCACGAGGGGGTCGTGGTGGTCCTCAACAAGCATCTCGAGGTAGAGGTCGCGGTGCCTTTCAAAATCTGACTGAGCGCCCTACTACGTCCTCGGACGCGAATAATTGTTTTGACCAGCGAAATGTAAGGTCCGATAAATCAGCGCAGTATTACGCGGACGACTATTACGTTGAACATGAGACTGTTGTAAACGACCGTTACTAGGACAGCCACCGACAGAGAGAGGGAGTAGTATCAGTTCCGGTTGATCAGAGTGGGCCTTACGTCACAGTTGCTACATCTGGCGTAGTTGAGCCTTTTCTGCTGGACACTGGTGCGACGAAAAGTTCCATCATGCATTCAAAACTCCCTGGCGCACCTTTGTCCGGCTTAACAAATGTTTCCGTTGGATTCTCTGGCGCCCCTGTTAGCAATCCTGTATCTAGCCCTTTGCCCCTTGCAATTGGCCCTCGTGAACTGGAGGCTCCATTGATTCTATCTACTGGTTGTGGTGAGAATCTTTTGGGTCTGGATTTGCTGAAACGGTTATACGCGACTTTGTATTGCTCTCCTGAAGGAGTGGAGCTTACATTAGGTCGGAGAGTAATCTCTCCTATGTACTTGTCGATCGATAAATTCCCACCGGAATTGAGATCCCTTCCTGCGTCTCTATGGGCCACAGGTCCCAATGACGTGGGTCTCTTGGACATCCCACCTTATATGATCAAGCTGAAACCAAATGTGCGATTGCCACGTATACCACAGTATCGTGTCTCCATTGAGGGAGAACGGGCGCTATTAACGATTATACACGATCTGATCGAAAAGGATGTCGTTGAAGAAACTCGGGGAAATGTGTGTAATAGTCCTGTGTTACCCATTTTAAAACGAACTGATCCATCTAAACCTCCTGTGTACCGTTTCATAATCGATTTGAGAGAAGTAAATAAAATCGTGATTCCACAATACCCCGTGGTCCCTGATATCACGACTTTGTTGACCCTGATTCCAGTGTCTGCCTCCTGGTTCACGGTGATCGACCTAAAGAATGCTTTCTTTAGTATCCCGATTGCTGAGGAAAGCAGAGATCTATTCGGATTCTCATTAAGTGGTCGCAGTTTCAGACTGAAACGCGCACCACAGGGCTATTGCGAGAGTCCGTCGATCTACAGTCAAGCCCTTAAAAGTCAACTTGATTCATTTATATTACCGGCAGGCGCAGCCTTGATTCAGTACGTTGACGACCTGTTGGTCGCCGCTGATACCGAAGATATTTGTAGAACTGCTACAGTATCATTGTTGCAGCATTTATGTGACTTACATCACAAGGTGTCACCTTCAAAGCTGCAATATTGTTGCCAAGAAGTAACCTACTTAGGTCACTTATTGTCAAAAGAAGGGAGAAGGTTGACCCCAGAGAGAATTGCAGCGATTACTCGAATGACTGTGCCAAAAACTCAGAGAGATGTACGTGCCTTTCTAGGTATCACGTCATACTGCAGACAATGGATCCCAAATTTTTCACTATTGGCAAAACCATTGTTAGCTCTCACGTGCAAGGATGTTCCGACTCCATTGCCATGGACTGAAGAGTGTCAGAAAGGTTTTTCTGAATTACGTGATGCGTTGTGTTCGGCTCCTGTGTTAGGTACTCCTGATTACAGTAAGCCGTTTACACTGTACGTTCACGAGAGGGATGGTTGTGCGTTGAGTGTCCTGGCGCAACAATTTGGTGACAAACAGCGCCCATGCGCATATTTTTCTTCGACCTTAGACCCAGTAGCTAGAGCTTTGCCGAGTTGTTTAAGAGCAACAGCGGCAGCTGCGGCGTCCATTCGACAGTCCGCAGGTCTGGTCATGGATAATATGCTTACGGTGATGGTTCCGCATGCAGTTGACACTCTCTTGAACCGAACGAAAACTCAACATTTGACGAGCGCAAGGTTGTCTGGGTATGAGCTGACGTTACTGGCTAGTCACATACGGATAAAACGGTGTAATGTGTTGAACCCAGCAACATTATTGCCGATCAATACGGATTTGAGTGATGTAGCACCACATGACTGTTATCTGAGAACCGAAGAGGAAACGAAAGGTCGTATTGACCTAAAAGATACTCCGTTGGTAGATCCCGATGGTACTTTGTATGTTGATGGTTCCTGTTTTAAGTTACCGAATGGTGATGTGACGACTGCGTATGCTGTAGTGACGTTGAGAACGGTTGTGGAATCTACGAGATTAAATCAGAACTCGGCTCAGGCAGCTGAGTTGGTCGCCTTGACGAGAGCGTGTGTGTTGTCCAGAGGAAAGCGGGTGAATGTGTTCACAGACAGCCAGTATGCTTTTGGTGTGGCACATAGTTTTGGGCGATTGTGGAAAGAAAGAGGATTCTTAACGTCGCATGGCACAAAGATTCAGCATGGACAGCTTGTGAATGACCTTTTAGATGCACTCACATTGCCTAAACAGGTGGCCATAATTAAATGTAGTGCGCATCGAAAAGTGACAGATGATGTTGGTCGTGGTAATGCGTTTGCAGATGAGACTGCTAAGGAGACAGCGAAAGATCTGACAAATCGAATGTATGTTACAAGATCAGTGAGATGGCCTGCGGAAACTAGTATGTGTGAGGACACAGTGGAGAGTGTGAAGGAAATACAGAATGAGGCCACTGAAATGGAAAAGACTAAGTGGAAAGAAAGCACGGGAAAATTAGATGAGGATGGATGTTGGGTTGATTTGTCAGAGAAACAGAGATGGATGTTACCGGATGCATATGTGCTTGCTGTTGTTACAATGGCCCATGGCACAGCACATATTAACTCGAAGGGCATATGCAAGTTGTTGTCTCCTGTATGGAAGAATGATGGGATTACTAAGTGTGCAGAGAGAGTGGTTAAGAATTGCATGGTATGTTTGATGCATAATCCCGGTAAGGGCACCCACACTCCACCTGGTCATTTTGCCCCTCCTACATGTCCTTTCGAAGTTATCCAATTAGACTTCATCCACATGGAGAGATGCAATAATTTAAAGTATGTGCTGGTTGTGGTTTGTGCGTTCTCCAGATGGATTGAGGCTTACCCTCTTAAGGATAATACTGCCCTATCCACAGCTAAAATTCTGCTCAAAGAGTATTTCCCCAGGTACGGCATGCCTCGGATTGTATGGTCGGACAACGGAAGTGAGTTTGTGGGAAGCGTGATGAAGAGTGTGTGTCGTGGTTTAGGAATATCCCAGAAATGTCATAGTGCTAATCATCCTCAGTCAGCGGGTTTGGTGGAAGGATACAATGGCACCCTGAAACTAAAACTTGCTAAAATTCAGGCAACAACTGGTTTATCATGGCCTGACGCTTTGCCTCTAGCTCTCTTATCGACCAGGGCTACTGTACACTCTCGAGTAGGGCTTAGCCCATATGAGATTGTGTTCGGCCGTCCTGCGAACATTTGGGGGGTTCCGAGGCCTAAAGAATTGAACAGACTTGAATATCCAATGTTAATTGATTACCTATATGATCTGACTGCTAAATTGAGTTTGATTCATCAACAGGTCTTTGAGGCTCTGCCGTCACAAACAGAGGGTCCTGGTCATCGGCTCCAACCAGGGGACTGGGTCCTCACTAGAAATTTCGGACGAAAACGCCATCTTGAGCTGAGATTTGTGGGACCCTTCCAGGTGCTACTAGCAACGAGGATGGCGGTTCGACTGGAGGGACGGAAACACTGGGTGCATGCCACCCACACCAAGAAGGTTCCGCTTCCTCTGCCGGCAGACACATGGATACGTAAAGGTTTTTCCTCGTCTGAAACTGATGTTCCCCAGCGCTTTGTTCCCCAGCGTTTTGTCCCATTTAGCGAAGCTCAGATCATAGGGAACACTTCAGTTTTATCTGACACCCCTGTTGATTCCTCTCAAACAATTTCCCTTCCTTCAACATTGGGGAATACAAGTACTGAACAATTGCCTGGACAATCGAACACTCTTTCGCCATTCAATCCACTGTTTGAAGATCAGACTCGACCCGGAAGAAACCGATACTTTCTTCGTACACGCAATAAAGATGAATAAATTGTTATCATTCTGATTTCAAAATATCCCCTCACATTCTGCCTTGACCATTGTGGACATTTTATTATGTATGTATTTCTTTTCCAGAACAGCTAGGAGACGTATATGAAATTGATTATTTAACTGATTAAAACCTGCCATCTGGGTTGGCCGTAGGGCCGCACGGGCACTTCCTTCTGTTTAGCAGTTATTGACATTAGGTCAATTTCTTTTGTCGATTTCCGGGAACCCCTGGGAATTGATAATCGCTACCCAGAACGAAGTGCGTCAAGAACGTTGCGGACGGTTGTTAGAGGATGGAGTTCTCCAAGCTGACGAAGATAGAGGAAAAGACGGTGCAAAGATCTAAATTGTACAGCACATTTCGAACAAAGTGTTTTTTATTACAGGTTTTCACGTTGTTCCTAACTGTTTCTATGCTGCTGGTGGGTGGAGTATATTTTGGTTTTCTATCATTGCTGCCTTCTGCCTTACCCACCTCTCCTTCTCATGATCTAAATTTCGTCTCTACTGTTTCTCCACATTCTTTTCACCTACTGCCTCAACATGAACAAGTCAGACGTGCGGAATTTAGAAACAATTCCTTTGTGCAACTTTTGCATCAGCATCAGTTGGTGGTAAATACTACAAACTGTTGGGTGTGTGGGCTAATGCCACATACAATGGACAGGGGTATCCCATACTTGGTCCTTCCGTACAGCCCCCAAGGGTCAGTTCGGGCATTCCAAACCATGTTCCGTAGTGCACTAGATTCCTACCCCCATCGAGAGCCACGCTCAGCAAACTTTGGTCCTGGCCCGTATCGCAAGTCTCTAATGATAGCTATTGCCGATCTAAATAGAGATATCTTCGATACGTCACTTATCCCAGAAGAGGAGGTGCAAACCTATAAGTACCTTAGTGAGGCTGAGTATAGTATATCAGTGGGTGATAGGCAGCTTAAAAGCTCATCTCCAATCTGGATTGTACCTCACCTAGGCCACTTTTGTCTGCAAGGTCGTGGCCGAAATCCAAGAGCCCAGCTTGGGAAGAGTGCTTGTGTGGATACTTACGTTCTACCGATGCTCTCTTCCCCTGTCTTTCTGACTGCCAAGGGTACCTATTTTGTATGTTATGACCGAGCATATACGTGGTTACCACATGACTTCTCAGGTACCTGCTATATTGCAAATCTCTTGCCCCCGACTTTCACTGTTGCTGCCGACTATCACAAAACCAGAGTTGTGAGAGGTGTCATTAGTAAAGAGGATACTTCCGGTCAAGAAGCAGGAGACTTCTTCAAGGGTTTTCTACCGTTTTGGGGCCCCATGGTCAATAGCAGAAATCTGAGACAGTTAACTCGTGTAGTAGAGTCAACTGCTAACATAACTGCAAGTGCCCTTGGTAACCTGACAGCAGAGCTTCAAGCGGATAGGCTTATGACGTTACAGAACCGTATGGTTCTAGACGTTGTACTAGCAGATAGAGGTGGTGTGTGTAAGGTCATCCATTCGAGCTGCTGCATTTTTATACCTGATAACGCTCCAACTGTCTATCAAGCCATCTCAAAGTTGCATAAAATCTCGGAGTCCATACACGAGGACGAAGGAGATTGGACGCTTCTAGGATGGATTTGGGGTCTAATGTCGACTTGGGGTTGGAAGATTCTGATGATTATAGGGGTTGTCGTGACATTTGTGTTCACGTGTTGTCTTTGTGTACAGTGTGGTCCTGCCTTATGTGGCCTTTGTGCTACAACGTGTATAAGAAGGCCACCTGTTTCCAAGGAGACATTGATGGATAGAGTTATGTTCCAACAACATCTGAATGATCTGATGAATATCGAGATCGACTCCGGCTTCGACTAGTTCTTGCCTACATGAGGGCAAAAGGAGCGTCTGAGGTTCCGTAAAAATCGTTACGATGTTTTGGGCACCGCCGAATATGGACGAATGGGGTATCAATGAACCGTAAATGACGAGTTGTGTAAGTGTACGCGTTTTCGCCATACTACTCAGAAGAGTTCCTTACAATTACAGGTTTCTTCAAATGGACGCTCGGGTTCCATTTTAGATACGGCACCCATTTTGTTTCTTGCACTCACGTAGTCAGCGAACAGGCAACTGTCCGCATCGTGACCCCTTTTGTTCCCAAGCTTCACGGAAGAAGCATATGCCTTTTCATGCGTCTTTTATGAGTAGGGGGAGGACACTGCTAAAGCAGTTGTCTCCGCTCGGAGGTGATCCTGCCGTGCCGGTCTATTGTTTCAGCCTCGCACGTGCTGGGATCAAGTCCTTTTAGGCTACGATTACGCATCCAATATTATCCTCACACTCCCTCTTCCCTGTTGTCTGACTTCCTCGCAGCTGTTCTTGTCTCTTTCTCTTGTTTATTTACAACTCAAGTGGAATGTACCTAATGGTGGGAAGATGTGCTTTTACAGTTGGAACTGGTGATGTTAATGTAATTATGTTCCGGTGCTCTGAATACATGAAAGCGATCCTTTGAATTTTACTGTGGGAAATGAGTTGTAACCTTTTGCTTACATATTGTGCAATGACAAAATCCTGTATAAAAGAGAGTGACTCACATATGCAAAGGGAAGCAGACTCTCAGAACCTACACTCTGTTGTACTTCTTGTGACTTTTGCCTCCCTGCAGTAATAAACCCTGATCTTTGACGCACAAGGAAGTGTCCCGTGTCTCTGTCTTTAGTGCGCCAGAACAGTTATCCCACGAAGGTTTTAGGTGTTGTCCCCTGGCACCGCTGGGCCTTAAATAGCCCAGTCCTTCAGCATATGTTACAGTTCTTTGTAAAATACCTAAATTGCGGGAAGGACAATTAGAAACATGTGAAACCCTTAAAAACAAAGCCCTTTACTAGTTAACAAAAAATTGTGGTTATCCAATATTAGGTGCAGAACAGATAATACTTACACAAAGAGTAGGATGGATAGGCCCTACACCAAAAATATTTGATGGCGACTGGGTAATAATTAATTTTAGGTCGCCAAACTGGGCACATAAAACTCTACTTAGCGCTCCCCCACCCTCATGTTGGGATTTTAATACAACATTATTGCCACTGGCCTATTTTTCTAGACATTTGTTGGCAAATGATTTAGTCTTTGATCATATGACCTACCATTCTAATATTTACCGGTCGCCCATACCACCAGCCGCTCGCCCAATGCGATTCTCTATTCTATTGTATAACAGATTCCAGTGTTTGACCCAGATGGAGGACAATGATTGACATAAAAACTTAGAGGGGGTACCCCCCAGAGACGAGCTAGGGCAGATGGTAACTCATAGACTACCTAGAAGGGGAAGTGTAATAAGTAACATCCAATCCCTATACATAGACTCCAATATGGCGTATAAATGTGCCGACAATAGTGAGACTGGCAACCAAATTATTATAAACTCTGCCGAGTTTCTAGCGAATGCGGCTGTGCCTATAATTTCAAATGACAGCCAAGGAACAGAAATTGTTAAACAGGAAGGGTATACACTTGGAACATTGCGGTACTTGGTAAAAAATTAGATACACCTTTTTGGCAGGATTTTATTGCTTATGGTGGAGACATTATCTGTATACAAGAAACCTGGAGTACAGACTTTGCTGTAGTGGAAGGTTATACATCCCATTGTTTAAATGCTATACCCTCCCCAACAAGAAGAGCTAAGGGTGGATTACTGTTGCTTATATCCAATAAATTAATTGGGTGTAAAATTATTAGTTACTCATCTATTGGCAATCACAGCCTAGTGTTGAGAATAGCGCTCCCAAAGGGCAAGGACTTGGTTTTAATTAATCATTATAATAATAATTTCAATAAGGATAGGGAAGCACCATTAGACCCATTAGAAAAGGAGATAGATAGGGTACTGAAACTCTCTAGCAAACTTGCAATCATTCAGTGGGCTGGTGATTTTAACATTCGAGTTTGCCCAGTAACACAAACCAACTCATGTGGATTTATGAAGGCCCGCATTACTACAATAGGGACTGACGATGATTTGTTACATTTTCCACTTTGTGGTTATGGCATGACCCTAAATACACTAATGGCCAAGTTTGATCTTGATTTGTTAGACTGTTCCATGAAAGAGGGTCATATTAAGTGCGGACTTTTACTGGGAGAAATGGGCACAGTAATATAGACCATATCCTAATCTCGAAGAATAGTTTTTATACTGACCTTTGGATATCGGAACAGGCGGTCAGCGACCATAATAGCATCTCTATGGTACTATTAGAATGGGGTAACAAATTAACTAACACCGAGGACCAAATTTCCGATATCCTCCCTGTCAGGCCCAACAGGATGAGAATTAAGTGGGACGGTGTAGACCCACCAAAGATTCAAATGGAAGTGGTCACTAAATGTAGAAAAGCTATTGACTACTGCCTTAGCGAAGAGGTCTCCCCTGATATCTTGCTAACTACATTTTCTGACATAAATAGTGTAACTAAGAGTGTACTAACCAGAAATACCAAAGGGCAGAAACAGGCTGTCATGAGGTGGTTCGACTCCAAATGTGCCCAGGCATTGCACAAATTGGAATTGGCACTAGGGTCTAAGCCCCGCAACCAATTGCTTGTCCATGAGCTGCGAATTCATTATAAGCAAGCTGTGTTGGCTCACAAGAAAGAGTTGCGATCAGACACCTGGGACAAACTAAGTATGGCAGTCAATACCAATAATAGCAAACTCTTTTGGGAAACTGTAAATAGTCCTTTTTTAAAAGATAACTGTACTCCTGAACTGACGTCTTATGTAAATTGCACTGAATGGATTGAACACTTTTCTAACATTTTTAATCCGGATAGGTTACTTTTAACTTCTCTTTTAAATGATGATTTTACGTGGCCTACATTACCAATGTTAATTGATGTTGAAGAGGTGCAGGAAGGGCTGGTAAATAGCAAAGGGGGCAAGGCACCGGGACAGGACGGCGTCCCGATTGATTTATACAAGGATGTAATGGATTTATGGGCCCGATTCTCACAAGGATTTTTAATATTGCAGCCTTGGGGAATTTTCCAATATCATGGGCCCAATCATTAATCGTCCCATTATATAAAAAGGGTTCACGTTCTGAAGCCTGCAATTACCGCCCAGTATTGCTGTTGGACTCATCTATAAAGGTGATGAGTAGGGTGCTTTTAAAAAGATTGGAAACATGGGCCTCAGATTTTAAATTACTAACCCCAGTCCAGTATGGATTTAGGAAGGGCTTAGGCACCATTGAACAATGTGTAAATTTGGACCTACTCATTAATAAATACAAAGTAGTGAAATTTGTTTTTATGCTTTGCCGACTTGAGCAGTTCAATTGACCTAGTGGATCACTCCCTACTATGGACGGTACTGCTTGAATCTGGGGCCCCGAAAGAGATAGTGTTCTTTTTAGCACGGGTATATGAGAAACTATCCTGCAGTGGACGATATGGGCCATCTGGCGAGCGAACCCCGTTTTTTGCTGTGAGAAGAGGTATTAGGCAAGGGTGCGTATTGGCCCCTCTTTTATTCTCCCTTTTTATTAATCAAATAGCTACGGTATTAAATAATATTCCGGCTGATGCACCAAAAATAGACGATAAGGTTATGTCGGTATTGTTATATGCCGATGACACTGTTTTAATTTCCCGCACCCCTTTAGGCCTTCAACGGCTCATTGATGAATTTACTGATTTTATCAAGGGCATGAAACTTTTAATTAACAAATCGAAGACCTATACCATGATATGCGGGGAAAAAAAGAAGTCATCGAGGTCTTTCTTTTTGGATAGCTCTAAAATACAAGCTGTCAAAACCTTCTGTTATTTAGGTATAACCTTTGAAGGAAATGGCAAATGGACTGGTGAGTAAGAAAATATCAGATATAAGATGACCAGGAACACTAATGGCATTTTTCGTTTTGCTACTAAACTAGGGGATCGTAGAATAAAGGACATAGTGACCATAAACAATGCAAGATGTGTTTCCTCAGCTCTGTATGGAGCTGGACTATGGGGTCATTCCTCTACAGTCCAACTTCAAAAAGATGAAAACAGTTTCCTTAAACGGTTGCTGAGTGCCCCGGCCTTGGCATCTACCGATTTAATTCATCAAGAAACTGGTCTTATTTATATATCAGATCTGGCTGCTTTACGTCCCCTACTTTTATGGCGTTCCATTTGGCACAAGAGCGAAACTGAGTTCACACAGTCCATAATTAGAGATTGCCTAAAGCTAGATTATTGTTCCCGCATACCATGGTTGAGTTATATTATACGTTGGTTTAGCATATTATTTGATTTTAATATTTTTAAGGAGTCTGAATATGTAATACCTTTTTCTAAGAAATAAATAAAAGACTTGTTTCTGTTTTACAAGAGGGAGGAGCGAATTAAACTAATTAGGACCCAACATTTTTGTTTCTTTTATAGGCAACTCGAACTTAGAAGTGGGCTCCAGGCATACTTGGTAGACGTGTCAAGACCTTCACATCGATTCGTATTAACACGTCTTAGGCTGGGCATTGCCCACCATCTTGTATCCTTCCCCGTAATGGGAGAAGGCCCGACCGTGAAATGCCCTTGTGATAATATCTAAAAACAGAGCTGGCTGCCACTTCTTATTATTTTGTAAATTTGATGTATTCTTAAGAAAATTTTACTTGAAGCCTATCCTTTTAAAATATTAAATTCGTTTAACAGTAGATGCTATGAAATTATTATGTTCTCTTGAGAGCCCAGATATCTGTTTTTATGTTGCACACTTTATATTGAAATGTAGCGCTGCTAGGAAATCCATAATACTGTGAAATTCTGTTTTTATATGGCTAAATTTGCACTTATGCATTTGTCACTTTATACAAGAACGGGAATACCCTTATGTACTGAAAAGTACCGTTCACTGTGATGTAAATACCGTAATGAAATGCGGTAGAATTTAGGAAATCTATATTACTGTAAAATTCTGTTTTTATATGGTTATATTTGCACTTATGCACATGTCACTTTATATTAGAACAGGGAATATCCTTATGTACTGTAAACTTACCGTTCACTGTGCTGTAAATACCGTAATGAAATGCAGAACTGTTGGATAACAGATAGTACTGTGAATTTTCATTTTTTAACTTTCAATTTAAATTGTAATTTTGTACTTATGCATACGTCACTTTAAGGAGAACTAGTACAGTACAGTTCCCCGAGTACTGTAAAAGGGAACTATATAATGATTGCGAATTTGTACATCTGGACTCTTGTACATGACATTTTTTAGCACTATGTACTTTAACATAAAGCATTAGTATATGTTATACTAAGATTATTATTGACTGTTGTAATAATTGTCTATTTTTTAAGTATTTATATGTAACAGTGTGTCTCCATTTTAGTACTATGTTACTATGAAGGTCGGTTTGTGAAATAATTTCTTATAAATTGTTTAGACAGTGTAGCTTAACACATTTTGTGTTTCTGATGATTATTCAGAAAATGAGTAATAATAATATTTTAACTTTGTATTCTTTTTGTTCAGCTTATATGGTTGTGTAATACAAACTGAACTGAGTGCAGCAGCTCAGTCGAGTTATAATTCTCTTTCACTCTCTGTTTCTATTCCTATTTTAGTATCTTCTCCCTCTGCCTCCCAAATTTACAAAAAGATACGAGAAGTCTCTGTCACTAGGGATAAATCTAAAGTAGAACAAGATTGGGAAATAGACTTAGCAGAATCGTTCTCTATTCTAACTTGGCACAATATCTGGAACAAAATAAGGAAGTCTTCTAGGGCAGCAAATACCACTCAAACTTCATTTTTTATTTATAATAGACTCCTGATCACTCCTGCTAAACTACATACTATAGATTCCTCTATTCCCTCTACCTGTTGGTCTTGTTCAGCTGCAGTAGCAGATCTTACACATGCTTTTCACTTGTCCACTGATCCATACGTTTTGGTCCAAAGTATGGCAACAAATTAATAAAAAAAATTCCACTCAGTTCCCCTTTTCCCTTACTCACATTTTTCTGGGTAGTCTCTCAGAATTATGGTCCTCTATAAACACTAATACTTCCTTTGTTGATCTACTTCTAGCAGTGGCATTTCAACAAATCACTAAATCTTGGAAAAACACCTCAAATGTCTCCTTTCAAGCCTGGTGGTATGGTGTTTGCTATAACCATAGATTAGATAGAGCTTATGTTTATCCTATCACACTTGCATCAAACGTGATTTGTTATGGTTACCTGTTACAAATTTCTTAGATATATCGGCTCAAACTCTGCCACTACATACACCCTGTAATGTACAAGTACCCAAACCTCCTTGATATGTTTATTCATAGCTTGTTTCTATATCATATTTCTTTTTTTTTTATATTTTACAAAGTTTTAGTGGAAGTTTTTCATGTATTCGTTGATAATGTTTTGAAGGCAAAGATTGTAATATGATACTTGACTCTCTCTCCCCCCCACCCTCCCTTTTTTTCTGTTTCCTCCCTCAGTTTATTGTATTATTTTCTTCTTTTGTAATGTGATATATATTGCTTTTGTAACATGTGGTTTTTTCATTGCACTTTTCTGTTTGATAAATTACTTTTAAAACTTAAAAAACAGTAAGAAACTACATTTGCTAAAGAACTCTTGGGAGTGCCACGATTCTCTACTCCCCGTGCTCCTCAGCAGCAATTTCTTTTTCTTTTTTAGTGATAGTTTTTTTCTATCTATACAGATAATATTGAACTCGAATTCTAAAATGAGTGGGTTTGCGTTTGGCTGAACAAATATCAAGGACCTAAATTAAATTATTATAAAAGTTGAATGGCAACTATATCTTTGCGATTACCAATTTTATATATAAATCTAGAAGTCATCCGTTCGGTTGGCAAGTATTGGATGAAAGACCTATTACATGCGTAAAACTTTTGATCAAGACTGTCGAGTGTTTACATTTAGTGTGAAGCATGTATCTGCCAGTAAACACTAAAGTATTTTTAGACTGCAATATTTTTCAACTTGAATACTAGTACATTTTGACAGAGATCTCAGTTCAAACAATTCCACAGTAATTATTGACGATGCAAACAATCCGCCAGTGTAAATACACCACTTGCAGCATCCAATGACATTTTTTAAGAGTGGTGCAGCATAGATAATCTCTCCGTCTTTAAAAATATGATGCCTTAAATATGATGGTCTTGACAGTAGCATTAGTGCACCACGGCAAGAATACTGCATCCACGTAGCTTACAAGCATATGTGTGCAACTTTTAAGCACTTTTACACTAAAGGTTAGCATTAACTCAACATCTCTCAATGTATCAAACTTGGACGGACAAAAGACTGAGCGGATCTGCCAGGAGTCAGTTCAGTGACTTCCAGCACGCAGGCAAATTAACCAACTAAAGCTGTCAAAAAGTTGAATAATCAAATGGAGAGAATACCTAGGAAAAGTTGTTTGCACACAAGCATGAATAACTATGTGTGTATCATAGTCACCAATACACCTGTGACACCGCGAAGCATTCCCAACAGCAACTGGCCCTCACACACTACAAATAAACAATATGTGCTGCAATGTTACTGTCTTACTGATTAAAATCATCTGTCATTATCTGCCTTCTCTCATCCGTTTATCCCCCCTCCGACTTATGTGCCTATCTGTGCCTTAACAACTGGCTTTGTCAAAAACGTATTCCTTTTAACGAGGAACGAGCACTCAGCGGTGTAACCTGCAAACCAGTGTAAGCACCCTACATGAACAACTCTTTCACGTTTTCTGTGTCAACAAGTGGGTTGCTGCTCCAGCCTCATGTTTTTTTTTGCATTTTGGTACTTGAAATCGTTTTCTATTCCATTATAGGATCCAGACATAATTCACACTCACACCCAAAAAGAAGAAAAAGCTGCCTTGATTCAGCACAGCACCTCTTTTTGTGAAGCTAGAATGATATGGATATGGTCAGGCCTTTTTAGGTCGAGCTAAACAGTGCATCCGCTGTCTCTTCAACACCTGCTGTAATTAGTCTGTGGGTATTAAGGCCATCCCCTTTCTTGACATTGCTTTTCATTTGTCTATGTCAGCGTCCTTTAAAAATTCTTGCTTGCTAGGGGTCAGTCCTGTCTGTTTGTACCTCATTTCTCTCTTGTGTTCCTCCCACAGAGTAGGGCTTGGTACTGTCTCATTCCGCTCTATCTTTTCTTTTTGGGACAATTTCTTTCTTGGTTTCCTGCTCTGTTACTGTTTGTCTGTGTTCAGCTCCCTATCTGCTTACATTTAAATATAGCAATCCTCCTCCCACCGCCTCTTAGTTCCATAGTTGTGTTACTACTGCCTCCCCTGCCTCCCACTCCTGTGCTTGTTTTTTAAGGTGGAGCCTACAGCGCTTGTAAGTCATTTTTTATCTCCTTACATCAGCTGTGCATTTAAAGATCATGGCCAAATGTTATCGGCAGTTTTTAGAGAGGCATCTCTCCTTATACTGTTGCTGGGTCTTTAAAGAGCACTATCATCAGAGTGAACTTCCATGCAGGCATGCACACTGCCTTGGCTGTGGGAGTGTGTTCACTTCAACGCTGACATATTGCCTGCGCCGTTAAATCCTGACTGGAAGCTCTGATTGTGCATGCGCGCACAAGTCTGCTAGAGATCCGTCGTGGTATGGGCAATAAATTATATATAGATCGCATTTTCCCCAGGCCATTCGATCTACCACCACCTCCCGCCCTTCACTGATTGTTTACTTGAATCGCCAGTCCCTCCCTTCCTCCTCTCAAGTCTGTGCTTTTAACCTCTGCCCTGCCTCTGTGTTGCTGCTCATTAAGGCCCTCCCTCTTCTAATACCCCACTTTTGTTGCTTTTTTGGTCTCGGCCTGCGTAGGCTGCGCTTGCGCAGTCTCGCTGGCGAGAAATTTTGTTTCTCAGTATGGGGGCTTCAACCCGCCCCTCTTCTCCATTGGCTGGATTCCTAAACGGAGGCCAGCCATTGGAGGAGAGGGGCATCACTCCGTTCAAGCCCGGATTCCGGGGGGTGTTTTTTAGCTTCTTTCTGTTTTCTTTCTCTCCTCTTCCCATTGGCTGACATTCCAGCCAATGGGAAGAGGAGAGAACGAAAACCACGCCCCGAATCCGAAAATGATGGGGCTTTCTCTAAAGCATTCCTGCTAATGCCTCGGAGAAAGATGGTGGTGTTTCGGTGCTTTCGCAGGCTATCCATGTCAAGTGAAAACAGCAGCGGCATGAGCCTGCGTATACACTGGTGGGTGGGCGAGAACTGCGTCCTATAAATCTCTCTAGTCGCGGTTGTTAGACTCAAACACAACCCTCTCGTGCTGCCTAAAGTGCTCCGCGCCCTTGCAGTGCCACACTAACCCATGAACAGCCGCTTCATGGCCGCCTCGGACCTGGCGAAGCTCTGCATGTCCGCAGCTTGACGGGCGATTGCTGTTCTCACCAGTGGGGACAGACGCCGAAGCTAGTGAAGAGACAAGCGCGGTGGGGAGAGAGAGAGGCCGAGCGTGGATCCCACCACAGCCAGCAGCGCCCCCTCCTCAGCGAACCGGGACCCGACACAGCCAGCAGCGCCCGACGGACCTGGCTTAGCTCCGCCGCAGCAGCTGCAGGGTGAGTCTCCAACTTGCCCGACATCGCCCCCGAGCTCCCAAGGCTGAGTCGGTGAGCGCAGGACTCAACAAGGAGATCACTGCACCGCCCTCCCCCCTGCCTCCGAGATCTCGGAGCCTGAGCTGGCTCAAGGGCCATTACGCTGAGCTCTGGGACGTCCAGCCACAGCACGGGGGAGTCGACTCCCATGCCCTGAGAGACGGCCGGTTGAGTCAGGCCATTGGCAGAGTGCACTGACTGTAGCCCAGGCCCTGGGGTGTGGGCTTGAAGGTCGTAACACCCCTGATGCAGGTCTGCCGGTTTCCCTTTCACCCGCTCCCTCCCACCCGCTCCGTGGCAGCCCATCTCCCTCCCTCCCTCTCCCGCTCCTCAGGCCGGCCACCATGTTACGCACCGGAGAGGGAGTGAAAGGAGGAGGGGCAGCGAGTGCAGCACGCGTCCCTCTGGAGCCGGCGCGGAGTCTCTCATGGTCGCGGCCCGCAGCTTGGATAACGCAGGTAAGGGGTTTGTGCTTGCTCATTATGCTTGCTTTTCTGCCCCCTGCTCCCACTCGTTGTGCTTGCTCTCCTGCCCCCTCGTTGTGCTTGCTCTCCTGCCCCCTCGTTGGTTGTGCTTGCTCTCCTGCCCCCTCGTTGGTTGTGCTTGCTCTCCTACCCCCTCGTTCGTTGTGCTTGCTCTCCTGCCCCCTCGTTGGTTGTGCTTGCTCTCCTGCCCCCTCGTTGGTTGTGCTTGCTCTCCTGCCCCCTCGTTGATTATGCTTGCTCTCCTGCCCCCTCGTTGTGCTTTCTCTCCTGCCCCCTGGTTGTGCTTGCTCTCCTGCGCCCTCGTTGTGTTTGCTTTCCTGCCCCCTCGTTTGTTGTGCTTGCTCTCCTGCCCCCTCGTTGGTTGTGCTTGCTCTCCTGCCCCCTCTTTGGTTGTGCTTGCTCTCCTGCCCCCTCGTTGGTTGTGCTTGCTCTCCTGCCCCCTCGTTGGTTGTGCTTGCTCTCCTGCCCCCTCGTTGTGCTTGCTTTTCTGTCCCCTGCCCCCCCTCGTTGTGCTTGCTCTCCTGCCCCCTCGTTGTGCTTGCTCTCCTGCCCCCTCGTCGTTGTGCTTGTTCTCCTGCCCCCTCGTTCGTTGTGCTTGCTCTCCTGCACCCTCTTTCGTTGTGCTTGCTCTCCTGCCCCCTCGTTCGTTGTGCTTGCTCTCCTGCCCCCTCATTGGTTGTGCTTGCTCTCCTGCCCCCTCGTTGGTTGTGCTTGCTCTCCTGCCCCCTCGGTGGTGCTTGCTCTCCTGCCCCCTCGTTGTGCTTGCTCTCCTGCCCCCTGGTTGTGCTTGCTCTCCTGCCCCCTGGTTGTGCTTGCTTTCCTGCCCCCTCGTTCGTTGTGCTTGCTCTCCTGCCCCCTCGGTCGTTGTGCTTGCTCTCCTGCCCCCTCGTTGGTTGTGCTTGCTCTCCTGCCCCCTCGTTGGTTGTGCTTGCTCTCCTGCTCCCTCAGTGGTTGTGCTTGTTCTGAGCATGTCATTGCATGTGAAAGTTGTTAACAGATGTTTGGCAGGGCAATGCATGTGTCTGCCGTAAAGTAAACAGCTTTTCGACAGGTCCTTTCAGGTTTATCTTTGAACAAACATCTCATCATAGTATGTTCTTCTACTACGTATCCCAATTGTACCAATTATTTAACCTTTTAGCGCTTTCCTGTGACACTTGCTGATCTTATAAACCCTATTTTTCAAACTGCACTTGCAGTGCAGGTTATTAATGGAGTGAAGATTTTTAGCGTTTTTTTCTTACGCAAGTGACTTATAGCATGTAATTGCATGTGGATTTTTTTAAGGAGATGTTCAACATGATTTTAAACGCAGATCTTGTGAACATATTTTTGGCATGCTATTAAACATGGGGGTTGCGAACATTTTCAGCTAGTCATGCATTGCACGTTTATCTTAAGTGCATATTTTTGGCTTGTTTTATATGGATCATCTAAAGAGATCTTATCATGTTGAATGTGGAGTTCATATTAAAGCTTTTAGCAGGAGAAGATTCTCTGAGAACAGGCCCCCAAAAGAATTGTATGCAAAGAAACCCCGCAGTGTACTGGCAGGAGCATGCAACCATAAAAGCAGGGGGTTATGTGGTGTAAGCAGGTAACTATGGTATATATTTGGAAGTAGGTTGTAAGCAAAATGTGCCACAGGCCACCAAATCGGCTGTTCGAGAGCAGTATTTATTTGAAAGTAGGTTGTAACCAAGATGTGCCACGAGCCTACAAATTGGCAGTTCGAAAGCAGCAACAATCATACGTGTTGATATGTCAGAGCCCGGAGAGGGTTAATGAGAGGGACATAGACATTCATGGGCTTCTCAATTTCAGATACAGTTCCTGTCTGGCTCCATTTCCCAGCGATAAATTACGCCACCTAGGAAAGCAAACACAGTGCCCCTTAATATCGGGAAAATTCTATTAGCCTGATTTGCAAAAAACATAAGTGTCAGGGCTCTTCTTGGAAGGCTACTGCAGCCTGCATCATCCATACCCTGTCAGCCCTGCCATCCAGCATTGACATCCTACAAGTTTGACAATATCCGGCTTCTCAAAGATTTAATAACGGCGTGAGAGGCTGGTATTATTCGTGTCCAGTGTATATTCACATATTAAACACAGATGATGTGCTCACCTCAGAATCAAAAAAGCCAACGTCACCATGTGCCGCCATGTGCTGGGCAGTCACTAGAGTTTGTGCTGACAATTATATGCCGGTGCCGAGCACCAGAAACCACCAGCACAAATTAATCTTCTCTGCTCGTTGTACACCACGAGTTAGATACAGTAATTATTGGTGTCGGCAGCTCTTGTCTGCTTATAATTAGTTATTTGCAGGGGTCAGACTTTTGCTTGGAATGCCCTGGCTCTGCTGAACACATTACATGTAAAACAAAAATCTGAGCAGATTTATGGGCTGGTATTCATTTACTAATCCAATACTATGAGATAGACTTGTGTATTGAGTTGAACTGACACCATTCAAATCAATTGTTTGAAAATGATTTGTACCTAGACCTTCTGAAAATAAGGCATGTACCTGCCACTCGAGTACCTACGTATGACGCCCATGCATTAGAGGTGCTGTTAAATCAGTGACCGCCGGCCTCTGATGACATTATTAGCTCTAGACAACTTCATGGATTCCGTCATGCACATACTAAGCAATTTATGCTAAAAGGGGGAATGCCGATATGCCAGTAGTTGGTCGTTTTCTGACAGCTAAATTCCAGCTTCATAAATCAGAGAAATCACAATAACATTGTAACTAACTCGGCTATGTGTTTACTGCCTGTCTGCACTGTTTTACAGCCTTCCATGTAAGAAAGCCAGTGGTGTGTGGAAGAGTGGGGTTTTTGCAATCTCTTGATAATGCCATAAACCTGATGTAGGTGAATGCATGATGGCCCGTACTGCGCTGTGGGCAGTATTTAGACGCACTGCTGATAGCAGTTGATATTTTTGGGTCCTCTGCTTATTTACCTGTGATAGCAACTATCCTGTGTATGCTAGTAATACAATCACAGAAAATGGGATGTTACACATGGTATTTTGGGCTTTTATATGGTAGCTGAACTCTATTTAGTGGGTCATGGACCATGTACTGTTAACACTCGGTATTATGGAACCTTTTAAATGCTAATTGCACTCAGGTCACAAGGAGTGCTGTGGTTGCACTTGGTGGTAGGCCCTGTCATGTGCTGTATGCACCCAGTGTTGTGGAATTGCCTTGTCTCCTGCATGGAATAAGTATCCAGCCCAGAAAGAGTTAACCTCATTCGGCTCCTCTCCCTCGCAGGACAGGGAACGCCCTCCTGTGTGCATCGGCCAATGGCAGAAGACGTCGTGGACTGAAGGGGCGGAGCCTTGCGTTGAAAACATGGAAGACGCCAAGGAGAAGGCGCGCGGAAGGAGAGTGTCGGAAGAAAAAGTGCGGAGTATCGGAGGGAAGACGGGACCAGGTCAAGCAGAGCCAGGACGAGAAACAGACGAGGATCTCCAGCCGAACGAAGGAAAAGGCGATGCCGAGCAGGAGGAGTGGTCCGAAGAGTGGTGGACACCCCCGGAGGAAGCCATAATGCCTCCACAGCTCAGGAGAGCTGTGGCTCCAGCGATACGTGGAACGGGCCGGGGACAGTGACATAGGGAAGGGGGGAGGCGACTCTGAGAGACACAGGGCACTCAGGGAAGTGTGGTGGTCACGATTTTCCCCTACATATCACCCCCTTCTTCCCCCATGTTCTCTTTTTCTTGTTTTGTTCACTCTCACTCACATCCCGGGAAGCAACCCCCTTGTACAGCACCTGCTTTAGCATAACCAATCTGCCCGCATTGAATAAACTTTGAGCCCCTCGTATCTCAAGGGGTTCATAAGAGAACGGTAAGCTCCTGACAACCAAAGGGGTTTTTGCCTCTGATACAGGCCTGAATACAAAGAAAAGGAACGTCTAATCTTGTGTTCTTTCCTTCTGTTATTGTTTCCCCCGCACCCTAAGCGTCACCCGGATTCTTTGCCTATTTTATCCCTTCACTCCCTCCGTGGTTTCCTAAATCCTAAGGTGGTGGAACGTGACTTCCTTCACGTTAGCCTTAACAATCAGGACAGCTGTACTGATTGTCTTCTCTCCTTTTTGTTTTGTACCCCGGGGTTGTGCCATCATCGCCCTGCGAGGAGAAGAAGAGTACCTACCACCTGGCTTACAGAAGAAGACGACGTCCAAACCACATCCTACTCGATCTTCCTGTTGGATTACTTTCTGGGTTTTTTGTGTGGATTTTGTTAATAAATGAAGCCATCATTCAGCCATACATAAGACCTCCTCGTTTTACTTTCTGCCTATCCCTCTCACATCTAGTGTCAGAAGTGAGATCAGGAAAGATGGAGGCAGTCGTGCGCAAGATGGGTGAAAGCCAGGATAAGTTGGTATGCTGCATGGAGAGGTTTTTGACTGTAGCAGAAGGGGAGGCATGGAGGCAATCAGCACCCTTTTCCCAAGAGGTGGAACCCGATTGTCCCCCAGGGAAATACCGGCAGAGTGGAAAGGAGAAAAAAAGAGAAAAAAGGAACTGGACAAGAGTCGCTTTAACCCAAAGTAAGGAGACCCCTACATGGCAATACGAACAAGGGTTTCAGGAAGCCCAACGGGAGGACTCTGCTTTACGTGAGGTCTGGAATAAGGCCACAAGTGAAGAGGATCCTGAAAAAGTAGGTCCCCAGTTTTTATCAGAAAAAACCTACTCTATCGAAAGGGTGGGAGGGATTTGCCAACTCAATTATTGGTGCCCCAACCGCATAGGGAAAAAGTATTGTTCTTAGCCCACAGTCACCTATTGGGGGGGTCACTTCGGGGAGGACAAAACAGAGAGGACAATATTGAAAAGATTCTATTGGCCTGGCATCTATTCCCAGGTCTGGAAATATTGCAAGGAATGCGCTACATGTCAAAAAACCAGTAGGTCCCTACCACCAAGAGCACCTTTGCGTCCTATGCCTATCATACAAGAACCTTTTTCCAGGGTTGGAATGGACATCATAGGAACCTTGTTACTCTCTCACAGTGGATATCAATTTGAGTTGGTGCTGGTTGATTATGCCACTCGCTTTCCGGAAGCCGTGGCCTTGCGCCAACCTAACGCCTCTCAAATAGCCAAAGCTATGATTACCATCTTTTCGAGAGTAGGCTTTCCCAGGGAACTGGTTACAGATCAGGGAACACCCTTCATGTCACACCTCTTGAGGCAGGTATGCCTCTGCCTGAACATCAAGCAAATTCGTACTTCAGCGTACCACCCTCAAACAGATGGGTTGGTGGAACGCTACAACGCCACCCTCAAGGCGACTTTAAAGAAGCGATTGAACCTTGAGTCGCGGAAGTGGGAAGATATGCTCCCTCTGGCTCTCTTTGTAATACGTTGCAAAGTCCAAAAAAGCACTGGGTATTCATCCTTCGAGTTGATTTATGGTAGACAACTGCGCACTTTGCTTGACATGTTGAAGGAAGAATGGGAGGAGGAGCCAGAAGGGGCAAACCCCCTACCAGAATAGGTACTGAATCTAAAAACCCATTTGGGGCAGATTCGCAGCATTGTCCAATCCCACCTCGAACAAGCCCAAATAGCACAGAAGATGCAATATGATAAAAAGGCCAAAGCCCGCTCCTTTGCCATTAACGACTATGTATTCTTGATGATGCCGTCTTCCGACCATAAGTTGCTGGGGCAATGGCAGGGCCCCTACCGCATTGTAGAAAAGGTCACTCCAGTAACCTACCGTCTGGAAATGGATTCCCAGAAAAAGACAAATACGCAGATATATCATGTCAACTAACTTAAGAAGTGGGAGGGGCCCTTCCCGTGCAGATAGGCTTTGCCCGGAATCCCGAACCTTTGTTTGTACAACTCCTAGATAGGGACCTCCCCGAAACCAACAAAAGAGAATTAGAGACCCAGCTACAACCCCTGCAGGAGGTATTCTCCCTACATCCGGGTAGAACTCATCTGATAGAACACGCCATCATAACGCCTCCAAATACAAAAGTGAAACTTAGCCCTTATCCCATTCCGGAGTCTGGTAGGCAAGCGATAGAGGGAGCAGCAAATGCTAAAAATGGGTATCATCGAACCCTCCAATAGTGAATGGAATTCTCCAATTGGTTTGGCACCCAAACCGGATGGATCCATCCAGTTTTGCATCGACTTTTGGGAGGTGAATAAGATCTCTTGTTTTGATTCCTACCTCCTCCCGAGAGTTGATGAACTGGTGGAGCATCTGGGAACTGCCCGATATATTAGCACCCTTGACCTGTGCAAAGGATATTGGCAGGTGCCTCTGAGACCTGGAGACCGGTAGAAGACAGCCTATGCAACTCCCAATGGTCTGTATCATTTTACCGTTCTTCCCTTTGGTCTCCACGGGGCTCCTGTCACATTCCAACGCCTGATGAACACAGTTTTAAGGCCTTTTTCTGCTTTCTTAGCAGGTTATATAGAGCTCCACTTGGGCAGAACACCTTACCCACTTAAGAAAAGTCATTCAAGCACATTGGGAGAAGCTGGTCTAACCATAAACCCTACTAAAAGTAGACTCGCTGCCCATTCAGTGAAGTATCTAGGTTACCTTTTAGGAGAGAGATACATTAAACCGCAGGCAGAGAAAGTAGCAGCTATCGCCAAAATCCCATTTCCAAAGACAAAAAAATAATTAAGCGCATTTCTTGGGGTCTTGGGGTATTACCGTTGATTTATATCTAACTTTTCGCAAATAGCCTCCCCCTTGACAGATCTTTTGCAAAAGAATGTGCAGACCGAGAAAGAACTGAGACATCCCACTCCCCCTCTTCTCCAGGCTTTTCAACAACTAAAACAAGCCTTGACGTGTCACCCTGTGTTACTCAGCCCGGATTATTCCCAGCCATTCATCTTACAAACTGATGCGTTCGACACCGGCTTGAGAGCAGTGCTGTCTCAAGTTGATTCCCAGGGACAAGAAACGCCCATCCTGTATAGAGCAAGAAATTGTTTCCGCGATAGAAAAATTATGCTGTCATGGAGAAAGAGGTCTTAGCCATCAAATGGGCGGTTGATTCCCTTCAATATTACCATGAAGGAAGGGAATTCACATTGTTCACGGACCATGCACCATTAGAATGGCTATCTAGAAACAAAGGGCATAATGACAGGATACTAAGATGGTTCTTGGCCTTGCAACACTATCATTTCCGTACCAAACACAGGAAGGGAAGAGACCAAGCTAACACGGACTATTTATCCCGGTATCCTTTTGACTTGGTTCTTGCTGACAAGAATGCTAGGGAATGGGGATGTGAGGAAGACCGGGATATCACCCGGCCCGTGACCCCTGCTAAAACCCCTAGGATAGTGGGAATACCTCTTGCTAGCCAGAGTCCAGCCCTGAAAGAGTTAAGCTCATTCGGATCCTCTCCCTCGCAGGGCAGAGAACGCCCTTCTCTGTGCTTCGGCCAATGGCAGGAGATGTCGTGGACTGGAGGGGTGGAGCCTTGCATTGAAAACACGGAAGACGCTGAGGAGTAGGCGTGCAGAAGGAGAGTGTCGGAGGAAGAAGAGCGGAGTATTGAAGAGAAGACGGGACCAGGTCAAGCAGAGCCAGGACGAGAAGCAGACGAGGAGCTCCAGCCGAACAAAGAAAAAGGCGACGCCAAGCGGGAGGAGTGGTCCGAAGAGTGGTGGACACCACCGGAGGACACCATAACACCGCTACAGCTCAGGAGAGCTGTGGCTCCAGCGGTACATGGAATTGGGCCGGGGACAGTGACATAGGGAAGGGGGGGAGGTGAGTCTGAGAGACTCAGGGCACTCAGGGAAGTGTAGTGGTCACGATTTTCCCCTACATATCACCCCCTTCTTCCCCCACATTCTCTTTTTCTTGTTTTTTTCACTCTCACTCACATCCGGGGAAGAACCCCCCTTGTACAGCACCTGCTTCAGCATAACCAATCTGCCCGCATTGAATAAACTTTGAGCCCCGCGTATCTCTAGGGGTTCATGTTAAGAGAACGGCAAGTTCCTGACAACCAAAGGGGTTTTTGCCTCTGAGACCGGCCTGAATACAAAGAAAAAGAAGGTCTAACCTTGTGTTCTTTCCTTCTGTTACTGTTTTCCCCGCACCCTAAGCGTCACCCGGATTCTTTGCCTATTTTATCCCTTCACTCCCTCCGTGGTTTCCCAAATCCTACGGTGGTGGAATGTGACTTCCTTCACGTTAGCCTTAACAAACAGGACAGCCATATTGATTGTCTTCTCTCCTTTTTATTTTGTACCCCGGGGCTGTGCCATCATCGCCCTGCGAGGAGAAGAAGAGTACCACCTACCACCAGGCTAACAGAAGAAGACGAAGTCCAAACCACATCCTACTCGAATGTAAATGTGGTAATCAGTTAAGCACTAAGGGCGCTCTGCACATTCAGGGAAAGTAATAGCAAATAATACATTAACGGTGCTCAAGGAGGACACGAGGTTGGTTACCACAACCCCAATATTATCCACACACGTGGAAAACAATAGATACAAATGGATTCCTCCGAGCACTCAATTATCAGTAATAAATTGTCCAAATAAATCCTTCTTCTTGACGCCGGCGTGCAGTATGCAGGGAAGGTGCTAAGGACATTCGATCACGTACTCGTGATTCTCTCGTTGCTTGATGTGGATGCAGAGTGACGCACGGATATTACAAAAGTGTTACTTAGCGGGCATTACTGAAGGAGACGTGTTATTGGAGACTAGACGGGAATTGAGGAGACTATACTATTTTTGGTATTGAATGGGACAAGATAAACAGGGACCTTTCTATTTATTTTGTATGGGAGGAATTTATGCTGACTTGGATTGAATACATAATGTGAAGGAACATAGTATTGATGACCAGAAATTATACAAGCCCTGAAGAAGTCAAATGCTAAATTTAAGCAAGACGAAACACATGTTGGCTGTTTACATTTTGAATTGGAGCGGTTTTCTTTGGATTTTCAAATTGGAACTATTAATAAAACGCTTTGGAAGATAAAAACGTACCTGACTGTGCCGACTGAACCTTTACATATCAAGAAGAAGGATTTATTTGGACAATTTATTACTGATAATTGAGTGCTCGGAGAAATAAATTTGTATCTATTGTATTCCACATCCTACTCGATCTTCCTATTGGATTACTTCCTGTTTTTTTGGGGGTTATTTGGATTTTGTTAATAAAGGAAGCCATTATTCAGCCATACATAAGACCTCCTCATTTTACTTTCTGCCCATCCCTCTCACACCCGCATTGTGATACTGCTGAATGATTGTGTTATTTTGGATCCCCTTGTGTTTTGGTCGCATGCTGCACTGTAGGATCCACTGTGTGCTGACTGTAATATAATGGTAGGTAAAAACATATTTGTGCTGATTGCAAATATGGTAAGATCGCTCTTTGTGCTGATAACAGGCAGTTTTGTGGACTGTTGTAGGACCACATGAAGTATTGTAGAATCCCAATGGGTTCTGGAGTGTGCTGATTGGACACAATATTGAAGATGTTAAAATGTGATTTAAAGCAACCTGTATTATGGGCCTTTGAGTGCCCCTATTGCATGCATTAGTGTAAAATATATTGGCTTCGTTATGGGAAAAAACTGTAGAGATAAGTAACTTCCTACTGAAACAGCCACTCTATTAGTTAGTCATCTTGATGGTATTGCTAATTTGTGTTTATGGAAAGAATATGAAATTCCTGTCTTTGGTTAATACTAATTGTAGTAGTAATTGCAATGTCCGGCCGTTCCAGATCTCAGCAGACTAACGGACCTATTCACACAAGAATTTTGGAGTAAAGTAGTATTACTATGGTTGTACTTCAAAATGTAATTCATAAAGCTCTGACCAGAGATGCCTGCCTCTCCTACCTTTTCTGTTCTAAGATCTCTGAACCGGTGGCCATCTCCACTCATGGAGACATACAACTTAGTAGAAGTTTGGGAGAGAAAGGGGGGAAATGGTTGGAAAATGGTCGATGCTTACTCCCTAATGGGTGAACAGAAAGGAATTTCAAAGAGGGAGTTATGGAGGCTATGTTACTATCAAAACACACAGCCAATAGCAACATAACAAATCCACTTTTAAGTCTACTACAGTAGTACTCTAGACAAAAAAGGCTAAAATTTACTCCTGCCCAACCTGGAGTTAAACACCAGTCATGGCCAACAAATGATACCTCAGTACACCACCCACGGAAAACAATGGAGGGTTGGGCATTACACTAACACAGAGAATGCATACATTACATCTAATAACATTTTAAAGTAAAAAAATACCTTCATTTTAATTGTATTATTACATGTTTTAATTGAAAACATTTAAATGTTTTTTAAAATATTCATAACATTTAAAAAATATATATTGTAAATTATTTAAAAAAAATAAATCACAAAAAAAATACACAACTTGCACACACATATTAAACATTCATTGCAAATGATACAGTGTGGGATAGGTGAGTGAAAATTATATTTTATTTAGTTTAATTAAAAAAAGAAAAGAAAGAACATTTATTATTATGTTATGTTTTGGTGCAGGGACATGACCCTTGTTACTGTAGTAGGCCAAATTGAGTATGAGTTATGGAAATATGTTTCAATGTTTGTATTATTAATGTTAAATCTATTTTCAAAAAATTGCCATTACTTTTATAAGAGTACATCTTCCCTCAAACATCTCCACAAACAGGAGGAAAGTCACTGACAGACATTTTTTGTTGTAAACTCAGACATAGGAGTCTCCACCCTTTTATGTGATCTAGGCAGAGATTTCTGGATGGACACAGTGAATTCAATTCAAGACAAGATCTACGCATAAATGTAAATGCAAATTAAAACATGAGTAAATCTATGCATGTAAACCTACCTTTGTGAAAAGACCACTGCATATTTTTCTAAATGTCTAGCAGTTACACAAATACTGATGGCAGTACAAAAAAATCAGCTGTTCATAAAAGAAAATATGAAGAGTAAACAGAGTAGTACACCTTAAGCAGAAACCAATCCTCCATTATAACCTGAATGTTTAAGGACTATAGAAACTATACTTGAAGCTATTTAGGGCTGTTACCTTTATGGGACCAGGCCAGAGCTGATCTTCTATATTGTAATTTTCACCGTTTTTGAAAGAAACTGTTTACTCTTGGGATTGTTGATCCAAGTTAATGCAGACTGGGTACGGTGATGAAGGATCATTCTGTGTGTTGATTGTATACAGAGTTGCAAAATCCATGTGTGTATTGGTTACTTGTGATATGAGAGATTCAGATATTATTTTTATTGTGATGTTGCAAGAGCTCTCAAAGTTGAACATATCATTGCAGGATCCCCACATGTGCAAATTATGCACGATTTTGCATGATCCCTATGTGTACTGATTATATACAGTATTTGAGGATTCTTGTTTGTGCTGATTGTCTAGCGTTTCAGGACATAAAGGCTTTGCACTGGGTGATTCAGGATGTGTGCAGATTACATGCAGTGTTTGCCGATTCCTGTATGTATGTTGTTACTCAGTGCTTGTGAGCACTATTTCTTTCTTTAAGCTGGAGCACTCGAGACCAATGCTCATGGTTTACAGAGCTCTGTTGTAAATAGGACTGTAAATCTTGCTCTTCTCTTGCAACATTTGCTGCGCATTCAAAGATCGAGGTCTGTTTTGGCTGCAGCTGCCTCCTCCTCCCTCCTGCTTTTGAAACGCATGGGCTGGCGTCACGTTGCCTGCCTTCATATGCTTTCTGCCGCCTCCTTCTCAGAGCTCAACAAGCATTTGCAATGCTTACAAGAAGCAAGGCTGGCAGTAACTGCGCCTCTTTTACTGCCAGTCTTGCTTATCGCAAGCAAGGACTATAAGTACAGGGTGCCTGTTTACGCACCACTTGCAGGTTTTCGAAACACAGAAATAAAAGGCATTGTTATTTACAATGACAATAGCTCCATCTCGTCAAAATGCAAGTACTATTGCATTGCAAATGCTTGTTATAATCAAGTGAAGTGTGTTACTCTCTAACCGCAGCTGCATCCCCGTCCTGAAGGTCCTGATCATGCTGCATAAGGGCATCAGAGAAGGTTCTAATCCCAACAAGAGTCTATACTGAGGTTTTATGGGCCACAGTACTTATTTGTCTTTGCGTGACTCCCTCTCTGGATAGGCTGTCTAGACTGAGATTGAGGGCCCAGTTTTGATGATGTCATTTTTCCAGATATAATTATGTTCTTCTTGTTTCAATGAACTGCATTTTTCACACGTCCATGCTATTGTGATTGATACCAAAAGAGGAACAGTAATTTGTCAGCAAAGCCTATCTTGTCTGTGTTATTTATATCAAAACCGTCTGTTTTGTTAGCAATCTACAATGCCTTTCCATGTTACTTAGCACAAGCCATTCTAAACTAGGGGCATATTTATTTAGTCATTTTGTAGCTTTACCTTTTTCTTCTGATGATTTGGGCTCTTCTATTCCAGGAAGCTGCTTCTTCTCCTGTTCTTCTCTTTTCTTCAGCATTTCCCTCTGAAAGTGGGCGACAGATCTCAGAAGCTCCTCCCCCTGCACCTCGGAGGGAGGTAAAACTACACTGCTGTCCAAAAACTCATTAATGGCATTCAGAAGGTCCTGTCGGTCATCTGCCAGGTAAGCAGCTTCATGGAATGGCTGAAGGGACAAAAATGATATGTTAGTGAAGAAAGTGTAAGTAAACAAAGATACCAGACACTATTCCCCCCCTTCCTTTATATTCTTCTAAAGTTACACCAAAATAAGATTATTCTCAGTGATATGGTCCTAACTAGGGTCCCTCTCGCCACCCTGCGGTTTTTAGATGCCATATAGTGAATCACATTTAAACAGATAAATGAACACATGTCATATTGTGCTCCATAAAGTTATCTTTCATCCAGTATACAGATACTGGTTCAGCCAAAGCAATCCCTGAATAATGAACCAAGGATCACTTTACTGAATATACCATCTTTCTTCAAATCTGTGAAATTTGTAAGTAATCTTCTCTTTTTATGTCTGTGCTACAATACCAAAAAGCTTACACTGAAAGAACGCCACCACCCTTCCATAATCATGGAACATCATAACTGCCAGGGATCAGCATCTATTTCTCAATATTTTCTCACTTTTAACCTGCTGCAGTTGAGCCCGTTGCAACTTCTACCTGATTTTGCCCATTCCTTCAGAACATGCAAAGTTTCTGAAACATATTGTAACATCTATATTTCATTATTCCATTAATCATTTTGGCCAAGCCAATACATACCTTATCTGACATGAGGGTGGAAATGGATCGTCCAATCTCATGATAATCCATGTTGGTGGAAGTAGGTCCCAACAGTACAAACAGGAACCGCACAGGAATGGGCACCTCTAGCACACAGTCCAGCTCTACTGCTTCCTCTAGTCGCACAAATGCCATGGTTGGCTGGTCTAAGAACTCAACACAACCTGCCAATGGATACACAATCGACTCAAAATTAACATTTTGCAGCCCAGAAAACAAAATCAAGTCAACCAATATTCCTTAGATATCACACAAAAATCCTCATAACGCATTCTCCCACAAACACTACATATTCTAACCATAGGACTGGACAATTAAAAGCATTACATAAGTAAAATATCCCCCACACCAGAACCATATCTCCAGTGCATTTATCTGTAATACAATTTTGCATCCACTTACCTACGAGCACTACCGTAGCCTCAGCATTTTCTGGAATCTTTTCTAGGAGCTTCAATTCATGCTTGGATTTTGACCTCTGGATTCCATGAAGCGAAGAAGGCAGTGTGGCTTTCTGTACAAACAACAGACCACTTTATCAGTGATGGCAGAGAGCGAGAAAGAGACAATACAGATGCTTAGACTTGAAAGAGTCTCCTTTGTTGGAGCATTGTATTACTGGTGGGGAAAGTTCAACACCTGTTTTACACTGCTAAAGATTTCTCAGTGAAGCAACCACTGTTCGCTACTCTATTGCCAGGCATGCGCTATTTGCCACCTCTAAGGTAGTCCCTCCAAAATCTACCATCACTAGGTTTCCAGCAATAGATTCCATAACTCTTGGTCAGCTCATGAATACAACTAAGTCAGGCTCCCCTGCAGACCCCTGCCCCCCCGGAATCTTCCGTCTGGCGCGTCCTGTGCTAGAGGACCATATCATCTGCCTCTTAAATAACTCGCTAGACTCAGGCCTTTTACCAGCTAGCTTTAAAGAGGCCCGCGTCAAGCCTTTGATAAAAAAAACGGGGGCGGACCCGGCCTGTCTGAAAAACTATAGGCCAATATCCCAGTTGCCTTTTCTGTCCAAGATTCTGGAACAACATGTGCTAAAATCCCTGTCTTCATTCCTGGAGTCACATCATCTTCTCCAGGAGCGTCAAGCGGGGTTTCGTGCACATCACAGCACCGAGTTAGTAATGCTCTCGGTGCTGGACGAGCTTAGATGCATGGCTGACAGTAAGAAACCAAGTGCCCTGATACTTTTAGACCTTTCAGCGGCATTTGATACTGTCAGCCATGCCTTGCTATTGGACAGACTGGCTGCATCTGGGATAGAGGACGTGGCCTTTCATTGGCTGAAATCTTTTTTGTCAGGGAGGACCCAGAGAACTCAATTAGGGGATTGTATATCGGAGGTGGGTGTTCTTGAGTGTGGAGTCCCGCAGGGGTCGGCACTATCACCACTCCTATTTAACCTCTACCTACAACCACTGATAGACTCCCTGGCAAATATGGGCTGCAGAATCTTTAACTATGCTGACGACACCCAGCTCTTGCTGAGTATAGATAATACGACATCGGCTCAGACCCAGGCCCAGAACATACTTAGGTTTACTGTGAGCTGGATGACAGCAAATTTGCTGAAAATAAACCCTGAAAAGACGGAGGTCCTGGTGGTATCAACTGCTAGCTCACCTTGGAGCGACTTGTTCTGGCCAAAAGAACTTGGCTCCACCCCAAAACCACACCCCAATGTAAAGAGCCTTGGTATAAAAATCGACCATGAGTTGACGATGGTTAGCCAAGTATCCTCTGTTGTCAGAACCTGCATTAATATAATCAGGCAATTGCGCAAGCTAGTCCCCTTACTTTCCTTGAATATGCTGCGAACCATTGTTTCGGCAACAATAATCTCAAGGATTGACTATGGAAATGCACTATACTTAGGTCTGCCAAAAAACCTGATCCACCGTCTGCAGGTTGTTCTGAACGATGCAGCACGGCTAATCTTCAGATCATCCAGACAGACCCATGCCTCCCCATTGTTACACAGATTACACTGGCTCCCTGTAAAGCAAAGGGTGGAATTTAAAAGCCTATGTATCGCCCATAAGGCAATCTATGGGAACGCGCCTGTTTATATAAAGGAACGACTTAACATCTATAATCCAACTAGGGTACTGAGATCCTCCAATTCCCAACTGCTGTCGTGCCCGCGTTTTAAAATGGCAACAAAGGGTGGGAGATCCTTTTCTGTCCAATTACCACAGATGTGGAATAAACTGCCGGAGCCTCTTCGCAGAGAAACCAATCTTCTTTCCTTTAGGAAATAATTGAAAACGCTCTTATTTAGGGAACCCTTCTGTTCCATCTAAGTCGGTGTTATGCTGGCATCTTCTGCCTTCATATTCATTTGTTATTTCTGTATTTGTCAGAAGCGCCTAGAGACCTGTCGGTGATTTGGCGCTATATAAAACCCAAATAACAAATAACAAATAACTGCCCAATTAGAAAACCCTGACGTTTGGAATCCACACGGGGTCCCATTTAGGTTTCCATAACCCTTGCCTCTATGTAAGCGATCGTGGGGTTCGTGTGTTAGTTGTATTAGTTGATATTCTGATGTTTTTAACATCTCTGTCAGTGTAAATATGTGATACATTGGTGACAGTGCTCTCTGAACATAAGCAAATTTATGTTGCTCTTTAACAAGTTTCACAATATACGTATCTAGATTACCCATTCACTCCTCTTCATTAGGATTTACTCTGCACCTGGAAATCTAGCAATACGCTCTTCTATTTTAATATATGTAGTGGTTAGTGCAGCCCTTATGGAGTGAGAATGATCAGATGACTCATGCAGGGCTTTTAAAAAAAATCCATAAACTTGCTATCAATGGATTGCCATTATTTTGCTACTGGGGACTCTCACTAGTTTCCCCTTCTAGAAAATATGACTGGAATTTCAAAATGATTAAACAGGTAATTCAATTTTGATTTGAAGCCCGTTTGGATACCTACTGCACTGTCGCGAGTGAGGAGGAGGGGGACAAGGACTATTAGGCCCAGTCTTCCCTGCGGCACCGTTATCGCTGACATCGTCCCGCGCCCGGAGGCACTTTATATTTCGCGGCGGGCGCCCGCAGGGCGGGATGCGCATGCCCGGGCCATGCTTGGGCGGGCCAGTCTGGCCCGTCCGCAGCAGGGCTTGGCCAATCCTCATGGCTGCAACTTCTGGACCAGGTCCTTGTCACCCGGAACACACTATGGATAAGCGTAAATTACCTCCTAACTCTGACGGGGTGAAAGCCAAAATACACAGGAACTGTGCCTCCATTATTTCTTATCTTACGACAGCTGTCGGGGAATTAAATGAGGAAATCCATGTTGTTAAGGAGCATCTGGGCATGGGGGGGGGAGCAGACCAGATAAGGTCTTACAGAGCACCCCTGGGGTGTCACAAACTGAAAATGTGGCATCCATGTTAAATGGTATTACCTCTGTCTCAGAACTCGGGGACAAGGAGGCAATAGCTACGGACGTGCTTTTAGATATTTCGCCTACTATCCGCGGATGCGGGACATCTACTATGGGAAGGACAGGAGGTGCGGTACCTGGCTCCTCAAGGGGGGCTATACTAAAGAAGAAACGCAGAAATCGGGGGCGAATAATTCTGACTTTTTGAATGGGGGGGACCAGTGGACCTTTGGGGAATGAAGATTGGTGCAAAACTCATCTTGCTACTGTGGTGGAAAGTTCTATTTATTCACATCTCGAGACCTTTGTGGGGGCATTTAAAGAGGGTCTAACAAATTGCCTTAAAAATGTATTGGAGGCTATGTTGATTAAATTGTCCTCAATTTTATTTATTTATTTAAAGAGTTTTATATAGCGCTGACTAAACCCAAAGGTATTGTAGTGTAGTTCCTATTATCCCAATAGGCTCTGCGCATTGGAATAATACCTTCAGTAGTATAGACCCAGGACGGAGGTTAACTAGGTCTTCTACTGACGATATTAGACTTAAAGTTTTGGGTTTGCCAGCTAGCTCAGAGTTCACTAGAAACTTTCTCGAATAGGCAAGGAGGAGTTTAACTTCCCTGGATAGACAAGAAGGGATTTCGTTTCTGACAACCATAGAACATGACAACTTTGCTCTCCCCTAATCAAGAGTATATCTCTAGAGTCGTGTGAAAACAAAAGACAACTTATTTTACTCAGTCAGTTCAGTGCATTCTTAGTTTCACCAGATTGTAGAGAAAAGGAAGAGACGGGCGTGTTCAATAAAAGATGTTATTTATTGATCAGTCTCTTTTCTCGTACAAGAGAAATGAATCGATATTATTGCGATACTTATGGTTAAGTAAAGTGCATACAATAAAAGCAGAAGTATAAAATAATACTGCAGAAGCATTGATATGGTTTCTAAGCCATATGATATTTAAAATCGATACAATAGATATATACATATATACATTGACTAATCGTACTCAACTGGTGCTTCTAACCACGCCTACCCCAGTGTACCTGACCTAAGCCTAATACGTGGGCGGGAGTAGATAAGTAGCAGTTTAAGTTAAGTTTGTTTTGCCAAGTGACTGACTCAAGAATTCTCTGTAAGGGGTTGTTCAGTTCTGTACCTGAGATCTAGAATGGTTGAGGGCTGGTATCTCTCGTCTCTGGTCTTGATATTCCAGCTGCCTGCGAGGGCCGCTTGGAAGCGCCGGAGCTGGATTTCTCGGCAGGAGAAAAACAGTGTCTCGTTCTCAGCGCGTCAGGAAGGCGGGGCAGCGCGTGTGGGCTTCGCTCTCTGCTGGGCTTCTCAGCACGTCTCGCTGCTCCGATCTCGTCACCACCGCGTGTGTTTGCTTAAGGCAATGTCGGTAATATTTATACCTGTAAGGTGTCGAGATTGACGTAAGGATGGACATAGATACGTCAATAAGGATGTCATACGGACTGGTCGTTAGCACATTCTTACTGAAGTTCTCGGTGAAATCAAAACAATGGCCGCAGGGATTTTCCCAGGTTGTCATAGGTTTGATTTGTTTTGAGAGCTCCGTATGCCTTATCAGGGGCTGGAGGAATAGTGCTTGCCTAATTAGATGGCAAGCGTTATGACCTAATCAGATAACGCGTTCCTGTGCCGTGGTGTGGCTTAATCAGATAACGGTTTTTTGCACCGTGGGATGGCTGCTAGTTAATTATTAACCAGAACAGGGTCAGGAATAGGGGGATCGATACAGAACCTATAGGAATACATCACACCCACTCCACGCTGACTATGTCCATATTTACAAATCTAGGCATAGTAAATATACAGTAGTGTATGTGTATACCGTACCACCCCAAAATACATCCATATGCATTTTGAAATTATGTAATATACGAGAAAAAAAAATAATCATAAGCATTATATGCACTCAAGCAGTAGAAAAATGCTAAATTAATCACGCATATTCATACATCATTATTAATAAAATATTGAAAATAACACATGAAATGGCTCTTAATACAGAAGACAAAGTGCGAGACCATTTCATCACAAAATAAAATATTTATGAACAGGCCAGAGGGCAGCTAATGACTCTAAAGGTCCTAAAATAGAAATATAGTTCTCTAAGAATAGTTTCTACTTTAAGCAGAAGATAAGTGTCCCGAAAAATTGCAAAATATTTTGGGGCCGCTGAAAAATTATGTTCCGCTGTCCGTAGACTGGAGAAAAATTTGTTCATTATACTGTATTATCAAAATTGAAGGCCAAATTCAGGGTGTTGGGAACGCCTTGTGCTAGCTTGCTCAAAAGTCATTATTTCTGCTCTGGTGAGAACATCATATCATTTAGACTCTCGAAAAAGCTGTCAACAGCTTCCTGTGAAAGTTCCATTAACTCGGAAAAAGATGTTACCATGCATTCATGAGCATGATTGCCTCCATTGATGTTTTGATCAGCATAGCTGACAGAAGGTCGTACCTGATCGATGCTGCTTTCATCTTGAACCTCACTACCCCTCAATCGTAGTGGTGAAGTCTCCACGAATGCCGTCATCAGGATTGGTAGCCGCAGGGGACAGCACAATGCATGAGCCGTGACCGGACCCAACAAAGTTTCTGCATCCATTGGCGCATCCGATTGTAGCGTCAGACAGGTGTCCAACACGCATTCTTCTCCGCATAGCAAGCACCTTAATACAGGTAAAACACAGCTTTGCCACATTGGTCTAAATGAAAGAAACCAAGTCATGTTCAGGTCTCTAAGTCGGGACAGTCCAAGTATTTTAGATATCCGGTCCCGGTATCCAATGGCTAGGATTGTTTCTTCCCTTGTCGCAGGTGTTTTGTCTGTGACACGGTTTGCCATAGCGAAATAACAGAATCAAAAATAGGATTCCTGCCACTAGTCCCAAAAGGAGAGGAAGTCCACCAAAGATGGAATGGACAAAGTCTGGAAAAATACCCAGAATGGCTTTAAATGGTGTTAGAGCCCCCGAAAACACTGTCTTAAATACATTTGAGACTCCACTGGTATCAGAAATATTTAAGATTTCGTTCAGGATTTCTGCGAAATGTATGGGGGAATTAGTTGATAACAATGAATGAATCTCTGCCGTTGTCCTTGCAACTTGGAGATCATACGTTTCTTTTGATGACGTGAGCCTGGTCGGCGTCTGAAGGAGCACAGTTTTCATTCTGCTTAAAGTATCAACTCTAATGGAAGAAATTTTCAAATTCGGCCATAACCTTGCCTCCCTGTCTGGCATTGCGCTGGGGAACAATACTTGTTCACAGCACATGACCTTCGCAGTCGTAGTTATGAGATAAGCTATTCCGGGCACTAAGCTACAACATCTGCGGTCTACAATTATAATGTAACTCCCGTTCGATAGTCTCCTAAAGAATGGTTCTATTTGTGTCGCAGGTGTGCCTAGCTGGTGACATGAAAGGTTATTTGAGGACCCTTCACAAGCTCCGTGTAAACTAATACCATTACACAGAAGTGTACCGCTTAGTGACATTGCACAATTATTGCCACTAAGAAACACTTTCCGGCCTTTATTACTGACACATGCATGTGAATAGGGCAAAATCCATGTTGACTTAATGTACCCTTTACCCAATTTTTCGTACATGCCAGCCTGTATATATTTTTGGCAGTATTGAAACCTGAAAGTAGATATTGGAATATTAATTATTCCATGTATTATCCACTCACTGACAGGTCGTTCTGACATTGTCAATGGTAATCTCTCGAGTTTCTCAATGCTCAGGATTGTATAATCAGCACCCTTCTGTGCCATACTGATTTGTTTATCAGTAAGGTTAAAGATATTGAATAGTGACGTTGTGTTGATTAAACGCCAAGGCACATAGCCTGAACGCAGATTTTGTAACGTCCAGCCAAGTTGTACAATAGAACGCAATTGGGACTGACCGTGTTGTAATAACAGTAAGTCTTGCGATATTATGTCGATTGCTGAAGACACAATGCTGTCCAAAGAGTATATTCTGGAGGACAGAGTCATTAACCCATTGTCCACTACAGAAAGTGATTTTTCCAAATTAATACGGTCAATTTCCCGTATTTTCTCTGATGTTTCAATTTGAGTTATTTTCCAGGCTTCGTTATAAGCTGCATATACAGAGGCTGCTATGAAGCGTTTTTGACGCTGTTTGCGCGGTCCCATAATGAAATCACGCAAGTCAGCACCATCAGTAAGTAAAGTTAGGTGTTGCTTAATTTCTGACAGTGTGGATGTTTGTAGCCATTGAAGGCAGAGCTTGCCCACACTGTACGTGGTAATTATCCCTGGGTGTTGTCTTTGGGAATATCTAGGGTCTGGCCTGGTCAATTTGAACCCCTGGATTTTGTTCAGGAATCTGTCTTGACAGTTATTAGTATCTGTGGGCCAGATCAACCACTTTTTCCAATCTGGATGTGTTCTGTTTTGGCTTAATATATGGTTTACGTCTATTTCCTCATCTGTGGAGCTATTACTGTTCATTGTTGGCTTTGGAATAGACGGTTTGTTTAACTCTTTGATTTTGGCTAGGCCAAGACAGGTATTTTGTTGAATAGTGTCATTCAAAAATATAATTTGTTCTGGGATCATGCAGGCTCTAAGCAATGATTCTATACCTTGTACTTGCCATTCCTTTGTACCCCAAACACTTTTTACTTCAACATTTTTGTCCCAGTAATCAAAACCAAATGTACTCATTTGTTCAAAAAACGAGTCTGAATATATCAATTTAGTGTTTGTAAGCATGGTCTTTGTACCTGTCTTATTTGATAATTTGAAATAAAATGTTTCTGCATTACTTGTGTTGAACCCTGAAAAATATGAATATTTGTCATAAAAAGTTCTTGAGCTACCTTTTGGAGGGGTTGCACAGTGTTCCCATTGATTATAATTTAAAACATTTCTAGGTTGTGCTGATTTATGCAGATAATGATTACTATAGTGATTATAGCAGAACATTTTATCATAATTAGATGAACCCTGCAAATAATCATGTTTTGTAAATTTAGCAGACATCACTAGATCAGACATCATATTATTAATGCTTTCAACGTCCCAATCATCAGCAACTGAGCTTGGTTTTACAAAGTCACTCAATGAGATCTTGATTTGATGTGGATACTTCAGGATTTCAACCGGACCATAGATTTCATAATCAGTATTGTCCCATGCTACACCACCGGGTATAGGATTGGCTGTGAAATTGACTGAAGAAAGTTCTCTTTTCTCGACGTGCGAGGACGTGTGTGGTTTGAGGATCAAGTTGATTTTCTGGCTTGCTGTGTCCATTTTAGTATATTTTCCCTCAATGAAGTGTCCCAAACATAGTACCATGATGAGCCAAAATATGAGGATAAGTGCACCTAAGGCCACCCAGAATTCAATCCATGGAGAAATCAGATAGGTTTCTTTCAGATGTTGAAAAAGTTCCTTAGCTTTATTTTTAAAGGTTTTTGTTGATGTTTGTTCCTTTGATTCACTCAGGTTTTCAGATGAATCGCTGAAGTTGATGAAGTAACCGGATGCCGTTCTGTCTATTGTTCCTATTGCTTCAGGATTGCTATTTGCTTTATCAGTTTTTTTTGTTGCAGCAGAATAGTCATTTGTTACTTCATTGTAGATTGGTGTGTCTCTGCTAAATGTTTTTATTTGGGTTTTTAGAGGTTTAAGTTCCATAGCATTGTTGCATAGTCCTTGTTGTTGTTCTTTTGGCATTTCAAATGTGAGTAGCCTCTTAGATTGAACCTCTGTGTTTGTAGCAAACCTTGGTGTTCTACTACTCATCGGGAGTCCACTTGGCCTACTGTTTGTTATCGGCCACATGATTGTGGTTTTATCAGGTCGATTGATACAACCCTGTTCTCCTTTTTACCAGCAAGGGGCGGTAGTACTACTGATCTTGTCCCGTTGATAGACAAGACAGGAACTGCTTTTCTGTAAGAAGGCCCAAATTCCTTCTTTACCGCGATCTTTTCTCTGACTAGATCCCCGACTTTTGGAATCCAGACAGGTCTTGCTGGGACAGGTGGTTTTTCTTCAGTGGTCGTTGGCTGTTGTTTCAACTTTATGTTGCTCAGGTCTTTCCTTGTTTCGTTTAAGTCCTGTAAAATAGCCAAACGATCTTTGATATCAAAGCTTTTTTCTTTAACCACTGAAGTCTGACTGTCAAGATCTAAGACCATCATTCTAGTTCCAAACAATAATTCGTACGGACTGAATCCCCTCAGAGAATTTCTTGGCAGGTTATTTAGACTACGTTGGACACTTATTAGATGTTTGACCCACCCAGCTCCCGAACCTAATACCTTTGCTGTTATAGATTGCTTTATGCCTTTGGTTTTTTCTTTACACCATCCCGTATCCCTCAGGAAGGAAGTGAGAAGAGTCCCGCTATGCTATGCTCATCTGGCCTTGCTTCCCCATAAGCTTGAAGGCTAAAGGGAATACATTAGTCACAACGTAGCATGCTCCTAGCGTATATGCCATTATAGACTCGCAAATCTTTTTATAACAGTCCAGACGTCAGCCGAGCGCTGGGGTCCTACATCATGAGTGTAAATTAGTCTTTATGTGTTAATATAACGCTTTTTTTGTGATGGGTACTTTTTATTCTTGTTGTGTTTCTGGAGCGAAGTGCCATGGTAATAGTCCTCCTCGCTCGCCACTGCGATCTCTATTGCAGTCTGGGCAGTTCTTTACAAAGATGTGATGATGCAGGCTCATACCTGGCCACCAGTACACTGATTGTAATTCTTCCAGAGAATCTTTTTGTTTAAGGTGTCTGAGACCCTCACCCATATGTGCGTCAGCTATTAACAAGCCTCTCCTGTCCGTGTTTGGAATCACTCTATCCCCCACTCCAGGGATTCGAGCAAAAGGAACGGAGTTTGCATCGATTATGTATGTATAGTTGAGTGGATAATTGATCGGTAGCGCCGAACAGTCGCCTTTTGATGACGTTTTTACTGCCAGCACTATTTCACCGTCAATGTATTTTACTGCACGCTTTTTCTTGACTACGGAAGCCGATTCAGTTGCTCCCGTTGTGGCTTTCTCAGCCAATGAATTCCCTGCAACGTGAACGCCATCACGCTGATAACTCACTGAATGTATCACGTGAGTTTTTGGTAGTTCTTTCTGTAAAAGAGCTACTTGTTCCCAAATCACTTTTTGCTTTATTGTTGCACCTGTGTCATCTTTGTAACCGTTTTGTATCCATTTCTGTAAATCGTTATTGTATGATTTGACGCAGTAATACGAATCGCACACAATAAGTGTCGTGAATTCGCGATCGGCATTATCTAGCGCCATTTTTAACGCTATTATTTCAGTTTGTTGTTCTGAATTATTGTCCACTGAGTGTGTTTTTGTAAGTAGAGGTCTTAATTTACCTCCGCGCCACACTTCCTTTACAATTTCGCATGTTGCCTTGTAAGCCAGCTCTCCCCAAACTGAGGGTTGAGCATGCCCGTCTGTATGTATTACACAGGCGTATTGTCGTAAAGGCAGAATGTCGATTGGCAGAGGGTATGTCATTTCATATTCCAGATATTTTAATTCCTTTAATTCTGGATCAAAGTAGTATTTTACTCTGTCCGTTGTAATTGAATTCACCCATTATATCCATTCTGGATTCAACGCTGTTGTTGGTAAATTACATGGGGTTGTTAATGCCTCAAAGGCTGACTCCGCTGTTCTGACTGTGATACGTCTACCGTCAGCGTTGTCTTTTTCTCTTGCTATAGCCGTTTGAACTGCATGAACAATGTTTTCTTTAATACTGAACTTCTTTTCAGCTTCTGTGTACAAGTGTGATTTGTATGCAATTGGTACCTTTTCTCCCTCATTAGAGGTTAGGTATGTGAATCCGCATCTTCCTGGGATGACTCGAATCACAAGATTACGTGTGTTATCACGTGTTTCTAATTTTGTTTTAATTAGCATGTCTGTTTGTAAAGATCTCAAAATTTCTGTGTGTTTTTGAGTCCAATTGATTCTGTTAAAATCTGGTTTTATTAGATCATAAAGGGGTTTTACCCTTTCTGCGTAATTTGCAATGTATGTTCTTCCTAAATTTAGGAAGCCTAGAATTGATTGTAAGTTTTTTAGTGTTCTAGGAGCTTGGAGTACAGCACATTTCTCTAGGAAATTGTCAGCCAGGCTTTTGCCTTCACTTGATAATTCATATCCCAAAAACAGGACTGTTAGATGGGCAATTCTTGATTTTTTAAAGTTGAATTTGTAACCCTCTGCTGCAAACCCAAGTATTATGGTGTTCACTCTCTTCAAGTGAGTATCCAAGCCATCATCCGTTAGGTAAACGTTGTCGACATATGATAATGCCTCATCATCGTATGTTTGTAGTAATTCAGTTACTCTCTTTGAGAATAATCCTGGGCTATTCTTGTACCCCTGGGGTAAACGGCAGAAACTTTTTTGCGAGCCATTTACCGAGAACGCAGTCAAATATCTGCTCTCTGGTGCTATATTTTGACAAAAGAATCCATTAGAGATGTCTAATGTTGTTTTGTATTTTTTGCGCACTATGTTATTCATTAGTGCAGCACTATGTGAGTTTTGTACTGCAAAGGTTTTGCAACATGAGTTAAGGTGTCTGTAATCCAAAACTAGACGATATGAGTTGTCTGGTTTGGAGACAGGAAACAAAGGATTGTTCATTTGTGAGGTGCAAGTTTCAATCACCCCCTGGTATTCAAGTTGATCTAGGATCTCTTTTACCTGTTTTTTAGCTTCTTGCTTAATTGGGTACTGCCTCTGTGCAGTAGGTTGTGATTTTAACTGGATTTTGTGAGGAGGAGAGTCCTCATCCCATCCTACATGATTTTTATATAAAGCAGGAGCTTGAGCTACTGCCCACTTTCTAGCAAGTGTATATTTTTTATGAATTGGAATATGATTTGAGAAGGCAGGCATAATTATTTCTTCGCCATGAGGGCACTCCCTGACAAACTCGGGTGGCCAGTCTCGTTCAGCTAGAAGGATGTCATAGCCCTGGGAGAGATTATCCCAAAAGAGACCCCTTATTTTTCTAGTCTTATCCCCCTCTATACGCAATGTAATTTCATATATTTTATGAGGTTTGCTAACTCTGGTATCTGCAGTTTCCACCTGAATGTATTCATTCGTGTCCACTGTCTCCAGATGATTCATAAGGACTTTGCGAGCTATGCTCACTTCTGCTGCGCTGTCTAGCATTGTCTGAGCCCATTCTCCGTTTTTCAGCTGTGTCCTCAGTATTCTCGGCATCTTTGACTACTTTAATACTGGCTACCTTCTTTTTTGGAAATTGTAACTTTTTATTTGGATGAGCAGGTTCCTTGTCTTTGGACTTGACGTGCTCTTCCCTGTGTTCTGATCGTCCTCTTCTTTCCGATTTCTGCGAGGAAGTCTGAAAAGATTGAGAGGGACGTGTATCATTATCTTGATATCTATCAGGTTTCTTTATATTATCCCTATTTCTAAGGTTGTATTTTTTCCCAGAGGGCTCACTTTGGGGAGACCTGCGTCCTTGGTTCAGAGATCTTTCTCTCCGCCGAGGAGACCTTCCTCTGGACTGGAATCTTTTTTCTTTAGGATTGGATTGTTTGTTTCCATCCCAGCTCTTTTTTTGAGTGTTTAAATTATTTTTAATAAATACTTTTTCAGGACTTTCAATCAGTTGAGGTTTTACCGGTATTCCACCCAGACTATCTCTTCCTAGTTCTTCATAGGATTTCTCTATGATTCTGGCAATTTCAGTTGGTTGGTCTGCTATATCTGTCTCTTTTAACCTTTGGCGGATCGCCACGTTTGCTGCTTCTCCCTTTATGTTGGCTAATAATATAGCCGAGACCTGCTTGAAGTCTTTCAGTAATTTCATACCAAGAGTTAAAGCGGGTTCTGGACCATATTCATCTTGAATTTGTTTTAGCACATCTGGTATTACTGACATGGATGGTACACCATGTGTTTTTGTGTATATGGAAGCAAAGACTGTACCCCAAGTGTCACAGTCCTCCACGTGTGGTGCGATTCCCATTGGAAGACAGATAGTCAGAATCCTGTGTTTATCTACAGGGGTGGTGTCTGGAAACACCGTCTCTATTTGAGGGATTTTTTGTGCTAGCCAGAAAGGTATTTGTTCCCGTTTTGCGGGTACTTTACCTAGACAGGACTGTATGTTCTGTGGTGTAATTTTATTTGTGTTTCCCTGATGAGGGGTCAGCTGTGGAATTTTACTTGCTGGTTGGATTGTTGAAGTCCGCATTACATATTGGACTAATTGTCTATGTATTTTGATTAGTTGTTTTAGCTGTATTAAAAGCTCTGCTGCAGACATTTCTTCAATGTCTGGATGTGGTGTATATCCGGCTAGGATCGGCCACGTTGCTCCTGGTCTACCTAGTGGACCGAGCCTGGTGATGTGATTATTATGTTTTAGGGCGCCATTAAACAAGAGCAGGTGCTCTTGGAATTTGAGTGGTACTTCCACCTCCTCGAAAGGAGTGTAGGTATCCGGTGGTTTCTCTATTTTATAATAGTGGAACTCTTTTGTTGCAGCGTTTGCTGCTGGAAAGTTCATCCATGAATAGAATACCTCTGTCTGCCGATATTCGTGTGCCTCAATTACGAATATGACTGTACCACCTCTCGATGTCAGTCCATTTTCTATAAGTTTTAAAGTTATAGATTTTCTTATGTTGACCGGGATGAGTTTTATATCCGGGTCATTTTGTAGCAGAGTATTATCAGCTGCTAGGAGTTCAGCTGCTAGTCTAACTGTCTCCCTTTCATCATCACTGTCTACCATTTTACCGACAGGAAGGTTATTCTGTTTGTTTGCAGATCAGGTTTCTATGGAAACAAAGATTAGATGCACAATTTTTTGGAACAGTGTATCCTTCAACGTTGACTAAACCAAGAACCATACATAGGAGTCTCCTCCTGCGAGGTTTGGCGGATATGACCTTTCACCCACTCCAGACGTCTTTGGAGTATTATGGGGAAAAAAGGGGTTCTGTGTGAAAAAGCACGACTGAGTTACTCTAATGTCTTGCGTTAGTTTTATCGCCTATCCAAACGTTTGGGCGCCATGTAGTGTAGTTCCTATTATCCCAATAGGCTCTGCGCATTGGAATAATACCTTCAGTAGTATAGACTCAGGACGGAGGTTAACTAGGTCTTCTACTGACGATATTAGACTTAAAGTTTTGGGTTTGCCAGCTAGCTCAGAGTTCACTAGAAACTTTCTCGAATAGGCAAGGAGGAGTTTAACTTCCCTGGATAGACAAGAAGGGATTTAGTTTCTGACAACCATAGAACATGACAACTTTGCTCTCCCCTAATCAAGAGTATATCTCTAGAGTTGTGTGAAAACAAAAGACAACTTATTTTACTCAGTCAGTTCAGTGCATTCTTAGTTTCACCAGATTGTAGAGAAAAGGAAGAGACGGGCGTGTTCAATAAAAGATGTTATTTATTGATCAGTCTCTTTTCTCGTACAAGAGAAATGAATCGATATTATTGCGATACTTATGGTTAAGTAAAGTGCATACAATAAAAGCAGAAGTATAAAATAATACTGCAGAAGCATTGATATGGTTTCTAAGCCATATGATATTTAAAATCGATAAAATAGATATATACATATATACATTGACTAATCGTACTCAACGGTGCTTCTAACCATACCTACCCCAGTGTACCTGACCTAAGCCTAATACGTGGGCGGGAGTAGATAAGTAGCAGTTTAAGTTAAGTTTGTTTTGCCAAGTGACTGACTCAAGAATTCTCTGTAAGGGGTTGTTCAGTTCTGTACCTGAGATCTAGAATGGTTGAGGGCTGGTATCTCTCGTCTCTGGTCTTGATATTCCAGCTGCCTGCGAGGGCCGCTTGGAAGCGCCGGAGCTGGATTTCTCGGCAGGAGAAAAGCAGTGTCTCGTTCTCAGCGCGTCAGGAAGGCGGGGCAGCGCGTGTGGGCTTCGCTCTCTGCTGGGCTTCTCAGCACGTCTCGCTGCTCCGATCTCGTCACCACCGCGTGTGTTTGCTTAAGGCAATGTCGGTAATATTTATACCTGTAAGGTGTCGAGATTGACGTAAGGATGGACATAGATACGTCAATAAGGATGTCATACGGACTGGTCGTTAGCACATTCTTACTGAAGTTCTCGGTGAAATCAAAACAATGGCCGCAGGGATTTTCCCAGGTTGTCATAGGTTTGATTTGTTTTGAGAGCTCCGTATGCCTTATCAGGGGCTGGAGGAATAGTGCTTGCCTAATTAGATGGCAAGCGTTATGACCTAATCAGATAACGCGTTCCTGTGCCGTGGTGTGGCTTAATCAGATAACGGTTTTTTGCACCGTGGGATGGCTGCTAGTTAATTATTAACCAGAACAGGGTCAGGAATAGGGGGATCGATACAGAATCTATAGGAATACATCACAGTATCAGAGCGCTTTACATAAGGTTCCACATAATTGCAAACTTACATCAGTTACATATTACCAATGATACCAGAAAAAAATATTTAAGGAGCATAGAAGAAAAGGAAAATGGAGTGAGAAGGGTAAGGGGGTATGGGAGAAAGGGGTAGGGTATAGATACAATGGAGAGACGAAGGGAAAGTCTGCCCAAGGTCCAGCTGGGACGGCTGAGGGGGAATCCGCAGCCCATCTCCTCTTCAGCTATCAGGTAGCTCCACCGGGCATCGGTCAGATAGCTAGGTCTCAACAGAAAAACATTAAAGGGATGAAAGGCAAGAAGAAGGGAGCACAGAGGGTGAAGGAGGTAGGGTGAAGGGGGTAGGGTGAAGGGGTAGGAGAGGGATACGGCAGAGAGACGAAGGAACGTCTGCCCAATGTCGGGTAGGTGACGGCTGAGGGGGAATCCACAACCCGTCTTCTCTTCAGCTAACAGGTAGCTCCCCCGGGCATCGGTCAAATGGCAGGGGAAAGGAAAAGTTCGAAGAGTACATGTCCTAGAGGGAGAGCAGGATCAAGGTCAGGTGTGGGATGTGGTTACGATCAGGTCGATGACCAGTTCTGTTGTCCAGGGGTGGTGGAGCATCGTGGAGAGACCAACTGAGGCGGCCATCTTGAGGTCAGGCAGGGGGGTTGTGACCTTGGTGTTAAGTTCAGTCGGTCTCAATGACTCAAAAGCATAGGGGGTGCAATCTATGCAGTGAGGCGGCAGGAAGACAGGCCCAGTGTCCACATGTCTTCAGAGGGGGTGAGTGGTGCCTCCAGAGTCATTCTCGCATAGTCAGGTAGCAAATCTGGGACATCCTTATAGGTCTGGACAGGAGATACAATTTCAGTTCTATTATGTGGCATTTACGCCGTAGATGCAAAGCGGGGGGAATCCTTTATGGTGTTGCTAAGACCCCAGGCGCCAATCTACTGCAAGGCTATTTTGGAACCAAGCACATTTCTTAAGAAGCACTTCATACGAACATATATATCATTTCGCCGCTAAGTTTGGGGATCTTTTTCCACGGAGGCGCCACCAGGAGGAGCTTCAGCTGCATGGAACCGGGATGGCGCTGCTTTCGTGCGCTAAAACTCTACATATGTATTCGCCACTGTGAGTTCCAGAGGGGTTTAATGCTGACTTTTGTGGAAGACATCACTGCTTCTGTGGAGTGCTGGCAGCCATGACGGGGTCAGGCAAGTCCGGCGGAACACCAGTGTGCTGCCGATTTTTAGGCTGTGTGGAGGAGGGCACAAGGCTCTTTTCTCCTTGCCGCTCTGCTGCTGCATAGAGGGAAGTAGCTCTGCCTGGGGGAGTTGCTCTGAGAGCCCCCTCAAGAAATCACTGCTATCAGTCGGGTGCTGGCCGCCATGCCAGGGTCAGGCAAGGTGAAGTCCCTGGTGTACTGCAGTTTTCTAGGCAGCGAGGGAGGCACAAGGCTCTTCTGTCCTCACCACTCTGCTGCTTCGTGGAGGTAAGAAGCTCCGCTGGTGAGAGGTGATATGAGAGCCCCCTCCCGACATCACTGCTTCGCTGGAGTGCCGGCCGCCATGACAGGGTCAGGCACGACGGCCGCATCCTCGGTGTGCTGCCGTTATGGCACATGGCTAATTTCTCCTTGTGAGATTAGCGTGGTGGCAGGCGGGAGGAACGTCAGGATGCCTGCGATCGTCTCAGCCATCGGACAAGACTGTCATCGATGGGGATGTCATAGAGCGTCCTCATCAAAAGCGAAGCCCTCGACCCAGGAGGGGAGCAGCAATGCAGCGGAGGCGTGGGCTCGTCAGGGGTCGAGAAAAACGACCTTGCAGGTGGGCAAACATCGAGCCTGGAGGTCCGGTGGCCAGTAGATAGGGATGCCAGTAGGCAGAGGGGTGGATGGCAGGGTTGGCAGGGGACATCAACCAGTATGGTAATTCCCAAACCCCGGACCTCTTGTAAAGCAGTAGGTAAATGTAACTTAAGTCAGAGGAATCAGTCTGCATGATGAAGACTTTGAGTTTGCATGTGACATACGAAAAGCGTTGAATTTGCTTCGAATTGCATTCGTAATGTTTTTGGGTATTATGAACTCTGTTGAATAGTATTATGATTTTTTTTAAAGAATTAGCCCTAACCAACATCTAACATTGACAGGCGGAAAACAGTGCCGTGAGACGACTGCTGTTTCTCTGTTTTCAAATGTCTACTTTTACGAATTGGGTATTACATTTTATCTGCAATATTTAATTGTAACGATACAATATTGTGTTGCTCTCTTATTCATGTCTTACAACGGTGCTTGATTATCTTAAAGAAATATAATATTGGCTTGGGATTTTTTTTAATGGTGTTAGGTCATAAACCAAATATAAACTATATTTGAAAAGAACTATCTAACACATTTGAGTTGCAGCCAATTTAAATAGTTTTTTTTGTTATCAATATTTCCCAGCTTTGAAGTTCCAGTAAAAATGTAACGTTGGAATCAGAATACTTTTGAACAAATGTGGAAGCTTTGTACATTTTCTCAAGGTATCATGCTGCCTCTCTTTCCCTGTATGCTGTTACTTTTGTCCGCATTTATCAGTACATTATAATTTTGTGTTCTTGAATCAAAGTTTTCCTTACATTTTCTATTGAGCAATCCTTGTTCTATATGTTCATTTACCGCAAATACTGATACCTGAAGTTTTATTAAGAGGCCTTACGTTTCTATGACGATCTGGAGAACAAATGGCCCCTTTTAAACTAAGATTATGCAATTCTGCGTTGGCAAAGTCGATTCGTGAACCCAATAAATTTACAGTGTGTGGCTGAGTAAGAATGGCAGCGTCTTGTAACGAGGGATCTCAAAGTATGGCAGAGAACCCTCACTGTGGCGAGTAAGGAAGTGAGTAGGCATCCAACTGTGATGAGGCAAGAGTTCTAGGGAAAGTGGGGAGTAGTTTTGCATTCACCCATGGGTGACGCAAGGAATGATGTCCCAAGATTCACACCACGACGTATTGGACACACCAAGATGGTTCTTAACTGATCCTTGACACACACACACAGAGCCATGGGCACTGACAAATTGCACTGCTCTTCATAATGGATACAATCACATATGCCCAGTGCCCTCTAATGCAAGTTACTGCAAGCCATTGTATGTGTGTGCAAATTGGTACCGTCTGTTTTTAGAAGTTGATATTATGTGATGTGCTGAAACCCCTCCAACATCAGCCATCACGAAATGTTGGCCTACACTAACCATGTCTGTATTTTTCTCCACAGCTGGATGCCAATGAAGCGCAGCCTGTCTTCGACGAGCAGGAGGGTGTTGACGAATATGATGAAATGCCCATGCCAGTATAGCCAAGCTTGAAGAAGAGTGCAAAGAAGCAGACATTGATTTCATCGTTTGGCTGGCATTGATACAATGCTGGTGTCTCCCAGACCTATGAACTGTTACTGTACACCAAAGTTGGCTGCATACCCCAACCTCCAGTTCCCTTCCCTGATGACACCCTATAGTGAGCACAGTTACCTGCCAATTAGTATTGTCCTGTCTCAGCCACAAATACTCTGCCTTCACTCCCTCATACATACTGTATGAGGTGTGAAGTAAGTGGGCTTCAGGTATATTTACTACTGATCTGACATTGCTAAAAACATTTCAGTTTTGGAGGCTGCGTGAGTAATATAGGCAGGAGTGAGCAGTGGAGATTACAATATGTGGTCCTTCATTCTTCACAAGGGATGTAACAGACCAGTTCCAGATCACCGTGTCTGCCTCTGAATGAGCTCAAATTTCTGGGCAGTACCTCTGTCCATATCTGACATTACCAGATTACTGTCAGGCCATTCCTCACCTAAATTCATATAATGCATCCTAACACTTCTCTGATATTATCAGAAAGGTGCCTACCCCTTTCCTAACCTTCATTGAATATTACCAGGTCCTTCTCTCATATCCAGACTAGAGGGAGGACCTTTCTAACATTTCCAAGATACTAACCAGCCCTCTGCTTCCTCTTAATCTGTCCAGTTCCACTTCTTCCTATATTTTGGCTTATTGCTTGCTGCCACAATTTTTAATGACCTTTCTTTTATCCTCTCGCCTTTGTATAGACTTATTATCATCCTCTTTTTTAAATTGTGCTCCCTTTTCCTTTTGTCAGCTCACCATTGTTCTTTATCAGCTCTTCCCTTGACAACACCCCAACTCCATTCTACATAAGCCTCTGACATCTTCCTTTTCTTTTGATCTCACACACTTTGCTCCAGCAGCCAATCATTCCTTTCCATTTTGCACAATACTTTTATCCGGTTCATTTTTTGTAATTCCGCCACACCCCTAACTCCCAAACCACTTATCCCAGCAGTGTGCCCATTTTAGTTTTGTTGATTTACTCCTGTAATTCTGTGCCTTTTTACAGAAAAGCAGGTGCAGTATAGGACAATCAGGTGTTTCCATAAAACTCTTGTATTTTATTTAAATAAATAATTTAATAGACTAGTGCCAATAAACTTAGGTTTGATATAATATTTGTGATGTGGGGTTTCAGTGTGTCGTTTGGACTTCATTGGAACTGACAGAGAGATTGTACCCTGGAAAAGGGCCTTTCCTCTCTGCTCTCACATCATGTTTCCAAAACGGCACCTTCCTTTGCCTTTGTACATGGGCATTCTACTTAAAAAATAAGATCCATTTCCGGCAGTCTTTGTGAAACCTGTGATCACCTCTTTCCCTCGTCTTGCTAAGATTCTACCTTTCCTCTGCAAGTAGTTTTGTTTCCACAGTAACTGACCTTGTCTTCTAAAGCATAGTCCATCTTTAAACAAAGATCCTAATTCAAACTTATAGTGCATACATTTGATTGCGGCATTTACTCTCAACAGTGAGTTATGCTCTTCAGTAAGCCAGATTGACTCTTTAGTATCAGTAATTTGTCAATCCTTTAGTATTAAATCGATTTTATTGGCAGAACACAAGGCATGGCAATACAGAACAGCGTCACCTACAAACCAGCGGGCCGGCCAACACCTAGTCAGTTCAAGATAGCGAGACAATGAAGTAAAGGCACACTCAAACCAGTAATTACCACAGCATGTCGCCTACAGCCCAGACAGGGCCGGCCACGTTTATAGAAAGGGAGGAACCAGTAAGCCGATCCTGCTATGGATGGGTAGCTGCAAAGTCAAATGTGCTGCAAAGCTTGTGAGCAATAGTGAGCCAAATGCCTGTAACAGATATTGTAGTGTTAGTGATTCTGCATTTGACAAAAAACAAAGAACAACAGAATAAAGGAATCAAATTCCAAAACCACCCCCTCGCCCCCTCCCCAGTGAGCAAGAAATAAAGAAAAAGAAAGGGAAACAGCCTGTAGGCACTGTTAAATGCGGAACTCTGCTGAGTCCGAAGGGGTCTGGAAGTCCAGTGGGGGACGACCCCACTAGGCGGCTACACTGTCCTCTGGAATCAATTTCAAAATCCGGAGATAACTAGGACAGGACAGTTCCCTGAATTCAGAGGAAAGGATGGATATAAAGGGGGCCAAAATCTTGGCATAGGCTGTGCTTTTCCCCAAAGTAGCCATTGATATCACCTAAAAATAATGAGGTACTTTAATGAGGGTAGGATTGAAAACTCTGCTCAGGGCAAGGTGGATTTGATAGATCAAGTAACCACAGGTCATTTACATGCAGGACCGTCCACCGAGGCTCACATCCCTGCCCCTAATCATGGGAATTTAACATCTGACCCCAATAACTTACCCATTAACAATGATAAGTTACTTCCTAGCACACAGTATAGTCTTAAACGGCCCCAACTGCAGAACGACTAGCCAGCAAACTCTGTCATTAGAGTACGGCTTAATCAGTCCCCACATGTACAGAGAAACAAATGTAGGCTACACCTATCCCTGGAGTCTACTCCCCTGAAATCAGTGCTGGTAGGGGTCCCTTGTTTGAAAGATAATATAAACGAGCCTCCAGCTGAACTGATTCGCAAGGTTAAGCATTGGTGTTCAAAGGTCCCGGAAGGTGGGGTTGAAGCCTCGTCACATAATATTATGGCTAGACGCATGGGGTGGATTGGACAGGGTGTGAAGTTAGCTGAGGGAGACTGTGTTGTTATTAATTTTAATGGGACTAACGTAGCTAGTTCATTGTTTAAAGAGCATGGCATCCTTGGGATGGGCGAGATTAGAGTGCTCCCCTTAGGGTTTTTCTATCGCCCACCTGTGAGAAATAAAGTTGAGAATTCTACACTGCAGCATAGTTATCATTAAGAACGGTCACATATGGGGCTGGGCCGTATATTCCTGTCTAGACAGAACCACAAACTCAACCAGACCCCATATTTACAACTCATAAGTATATTAAAACCTGGGATTCCCCCAGAGTTGAGGCATTGGGGGAATGCATTGGATTTAGCTAACAGATTTTCCCCACTGAGTGGTTTGGATGCCAATAACTGACTATTCAGTCGTAAAGATACACCGGCTCAGAAGCCCCTGAGTCAGGACAATGCTTTACTGTTCCGGAGGCCCCTGAGTCAGGATACTCCTTGTTTGGGCACTCCGATAAGGTCTATAGAAAGAGGGGCAGATATTGTGAATATTCTCAGTTGGAATTTAGCCAGCCTCAAGACTAAGAGTGATGACCCAGTCTAGATTGAATTGGTGAGGGTATATGACATTCTGAGCTTTCAGAAAACATGGGAGTCTGAAAGTGTTTTTTGGATGGACTATTATACCTCCTATATGGAGGCTGCTCGGCCCTCGACTGCGGGCTGTGTGAGGAGTGGCCTGTTAACATTGATTTCCCTGAAATTGCGGGGTAGTCACAGCAAATTGGAAACAGGGTCCACAAACTGCCTAGTGGTTGAGATTCATCCTCA